>NC_134179.1:13964288-15179288 GCF_964188355.1 Buteo buteo
CTGATTTCAAACCACCAAGCCCTCATATAGTACATGAGATACATGCTGGGGATGGAGAGGAGAGGGTGAAAAGAAAGGAAAAAGAAAATCCCTGCAGTATGAAGGGTACTTGCCTGCTCCATATTATTCTGATTAACAGCATCCGCTTGCTTAGTGTTATAAACACTCCCTCACTAAACACCCTAACCAGACACCCCTTAATTCAGTGCCTCCAAGACAGAGTCCCCACACCAGTGTTCCTAGATAACCCTCAGTCTTTGATCCTTGCTTCAATCTCCGGATAAGGCCTCCCACCCCAGCACATTCTGGCTTTGTGCATGAACTCCGCAGCCTCTCTCTTCTAGCTGCATTCTCATCATTTCAGGTGACCCAAAACTGAATGCTTTCAAATTTCTTACATAATTTTTTTTAATACCTGATCTCGCTTCTCTGGCTGCTGTTGCCATCTCAAGAACATTTTTTTCCAATCAGTTCTTTGTCTTTTTGAGCCTCCCCATGGCAGGCAACTTCTCATTGTTACCCCGTAAACAGTGGAAATCTGGCTGAAAACACCTCAAATCAAAACAAGAGAAGCTTGCAAGACCAAAGACTTGTGTCAGACTCATCTGGTGTCAGCAAAAACACTTCTGTACACAGCCCAGTGCCATGCCATGCCCCTAGCTGAAGGGCAAACTCCTCAGGAATAGTGGGACAGACACTGCAGTACCCACCAGCCCTTCTGACCTTGTGGGGCACTTGGCACTAGTTTCTGGGTCTATCAACACAGCCATCTGATCCTGAGTGCTGCTCTCCTTGTATGCAGGATCCAGTCCTATGCTCTGTGCTTTGCAGGTTGTCTACATGAGCACAGAAGTTCCTCCTGGCCTTCAGAGCATGCATTCTGGAGATATCAGTACATCAGCAGGTAAGAACCCAGCCTCAGAAGAAAGCTTGAAGGAGTGGATGTGACACTGAAAAGAAGAACTTAGGTCCAGTACCAGCTCTACAATTATCCTGTTAAACACAAAGACATCTTTTCCCCTTTTTTCACCTTCCTCCAAACTTTTCCACAAAGGTTACAAGATCCATGAAGATGGGATCCTCTCAGTATGAGCTATTTGGCATGTGTGGTGGGCAACATGTAGAGGATGGCATATGTAAGCTCACGTTCTATGTCATATTAGTAAATAAAAGCCACCTATTCTCACCTAGGCTGAACAGGCTGTCAGGAAAAGGTCCCAGATTCTGTCTCTATTGCCAACAACCCACTCAGGGATCAAAATTAAACATCACCTGCAAACAGGCTGCTGACCTCTAGTCTTTCTAGACACCCTTGTAACAGAAATAAAGATCAATGCTAGAAACCGCAGAGGGAGAGCTTGCATGTTAAAAGATGGGATTTGTGCAGTATCCCTGGTAAACACCAGAACTTTGGAACTTGTCTTGATGAATGAGTTTGTCTGAAGGCAACACAATGGGGACAAATGATGAAAGAGTGACAAATGGATTTCCTCCCCGGCTGGAGACAGCTATTGTTCGCCATCTGCACAGTATGTCTCATGGAGGCATATTTTGCAACACGAACACTGAGTGCATGCAAAAAAAGCCCTGTCTGACAAAGGCAGCTCCCAGAGCAAGAAGCAAATGGATTAAAGGTACAGAAGAGGACAACAGTTGTCTCTAAAAGAGTCGTAGACCCCAAAGAATGTCTCAGGGAAGGAAAAGATTGCTTCTAGTTTATACAGCTGCATTTACCAAGTAAGCAGAGCATCTGAAGTCAGCCTCAATACCTCAGTCTTTTGATAAGGGGGTAGGTATATCACTGATACACAAGGAGTGTAGGAGCAAAGCTGGCCAGGATAAAGGAGAAGAGTTAAGACAAATTTAATTGACTTAGCAGCAGGAAGCAACAAGGTGAAAAAGCTTTGGGAAGCCATTATAAATTTGCAAGAGGATTGGGGGAAAATAAACAAATTAGTCACACAGAAGAAGAAACCGGTTTGCCACAACTGAATTGCCAGGTCATTTCACAGTGACACCCAAACCCATTTGGTTATGTTTTGATTTAGAGTGAGGAACTCTAGCTGGGTTTGTTGGGTGTCTGGGCCTGGAGGCAGCTCTTTCGAAAAGCTGCAAACATCCCACTAGAGCTGCCTCATAGTGGGAAGTTCCCATCTGGGAGTAGCTCAAGATCCTACAGGAACACACACTTCTCCCAGTCTGAATAAAATGGTGGAGTTTGAACTTCTGTTCTCAAAGAGCACACCAAGAACAAGCTAAGAGAACAGAGCAACCATGCAAATACTTTTCCCTTCACCTTCACTGTCCTAAGGGGATTAATGAGGGCAAGAACACATTGGGGTAAGTTAGAGATTAGAGACAAATTCTAAAAACCCGGTTAGTCACTTGGCACACAGTAGAATCCAAAGCCATATATCACTCTCCTGAAGAGATTCCATCAGGTATCACTGATAATATAGGAAGTGCTCAAATGCTATGCCAGTAATCACAGCACAATGCAACAAACTAATAAATGAAACAAATGTGCTAGGATCAGTTATATTGTGGGCTGACTGGGAATAAAAAACAAATCAACCAACCAAACAAACAAAACCCCACCAAACCCAAAACAAAAAACCAAACCCAACACACCACCAAACCAGAAAAGGAGGGAGAGAGGGGGGAGGGAGAGAGCGGGGAGGGAGAGAGCGGGGAGGGAGAGAGCGGGGAGGGAGAGAGCGGGGAGGGAGAGAGCGGGTAGAGGAGAAAGATGACAGCTTCATTGACTGGTTTTTATGTTTGCATATCCAGCACGACTGGATACACTTGCCCAAGGCTCTTGCTGCCATCCTATTTGTTGTTGGCCTATTAGAAGTTCACCAGAGAAACTATGTTTTATCAATAAGTACTAAAATATTGACTCAGAATACAAATTGTCACAGGTTTCATGCTTTAGGTAAAAGACTGAATTTCCTCATATTTCTAAAATCAGATAGTTCCTGCTTCTGCCACAGTTTCTCTGTGTCACCTACTGGCCAGTCACTTTGTCTTCTAAGACTTCTGCATGTTTGTAAAATGGGGCTAATAGTATTTTCCAGCATATTTTCTGTCTTGTCTACTGAGTTTATAAAGCTCTGGAGTCCAGGAACCATTCTCAATTTTATAAATACAGCATCAAGCATGAGAAGCCACCATATCAGCTGGAGTCTACAGTAACAAATAACCCTCAGAAACAAACCAATCAAGTCTCCCTTATCTATGGTATGTTTTAAAGCACATACAACAATAAAACTGATTTAGCAGCCAGCAGTACCAGGAGTGGTGTATCTTAATTCACAAAGCTGCACTGAAAGACATGTCCCTTCAACTTCCATTTCTTCTGGGAGAGAAAACCTTTAGAAACTCTTTAATGGGAAAGACCAGTGATCATAGTCAGAATCAAACCAAGAGATACAAAAGCCAAGAACATCATGTGGGGCTATACTGCATGTCGTTTTGATGAATCATGTCAGAGATGGAACTTGAAATAATTGTAAAACCATTACCATGATTCAGATTATAAAATGGTAGGCTAGTCAAGCTGTCTCCATCCACAGATTAGAGAATTGGGGGACAGTTCTTAGCATAACCAAAGGCCCATTGAGGCAACATTAACTCTCGACCTCCTAAAGGATTACTGCACAGTAGTTCAGGTCAAAGTTATCCTGCCAGTGGTATTTACAGCAGATGTGTGTACTTATATACCCACCTACAGGCATGGACTTGTGGATACCCCCAAATTACTGACTGACTCATGAGGTAACATTTCTGGAAATAATGATTCAGTGCCATGGGGTGACTGCATGAATCTGTTCCCTCCCACCAAACCCAATGCAGACACCCGTAACCTCAGGTCTGTGGTATTTCTCTCTTTGGAAGCATGCAAAAATGTTGGGAGTGTTCAGATATCTTTAAACTGTGTAGCAGATCTTATCTGCTGTGCTGCATGCAGCACCCGGTGCTGGCAGGCTACCTGGAAATACCATTCCCTTGGATTTAACTTCCAGTATCTAAAAGAAGTGTTTGTTTGGTGTGTGTCCCCCACCCCCAAAAAATAATTTTAAAAAAATCAGTAGTGTCTATACGGAGTTCTTCATTAGTTTAAGTTTTAAAGCATTGCAGTAGCTTGGGTGCTTCTTAACAGGCCATGTTAATTTTATCTCTCAAAGGACACTGATTCCTAAAACATATTTATGATCCAAATGAATTCGTCCAAGTTCTTCCAATAAGCTTTCTTTTACCTTACACAGGACAGGAGCATCTGCAGGCTGAAATCCCATTTGTGACCTAGATTCCTGGCACATCCACAGCACAATGGCTATTTTTCAAAGAATGCAAAGTTCTGATATATGCTTTTATGTGTTTACCATGCCATTTATTCCTGAGCAAATGCAAATAGAAAGCACCAGAAGAATTGGAGGGGTAAAAAAAAAAAAAAAAGGAAAAAAAGGAAAAAAGGGGGGAAAAAGGGGGGGAAAAGGGGAGGAAAAGGGGGGGAAAAGGGGGGGAAAAGGGGGGGAAAAGGGGGGAAAAGGGGGGGAAAGGGGGGGAAAGGGGGGGAAAGGGGGGGAAAAGGGGGGGAAAAGGGGGGAAAAAGGGGGAAAAAGGGGGAAAAAGGGGGAAAAAGGGGGAAAAAGGGGGAAAAAGGGGGAAAAAGGGGGAAAAAGGGGGAAAAAGGGGGAAAAAGGGAAAAAAGCTCAACTCCTTGAAGCAAACACACCTCAAAATCTATTATTTTAGGAAGAACACAGTAACATCTGTCCAGTTGTAATAAATAAGATTTAGGATAAGAATCTGTAATTTATGAACCAAAAAAATTGTTGCAGTTACACCTGGGATGAATTTGGTTTAGCAGCCCACTTATCTGTATGTATACGTTAAATAATTCCCCTTAAACAGCAGGTTATCAAGCAGAAATCAGCAACACCTGTTATATTTGTAAAATAACAATAACAAGCTGAGATGTCATTCATTTATGGTAAGAAGAATGCCAACTTTGCCAAGATTTGTTTTGGCCGCCCGTAAATTATGTCTAATTGGCAAGTGATACATTTCATGGAAAATAAGCTGCACCTGGATTTGAGTCATACCTTGTCCCCTTGAAAACCTGTCATATCCTCCTACTTAAATGTCTCTGATACAATAAACACATGAGCATAAACAAGGCCCCAGCTTTTTTGCCCTGTCTCTCTCTTCGTTCCAGACAGGAAACATAAAACAGCTAACAGCCCAAGATGCATGAAAGCATTTCTAAAGCTACTTTGGGCCATTTGTTTAATGTCATCCATGATCTCTTTTGTGCACTAGACAATTTTCCCACCATGTGTTCGCTTATTGTGTTACCTGCTGATGCATTTCCACACAGAAATAGCCATAGCATGGAAACTGTAGCCAGCATACTTCTTCACAGAGGGTGCCTGATCCTGCACCACTGAGGTAAACAGGAGCTTTAAAAGGGACAGATGGTGCAGGTGGACTCTTAAAATGTAGGAATATTGTTGCAGTAAGAACTATGTGAAAAATGTGAAAAAAATTGTATATGGACTGGAATATGTATCATATGGGAGATGCTATACTCTTATTACTAGCCATGACTTGCAAAGGTGTGAACTAGTTTCCTTCTAATGCTAGATGTGGTACTCATGACTGTCCCTTTAAAAAAAAGTTAGGGGAAGCATTGACAGAATCACATGTAAAGTATATATGCCCAAGTACCTTATATCTTCACTTTAGCAGCATCTGAAGGCTCCAGCATGAATGAAACATACGTGGGTGACAGTCACAGCTTTAGAGAGACTGTTGAATTAGGCAGCATGCAGGCAATCATGAGCGATCCACAAGCGTGGAGCAAGCCAGCCCCATAACCATCCGGGGCAGACAGGGAACAGAAGGGTGGGGAATAGGGGCATGGCAGTGCCTTAGCTGATGTGAGGAACTCCTGACATCTACAAACAGCTGCATACCTGATCTTGGACAAGTACTTCACTTCTCCCCATCTGACATTGCAGCAGAGAAAGACAGACACTGGCACTCCCATACCGAGATGCCTGCAGAGGAATGTAAGCAACACTATCACAAGTTTCTCTACTAGAGTTACAGAGGTCATGCAACTATTAGACATGTGGAAGACCCTTGGCTTCAAAAGGCCCCATTCCCCCAGCACTTAGCAAACTCCTAACGGTATGAGGACTGTTGATGCATAAAAATTCTCGCTACTATTTTAGGTTTCAAGTGTTTTATTGGTGTAATTCTGCCAATTTTCCCCTCTTTGCCTGTCACATGTCACACTGCAAGGCAGGTGCAAGGCTTGTGGAATTTCAAACTTTCACATTTAACATTTTTCCTTTCATTTATACATTGACTTTTCCATATAGGATCTACACGTGTCAACACACCTGAAAATGGGTAACTAGATCCCTTTTCCACATTTAATGAGTGCTTCCCTCATTATTCTCCTTCCTGTAGGGCCACACAGGTAGACATAAAAGGGAAAATTAAAATGACTCAAAGTCACTTTAGTAATCCCCAGACCACCCATGTCATTACCGCTAGTCCTCTAGCAAATGCCCCGTTTGAAGGGGTTCTATGTCACTTGCAATAATTTTGGTGCAAGACAGACTATAAAACCTCCTAGACCTACTAGCAGACATACTCAACAGTGGTAACGGTACACTGCAGCACTCCAATAACTCAGGCTAAATACAGCAGCTCGCCTAACAAATCACAAACACTGGTTAACACTGAACTACAGTTTCCCACCCACCCCAATGATTTTTCTTCAGCTTGCTGGCTCATTTCTCAGTTCTGTTTTCTTCCTCAGACTCTTCAGTGCCTCCCAAAGCATACCAGCGGAAAGAACCATCAGACAAAAAAAAAAAAGTTTACTGAGTAGTTCAGAGAAGAGATTGCCTGGATTGGGGTTGTGCATGTATGACTGACAGCTTAAATAATGTCAGGGCAACCAGGGAGAACACGGTGATCTGGAAAAAAGCCTAACCCTTGGGAAGGGAATGTGGGTAGTGATAACAGGGTTACACAAGGGACAGAAGGGAAATGGAGGCTCAATTTGCTGATGTCTGCATGGTCAGGCAAGTAGTATGGGAAATGAAGAGGAGGAAGTGAAAGCATCAGCACATAATCAAAATCATAGGTTAGTTGGCATAAGAGATAACTCATATGACTGGAAAATTAACATTGAACATACAGGCTATTCAGCAACAGCAAGCAGGGGAAAAGAAAGTCTATTCAGAAACATGGACTAAATTGCTGAAATATAGGATAAAACGTGAAGAAAAATTGTAAGAACCACAGATGGGGTTTGATAAACACTAAACTTTGAAGGTGATGTTGGAGAGTCTTTTTTTTTTTTCCTCCTGAAAATCTACTAGTTGTGTAAGATTGCCCAAAGGGGGATTTAAGGCATCCTGGTATCTTTTGTAACACCTGTTGTACTGCTACAGTTCCAAGAGTTCAGCATCCAGGGAAGGCAACAAGGGCAAGTGGAAGGAGCTTGATCTTAATGAGTAAGGAGGAACCAAAAGAGACTAAAAGCAAAAAGCAGTTTTAGTGATATTAAGTAGTAACAAGGCAATTGGAGCAAACATAAAGATCACAGTTAGTATTAAAATCACCAAAATTTGCTCAGGCTGCCATGATTCACACCAGTGTTGTTGTGTATCTGCATGAAGGTACAAACACAGCAATGCTCCAGCTGGTTTTGGAAGTACAGACCTGTATCCCAGAGGAGCTATGATCCATGTAAAGCTATGGTATCCAGCTATTACCTACTCCACATTTTCCTCATGTCCTAATGGGAAAAGAACAAAAAGTTACAAATGCATTACTATAATTAAATTTTCATCCACAAATTAATTCCAAGAGGTGACAGATGCCTTCTGTCTAAATGTCTCACAGGCATCTGGAGCAGTACCTTCACTTAGTAGTAGAGCTTTTTCAATAAAAACTCTCTACTCTATAGCATTTAGTCACTCATAGCAGCAGACGTTCACTTGCAATATCGCATCACCATTGGTGACTATCATATGCTCCATGCTTTGAAGGCACAGCAATGATGTAGAAGCTCCTTTTGAAATTGTGCTTGATTGCTGGTGTTGCAAACACTCGCATGTTCAATGCCATTTCTAAATAATCACGGGATAAGTATGATGCAGTTACTCAAATTATCTCCAGGACCTTTCTCCTTTGCAAGAACTCTGCCACCAACTGCAATTATTTGTGCCCAGTAAATCACTTTTCTAAGACAAAAAGCACAAACCAATCCAAAAACCCGGTGTCCCTCTGTGGAGCACACTTAAGCAAGTCCAGGCACGAGTTTAATTTACAACCCACAAATACACTATCATGCTATTTGTAATATCATAACTTGAATTCTACAGCAGATCCAGTAGGACAGATTGTTAGGATATACCTGTCACTTAATCCATTTGCAGCAGTTACAAAAAAGATCATGCAAGATATTTGACAGAGCAGACAGCTAATTGGGATCCTTTAGAGGGTAAATCATTGTAAATTATTTCATTTGAGCCCCCTTAACTCTTCCACCTTCTGCGCTAAGACTAGCTGAATTCCTGCACATTAGTTGAAGATTTTTCAAAACATGCATCAAGTAGATTAAAAAAAACCACCTCTTGTAAGTGCTGTAGCATTATCTACATCAATTCCCAAGTCCCAGATAGCTTGCGCCTATTTTTTGTAAGATGCATAACCTGAGCTTCTCTGGGTATGCTGGCTTCTGTTACTACCAACCTTCAAGCTGCACAACACAGGAAACTAACTGTGTCCAGATCCATACCCTTCCTTTTCTCCATCAGTGGCAGCACAAAAAGCAACCATCACTGGCTAGTACATTCTTGTCTCAGTCTTGTAACAGTGACTACAGATTATTGCCCACCTCTAGTCACACTACACCTGTGACAAGTGCCCCTATACCTAAGATAACAAGAAAGAGCTTGTGATTTAGCATGGTTGTAGAGCATTTTCCCCTGTCAGCACAGTTATAAGCTTTTTTTAACCCTTTAGTGGAATCTCAGGTCTCTTCTATCAATTTGATGATGGTTCTACACCACAAAAAAGAAATACGTAAAGCCAAAGGCAAGAGGCCTTCTGCCATATAAGAAATGATTTAGTCTTTCTCATGGAGAGATGCGACAATGCAGGCAGTGGTGCACTGAAACCACGTGAAACACCTCAGTCAACATTTGTGCCTTTGCACTGTCATGAGCACATGTGGATGGATACCATTTCATTTTCTTGTGCAGCAGTTCACTCAGGATGAACCGCTGCTGCTATGTTAGGTAAAAACCTATAATAACAACCGACCATCTTCAGAAAGGAGCATCATTGCAACATGCTTTGTGGTGAGGGTGCCTTAAGGATAGCTTCAACCTTGTCTCGGGATTTATGTAGACCATAATTATCAATGGCATGGCCACAACATATCATTAAAGCTTTAAAAAATTAGTGGTTTTCCTTGTATGCTGGTGACATGCCTTAAGCAGAAAAAGGCTTGTTTTGGAGTGAAGCTATCCACACAAGGACTTGCATCTGCACAAGTTATATGACTATAGTTCCACTTAAATATCCCACAAAGATGAGCTCTTTCTAAGCCTTTTCCCTCAAAGAGTCTTCTCGGTCACCTTTTCCTGCATCTTCTACTCTTGACACAGCAAAACCTTTATGCTTAGAGTGCAAGCTGTTTGCTCGTGAAGTACATATGAAACGGTACATCAGAACAGCACATACACACACAGTTGCTGCTGTTTTGGCTCATGCCTGAGCATAGACCAGTGAGAATCACTAGGCAAGTCAAAACATATTTAAGGGACATTGTACAGTTTCTGTAGGCTGTATCAGGGCCTGGATGCATCACTTGCTCTTAACATTGCTAAGTACCCTTCTGTTAGTAATGAATTGACTCAAATAGTAAAGCAGAAGAGATGTTAATATTTTAGGCTTTATTCCACTTACCCATTCTAACACATATTTGACTGGTACTTAAAGCTACAAAGAATGCACACACAGAGAAAAACAATAGCCATGCTGATCTGTTGGTATTGTAAGCAGTCAGGTATGTTCTCATGATAATATAAAAATTACAAGTGTGCAGGCTGGGAGTTTAAGCTTCTGATCTCTTCTTTTCCCTTAGTTGGTAATGCTAAGAGGAAAGAAGGATCCAGGAAGTACTCTAGATAAGACAGCCCACATTTTCATAAGCATTTTCAAAAAAACAAGTTACACTGAACTGTTGCATTTATCTTGACACAGACTACTTACAAATAGTAGCATATGCAAAATGGAAAAAGCAAACAAGCCTTCATAACCTTTCATTGCACAATTTCATATTTAGGAGGCACATTTGATGCTTTGCGCTTATGTACACAATTCACTGACACAGCTGAAGCACTGTTCTAAAAAAATTTGGCCCTCATTGTTTCTTGATGCACTGCCTTTTCAGTTTTTTTTTCTTGCCTGTAACATCCATCTTAATCCTCTAACAGCTGCTTAAGTGGTCAAAAAAAGAAAAAAAAGGCAAAAACAAAAAACCATGCCACCACCACCTCCCCCTTCAAAAGAAAAAAAAAAAAAAAAAAAGAGTCATTTTTGTGATCTTCAGTAGAGCTGGTTGGAAAGTGCTTTAATTTTCCTGGGCAAAACTTCAATGGAAATACAAAATAGTTTTCATCTCAATTTTTCAAAGGAAAAATTTCAATGTTTTGGCTGATACTCAAATACCAAAATATTGTAACCAAAACCCAAAGTATTTCCATTAGGAAGTGCTGCTGCATAGTGCCCTGGGAGATGGAATTCCAGGTGTCATACTCTCATTTCCCTTTATGCCCCATGATACAGCTGATTTCCCTTTTTTCAGACTAGAGCTGCTGCGTCACCACAGTTGTATTTCCTAATTCCTGGTGGGACATAGACACTAGAGAAATGAATAGGGATCTGAGGCTGCAGAATACCAACAAATTCCCACACCACCCCTTCAGCTTATCCAGATGGAAACATTTTGGATTTCAAGAAATAGGTTTCAAGAAAAACGTTTCCCTGGAAAGCAAGCCTTTTTTCAAGGTGAGCTTAATTGAAAACCTGTGATTTCTGTCAACAGGCAGTTTCAAGACAGCTATTTTGTTTCAGCTGGTTGAAAAGATCCTGCTGTTGAGCAATATTCCAGATTCCCATACAGTTTGAGTGCAGTTAGCTATAAGCAGTAAGACTTCCAAAGCTTTCTAGAAGATCTGGGCACTCCATTCATGTGAGTTTTGAAATGAACATCCCAATCCTGCAGGTGGCACTGACTATCTCAGACTATGCATTTTTTCCCCACTGCTGCTATTTTCTTCAGGCTTTGTCAGCCACAGATTCAGACAGGGCAATGCCAAGCAATCTAGTCCGGTAATATGCATCATACAAGGCATTGAATCCAATGCCTTTGAGTACTAGTGACTGAAATACTTTTTGATTTAAGTAAGCACCAGCCTTTCTTTACCTTGTGGCACACAAAGTTGCTAGCAGAACCCAGAGCATCCTGTGGTTGCTCAGGAAGCTTTTGGATGTAGAGGAGAATGAACTTCTTTATGCCTTTGATGGGGCTCTTGCCTCTTCATGCCACTGCATGGCAAGCTAGGAGAAGCTCATTCCCCAGAGCGGGAAGGGAAACAAAGCATTTATGGAGCAGCAGGGAAACCAGCCAGTATAACCTTGGGCATCCAAGACCCCCAAGGCTCTCAGGAGGAAGCATGCCTTCTCTGTGAGCCATTAATTTTAGTGCTAGAAACTTTGCCTTGGGACTATAAGTGAAGCCCAGCCTAGATCCCTTCCTTGGGACAGAGAGGTGAGAGGGCTGGGAGACACCTTACTGAACTCATGGTTGGGTTCAATTTGAGCATCTCCCCTTGAAGTCCTGCCTACAACTGAGACTTTCTGTCAGTGGGCTCAGCTACTTCCTTTAAGCTGCAACACCATGGGGCCTTCCCTGCTTTGCTCTTCCAACCAAAATGCCTTGTTATATGTTCTAGGCCTTACCAAGCAATGCAGAAGAAATTTTCTTCTCAAATCTGGTAATCAAATCAGTTTGACCAGCCAGTCATCTGCAAAAACAGGATTTTATGCACCACGTCCAAGCACTGGCCTACCTCCAGTGTCATGTCTCCAGCTGGGAAAAAATCTGATGCCTCAGAGGAAAGCAAACAATAAATCCTTCCCTAGTCCTGCAGGCTGAAGCCCTGAAACATGAGATTTGGTTACAGCTTTCCATTTCAAAAGGGTTAGGAACGCACTGAAACCAGTATAGATCTTCCTGTTATCCCTAAAAAGGGAATGAATACTACCACATACCAAATAGTTTCTCTGTAGTTGGATTAAAGCACCGGTATCCTTCAGACAGATATGTAGGGTTTGCTTCCATATTTAGGGCTATTTTGGATGCTGGTGGGGGGAGCAGTGGGGTGGAATCTCATCTGCCTGCTCCTCCAGAAGGACATGAGTACCTGCAGTCCTATTTCAGACCAGCCTCAGTCAGATCTCTCAGAGACTTTAGGTTTTGAGTGCCTTGGAGCTGTTCTGTCTGTAAGAAACTGAATCAAGTCCCTATTCTCAGTCTGAGGACCTTAAGCACTGATAAAACAGAGTTTTAAAATTTTTTTTTCTTTTCTTAATTTGTTCCAGGACTTAGTTACATCACTATCATGAAATTTCACCTTCAGTCCAGGCTGAAGCAGTCTGACTTTGACCAGCCATTAGATCTCCTTCTGCATGTCGGCAAACTGAACCATCCCAGCATCTTTTCACATGTAAATATCTACATGATGCTCAAGGCACCTCAGTTTCAGCTGTGATACCTAAATAAATTGAGATCTAAAAGCCCCATGCTTAGACTTAGACTCATTTTTGAGGCACTCTGAAATTATTACACTGAATCCTTCTTCATGAAGGAACACGAACGGGCTCTCTCACAAGTCTTAATGCTGCATACAGAGGAAAAAGCACTCCTGCTATACAGTCTTACGTACATTCAAAGATCATACTCACCACAGAACTGAATTGAGACTGGAGGCTGAAAGCTTCGTCAAGTTTGTATGTTCACTATAATGGAAACTAATTAACTGACAGAGGTGATACTGTTAATTAGAAAAAGTAAAGAAATATTTTAGGAATGTTTTAGCAGATCACACTCTTCCAACCTCCAACAGGTGGTTTCTACCAACCTTAAACTATTTATTGAAAATTCAAGTATTCCTTTTCAATCAGACTGATTTGGGGTTGACCAGGGCTGGCACAAGTAAAGAAAGACAATGAAAGGAGCCAACCAAGTTTGGAAAACACTGCAACACTTCACACAGCCAGAATATGCAATTGCCGGTGATAATATCAATGCCTGTTCCAATTACCATATACCTTTGAATGTCTAGTCTACTTCTGCTTGCTGCCCTTATTTACTCAGCCTACTTCTGATATTTCTTCCTCTATAGAGCAATAAACTTTTTAAAATTTGCTACCAAAGTAGTTCCTTATGCACCAGTTTTGGATACTGTGGCAAACACTCACGAAGAGCATGTATGTATCCAAATGATATTAATACACAACCTAGAAATTAAATTCATGTGCTAATATAATTTGTGATATGATTCTGTAGTTTATGGGTAGCTTTAGCCTCAGATATCTTATGGATCTGCAGTTTATTATGCACCACAGACTGCCTTGCCTGATTGTACTCCCTTGACCATCTCTCCCATGGCACCATCTTCTTGAAGTACAATCTAGTCCAATACACCATTAAAAACAGGATATCCTATTACCTAGTCCAGCTATGCTTCTGGAGAGCCAGTCAGGATAAGTCTTGAGTCAGGACTACAAGTTTTTTGCATGGAATTCCCTTACATAGAGCAGATTTCTGAAGCTCTATTGAGCTTGGGGCTAAGCCTCTTGACCCTCCCCTACCAAGGAAAAAATCCTCACCCAGCTTGGACAGGGTGGAGGCTCTTGAGGGCCCCTGTCCAAGGAGCAATGTAAACCTTTGCATAACAATAAATGTGTATACCAACGGGGCCATACACATGTTGAAACACTATGTGCATGTTCAAATACCTTGCTGAATCAGGGCCACAGTAAATGCATTCTTTTCATAGAAACACTTTTCCATGGACCTGATCCAAAGCCCACTGAGGTCAGCAAGAGTCTTTCACTTCAGTAGGATTTGGATCAGACCTCATGAGCATTTCCAACTAAAACCAGCATTGGAATTTGTACATGCCCGTGCATTGAAACAATTTGAGTCTAGTTCACTGTAAATCCTAAACTCAAATACTCCTCAGCTCTGGGAAAGCCAGGAACACAAGGTGGATCTTTACTTTGCCCAGGCCCTTCTTTCAAAGGCCAATTCAAAACAGGTTCAGACTCCAATGAGCATAAGCCTTCAGAACATTCATACCTGAATCAGGGGCTAAACTTAAAAACAGCTGGAACATCTCTGAGGAAGAGAGTTTCATCAGATCTTTCATGTAGTACTGCAAGTTAAGTGTAAAAATAATAATTAAAGAACAGCTGAAAAGACATCTGCTGAGGTATACATTTTAGGGTCTTCTACAAAGATAAGCATTCTATCTCCTAATAGCTGTATAAGTCCATAAAGACTTATCTATGATTTCACTGACAGATCACCACGAGAGAGAGAGAGAGGGAGAGAGAGACAGAGAGGGAGAGGAGAAAAATCATAAAAGCATTCCACCTGTATTGCTGGCAGATGACTTATAAATGTCGCACAGACTTAGACCTACTACTGGCTCATACAAGAGGTATTAAATAAACTGCTGAACATCTGCTGGTAAATACACAGCAAACAAGAATGCAACTTAGAGCCAAACATCTGGTGAGTGTGGGCCACATCTCTGCTCATAAACTAAGCAATGTTTTCTGCTAATCATTAACAGAGTTATTGATTTTAGAAGTGTATCACACAGCTATAATTTTGTCAGAGAGTAGACCACATAAGTTGTTCTTTTTCTGGTTGTTTCATTTTGTCTTATTCCAAAAGTCCGTAAATTGACGAGCAGGACAAAAATTATAATTGACATCATCTGTGGGAAATATTTCATAAAACAACAGGCCCAGATGTAGGATTAAAGCCATGTGGTAGTAAAATACCACACTGAAAAAAGTCCAGGTTCCATGATTTTGTACGAAAACAGATGTGCTATTACTCCACTCTACTTGTTTTTCAATGCTTTTTACTCCAAATAATTCTCTTTTTTTCCTCTTCTTTTTTTCCACAATTGCACTAGGGAGAGATCATAAATTGATTGCAGATGGGAACTTGTACTTCAAAATCCTAACTGTCACAATCTTTGAAATAAAAATAAATGAAACATTTTGTGAAATTATATTGAGCTGTGTTAAAAGTAATGAAGATTATACAAACATATGTCTGTTTGTCATTTATACAGCACCTTCAGGCATGACAACCAAATCTATTAGACAATGCTTCCCTCCCTGGGAAGTAGTTATTTTCTAAGTTCAAGACATACTGAAATATTAAAGGTAACCTGTAGTCTGAGCACTCCTTTGCCCAAGTCTCAAGATGGTCTGAACCTCCTGCAACACAGAACCAGGCATGCACATCCTTGATTCTCTCACATACAAAGAGACAACATGGAAACATGACAGAACAGTTCTGTGCATCCTGCTTTGCACATCATTTCATATTAGTACATTCTTGACAAACATATTGTATAAGAGATCCATGAAAGACAGAGGCTTGTATGGTTTGAATCCTAATTTGTCAGTGCTGTGCAGAATGGCAAACAACTGTATTTCTTCTTAAATGACTTACTAACATATGGAACCCATTATGATGCCACTAATTACAATTCATTAAGTTCTGAATTTATGCAGTTTCACAATGGACTCATAGAGATTCTCCATTTCCAGTTATCAGATTTTTAAAGACCTAATAAAATAAAGGACTAAATAGGCTCCCATCCTGTCACTTTAATACCTTCAGACAAAAGCCATATCCAATAGGGCTGTTGGTGTTTGATATTGATTAAAAAGGGCTTGATCTAGGTGCCTGTTATAGGGATTGCTGAAGATAGAAAGAACGAGGAAAGCTGCAGATACTCATTTGGGAAAAGGAGATGTTCATCTCCCAGTATACTTCAGGGGAAGCTGTGAAGGAAACAGGAATATGGCTCAGTTAAAGTGTAGCCCCTCTTTGTCTCACAAAGGAAGAATAAACCAGCAGTAGTGGGTGATAGGAAGAGCAAGAATGGAGGATTTTTGGGGACCACAGAAATAGTTAAAAAACTAGAGCAGGATCAGAGTCAATGCCCACATTAAGATGTGGGAGCAGACTGAGAAATAGCACCATTTCTTCTATTAAATCTTTGTATCCCAGAGAGTTAAGAGGAATCCCTTCATTATTCCCTCTCCAAGGCAAACCCTACAGAGATTAGCAGTCTTTACGATCTGGCTCTGAAAACTCCTCATCCTTGCTGTGAAATCTTTGCTCATGATGCAGCTCTCAGAGCATCCCTTCTTCAGTAGCAGCAAAACTTGGGCAACAATTCACACAGCAGTCAAGAATCCTTTCTGCCAGAAATGCCAGGAGTAGCGAGACTCAGTTCAAGGTATCTAACGTACCTTGTATCTAATATGATACACAAGAGAGTTTTCAGAGACCAAAGCAGTGGTTGAGGGAGAAGGGGTGCGATTGAACTGTTACTCAGTTGGCTGAAATAAAGGCTTTTGAGCAACAAGGGGAAGACTTGGAGGAAGTTCAAATCAGGGTCATTTGCCTTTTGTAACAGATGAGTCTGAAATACCATGAAGACTGGTACTCTGGAGCATAGAAACTCACAGCTCTAGTAAAGCCCCTGCAGAGGGACAGCAGTTTAACACTCAATCTTCCTCCCTAAAGAAGGTTCAAATACTTATTCAAGAAACTCCATTCTTTACGCCACCTGGTATTTTGGTCTGCATGTTTAAGCCTTGTATGCTGGATGTGAATATCTAAGGCAAAACAACAAAACTAGAAGCTCATGGAGAAAGATAGCAAGGGCTTTGCAGGCCAGGTAAACGCAAGAACTGCAGCAATAGCTTTGTATGCATACATACTTACATATATATCTTTCCATGCTTTCTGTGGCTCTATCCAACCTCTCCCTCACCTCCCAGTTTACTGGGAAATGACATTCTGCATTGCAAGGAACATAGCTGCAAACTTTCAAGTAAGAAAAGGATTGCTTTGAATGCTCCTGATTACTTTGCTCTAACCCATTGTTGCCTCGGCTGGCTTTTTCTGTATGTCACCTCCCTCCCACTTTTCGCCAAGGAGAGTTTGCATAACTCAACTCACTGTAAAAATGACCTTGACCATAATATTTACTGATTGGATTAAGTTTTGGGGTCAGCAAGGAATACTGAAAACATTATTACTACTTTTCCTGTAAATACTTTGCAATTCAAAATGGACAACTTGTTCTTTCTCAATTTGCAATTATTTCAAACTGAGGTTGGCATCTACCATCAGCATTCAGAAGACACCTCCTCATTTGTAACCTATTTTCCAAGGCAAAAAACCCAAAGCATTAAGAAAGCACACATTTAATGCAATGCAGTGCCCAGATTAAACAAAATAAAGGGGATACCTTTCCGAATATATTTTTAAATCAGAAGTCCCTCTTAAGGCTGAGGCCTGTAATGCTTACCTTTCAGCAGTTCCAAAGTTTGCAGAAAAAGTCAAATGGTATTTCTCTTACCTAATTTTCAAAAACTTCCCCTCTCCAATAGACTTAATTAAGTCCCACAAAATCTGAACCAGGGACAAGATACTGTGAAAATCAGAAGATAAAGGGGGTTGGTTGGTTGGGGTTTTTCTAGTATGCTTTGGGCATTGTACTCTCAAGTTATACTTGTTCACTCTGTGATAGCATCTTGGTACTACCTGAAAGCCTACACATCCTGGCCAGTTGGCTGTGTCCAGCACAGCAGCCCAAGAAAGTAAATCAGAAAGTAGATCAGACTACGAAACCAGACAGAATTCAGGAGGTGTGGACAAGAGTAGACAGAAAATGATTCATATGAACATGCAGCAGAGCAGAGGAAAAGCCTAAAATAAGATATTGGTCAGCTGACTCCTGACCCAATTTTCTACAAGACAACTCCACGAGCTATCTCATGTTTTCCCATAATGGCTTGGGGGCTGAAAATATTGCCCAGAGGAAGGCCCCATACTGCTGTGTACTGAGCAAGACCCAACACAGAAGAATGTCACATTTACTGATTAGTTGGAATATTCTGTTACTTGCAGGCTATATTGGCCTTCTCTATCACAGGAGTTTTATTCTTTCAAAACCTGCTGTTGTTCCTGAAAGGGCCAGCAACTTTCCCCATCCTTCCAGTCTTATTTTCACACATTGGAAAAAGAGAGGATGTGTTTTAGAGAGATTAAATACGTCAAAGAAACAGAACAGTAAAAAAAGGATGAAAATGGAAAAGTTTGTTCCTAAGTCAAGATGTGACTTTCACTTGAAGAAGGTTGCATTTGAAAGTTTCCATTAATTTTCAGGGTTTTCCCTGTAGCACATAGAAAGGGCTAGAAATACATTTATTTTTCAAGCAAAACTTTGGAACAAGTTTCTGAGCTCACATCAGATGGGCCAACATGGTCAACAGGCTGCTCCTATATGCACAATTTAAGACCTTGCTTCATAGCTGCTCTTGTTCCACAGCTAGCAGTGAGGAGGCAGTGGAATGGTGAATCCATGGGGTACTGCAATTAAGATTTTGTTTCATCATCAGTATGCCTGCTGGTATTCCTGACATAAGCCAAACCACCCCACTGAGCTGCCTGAAAAAGGGGTGGTTGGTGCTGGAAGAGGATTTCAAACATTTGAGATGGATGAAAGGAAGCCCATGGCCATTAGCACTGTTGGAGACACAACTGTTATTATTAACACCATCTGCGACATGGACATTTTGGTCTTTGATGAAGGAAGTATGGAGCTGGAGACCACCAGCAGCAGCCTGGAGTAGGTGGAGCGGGGAGGAAACATATCACAGTAGCAGCAGCCACAGGATTTGTGATCAATAGTGAGGAGGACAGATCCAAACAGGATGTTGTTCAGTTAGAAGCCATACGTGCTCTTGGGCATTTGAAGCTCTACATGCTTCACTAAGAACAAGGGGAAACAACAATTCTTTGAGACCTATTTCTGCTCTGAATTAAGTCCAGCCATTGTAACAAATCACACAGAGATTTGTGTCTATCAGCAGCTGGTCAGAAGTCTCAACACCAATCAGCAAGAGAAAGTGACATTAGCAAAATCTGCAGCAAGACAAGGCTCTAGCACTGAAAAAAACAGTAACATTCGATTCTATTTAAACATCCTGAACATCCTGGTACCAACCAATGAAGGAAGAAAACCAAAATAAGGCATAATGCACATGCAATTCACATGAAGGTTAGAATACACATAAAAGAACATACAAATGCTGTGGCTCCTGTTTCAGGCTTTGAGAACTCTCTTGCAACACAGCAGCCTCTGAACTGCCTACGGAAGCATGCATTTGCCCCAGCTACACAAGCAAGTGTTGGCAGGACAGGCAGCACAATCATCAGCAACGGTAGTGCTGCCAAACACTCCCATCCTCTCCTCCTTCCAGTGCTAGCATTAAAAGGCATTACCTCCTAAAAAGGGCTAATTATGGTTGACTCCACCTTTTCCATGCTGATGTTGGCCTTAGCAACAGCCACAAGACAAGAGTACTGCCAGCAACAGTTATCAACCCCAACTTCCCACAAGTTGCATTTCTAGCCACAGCAAATATTAGCCCTTAAAGCTTGTGGAAAGGCATATGACCTGACTGATAGAGCAGCTGATAACACTGTGTGTCGGCATGCTGGTGTATGTTTTGTTGCCAGCTTTAGGCCTGGAAAGGCCATCTCACTTTCCACCAGAAGAGTAGGATCTTGGGACCTTTGCTGCAAGACCAAAGGGAGTTAGGTGTAAGAGATGCTAAAAACTAAATTAGCATCTTTTCTTCAGAACTGGCTCCTTAGTGAAGGAAAAAAAGACCTGTTTGGAATAGGCTGCAGGATAGCAGTCAGTAGCAGAGGACCTATTATTTATATTTTACTTTGTTAGTCATTGTCATGAGATCTTTCTGCACCTTCTTTCACTGACAGCTTTAGATTTGACTGTCTGCATAACTTCGTATCAGAGGTGATTTCTCTCACCTTGCTATTCATTCTTTTTAGATCATGGATGATAGGCTGAACTGCACAAGTCTTGGCACAAAACCTCACTGGACCATCATGATCTTCCAAAAAGAAGCAAAAAGATAAACAAGAGGCCTATGTAAATAAGGTCTTGTTTTATCTGTCCAGTCCTACAGGGCCTTCCATGTCAAAGCCCAGGGCTAGAAATGACCAGGTAGCAAAGAAAAATCAGGAATTATAATATTTTTTTCATATGAGAAAAAAAGTGCATAAATGTCTCAGTTTTGACATAGAACAAAACTTTTGTCTTTGGCAGAGGACCCATGTCATTTGCCAAAGCAGCAATCTGTCTTCTTGTGTAACAACACATGCTAATGGGAAGCACACTCATTGCTCCATCACTGCTGGCCACCAGAAGTGGATTTGCATACAATCACCAGCATTCCCAAGTTCCACCCAGAGCTAAATCACCTAGGCTGAGCCCTCGTTGTTTCCTTACTCAACTAAACATCCTTTCTTACATGTGGACCCAGGATCAACACTTAAAACTGTCTTCTGGCAAATCAAACCCAGTAAGTGACAGGGTCCTTGGGGCTGTTCCTAGGCTCATTTCTTTTATTAGTTTCCAAAAATACAAAAGCCCATGAAGCCATGTACTGGATGTCCTGCCAAGAGCCCCTTGGTTTTGAAGGCTTCAGGCCTCCAGAGAGGAAAACTCCCATCAGTCTTTTTGCCCGAGTTGCCCACTGGATCTAACAAGACACTTCATTATTTAGATACCATCAGTAGAGCTTAATCAAAGTTAATTCACATTTTCCTGGTACAGATAGAAACAGGGATCCATGCAAAGTGTGTAGTTTCTTGGAAACAGTTTGAAGAAATCATTTTTCACCCACTTGGGTCTGATGCACAGCCAGCCCCTAGCACAGGTCCAGTAAGTCAGCTGTCTAAATGCTTAGGAAAGGAGCCAGGGGGTTTCTGAAGTTTAATTTTCCCCATCATCTACTGTTAAGCAGCACTGAGTCTATCTGCAGTAGCTATATGTGATCTGTTGACCTACTGTGAATTCCTTTTTAAGCAGCAGCTTATATTTCACCACTGATAGGATATGAGGCAATAGGAAATGCTCACTTGTTGGCATCCCATATCCTTTCCAAATTTTATCAATTCCATTAGTTTCCATTTCCTAGCAGAGCATGGCACAATTTAACATTTCACATGGTCAAAGCTAGTCAGCCTAACTCCCTCTCAAGAACATTTAAGTAAGCTTTAGCCAGTTGCTTAGAATTACATATTCCTCCACATGGAGATTCAAGCATTTAACCTCCCTGTGTCCAGGGTTGGCCAAATCACTGGCACAATAAATAGGTCAGTATTAAAAGACAGAAGTAAGAAGCATAAGGAAGTTTAATTCTACTTTTTGGGAGATTCTCCTTATAAAAAGTACTGCTTTCCAGAAGATGAAGGCCTCTTGAGAAAAAACTGCAAACAGCAGAATAGTGACACTTCAACAATTCTTTACCTACAAGCAAAGACACCAGCCATACCAAAGCAATTTTTCACTGAGATAAGGCAAGGGAAGGGAACCGTATGAACAACATATCAACAATGAGACCTTGTGGCCATGATCCCAAGTTAAGTTCTGCTTTCATACTCTTGCATACCACGTGGGGTTTTTTTCTGTGTAACCTGTGCTTCTAAAGGGTTTGCTTTTGCAAGGTGCATAGTCCTTCTACTTCATTTGAAGCCAGAAGGCTGGTAGAGCACTGCAAATCAAAGAAGTATTATCTACAGAGAACCAAATTAGTTTCTTTGTCCTTCCAGCCCCAAAAACTTGCAGTTATTCACTCTGTTCAACAAATGAATAAATAAAAACAGCTAAAAAGTATATTTCTGGTTAACCAGCTAAGAACAGTCCTGACCACATCTTTGATTAGCATTTTACACCCCTTTTTCTTTAGCTTGTTTGTTTCAAAGGATAAGTTGTATAAGCATCTCTAGTCTGCTGGCAAGCATTAGAAGTTCTTTTCCTTTGGTCTTCCCACCTATGTCAAGACCTGTGCAACAAAATATCATACAATAATACTACCATTATGCTACACTAACTGTAGATCTAGACCACCTATAAAGCCAAGAAACAGCACAGATAGCTGAAGAGTTGGCCCACTGCAACTCTATATCTGTATTAGTATTCTGTTAGTGTAACATTTCTCTTCTCTGGTAAGCAACTGGTGGGATGCCTTCAGTGCCTGCAAAAAGTATCAGTCTTAAATATTATTTGCAGTTTCTATGCACCATTGAAAATTTGAACAGGCAGCTGGACAAGACTCTGGAGATGTTTCCCATCTAGCGTTATGTCTATTTCTAAAATGGTGGTCAACCTGATCAGCTTGCTTATTTATTATCCATCTGATAAGTCATGATATTTTAATCAATGCTGGATAATTTCAATATCAGAAGGAGTAACGGTACACTTGCATGATACCATACACAAACTCACATTTCCAAATCTGTCTATTTACAGTTTGGTATCAAAGTACTAAAAAAATTGCAGCATACAAACCAGCATTTATAAATAAAATTCAGCAGGAGATTTATTGAGTAATCAATCATAACAACAATTAATGTTTCAATCAATACTCTTATTTGGAGCAAGCCTTGGTCTTCCATGACTTGCCAACTCAAAGTATTTGTAAAGTGGTCTCTGACTTTGACCTGTAAACAGCTGTATACCCAGAAGAATTTTGCAAGCATTTAGCAGGACGCTTAGATCCTGGCAGCCCTGGGAATACTGCATTTCCTTCTTGGAAGACTTTGCTGCTGGGTGGAGGCCCAATCAAGTCAGCTACTATGTCAGCTCCAAGACTTTACGTGCCTTGAGGTAGATCACATCTGCTAATGTGGTGAGACTGTGGACAAGCTATATGCTCAGTCGAAACCTCCCAGCGCTGCTATAACTCAACACAGAACTTGGGTATTTGTTGCCTAGCACAGATCACATCAAAACCTCTTCAGCCCTCCTCACCATGATGGATACCCTGGGCTGGATTCACTGCTCTCCTAGATTATCTTTGCACAGGACAAGCAGCAGAGTAGCCCTGTGGAGCAGAACTCTGCTATAGGAACTAGCAGAGGAACCTTCAGCTTTTTACCTGCTGGCTGCTCCCTCAACTCAGCCGAAGAAGGAAACAGAATAACATTCACGGTGACATGGGGGAGTTTATATGCACTACATTCCTTAGTAATATTACTTGGGAGGCAATCCTTTAGTGTCTTAATAAGAGCTGCTTGACCCCAAATCATAAAGCTACAAGGTCTGCCCTCCAGTGTTCAAGCAATGCTTTGCTAAAACAGCAGCGTCATCCTCAGAATGACAGATGTTGTTCATCTGAAAGGAAGATTCCTTAAAGGATGCATTCAGCCAGAAGACCATGCCTTTACATACTGAGCTTCAAGATGTGGAGCTCCTTCCATCCTCTTAGCTGTCTAGAGCCCTTTGTAAGCATTGTATTTTTGTTACTGTTTTGCAATGATTTTTATTCCATTTGGGGGAGGAAGGTTTTGTGGTTTTCCTTTTCTGTTTAAAAGCAAAAACCGCTGTTGATTACTTATTTTTATTATCTTCTTGCCAGGGTCTCCTTTAGCTGAGTTAACTCTCTAGAGTTTTATAGTCTGTTCCATCCCTGTGTCTTGAATTACACAACTCTTCAAGCACCTTGGTAAGGGGCAGTATGTCAAAGACATTGTAACTAATTTTTAACTATCAGTTCCTACTTTGAATTTCTTTTACCCATTTTAAAAGCATTTGAAGGAGAGCAACACTGAAGCACGGATGGCATCATTAAAAGTAAACATTGGCCAGGATACAGCACAAATACCATACTGTGACATCCATTCTAAATATAGGGCATACCACAGTCAAGTCAAAGGCATGGTATGATATTGGTTTACCTTTTAATGAGATCCACAATATTAGTAAAAAAAAAGTGGCAGAACAACATGTGATACTCTTAGTTTGGGAGAGTAAGGCATTGCCTTTTGAATGCTAATTATCTGGCACAGGCTCAATGTTGACTTTTAGGCATGGTCTGGATGCATGATTCTCCAGACCACAGTCCTCCCAAGCCAAAAGGGAGATAGCATTAGTCAATTTATTAAGGTCGTGACAGCTCCTTTGCACACTGATGTGCACTAGCATGGTTTTGTGTAGCCCATAGCTCTTCCCAAGAGGAACACCAAGGCAACACTTGATGTCTACTTCCTCCTCTGCCCCAAGGTTTGACAACTGTGGCAGCAGCATAAGGCACAGCACTGTTTTAAACCCACATATAGGCTGATGATGAGGATTTTAAGCACAGAAGTAATTTAGGAATGGTAGTGCTGGGGCAGGGCTGGGGAGTGGGGAGGAGGGGGGGAGAATAAATCACTAGATCTTATGTTTCTAATGTATTCCTGAAATGCAACCCATCCTAAAGTCCTGCCTCTGTTAATACCTTATGGTACATTGTAGATCTCAGCAGTTTTTGAAAGAAGGCATGTATTTGCTGGTTAGGGTACAATTTTCAGAGCCACCTGGAGAACCAGATATGCCAATCCCCAAGGTAATCCTAGCAGGAACCATCTACCCCATTGCCTTATGCAGATTTGAAAATTTTTCCCCAGGTGCAACACCTGCACACTATAAGGGCCAATAGCCCGGTGGTATCTGTGTAGTTCCTTGACAGTGAATCCAAAAGAAAAATACAAGAGATGTTCATGATCACTATACTGATGATGCCTTTCCCTTCCAATAGGATGGCCTCAAGAAATACAAGTCTTCTGCTTCCATACACCAAGGCTGATCTTCTCAAAGTAAACATTTAATAGTTTACAAGTGCAGAGATAGATACATAAACAGAAAAGGTTTGCTTTCTAACTAGCCATCAGTTTGACTTCTGGCTGTGTACGAAGTTTTACTGCTTTATTGGCCTACATCAATGTAAAATAAAAATGCTACAGAAAAATTGCTATTCATAGCAAAACAGGAGTTGCCACCTAAGACTTTCTGTTGGACTAAACAGCCAGTCCATTATTTTTTCCTTCATAGCTATTCCTTGTGCATTTCAACTGCTCTGCTAGATGACTCTTCAGGGATTAAGGAGTAATGTTTCATTTTTCACTGATCCTTATCAAAATACAGCAAAAGTTTCTACACTATAACAGAAGGGGTGCTGTCATTGTTCCAAGCATACTATATTTTAGACTAGCTGAATAACCTTTTGGGAGCCAGAATGCTGAATCACACATAAAGCATTAAGTTCTCTTATCCATTAAGCCACATCCATGCAGAAATACATTCCCTGTTTTGGACTGGGGTTTGCTCATCTGTAGAGAAAGGCACTTTATTCTCAACTGGGGGATAAGATCAGCGAAGAATCTCAAAATATTTTTCTTCCCATTACAGCTGGCCAGGCCACTGAGTACCTCAGTTACATGACCCACAGCATTAGGTAAAGCTATACTGAGTATCACCTCCTCCCTCCCATTGTGTGGCACTAATAGCATGTGAGAACTCAGAATGGAATTCTTTTCCTTCTTCCCCTCCCATGTGGGTTACAGTCTCATCTGGTTTCAGCAGCAAGATTTGTTAACAAAATGCTCCTGCAGCAGAAGAGAGAAGGGAAGGGGGGAAATTAAAATTAGCCAGTAGTTCAGGTCACCATCTTCCCTCCTTGATTTGGCTGAGCCAGGAGGTCACGCTATCTTTGCTTTCCTCCTGCTTACAGCCAGGTTGCTGTTCCAGCTTGTGTCACTCACCTAGCAGAGCACTGCTGCAACTGTGCAAAGGCAGTCACTACATCAACCACATTTCAGGTACATGCTCTTCTTGTGCCAAGTCCTAAACACTGTTAAAAATTTCAGGTGCTTTCTCATAATCTCTTATTAACTAGTACATTTTTGTGAATTATTTAAATAGGAACAGCCATTCAATCATTAGGCCACTGGTCTTGTGAAAATCTGCTCTGATCTTCAGCAAGTCACTTAGAATCTAATTATCAGTGGTGTTTAAATCATCACCATTAAGGTACCCAAAGATGTCTTCTGTAAAGACTGAAGTTCTGCCTCCAGATTTGTTTCCTCAAGCAAGCAGAGGATGTCAAGATCTCCACAAAAGCAGATCATGAAGAAAAAAAAAAAAAAAAAAAAAAAGGCAAGTCACATACTGAGCTGCAGAACATCAGAAAACACTTAAAGATGTTAAGGCCCAATAATTATCTAGCAAAAGCTTTTCATCATTTGTGTCATCACACTTAAACAAATCTAAGGAAAACTTCAAGAGCCTCAAATATTTGAGATGTGTTTGCCAGAGTGTTGGAGCCCTGATAAAACTCACAGGGAAGAGAAGAATAAGCAGCCCAGTCACCAAGCCAAAGCAAACTCCACCAGGGAAAAAAGCTGGAGTCATGTATTCAGGCTTTGCTGCATGCTAAAAATTAACAGAGCAGTATAGACACTCTCTCCTGTGCTGCCAGCAATCTTCCCATTCATTACAAAACTAATGTGAATTCTTGGTCAGAACAACAAATGTGAAACTTTAGCATTAGCCTCACACTATGGTACAGATATTTGTATTTCACAAGTACAGGAGTAATTCCTACTAATGCAGACTTCACTGCATTTCATATCTCGAGGGGCTCCTGCAGATGTTGATCCTGTTGTAATGAAAGTCAAGATGGGAGCTTTGCCATTGGTTTCAGCAGAGCAGGATCAAGTCAACTGAACTACTGCAGGGTTTGAAGCTATACATGTCCTTAACTGCTTGGGTAGATGAAAGCCAACTAGGACCAGCGCTGCCACCTCTAATTATCCTGAGTAGTACCATTCAATAGGAATCATCCACCCTTAAGCAGCAGGCCCTATGGATCACTCCTGTCTGAACCCAGCTCTTTTAAGTGGCAAACAGACTAAGTGCCCACCCCCTGCTCAGGGGAGGATTTCATCCTCCCATTGGGTTTGGGGCAGCTGGTAGCAAGACCTCCACTCTCTCAGAGACCTTTATGTGGCAGAGGGAACCACTAAATCATTTTCCTTGTCTGTGGCAGGCTTGGCATCTCCTCGTCAAATCCCCATGTATGCAATCTTTTCCACCCTTTCAATTTTAACATGAGGGATAAGAGAAAAAAAGACTATCACATGTGTAAGAATGGATCCTCAAACCATAGGTATGTGGGCTTCATTCTGGAGAAACAACTCCAAAATTCCATGGTTATTGTTGTGTAAATGCTAAGTGTCACTTCAAAAATGCTCTCAAGTTAAAGAAAAAAAAAAAAAAAAGAAAAATCCAGCAATTTGACCCCAGCTGTGGTTACACAGGCACATTTTACTCCAAGGTCAGATTCAGCACCGATATAAGCTGGAACAACTGCCTCTCGCTATTGCAGTTATTAAAGCTGTGGGACAAATGCCCACCTTCCTTTTGCAAGAATAGGCATTCGTTTTGTTTTCCAGAATTGAGGAAAAACTGTACCTGCTCAAATCCATTCAGTGTCAGAACTTCAGGGGATGTCCTCAAAATGGAAAACTTCATTATCTTCACAGATTGCCAGGGTCTGACATAAAACCTGAGTTGTTAGGGACATAGCTCTTCAGGGAGGGGGAAACAGTTTGGTAAAAGAACCCTTCTACTGTAAAAGATAGTGGAGTTGAACCTGTCCAGGCCACTGAATAGTGCTCAGCTACAGTTTTCATGTAGTAATACCAGAGCTCCTACTCAAAGGCAAAATTTATTTGCTTTATGCTGTTCTAATCAGCAGGAATGTTATTGGTTCTCTCCTCAGTGTGAACTGTCTCTCCCAACATCTGCTTCTTCCCCCCACTCCCAGCAAAAGAAAGAAAAAAGGAAAAATAGTTTATTAAAGAAAACAAACCCAAAGCTGTGCAACTGCTGTTTTAGCCCCATTGGAGAAGCTTTTGTCTAGTTTTACAGGGCCTAACATGTGTTCGATCAAGTTCAATTTCTGAGGAAATCTAGATGGAAAACAATCAGGTGTTATCAACTGTATCACTGGAGCAACATCAAAGCCTTGCCTGAGTGCATGAGCCTTGATACTCCCCAGCTGCTGCATACAGAGTCCAAGGAAAAACTCCAGGATCTGACAGAGGTTGCAAGACACCTTGTAAAGATGGAGAAAATTAGCCAAGCAGGTGCCTAGGGTGGAACGTTTCTAGAAAATCCTGCCTCAGCACTACAGCATGTAAAAAGAGAAAAAAGAAAATAAGGATACATTCTGTAACACATACTTCTTTAAAAACCAAAATAGCCACAAACAAGTATTTTAGAGATGGCTTGCCCCACAGCTGTTCATTAGGAAGTATTATGCACAGACCTGGGTACTAACCACTGCTGGACACAGGATTATGCCCATGGCTGTATTCATTTTAGAAGAAACACGGACCTGTTGTAATGTCTCAGAAGAAACTTGTACGTATTGTAACTGCTTACAAACTAAGACTTGGTGCAGAGGTCACAGGCCCTGCTAATTAGATACAGCCACAATTAACATGCCCCTGGTAGTTGTCAAGTTACAAGAATCTGTTTGACAGTAGGGCTCTCCCAGTCATGCTCCGATCTCTGAATACTCCATGTTGCCTCATGAATTCATGACACCTTGCTGTAGAGGCAAATGGGCAGGAACAGCGAGGCATTAGACAGCTCTAAAACCACACAGCAGCAGGCATGTTGGCCAGATGTAGAAAGACATGCAGCTTTTACTTCACGTGCCTCTTCTTGGGCAGTGGAAAAGGTTAAATGTGATTTGACACTTCGCCAATAGCCCAGCAGATCCATCCCTAAGTATGGAGGGAGACTTCTAACCAATGTAAAAGGCCCATTTGGTGATAGCACATCCTTGCAAGCTAAGCAACACGTCTTACTCCCAGCCATGTGTCTCCCATCCAAACAGCTTAGGCTACACAGCAGATAATCAGTTCCAGCTGGGACATTTCCTGTTTCCTCACAAGCTGCATTAACCCCTTCTTTCTTTCTCCTATTCAGAGGAGCTTAGAGCATAGATACTTCTCCCAAGCATGACAGCACATCCCACAAACATCAGTACCTCTCACTCCTACCATTTTGAACACTCCAGTATCACTCAGGACTGCAGCACAAGTTTAACCCTAGCACTTTATAGAGTTAAGCAATGCAGAGATGCCTGATGCCTAAGTGGACTAGAAAAGGATCTTTCCTGCAAATCACTTCACTGCTAGACATTTCTTCTTTGAGATGGCTGCCTTTTTCTGGATTTATATCCAAGTAGGTTAAACCAGGTGATATTCTTTGAATTAGATGTCCCTTTTTCTCAAAGACAAATCCCTGACAACAGAAATAGCCTCTAGTTACAAGAGATTACATTCTTAATCAGAAACTCTGTCTTTCACTGACATATGCTTGACCTTTCTAGGGCCCAGTACTTCAAAAACATTTGCAAGACAGGCCACCAGTGAAGTAGGTATACATTTCCTGTGATAACTAGCCAAGAAACAAAGAAGGGCATAATCACCCCTCTACTCCCAAGACACACGTTATAGCAAGACAGCTGGGATCACTATGAAGCTTGTCTAGCCAAATCTCGCAGTGAATTCATAGGACAGGTATCCAAATGGATTAGTGCATCACCTTTCTCAAAGGCAATATATCTTATGAGGTCATCTGGCTTCAGGACTAATATTAACAAGCTATGCCACTCACTCTGACCTCTGCATGACCACTAATTCCTTCCTATTCTCACTATCCACTCTTCCCAACATGTACTTGCCAGATTTTCCCCAAGCCAACAGGATATACAGAAGTGGTAATCAACTCCAGCTGAGGTGCCTCCTGCTTCCTGAAGCTTGCCTTGCTACACTGGTATTTGTCACAGGGTTTATACATATACCAATGTAGCAAAAACCCCATGATGCATACCAACATCTCCAGCAGCTCAGCAGCCATGCTGACTATCTGAGAGCCTATGAAGTACCACATTTTAAAATAAACACAAGTTTGCTTACACTGTATCTTGATCTTTCACCAAGGGCTTGGGCTCTGCCCAGGAGGCAGACACAAAGACTCAGCTGGGCAGAAAGATGGGCTTGTGGTTAAGGCACTGGTCTGGGAGTTGATACAGCTGGGATTGGACTTTGCTCCCCACCATCTTTCTCCATGACCTTGAACAAGTTGCTAACTCCTCTGGGCCTCAGTTTTCTTATCTTCAAAATGGGATGCAGATCTCTTAGTACACCTTTCCTGTAGAGACTGGCCAGGAATTTAAGTAAAAAATGGGACTTTTACATTGCATATCAATCACAGTTCCCAACATTTAAGCTAGCATTAACTTGGGTGGATTCTCTGGCCTACACAACATAACTTACATGGATGATGCTGCAGCTAGAGACAAATCTGCCTTGGAGGACAGGACTAGAATTTCAAATTATGTTAATAAATTATGTGGTAAAAACAATGTCAGAGGAAATTCAGGAAGTGCAGTATTTTTACACTGAAGTGGGCATATTCACTTATGGATAGAAGAAGAGGTGAGGACTATGAAGAACTGCTGGCTACATAAAGGGAACAAGACTTTTGAATAAATAAGGCTGTAACCATCATCCTGGAACACATAACCAGGAGTAAAAACTGTGAGGCATATGAAGTGCCCACTTCATTCAGCTTTTGCAAGACCTTGGCTGAATAATTATGCCCTGATTTGGACCATTTAGAGAAATTCCAGAGAAGAGTCATGGGAATGGTCTGAAGTTCAGAAACCATGAGCTGCCAAAAAAGACTGAGAAACTGGGGTTGCTTAAAGAGAAGAAAAATGGGCTGCTGAAAAAAGGGGAAAGAATTAATCGATGGTGGTCAGAACAAATAGAAATATGACTAAGTTACACATATTCAGGAAAACATTGGACGTAAAGGAATAGTGAAGCACAGGACTGTTTTTCTTGGACAGAACATCCACCATTAGGAGAATTAAGGACATGTTAAAAGAAAATCTGTACCGAGTGACACAGTTTGATTTGATCCTGCTCACAGTCAGAGGATGCCCTAGAAGAACTGCATTCCTCTCAGCTGCAATTTTTTATTATTCTTTCATTTCTGTAGAGATTGCTTACCTACAGAGTCCACATGATGGCAATATTCATAAAGTGAACATACCTGAAAATTCTCAGGGTTTGGATTTTCCTCAGGTCTGGTTCCAGACCTGCAGTTTTGAGGAAGATTTTCACCACAAGCATGTTCAAGATAGGTGTTTTATTGTTACATTACACCTTCCAGCCAGTTATTTCTAAATGTTTGAGAAAACAGAGTTTACTTCTCAAGCAACCTGGATAAGCAAGTTCCATACCTAACAACATCAGATAATTCAAGATATCCATCGTATCCACAAGTGTGCCCAGCACCTTGTATTTTTTTAAAGTCATGTTAAATATTTTGCCTTAGTGACCTTGTGGTAAAGAACACTGAAAAAAATATTTGAGTTTCATTCAGAACTGGCTGATGAATCCATAGGACGAGACACTGATTAGTGATTTTGTAACACCTTTAACAGAAGTCTTTCATGAAAACCTAAGTCCTATAATACAGAAGTTAGACATTTTCTTCATGTTGCCATTAGTGAAAGACTCCAACTCAAAAAACAAAAAGGCAAATAGTTGGATTCAAAGTACCAAGTTTGAACAAAGAGCTTGAAATTTTTACAAGGGTAGTCACTTATCTGATCATACAAAAACTGTTGCTAAATTTTAATACCTAATAAGTCACCTAGGTGTTAATTTTGAAAGATAAATACATAAACAACCATATCCCAGTTACTAAATTAGTGATAGAGAGATGCATCTCCATACTTTCGGCCAAGGAGTTTTTTCAAGCACCAAACCCAACAACTGCTCACATTCTGCAAGTGACTCAATATGGACAAATGTCATTAATTGCACATTGCTAAACTGCAAGTCCACAGTCACGGAATAAAACCTTTCAAGGTAGGTATGTTATGGAGACAGATAAGAGACAGTTGCCTCTGCAAATACTTGATTCAGGTATATTTATGAAGAGACAAATCACTGGTGCCTCATCCCTGTGCTTACGTTAACGTAACTGCAGACAATCATTCTACAGCCTGTAGTCAAATAGAGTTGGTAGGCTGCAAATCTGGATATTGCTCATATGGAATTTATATACTGCCTACTGATGATCTGGTTACTACTCTAACCCCTCTTATATTTAGACATGCCTTACACATTTTAGAAACCTATTGAAGAAATTGCTAGATTGTGCCAGAACAGCAAGTCATCTTTGAGCGAGTCCTCAGAAGACGACAGTCTGCATGAGATGCTTTGAGCAAAAGAATAAACCCTGTGATGAACAAGCATTAAATAAAGAATGTGTGTGGAACATTTCCTCCTCAACCAAAAATCTTGTACACAGATACTGAGAAGTGAACTGCTATGTCAGTGTTAACATGCATGTTCTCATTGCCAAGTACAAACACTGTTCTTTCATCATAATACTCCCAGCTTCCTCCTCTCCTCTAAACTTGTCCCTAGTTTTTAAACTCCCCCAAAAGGAGGAGGAGAAATAATCCTTTCATGCCCCCTGCAAGGCCTATCAGCAGTGGTAAAAGCATTTTCTATAATATTGCTGTTGAACCCACACTGCTGCAGACTCCCCTTATTGCGTAAGCTCTGTCTCTGTATTAATAACCAGCAGAGAGAGAAATCACTTACAGCTTGACTTACACCCAGTTTTCACAACAGTTTAATGACTCTGGGGAGGGCACTGTGTTTCTATTGAAACAAGAGAACCAAGAAGCATTTTGACTACATTATGTATGCCACTGTGAAGATGCCACAAGGAATTCAGAACAAAACTGAACCACAGATAAAGTTACGGCTAAACACTGATGCATCTATACAACTGCTGCTACATTAAGTGAGAGCAGACACATTTGTAGAGTACCAGCAAGATGATTTCTAGATGTAGAAAAGAAATAGCCTTTTTAGATCCCTGTAGAGGAAAATATACATGTCTGGGAAGCAAGCAGAAAACCAGAGATACTCTGGGAATCGTGGTTCTTTTACTGTAAACTAAGGAATAAGGAGCAACCACCCTTTCTCAGGGCATCAGAGAAAACCACCCTTCTGTCCTGCTGCTTTCCTTCCCCATGAAAAAAAACACCCAACATTTTAAAGTTGTACTGTGCAAACCAACCTTAAAATTAGAGATGAGCCTGGGGTGTAGAGACTTGGATCAGGACTTCTCTCAATATTAAAGTTCAGAGAAGTTTGAACATTTGGGAATCATCTTTATTCATGTGTTTTTTCATTGCCCCTATCCCCAGTTCCCTGAAAGGTGAAGAGCATGGCAGCTATTTCTGGTTCTATCCCACAAAACTACATGGCTTAATTCTCATAGAAAGAGGAAAACTTTCCAGAAAGGCCAGTGCAGGGCTGTGTCTGTTCAGCTGTACCTGTAAAATGCCTCTAGCCATTTATATGGGTTATACACAAATATTTACTGGGTTTTCAATCAAAAACAAATATTTACTAGTCTAACTGGAGCAGTACTTGGCAAACATTAAAGTCTGCAAATACAGAGCATCTTCCTAAGGAAATACATATTCATCCACCAAAGGTAACAAATGCAAAAGAGAAACGACTCCACTATTAAAAAGGCGTTTCTTTTGGCTTTCCTCAAATTTTGCCAATCACATAAAAATAAAGTCATCACTGTTGGTTTATCCCATCACAGTCCATTTACTGACCTGCTATAGGTTGTTGAGATTTTGTGACCCTTTTCTGAGATAGCCAGGATGGCTTCCAAACTATATTTGCTCTTGCACCCTGTCACTCCAACTGATCAATCCTTCATCTATAAAACACAGGGAGCCTTGCTGCCACTGAGGGAAATTTTCTTTATTTCTATGGCCAATGACACCATATGATACCTGAAAGGCAATCAGACTCTGAAAACTACTAAGAAGGATCACCACTAGAAGTACTGCACTGTTGTCATTTTACATTATGGGTAGGAACAGCTTTATTCAAGTGGATTATGACTAAATCACCCTATATACACACTCAGACAGTACACAGACTCGGCCAGTATAACCTGTGTTGTAAGACAGTAAAAAGACTACCAATATTAGAATGTTGATTAGATGTCTCAGTATCCTTGTTCTCCCTCCACCTTTCCAACAGAGAAGGATGGTCAAATCTAAAAGGTTTTGTCTTTTTCTAGCCTAGGAAAGAATAAAATCACACCCTTCTATGGAGGATGTTCCACTCGGATCGCTATTTAGAACTGTATTTACATGACACCCAACAGAAGTCATCCTAGACGATGATACAGTCCCATAGGCACTTCTGCAATACATTTTTAAAGCCATATTTTAGGGAGTAGTTAACTAGAAAAGTACCCCATGCACATTCCCAGCACTTTTGGGGGTACCTCTATAAATCACAAATACAAAAGTTATTTAATATAGAAAAAGTACTGGAAAAACAGAATTTGACATCCAATGGTGTAATTGTGAAATTGGGCAAGACTTTGTGGAGAAGGACTTTGCAAAACAGAAATTTGAAATTTTCCTCTGCAGAGGAAAAAACCCACAACCTGTTTTGCCAATACAAGATTCAAATTTTTCCCCAAGTCTTCAATATGTAAAAACAGTTAAAGTGCCTTGCTTACATATTAGTCCTGAGTGTGTGCTTATACTAAATAGCCCTTATCCTCCTTCAGATAGGAGAGGATTTTCAGATGAGCTGTCATTAATAATATGCTATGCATTAAAACAAAAAATTAACATGCTTTCTGAAGTTATTGCAGAAGAGAGCACCTTTAACATATATATAGGGGATCATTTTTATAATTTCATTTCCATCCCTGAATGTCAACCAACTTAAACAGAATAAGAGCTGTTTAGCGCATGCTGAAATGCGACTTTGACCACATGTCATAAAAGGATGGAAAGTTTTTCTTACCCACTCTGTTCTTTATGACCAAAGGTGGAGAGCACACAGTAGTAACTTCCAAGACACCAATACATTAGAGGAAAACCCCACACATTCTAATAACCCACATGCTCCAAAATTTCACTCAAAATAAGCAAGTGCTGTGAACCTTAATTGACTGCAGCAGATTTGGAAAGCTGGATAAAGTACTACAAGAGTCAGACTGAACTAAAAATGTTAAGCAGATATTTTTGTTCTAGCTAATATTTCAATACAGAGGAAAAACTTAAGAGCTCCTCCATTTATAACATCTATCAACAAGTTTTGTTTATGGACAACTAAACTATTGATTTCTACTCTGGAATACTTCATTAAAAGTATCTTTAAACATTCAATAAATAACAAGAATATTTATTTTAAAATTATCAGTTCTACATAAGTAATGGCGCACAAAGAGAAAGGTTATAAAGAATTAACTGCCTACACATTTTCTTAGTCATGCAATAGCTGAAAGAGTAAATAGAGAGAGTTCAGTAACATCAGTTACATTTTCAGAGGGCTCCCTAATCATCTTAGTCGTTATATTTTGGGACACAATGAGATTTTCATGCTTTGAAAGCCTCCATTAAGTCCTTTAGAAGAATGACTTGGGTGGCCCAAGTGTGTCTGAGACAACCCTGAATTAAGGCATGCATCAACCTAATCAATATATTTTGCAGTTAGTATGCCCACAACACACTATCCATCACCAGTAATGGCATTCTGCATTAGAGGTTTGAGGTTAGACAACCACAGATTCCTTTTTTCTTTCCTTCATCTCACAATAGATATCTAAAGAAACCTGAACATACAGAAGGGGAGGGAGTTCCTCACTTTGAATAATTTGTTACCATAAACCTGATGACTTAGATTCCAGTTTGGGACAAGCGTGTCATAAGACCTGTTGAAAAAAAAAAGTCTGTTTCAAATAGACACAGTGTCACACCCATCTGGATGGTCCTTCTGGTTTTGTCTTCATTTTGGGTTTGGTTTGGCTCTCTTGGAGCTTGTTATTTCACTTTTTTTAAAAAAGCTGCCAAATGTGGACAGTGGGTGTGTCTTGTTGACATCTTGCATAATATGGCCATTTTGCTGATTGTCAGGGCAATATGATTAAGGCCTTAAAATCTTAAAAAAGGGAATTTTAGCCAGCAACATGTGTTGAACAGCAGCAGTATTTGTAGAACAGCAGCAATTAAGCCTCATTTCAACCATCAAGTATAACCACCTCCATCACTCTTCATCAATGCAACCTCCTTTAATGCCCAGCTGTATCATTTGTCTGGGTCCTCCTTTACCAACCATTATTAGGCATAGCTCCAACCAGCTGTTACTTTACAGAGAAATAACAGCAACCATAATGAGTTAAATCAAAGGTCCTTCTAGTCCAGTACCCTGTTTCCAGCCATGTCCAGGAAACAGCTGTTTAGGAACAGAAACAAAGTGAATTTTCCTTCTTGTGGTACTATCTCCCAGCAATCAGCAATTTAAGGAAATATTTCCTGATTTCCAGAAGTAGACTGTTCCCACAAGATTATGTGCATCCAAGGCTTGCCGTTTCCTCCTAGCCAACTGGCAGTGGTTGGGTCTTCAATCTGTCAACCCTCAAACACTGCAGAATAGGCCAAGTTCTCCGACAATAAAAATCAGTGACATTTCACCAGCTTGAAAGCAGTTAACATTGAATAAGTACTTCAGACTCCTATCTTAAAATGAAAGGATCCTAGGGCCCTGTTTTCATGTACGCAGAGGATATTTTAAATCATATTAGCAGTAGGGAAGAGTTTAGAAGCAATCATGTACTTTATTTGGCTGCCCCTGAGGAGCCTTAGCCCAAATTACAAAGAGGTTCCATTATGAATTTAAAAGCTAATAGATAACCCCCAAACATTAATCTCCTTTTAAGCACCACATATTAGACATAGTACTAAGAAAACCAAGTTTCAGATGTGAATATATAAAAGAAATTAAAGTGTTGCAACTAACTATCCACATAGCTAAAGTGATTTACAGCAGCCATGAATTCAGCTAAGCATTGATATGAAGAGTAGCACACACAGTAAGATGATGTTGTGTGGTATAGTATTTATTAATCTTTTCAGAGATTATTTCAGTCTAAATTACTTCAATGAATCAGAAAATCCCTGCCAAAATAGTGTAACATATATCATCCACCACATAGAGAGAAAGGTACCAAGGTATGGGATACTTTTATTGAAATGATAGAATAATTTAAGTATGAAGGGACCTCTAGAAGTCATCTACTCCAACCTCCAGTTCAGAGCAGGTGTAATTAGACCAGGTTGCTGAGGGACTTGCCTAGTTGAGTCTTGAACATTTCCAAAAAATTTAAGTCATGAGGTTAGAAAAATCATTCCATTCAAGTTGGAAGTGTCAAACAACTTAATTCCTCCACTACAGTGTGCCCATTACATTTACTACTCCCCACCGTTTCTGTTTCTTATTGCTGTTCTGCTGAGACTCTGAAAAAATATTTGATGAAGAAATTGTTTACAGAGGCTTCCCTCAGCTTCTGAAGCTGATATGAAGGGGGAAAGGACAGGTTCCTACCACACCATTCATTACTTGAGCTAAAACATTGGTTAGAAAAAGCATAAAATGAGACAGTATGTGTATATACATTTTCAGTGAAGGATTCAGAACTTCCTAATGGATCACAGGTCTTGGGATACAGCACCACTGCTCTGGAGGGACCCAGCAAGAAGCAGACAACAGCTACAAGATAGTGTGAAATTGGACCCTGACCCCTCCGGAGTCTGGCTCCTAGATCACCTACTACAGAGAACTTCTATGTAAGATCAAGACATTTGTACACCAACCTTTCCTCCTACCCCCTTCCCCTCTAGAATAGGTTTTACTAGTTCTGTCCAGGCCCCTGAGAAAGTCTTCAATTCTCCTCTCTTAATCTTGGCTGGCTGCCCCCAAGCAGTGGTTTCCCTGCCTCTCCTTGAGGGGCAGGTTTCTCAGACTGCTGCTGAGATGTTGTTACCTGCCCAATTCTGCTCTCTCTTCAAGCAGATCCAGTGGTCTTCAGGCAGAAATGATCTCCTGTTCCAATGAGAGTTTTGCAGGACACAGTTTTAACAGACCACAGCATTATTGTGAATAAAAGCAAAAAACCTAAACAAACCCCCCAAAATCCACCAAGAAATACTGGCCACTACAGAACTCCAGACAAGCCAGTAAGTCATACACTTTAGATAATAAGCCAGCTTCTGAACCATGCACACATTGTTCAGAATCACTACTGATACATAAGGGAACAGACTACCTTCAAAAAGTGCTAGGTTTGATGAACAACTTCTACCCCCGTCCTGCTCAAACCACAGTCACTTTCAAAAAGGAGTAGTTAATTGCATCAGGCATCACAGAGCAGGCAAAACATTACTAGTATTTTCACTCTCCTGGACATTTGACTGCACAGCAATTACTAACACTCCTTAGACTGTGTTCCTCATCACTCTGCATGCCCCATTAGTTGTGAGGGATGCCTAAATACCAGTAGCCAACATCAATTAAATCGAATGAAGAGAAGGAAGATCCTATAACTTTAAAACACCTCTTCTGGTTTCATCAAACTCCCACCCCTCATCCTTACAATGAAAGGAAGGATATTTAGGAAACAGCAGCCAAAGATTAATTTGGCAACATATTACAGAGTTGCAACAAAAATCCTCAGCTCAGTATGTGAAACCCAGGGAAGCATTCTGCATGCCTCCCCAAGTACAGAGACAGGGAAGGCTGGTAAGTTCATCAGCACTATAAGTACCACCATCACTAGTTTGATTACTCAAACAATCACAGAGAAAGGACTATTCAAGGCAAATCACATATGCCAAGTAGTCTGCTGCAAACATAACACACATCAGCCCAACATGGTCTCAATCTACAACTGGCTTGGGGAAAGAATAGCTCCCTTACATCAGTAAGGGTGGTGTTTCACAGTGATTTTCTAGCAAAAACCTGAGCACCAGCACCCCTATCACATTCCCATAAATCAGTTCAGGTGCAAGCAGTTGGAAAGCCACGTAAGCATTTTATGCAAGCTTCAGACTTCTCTGTGGAATAGCAACCCATTTACCATCACTTTGCACATGATGATGACAAGGCATGGTTAATGCTTTAGCATTTAAGTGTATCTTAACTAGTCTTGGTAACAAAAGAAAGACAAAATTTTACATCCTAGAACAAAGGATTTCAAGCTGTTCCTTCCAGTCAATAACAACAGTGTGTATCAACATCTGTCTTCATTCTTCAAAGCGCAAACGAAATGAAGGGCAGACATTAGCCACTTGCAATCTCATCTGGACCAACAAATGCCTGCAGATTATGGTGAACCTGCTTAAAAAGCATGTCTAAGAGATGTCACTATTTCCCTGAACCTGCAATACCCCAGGATTTACAACATCCTCCTTAAATCAAAGCATCACTGCTTGTTCTGATAAAAGCTTTAATTCCACAGACACTACCCCAACAACACATCATCAGTTTAACAAAAGGCTTAAATATCAGGCTGCATCACAAGAGTCAGCCTTATCCCCCCCCTCCGGCTGCAGAGAATGCACATTGGTGAGCTACAGACAGAGGGCACCCACAACCACACAAAGAAAGTTGGCAGGCTCACCACAGGTCTGCAGTAGGTTGGCATATACCTTCTTGTATGCACATACATGAAATAACACCATCCAGTGCCCATCATCTCTGCCAAGGATATTATAGACCGTGATATCCCAATGAAGCCTCTCAGAGACATTTGCACATTAAGACCCGACACAGGTCCCATAGGACGCACCATTCTGAAGCACCAACTAACACTGCATTGCTTCTACAAGTTGCCTGTGTCTGAAGCAGATCTCATCTGCCAGCCATTCGTAGACAGGTAACAGCAAATGAGTTAACAAAGTCCTTAGACCTTCAAAGAATGATTTTCTTGAGGAAAAAGCGTCCTTGGAGCTCTCACCCAGCCCAGCTCAGCAGGGTTCATTTTCACTCTTTGCTGCTGTCTTTCAGCTGCACCAGGCAATGCAGCAAGCTTGCCAAGCCTCATTCCTTTACCACTGGAGACTCACCAAAGGACCAGGGCTGCAATCACATGGCAAAGTCTTTAATTCACGAGTGCCCTTAGTAGTCTATCCTGTTCCAAGGGGAGAAAGTTCTGAGATCTCAGGGAACTTTGTGCAGAGCAGCTGAACTCCATTCCTCACTGCTTCCTCACTCTATTTCCTCTTCCTCAGGAGGCACCTTCACAGCAACAGCTTTGATCCAGGCAGTATTCCTCAGTTTAACATCATCACCCTATATAAAAGCTCTACCTCAAGCTCAGAACTGGCTGTCAATCCAGCCTTTCCTCAGCTTACTGCTCTCCATAAAAGCAGCATGGACATACTACTTGCAGAGCAGCCTTTGCCTACAAGTTCAGCTCCTTCTTTGCTAAAAAAACTAGTGCAGGTGTGGCCAATTGAGCAGGGCTGGCCACTTCTTAAAAGGTGCAAACACCTCCCACATCCTACTAATGACTACAGGGGATTTGCTTTCGGATTTCACTAACATAGCTGCAATAAGGAGAAGAAAAAAAAAGTCTATTTGGGTATGCTTTAGGCAGCCTTCTAATTCACAAGAATCAAAGCTATTTTTAGGATGCTCTTGATTTGAAATTGAAGGAGTTCCTTTATTTAACAGTGGCAAAGAATTAAGAACAAACATGATGAACGGTTCAGGGAAAGATGGATAATGATGAACAAAGCATTTCCAACTACAAGGGACTGGCCTGAAGTAGCCTGTTTTAGCACCTAATTAAAAGAGTACCTTCCTTCCCTTGCAACATGAATTATTAATATAGCATATACAGACAAGGTGGAGAAATAACATACTCCCTATTTATTGTACCAGGGGTTTCGGTAGGTTGCATCAAAGGTGGCTAATCTGTGTGCCGTAGGCCTGGGCTGGGCTGCCAGTGCAGACCACCCAGACAGCTTCTCTTCTGCAGTGCTATATCCTGAGGGCCCCCAAGATGATGACAGTAAGGAATTGTTCAAGCTATTCTTCCTCTTTCTAGGAGGTTCAGTTGCACCCACACACACATGCAGATAAAAGCTGCCCAGCCATAGGTACAAGCATGTGCTCTGGTTCATGATCAAACACATACCTGATGACAAAATGCTCTGCTTAGGTGCAAGGGATATCTTCATTCAGATCACACAAATGACCAATATAACTGCACTATGGAGAGAAGGGTTCATCATTCACAGGGTCCTTGCATAATCAAGAGGAGTGGCAAGGTCACAGCAGGCTGCCCTAAAGTGTCTTCCCAGTCAGACAACATCAAGTAGTCAGATGTAATCAAACTCCAAGCCTGCACTTCCTATCCCATTTGACACCAACAGCCCTAGCAGTAAAGGGAATGCTTGTGACTTTAAAGGATTATTTTCTGCTGGAAGATAACACAGGAAGGCAGAACTGTAATGTATGTCTAATTATGACACTCAAAAACATGCGTAACTGGAGCTGATGGAAGTCTTTTCATTGACTTCACGTGGCAATGAATCAGGCTCATCATTAGAAGAGCTCCTCTTTTTCCCTTCAGATCCCTTATCAGCCTTAGCACTAGAATCATGTGTTGGGAAATCTGTGATAATATCCTTACCCTAATATCATCAATTCATGCTGCCATTAAAGAAATGGAGAATGATGAAAGGTGACAGAAGACATTAGCCTTCCTTTATCTTCAATAACACAGATCCTCTCTATAGTATTCTGGCCTCTTTCTGGGTGAGAACAGACTTTCTTCTATTCAATTTGCTGCTTTTCCCCAGGCAGTAGCTCAAACTAGCTGATCAGTGACTAAGGCAGGAAAACATCAGTGATTATCTGCATGACTTTTGAAACCTAGTCCTTTCAGGGGTCATACCAACACAAATGCAACCTGTGAATACCATCTTCCCAAACCCAAGAAAGGAAAACATCTAAGGTTTTCAGTTTGCACAAACAACCTTCTGTCATCGTGGCAACTTAGCTCCATCTGGAACATCCTATCTTCACATTTCAGAAAATATGGAATGAGGGAGGACAGGGAATATTAAGAGCTCACAAATTAATTTTTTAAAGTTCTTTGTTTCAGAATGGAAATAATTTTCATTTCCACTCCTTTTTGTCCCCTCTACCACCATATGCTAGTCTATTTCCCTCTCATTGCACTTTGTATTTGACCTCCTGGTGAAAGTCAGGAAATATCATCCAACTAATTGTGAGCACTTGCATTGCTGCAGGTGTGAGGGGAAACACCTAATTCAGTGGGTCAAGGAACTCTATGCTGATTTACAATATTAGGACCTGTTATGTCCAGAAAAGGCAGCCTACATTTATTGTTAATGCATTGGTGGAGTGACATGTCAGAAATGCCACTCAAGGTAGTAAAAGTGGTTTTAGCTGCTTCATTTTTGAGAAAGGAGGTAAACTGTAATTTCAGAACTGTATGGTCTGCATTTTCAGCAAACTTTGTTCTCTCTTGAAATCTTCCACTTTTCTGCTTCAATCTAGACCAAGGTGAGTGTACACATATGTACACTTTGAGTACATGGAGACACGTTGCACTGCCTTCAGCAGTACTGACCACACACACAACATGCTGGCTATAGTATATTTTCAGTGCTTTTTCTGTTTAATTTTTAAACTGGACTCATATGAGACTCTCTCTAGCCAAACACCTCATTAAAGCTGGTAGATTTACAATCCCCAGCTTACAGTTTCTGGACCGTGGGTGGCCTTGGCCTTGGACAACTTGTGAAATTTTGCATGCCACCATTTTCCAATGTAGAGTAGGAAGATACACAGTCTTGCTGCTCAGAATAAAGCATTAATATTTCAGAGAAGACCTGCCTGTTATGACATGCGCCTCCACTGATTGCAACAATGGAACCCCAACCACAGCTGGGGCTTCTAATAAAAATAAATTAGTGCTGCTGCTGTAAAAAAAAATAAATAACACTAATAACTCCAGGAGAATTCTGTCAACACAGACGATGGGCAGAGCTGTCATAGTATTTTAACTGCTAGGTTTCTAGAACTTTGCTTTTGACCTTTTACCTTCTAGAAACAGCCATGTTGCAAAACCTCCCTGAAAAACAGTCTGCCTCTCCATGCAAACAGCTGAGACACTCTCTGGAGAACTGCTAGTGAGATATATGCACTGCCTGTCAGTGGTGAAGGAGTCAATTCAAACCCGTGATTCAAACAAATGCACTTTAAGAGCTTCTAATGTTTATATTGGCTTTGTGTCCACAATGCTATTTTGAGAATGGTCTGCCTAAGGCATTTTTCTCATTTCCAAACTGAAAGGTACTTTAATGGGGCCATGCAAGCAATGGTTTAGCTCCTGCATTGGGCTCCTTGCCGAGGCTTCCACCTGCCTGTTTAATGGTAGAGCTTTTCAACTGCTGTGTGCAGTTGTGATAGCTGGACTTTAAAGACTTCTGCAGCGATGGTGCGCTGCATGGTATTGTGCGCTGCACCCACCTTCTGTCCCAAGGCTGAGAACAATCAGAGCTAGACAGATCAGAGAAAGAGTAAAAAAAAATCAATATTTAGACAGTAAACTTTCCAAGCATTCAGGAGAGAATGGTTTACAGATGTATATTTTTAAATGACATTTACACTCCCATTGTTTCCTTTAACTTGGTGCTCCTCTTACTCTGGGCTTCTTCTGATGAAAAAACCAATACTGCTGAGAGCTGTGTTCTTCTTGGTAAGAAATAACACTCTTCCACTTCCCTCTCAGGTGTACTGAATGCTAAAGAAAAAAATCAACATTTTGGAATTGTGTGTTTAGTGGGGAGGTCTCCCTTAGATACATGAGCTTAGTTTCTTTGGTCCTTTTCAGCCAGAAGAGACAGCAAAAGACTTCATGCACCCTGTACAGGGGTTCAGAGCAGAGCTGGCACAACATTTTTATATTACCCACTCCAAGGCTTCTGGTGGAGGGAGAAGTCATCTCAGCATGATATAATATTCAGGTCCATTTTCCCCTTGGCAAAGACACATAACTGAACCAAACCTTCATATATTTCATTTATAATCTGGGAGTCCAACAGACTGACTTCTACAGTCTTTCCTTGCTCAGTAATCTTGGGATACTTTGGTGAATCCACAGATGTGCCTGCATCTACTCAGGTATGTCCACATCTCTGAATGTAATGTCCTCTTAAACCAGCTTAGTTACTCTGCAGTGTTCATACCTCTGCACTGAATATGAGTGCAAAAAGCTTAGGCGGTTTGGCACACACTTGTGATCTTTGAGGATACAGACTGTAAGTATGATACTCACTTCATGCAAATGATTCTCTCGCTAGCAAAATCAGTGAAAGGATGTCAATTTATACCAAGGGATCATTTTCCTTAGACTGTACCATCTTAAAAAAACATGCTATTAAACAGATTGTCACACCTAATACCCTAGGCTAAGCAATGAAAAATAGCATCTTACACTTCTGGCAGTCAGCAGACAAAATAAAAGCAATGGAACTTCCTCTTGAATTGTTGACTGTTTTGCTTTAAGTACTTCTCCGGATACTAGGACGTTACAATGAGTTTATGTCACGTCATCTTGACAGTAGGCCAAGTATCAGGAATCAGCAATACAAGCAGCAATAGCTCACTACTGGAAGCTAATGCTGGAGTTAAATGCTGTTTTCTTCTACATGTGCAGAAGTGGGGGCAAGGGGAAACATATACACCAGACGCTTTCAGTTTCCTGTGTATTAGTGCTTTCATTCCACACAAAAAACTTGTATGTGAGTGGTGAAAATTAGAACAAGTAAAAAGAAACAGTTGGGCAAAGGTCATTGGGAAACAATAATGCTACCTTTTCTATAAATAATTAGGATATCAAACAGCCACTGAAAGTCCAGTCCACCACGCACCCCAATCAAGGACTACAGAGACTTTTGCAGGCTTTGCAACACACTTGCCATTTGTTACATCTCCACAGAAAAATTCTATTTAATTTACGCAATGGCCTCTTCCCAGATGGCAATGATACTTTGGCATCCCACTCTGCAACATCTCTATTTTTTATTTTCTGTCTTGGAAATTGGTTTTGTGGTTCAACCACATTTTTTTTTTAACTTGCTATGATTGACATACAGTCTGAGCTTGGCTGGAGCAAAGGGATATGCTGCATGACACATCATCAAGAGAAAACCTCCCCAGACAAGGAGTTTGTATAGACTTGGTTTGACCAGTAAAAGGAGACCTGAATCAAAACATTTGACATGTAGAGAACAGCACTATGAGATTAATGTGAAGGCAGGAAGAGAAATTAGATGTCTAATGTAATGGGACCAGTCCCACATATGGTATACTTTGTAGCTCCTTGGGACTTTGCTGAACTGACAATCTGCACACCAACCACAACTGAAAGAGCTTGTCACTCCAAAGGTCACTTTGGCACTCCCCTGCACACAGAACGTGACAAGTTGCAGCCCACAGTCTTGCTCAGGCTCCAGCTTAAGAGCATGAAATAAGAGGCTAAGATATCTCACACATGGGATTTGTTTATCCTGACATGGAGGATAAGTGAGTTTGCTGATGTTTCTAATAACTCCTGATGCAGTCTGCTTCTCTTGGTGCCACGTTCAAATAATTACACATTTATGTCATAGAAATTCAGAAGCATTGATTAAGTTACACATTGGGGTACAGTTATGTACTTGTGTCACAGGCAAACCAAAATATGACCATGACCTATAAAGCCATTCCTTTCACAGCTGAGGAGTCTGATCTGGCTTTTTATTACACTCAGTCAAAATCAGTATCACACCAGATGGACCTGACTTACACAGCGTCAGCAAGGGAAGAATTGTGCCCTCTGAACCCAGCAGACTTAACTAGGACTCTTCAGGATTGCTTTTATTTTATGGGTTTTTTTGGATGCCTTTGCATACGCACTTGCAAAACAGCAAGTACCTGATACAGTCACAGAAAGCAATAATTTGCTAGGAATTAAGTAGGTTAAATCATTCTTGTGAAGAATTTACGTAGCTATGTAAGTAACAAGCATCTGGAGCTAAAGATCAAACTGGATTCAATGCAGATCAATATTTCTGAACACACGCGAACTGCTAAAAGTACAACACACAACACAGCTGTGTAACCCAACAGAAAAGCAGCTACACTTGGATTCATTTTACAAATACCAAATGTTATTTTTCACCAAAGCCACCTTCTTATTCTTTTTTTTTTAAAACTAAACTGTCATTCACTACAGGACTGAATGGAAATGCTCAAACTGCAGTCACTAGAAAGACTTCTGTACATATTGGATTGGATTCTACTGGAGTAGCTTGCAATAAATATTTATATATATATACCTCCACTGAGTTCATTTTCTTAGGGTGAATGAAAATAGTAACTTCTTGGAGCAGGGAATGAAGAAAATCAGCCTTCCATAGAAGCCACAAATGAGAAGAATTTGATAACAGTTCAGAATAAGGAGTACTATGATATTTAAGTATCACTAAAGACTTACCTTCCTCCAGAAATTGCTCGCACCTTATATACTTAAAACTGGTTACCCACAGGTTGCCTTCATCTGAGCGTTCTGAAATGCTGATTTCAACAGAGGTATTTTGATGTTTCATCAGCATATTGGGAAACCAGGTCTCAGCTATTTTAAGAAGAATCAAAGCAATTTCACTCCCAATGCCTCAAGACATAACAGAACAGCCAATTATTTCCTCCTCCCCCTTCAAGCACACATGAAATTAGCAATATCACCCAATCACATTTGAAAGCTACATGACCATTTTCTAAATAGGTTAAATACTGAGCCAAGACTGCAAACATACAAGAATAAAGGAAGCTCAAGAGAAGGAGGCACGTTATCTCCAGCACCTTGCCCAGTACCAATAATTTCATCATCTCCATACAGAAAACAGGCAGGTATCATGTGATGTTGAGTAATGAGGAGTAAAAGGTAAGCTCTTTAAGGTTTCAAGGCTTGCTAAAGTGTAGCTTAGCATGCAGAGGTTTTAGTGTTTTTTCCTAAACTTAAAAAATCTTTTCACCCTTGCCCTTCAGGCACATTACAGCATCCTTTCTCAGTTCTGAACATCAATCTGTCCGTGACGCAAGTAACCCAGAAAGGAAACTGCTCAATCACTTGACCAGACCCTGCTGTTTTCTTCCACTGAAGAATTTCTAGCACTCTGGGATTCCTCACTGTAAGGGAGGTAAAGAGAGTGCCCTACCTTGGGATATTTGAAGGCAGAGACATTAGCAGGAGCATGGAGCAGTTGAAGTGATTTGGATTGATCAAAGACCAATGTCGTCAGCTGGATGGGAGAAACTTCCAGTCCAGAGTGAAGATTTGAGAAATGAGAAAATATCATTGAAATGAGTTTATTTTAAAGAAATAAAATTTATTTTACCTAAGATTGTAGAACACCTGGTGCAAACGCCTCAGTTTTTATTATCTCTGTAATAACTCCGAATCCTGCTCTTATAGATTCTGTTCAGGAAGGGAATGTAAAAGTGCTATGTGTTCGGTCACTCCCAAACTTTGCTTTGTCATTTGGTTCTTACTGAGACTATGCATAGCACCCAGAGAAATGAGTCCCAAACACAGATGGGACCTGTAAGAGTGACTGCAATCCAAATAATAACAAATTAGAAAAAAATCCAATTCTTTATCTTTCCCATTGAAAAGTAAGCAGTAATTGCATTCTTATTATTCTTCAGGAAAGAATTGATTGCCACAGAATTCCTATCAGGAAAAAAAAAAAATCACATTGAAATACTTTTTTGGATGTCAATATCCATCTCAGTGAATAAACTAATCTCTTCTATGGCTGAAGGTGAGTAGTTCTGGGTGTCTAACAGCATCTGCATCCTTAAAACCCGCTTTGTTTTGCCAGACTTCATCACTCATAAAACAGTGCAGTATCAGAGCAGACCCTGCAGTGTAATGCAGATACCATCCAGATCCTGGGGGAGAGAATAAAACAGGAGATGCTTGGAACTATGGGTCCCATGGGACAACACCACAAAACAGATGCAGAGGTTTATTTCTATTTTAACTAAACCTCATTTTCTGATGGGGAAATATTCAGTCTGAATTGTCTTTTCTGACCTCATTTATTGTTCAAGTACAAAGCTACAGGAGGATTTGCATTCATTTATTTTAATACATCAGAAGCAAAAGTCAAAGCACTATCAGTCCACCTTCATTTCATGTGTTTAAGAAAACTTTTTGTATTGTCAATAAAGTAGCAAGCCTTGATTTGTGCAGAGCTCATGATAATAAAATTGCACACCAACAACACTTTTGTCTGGAGATAAGGTCAAAGGTGGAAATGACTGACGTAAAAAGATACATCAACCAAATCAAGACCATGACTTGAAAAGCAAAATAATAAGTTAACAGCCCTGAAACCACAGCTCTCCATGATTTGTTCAAAGTGTATGGAAGGACAGACTGGTTTTGACTGAACTGCTTCACTCTGCCAAGCACTATTTCTCATGAAAAAAATCAAAACTACTCTGAGGTTTTCAACCCATGAAAAACTTCCATTATATTGTCTTTTCACTCAGATTTGGAACTGAAACAAACATCAGCTTGTCAGGATTTCTTCAAGATGGAAATTCTGAGGAAAGTTACTCAGCTCTTTTTGTCAACTATCATGAAAGATAAATGATTGTCTAAGCAGAAGCATGCCAGGTCTTCCGCTGTGCATAAGAAACACGGAAACAACCATGGGTGCCCTGGCTGCGACCAGCTTGAGGATTGTCCTCCTACAAGACACTGCCACAAAGCACCTATGTGACTTCTGCTGGACAGCTCCAAGAGGGCCAGCAAGAAGAGAGGCAAAAAAGCCAAAGGTGCTAACAGTGGTACGCTCACTGCATACCTACATACAGCATTCTCCCTGATAAAGCCAGTTCCGCTATTGCTAACTATGACAGCATTGAAGAAATTCCTTTGTTTCCATTAGATCCTACAATAGCTGTTCAGCTTCCACAGTGCCAGGCTGAACTCTGCAAACAGGCTTTTAAAAGCCCAATTTACTCCTACGCATGGAGGTCACAGCCTTTGTTTTTTTACAGTAAACAATATGCTTTTTCAATTATTTACCAACAGTTGCAGACGCTGCTTGTCTGTACTCTCCTGCCCTGAACATCATAAGTAGTCATCAGATATTTCTCACAGATTTTCTTCCTGAATGACCCGTAACACACACTGTGTAAAGGCTTCCTTTGTTAAAAAATGACCGTACAAATGGGTAGCACCAGTAAGGTTTGGTCAGTTCATAGTGCACATCCCTAGAGGAAATAAATAGATGCTTTTTCATTGCGACTTTAAGTAAGGCAGAAGTCAGTGAACTTGAACCATTCACAGACAGAATCTATACACAGCAGACTGTGTATTGTCAAGGCCACCTTCATCTTGCCTTATGCATGACCTACACACTGACAGTTTGGCAGAAGCCTGCAATCGGAATATGCAATTCATCTGTGTGAAAAACAAAACAGCAAAAGGATACCATTATCACTTGAACTTTGGGCATGAATCAGCTCCAGAAACGACTGTGCGTAAATTCACCTTCTCCAATGTCTTAACCTGCCACCTGATCAACATCACCTCCAGTTGATATGAAGACCATTTCTCTTTATACAGATCATAGGGAAAAGGTCGAGCAAAACACAGGCATGGCCAAAACCGGACATGCAGAAAGGGACTTCCTTACTCAGTTTCCCCTAACTAAAGATAGCTTCCAATGTCAGCAAGCTGACCGCCTTCTTTTCATCGTTGGGGGCCTTCCTTAGACCTTTCTCCCCTCTCCCAAATGATTCTCCTTTCCCTTTTTGACAAACCCTCTTCTGAGGTTGTTTTTCAGTTATGGAGCAAGCAATGAGATTTATTTGTTTAACGGCACCCTACACCAAAAAAAAAATCTCATTTGAACAGTCCACCTTCTCTCCTTAAGTTCTCCCTCAGAGTATCCCATCTGGGACCTTACCATTACATTTCTCAGTGGTGCCTGGAGGAGAAGCTGAGGTTCCACTTGCAAAACAGGATGTAACTGTGGGAGGAGCAAAGCATGGCACCCACTCTGTAGTATTCTGGATAACACAGCAATACTCTGGATAGCACAACTATTCTCCTTAATCCCTGTCCTCTACATTTACGTCCCAGCCATCTCTTTGAAAGGGCAGGGCCTCAACACAGATGCTGGTTCTGTCCTTAGGCCAAGAGGCCTACTTCTGACAGTCTTCTGGCAGAGCAGCTCTAGATGTGTCTGATTTGGGCATTCCCAAAATAATGTCATCTCATCTTGGCCTCTGTTCCTGCAGACGGCCACCACCCAAGTGTAAAGACTCTGCTGTTTCTATGTAATTCACAAGAAATCCTGGTATCAACCTATCTTGTGATCATCACCAAGAATGGGGAATCCGGGACACTCCAACATCCAGCCTGGAAACTGAGTTGCTACTAGTGACTGACCCAACTTCAGAAATAACTTTTGGTCTCTGGTATAAGTCCCAGTACTATTTTTCAAAGGATTATTTCCTTTACACACCCACTTGCATGCTGAGAACCTAACTTTCCTTCCTATTAAAATCTGGGCTGGGCTCATAACCTTCCAAATAAATCATTTCCAAGCTCCCATTAATGATTTATTTTTCATCTCCACTATAAAGATTATCCCTCCCTGATAATTTGAATCTGGATGACATGGGAATTTTGCATAGATTTAATTTCAGTTTTGCTCAGCAAGTGTCCTGCCCATGGCAGGTGAGAAGATGGGTGAGTTTTTCCAAAGTGAAAGTTTTTACATACTCTTTTACTTATTTCAAGTGTGCACACACACTGATTAAAAACGGCCATTTTCCCAGGCAGAAGGCTACTGAGTGTTTATCTTTCACAGATGTCTAGGCCATTTCCACAGAACACACATTGTAGCAGGACGATCTACTGGTATAACTAGTGACACTGATTACATTTCACTATTTTTTCTAGATCTTCCTGGTGACCTAAATAGCTCCAAGCCAAAGATTTCACATGAAAAATGCAGGATATGCTTCACATAACCCTGTGAAACCATGATCCCTTCCCACCGAAGAACAGTATCTCATGCTTCACAAAATGCCTCACCCTTACGAGGTTTTGCCAGCCTTGTAGCAGATGCTGCCAGATCCAAGAAAGGAGAGAATTTTGGCACTTCTTTTCTTTTCAGGGAAGCCTTTAACATTCAGCATTACATGAGTTTATTTTCCCTCTTACCTGTTGTACAAATACAGCTGATGGCATCAAGACTGGCATCCCATGTGCTGTGCTATGGGCCCTCCTGAGTAAGACAGAAGTTCAGTTCTACATCTAGGAAGATGCTAGGGCTGGTGAGAAATTCACAGCTGTTTTGATCTCTGTCATTTTACTAGGTTTCCCATAAAGACACTGTTCAGGGGTGGAGGGGGGCAGGGACAGAAGGTTGTAGGGTGTTTGGTTTTTTTTTCCCGAATGAAATAGATGCTCTGTTTCTCTCTGGGAATTGCCCCATTCAGCTGTAGCCAGTATTTGGATGCATATCCAGCTTGTCATTCTCTGAAATAGCTAGAACGGTGTGACACAACTACCCCTACCCTCCAGGCAATGCACCACATGACAAATTAAATCATTGTCTAGGGCAGAGAGCCACTACGGAGCTTAAACTATTCAAATAGCTTTTTAGACATTTCCTGTCTCCTTCCTCAAAAGCTGACACAAGGGCTCTAATAAGGCTGAAGCTCTAGAAGAAACACATGTCATTATCCTATACAAGAAAAACGTTCACAGTTCTATTGTATTCTGAGGTTTCATTGTATTCAGTTGCCATGATTCCACATTTCCTTCCTATGCAGTAGCCCAGACACACTATTTCTTATCTCCAGTAAACAAAAAATTATATGGAAGAACATGAATTCCTTTGCTTTCTCTCTTCACAGCTCCTTCTCTGATACTGATACATTTTCAACATTATTTCTGCCAGTGCTGTCACTCCTCAGTACAGGTTATCCTGCGCTAAGCAGTGACACATTTACTGTGAGTCTCTGGAAAATGTGCACAATTCCTGCAACAACTTACTAAACTCATATAAGCATCTGTGAGTGATTGCAATGTTAAATTTCTTTCAATTCTCCTTCTGTTCCATCTTTTGACATTCCTCAAATACATCAAGATACTGATATCAGTACTTACTTATCAGTAGAGCAAATGCTTTATGAGCAGATCACAGTTCTTGCTAGACAAGGCTTGCTATGGCTTTGTATTTCCCACAAGATGCAAAGGGTTTTCTAGTTTAATTATGAACACTATGATGCTATCCTTTCCTACCCATCTAAATCAGTCCCTGCCTTCCTCTCTGAGAAGGTAAGCAATGAGCCCCTCTGATCAGGTACTTCAGATTACTATTAATATTACCCTAACCTTTACACTATCTAAAATTGCAAACCTATTTCTGATACCTAAGAGTTTGTCCTATTTGTCTTTTTCAGAGGCTACAGATAATTATCCTATTTGCATTTGGTACCTGCAATCCCTTACTGCCTAGCAGATTTTACTTCAATCTCAAGATCACTAAAAGTGTGAGTTTTCTCCTTGAGGAGAAATTCCTAATGCTTCGGGCCATACCCACTTCCCCTTCTGCCAGCAATTGTCTCTGAATTCTTACATTATTAACACCACAAAATAAACTATCCCTCTAGGACATTTCTAAAAGAAGAATATTCAGCTCATCTTTTTTAGCTCCACCACAGTCATAGGGGCATGGCCCAATGTCCAGAGCAGCACTTGCTGCAGAGGCTGTTTGCAATAGATAACCCCTCTACATCAACACACAAAACCAGATCCTGGACTCCTGGTGGACTGCTTCCTCATAGCCTTCCCATTCCTAGGCCCAGCTCCGGCTGCATCTGCTCCTTCCTAGTCCCTGCTGGCCTTCCTTGCCTCCAGCAAGTAGGAGGCTAGCAGGAGGGGCAGCTGGTTAGGTAGCCACAAGGCTACTGCTGCCATTAGCACAGAAGGCATGAGCCTGTTAGGCCCCGTAGAGACTGGCATAACCAGGGGCAATGACAGTGCCTGCAAATGAAAAATCTTCTCACCCCCTCCCATGCTTCCTGTGACTTTTCTCGAAGCGATCTGGATGCTGCCACAGCCGTTGCATAGTTCCCCATGAGCCAGTTATCTTCTCAACATGGTGCTTCAGTGCTAAATCCCCATCCCATGCCAAGACTGTATGAGCAGATTGTTCCACAAGCACGAGCTCTGCAACCCACACCCCGCTACAACATTTCAGCTTCAACCACAGCCAGAGGTCACAAGCCATTATATCCAACCACTTTCCCCAGGGATCTGTCTCTTTCCTGGAATCACTGTCAGAGCATCTCTTCGGTTAGGTCATGTCAGTTCAGTATGGCCAGCCCGAACAGGAGGCACAATTTCATGCAGACTAGAGAAAAGACGAGGAGATGCTCTAGGGGGTGGTTGGTCCTGTTCATAACCACTTGGCATGGTGCCAGGCTCCAGCATCACATCACAGCTATGTGGTCAGGGCTGGGCCCCACAAGAGTAACAGGCAGATAGATTGGCCAGCTCATTAGAGGGTCACTTAGCTAATGTCACCATTTGCGCAGAGAGAACAAAGTATACTCCTGGTAGCCCCCATCTTTAAAAGACTCCCTAATCCAGTTGCTAACACTTGTGCTAGGCTGCTGACAGCATTGCCATGTGTTACAACGGGGCCTTTGCTTGTTGAACCATCTGCCAATGTTGTCCCTGTTGCTTCTCCTCCTGACAAAGCAGCTGTTGCTATCGGGCACCCATTTGTTGTGGCATTTGGTGCCGCCCTGTCAGTTGCCTGCTTGCATAGATATTACATATTGGCCTGCACGATGATGACTTCCCTTATTAATCTCAGCAGTTCAAAAGCCAAAGTTTGTGAGACTTTTACTCTTTATCACTGAAACTCTGATGCCCGCATTATCCAAACTAGTTGTAAAATAGTTTCTCTCCCAGAGCACAGAGCTGGAGTACAAATCTGCTCAAAACATCATCCAAACCCTGTGAATTGCTGCCTGGCCCCCGGGCAACCTGATCTAACTCTGAAGTGGATCCCACTTGGAAGCTGACCTGCTTTGAGCAAGAGGTTAGACCAGATGACTTTCAGAAGTCCCCCTGCAGTCAACATTATTCTGTGGTCTAGACAAATAGAGGTTAAGTTGCAACTCATATCTATTTTTGCTCCCAAGAAAATACACCCATCCTAGAGTTATCAACAGTCCAAGTATAAACACCAGGTTGGAAAAGACATCTTTTTAACCCCGTGGGTTAAATAATTATGGCAGCAGATAGAACTTTTTGCTATCTATTGATACATAATACTCCCATTCCTCTATTTGCTACTGTCTAGGTCTGAATGAATATGAAGGTTCCCCACAATTTTCATTCAAAGGACTTCTTTAGAATACATGATATTTCAATGCTGACCTTTTAACTTTTTGTTTTGACAGGAGTTTGCATTTCAAATAGTCATTTAGTCTTGGAAAACAAAATTTTTCAATTAAATAATGCCAAAAATGTAACTTCTTGCTGGTTTTGCTCCAAATTGAGTGTGAAAATCAGAAACTGATTGAAACTGACTTTTATTCTGGAAGTTGTTCTGGCTTGGAAAAAAAATCAGCATTTCCAAATTATATTTCCCTCAAAAATTCCTGCCTTGTCCTCTTCTTAATTGATTAGGTTTTTTTCAGCTAATTTTTTATTAGCACAGAGGTTCTAAGGAAAACAGACATGAGCTCTCTCTCCTTTATGTCACCCTAGAGCCCACTGAAGATCATGCCGTTAGAAGGCTATCTGCCTGAAAAATTATCAGATTCACTTTAAGTAACTTTTAAGCTGTTTTTGCCAAAACTATATTGGGATAGTAAAGGAGTCTGATTCATAAGTTCTTCAAGGACATTTGAACCTTATGCAATGCACAGGGTAGATGTGAACGACCTCCATTTACAGCAGTAGACATACATTGTGCTTTACACTGAGGTAGCAGAGTAAAGAAGTTTTTATTGCTACTGTGCCTGAGAATAATAAGCCTTCTCCAAAATCTGTGGTAAGCCTGTAGAGAATTTCACTCATTCTTTTCCTTAATTACATTTCTGCCAGTTGATAATATTTCACCAGAACCTAAATATCAAAGTAAGACATGTTCCTGTCAATGTAGTAAAAAAACCATATTTAAAAGAATCAGAGTTTGATATTCTGTGTTCTCACTTCAGCAAAAAATCTGAATGAGTTCAATAGTATTTTCAGTTGAATAAGGAACATAAACTAAAGTCCAGTATTATTTGTAGGTGGATTTTTCCCCATAAATTTTTGTTTGTTTTAAAACAGTTGTTATACATGTAAGGTATTTGTTTGATTAAAACTTACTTCCCGACAGCAAATAGTTTTAAAAATCTTGTTCTTATAACCTTGTTTGCTAGCTGAAGAATAAGATGAAACAAAAAAAACCTCATGACAGGCCAAGGGGAAAGGCACAAATGAAATGGGATCTAAAAGTCCACTAACACATTAAAGATGTACCAAAGAATGTGATAGAACATATCTGTGGTCACTTGAAGATGCTTTGAGTGGAGATAATTTCCCTGAATTATTATGTGATAACATTCTTGATCACAGTACACAAAGCTCAAAGTTAGGATTCAGTATATTTTTTTCCTGCATAGGCAAAACATTTCCAGGCCTTTTAACAGTCATCAGCTTGTTTTTTCAAAGGAGCACAAACAACAAATTCCATTGGAACAGGGGCACCAAGGCTAGAACCAGAAAAAAGGATGTAGGCAATTACCTTGCATTTGACCTAAATTTCAGGTCAAAATTCATGGTCAGATGACAGCTAATTCCACAGGTTCATAACGCTCTGTTACCAGCTTCTCTGTACGTCTAAAAATTTGTTGCCAACTGTGAACAGTCATGACAATGACTTGCAAGACATCTTGCCCACAACTGACACTGGGACACATACTGAGCTGAGTTATTTCTTCTTATAAAATGCAACCAGAGAGGCTCTAATAGCCACACCTGAAACAGGAGTATCAAAGAATGGGGCACAGCTGGCAGAAGACTAGAAAGACCAAAGTAATTTAGAAAAAACTGATTATTCATATCATCAGGCCTGCCTCCTTCACTAAGACTATCTGTGAAATAAAGTATTGTCCAGCATCAGGAAGTTACTGGCTTAAAGTTTCTACAGTTTTCCTGTGCTGATTTCCCTTTCCCACCATGAAGACTTTCTTTCACATCAACAGATGTGCACAAAAAAAGATGGAAGGACAGAAAACTTCGAGCTGGTTACCTTCGGTCCATTAGTTTGTGCAGCAAACCTACAGCTTCGATTAGGTAAACTGCTGACTCAGAGCAGCTGTGGATCTGATTCATGCCACATCTCCCATTTCTATTACGACTGACTTAAAAATGATAGTTACTATCACAGGCATTAGCAACAAAGTTGTGCACATCAGAAACACTCAGGGGAGGATTCCTGCTCTAGAGGAGCAATTCTTGTAGTTCTGTAGCCATACAATCGCTAATGAAAAGTCACAAGGGAAGATGCCTCCTCCATTGAAATCAGCAGATTAGCATGGCTGTCACAGCGGGAAAATGTGACTCAGGATCCCCCCAAGAAATATCTACATCTCAATGAGAATGAGCAGCTGCTAGTTTGGCCTTTGGTCTCAATTTTATTGCCAAGCATATAAAAAGAAATGTTCCAATATTTTATTCCTTTTTTCCCACAGCTGCTGATTCAAGTAACTTCCTTCCACCACCACCCCTTTTTTTGCTAGATGTCCTATAAAGCTCTACACAGATAATAGCCTGATCTATAAAATGACAGAATCACCCCCTAGTCATCCAAGTATCTTAAGAACAGAGCATCTAACACAGTCAGCCCAGATTTAGCGTACTATGTTTTCATAGGAAGAACTAAGTATAAAGTAGACAGTGCAAGACAACAGCTGCACTAATGAAATCTTTAGCTACAACAGATGTAGGCTATGAAATGTAAAGGAGAGACACACTTGCATCTTTTTTTTACTTCTTTTCTTTGTTATCTGTACCCTGCTTTTCATTGTTTAAATGAAATTTCTGAATCATCAGGAGATTTTTGTGGTTGTATAATGGCTGGAGCCCATTCCTACCACCCCTGAATTTCACTGCAGGCATCTGGCATGAGCAGCAGAGCTCTGGAAGGAGTCTTCTGGATTTAAGACCACCAAAGAGAAACAGGCTGTAAAAGAGACACAACTACAGCTTGAGGAGAGTGAAAAGGAAATATTATTAGTGGACATTTGTGAACTCCTTTTTTTTTTTTGTCTGACTGTAAACCAATATCAAACCTACTTAAGTAATGAAGATTTCAAAGTTCAGCTTCAGTAAAACGACCTTTTCCTTGGTTCTGTTTAGGACAGACAGGACCATTGAGAAAAGACCCCAGTAAGGAATGGTCAGTACATTGTTTAAGTGTGAACAGTGTTTCTGCAGTCAGAAAGGGTAATTCTTGTTAACTCTTAGCAAAAATTGCACTGAGACTAGTATACATTGCCAATAAGGCCAATGACGTGTAGGGTGTTTGTCCAGGAGCCCTCATAACCTTTGGCATAACCTTAACCCCCAAGGCCACAGCTTTACTGCTGAGGCTGTGGGACCTGGACTTGGCCTCCCTGATGTCTCTGCAGCTCACCTGCATTGATGCTAACATGATTCAGAGCATGGACTGGAACACGGGGCCTCTTTCACCAAGACTTTTCACCACGTGCAGTCATTTACACATCTGTGGTTTTCAGCTGGTTTCCAAAGCAAATGAGACTGATGTGAGCATGTCGTGTTTGTGGGCATGGGTGTGTTCTCCCCCCCACCAGGAACTTCTGAACCCACTGGCTGATTTCAACTGAATTGGATGCAGGAGTACAGATCTTATGGAAAGTAAGTTGTGATGGATAGAGATAGACAGGTTTCATTGGGGACACTTCCTTGGTGGCAATAGAAGAGCTTAGATTGAAGGAGGTGAGAAGAGGCACAAAAGAGATTCAGACAGTATTGTTTCAGTCTCGATACAGAAACAGTAACTGTCCAGAGGAATAACAACACATTTCAGACACATGACCCTGCCAGAAGAAAGTGCAAATCCAAATAAGATGGTTAAAAAATGTTTGTGAAACATTTATAGGAGATGGTCAGAATATTTTTGACAGAGCTTTTCTTCATAAAAAAATACAGTTCTGTTAAAATGTTCCATGGAAAGAGATTTTGACAGTAATGTTCCTAACATGTAGGAGGCCTTCCTCATCCCTTTCAGAAAAAAAGAGAGACTTTTGTCAAAAACTTCAGTTTTTAAACAATTTGAAACAGAAGTCGTTGCTTCTTGTGAAAGCACGTGAAAGAGCCATTGGTTTGGGTGGACTTGTCTTCATTCCAAGGCAGAATAAAGAGAAATTTCAGACACCTGGAAGTTGTCATGAGATGGAAATGTCATTACTGGGACAAATAAGAAATAACTCTTGAGAGCACAGCCACTAAACTACCCCAATACAGCTCCGTGAGGAGGAATCTCATGGAAGCCGGCTACTTCCCAGTCAGCTTTGTAGAGCAGTGACCACTGGGAAAGCAGCACTTCACACCCAGTGGTTTATGTTGTTCATGTAAATATTCAACCTTCATATTACAGCCTGCTTTATGGCCCGTTTGAACTCTCTTTGTCTTGCACCAGTGCATCATTAAGGCTTATTTAACTCCTCTGTTTTTTTACAGATCTCCTGACATCATCAGCAGTGTATTCAAAATGCCCATGAAGTTTCTATTGAAATCATGACTTCAGAAGTAAATACAGTAAATACTTTTGAAAAATCATGGTCTACCAACTTCTTTCAAAAACTCACTGGAACTGATTTGTATTTTAGTGAAATACAGTCATGCTCACACAGGTGAGAGAGAAGGAAGAAATGCACTTCTTTTTTATGTACCCATTTCTACATGTAGAAGCATAATTCCAAATGCTCTGATATGAAACAGAAAATGCTGAAATCTTTATTCAGAAAACACCCTATTTCTTCAGATCTAGGCTATGCAAAGGACATCTCACTGGATAAGCCAAACAGTGTTTTCCCATACACAAACACAAAACTGCAACAAAACTGAAAAAGTAATAACTTTCATTTAAAGTGTTTTCTCCTAACAAAAAAATTCCTTTTTCAGAAAAAAAAAAAAAGACATAAAAAAGAAAAATCAACTTACAGAGGCTGCTGTGTGCTTCACAAGAATTGTAATGTAGGCTTATTGGTCAAACTATAATTTTCTCTAGAATGTTTTAGTCTAGGTGCAGCGATTGGGCCCAGAAAGGGTTACAGGTGTGATTTTCAAAGGCCAGTAATACCTGGTAGGTCAAAATAGTGATTGTCTTGGGGTTTTCTGACCCTTGGAAGCTTTTGTCTATACTAGAAGGTAGCACTACAAATTCATCTCATATGACAAATAGCACAATAAAATAGGTAGAGGAGGGTCATGGATAAATTATTCCTCTACAGGAAACCTGAGTGATCCTAAGATTAAGAAAATTAAGTCCAACATCTTAAAAAAAGGAGAGTACTCTTAAATAGATTTAAAAATAAAAAAGTTCTCAAATGAAAACCATGTTGATAATAAGTAGCATGCTGGTGCAAATACTCTGCCTAACTTCTTCTGTGCAATTAAAGACTGCTGAAAAGCAAACTCTTGCCTTGCAAAAGACAGATAATTTAGACCATGCTTCAGCATCCACATTCCAGAGTCTGGCTTCTCCAGTGAGAATGTGAATGAGGAACAGCAATTGCTGAGGCAACCATGACAGTAGTTGTACTGAGGGATAACTGTCCATGAGGAAACACATTGAGTCCTCCACCTCTCTAAATACAGGCCTTTGACCCAATGGAAGAATGCAAAGATCACTCTGGAGTCTGGCTATGAATGTGAGCCAAATTTTTTCAAATACTTTTTCCAACACTGTTTTAAAAACCTTTTGTATTCAAAACTTATATGGGACAGTGCTGGATCTCAGCTCCAGTTCTCTAATCCTTAACATTCTGGCTAGCAAAAGTTCTAATCCTTTACCAAAATGTAATGTCGAGAAAGTATTAAGCATTTAAGTTTTATATGTTCTTACAGTTTACTTAAGATTAATGTAAGCATCACTTCTTATAAACATTTACATACTTTGGCTCTGCTGACTAAGTGTATCCTCACTCTCTGTTTTTTTATTGGGTAGCTACAAGTTTGTAGAGAGAGAAAAAGCCTACGACAACAACGGAGGTAGCATGGCCCAAGCCAAAGCAACTTCATATATGAGGAAACAATGGGAAGTTGGCAAAAACAACATGAAAAAAAAGGAAAGTTTATTGGATACATGCAAAGTAAAGACCACCCTATGTGCGTGGTATATATTTGTGCTAAGTCTCACATCTCTTATGTGATACAGTTTTTTTACAAGGTTCTAAGCTTTTTTTATGAGGTGAATAAAACACACAAGAGCAAAGTCTCCAGCAGTTAAAGGGCAGTAGTAGATGTCTCTGCTATGCATTTGCTTCTAATAGAATTCCCATTCATTGTCCTTGAGCAAAGCAAAACCGTTGGAAAAAGTTCTTTAGAGACCAATGACCCAAATTATCCTTTCCCAAAGGAAAGAAAGAGGCATTAAATGTTTGGAAACCTGCCCCCAAACATATACGCACAAAATGTGCTGTGAAGCAAATGAAGTGCACAGTAGTTCGTGACGAAATCCTGTATGATTCTGAGCTCTAGCTGAGAGACTTCAAAGGACCTACTGAAGAAACATGCTCAAAATCCCACACTGCCTTGCACTCTCCCATACGAGTTTGCTCAGTTATCTTGGAGGTGCAACGTTTTCCCTCATTTGAATTCAGCTAATTGACTTTATGTCTTCTCAGCCATTTTGAAATCATATGTTCCTCCAATATTAGTGAGAGGTCTAGCTCTTGTCTAGTTCTCTTCTCATACCATTTAGTATCTCTAATTTGAATCACCAGTTACATTCTCCAGTCCAAGTCTCCTTTTTTGCTATTCTGTTTTGCTCTTTTCCTCTCCCCTCTTTTTGAGAGCAGCTTTTAGTTATGCACAGTGATTACATTCTTCTAAGGATGTGGTAAGTCCAACAGGCTTTGGTTACTTCTTGTAAGGCCTCAAAACCTGTCAGTGGTGAGGGAAGGATGCTGGCCTCCAATGTGTGGGAGAAATGACTAAAATTAAGCACATGACAAAAATTAGCAAAAGAAAAAAGGAAGCTTCAACACATGGAAGGAATTTGGTGTAACAAATAAGATTTGCTAGACCCTTCTCGTATGATTCAACAATTCTGTTGTTACACTGCAAGTTGCAGTAATGGAAAACAGAACAACAGAGGGTGGGAGGTAAACTGAAAACAAAACAATATGTTACCTTGTAATGCAGAAGAGGTGAGGGTTGCATGTTTATGGCGCATTAAAATGCATCACTCACTTGTTGAGATAAAATCTATCTTAAAATCCTTTCATTCATTTTGTTTTCTTACATTGAAGGTATTAGCACAATTCTGCATTTTACAAAATAATCCAAGATCTACTCAGAAGAAAGGATTGCTGTCCCTCTCTGTCCAATAATCTTCAGATTCACAGAGTCTGAGAAGCAGTTATCTCTTGGAAAATATATATGCCAGGTTCAGAAGTAGATTGCTGTAAACTCTGCTAACCCATGGTTATGAAGAAAGCATGTCACCACTTTTTCTGACATGAGGGTCTCAGCTATGAATACAGCTTTTAATTTTCTACAGCAGGGTTCATTAGCTTTCACCACCCATTTTTACTACACTAGCACCACTTTTCAGTAAACATGTCTATAATGTTAACATTTCTCACCACTGTTAGGAATCCTTCAATGTTTGTGGTTCTTGTTGAAAAGATTTGACTCTGCCAGTCAAAGACACCAAACTGCAGTCAGATCTTCCACCTTAAAAGCATTGATTTCTAGCGGTGATAGATACAAGGAAAAATTCAAAGAATCATTGGTGACTAAAGAAAAAGGCACTAATTAGGCACCAGAGAAAGGTAGCCATTCCTCTTATGTGGGAGGTCTAAGAGCATTCAGTTCCAGAAGAGTTAACACATAATTAGCTACCTTCAAGTGAAAGAGATGAGAAGGCAAATAACAATAATTCAGTGGTAATACTATGGTTTTCTATTTCTTAATATTTAGGCCAGTAGTGCTATTTTGAGAGCCTGAGAAGACAATTTTGGAAAAATTCAGGTTAGCAATTCTTATTCTGGTGGGTTTGCCCACCACCAAGTCCTCACCAGGTTACTGTGTTTGGTCCTCTGAAAGCACCTCCTCCACAAGTTCATTATGTTCCACCTGTCTGAGTGTGCCGCAGTACTGCATCTGTTCTTGGCTTCTCTATTGCATTCCCTAGGCACCAAATCTGCAGCAGACACCCCTCCTGTCAGGAAAAAGTGGCAAGGAAAGCAGAAGAGCACACAGCTTTGAGTGCCTGAAGAATCTTTCCTCTTCATCTTGGAGATATACTGACTGACCCAAGCATAACAAACAAACAAACAAACAAAGTACATTCTGAACATGGTCTCTTGCCTCTCTTTCCTTCCTAATGTTTTTTCTCACTCATTAGTGTCCGGACAGTCAGCTCAGACATGCTCTGAATTTGGACGAGGGTTTGAGGGAGTGTACGCATTTTCTTGCAGCTCATGGTGTCTTCAGCAAATAATAGTTTCTCATTCTCAGTCTTTTTGACCTTATGAGGTCCCATGCTAAGAAGCTGTCCTGTTCTGCAGAGCTGTAGTTGTGCTGTTTTGCTTCAGCAAGTATTCAATAAGGAAACAGCAGAGCTGGGCACCACTGTGCAGGCTGGCATTTAGGGTGCTGAATTTGCAACTTAGTTTCATGTACAATGAGGGCAAAATAAAATAAAAAAAATGCAGAGATCTGAACCTGAGATTTCTAACAACCAGTGGGCAAACAAATTAATTGGAGAGGTGCGCCTGAAACCATGTCTCCTGCCTGAGACAGAATTTTGTACTTAATGTACAGGTGCAGAGTGGCTCCTCTATAGGACTATAGGGTCAGACTGAAGTTGTTTCTTGCTGTTACTTATTTAGTTCACAGTATTCTGCAAGGACTCTCTTAAGTGTTTTACCTTAGGTCATCACTGAATAAAAAATATGACCAAGACACAACAGAGATGGTATTTCTCATTCTTAGCAAAGGGTCTCAAACACCCTCCTACGTGCTATCTGATCCTATCCATTTTGCAGTGCCTAGTTCAGAATGAACTTCAGATTGGAACAGAGGCCCTTGCATCCATTTAAGACTTGAACAACCTACAGAGCCCACTTAGAGCTGTTCTGACTCCCACTGAAGCCTATGAAGGTTTTCCATTGACCTCATAAGAAGATGGATCAGCCCCATAGGAAAGGCTTCAGTGAAGCACATATAATTTCTTGCCATGATTGTACTTGGTTTGCCAGATAGATTAATTCCAGACATGGTGGGTGAGAGTCAAAGTTTGAATTTCCACTGCACCCACACAAAATGAACGGTAAAGAGGTTTTCTCCTGTACTCCCTTCCCCTGCCCAGCACCACTGCCACCTGTAAGAGGACAAAACTTGAACTCACACAGACACAGTTATATAAACTGGCATTCCAGTTAATAGTTGCTTTGGAAATTCCCAAGCTATGAGCTGTCCTGCAATCCAGAAACAGTGGTTTCCAGACATGAGCTAAATCACAAACCACTGCACAAGGAGTCATTGCAAACATTCCTTGTGTCATTGTTTCAAAACAAAGCTTGTAATATTTTAATCCCATGACCACAAGAGCTTGTCTGTTGCAGCATGTAAAGACTATCCAGTGAGTTAGGAAAGCACTCCAGCTTCTACCCCACTTACACTCATTGACAAGTCCACAGTCTGTCAGGAATACTGGGAAAAGAGGGCCACAGTGGGACAGCTACTGGCTTACCTACAGCAGTAATGATAAATATGCAGCTGATGATAAAGACTCCTAGCTAATACTATCTGCCCTATCTCACAGGTGACACCAGGAACAGTATACGCCCAGAAATTGGGAGGCACAGGCTTCAGGTCTTCTTCAGTCTCATGTTTAAGCTTGTATTCCCACTTTGCAGCCAGGACTAACTCTCCTCCTTTCTGTAGCCATGCCACTGTGCAACAAAGAGTGTCAAGCTCTCTGGGTCTTCAGGACAGCAAGCAAAAACATCTGTATAGCCTGGAGAGGAGGGCGCACAATCCTTGTCTCTACTTTTTGAATATTTTAATCTCATCTTAAAACTCAAGAAGTCACAATTGTCCACATCCAGAATTTCATAGCCACCAACTTCAACAGGCAGATCTGTTTTGATTGCTTTTACCATTTTTTCCCTGCATCTCACCTTCTTAGAGAGCTTCATCTTCAGTGTTAGAGAAGAGCAGGTTCCAATTAACTATCACAGGGTAACATCCACCTGAGACAAAGGCTGCTACAAGGAGTATAATTTAGCTTCTCAGCAACATGCTTAAAACCTCGCGTCATTCTCCGGTAATTCAGTGAACTCACAGATTTCTTTGCAGGCATTCCATTTCTGATATCCTTCCTTAACAACTGGCTTCCTAAACTGTGACCTCTGAGAAGCAAGGGAGTGATGACATTGTGCATGGTCATTTGAAATCTGAAGACCTAGCATGCATGGGTGTAGTTATCACCTATCTATTTTGTTGCCTGATGACTATTCCTAGCTTGATTCAGGAAAATCCAGAACCTTGCAGAAGAAATACACTAAGGTAAAAAGGGGAGGTCAGAATAGAAGAAATTAATCCAAGACCAATTATTTTGTCTGTTCTTTTCCACCTATAGTGCCTTACAGGGAACTATTCTGAAGTAATAAAATACAACTAAAATTTTCTCATGTTTAATTCCATGGCAGAGTGCAGATGTCTGCAAAAGTAAAAATACCCAAGTATTTCAGCCCACGAAGATTCCAGGAAAGTGACAAGAGTTTGACTGAGTCAGGATAACACAATTAACTTTCTGAAGTTTCAGGACAGAGAGAGAATTCAAAATTTTGCTTGATCAGCTAAAACAATTTAGGGAATAAGTTTCTCCAACTTTATTGCCAGAACTTTCGCAAAGAATTTCATGTCAACATTAAGTAAAGATATCAGCTGTATAATTGAAGACATTATGAGTCCTCTTCCATGGGTTTCCTAGTAAGGTGATACAAGCCTTGGAGAACAAGGCATCTTTCAACTTTATAGAAATCTGGAGGTTAAAAGAATGTTAAAGATAGGGGGAAAGCAAGCTGAAAGATAGGCTTTACTTGTTTTCATATTAAAGCTGCTTTTGTCACCTTCCCATTCACAGGTTAGTTCTTCCAGATCAGTTTGCAAAGCTGAATTAATTTTTCTACAGGGAAACACTTCCAATTAACACCTTATACATTTTAAATGCTTACATATTGAAATGTGTTTCAAAGGCTTCTTTTGTCATGCTATATTGTGATATTTGTGTCTACCTGTAAAAAGCAGTTAACATCTGCCTGGAGGGGATGGATACTCTTGCTTCATCCTGTTAACCAGATAGATGAACTCACCATCAGTTAAGTGAAGGACTGAATATTGCACAGTCCAGCTGAAGCTACATAAAATGACATTTGTAACAATTTGCATGGGGCAGTGGGAAGAACCTTATATAAAAGTAATGCCCCTATTAAAATGCATCACAAATTTAAGAAAGTAGATTTTGGCAAGTACCATCTTCCTTAAGGAAGTTTTTGCTGACTATGCACACAGCGATGGATGTGGTTGACCAGTAAGCCCAGTCCAGTCCCTGACAATTGTCCCTTGTAGGAATCTGCAACTATTTAAGTCTTCTTCTACAAAAATGACAAAAATGCTTTAAAGTTAGAGACTAGAATAATAAAACCATGTAGGTTTCTACAAAGAAAGTGTGTTTGGGGGGATCCTTTTATATGCTTTGTTTATTGTTACAAGCAGTTGTAAACCACAGTCTATTTTCATTGTTGCTCTGATCCAAGTTGCACATATGGCTGTCAGTGTCAGTGTCAGTGTCAGCTTGGTGGGAGACTTCTCCAGATATCCATGTGTGATAAAAATATGTGTATTCTGCAGCATGGTGCACAGGTCTGGGATTTCTTTCTTTCACCTTTCAACCTTACACTGAAGGCTCATAAGTAAAGCACAGTGGCTCATTAACGACATCCAAGGTTTCCAGCTAAGCCCAAAACTCCTTAGTACACACAAAACTTTCAGAAAAATGAGCGAGTAGCATGCCAGTTTGGTCTTTGTTAACCACTTCGACCAAAACCTTATTTGTTTGCCTACGTCCAATAAAATAGCACATTTTAGTGGTTAACCCTACTGTTGTCTCCCCACAGGTCCTGTGGAAATGTCTGATGCATGAAGGCAATTGGATTGCCTGAAGATTAGCAAGGCTATCATGCCTTATTTAACCATTTGCTAGTAAACGTGGAGGTAACAGAATGGGGAGATACTAAGAGGTGACCTGTTCCACGGCATCAACAGAGCACTTAGCATCTCTGGTGTACTGCTGGAAACAAAACAAGGGAAAGCCAAAAGTTTGTCTGACTGAGCACAGTCAGAAGCTGTACACTCTAACAAAAGGCTAAGCATATGTCAGTCCCGCAGCTACTTCACCAGGTAATTAGGCATCTCGTGCAACTACTTATTCATATCATTGCAATGCTTCCAGGCCTGAGCAGGTTGTCCCAGCCTAAACACTGGGACACACTCAGTTGACTTAACATCTCTCTTCTCCTACCAGAAAGATGTTCAATGAGAGAGAAAAAAATTGAAGGTCCTGTCCCCATGAACTCAGAGTCCCTCACACAAGGATCTATATGTATCCACAGGAGAGGACTATGCCCCAAAGAACTTACTGTCTCAACAGGCAAAGGACCACAGCCCACAAGCAAAAAACAGAGCTGAATCACAGAGACATTAAGACCTATTTCTAGAACAGTATTTACATCCTTGAAGTCTGGGTTAGAATTTAAATCTGAGCTGCCAGCTGAGAAACTCAAAACCTTGAGAAACTTGTAATGAAGCTTGCAAACATGGACGTTACCTCTAACCTTCACATTACTCAAAATTTCCTGAGCTCTCACAGTGTTCCATGAAGGCCACTGTCCTACCACGCACATCCATCCCTGTGTGCTATGAGTACAGCATAACTCATGGAAATGCCTAACACTCTGAAAACAAAGATGCTGAGCTCTAAGGAGAACATTGTTTGGTTTGAAATCTGGGCTATTATATTCATGTTTAATATGTGGATTTGGAAAAAGGAATTAGTCCAGAAATGTATTTTTAATGTGCTTCATTTAGTTTTGCAACTCCCTGCAAACCACATAATTTGTTTCTTTTTTAATATAAAATTTGACCAGATGATAGTGAGGCAGAATACTTCAAACATTGTGTATGTACAAGTGAGCTGTAAATAGGCCCTTTCTTTCTTATGAAGAAAGGTTCTTCAAGTGCTTGATACACCATGGCATTTACTTCTGTAAATATTTTTGACTCCTCAACTTTGGACTCTGTAAGTTAGAACAATCTTCTCACAGTAACCAGTAAATATTAATGTGAAATTACTTATTCTATGTTCAGAATTAAAAAAAAAAAAATCACAAAAAATTACTGCACTGTGAAAAATCCAAATAATGTATCCTAGATTAGGCAGGATCCTCATTTTAGAAATTCTAAAACATTTGTAAAATAAAGCTTATGCAAATTATCCCCAATATACTGTTCTGATACTGATGTACTTCAGGAGATTAGGAAAAACAAGCTTTAGAGAAGCTGCTATACAGAGAGAAAGAATCCACCTGTTTGTCCCATATCTGAACCATTAGAGAGCAAGGTCCCTCAAAACCAGTTGATTTTTCCAAGCCTGTATAAAATAGTGCATTTATTTACCTCTGATAAGTGATATCTCACTTATACCTGTGAACAATCAATCATGTATTTCTGGACTCAACTCCTAGTGGACTCCAGTTAAAGACTCTTAAAATCAGGAGGATTGCAAAGAGTGCTTCTGTAGCCATACAGAGCCTTCCAGGCTGTCTCTCCATCCTCTCTCCATAGGGCTCCATTTTCCCAGCAAGATTTCTATCCCCGGACAACACCGCAGGCACCAGGACTTGTGACAATTTCATGCTTTAAGAACCTCACTCTGATGGGCTGCAGCACAGTCCCTACATACAGTATTTAAGGCATTTTGAGCTATAAAAATACCAACAAGTAATTGGAATTTCTTGGACCATGGAGAGACAATACAAAGCCCAGGACTAAGTGCTGTGTGATGTGAACATGGCAAGTCAGCTCTACATTCACTTAGCCCAGAGAGATGTGCACACAGATCATCTTATAATATTCAGCTTGGACCTCAGGGAATCATTCTCTGGGATATATTTATATAGATACAATCATACAAATTTAATATATCATATATATCACATAAACCAGAGTCCACTGTCCACTCACTAAGGACCACAGAGGTCTAAACATACATCTCATTATCAACAGCTGGCAGACCAGAAATTACACTGCCTGTCAATTGGCATCCACTGCCAGGAGAAACTCATTTTTCCAGTGGAAACAGGACAAGTTCCTGGACCACGCAGTAAGTGATTCACCAGGACCAAAAACTAAGTATTCCACATGTTGATGACTTTGTCACCACCATTTTGGCAGTCCTTTTACCAACAAGAAACAATGGGAAATTTAAAACAAGTGCCAGAGTGGTGCACTTTTCATCATGCATCAGTATGAAGACACAGTTTCTTCAGGAAAAGTGTTATTTAAAGTCAGATGGTACCTTCTGGCCCAAAGTCAGTACTTAGTTTTTACCACTGCTCTTCAGGAGTCTGATAGCTTATGTCAGATATGAGTGACTTTTATGTACAAAATACCAGGGGAAATAATCATAGCCAGGTAAATAGAACTCTAGTTGTGAAAGCAAAATGCAATAGGGAAGGGGTTTTAGATACGGTCGCCTTGCACAGTTCCCTAAAAATATAGAGTACTTTTTCTTCCTTTTTATTTCAGAAACTGTGGATGAATAACATTTTATGGTCTCAAAAAATAATCAAAAGTTACTTCATGAAAGTTGAAAAGATAATTGAGTTTTTCAGTTTCAATTATTTGCCCATAAAAAAGCAGAACATATTTCTACCAAACGACAGCCTCACTGGAAGAGTTCTGGATTGGCAAGCCTTCCCCCCCTCACTCTGCCCCCCCAAGATAAATGTTGCCATGAAATGGCTTCTGCCTACTCTAATAGCACTGTAAAAAAAAACAAATTATTGCTGGCACAGGTCTCCAAACAGGTTAGAGTGCTATCAGCAACTTTGACACACACGGTCCATCTAGGAGTTCTACCTTCTTTCTCACTGATACTGAAAATATTATTTTTAAAGTGTTAATACCAAAGGCCCAAAACTGTATGCAAGTATTTATATCTGGAAACATGCATCTTTTCTGCAGGGTGAGCACTCACGTGCATAAAAGGTTGGAGAGGAGTACAGCTCCTTAACCTGTTTTTATGCTATAAAAAATGGAATTTGCAGATGCAAAATAAAAGACTTTTTTAAACATAAAACAATGTACAATCAGGCTTAGGATTTGTATTTTCATAGGAAATTGCAAAATATGACAGTGGTACAAGATACTTCATTTTCTACCCATGAGTTTTCTCATCTGTGAAATTCAAGGAATAGAAACACTTAACAGTGGCAACAGGATATGTCAGTCCAAGATGATCATATGAAAGTGTTTGGGAAAGCATCTTCATTTAATATAATTTAGGTACAATGTGATAGACTTAACTGACTTACAATAGTCTCTTGGTCCTATTGGCTCTGTAATCACCTGTCTAAAACCAGATCCATTGCTGCTGAGGAGCAAATGCTAAGCAGAAATGCAACAATTCCATTTTGGCACCAAAGCCTGGAGACAGCATTCATCCTAATGAATACAATTTGTCCAGGTGTTATACTGCTTTGCAAAAACCTTTGCAAAAATCATCATGAGATGATGAAAGGGATATGAAGAGAGGTCCAGATAAATAACATTTCATGAAACGCTGGAAATTTTAATTTTCCCTACAACATCATAGCTACTTCAGCAAAATTCTAGCTAAGAGAACAGCTGTGTGAAATAAGTCTCATAAATTAGAATGGAACCTCATTAGCTCCATCAATTCTTTCAAAATTCTTTTTCCCTTTCGGTTTTGCATTACCACCATAAGATGCTACTTTTGCAATGTAAGGATGAAACAAAATGCCAGCAAAAGCGTAACAGAGACATTGCCAAGACTAGCAAAGTTCAATGAATCCTGAAGCTTTTTCTGACCCAATTCCAGCTTATAAATGGTCGAGGCATTGCAAATTTTATGGGCCATCTGCAGGCCTAAGACAATTTATGTTCTCAGAATTACATTACATCTTTAAACCCTATTTTCAAGAAAATAAAAAAATGCATGAAATTTATGCTTAACAAAGCTTCTCTTCTTACAGCCAATTATATCAGCAAAATCAATATGCAATAAAAGCAGATGCCTTTTCACACTTCCTAATATGTGGTATCCTTTCATCATTCTGCAATGCATTTAGACATTTTTTAATGCTCTCTCTTCTGCTTCTCCTAATCTTTCAATCTTAGCAGAGGAGCAGTGAATAAGGTCCATTCAGGGTACAGTTAAGAAGTGACCTGGACATTTATCCAAACCGCAAACCAAAATGCTTGTGGCTTGACAAAGTTTGGTTAACATTTTTTTTCCAGGTTTTGGCTTACATTGGAAGGAAAAATGACAAAAACTCTACTGAGAGAAGTCCATTCTTAAAAGATTCCCTTTCTGATTTTGCACAGGTGTGTGTTTCAGAACATCTGGATATCCCATGCACCCAAGTGTTTGTGTAACAGGGCAAATAAAACAGGACACATTTTGTTTCTCTTGCACTCTGAAATAACCCCAAAGGAGTAAAAATCCTCAGTTATAAAGCATACCTTTAAAAAGTTTGTGTGCATCGCTCAATACATGCTCATACTCAAAATTCTCAAATTGCTCAACAGAGGAGTTACTGGTAGTTAAGTAAGTCATGTATTAAACTCAACAGTCAGAATGGAGTTTACATTTTTGTTTTCCAGGCATATCCCCCATTTCCCTAATGAATATTCTGTTTTGATGACTTGCTTTTGCTTTTAATTCTAATAATTTTGGTTAAAGGAATTCTAGTAGGTAAGTCCAAGGAAGCCTAGTTAAGTTAAACAAGATGACATTTATTGGCATAAGGGTGCCACCTATTGTCATGACAATTGATGCAAGAAAATCTTCAGTAAACTTTTTTGGAAAGCATACCCCTACTCATTCCCCCTTGAGATCACTTCCAACCCTTTAGATGAATCAGCTTTGGCAAGATTATGTTTCTGTATTACGTACGCAGTCTGTACACATACATACTGATTCTTCTGCTATGTCTTAATGCTGCGGAGCATGGTGATAGTAAGCTCTGATTATTACTACAATTATATTTTCATACTTGACTCTCAGAAGTTGGTCTTCTATACCCATTACTAGGATAACAAATAAGGTCCCGAAAGTGCCTGTATGCATCGATATCAATGCAAACACATTATATGTATTTATCTACATACATAAGTATAAAATTGGCAGGATTTTTAAATACAAACATATGTATTTGACAAAAACATATCTAACAATTCCCAATTTTCATGATTAGTGAAGTTTTAAAAACTATGAACTGGTTCAATATCTAAACTCTATTAGGTACCTAGTTTGGGGAGGCGGGGGGGCAGTGCGGGAATAGCAAGAGAACAGCTCTACTTAAAACCCTGAAAAAAGCACCACTACTCCACTTCTGGAATTTTAAAGTGCTTCCCCAAAGTATTCTCCCATTTCTTTGACCAGCCCCACGTGCAGTCTTTGTAACCATGAAAAGTGTAGTTTTCAGCTATAAAAGTGATGATAGCTTTCTTTAGTGCTGACATAACAACAATAACAATGGCAACAATAATGTACCAGCTCTGCTTTAGCCCTTTAACTTTGAAGTTGAAGACTAGGTTTCAGGGGACTTCCAGCAGCTCAAACCATTAAACATGACATATGGGAACTACTATTAACTATGCAGGGAAGCTAAAAATTGTATAAAAGTGTGTACTTTTATGTAAGGAAGTGCAAGCTCCAGTACTTCATTTTTTGTGGACACTCACCTTTATACAGTGGTCTTCAATAATGGGTAACAAATGTTCAGGAGTCAGACCACCCAGCCACTGCTGAGACGAAAGAAACATCTATTTCCAGGCCTACTGTTCGAGGGGCTTTTATGTTGACAAAACACTGGCAGAATAAACACTGTACCCTGTGTTAACAGATCAGTATCTGCTTTTTTCTTTTTTTTTAACTCCAGCCTTTAAAGCAGGTCTGTGGGAATTGAAAAGGCACCAAGACACCATGAAGCTGGCCCATCATATAAAAACCTAGCTAGATATAACAGACTCACTGGATTGCTGTATCTAAGATATTCCACAATTTTGCCATTCTTCAGAGATATTAGGATACAGATGGACACTTGTCTCAGAGCATTTATTTGGTTTGGTATACATTCATGCTAGGTTTGAGCTTTCAGCTTAAAGCTTTTGGTTTTTCCATCCGTAGGGCTGTCTTTTCCTGAGCATACAGGTAGAGAGAAACAGACTAAAGGTAGAATCAACCTGGAAAATACAAATACCACTGCTGTTAACATGCTAGTTGAAGATCATTTGAGCAGACATGACCCTAAAAGACCACAGGTCTGAGTCTGAAATGCCAAGGCTGTGACTACTGTCATCACTTTTTCCTTCCAAACCTGAATCCCAAAGGCCAGCATGACTTTGGTTCTTACATGTTCCAGCCATAGTTACTCTACACTTAATGTTTATTTCAGCTTCATGTCCAGTGTGCAAAGAAAAAGAAATTGTGTTATTCTTCACAGTAGCAGATGAAAGAAGAAAGTGCTATTATAATTTGCCTGCTATTTGTAAAAACACTTTCTAATTTTTTAATTTTTGTTTTACATTAAAAAGGGGAAAAAAGGAGAGAGAAAAAAGAAAACCCTAGTTACAGGTCCATGCAATCTACAGTTAGAAACTTAAAGGAGATGCTTAAGTTTGGAGCATCCTACCGCTTTGTAGTCAGCAGGAAGACAAACAACATCTGAGATATTCTCTGGAGATACCAGTCTCTGTGACCACAGAGGAATTCTTGGACTACGAGGATCATGGCTCAGCTGGTTCAGATAGCTTTATAACCATAGATTACCACTCATCAGCAGATCATTACCTATACATACACAGTTATAACAGAAACTTAAGTAGTTCTACAATATTAATATTTTCTGCCAGCAAGTATTTCAGTGGGAGTTTCTGTTAGAATTGTTCTGCAGCTCTTGTAGTACTGAAGCTGGAAGAATTACATGGCAAGTCCATACAAGGGCTTGGAAAAAATAAGCCTTGTGTCAGCACTTCTAACGCTCATAGTACTGTGATTCCTACATGCCACGAACCCTCTCCTGAACTGATATGCCTAAGTCCTGTCCCTCAAAATCCATTTGAAGCTGGTACAGGTTATTAATAAACCATATCAATTGCTACCTGTAACCTATAACATTTTCTTCATATATATGGCAGATGAGACACAAAATGAACCTGGAACAGGATCCACTTCACAGTTTGCAAAATATTTCCAAAGCAATAAAGAAAAACTCTCCATTTTGTTTTGACTTGGTTAGCAGCAGCAAACACACATTTCCTCAGCTGGTAATGCTTTCAATAGACTTGCAGACTTGTCATTGATCAACAGATGAGATTAAAGGCTTATTTGTTTGTATCTTGAATGAACGAGTTTAATTAGAACAGCTGTTCCTAGTAACACACCAGAACCTTTAATTTGAGCAACTAACAGGACTCCTGAAGGCAATACCAAAGCACACATCTTCACTGGAGAAGCTGTATTACTTCTTTGCATCCACCTCCCCACAAATAAAATGGGAATTAAAATAATCAGATTGACAACTTTGTCTTGGTTCCTGCCAATAGGTAAGCTCTGTGTATGCTCTAAGGAGTCATAAATAGATTTTATTTTTTTTTTAACCTTGTTAGAATAAGTTTGTATCTGAAATTAAGTCTTTGGAGGGGTTTCCAGGTAAAAAAAATAATAAAATAATGGTGGTATAAGATTCTGGGCCTTATCTCTCAGCACTTTACAAGAAGTCTGTACTGATGTAAATAGTTTCAAGCTGTCTCTTCACAGTGATTCAACTGGCTGCAGTGGAATGAGCCTAGTGAATTAAGACTAACTTATTTTGCTATGGGCAGTCCTTTCAGGAAGACTCCCAACTGGCATCCCAGGTGGAGGTAAGGAGAAAAAGGGTCAGTTCGGGTTCCCAGAGCATCCAGTGTCAGTTTCAGCCTTGAAAATTGCATAAAGGATGTGAAAGCAGATCAGCTGCCTAGGGCTCCATATGGCTTAACACATCTGCTGAAAACTCAGTAGCGTCCCAGCTTTCTCCTTCACTTTCTGGTCTGACAGATATTTGAAGTTCCCAAAGAGGCTGACAGAAAAGCTGATGCCCCCGTTTACACCAGTAAACTCCTCTAGGTTACAGCAGAAGCTTCCAGAAGCAGATAGATGTGACCACAGTGTAGAACAATAGGAACAGGGATATTCAATGAAGATATTCACACAGGTCCAGACTCCACAGCTTTTGTACAAGGGTCACTAGTTTTTTTATAACAGCATTCTGCATTTAGGCTTTAAAATCAGTAAAAATATATCAGCAAAACAAATAAAATTGGAATAAGGACATTTACCCTGGCTTAACTGAATCAACCTTGCTGAACTATAGAGTTTTATCACTGAAACTATAAGGGTATGTGCAGAGAACACCCTAAAGCTGGCCTCAGTGGCAAAGCTATATATAAAACCCTAACACCACAAGGTGCTTGCTTAGATGGACAGGGAATGGTTTAAACCCTTTGCTTTAGGACACTTCACCTTTGTAGTACACCTGGCTGCTTTACTCCCACTGCCCAAAAAAACACACATCCTTTCAACAAAATTAAATATTCCTGGTGCCACAGCTTATAATTAGCAAAAACACTGAGGTCAGGAAAAAAAAAAGGCAAAACCAAAATAAATCTAGCCAGCAGCACTTGGTAAGAGCTCCATATTTATTTAGCATTCCTTTTGTTGGCAATTAAATGCATATTATTGTCAGGTAGTGGCAATATATGTTTTGCTTTATCAGTTCTGCCAGCTCTTTCCTTCCCGTCCTTTCCCCACTCTAAATTCCATTTTCCTCTTCAAGAGAATGGGGGGAAAAAAAACACACCAAGAAAGCAAACATGGACTCTGACTCTCACACAACATTTCCATCCCTTGAAATTCAACATGCAGTTGTATATGATTGGGTTTCCGTTTGCACTTAAAGTTATTTTCTTGGCAGAGGTGAGCTTGGAGTTAGTTAGTGGAAAAACTCTCCTTTGCTCTATTTTGCCCACCTACTTGCTTTCAAAAGCCAAAAATCACAATCTGATGTACAAAGGGAACACTCAGTGGCTCCGAGTAGCCTGCCTTCTCCATTTATTTGCACTCTATATACTCCCTTGAGTTTAAGGATGCGTATCAATTCCCCTCCTTGTCTAGTCTTTCTGGTCTACTGACACAGCAGCGTGATTGACACTGTCCATTGTCCATACCAAAATGAACATGAAATGACACCAGAAAGATGCCTCTATCCAACATTTCTAACTAAAGAGTGGAGAAGAATGGTCTTATTCTTGCCCTAATTCCTGACTGAAAATATGACCACAACTTGCCTCTAATATAAATATCACTTGAGAGCTTAAAGCCACCTGGCTAACGGCCTTTTACAACTAAAGAACTAGAAATAGCTGTAAAAACTAAAAATGTAATAATAATCAATGGAACTACATGATATGTTTAGTGTGTAAAAACCGTGATAAAAAAACTGAGCTATCTATTGCCAGCTTCTTCATTTCTGTACGCAATAGTCATGCTCTGTGCTCCTTCTGTGTTTGTATTCAGAAATCTGACACAGAAGGATTGCTCAAGTCTACCTTTGTTGGACTTACTCCATGTCCTGGGAGCCAGCACATGGCCTACATATCATGTATGTATTAAGAGCAGGGCCAATAGAGCACAAGTGGGAAAGATGCCCCAATACCATGAGGCAGAATAAACATGCCCATTGGGACAACTGACACTGGCTGATTCTCCTGCTGACTGCCAGCACAGAGAATCTATGTACTGTCATAAAATTGTTCATTCTCACAGGGTGAATTTTCCCTTCACAGACTGGAAGTACATTCTAGGAGAAAGGCACAGAGGAAGAGCTACATGCCAGCATCAGTCCTAATTTTAGTAAAGTCTTTGTTGTTACTATTCACTGGATACCCTCCAATGCTATTGAAGACAACAACAAACCTTCTTTTGCCATGACCAGGTATTCACTTGGGCTCTAAACTCACATAACACCAAATAAAAACATCCACACTGGGTCTGATTTCTGCTGCTTCCAAAGTCAGTCATAAAAATAGATCAAATTGGAGGCAGAGGAACCCCACTTGGCACACACACCCCCCATCTCTCATTAAGTATATTACAACCTTGCAAAACATTACAAATTTTCTTCACATAAACAGTGAATAATCTGCCTAGCAGTAATAGCAAGAAATGCAAATACTTCCTTAGCCAAAGGCAGATTAATACTACGCTGGCAAACCCATGTTCCCCACCTTAGTTTGGGAACGGTTAAAACAGTATAAAAGTGTAACACCAGTGGATAAAGCCTGTAGCATGCTGTACAGCCAAGAAGTAATATTTTAAATCATGTGGGGAAACATTTTTGTATGTTGCAGAGACCAAAACTCAGCTTTAAACCCCCATGGGAGACCTGATCTGGAAACGCTGTATAATTCTGTGTTAGTTGCCTCATGGAACTGGCATACAAACAGGTGACGTATTGTGTATTCTGGACTTGTCTTTGGAAAACCAGGCTCTAAACCACAAACATTTGTACACAGTCTCACCCTTTCACCAGGGCCATCATCTGTTTTAAAAAAAAACTGCAGGAAATTCAGTGTGACAGAAGGATTGCCACACTCATGATTTTTGCTACTTATTCTGATACTGGGTGGGTTTTTTCTAATATGAAAAAAAAAAAAGGAAAGAAAGCCCCAGCTCCTGGAATCTTGAGAATTTCAGTGTTCCTTTTCTTTCAACTTCTAGTCCGGAGAATTACAGAGAAAAACCTAGAAACATGACCCCCAAGCTATTTTTTACTTAAAAATATTTTATTTTATAACTGTCTTCACTTTTGAAGCCTTGGTCATAATACTGCAAGGATCAATTTGTGATTTAAGAACCACTAGAAATAACAAGATTTTAGATCACTCCCCTATATATTCCATAGGTTACGATCAAATCACTAGAATTATCCAATCCACATATTTATTATACAATATTTTTTCTGCCTGGAAAGAACTTCCCATTTCTTTATCTGTGCAACTTTTTCTTTTTAAACAGGTACAATGAGAAAAAAAATTACTTCTAAAGACAAATGTAATTCTCCTGGGGAATTCCCTGTTTGCTGGAGTACTTTATAGACTTAGACCAGCCAGTTCAAACTGTCTTACATATATACAGTTGCACTAGCAAGTACTGTGGATGTAATTCAAGTGTGCTCAAGAGAAGCACACTCAGTGATGATTGACTGACAGTCCAGTTTTCACCTAGTTTTATTTTCTCATGGACATCTGCCCTGTGTGAATTGTAAGCCATACACAGTAAGAACGTTTGTTTAAAGTAGACAAGTTATCTACAGATTTTTAACATCCCCTGTGGCTCAGCAAACAAAATAACTCTACATTGGTAGTGTGTCATCCCCCTGGATTTTGCAGTTTGTATGAAGTCTATTGCATCCTTCTCCAGAAAGTACCAAACTAATGACCTTGCCTGTTCATTCCTGCCAAGTAGTAGTTGGCAAGCGAGGAACACACTTCAGAGAGCAATGCCTTTTACTGATGACATTTTTACCCTTAAAGCTACGGGTTTTTTACATTAATTTAACTGACCAAACAAATCACTACAGGAACAATAATGTCATAGTGAACAGGGACCTGTACATACAGATCCAAGCAATATTAGAAACCAAAGCTAAGTCTGGAGATTGTCACATCATTCCTAAACCCTGTAAGCAGCTCACAGCATTTAAAAACTAGTGAGCAAATCATTTCCCTTTATGAGTTAACTTTCTGGTGTTGTAATAAGACTATTTTTTTAAACTACAGAAAGGGAATCACAGACTGTGTGCAAAGGTAGCTGATGAGAGCCACAGCTATATAAGCCTATCTACTGGAGCAGTGTTTGCAGTATGCAGATAATCTGCTTCACGTAGCTTTAACTCTCATGTGCCGTGTACTGACAGGAGTCAAGCCTGAGATAGCAGGAGATGCAAGAGTCCTTCCAGGTCTTGCGGCACAGATAAACCTTTATTGAGCAAACAGCTTCAGATGCTTTAAAGCTTTCTTGTTCCAGAAGTGTTCCTTCAGGACACTTCACTAGGGATTAGTGGCTTCTGCAATAGCTATGAGCAAGAATACCTGTCTACATCCCCTGCTCCTTTGCTAGGTGGATGGTGTGAGCTACAGGTGATCTTGCCAGGTTTCAGCACTATTTATCTCCTCCAGGCTGGCTCGATTGAAAATGACCCTGTGTGTATATTAAAGTCCCATTTTTCACCTGGTCACACCAGCTTTAACAAGATCTACTGCTTACTGAAAGTCTCACTGTAACTGATTTGGGTTTTTTTTCTATAAATCCTCTGGCATTTGAGAAAGATGGTTATCTGAGCACTTTCATTTTTGAATCTTCACCTTGTAATGAAAGTATATTCTCAAACTTATAATGTATTTATATAGCAGAAAAATCTCATGCTAATTTAGACCCAAACCCTGCAACTGCTTCCACATGTGCTTGTCTTTACTAGTGTACCATTCCCTGGAATGAGTGGATTCCAGCAAGCTGCTGTCAGTGGCAGCAAGCTGAAGCCTGCTTCAAACTGTTTGCAGGATCAGGGCTTTCTCCTCCAGGAATGCATCATTGTAAAGGAGCACAGTTTTCAAATAAGGCATCTGCATTGAGACACTGACACTCACTGGAGACTCTTAAATGCTTCTTTTATGTAACTAAAGGTCAAACTGAACCTCCAAATGCGGAATATCTGACATCCAATTAAGTAGCCCACATTAAAAATTGGGCCAGTGTTTAATTATGTCTGGAGAATACATGAGTTCAGCTGAGACAATTCACACTCACTTCATGCGTTTCTCAGTGTTTTTGATGGTGGAACTGAATAAATATTCTTTTGCTCCACAGATGCACTGGATCAAGGTTTAGCTTGTTACGCATAAAAAATAAATCAGCTCATATTTCCTTGACTTCATTTTTCCAGCTCTGTCATTCTGTCTAGTAGCATACTGCACAGTCAAGCCAGGCATGGCTTTGCATGTTAATAACCCTTGGAAAACTATGGCTGCTTCTGTGCAAAATCCTTTTTATTTTTTCCAAATAGCCAAAGTGCACCTGGTGAAAGATACTTTTCTTTCTCTTTTTTTTTTTTTTTTCGTTTTATTAAAGCATGTGTTTCAAAAATCCTAAGTGGAACCACAACTGTGATGCTGCTTTTCAAATCAAAAGGATAGTACAGTCTTCACAGGATATGGCTCCCAGCCAGTTGTTTAATGCTTGTAGGTCAATATACAACCAACTCAGCTTCTGCTGCCTAATTGACAAACCACATATCAGACACAGGAAGTTTAACAACTGTGCTTTCTTTCACCTAAGATCCTCTGTCTCTGTGGAGCCCCTGGGCCCTCAGCCCTTTTTTATTTTATCATTCACAAATATCTACTGTGAGCTTCCTCCAGGCACAACAGACTAACTGCATGCCTAAAAAAAAACAAGACCCCTGGTAAGCAGTGGGTGTCTGGTCACTCAGGAGCCAGGCTAGCTGTTCATCATGCTCCTTGATTTCAGTCTGCCAAAACGGTTTAGACCCACTGCTCCCAGTGTAAATTATTTGTGGATGAATGAACCAGGAAGAATTTCCTCCAAAATATATTTGATTAATGGAGTAACGATACCAAACATCAATGCATCATCAAACAGTCTTGATACAATACAGTAACCCACTCCAGCTTGTTCGTCAATTGTCTGTGTTTTAAGGTAAGTATCTATTTGCAAAAACAAATGTTAAAAGTCTTTGCACGAAAATGTTCCCTAAAACACCAACACAGAAGTAGCCTTCCTTTTATTAAGTTTTTTCCTGGTATTATTCCCTGCTTGTTTAAAGGAAACAAACCTACTGGTAAGGGAAGATTTCTAGAGGGGGGCACCAGAGAAGAGCAGAGAACACAAATATCGACAAGACCCAATGCATGTTACTGCCCAGGAAAATCACCTGATTATTTCACCCCTTCTGTCCCCTCCACAGCATGGCAGTCACATATAAGAGAAATACATGGACAACACCAGACCTCCACCCAACACTGCAATATTTTAGTATCATGGGATATGCCTCAGACTAGATACACCAGAACTAAAGGGGCATGAGAAGCTACAAATATTATTCCAGTTAATATTCTTGTCCAGATTCTTGGGGATGCTGCCCCTACTATATCATAATAGTAATACCTTGTACTTCACTCCAACGAAGCTGCAGCAAAGTCCAGCAACGTAAGCACAGAGGTTTCAACTCTCTGTGGCCAAAAGACACTGTATAGTGACATAAAACCATCTCTGCACATGCTGCTTCCATTAACACTGAGTGGATAACCGTCATCTAGAAGAGAAATAACCTGGTGAAGACTCTAACAGCTAGTTCTGAGTACAACATACATCCAATCAATGCTGAGTTATGTCTTGTTGTGCAAAGACTTAATGATTCTTAGACCCTCAGGGTTGAGTGCTGATTGTCTGAGTGGCTAAACCCTTATATTTATCCATGAGTTTGATGTGCACCTTCTTTGAAGGAGACACTAAGTAGTTCCATTAGCAGCACACACAGTTGTTTCCACCAACTTTTATTAGCCGGGAGTGACATGCTGTTGTTCTACCAGCTGTTGCTTTCAATGCTTTTAGCGGTTTCTAACCTTTGCTGTGTTTGATGGTGCTGAGCTTGAGGTATGAGGACTGTGCACAACTGATAGTCTCAAAGTGATAGAATTGCCTTCCCCATCTAGCTCCAATAGAGGACGAGGATAGTTTTGCAGAGATGTAGAGTTTGGGTCTGTAGTTTGATTAGTCTAAGTGAAATAACCTTCCCTGTATTGTCTGTGAAAAGTAGATCTCTCTTCGGTCTCTTTTCTTGCTACTAGTGTTTGTACTACTGAAGGAAGAGATCAGAATGGCTGTGTATCATCCTTCCACCCACCTGTTTCAGGCAAAAACATCAATTTCTTATCTTCAAAGGATCTTGAAGAACAACATTTTAAGGATATCGCCTTTCAGCAAGGACCTCCTCGTATGCATAGCACAGGTGTGAATATGTAGCAAAGCAACAGCAGTAAATCAGCCCATGCAAAATAAAGCAAAAGCCGATACAATACTGCAAAACCAGTCAAAACTGATAAATGGTTTTGTTCAAACATTTGCTGATAGCCTGCAACTTGCAGAACTCAAGAGACAGACAACAGAAGCCAGGCTTTGTGTCTAAGTTTTTCCTTTACCTCAAGAGACAAACCCTAGCCTGCTTGATGATCTCTCTGCTTCCCCCACAATTTCCCATTTTTTCCATAATACGTAGAATTCTATCTTTAACAAGGTCAACACAATACAAAGGGCACAGATACAGGAGTTCTAACTTTAGGTCACAATGATTTCTGGCAGGAAAATTACTTCAGCTTTGGAAACACAAATGTATCTTCAAAGATTTGAGGGCCAGTTGCTGTTTCTGTATGTTTGTTTCTTTTCCTGATCTGACATTGAGAAATGCGATTCCTCCTGTAGAGGGGGGAAAATTCCAGTATCCATCATTTTGAAGGATTACAGTCAGTGCCATTAACTTGTGAATTCAGCTCTAGTCTAAATTACATTTTCTCTTAGGGCACTCTAAAAGTGAAACTGAGCATGAGACTTGAAATTAAACTGGATTGGGAACAGAAAGCCTGGGAAACTTTCCCCTTTCCATAAAGTCGCTGAAGCCATTCTACTTTGCAACAGCACTGTATAATATATTTCCATTGGCCTGGAAGACAAAGCTCAATTTGTTTGAGTAGCTTGGAGGAATGGAATTGTTATGATTTACAAAGTTAAGTAAGAGGTTCTTTTTCATTTGCTATTCAAAAGCCAGTTTTCCCCTCCCTTAGTTTAATTTTTCAGACCTTCATATACTCCTGAGCAATTTCATTTGCATAAAGCTATGCTGGTTTTCTTCAGATTTAATCAGGTAGAACTGTCATATCTATTTCTGCCCACATGCAGGGCCTAATACATTTTTTTCCATCTTTGACATTTTCCACAGAACTGAGATTAAAAACCTAGTTTCAATTTTAAAATAAATTGCAGACAGGATTTTCAAAAGTGCCTCTGCATTTCTGCTCCCACTGAAATCAACACTGAAAAATTCAATCTTCTTTTTCTGTGACTGCGAGGAAAAAATGTAAGCTGATGCACTGTTATATTCTCCAGTCTATAGATAGCTTGAAACAATACATTTGAGGGATGTGAACTCCTGTCTCTCATCCTAGTGGAGTAAATCTGAAACAGGAAGATGACAGTCTGCGTCAACCTTGTTAACTCTTCCACAGCTAAGGATGTCAGCAGAAATGCTCATCTGAACTTCTGCAGTCTCCCTTTTTTTTTCCCTCTGCCATAAACTGCACCGCCCCTACAGTCATAATATGTATCCAGTATCTGTACAGCTCATTGGAAACAGCAGAGAAGTTCATACAATTTATAGCACAATAGGAACTGAAAACACAAAAGACAGCTGAGAGCAGTAAAGCTCTCCTAATCTTCATAATATCTCCACAACAGCATCTTCTTCTGCCGCCTTCCTCCTCCAAAAAGAAAGTCCTCCTTGCCTCCACCATGCCCCAGCCTGACGCATGGACTATGCAAAAGGTCCTACAGGAGAAAGTATGCTTCAGAGACCACAGAAACCTTGTTCCTTACCAATACAAAACTCTCAAACCAGACAGGAAATAAAAATAACTGAAAGACATTTATTTGAAGCTCTTTCATTTTAAACCAAGTTTACAATTTATGGAAGCATAAGATATGACTGGGAAGGGGATACTGTGGTTGGCAATAATGGATGCAAAACTGTCATGCTGAGAATTCACCATTTCCAGGACAGCAGAGCTCTAACACACTCTATTAAGCAGCTGAGCAAGAGTTCTTGATGCTCTTCTTCAAAAACGACATAGCTGCTATTTGGACTATGTAAAGCCACAGCATTGTCCTCAGATGTACTCTGCCTAGGATTTCAGAAGTTCACAGACTATAAATACAATTACATCAGTATACTTCTTCCTCTATTGGGAAAGAAAATTTTGTATTGCTAAACTGCCTTGTTCTCAGGTTGCCCAGCTAACACTTAAGCCATTCTTGCTGCCTCTTACACAGCTGACGCCATGCCACAATGGTAGCATTAGAAAGGTTTCTGCTGTCATACCGAAAATAATTTCACAACCCCAGTCTAGGCAGATTTACAAGCAGTTAACAGTCTGATAATTTCAATGGATCACATATTTGGAAGGATTTTGGAAACATAGTTTTCATTTTAGTTTTTTCCTCTTTTTTTTCCCTGTCATTTACTCTCACCAACAAGTCTGTTGAAATGTAAAGCAAATCTATTTTATGTACTGCTATAGCTTTTGCAAACCGCAGCCATCAAGTAAATATTTGCAGATATTCTGTGGTTTAATTAATTGGCTATGGTCTGCTCAAAGTGTGTGCATAATGTTGGTCTATTTGCAGAACACCACCACTAAGGAATGCCTCTGTTTCTTCTCTTTCATGTAGGTAATATTTGCCATTACCTGGTATATCAGATTAGGAGTGTTATATGAATATACTGATTCTGGTGATGAAGTTTGGAAGCAACTGTGTAGATCCTGTTCATCATGTTTCTATGGTTATTCATAAATATTATGGCCAACCTCAGTCAATATATGCCATTTGCAAATGAAATATATTTTCTTTTTTTCAAATTGCTGAAAGCTGTTTTCTTTCAAAACTCATTTCAGAGTACTCAGAGGAATTCAGTCAACTTTTTATTAATATCATTTAAAGGATGACCAAGGTAAACACAGCTATTCAGTGCCAGTGTTTTCATATTTGGACCAGGCCACCACTTCTATACTTTGTTTACCTCTACACTGAGTTTGTAGGGGAGGACAAGTGGAAGGAGGGCTGCTATAATTTAATTTAAAATAACCAAAAGGTCCTTTGGCAGTTTCCTTATTCCCTGAAAAATTAATGCACTGCCTGGAAAATTAAAGGAAACCTGATCTGTAACTCCAGTGGAAACCACTTGTCATCTACTGTCTAGATACGAGAAATGTTACTTTTCCTCTTCCACACAAGCTGCAAGTAGCAATCCAGCTGAATGCTTTGTGGGAACTGGAAGGCCAGTAGAGACTAAATACAATCATCTACTCTGGCTTCCTGGATGACACAAGCCATGGAATTTCAAAGCCTATAACTCCGGCTACAGCAACAAGCACGGTCATCAGAAAGACATCCATTCTTGATTTAAAGACTTCCAATGATGGAGATCCACTATGTTCCTGGATAAATTTTTCCAAACTTGTTAAATAACGTCATTGTGCAGCCTTACTCCTACTTTGAATGGATCCTCCTTTTTCTATTTGTTGGCTCTTGTTACACCTTCATCTGTTAGAGTAGAGAGAACTCCACAATTACAATCTTCTGACCTTTAGAAAATTGTGCACTGTGAACAAGGCACTTCTAAATAAAGTGAAAAGCCGGAACTACTTTCATCTTTTCATGCAAAGGAGTGTTATTTATTTACTCTACTTTATCTTGCCCTTTAAATAGTCAGTGTATGGAAATAGCCTCTATACAGAGACTATGTCATGCTTTACCACAAGGATAGCCGATATCTTGTTTAGTCTTTCCAGCCTTTAATATTATCATTACTGTTAATATTATTTTAAGAGTCAAGAACCCCTCCGTCATGCCTTCCAACATAACTGAAGCAGATGAAACACCAATATGAACAGTCAGCATGAAGGTCTCATTCATAGATATCAGAATGATATGAAACTTGCAAACATTTGATCCTACTTCCAGGAGAAATCATTCAATGCAGGAATGCCCACAATCTATTCAATATTCTGTACCCCTTCCTGTTCAGAAATTAAAATTGCAAAAGCAAGAAGTGACTGTTCATTTTCCCAACCTTTTGGACAGGAACAGAGCTGAGCAGTAAAATAAATTTCTTGGAAAATCTCCATCTCTTTTCTTTTGTTTGTGAGTAGCTTGAGATATTCTCAGATTTATCTGAAAGAACTTGTGAGCTTCTTTGCCATTTCCCTCCCAAAATAACTTATGAGAAGTTTGCTGTTAACATTTCATTATTTAATTATTACACTGCATTGTGTAAGTTGTTTACAAAAATTAGGCATTGCTTTTTCTGTCCCATGATTGGTTATTTAGACTAAATTTGCAAAGGTCAAATTAGGAACTTTACACAGAAGTAAGAAATGTTTCAGCCAGTGCTTTAGTAGTCACACATAAAATGGTCTTCTTGTGAATGTTACAGAATAAGTATCACAGGAGAAGAGATCAGACAGCAGGAGGCACATGTTTTGGTGTGGGACCATAAGTTCAGGATGAAAAAAGACAAGTAGAGCTTCATACACAGCTGCTAAACAAATGAAATCCTGATTCTTCCAGCACCTTCCTGGTTGCTGCATCATATATTGTTAATTTTACATTCAGGAAAAATATTTGCAAAGGCATTTTGCACAGGCCTGAATTGAAAGTCAGCCTTGTACCACTTGCTTAGGAGTGGAGAATGGGGTCAGGATGTGGACAGCCAGCTGGCACTTTTTGGAGCAGCATTTAGTCTGACCTTAGACTTATTTAATAACACTTTGATAACTGGCACCTCTAGGACCAAGGGAACAGAGCCATGATGTACAGCCACTTGCTTCTCCTTCCTAAGAGTTTGTAAATTGAGGATATCACCCCGTATTTCTTATGTAGAAGTACCCTTTAAAGACAGCATTCTTTCTACATTTAGAGCTTTTTCTGGAACTCTCTTAACTGGTGCCTGAATACAGTTCAAATCCAGTCCCAATGCTGACATTTGTGCATGCTTCAATCCAGTATTTTCTCAGGCAAAACTCCATTGGCTTTGAGAAGGGTTTTGCTTGAGCACGATCATCAGGTTTGACCTTTTGATTGCACAGTGACAATTAATAACAGCTCAAAACAGAGATTTTTTTTAAACACAATACAAAAAATCCAGTCTGTTACAGAATGTTTGCTGCCACTGAAATTCTCTTCTCCCAAAACCAACAGAAATAAACTGTTTTTTTCCAAAGCTGCTTCATCATACCTTGAAGAACCTCTACAGAGTTCAAGAATTATTAAATCAGCACTTTTCCGAGTGCCCATGCCTGCATCAAATTCAGTAGCACAGTCAGAAGTCTCTGATTCCTATATATGTAAATGCAGCCTAAACCAGCTATACCTAAAAGTACTTCTGTGTCAGAATGGGAGTGAGAGCTCAGCTCCCATCCAGTCCTCTATCCCTTAGTAAATGTTTTTTTCCCCTTTCAACCTTAAGACAAGCAGAGGAGATGGTGTGGTTTGGCGTCCAGTCTAATTTATCTCCTCTGTAAATCTTGTGAATTGCTATCTAAACAACTGTTCTATAAAGCAAATGCTTTGACTGATTGGTCCCATGTGTCACAGGGCCAGGTCAGATAGGTATCTCTTCACTTATTCCATGCATGTGAGAGAGAGGCCAGCATAAATTTCATGTCAAATCTATGTTTATTTAATTAGACTATTGACTACATGTGACAAGGAAGAAGATGACTTTATACTGTGGAGGAGACCAGGTAAGTAAGTTTATGAGCTGGTCCATCATTTCATTCCATTCATTCATCCATTCACACTTTTTTATTTTTTATTTCTGACATTTAAGTCAGAACTCCACTTTCCAAAACAGCCTGAAGCTCCCTCATCTTTCCAGTGGCTGGCAAAGAAATACTGAAGTATGCCCAGATCACCCAGCTTAGCCCAATGTTTGCCTACAAAGTTGAACAAGAGGCACTTTAGCGTCTCTTTCACACTTGCCTGCTGTTGAGGCTTGGGTAAAATCTTGGCCCCTTGGAAGACAAAAGCAAAATTCCCACTAATTTCATCAGAACCAAGGTTTCCCTCCTCATATGTCCTAACTAAGGAAAGGAAGCCTAGAAAAGCAGCAGTTCTGAGTTTGGGTTTTTTTTCTTTCTACAGACAGGTAAGACAGCATAACTGTTGTCACTTAGAGGTGTTAGAAGTCTTAATTTTGGACCCTGTCTCTTTTACCAAAAACATAGCCAGGCAGACTGGAAGCTGCAGCCTAACAAGGAATAGTAAATCATTAATTTAGATCAACTGCTCTAGTTATCAGTTGTGGCTCTTAAGAAAACACCTGCCCACATGCAGCTTAGGTTAGTACTAGAGTTGTGCTGCATTGCAAGTTAATTACGGAGTGTGATGCTGTGTGGAAGGGCAGATCTCTTCCAGTTTTCTTGCTTTGAGTGTTCTGTTCTGTGTGCGTTTCACCAGAAACAGTCTCATGTTTTAACATTTCTGTTAGTTCTAACACAGTTTGTACAAGTGTGACATGGCCCTCCCGGTTTGCCTTGCAGATCAGTAGGAATTGCCCATTCTCTCCCTAGCTTGGCAATATTTTCTTCAGTGTGGATAAATCTCAAATGAGAACTCTATTCATGCCTGGATTTATTTCCTTGGGATGCATGCTACATTACTTAGGAAAGAAAGCTGAACCTGTAGACAAAGTGCTGTCCAACACCTCAAGTGCAGCTGGTAAAAAATACCTGGTTGTGCTGTGCTTTTTAATGCTATTTTCTTAATCTCTCTATTTTATGGTACCACATTTCAGTAGCACCTGAGTACCAGGATGCATACAATTGACCAAAATTGAGAGCACACACAGTGTCCATAGAAGATGGGTTTCTATCTGGCCTGTCTTTGGGAGTTAGGAACTCTGCTTTGATGTAATTTTTTTCCGAAGTGCATTGATTTGTGATTTTAAGATCAATTTATTTCATGGCTTTTTGTTGTTATTTAATGTGAGGTAGATTGGGTTTTGGCAGGGTTGGAGAGTCTTAAGATAGGACACTGTCAGTATGGTATTACTTTTACAAGTTTTTCAAATGGGAAGATTTTGTAGTGTTTCCCAATGATGATCAGACCCTTTACTGCCTTTAGAAGACCTTGCATGGTCAGATCCTTTTGCCAAATAATAGTTTCTTTTTCAGCTGTGTCTCCACAGTTCCACAGGAATGCAGCTATAATTGTCCTTATTAGCTTCAAAATAAGCCCTTTGGGTCCACAACTTAAAACAGAGATGGTTGTTACCTATTTTAACATCACTTAGAGTAGCTACCAATGAACAGAACACCTCTGTGTGCATACTTAACTCTGTCGGACCCTAGCACAGAAGAACTTCAGATATCATATCCTCTAGTTACTTCTGTAATTACATCATTAATATTTTTCAAATCTGATAAATTTAGTTTGGTAATTTCCATCTCCTTCTGCAAATGTTTTAGACCATGTTGCATTACAACAGCTAGCTGACAGGGGAAGAAAAGGGTTTTTTAGTGCTAGCGAGTGTTACAGTGAGGATAGGCTCACTGGACTGATGGAAGTTATAGAAAACAGAGAGTGCCTAAAATGCTGCTAAATCAACATTCAGTCTGAAATTTTCTTCTGTACTCTTCTACTTTCCATTCCAGACTATGTTCATCTTTATGCTTGCTGTCATACTGTCTTTTAATCTTTTACCAGTTCATTGTAAATCTTGATATCATTATAACAACAGAACTGAATCACGCTAAGGCATACATCTTGACAGGACTGAAAGCTACAAAACAGGAAGTCTTTAAGATAAGTCCGTAGCTCAGAAAGTATCACACAGAGGCCCTAATAACTACTGAGCTGTAGAATTACCAGTTTTGCCAAAAGCAACAGATTTCCTTCTGATCTCAGAGCAACTGTTTCCACACAAATCACATGTGGAGACATTTTATAGGGGTTATGTTATCTATGCCTCTTCTGTTTTCTCCTTGCATAGATTCTTGTATTTTGACACTACTTCTCCCATATAAATGACCTTGTAAATTAAATTTATAGCTTCACAACTGGGGTCAGATCAGTACAGTTTGTTCTAGTTTGGAATACAGAATAGGAAGGAGCGTTCTTAATGGGTTTAGGACAGACGTTACTTCTTGGGAATGGAAACAGACTCCACCAATCACTAGCACAACAAACTGGGAATTGGGAATCCCTTGTTTTGTCTTGGCTGGCTGTGTGAACAAATCATGAAGTCTTTCTGTGGCTCCAGTTCACCCATCAGTAAAGAAGAAATCTGATCATTCCTGTCTACTTCAGAGGGAACTGATCTGCATTAAGCACTGATGTATTGGCATAGAAATGACTATGAACACATCAATCTAGGTCTCAGTGGTAAATGGTAAAAGTTAAATCAACTCATTGTTCAGGAGAATGACTCTGAGCCCAACACTCCTATCATGCTCTGAGCATGTTAATTCTTACCCATGCAGTACTTATCAGATATGTCTTTGGAGCCGGCAGGCACTTAGCTTTACTACCGTATGCATAGTATGCTTTATCCATTTCCTACAGTGAACACAATGACTGCTGCAGATACCACAGTATTGTTCACTGTCAGAAATGGAAAAACATTTCTAATAAAAGATTATGGCAACCACTGTACATGTCACGTGCCACTGTGTAAAGGCTTCAGGAGAATGGACAGAACGTTTGTCCAACTCTTCCTGAAGAGATGATTTGCCAGACTTCAAATTTCCATCACTTCACCACATAAAGATGCCTAATTTCATATATTGCTATTGGGTGTATATGCTATTCATCACTGGAAAGTTATAAAACAATCAAATGAAGTATTAGACTGTATAGACACTATGCAGAAAGAAATGTTGAAATAGAGGAAGTATAAGAAGTTGACACCCACTAACAAATTTGGGTGAAAAGCACAACTCAATAGGCAAAAACTGCATAGGCAGTTTTGTCACTGCTAGTGAAAAATTGTGATTATGGCAGCTTCATAAAAAGCTGAAAATGTTTTTTTTTCTCTGTATCTTTCCCACCCCTGTTCCTATCCCAGACTATTGCAGCATTTTGGCTGCCATTTTCCTGCTAAAGGAGGCAAAGTTTAGTAAGCAGGACCCAAGACCAGGAGTCAGCACACTTGGGCTTTACTCTTAGCTATGCCAGTGACCTGCTGTTTGACCTTTTCCATCACCCCATGGATACAAATAGCACCTTTGTGTGTCTTTATTTCTGTTCCTACACTTTGCAAGTCCTATGAGCAGAGCTGTTCCTACATGTGCAGGGTGTAATGCACAACAAAACCCCAGTCTTGGTCAGGGCCTCGACATCCTCAAATACTAAAATAAATCGAATAATTGTTACTAACTGTAAAATAATGCGTTCTCAGAGAAACCAAATGGTTAGCAGAGGAGCCTGTACAGAAGTGTCATTCTTTCCATTTTCACTTCCTCTCTCTTGTTCAACTTTCAACTTTATATGTTAATCCTACAAATATTCATCCAAAAAGTAGGAGTCATTCATTGCTCATTTTTCAGGCTTAATACTGGTGCAGTCCTTACTTGGGTAGTCTATCCACTTTCTAAATTAATAGTTGCTTTTCTGAAGACCCCATCATGACCAATGGTTAAGAGATTATGCAGTTTACACTGACAAAGGACACAAAAAAAAGAGACCAAGCAGCCCAGTACCTTATAGCCTTTTATGTGTTATTCTCCTACTTTCCTCTGTTACGCTTCTTTGGATCTTGTTTTCAATTCCTGGGAATAAAAAAATGAAAACCTGTCTAAACAGAATGGCCTAAATAATAAGGAAGTGATATCACATGACTCACTGGAAAATTAGTTTTGTGAGGGTTACACTGAAAAGCTCAAATCTGTCCCCAATACATACCCTGCAACATGACAGGACTTCCAGACTGTCTGCACTGCAGGAAGGTGTTCATCCTGCACTCCAAGTCAGGGTCAGTGTGGTGCACATTTGGAGGGAAAATGAAATATTTGTTGCCATTATGATTTTTTTCAATTAATCTGATAGAAGTCTAGACATGTTATAAATAATGAGGAGGAAAGCAATAGGCAGAATACAGGTAAAACAGTCAAAAGCTATATGATGCACCTTGATTATCCCTACCTTTCTACAGTTTCATCACAGTGAATATAAATAATGCATTTGTGTATGTTCATGTTTGTAAAATGTAATTAATACAGATTATAATATATCTAGTAGTAAATATTTGTGAGTAAATATATTATCTTATTTATGTTTGAAAACTCCAAATAAAAATAACTAGTAAATTTTTCCAAACCTACCAAGAAAAAAGCAGCTCTTGTTTCTTCAATGTGTAACAATGATATAACCCAAACCCTAATCATAGAGTGCCAAACTCTGGGATCTATTGAAAACTATATCTAAATGAGAAGGCTTGAGACCTTCTATAGCATAAAGTGTGGGGTAGCAGCACTAGCACCCTGATCCTTAGACTCTGCTTTACATTTCACTCTTGGTTAAAGCTGCAGTAGAAAAAAAATAGGACTGAAGGTATCTGAAAACATACTGTTCCTCAGCAGTGAGGTCATCTCATATTCAGTCAGCTAGTAGGTAAACTGTATAACAGGAAAATCCAAGTTGAAATATTCAAACTGCCAAGGATTGTGAATTCTTTGTTTTGCTTTGGAAACAAATGCACAGTAGAGACTAGAGTCACAGCACAAGGAAGACATAACAAAAGCTTTGTTTGTAAGGGGATGGAACCACTGCTCTCTGGTCAGGGATGAGGTTGGCTGATGTGTTTTCCATAATAGTCAATTGAACAATCTCAGCACTCAATCCTGGCCAAATACTAATCTGCTGAATTTATTACATTTGGGTTTTTAAATCAAAATTACCATCTGTAACTCATGTGTGGTAAACAGCACAGAACATGTGACAAGAGAAAAAAAACACCTCATGAAAAGGTGGGCAACTTCCAATTGGTTTGGGGAGCCCAGAGAACTCTGACACTGCACATTGAACATTTTCTTGCTGACCAAAAAGCATAACAGTTTAATGAGGTTATTTGTTAAAAACCCCTCTGTTCACCTCAGTAATGGTCTGTGCAGCCCAGGTCTGGAAATGTAGTTGGTTTGACCAAAGTGATAGTATCAACTGAACAAAGCCAAATTTCATAGGAAAAATGCCATGGTAGCCAGAAATAATACACATACACACACAGAAGAAAATCCCAGCTTGGGTTTTGGGGGGTTTTGTTTTGGTTTGGTTTTAAGATTTCTGCTCACACAGTCATAAATATTCTCAAGACAACAAAAGCTGATTCAATATTGCAGCTACGCGGTCTGAGGTGGATGAAATCCTGCACCACTAAACACAGGATATTTGGACTCCTGCAGGCCCACCGTGTCACCCAGCATTCCTGGTCAATAAAGCTGCTGGTGGTGACTCTATAGTCTAATTCCTATTATTTCAAGCAAAGCTGAGGGCTTAAACCTTTTTTCTTTTTCATTACAACTCTTATACAAGTGCTCTCTTCAGAAAAGCAGTCTTCTGAAAACAGCAAGTCTATTCATCTCCAGTTGAATAAACCTACAAGGTATGAATGCCAGTTGGTTACCCACTTCATGCTTTCAGTTTGACTTGTGCCAAACCACGTGTCTGACATGATTTCTGCACAGAAATGGGTCTGGGCTTAGTGGAAACATGTCACACTGCACATGCACACAGAGGTGCAAATTACCTGCAGAATTATGCTGGGTAAAACTGGCCTAAAAAAATGTTTTGAGAACAAGTCTGTTTCCAGAAATGCTTTTTTACTAACCTTCTTTTGTCCAAGTGTCTGCAAATCCTATGGGTGAACATTTGAATTTATTTTCTAATGAGGGTATCATACAACAAGTTATCTTGTCTTACTGATCCCAGGAAGTCAGAAAAGTCTTAGGAGCTACTTAGATAGGGTCTTTTACCCCTCCCATGGTATTACTGCTTTCAGATCATATTTCTTAGTACAAATAAAACCAAAAAGAGTGGGGCGCCAGACATGCTAGGTGTCGTACAGAGAGAGTCCATGCATACTGTCCCCTGTGTAAAAATGAGGCACTGACTAAGAACTGGTCATAAAGTCTCCTCATACAGTCAAAGGAGATGGGCACATTTAAATGACAACTCATCCCATTCATGGGATGGGATGGGATGGGATCACTCTGTAGGTGCTCATCTCTCTTTGCTCTCTGGGAAGAGAGTAACTTAAACAAAAAGGTTAACGTTTTTTAGTTTTTTAGGGGTTTAGTGATGACTAGTGCTAGATAAGAAAAATCCCATGTTTAAGGCTAACAGAAGACAACTTCCTATCCTCACTTTGCAAATGAGGCTAAAAAAAATGAACAGTCACTTGCTCAAGGTCACATAAAAGGTTAGTAGAAAAGCTAGAATTTAAAACACAGTTTTTATTAGTGCAGCCCTTCCTTCCTCATGGTGAAGTAGGCAAGGAAAAGGTTCTCACTGCTTTCCTATAAACAGCAGTGGAAATACATAATTGACTTATTTCACACTTTGTGCTTCCTGTCCATTTCTCTGTGAAAAGAACACTGTCCCTGTTGTTTTCTTTCTTCCTGACCGAAGTCAAAGACATAGAAATTTAGGCCACTTTTCCTGTTTCTTTGGCATTTATTCCTAGAGACATTGTTTATGTTGTTAATTTCACTATGGCCTAATTCTTCGACTGAGATCAGTGCAAGACTTGCAACCAGCTTGAACAAATTCAGTATAAGGTCTTAGACATAACTGTTTCAATGCAAAAAGACAACAGAAATTATATCAGCTTTTTCAGGGGAGGGTGTTGTTAAGGTTTTTTCCAAGCCTATAATGTGAACATAATCTTTCACACAAGATTTCAGCTTCATTGACTCCCACTTCACAAATTAGAGATCTGATAGCTCTTTGTTCTTTTCAGATCTGGGACTAACAGAAATAGAAATAATTTTTTAAAAATCATGTTTCTCCTATCTGTTCAGCTGAGGCATTAGCACAGAAATAGTGGGAGTAGAAGGACCTTTACAGAAAAGTCTCTGAATAAGCATTTGGTTCACTATCTGGGGACCACGAGCCAAGTTATTTTTAATGGTGAATTATTACAAATAAAATGGCACCCAAACCTGACCATTTGGCAAACAGAGCGTCAGTAACATGAGAGCTCATGAAATCACTGGTGTTGAAACCATCAGTTACTGATAACGAAAGCTAAGCAGAAAAGAATACATTTTTCAAATTTTTCAAAAACCTACCTACCTGCTTAGGGGGGTCATCCAAAGACTGTTAGAAGCAAGATCTGAATTTCTACTTCAAGAGGTCAACCCACAACATCCCAGGCTTCCATCCTCACACCAAAATACACACAGATTGGAAGACCATTGAGGCTTATGACAACAGCCATGAATGCCGCAGCAGATTCAGAGGAACCCTGGTGAAAAGACCATTGCACAGACATCGGAATCACTGCAGGCTGCTACATTTGACATTCACACTGGCAGAAAAAGCCTGTGAGTTTAGCTCTGACTCCCTTGTATGATGAAGTGCCCTACATTAACTCAAGACCAGTTTTGATTCTGTCCTTTATGACTTGAAAGCCATTTAAAAATAAAATAAGAAAAATTCAGCCATTTTATATGTCAGTGAGATATTTTTCCTGGTTAAAAAGAAATATTTATCCAACAATGACAAATCCATGCTAATGCCTAAACCCAAAAATTATTAAAACATTTTAAATTACATTTTTAAATAGTATTAAGAGATACATGTATTTATTGTCCAACTCATATAGAAAGTTAAAGCACTGAGTAGATCAATGTCACTGTAACCAACACTTACTGAACCGATAGCTAACTTCTGATAGCAGGACCTCTTCTGTAAAAAACAGAAGAAATATTGTCTTAATTCTTGTCAATTTAATCAGTTCTCTAAAATGACTAGTTCATTCAGAATTGGTAAAGAGACTGGGATTTGAAAAAGAAGGAAAGTCTCTTTTCTTCTTATAATCTGTGCATGAACAGGAAAGCCTGGTTTCCTCTTAGCTATAAATAAAAGATAGTTATGAAAGGATGATGCCTGATAATTCTGAAATGTTGAAGAACATGATAAGCAGAAGCTGACCTTCTAATTTCTTTACTTTTGTGTGTAAAAAGTTAGTTTTACATGCAAAATATCTTCCAATAAATTCTTTTTTCCTATATAATCAGGAACATTAAGATATTTTAAACAAGTAACAAAACATTGTGGTGGTCTTTTTGTGCATTATAGTTTAATTCCAAATTTTATCTAAATACAGTCCAGAATGATGAACAAGCAAATAGTTAGTAGGCAGCTAGTAATATGAAATATATTGTTCATCCTTTTCTAGCATAATTCAAATTCTAGCAAATTTTGATAGTTAAAAGTCCTAATATTTTGTTACATAATTTCTTAAATATACATGTAGGGATAATATTATAGCAAAAAAGGTCAGGATCAAGGAAAAATTTTAGTAGAAATATACCAGTGAACATCAGATTTTCAAAGATTTTAAAGTAGATCTAAAATAAGGCTGAAGTGGATTATTCAATAGGTTGTGATCTCATCACTGATCATATTTAAAAACAGAAAGGGTATCTTTGCCACCCACTGCTTTTTCTGCAAGCAGCATGGACTCTTGGCTGCACAGCAGCATTTTTCTCCCTTCTCAATGCCCCAGAGGTAGAGAAGCACATGCAGGTTCCCAAAAAACAACTATGTGGAGAAAATACAGTTCAAGTGGCATCTCAGGACCAGGCTCCTTCTCTACACATGTCTTTTTCTCACTCCATCTCTGGTGTTGTTTAATCACATGTACAAACACAGTTCTCTTCCCCTCTCATAAACCTAAAGATTCTCCCTTGTATATCACATTGTTTCTAACATCTCCCCTTCAGCAGTCACTCCCAGTCTCATGAAACTCTCACTGGGAGTCAGAGGAACTTTTTCATAGTCTCTGCCAATATTTCACATTATTTTGCATGAAGAATATGTGCCCTACTGCCCATAATGTTCACTACCATCTATGGGTGTGCACCCACCTTAGAAAACATAACTAAGAGCAGAGTGCCACACAGAGTTTGGGGAGGGGGAACACAACAGCTAGGCTGTTATTTGTATTTAGCTGCTAGGAGGCTATGTGGAGCAGAAAGAGTTACAAAGATAGACATTTGTGTTTTTAAGTTGATGTTAGCATAATGGAAATGGTGTGTAACTCCAATCTCCCCAGCCATCAAGGGTCTGTCAGCCTTAGTCAGTGTCCCAACGCCCTCTCACTCATCCTCCTTAAAGTAAATGAGTCGTTATGCATCTGACATTTCTTCCAGAGGCAAGCCCAGCAGGGTCCTCCTTCCCTCTAACTTGCCGTCGTCCAGAGTTTTGTGTTTTAGTAACTTGAAACATCCTGTGAAATCTGTCAGGATTAGTTTCCAGTATAGAAGCACTTGTACTTGATCCAAGCTAATCAAATGTTCTTCAGATACTAAGCCCCAGGGTTTAAGTGAGCACGCCCAACATATTAAGCAAAAATTACCTTCTTAATGTGGCTACCATATCCTCCTTTTTGACCCCTTTTGACACAATTTTGGCTGAGACAAGACAGAGAGTTAAAGCCATTGTGAATGGGCCAAAAATAATATAGTAAGTGTGTCTCTGATGTCACCAGAATGTTATATCCCAAGACAAAAAAAGCTGGTTTTAGATGGAACAGGACATTTTTTACATACTAGCAAAACCGGATTTTTAATAGATAACTTTTTGTTTTCAGACACATTTCAGTCTTTCCCAATGGAATTAGTAACCAAATTAAGGGGCTCAGGAGCTCATATTATAATCAAATACAAGTCTGAACTTACAAGTCATGTATGACCTGGCAGTCAAGAGGTTATGGTGAGTAAGAAGGTAGACCACAGAAAACCAAAGAACAGGAAACTTACAGTCTAGTGTTGATGGAAAAGCTTTGGATTAGATGGATGCAGTACTGAATAACTTATTTCAAAGCAAACAACTCTAACAGAAGTTTCTGATCCTTTTATAGAGGAAATGCTGAAGATGTATGATGTAAGAATTCAGAAGTGCACATGTTAGGCTGCAGTCTTATTTTGAGTTATATACAGCAAGATCAGTGTTTACACAGCTATACAGAGTGACTTCCCCTTCTTCCATTCATGGGCTCTATCAACTGACTTAACTTCAAAAAACAATATTTATTATTCAATGGAAGCTGGTTTAATGTTCAGCTCATCTATTTGCCCAGGGAATTTAACGGAATTTCTGGAAGGCCCCGGATGTACAATACTTAAAACAATTCAGTTCAGTCCTCTGTCAAAATCACTCTTTCTGTGCAGCCATAGAAAAAACTTCTTTTTCCATCAGTGACAACTCCAGAAACATCCAGATGCTGACAATTTAAAAATGGAAAAGCATTTCAGTAGAATTAAAATCAATCCAATCCAATCCCATATTTCCCCATTCTTTGGAAAGGGCCTTAAAACTGGAACATCCCGTATAAGCATGAGTTTCTATCGCTGACAAATTTTAAGGGGCAATAAGTGAAATGGCTTAGAAATGTATATTCCCAAAGCTAGTTCTAAGACGGCATGAGGTTGCGTTGCCTTATCTTCAGTATTGTCTTGGATTCAGGTGAATAGGAGGTTAATTTTAATTCTGCCCAGTAAAATGCAGCACAACTTGTCAATGAAGAGCTTAGAGTAAAAGGAGGCTAGGCTAATAAGATGAGCTGATTTCCTTGAGTGAACTTAGGCTTGATTAAATTTCTGAAAATATAATATAACACTAATAACAAATTTAAACTTTGACCGAGGTTAGCTCTTTAATTTCCAGTGGAATAAAAGCAAACAGATGTCTCCAGAGTAAAATGAACAAAATAAAAAAATATTTTAAAAGTGGACAAAAAGTCCAAATCTCACTAGGGAAACTACATGCAGTTCCTGTTCATATTAATTGTAAGCATTTGTCTAAGAAAACATGTGTGATCAGTTGCTACAGCTCAGCTGATGACTGGCAACTTGATGACATGCTTGAGGCCAAAATCTATCTAGAGGCAGCCTCTTGTGCTGGCTGACAGAGCTGCCTGATGTTTAAAGGAATGTTAATTTCAATTAATAGTGAGGGTGTTCAGGTTAAAGAACAAATTTTTAAAAATGAAAGTTGATAAAACTCAAGATACATTCATTTCAGGGAGGAGAGTCTTCCCCACCCTTTCTGTTTTGGGTAAACCTGCTCTGAATACTGGTAGACTTTCACTGCTAAGGCTTCTCATGACAATGATGCAAGAATCCCAGGTCTGCTCTCTTTGTAAGATAGAAATGAGTTACTTGAATTCAAAGAATCTAGTCCTATCTAAATCCAGACTAATATCAAAAAGAGACATTTCAGTCACTACCAGAAAGTTCAGACTAACAGATATTAACAAATCTGGGGACCAGGGGAAGGCCAAAAAGGCTTATACAATGCCTTGACTGAGTCAATATTACTATTTAACTTTCACGCTTGTAAACAAAACTCAGCCAAAAAGCCCAAACCACTAAATCACCAAATTCTCTTCTGGTGTGGATCAGTATAGCTCAAACACATGTACCGACTGTATGCTTTTTAAAGTAACAACAGCTCAGGTAGAAGGCATTTAAGAACTGATTCCCTATTCCAGTCAGTTATTAGATCCATATTACTACATGCTTACAATTTTTTTTTTTTAAATTTTAAAAATATCACAAGATTTTGGCCCAAGTGAAAAAAAAGAAAAAAATATTTTTTTATTTTAAAACTTCCATGCTATTTTTCTGGTCATAACTTTGTGGTTTTATGACATGACATTTATTCCTAGATATTAGATGTTACAAAATATCAGATCACATTAAGAGGCAAACTAACTTTATTTTCCTCACAGATCTAGATACCCAACTTGGGCCACAATTACTAAAGCTAATATCCTGTTCCATCATAAATGTCAGTATTTGCTGATTCCACTGATTTTTGCCTCACTCAGCCTACAAAGCTGCTTTAAAATCTCTGAGAAAATACACAGTTTGTTTGGAAACGTGTAGAAATAGCATATTTGGGTGTCACTTCTCTGAGCCTAATTTAAAGATTAACTTAAATATCCTGGACTTGTTCTTGCTTAAAATCCTTCCCCATCAGAGCACAGCAATAGTGCAGGAGGCCTTGGGGTGGGAGAGACAGTGGGACCGACACCATGGTGCACTATGGTGCAACTGAGCTACTGGGAATAACACAGGGTTACTGTTCAGAGGAGGGAAAGTTTAGTGCAGAAAGGGAATGGAGGGCAGCCTGGAACAAAGATCAGTGTCAAGGGGGAATCCTGCTGCGAGGAATTTACTGAGCCCAGAAACTGTCTCTGTTTTTATTACTATTTATAATTATAAATAAATGATGGTAATTTTTAAAACTTTCCTTTCACAGCAAAATCCCAAGGTCATGGGAATCACCAACACCACAAATAGATGATTGAGACAAAGATATGAAAACCTGCAGCTGCACAGGGTCTGTCAGCTACAGGCTCCCATGCCTTCTCCCCCTTCTCCAGCCAATGCTCCTCACCTCCACTGAATGGACTCACTGTGCACTGTAAGGTAAGCACTACCTCAATACTAAGCTCACGCAGCACTGGCAAATTTAAGAGTAAGTCCAGGTTCACAACATGCCAGGACACCACTTTTGGTGCTTCCCTGTGAGATCCTTTTGGGTTAATCCAGGCATTCATTTGACCACTGCTCTCTCTGTTGATGGTAATATAAATGTGATTGCCATGAGGCCCTTTGTCATCAGTAGGGGCTGGGACTGGAGCCCAGTACAGATAGCACATCCTGAGTAACAGTTGTGCCTGGAAAAGCACTTTAACTGTCACCCTAGTAGTTTCAGGAGAAAAAGGGAGTAGGCCAGGAGAAAAACACACATCTGCTTTGAGTGATGGCAAGGAAAGAGCATAAGGAGAAAACAGCCATGATCATGACAGCCAGACTTCCCTGATGGACTGGTTTCTTCCCTGCCTCTCACCTTCCAACCTTTTTTTTCCTGCAGATCCCCATCTTTTAAGATCTTTACATCTTTCCTCATTTGTACTCCAACACTTCCGCAGACAGCCAGACCAACATGAGCGAAGATTTTCCTGCCATGTACTTACTGCTTGCCAGTATCTTACATTACTTTCACATCCACTGGAGTTCACCTTTCTCCTTCTATGCTGAAGAGAGGTTCAGCTGCCACTCAAACTACCTAGCTTCTGTAAGCTTTAAAGAGCTGCATCTTTATCAGTACTCAAATGTAAAAAATTGTTCTGCTGGAAATTTGGGAACCATTTAAATATGAGTGAGAGTGAAAGCCCACAAAGTACCTTCAAATCATCACCAGTAACACATGCAGAAACTCATATGACTTTGCTATGAATCAGTTTCATTCTTTGCAAAAAAAACACTAGCGCTTTTTTTACTGCAGGTCCTAGCAATTGTAGCTGTTAGATCACATAGCTCAATATAATGCGTCACATTACAGGAGTTACTATAGATAACAGTAAATTTATTACTGAAAACAAGGTGTTTTGTGGCTGCTTCTGCACAACGCAAAGAGTCTTGGAACAAAAATTACTTGTCTTAAAAGTAACTTGAAGGTGGACAGCTTGCAATGAACACAGCCACATGCCAATCCCAGGACATTCTGCCTGCACGAGACTGACTGGAATAGCTTCACTGTCACTAGGGAAGCTTGTTTAGAAACAGTTTCTTTCAAATGTGTGGAACTGGTAGGAAATTTTTCCATCTAAAGCCATCTGTACATCCATCAGAACAGTTCCCTCTAAATGGAGGCTTTGCTTTCCATAGAAAACTGCAATTTTTCATCAGAAGAGCTAAAATCCACACAGCAAAAAGATTTTCAGCTTCTCAAAATGACAGAAGTTCCCTAGAAAAAGAAAGTGTTTCCAACATCAGCACCAGGTACAAATTGCCTGGAAGCCCCAGACTAATTGGGCCACTGTTTCCCTCTGCAGTCATTCCCCGGGTGTCTCTTTGTAGCACTAATGCCCAGCTGAGCCTCCAGCTAAGAAATCATAACATAACACCCACCATGAGTAAGCATTGTAGTTCAGTGAAAACTTTCCTCCGCATTTGTTCCCTTATACATGACAAATCAGGATATAATTCCAGGTATTTTTCCTACCCTCCCTTTTTAAAATAGAGGCAGTACAGACAGTTACAGTATAGTGGAAACATTACTCCAGCAACTGCCCTTAACAGTAAAGACACACATGCTCCTTTCCTCCTATCTATCCTCAATGTAACAGCTTACTGGCAGGTGCTACTGATTATTTAGTGCTTACAGAAGAGCTGCTTCCAGCTATGAACTAAAAACTGACAAAAGCATCATCACAACCAGCATTTCCTAATTTTGTATTACCTTCTTCCATGGCCTGTTTTCCTGGTCTGCCTTTCAAATGAGCCTTGCTTCCATGTGCACCATGACATGGATTTTCATGTCCCAGTAAATTAGAGTATGACCTTTTAACCCCCACCACCTGGGAGGGCAAAACCCCCAAGATTAGCAATTCACCACTCGTCTTTCTTAAAAGCGAGCTCCATAATATTCACCTGCAACCTTTCACTGATACTATTGCTTCTTATATGGCTGTCTGAAAGTAGGAAAAAAATATTTCATGTATTTTTTATAAATATTTTCATGCATTTTAATAAATATTTTCATGCTGCACACCTACTGCATTTTGTTTACAAAATACAGGGGGAAAAGTGCCAAGCTGACTTCCACTAATCAGGAAATATTTCTCTGTGGGCAATTTCATGGAAGTCAAGAAGATGGCTAACTCTAAAAAAGAACAAAACAATATTAGCCTGGGTACTTCTTTATGTTACTACAGAACAATGTAAATGAGGCAGGGAGAGATTAAAGATCAGCTTTTCAAAATTACTTAAGCACAGATAGGCACTTAATAGGGTTTTCAAAGGTCTCTACAGAGGTTAAGGATCTAACCCCCTTTGGTAATACAAACATTTAGGACATCTAGATTTCTGCTGAAACACCAGCGAGGCCATGAAAGCATTCAGAGAGACATATACCTTTTCCTGAAACTGCTTAATGTAATACTACCTAATCCCATCTAATGATTTAATGTAGTAAAAAAAATAACATAGATGCCATTTCCATAGGAAGAAGAAACATATATCTACTGTAATCTTGACAAGCAACGATGCTCAAAACTGTACACTGAAAAGGTGTACTGTGATCTTTCTCACAAGGCTAAAAGCCTATGCAAGTTGTAACTCTGCAGATACAGAAGGTGGTATTTGCTGTAAAACTGTGCTGTAGAATTGGAGTTTATGATAATGGTTTTTAGTTTATGTGGCCACAGTGAAGCAGATTTTAAATGTGAACTGAGCTCAGAAAAGTTTTTCATTTTGCCAGGACTCCAAATTTTGCTGTTTAATTCCATGTTCTAGGTCCACTTGTATCCAAAGAGAAACAATGGTGTATCTTACTGTCTGTGGAAACATGCACAGAGCAGTGAGCTATCTCTGTATTTTTCTGTATCTGAAGTGCTTACTTCAGAAGTACTGTTCTCTCAGTTTTACAATTAAAATCTATTAAGATGTCCCCCCCTGTCCTTTAAAGCAGAGTTTGGAAAAGAAAACCCCAAACTGTGCCATCTGCAATGGATATGCTATCTCAGCAGCCATCCAGCTATGCTCAGGCCAGGTGGCAAACACCACCTAAACGCTCTGTCTTCAAAAATCTCACAGTCTATCCAGGGACCTTTTGCTCACACCAGATCAGATAAAATTATGGGCACAGAAGGGACCTGGCTGAGGGAGGGAAGGAGAAATAATATAGGATTTCCAGTTCCTTTTTCAGTCACTAAGAAAATATCCTTTGAAGTAACAATCTTTAAGGTGAAAAAAAAAAAATTACGGCTCCAAGATGTGATTTTTACTTTTTTTTTTTTAAGGCAGAACAAGAGTCATGCATGCTTTGGTCATTTGTGAACCCTGGCAGGTTTCAGAGAGTTTCGAAACTGTGGGACATACAGTTTTATTGCTGCATCTGCAGGCTTGCTGCAGGGAGACCTCTGAGAGCCGAAGGGACCTCTCCTGTGCCTCACTACAGGGTCCAGCACTGCAGCACCAGGGGACTTCAAACGGCAGCACCGTCAAGATTGGCCCTTCTCAGCCCAAAGGCACAGCTCAGAGGTACAATTAAATCCAGTTCTCACTTCCCAGACACACCATGCCCAGTCATGCCACAAGTGAACAGCCAGCATAGTGTCTGTCCTTCCCTAATCCTTCTGGCAGGCAAATCAGTCCCCAAATCAGCAGCAATAGCAAGTTGCAGAGGCAGCATCAAATCCAATTAATTCAAGTTCAAACATGTAAGTGATGGGTAACTGCACAGACAAACTGTTCACATACCTGCTCAGAGACAGGAAAGGTAAAGCTCTGCTAATTCACCCCACTTGCATCCTGGCTTTAAGTCCACCCGTGCCCTCTCAGGTAACTCTGGTGCTCCCTCAATCATGTTTCTGTCTAAACATGAGCACAGAGAATTCCCCATTTACCCATTCTTTTTACATGAGACATGATGGGACCCTGACATCAGCTGGGTTTTCTTGTTTCTATTGCAATACAACACTTATAGCTTTCATTTTTAAAGGATGTCAGGTTTTTTCAGTTCAAGTGATCCTGAGGCTAATTTCCCATTCACTACAGAAAACAGAAGACCTTCCTGTACAAGTCCCAAAGTCTTAGTAGTCACCTTGTTTTTTTTCACGTTAGCCAGGGAATAACCCATCCCTGTTACCACACAAGGGCGCTTGTTTAATGTTGACGGAAGAAGGAAGTGTACCACCTACTGAGTCACCAACGCCACATCCTAAACACCTGCCTTTTGCCTTGCTGGGCTTCCATTTAAGCATGAATCTACCCTGAGTGGAGCTGTAGAAAAAGTCTATAATAAAACCTCAAACCACACAACACTTTCCTGGATGGGAGTATATTATCTGCTAAACCTCACAGACTTCCAGAAGAAAACTGAAATCCCTTCCAAAGCAGATCTATCTGCTTTGCTTTTGTCCAATTTCAGGGATAACAACTGTGCATGTCAAGTCCCCAAAAAAGGTATAAAATTAAGTTTCCATCAAGTCAGAAATAAAATCACAGCTACAATTTTTTTTTTAAGTGACTGCACAAAATTATGGCCAAATCTGCCAAGGTTTTAGATGCTTAATCTCCCACTTACCTTTGTAAAAGCTCATCCAAATTCTAATCATTCTCACAGGACTTCTGTACAAAAAATACAGATATCTTAAAGCCAAACTAAAGACATTTCTTACAAATGAAATTCTTGCCTGTTAGGCAATGATTCATTTGCCATCCACAGTATATCCCATAATTGACAAACAAAGCAGTAGTTGCCACCCTATTGCAAAACACAGTACAATGTATTTTAGGAAATGATTCTTCATTAAAAAAACATCATCTAGGGCAGTACAATGCAACAGGAGTCACATGAATGTGCTACATTCTGTGACTGGCTCTGAAGTAAGTGTGAAAACAGTCACAAAACATTTTGGGAGCAGAAGGAAGCACACTCTTTTCTATGGGACACCAGCTTACAGATGGGCTCACTCACCTTTGGTTTGTCTTGAGTCAGACCAAAATCCCTTTACCCCCGCACTGAGGAGCTCAGCCTCTTGGCAGCTCTCCCACAGGCAGGATGATCTAGTCAACACCCTTCGAAGGCACTTTCTGCAATGTGCTGCCACAAGGCAGCGCATGGTTTCCACAACAAAATGAAAGTTTATCTACGTAAAGCTTCGCTTCCTTCCGTATCTGCTACCTGAAGAAACAAAACAACTCTGTGCTCAAGCTCAGAGACCAAAACCATAAATGCATGGTTTGAAGGGAGAAAAAGGTAAACTAGGGAAGAGAGTAACAACAAGGAGGGACATGTCTGTAATTCACATCCTTTTTAAATCCGAATTTCTTGCAACGTGTAATTCTGAAAAACCTTATGTGTTGCAGGAAGTATTTGCAACAGCTTTACTTTTTATATGTAAACTGTCAGGAGCATCACTCCAGATTAGTGCATCATTGCACACAAGGGAGAGAAACCAAGTACATGCAGACAGTTCCAAGAGCAAGATCACCTCAGTACACACTGCCAATAAAATTGTTAATAATGCTTAAGTGAGGCATCCCCGTACGGACTGGAACAAGCTAAGCCACTCCTGAACAAGAATACGGACTCAAAACATTAATAACAGCATTAGTGCATTTTCTTTTCTCAGTGCACATCCTTTTCCAATTGATAGCTCTATAGTTAAATAGTAATAGGCCCCTGCCTCAGCAGGACTACAGCATTGATTTTCTCTAGAAGTACCCAGCAAAACACAGTAGGCCATTGCTCTCCAGCAGCAACACTAACGGCAGAATATCCTAACAGAACAAGCAAGCTTAATCAAGACTGCTCATGTGCAGACAGGAAGATAAGATTCCCCTAGTAGCATATGAATTCTCTATATTGATATTTCCCAAAGGAAAATGCATCAAAAATTAAGTCATTATAGTAACTTTTTGTTTCTTTTTTTTTTTTAATAATTTCAACACAAAGGTAAAAAAGCACAATCCCCTTTTTATTTTTCATTTTGTCAAAATAAACTTCAGTTTTCTAGAATACTTACTGAATTTCCCATAACTCTCCGATTTTCAGAGTAATTATTTTTATTGTCACTCAGACTCGGCCTAAAGCCATATTCTGAAAGCTAAAAATGCCAAGTTAAACAAATTATTTGTCCTTTGCACAGAGCTTAGCTTCTCCAGACCCTGCATGTGAGGAGCCCCTTCAAAGAACCATCCTTTCACAGTCCAATTCAAAGTTCCTCAAACCTTTTGGAACAGAGACATGAACAGGCACATCAGAAGAGGACAGAAAAAAGACCTCACAGCCATCTTATCCTGCAAAAAGAACACCAGCACCCATTCCTACACCAAGATGAAACCCAAATCTGCATTGTACAACAAATCCAGGAATGTCAGAAGAGAGTCTGGTGAGGAGGAAAAAATGACATTACTTCCGAGGTTTTGCCCAAGCCATAGCAGGACCCTCCAGTAGGGCTGCAGACCCTGACACCATGAGGCTCCTTAACCTCCACAGCATCCTCTTGGTTTCTTGCACGAAATCCACCTGCTCCCTGCTAAATCAAAACACAAAGACTACAGCAGAGACCTCTAAATTTTGTGTTTGTAATAGGAATAAGCCTGCTAGTTCCATTTTCTTTAAGTTACAGACTGGCTTTGGATGCAAAGTCAGAGCAACCTGGCTTCAGGGGAACTACTTCACACTTCAACCTGATGCTTCTCACACTGATTTCAAGTGTTGGGAAGAGGCTATCACGTCAGCAGTCTTGCCTAACATTTTGAGTCACATATTGTGTTAGTCACAAGATACAGTAATTGTCTTTCCATCCCTGTTCCCTCACTGAGATGAATAACTCCTCTTAAGGGGCAGGTTTTCCTAGGTGCTTTTGGTCAGAAACAAAGGGGTCGCCTTCCAAACAGGCTCCCGAGCAGACCAAAAGTAGCCCAGAAACATTCACACATACTCCTGACTCAAAATTATCAAACAATCCTGCAGAAAAAATAAAAGTTGAATGTTGCTGTTTACTTGCAAAGGGGATGCAGGCGGTCTTGCTCCCAGGGCCTGTGACCCCAGTCTGCAGAGCATCAGTGTACAAACTGCTGGATACAGCTGATGGGCCAGATATTCCCTCAGTGCAAATGACTCCATCTCCAGCAAGGCCACTCTAGTCCATGCCAGGTCCTTCTGCTTGCTCCCCTGCTGTCCGGTAAATCATGCAGGAGTTATCCTTCTCGTCCCAGTTGATTTTTTTTTTTATATTTTTCTTTTTAATAAGAGAAACTGAGGGCCTTCTCACGTGCAACCTCCGCACTGAAATAACCTCCACGTTTTGGATTACAGCAATGAAAAGACAGGGAGCAGCCAGGCTTTGCCTCTGTCCTCAGCTCACTCCGGTGCAGTTCGGTGCCAGAGGGATCAGGCAAGAGGCTCTGAACTCCAAGTGTGTTGTTGCTCTTCCCTTCCACTGCTGCGATATTAAGCCATCCAAAAAAACAAGGGAAAAAAGTTCAATTTACACAGAATGCCCCAAGCGCCCATAAGTGGGACACGCCAGTACTCCCGGCACATCCCTTGCTTTTCAAATCATTTTTCAACTTTACAGCTTGGTGGTATAACAAAAACAGCTGTGCAGCGTTGTCGGGTCCCTCCCTGAGCATATTTCTCCCTGTCCTCACTGCTGCTGCCTGCCGATTAGCAACAACTCGGCCCCTTCTCCTCGTGGCACACCATCGATTCGCAGGGCACCAGGTTCTGGCTGGCAAGCAGGGACAATCTCACAAATAAATGGCAAACATTTTGAGAACTTTCCTTTTTTCCACAAGGGAGGGGAAAAATAACACAGCACATCCACGCCAGTCCTGTTTTACACCGCCATGTTTTGCAGAGCTCCCCCTGCACATAAACATGCCCTGCTTGCTCATGGTGCCTTGCGTGTGTTTCAGTGCCTCGCTCCAAACTCCCCCTGTAACTCTGCTGCCCTTTTTTTTTTTTGGGGGGGGGGGGGGTCCCTCACAATTTTCACCACACTAGCTGGAGGCAGGTGGTAGAGGCAGCAATTGGGTCACCCCCACTGTCCTGACAGGGGAAGCACCAGAAGGTTCCGGAAGGCACCAGAAGGTGCCAGAAGGTTGTGGGGCAGGCTGGCAGCAGGGCTGCAGTGCTAGGCACAAAATCACCATTGTTTCTTGGGGGTTTTGAGGTATTTTTAAAATTTTTGAGGAAAAACAAGCCTTTCTCTATGCCCCAAGCCACTCCAAGCTGCGGGCAGAAACCCAGCACCAACGAAAACGCCGGGGAGGGAGTGAGCCATGGCCGCCCTGTCTGAGGGGTGCCGGCCAAACTGAGACCTGCACTGCCAGGCGAACCTGTCAATGTGAGGAAGGCCGAGCTGGGCAAAGTGCTGGGACATCACGGTGGACTTGCCGTCCCCACACCCCTCACCAACCACCCCTGAGGAGAGCCATGCACCATCCCCTCACCCAACTGCCCTCGGCACCCTCATGGCTGCCCCGTCTCGCTGCTGCGTGAGGCAAGATCAATCCAAAAGGCTTCTCTCTCCCCATCAGAAACTGCTCCACACGTTTGGAAATAGCAAAGAGCGGGACATCCATCCGCCGGAGCGGGAGATAGAGCTGCACGGTCTGCATTTGCAATTGCACAAAGCTGTCGGGTGCGAGGCGGGGAGCAGTTTTCCTCAGGCGTTGGGGGTGGTCAGAGGCAGCCCCTAGTACATCTGTCCCGTTTTCCCTGTGCAGGGAAATAAATACTTGATGTATTGCAGCACCACCTGCTGGTTTCTTAAAATTGGGCATCTCCCCACAGGGCGGGAAGGAGCAGAAGGGCTTTGCGGGTGGTTGTCGTGGAGTGCAAGGCCCCTGTGGTTTTCTGCATGTGGGCATTTCCTGAAGATTTTCCTCCTTGTAAAGGAATTAAGGTACCTCTAAATAAGCAGTCTAAGAAAAGCCACCTCCTGGAGAAACAACAGGCAAATTAGTGATGAGTTTAAGGATTTCACTGAAGAAGTACAATAAGCAAAATCTAGGCTTTTCCCTATTCCTCTAAAGCAGAGCCCGGTAAATTTTGCAGAACCCTTGGGGAATGATTTTCTAAAGTCACTGACTGATTCTGGGCACTTCTATTTTTTCTATATATCTAACTCAGGCTGCCTGCCTTTAAAGGCACTTGCATTTCATGAAGTCCCAAGCTGCTGCTTTTTCACCCTGTGGTCCTCTAAAGGGGGCTCAGTCTGGCCACACCCAGCTGACCGTCACTTCAGTAAGCCCTAGCTGACTTTCAGCAGTTACTTATTTATTTCAGCTGGTTTCCTTCCTGGGCTTGATTCATCCCAACAGTGAAGTTACGTTTGCGAACTTTATTGAAAGTTGCTCCTTGCTGTTAATTTACAGCCTGGTGAAGGCAGAAGGAAGAAATTTGGATTATTTCCCCTCTCAATGATTGACTTGAGATAATACAGATATGCAGAAATACATTACTTTGAAATTATGTTGTATAGACAAAGGATGCTCACCTCTTTTGCTTCCTTAAAATTCAAGTGCAATACTAACTAAATCAAGTAACACTGGAGACTGCAGATACATGCAGGAATTATTGGGGAACAACTGTCTTGCAAAAAAACAACATAACTTTCATTTTAACCAAACATTTACTGCTTGCAGCAGTTGAATGCAACACAGTGTGCTGAGGATTTGTGGAAAGAGGAAAGCATAGCTGGCTTTTAGTCTCTCCCAGCTCTGTACCCAAATAATTAAATTTGCATTTCCCCTCATCTCCTTTGCTTTACCAATAGCTCTGCAGCAACTTGCAGGACACAGGTCCAGTTTCAGGTGTGTTTCTGGCACAGTGGATGAGCCTACAGACTCTAACACAGCTGGGCCCAGTCAAGCACTACAGGTCTGTTCAATAATGTCACCTCTAATTTAACCCTTTCCATATCTGCAATCTTAGTCTGCCTTGCAGCATCACCTCCTCAGTACCCACACCACGCTGTAGCACTTCACATTCCTGTCTGGCCCCCTCTTTTCCTAACGATAAGACCCTGTTTTACAATTAGTGCCATTGCAGCAATGGCTAAACAAAAGAAAAACAGCTAGCTTTATAGCATATTTGATTTGAAGAAAAAAAGTTTCCCTTTATAGGGCCCAGCAAATGTCCAAGGTTCAAACAAAGTACGAGGTGCTAACGAACAGTCTTGACAAACCTTGTTTTCCTGCACAGGGGCTCAGTACATAATGATTTCATTCAGCAGCTACTGTTCAAGCATGGAAAGTGTTGGTAAAGAAATCCCACAGAGTTCAGACAACCATTTTCCTAACTTAAGCTTTCCCCTCCACTCCTCCCCCTGTTTGCCTTTCGGGTCTCTGCCAGTCATAACATAAATATTCATCAGCTGATATTTGCAGTAGCTGTGAAGTTATGAATGAGGCCAAATGCCTTCCCTCCTGCCCCATCTGCAAAATGGCAGCTTCTGGTCTTAGCTCACGGTCAAACGACACTTTCCGAAATCCCCAAAGTGCACTTGCAGGCTTTTCAAATCCAGTCGGGTTTTTAATGCACAAAGCAGAAATGCTGTCTACCTAATATTTACCCTGGGATTACTGAAAAAAATATATACATTACTTTGCTGCACTTTAAACTTTGTGATGCCTTGACGTAATAGACAGAAGTGTTGGCAGCTCAAAATGTTGGTTGGTTTATTTCAGGGGACATGACTGCTGCAGGTTTCCTTTCTGAATAGAACACCAGACACTTGAACCATTTGTTGTGCAGAAAAGAGAAACAGCTTTTATTCTTAATGCTGGTTTCTTAATCACCTGGGTGCTGTCAGAAGGAGCCACATGTGCTGGAAAACACTTTTAATAAGACTCCTTTAAGCCTGCCTTAAACCCTGGATCCTGAAAAATGGTATCCCCGCTGCCTGTCATATGTGCTTTCTCTCTGCAGGTTATCGAGGGGCTGCTGCTTTACAAATGTTCCGTTCTCACAAAGCCTGGAATTATGCTCTCAAACCTACCATCGGTTAGCAAGACAGCGAGACATTTGATGTATCCACACCAGCAAAATCAAAAGCAGAGATGTCAGAGAAACAAGAAGACCATGCAGAGCCTTAACGAGTCTAATTCAGCAAGGTACCATTCCAGCCGAAAGAGCTGTTCTGATATACCCAGACAGGGACCTTAAGCCAAAGCATCACTGGATCTTAAAGGCTTAAAATCCTAAATGCCCAGTCACTGGGAAGTTCTGATAAAGAGGCTCAGCACCATTCAGGATCAGGGAACCGTTACACCTCTTTGTAGCTTGGATTGCACAAATCTATCATGCAAACTATCCTATCTTGCCTGATTCATGTAGGTTCAGCCACAAATAAAAAAACCAAACACCAAAAACATCAAAAGGAAAATGATAGGTTTAGTATGTTTTAGGGATGTTGCAATCATCTAATTTGATTTTCACCATGAAAAAGCCAGAACATTTTACCCAACAACTCTCCAATATTTTGTGGCTGAAATAGAGTATATCTTCTCAAAACCCATCTATTTTTCATTTAAATACTACAAAGGACAATTTACCACATCCCTTGGAAACATTCCAACACTAATAACCGTTGCTGCTAAAAAACAACCCCACACTTTGTTTTTAATACCTTCAGCTTTCAGCCGTTGGATCCTGTATGTCTTTATTCTGAAATGAAAGAGCCCCAAATCATCTCGCTAGTACCTCCAAACCAAGATCATGTACTATCTCTACGGTCTTAATAATCAGCTATGTACACTTCTCAGTATATTTGCACTGATGCAAAGGCTGCAAAGGTGTTAGGTCCTGCACGGCTTCCACCTACAGGCAAAAAGCAGGCTTCATCTCTGTGAAATCAGACCCAAGTTCACCAGCAGGTTCAGTGAGGACCTCAGGTAGCCTTTAGCTAACGTCTCAAGAACTGTAAAACCAATAAGCCCAGGGAGCTGCACATTGGCCAGGGCTTTATTATTTAGAGTCACTCAGCTATGGACATAAATGAATTCCAAAAAGTCATGATCAGGGCAGGAAAAATCACAAGGCAGATGTTAGATACATGCCTTAGTGTAGCTTCTCTGCTTCTGCATACAAGTAACCACTTTGTATGTCCACATGTCTGGGATGTATTTATACATGTAAGATCAAAAGGCAGCCCCTTAGCCAGATACATGTGCAAAGTTTTGTTTTGCAGACCTACGTCACCTGCTGGAATTAACTTAGGATCACTTGATTTGGAAGATTTTAATTGACAAAGAAAAAATAATGTATCAGGAATTGCTACTTTTGACTCTAAATGCCCTGTAAAGTTACATACTGACTATTCCCTGCAGCAAATTACACTACATCCAAAAATTCAAAGTTCTTACTAGGCTGCTGACCTCATTTTTAAAAATATCAACAGTTTATGTACTATCGTGCTGTTTAAAAGCATCTTATTGGAGCAATCAAAGTGTCTTTGCGACAGCATAAGTGAACAGTAATTAATTGACACACTTCACTGAACACAGTAATACTGAGATGAGCTCTTCTGGCATTTACCATGATGACACTGCACCACAGAATGGTCTAACTATTGCCAGCACTAGGAACAACAACAAGGAAAAAATAATTACTCACAGCAACACCTTCCCACAGCCAATGAGGCAGTGGGGAAGGGACTGTACTCCAATTCCAAGTAAAAAAGGGAAGAGAAGCTTCAAAGAATTTCTCCTTAGCCATTTTCTCAAGAAGGTGGGAAGGTGAAACTGAAAAAGGTTAGCTATGAATAAAGGAATACCACTTAATAGGGCTGACTTCTCTGCAAAGACACCTTTACTTTGATGCTGTTGACCACAACTCTGAGCGAGACCATCCAGTCAATTCCTTATCCACCGAGAGATCTGTCCATCAAATCCATGTCTCTCCAATCTAGAGACAAGGACATCATGCAGAACGGTGTCAAATGCTTTGCACAAGTCCAGGCAGATGACATCAGTTGCTCTTCCCTCATCCACCAACACTGTAACCTTGTCATAAAAGGCCACCAAATTTTTCAGGCAAGATTTGCCCTTAGCAAAGCCATGTCAGCTGTCACCAATCACCTCCTTATTTTCCATGTGCCTTAGCATAGTTTCCAAGAGGATCCACTCCATGATCTTGCCAGGCACAAAGTTGAGACTGAGTGGCCTGTAGTTCCCCAGGTCTTCCTTTTTTCCCTTTTTAAAAATGGAGAGAATGTCATTGTCTTTCAAAAACATCAATCAGTCACTGCACTTTTCTAACCACCTAAAGCAGCAAAGGTCAGGATATTCTCTTCTGGGTTCCCATGTATTAATATATGTAGTAATACATATATTACTTCTCCTGTATTAATAACCAAAAAGTTTCTGATGGAGGCAATAAAAATCCTCCAAGCTAAATTATTCAGTGCATTGCAGGGAAGATTCAGTCAGAAAGGAAACATTCTCCATGACTGTGCTGCAATCACAGCTCTAGAGATCATGGCAGCAGTGCACAGTGTTGGCTTAGAGATGCTTTATGTCGCAACCAACATCTTTGCTCATCATACAGTACTGAATATTTCCAAACACATCAGTAAACAGCAACACAAATTAATAAACGAGCTTGTGGGCTGGATGTACGCTATGGTTCCTTGTTCTTTGAATGCACTCTACATGCTCTATAATAATTGACAATACAACTCCCATCTGTATCAGAGCAATAATGGAAAAAGGATTGAGAATCAAAAGGAATACTTTTTTGTCTTTTTATCTTTATAGTAAAAGAGCCTTTCTGTGATAGACCAAAAGTATGTTTTTATGCTTGCTGGGGGGACACATACACCCAAACCCAACACACTTGAAACTGATAAAAAGCAGAGCGTGCAGATGGTTGAACTGTCTGGGTGTACTGCTCATTAGCATGCCAGTAAATTATTTAGGTTGTGTGTGGTTTTGTAGTCTGTTACGCAGAAGTTATGAACCAACACATAACTATTTGCAAGTGACTCTCCATAGACTAACATGAGAAGACAGTGCTAATGATGCACCACAAGGTCTTCTGAGTTTCTCTGGCACCACTGAATAACCAGAAAATAAGCTGGAGCTAGAACTATAAGAGATACCTTTTAGCCCTGCTGTACAGCTGTGGCAGTCTTCCAAGTTAACAATGAGCACATAAAAAGCAAAGGTTGGGAGACTGAATCCAGTTAGGGTATAGTTTATGGATAGATAACATGGTGAGTGAAGGACAGAAGTCATAAGGTACTTGTTTATTTATACATTAAAGTATGCACGACATGCACCAGGTCTGTTCATTTTTCCATTCACACAAGATGGTCTGATATTCACTATCAGCTCCGTAACAGGGCAACTTTGGCTGGGAAACATGAGCAGCATTGAGAAGGTAACTACAAGCCTTGCCAACCTAAGAACAATCATCACAGCCTTGCCACAGAGCTTGCCGCTTTCCTCCAGCTCTTGTCTCAAAATTCCTCATAAAAGTGACAATCATGCACCTCGCGTAACAGCTGCAAGTCCCACAAATTCAAATACTATGGGCTGGATGGGATGTACACAAAACTTCCAGTGAAACCAATGAAAACTTTGGTGCCTCTTGGAAGGGTAGGGAGATATGAGCTTGTAGTTCAGATTCTTAGCCAACATAGATCAGTACAACTCCACAGATTGCAACAGAGCTATGCTAGCTCACAGTTTGTCCCTGAACATTTTGGACAAAGATCGTATCAGCATCTAAACAGATGAAGTGGAAAGAGTGTTGCAATGGTGGTGGGCATTTGATTATTTAGTCAAATGCATGACCCTTACAGCAGAAGTTCTGTAGCAGCAAGCCCTAACATCTCCTGGCTGAGGGACAACACTACTGAGCGAGTAACGTGATGGAGGCAAGAGCACTATAAGGTCTTTGCTAGCCTCCTTTTTAACTTTACCATGGCTATAGGTGGTGTGTAGCCTGGGAGCCAGGGACTGGGTTCCTCTGTCTCGAGGAGGCACTCAATGCTTTCTCTACTGACATAAAGTGCTGCTGAAGCACCATAGGCCACCTATGGCTTACACCAAACTCTCACTTATGCAGGTTCCCTTGTCCCATCTGGCAAACCACTATAAGTAGACTTCAACATTAATCCTGAGTAGAGGGCTCTTGGGAAATAAAAAAGAGCTCTTACCTTCTGGCCAAAAGCCCTTCACCAACACCCACCACGTGTCCACACCTCATTTCAAAGTATTTCCAAAGAGCAAAGACTCTGCCCAAAGGTCCCAGGGATCTCTCTTATTCCAGCTTCCCTGTGAGATCAAAACCAAGGACTTCACAGCAAAGGCTGATGCAGACATGGCAGCAATATGCAATGCAGGATGCGATGAGATGCAATGCCACAACAAAACGGAGATGGATGCTAGCACCTCTGAACATGCAACCATGGATTAGAAGCCGTGGAACAAACTCAGGAGTAGGCAGTAAGGAAATGAGGTGGATTATTGCCAACTCTTATTCTTTATTTGCAGATATATTCTGTTGTTGTGCTTTCCTAAGACTGTGACAGAGTTCTCTTTTCCTAATATAAATTTCTCTGTTTGTAACTCTTTTAAAAGAGCTTGCCAGTGGAGTTTCTCGTACGAAGGGTGCATTTTTAGTTTTTCCAGGTTCCTGGGTAGATGTAAGTTTGTCAAAGGGAATTTGCTTGTACAAAATTCAGTATTTTTTGCTGCTCTTAACTACCTGATGGGAAGGCTACACATGTGTAACTCCAGAGTCAGTGACAGTTTGTACTGAAATTACAAAAGAGACCCCCCCTATGCTCTTCAACAGACCAGGCTAGCTTATCTTTGATAGAGCACACATACAGACCCAGAGGAAAGCTTAGGTATGTGAGATGATCTTGCTATTCAAATTCCCATCTCTGATCCGCATCCAGGTCTCACCTGTTATGGAGATTGTTTATCTCACTTCCATACTAGATTTCTGGGTCCGGTAATGATACATACTGAACTTGATACTTGTTACTGAACTGATACTTACTGAACTTTAAATGTGTACAATACGCATCCTGAATTTCTATAAGAGCTAAATTAATGCCATGTTGCCTTTTTGTAGGATCCTTGCACCTTCCTTTGAAGTCTTCATGACCATTCTTGAAAATTAGACAAATCTCATGTGAAATGAACCTAACCATGAGTACTTGGTCTGCAGGAACCTTTTTAATGACAACTAAGTATTTTAAATCCTACTACTTTCAGTCCTCCTAACAGGAAAAGCTAATAGACCACAGTATACAGAATTAAAGGGGTTAGTATACTGAGGGGCTTGGGGAGAACCCAAGCAAAATCATGCTATGGTATTGAATCATAGATAACCAGCAAGAAATAAGAGGTTTTCCATTCCCATACTGCAAAGCCACCACAATCAGATTTTGCTTGGCAAACTGGCAGAGCGTAAGATATAGTCCCAGGTGTATAAGGAGCTCCACCTTCTGCAAGGAAAAATACACAGGTTAAAGGCTCTGCTGTGGCCCAGCTCTACCTCTGCTCTATAGTTCATCTGTGGACCTTCCCCATGGTTGTTGAGTATTTGTGATATGTGATGTCCACCCCAGAGTTATCTGCCTTAGGGAGAACAGCATGATTTATAATTAAGGCAGTAGAATGGAAATTTAAGGGAGGTAACTGGGGAAATCAGTTTGCTTCCACCCCCATTTTATAGAGAGACTTTCTCCTCCTGTGCCTATCAATTTACACTTCTGACTCTGTTGGTACAGACTGCTGCTTGCAGAAAAGCATCTCTGCAGTGCACAATGCTGTCTTGACCTTAACAGGAACTTAGAGCTGCTGTTGTCATAAAATAATAATCAATATTAATCATTGTCAGTCTACTTATATGAATGTCTTCCCCTTGGCTGAACAAACCATCTGTATGTATCTACCAGCATTCCATAGCACAAAGGTGCTGCTAGTGCAATTGATTACTCAGTATGGTTAACTACATGAGCACCCTGCAGGATTGTGACAGAGGAGATGTCTTGATGGTCTCAGGGCATTCCTATCAGGGTGCTCCTGGACACAATTCATCCTGTCCATCTGAAATGACGACTTAGGAGCTGGAAATCCCTAAGGGGGAATCAGATCTTTGAAGTTCAGCTGGGGCAGCCTCTGGGTGCCCCTTCAAGAGCTCCAGGCCCTGGAGAAACATGGGGCTGGCCCTCAAGGGCATTCTTATATTGGCACATAAACAACATTCCTATGCAAAGGAAGAAGCTGAACTACAACACAAAGGCATTTTCCATCTGGAGGGCACATTCTGAAAGCAGCAAAACATCTTTGTTATGAATGTAACATATGTGGTACTGTCCCTCTGTTTGGCAGGAGATAAGAAAAACAGAAGCAAGACAAAAATGAAAACAAAATGGAGCATATAGGCATCGTGAAACAATTACAGTGCTGTGTCTCATTAGTATCTAAATCTGGGATTGCCAGTCTTGTTTTAAAAAGTTTTGTTCAACACTCAGTGACAGAATTTAAAAGCTGACATATCTTGCTGCATTGTGGGCCACAGTCACAGCTGGTGTAAATCAGTATAAACTAATGCAGTCAATGGAGTTTCTCTGATTTACACTATGGCTCAATAAGGTTAGACTTGCTTTCTAGGAGTGTTCAAGGAAGCCAGCTTCTGTGTGTCCTGTGATGAAGTGGTTATTTATAATGGCCTTCAGTGTGGTTTGGAGCCAAATTTCCACATCAAAAGTAGCTTTATAAGAGATATCCTTACAGTGAGGTTCAGTGCAAAATCATGACTTCAGAAGCCAGCTTTCCTCATGCTCTCAAGTATTTGATTTCAGCCTGAAAACCATTTAAGAAGCCAAGAAAAGCAGAGCCATTCCTGCCTACTTCCCCAACTCTGCTTCATCTTTGACTCGCCTGCATATCCCGACCTACACTGCCCATTTATCAAAGCAAGTTACTCTAAGTGTCTGTTTGTTTATGTTCAGAAATTCACAGTAAGACAGACAAGTTTCATGCTTAACCTGAAAAATTGGGGATGGAGGTGGAGTCCTTACCAGTTCCAGAACTATTTGTTTGACTTGGCCACTAGTAGAAATAAAACACAATAACATGTCCCAGAGTCACAGCGAGAAGTGGAGGTCACAAGAAAACAGATCATGTCTTTCACAGCTCTTCAGCTTCAGTGCACTGAATTATGACTTCTATTATTTATTTATTGGATTCTCCACCCTGTGCGCAGGCTCCAAGCATTCAAAAAGCAGCAGGTCTCTGCTTCAAAGAACTAACAGGCTAAATCTGTCCCAAAGCTACATTAACCTCCTCCTCCGCTTTTTATCTGAAAGGTCAGATGGTCTCACAACCCTCGGTTGACTTCTGCCATCTTCTGCTCACCAGAATGCCACACTTGCAGTCCTGCACCTCTGCACTCTCCTCTGCTTTATTAAACTGCCAGGGTCTTTATGGCAAATATGTTCCCAACACAGCCAAACCTGTCCTCCGGGCACAAACTGCTCATGTGTTGCAGCTCAAGGTGGTCTTTTGCAGAATCGTATTGTTTTTTCCTAGGAGGGCCCTGCTCCCTGCATGTCCAGCCTTGATGCACTCTATCAGATGTCCAGACAACATTACAGGCTCTTTCACTGACCTTGTCACTTTGAAACAGACTGTCTTCTTTAGAACTTCTTGCTAGAAATGGGTCTCTCAGGTTCAGTTGTTGAGTTGCCAAACCAGGGCTGAAGCATCTCCAAATCTCCTGAGTGGTTTCTGCACATCCTCTGTAGAGTGCCATGCTCTTCCATATCCTCTTCAGTGTGTTTAATCCTCTATTGGCTCACTGGAGCCAAGGAGACAACTTGGTGGGGATGGGTCCAGAAAGGGGATCTTCTAAACTGACAGCACCAGAGAAATCCACATGTAGGCTGAATATGAAACATCAGTATGAAAAAGCCTGCCTCACATCTTAGCATCTTGGGAGGTACCACTTTCTCCTAAAAAGTACAGGATCCTCCTCCTCTTTCATACTCTTAGGTTTTGCTTTTGGTCTCTTCTCTCCCCACAAAAGATCTGATAAATATTCTCTCATTAAGAGCTGCAATGTCCTTTTCCAGGGAATGTTCCTGGTCTACCTCAGAGGTGGTTGGAGGTGGAACCCCATTCAGTTACTGTTCAGTCACCAGCCTCCCAAATGGGTTGGTTTTTTCCAGGCACCCAGTACACCAGTTGAGCGCTGTCTTTCTGGGTACATAAATATCATTCACTGCTCCTCTTTTATTAGATTTTTTTCTTTGTAGACATTTTTTCTTGGTATCTATGACTTAATATGGAGCCAAGGTAAAGTCAGAAAATAATTTCACAGTTGAAACTATCAAGACACTGTGTTTGTTATTTGACATACAGATAGGTAGATATATTAAAGTATCACAGATGCAAAATACACCTTTGTTCTGCCCTACTTCTATGCCTTGATCTGAGGACTGTGAGTAATTGTTCCTAAGAGCTGGGTTCACTTGTTGCTTTAGAAGCAAATATTGTATTTTTCTACTTAACATATCTCACAAACACCTGCTATTTTCTTCTGTTATATTGCTTATATTCCCCTCACAAACTGCAGAAATATCTACTGCCACCACCTGTTACATGTACTGTTTTCTCAGCTTCTCCAGGTGAAGCAACTGTGAGGTAGATTTTTTTTTCTTAGCCTAGGCATTGTTCACCTTTAAACATGGTCAAGGGCACTCAGTCTTTCTGCTTTCTAACCTGAAACCAAAACCAAACAGAATTCCTACCTTTTTTTTTTTCTTTTCAATAATTTCCAGAAGCAGTTGTGTCTGTTTGTCTCAAAATCAAGGGAATTTCTCTTCACTGTGGAATATTTTAAAAACAGAAGTCTACCAGGCAAATTAATTTCATTTCTGTTAACACTATCTAACAGCCTTTCAGTATTTGGCTCTAATTTTGGTTTTTAATGCATGTCTATTCTTATTAGCGTTGAACTGGAAGGCAGTCAGACAATTCTCAGATAACAAGCAGGAAAAAAAACAATGTAAACCCATTATCCCAGAGGAACTAGAAATAGTTAATTACACACAAGTAACAAAACAGTTTCCTTGCCATCAGAATTTATCCTGGACAACAGAGTTACAGAACTTTCCTTGAATCTGGCTGCGGCAAAAGACAGGAAACTGCATCTTCTAAACTTTAGAAATAGATCTTAAGCATGTAAACATAAGATATTATGCCCCTATCTTTTAAGTAACATTTATATTATCTAAAATAAACAGTCTTTCTGAAGTTAGTCTGTAATTGACATCTGACACAGTCCACATTGCAACAGATATAAGTGCAGTAAACAGCAGAAATTATGCTTCTCTGTGCTCTGAGAAACGTTCATATTTCCTTACACAGATAAACTTTATTTTGTTGCTACGCAACCCTCACACAACACACTACATTCTGCAGTAAATAAGAGTACAAATTTTACAACTGAAGGGCAAGCATGTGGCCTTTTGGGTTTTCTCCCCATTTTGAGTTCCAGCCCCAGATTTAGTTCACATTGTCGTATGCCATCATTTTATTACAAAGCTGCCTCTAAAGCTCAATAAGGGATAATTCAAACAGAGCAAAAAGGGAGAGTCAGAATGCATGAGTCCTCCTGACACTGCTGGGAAACAAATGGTGGAGCCATTGAAGTCAGTGACAGTGGAACAATGAAATCAAGGCTTTTTGGTTTTTTAAAGCCTCCTTAAAAATGAACACTAAATTTCCACAAGATTTTCAAAACCTTTCTGCAGTGGCCTCTCCCTGCTCCCAGTAACATTGCTATACCTGCAACAGAAGTGAGACATATGAAGAGCCACCCTTAGTTTTACCCAAGATGAGATTAGTAGAGCCTTACTGTCTGCTCACTTTGGGAAAGGTCACTTTTGTGTTATGAAGTTATTCCTTTGTTCTTTACAGTTGTAAAATTTCTCCTGAGTTCAGTGATTATTTGGATTGTTCAGAGAATAGAGGAGCAGATCCTGTATGTCTCTATCCTCATCATAAGCAGCGTGGGTAACACTAAGATTTATCTGTCTGAGTGGTGTTCATGGAAACTGAATAGAGCCACTAGGATCTTCCCAAGTCATGGGTTAATACCTCAATTATTCAAGCTTCTCTTTTGCACATGGCTGCAAATCCTACAAACTCTCCCAGGTAGCATCAGCCTTCACTTGCCACTGTCAGCAAGTGAAGCCAGGTGAAAAAGGTGACTCAGGGCTCCAGCTGGGTGCAGTTGGCAGTTTGGTGAAGGCAATAGGGCTACAAGGATTTGCACCAGCCAAGGATCTAACCTATACCTGATCCACGTACCTAATGGTTGTCTGATTGCAAAGGGATTTCTGTCACTTAAACAGCAGAACTTCCCCAATTTCACTTTGCTGTTCATTTCTTCACAACAAAGAGTCCTCTGAGCTACATGCTACAAGCCCACAGGCTTATAAAGTAATAGCACATAGTCGCTAGGGAAATGACACTATGTTCATAAGGAAGCAAGATTTAATCTCTATGATCTACAATGTGATTTCTCTAAACAGTGAACAAAAAGTATCTTTTAAAATTTAAATTTCTGCATTTTGATAGCTGTTTGCTATCAAAGCATTTCTGTTTGTAGTTTCATTTTAACAGCTAAGTTACTTCCAGGCATGTAAGTTAATATTAGCATTTGTTGCAAAACACCTCGAAGTTTCTATGTTGGTCTTGTATAAAGGCCCATCTCTAATCACAACTGCCAGTAGAGCAGCTTTCCTGAAGAGCCTAGGAGAATATGGAAACACCTGTAAAATTGGCTTCAAGTACTTTCGTCAACAAGTGATCTCCTACAGACCACCCCTTCTCAGTCAGGATTGCAGGATGAGGCCCAAAGAGTGAACGCAGTTGCTTTTTGTCAGATAGCACACTTTCTGTACAGGCAACACATGAGGCAATAGTCTTCAGACCTAAATCTTGGAAAGCAATACTTGATGTCTTCGTATCAGTGTCCTGCCAATTTCTTCCACTCTCTGGCATCCTGGAGGAGAAGTTACATATCACTTGAAAACCCTGCTTTTTTATCCCACTCTAAGCCTTTTCTTTTTCTATCCCATAGAAATCTACATTCTGTCAGATGAAATCCACCCCTTAGTGACCAAGGATTTGCTACCACCTTTCTGCGGATTTATTGCTCTCCTTCTGAAAAATATTTTTACTTGTTTTTACTTAATCTACTCAGTTCCCCATCTATAAGACAGAGATAACAAGTCCTTTCCCCATCTCTCCATAGCCTTATCTGTTTATATTGCAAACATTTCCATCTCCCTTCTGTAGGTTACAACAACATCTTGCCCAGGGCAGATGAAAGCTATGAGGAAATGTGAGACAGAGGTGGTTATTATTGAGAGGAAGTGTTGATGTCTCACCTGTCAGTGCCATTGCTAGGCAAAACTCTTCCTTCAGCATCTGAAGAACTTCTTTTGCTCCTTCTTCACCCTAGATTAGGAGACAATATGTACTATTATGTGTACACATAGCTCAAGTGTAGATACAGACACGTATACATGTGCCAACAAAGTTTTATGCACAACTGTAACTCCTGAATCCTTGTCATTGCAAATTTTAGATTAGATGGTCTGGATACACATAGCCACCATCACATACGCACCCCTGTGTGCACACATATACGTGCATACACTAAGCCTAAAGAGTGAGTCTAGATATCTAACAACAGAAATTTGAGCTTTTTCTAACTTACTTGATAAACCAAGCCCCAGATGAGAGGTCTTCCAATGAATACAGCTTTGGCACCAAGAGCTAATGCTTTGAGAACATCTGTGCCTTTTCTTACACCACCATCTAGGAACACCTCCACCTTCCCTTCAACAGCCTCAACGATTTCAGGCAAGACATCAATCTAAAAGAGTGAAACCAGAAATACAGCTTGTCTATTTCTGTAACCCTATTTAATTTTTGAATGAACTCTTATGTACAGGATCCAAGCTTTAAAGAAGCAAAATGAGCAATTGCATGCCTAACCATATGCACGAATAACACAGCTTTGTACTGAAAAGCAGTAGTGACTTAGCATGTTAGCAGATATATACAAAGGTCAAATTTATTTGAAGTGCCACATAAGTAGAATGAGAATCAGCAGGGTCACACAAAATGTCCATCTGATCCAATGACATGTATCTGACACAAGCCAGTATCTGATGCTTTGGAAGAATATAAGAAGAAACACCAAGCACAGATGAGGCCTTTCCTTGATATTACCCCCCAAACTTCCAGTGTTCACTAGTTTGGGGAAGAAACCGAATCACTGTCACTTTTTAAATAATTGTCTTCACTTTCTTGTTTAAATTTAGTATTCATTTTTACTAAGGGCCAGCTAGCATCCAGAAGCCCAGAGGCAGGCATTGTACTTATAGACATGGAGTAAGAGAAAGATGTGCCCTGAGAAACTTAGAGCTGGCTGAAAAATTTTAATGAATATATTTTTCTTTTTGAAAATACATCTTGATTGTAGGAATAATTGTAGAAGAAATTTCTTCATTTGAGCAAGGCGGGAAATGCTTTCCTTTAATGTGCGTCTACGTTACTTTCACCAAGCTCTACTTATCCCCTACACCAGTGATAAAGGGTAAGGGGGAAAAGGATTTTGACTGCTCCCAAGTTATAAGTAACCAACCAGGGAGTTAAGTAACATGTCCACACCATGCAAGAGGTCCCAGTGAAGAGATGAGCCTCCTGAATTCAAGCCTCAAGTGTTAATTATAGGACAACTGTTCCTATAACACCTAAGTAGTTCCTATTCATGAAAATCAGGAAAGACAAAATTGGAAGCCAAGTACTAAGGAGACTGGAAACAGTGTGTGGTAGCAAGACAAAAGGCATACAAATTCATGTCTTTCAAATACAGATGTAATTTATTTCCTTTCTAATGGATAAAAAATGACTAGGAGATGAGGGGGGAAAAAACTTGAAAGTGCAGTTTGCTTTTAGATTTGGATGAAAATTTTCTTGAAGTTTGGCACTTGCTGTGATTTTTTCCCCTCCCTTTGGTTTTGCTCTCTTGCCAAACATATATTGGATCTATTTCCATATACAGAGACCACTTTCTACATCCTGACAAACTGTACCAACATTAAAGTGCTATAATAACTAAAGTATGATGCAAACCATAATTAAAACATAGATTTCCTCAACGTGTAGCTAGACACTAGAAATATTAACCAGCTTGGGTTCAGCTCACGTTCTGAAAACCCATGAAATTAAAGCAAATCATTATGTTTCTAATACAGAAACATTTATCGTGATCTGATACAGGTATTTACATTATGAAAACAACATTGTGAAATGTAGTCCTTTGTACAATGAAATTCAGTGAAAACATCAGCTTTAATAGTGCCTTCTCCTCTGCACTGTGGTGTTGCAAAGGAATAACTCATAGCAAGTAGTTTGCAAGTTTAATTTCTGTTCTATTGCAGTTGGCAAAAAATTAATTCATATTTCTTGAGCTTTCTCATTTCTCAAAATGATGTTTTTAGTATCCTCATACATTCTTACTGTTGATTACCTCACACATAGACTTGCCCAAGATTTTCAAATACTCTTAGTGAAATTGTGGAATACATTCTCAAAAGGTGACAAGAAGACAAAGAGGACAGAAGTTAAAGAAGAAAAATTCATTTCAGAAGTATTGGGCACCCACACTCTGAAAATTCAGTTCCCCTTAAGGTGTCTAAAACTGAATAGCTGTACACTCTCTAGCAACATAAAATCATATTTGAAAAAAGAAAAACCTTAGTCTCTTTTTTGAAACTGGAGAAGTCCTGAGATCAGGAGGTCGTTTTCCTACCAGTCCCCAGGAGTATCTGGAGACAGTCAGGCAAGAGCATCTCAGAGGATAATACCTCAACTCAGAGGACAATGCCTCAATTTCATTAACCATTTAGAAAACCATCTGTGCTGGCATTTGGCTCCCCAGTGCAGGGCTTGGCTGGTGATGAACGAGCCAACACAACCAGGCAATCACTGGGTGCATGTGAAAACCTCTGAAAATCAGAAGGTGAAGGAAATTGGCTGGGGAAATCCATAGCTGCCCTTCAGGAGAGAAGCAGAGAGTAGAAGTGCTCCGGGGCAGGTGGGGGGGATGCCAGTGGAACAGCAGAGCCAAGCAGATAAGACTTCATGTGCAAAACACCCTGCAGTGAAAAAAGGCTTACCTGTCCCCTTCTCCCTTCAGAAAATCATCATGCAAAACAGGAGGTTTTTCATCAAGGACACATTAGGAATACTGAAACAGTCACAACTGGGCTTTGATTCTCCTCCCTTTCATTCTCTTTTTACTTGCGCAGCTTTCCCACACCAAATGAAGCAAGATGAGTGATGACTGGAATTTTGAGGGGTTTCCTTCACCCTGAACACATACTTTTTCATTTTCCTTCTTTCTTTTTTGCCAGTTGAGAACTTCTCAAATCCCTTTCACCTTTGGAAAAGGCACAGGGTGGCACGACAAGGAAAAGGAAAAAGGAAAAAAACTATAATTTAACCACTGTGTACCTTTTCCAAAGTTGAAAAAGTTTGAAAGGAGAAAAAGGGAGAGTTTCATTCTGCCTTTAGCTGTTCTGTAACTCTGTAATTTTTCAGAACTCCCTGAAGAGTATTAAAAGGGAAAAACAACTCTAGTACGACCTTCAGTGAACTGCAAATGGCAACGGGGGGGGTTCAAAAAAGGATGAGAAAGGAGAAATAAAAGAGAAGACTGATAAAAATTTCTTAAAAACTTCCCAATTTCTAAACCTTTAACTGAAATAATACACTATCTGAAATTACTCTTCTAGATTTCCATGCAGGGTGCTGCAGACAAGGACAGAGCGCCCAGGTAGCTTGAAGAAACAGCCTCACGTAAACCTTCCCGTGTTTTTTTATTTGATCTGATGAAGGGGAGGCTGTGTCTAACTCGGTGTGATGTGACATATATAGAGAAGTGGAGGGAGATTACTAATCATGGGTTAGGGCATATAACACACATACTTACAGGTTTTTCGTCCAGCTACCACATGTTCAGAGAAGGCAAATAAGCAGCCAAAATGTAGAGAAAACCAGACACTACTGGTACATATTGGCATCAGTACTTACAGTTGCAGGGACCCCATCAAGCTGTCGTGCTCCATGATTTGACACCAGGATACCATTTACCCCAATCTTTACAGCTTCTTTAGCATCATCAGCTAGAAAAAGCAAAAAAGACAACAACAAAAAAAAAAACAACAAAAAAAAACAAACAAACAAGATATGCCCTTCCATAACTGGGAGCTTATTGATACCATGATGAGGGAAACTGTGGCATCACTAAAATGTGGCCAGCTAATGCAAAGCCACCTGAGAGCTTTACCCTTCCAAAGCCCCATCTCAACACAGAAAAAAGTTTTATCTTTAAGCAGTAAGACCAGAAAAGTAATTTGAAATGTCGGAGCAGAACAATTTACCACTTTGGATTAGCAGCTACTTTGGTTGCTAGCCTTTATTTTTTCTACTATGTCCCACAACTTGTCACTGAGAAATTATTTTGTTAAATTATTTTTTCCAAGCCAAAATTATCAGCATGATTACAGTAATAATTCATACTTAATGAAACCACTTCACTGTGCTCAGTGCTTTTGACAGAATGGATCCAGCTTTCCTTTAAGTAGCATCCAACTCAGATCAGAGTTAGACTATACAGGCACAACGAACAGAGCAAGTTCAATCTTCGTGGCTGAATCTGATTTCAGATAGAACTGACGTGACACAAGCCTACCAACTTACTAGTTTAGTGACCAGACGCTCTGGTCCCCACCTATTGAATGTCAAGGTAAACGCACCTTGCAGCACAGCTGTGCAAATCATCTGACAGCTCCAGGTACTTATTAAAGCAGCTGCTTCTGCAAGTGTCTTGCTTGCTGGTTCCCTAACCATGCATGAGGAAGAGAAGGTTTTTTCCCTTTGGCTGTTTTTGCCTCCGATTTGGCAAATCTTCCCTATTTAGCACAGCACAGAAACATGAACATGCATCCAACCATATTCCATATCAGCAAAGCGGATGCTTGCCATTAAAAAGTAATGCACTTTATGCAATTCTATAGAAATTTCCCCAACACAAACACTTTTCCTTCCCTGGTGCCTCTGTGAGAAGGGATGCCTCGCCTCCCCCATGGGAAGTGGCAGACCTACACACCCCTGAGGATTCCTTTCATGATGATGGGCAGTGAGGTCAGCCCTCGAAGCCATTTGATGTCCTCCCAATTGACGCTTGCATCAATCGCCTCAGCTACGTACGCAGCCAGTCCACTATTTTCTCCAAAGTCTTTCCCTGAGGAGAATGCCAGGTTACTGCTTGAAAAGTTTTTTAATCTAAAACAACAAAAGACATAGAAAAATAGTCTGAGAAAGATTCATTGTAGCCATGAATCAGTCCCTAATGCCAGAATTTGATATAACTGTGTTAAACCTTTGCTGTACTGCAAGGCAAGAAAAAAAAAAACCAAACCTATCCCAGCATGTCAGATCACATCCCTTAGCAAGCCAAAACCTTTGGCTGGCAAAGCATTTTATAACATTGGTGCAAGTTTCTCTGGCCCAAGGCAACAGTCCTAGTTCTTTCAAAAGAAATAGGATAAAGTCTAAAATCTAAAGGTTCAGCATCAAATCCACAATCAGGAGGAAGACCCAGCAGTGAAAGCACTAATTTGGGCTCAAGCATCTGTCCTCCCATAGACCTCCCCTGTGACTTTGGGCATGACACTTAGCCACTCCTTTTGCCTCAGTTTCCCACCATAAAATAGGAACACCAGTATCTGCCAGGAGCACTGTGAGGATAAATCCATCAGAGGCTGTGAGACATTCAGACCCTAGAGCAGTACAGGCTGGATGTGAGAAGAGAACATCGATCTTGCTTTACATAACCCAGGACTCACTGAAGTCAAGAGGTGCACCTCTACTTACCAGCAAAAATCCCCTTAGCTTTCACACAGCAAATTTGATTTTGTTTTTGATGTTCGCTTTGTTTTTGTTTTTGTTTTTTTCCCAAATCCAGTGGATTCAGCTACTGGAGGAATAGGGGATCAGGTAGATGGGCAGGGAGAAGGAAAGGAAATTTTGTTAAGCTCCATGATTTAGATGGATCTTCACGAAGCCTTGCAAAGAATTCAGAATTTTCATCTGTCCAACACGACCAACATCCAGCCAGTTCACCTTGTGTCTTTTTTGTATGTTTCCTTGTAAAATGTAGGGGAGGAAAATGAAGTTCCTATGAAAACATTAGCTATTATTTACCGTTTAGCACCAAATCAGTCTCACAGGTTCTAGGAACTGAATGGTAAGTGACAGCCCCTGCACCAAAGAGTTCATAGACTTAGCAGACAAAGCAGAAGGGGAAAGGAGGGCAAATAGAGAAATTCAGGCTGTGCTTGTATTAGAAAGCTGCAGCAGCCCCGAGTGCTCACAAGCATTAAAAAAACATCAGCGACACGAGACTGATTGCTCTGTTCTTCAGAAATTGTGTCTCATTCCACATTGCACTATTTTATACTCATATTCCACATTTTGGGAAATGCACAGGGTTTTTTGCATGGAAACTGGCTAGTTTCACTGCCGATTTCATGCCTGCAACAAGCAGCATTTCACATGGCTTTTCTGTTCAGCTCCAGGCCCAGAAGAAAATGAGAAAGGAGTGGGGTCTCAGCAAGATCCAGCTTTTCAGCTGTTGGTTTGTGGAGGGTGGGGTACCCAGAGAAAAACAGAACCATGGATAAGATTATATAAATAACTGTTGTTTTTCTTGGCCTGTGAAATGCAGATCAACACTTGAATGAATGTTGCCTTACATACGTTTCTGAGCACAATGGCACCTTGTTGTTACTTTGAAACTTTGTTGAAAACCTGAAGCCAAGAAAAAGTTATCACATAACTGAGCAAAGCCCCGCGCTAGGGGAGTTTCACCGCCGACTCTGCAACAAAACACTGTCCAAGTGTCATTCTGAAATCTGAAGTGATTAATTCAAACCTTTAAAGATTACTCCAACTTCATATTCTTTCATATGGTTCACTCAGACAAAACCTTGTTACGGTTCAGTCAGGTGGGATCAAAGTGTTTCAGAAACGCTCTATTGCTTTCCTCAAATATTTTGGGGTTAACTCGCATTCAGAAACTCTTTAACCCCAGGCCTTAAAATAATACTGACCCTAAAAATGCTATTTAAAGAATTTTTAAATTTCTTTTTTTAGGTAAAATGGCAGTGTGTATCAATAACGTTTTGTTAATCACAGATCTATAGCAGGATTACTATACAGGGCATATGCATACAAGTGTACTACATTTTAATGTTAGATGTGTCAGGGATTTTTTGTTTTCTGGTGCTTTTGTCATAAGATTGTACCCTCCTAAAACTGTACTTTAACACAGAAGTCACAGGCAGAGTTAAGGTTGTTCTGTCAACTTTCATCATATCACCTATTCGCTCCAAGTACAAGTGTATGGGGGAGATCCAACACCTCAAGCTCTGGAGGGTTTTGGCCTGTGAGGTAAAGAATCAGATTCATTGCACAGTCCCACAGCTTACCTTCAATTTGAATATTATGAAAAAGAAGACGGACCTCAGGATGTGATATTATATTTCTTGCTATGTACATGTTACGTATGGTATGTACATAGTATAACATAACAGTCTTAAAAGGCATAGGAAGAGCACTTCAGATCCATTGATAATATTCAAAACTAGCTTTCACCCAGAACTCAAATCAAAGTTAATCTGCTTCAAAATATGTTCACCTATCCTTTTTCATTTTTTTCCCCTCTCCGTTTTTGTGTTCATTTGCAGGCTCTGAATAAGAGCAAACACAGTAGTCTTAATATATGCCATGGCAGACCAGGGTCACTACCAAGACCTATTTGCAAGATTCTCATGAGATTTTTAGCTCCATTTTGCAAACCCAAGTCCTGGATATCCCATCCACTAAATACTCTTCCAGCCAGTCCTTGGCTGCTAACACTGTGCCAGCACTTCAGCATATGTTTATGAGGGTGGTCTCTACAGTGTACCGATTTATATTTGCAAAAGACAAGTGAAATCAGTGCCCTTACAACACTGCTGGATAATTCAGTTAAAATTAAATGCTGCACAGACCCTGCAGTAGAGAGGAACTAGAATATAGTGCTGAAGTCAATCATGAGGCCACAAATTCTTCTGAGTTTTAGAAAATGTCCCAAAACACACATGGAGAGAGAAATAGACTCTCATGGAGAATTTAGAAAGACTGATACCCATGTGTTTCTGTATTTGAGTAAAAGAAGAGTTGAAGTTGCTTGGAAAGGGGCTCCGTGGTTGGTAGTAATGTGGCCCCAGACCCAGTGCAGTATCATAGGATAACACAGGTTAGAAGGGATCGTAACGTCGGTCAGAAGGGACCTTTGGTCCACTTAGTCCAGGCCCCCATTCAGAGTACAGCCAACTCTGCAGCTGGATCCAACTTCAAAGTCAGAGCAGGTTGCACAGGGCTGTGTCCAGCTGAGTTTTGAATACATCCAAGAATACATTGACAGATGTACAAAGAAATGCCCCATCTCTCCAACTTCCTCAGTCTGCAGCCTCATGTTGCCCAGCATGCAGCATCTTTTACAGTCTGCAAACAACCAAGAAAGCTTAGTTTTGACCCAAAGCAGACCATAGCCCAAGCACAGCAAGAGACATGTGCTCAGTTCTCTGGTGTTACCAACCAGTGCAGCATGTGGCACCTGGAAGAAATTCCTTGTGCCAGAGACAAATTTCTCCCACAGCATCTCACAGTGACCGTGGCACTGCCACATGCCCATCCCACATCCCACCAGTAGGCATCTACCTGAGGTGAGGAGGAAGCTGGAACTTGTTGCGCACGTCATCGATGCGCCTGCCGAGGAATGGCGTGTCCACTGTCACGAAGATCCCTTTGTAGCCTGCTCTCTCTGCACGCTTCACAAGGGATTTGGTAACCTCCCGGTCCTTGTACACGTAAAGCTGCAGCCAGTGAAGGCCAGCTGGAGCTGCTTCAGCCACTTCTTCAATGGAAGATGTGGCCCAGGAGCTCAGCATCATCCCTGTCCCCATTGCGTGGCAGGCTGGAGAAACACAAAGATATATTCAAGATTATACAAAACACAGAGGCTCCTCTAAACAGGAGCACTTGGCTCACAAGAGTGTGTAGGTGCACATAATTTCACACTTCCTTTCCTCAGTGTTAATGCATTTTCAGCCTTCCAGGGAACGCTACATTAGTAGCAGTTACTAACAGTGGCGGGCTGCTGCAAGCGCTCTCTGGCTTATTCTGTGTGTTTGTAGGAAAAATTCTGGTGACTGCTGTCTGCATGTTGTTTGGGATGATCCCTGCTCCAATACTGGAAATAGAAGATATTATAATCAAACTAAGCCTAACCCATATTAATAATTCTTTATCCTATGGGGACCCTGTTTGTAAGCCCCTAGTGTCTGGCTACCACTTGTCAGAGATTTTGGCACATACATTTAAGGACATACAAAAACATGCACATTTTTAAATTATTTTAAAAATGCATTTAAGGCTTCCAACTTTTTGAACACTGCCACATTGCTGCAGATCAGTGTCTCAGATCTGTCATTCTCAACATTGCTCTTCAGTCCTCCTCACCACTGCCACACATGCTCCCTTGAGCATTCTGATCATGGCATTTTGGCTGCTTTCTCCCACCCTCAAAATGTTCACTAGCATTAAACCTACACTCCTTGAAGTGCTCTTCTAGTAAATGCCTGTTGTCATCCCTACAGGGTATTTCAGGGCATAATAAAACAGAAGGACACAGTCCAGCAGACAACTTGATTTAAAGCCTCAAGGGGGAAGCTCCACTGTTCTTTGCTTCAACGCTTCCGCTGCCTGTCTCATGGCCTGAAGGAGAAGAACCCCACATCCATTGTGCGATCCCACTCATATAGCTTGACACTTCTGCCAATAACATGTAGAATTTCTGACCTCACTGAGAGTGGGAGAAACACATGCCAAGTGGCAGTCCCCAACCAGAACACCCCAAAAGTAAATACAAAGATGAGCAGGTACAACAGACAAGTGATCTCCGAAGTCTCCGCTGAGGCCAAAGGGATGGGTGCTCACACCCAATGTGTTTTGATCTTTCTTCCTTTACCTTCAGAAAGCTGTGGAGTGAAATCACTCCTGAGGTGTGGGCAGCCCTGAGGTTAAATGTCATTGAACAATCCCAGACGGGGTCAAGCAGCCGGAGGCTCTGTGCTGGCTGCCTCACCAGGGCTGATTTCCAACCTGGGCTGCACTACAAACCAGCTAACCTCATACAATTATATTTTTATGAATCTATTACTTATTCTTTTTGGAGTAATCTGTCACTTAATGTAAAATAAAGGAAAACACACTGTAAAACTCAAAAATATTATATAAAGCCTTATTTTTCTTGGTCTACCGCAGTATGCATATTTTTAATGTAAATGGACCTCTGTTTCAAAACGTCATCTCCAGCCCATTGAGGAATTAAAAAGTGGTCTTTATGACAACATTTTATTAAATAAGGATTACAAGTCTCTTAGAGTGGAAACTTATGAACAGCTTATTCAAACAAATTGGTTACACCCTCCCAGGGCCACCAGGCAGCTTTCAATCATTGGAAATATGGTAGCTATGACCCAAAACTCTCTACATTGTAGCCATTTCATTCCCCCCGCCTTAAAATTACTGAAAATAGTTCCCTCTCACAGATTAAGTACGTAGAAATGAGTTTCTTCTAAAGAACCTATGCATACTGAATACCTAAAGTCCTGCTAAAATCAGCTGTGGTGGGTTATTGTAAATCCCGTAATAAGTGATTTGCCCAATCAAGACCATTAAGCAATGCTAAGAAACAAGGGATTCGCGTTCCTGTTGCTCTGTCAAATACAAGTTCATGAATGAGAGGGAGGGTTGCTAACCCAGCAATTGCAAAACCCTCAGATCAGATAAAGGAAAAATGTAAATGTTATGGTTCAATCTGCTTTTAAGTATCATTTGTTTCCATTCTTTCTTTTATTCTCAAGTCTACCTCTACAGCCCTATGGACACAAGAATAGTTGCAAAAGCACAAATTAAAATAGAAACTGCACAGTAAAATATATTTGGTCAATAGAAGATTTAAAACACAAAATACCACCATATCCTTTCAACTTATCTGCATACATAGCAATAGAGAAAATAATGCTTTCATCTTGTTTAAGATTAGATTTAAGCAGTTTGGTTCAATCAAAGTTCAACTATCTCAGACTGGGTTATGGCATTTTCACGAAAGCATATTCACAAAATTCCTCTCGTCTGTCCTGTAAAGTTAATGACTCTTTGGTAAAGCACCAGCTCAGCATGCGTATTTTGGATCTGCACAGTCAAATTCAAAGTTCACACACACAAAATTTTTCAAGTTCCAGTTTGGGTTGATCTGTACTTTATCTTGATCATTTTAAAGCTTATTTTGATAGTTTTCTAGACTTTCCAAAACATATGATACATAGTCCTGAAGTGCTGCCAGGTTTTGGGTTTTTTCTACCTCAAATCAGGTTTTGCTAGATATACTCCCACTCCTTGCACATTTAGCTGCAGTTGAAGAAAACAGAGACAATTCATTTCCTCCAACAACTATATTTTACACTTCAGCTTTAGGGTGCTGCAACTATCTCTATTTATTATTACAAATCAGTACTACTAGATCCATATTCTCACAGGATGCTCTTGCAGCAATATGTGACATTTGCCAGAGTTTAAATACCAGATTTTAGTAAACCAGCCTTTCCTCATGCCATTTCAGATTGCTTTTAGTCTTTTTTTTTTCCACCCCCCCCAGGTCTTCTTTTACTCTCGAGCATTGCCCAAAGCACACGTTTACCTTTGTACACTGTGCAAGCTCCCACTGAGGTCAATGACAGTGCAGAGAGCATGGCAATAGCCACACACAGGAGGCAGGGGAAGTTTTTGACATCAGAACAATAAAGGTTTGAGTTATTTGTACTCTTGTTTCAGGGCCAAATGCAACTAGAATTGGGATATAGTGGAGTGCCTAGGAAAGGGAAGCTTCACAGCCTTTGCTCCACAGCTGCCTTGAGCGGGCACAGGTTTCTCAGCCCCACTGCTGAGAGGCAGCTTGTACTTAGCCCAGGGACGCCACAAGCAAGGACATGCCTTCTCACCAGGGAACATAAACCTCAATAAAATGGGGCTTTCCTCATTCTTGGGGAACTCAGCTGAAGGATTTTACATAGCAACAAATCAAGGCTGACCACGGGACAGAACCCACTCGGCAAGTCCACAGGAGAACAGAAGGATAAGGGTTTTTAGCCCTTTTTTCATTCTGAAACCTCAGAATCTCCTTCCCTCCTCTGATGGGGCATCACTTCATTAAGTGGTTTGGGAAGGGTATGGAGTTTGTCCTGTGAGCAAGCCAGAGGCAACATACTTCAGGGGAGGACACTGGAGAAGAGCCCAGTTTAAGCTTGCGTATTTTGTCAGGGTTACCTTGTATGGGAATGGGAACTTGCTATTTTTCTCTAGCTGTGCAAATTCCCATCATTTCCCTTTTAGGGGCATCTCTGAAGCATGGCAGCCAAACTGCCCCACTGTGATCACTTTTCCCTGAATCCACTGTCCCCAGGTTAGGGGCCAGAGGACATTACTTGGGATCAACACGATGTCCTTTTGGCACAGTGGTATTTCTTGAGAGAAGTACCTATGTTCTTGGAGCTGCATATCCTAAGAAACAGAGTTGTTTAAAGTACTTAACATTACTCTCTTGACAAAACACACTTGGCTGAGAAATCCCCTGCCCAGCCTTACCTCACTTACCCCTTACAAAACGCTGTATGCGAGTTGTGCCTACGATCATTTTGTTGACACAATGCATTTTGTCAGCTGCACAGGAAGGCTGGAGGCAGCAGGGAAAAATAATGTGGCCAAAATAGATCTGGCTGGTCTAGGGGGGCTGTCATGCCAGATTGCCTGCGTACACTTGCACCAGAAAGTCCCCTGGCCATGCTGGTCTCTGGAGGGAGTCAGGGCCAGGTCAGTCCAAGCCATGTTGTCCCACGTGAATATCGTCCTCTCAATGACTCTGGAGTAGCCATACCTCAAAGTTAACATTTTTGGGAGAGACACCACATAGGAAACAGGTGAAAGATGGGTACAAAGTCCTGCTATTTTCACTGTGGCTGAGCACAAAGAGTGAGAGAGCACTAAATCTCTTCTTTACAGTCACGGGCACATCAGAGGAGCACAAGGAACCTAAGTTCAGATGCTCAGCAGCATCAAAGCAAACAAAAACGATGGTAGAAGTTTGTTAAGAGCTGAAGGAACAAAGGTGTTGTTCCCTCTCCAGTGGAAATGATAGAGCTGCCTGTAATTCAACTACAACAAGGGAGGGGGGGGGGAGCTTTTCAGTCAGTATTCCTATTCTCTGTCTGGCAAAGCAAATGGTGCAGTCACATCGCAGGTGATGGTGAAACCCTTCTTGCTTCAGCAGTAACTCAAAGTTGTTTGAGAGCAATTGCAGAGGGTAAATATAAAATCACCAGATCTGAGCAACTAGCACTCAAAGTTTTCGAAAGATCTGGCCAAGAACAGAGAGTCAGACTGTTCAGCCTGATTTTCAGCAAGTCAGAGAGTCAGGTATCGCAATACCCTTTCTGGGCTAAAACACAAGAATATAAGGTAATCGGTCAGTAAGAGAGCATTATGTAATTAGCAGCAATATAAACAGAATAGAAATCTCAGTAAAATAATGGTACATACCTGTTTAAAACAATGATACATATCTGTTTATTATTAATTAAGGTTTCAAAAAAATTGCTATTTCTTGCTCAGCAGCTGGATGGTGCACAAGGTTTTGTTTTGGTGTACTTGAAGGTGGGACCTATTTGCAGGAGCATGAGTACTACTGCACTTGTAGGGAGTGCTAACTGAAGACAACAGGGGAACTTATTGCTTTGCAAGCACAGCGTGAAGTCAGGATGGCAAATCAATGTCTTTGCATGGAGGAATAGTGACTCTTCTGATGGACAAGCAAGAAAACAAATCATGTAGAATCAGAAGAGTTCTGTTGAAAAGTGTTTAGAGAACAGTCCTTTGCTCTTTAATGGTGGCTAAGATTATTCATCAAATTTGGCAAATATTTTTAGTAGAAGAGGTTGAAATTGGAGTGGGAAGGGTAACAAAAATTCACTTCAGTCAAAGTGTCATGTATTGATATTTTCATAATGGAAATGTTTTCTTCTGAGCTAACACTTTTGTTTCAAAACAGAACAATGGCTAAAAGCATTAGCTACTAGGAAAATGAAATAAAACATCGTGGTTTTGATTAAACATTTCATTTAATCCAAAACAATTTTCCTCCCAGTTTTTCAGTTTCTACTGAACAGAAAATCCATTATTTGGAAAATTGCCACATACACTGATGAACTACAACTAAAATGCTAGGGAATATACTTGAAGACGGACCTGGAAAAACTGGGACAACTGCCAAGGTCTGTGTAATACTTTCAAGGACAAGAGAGCTTTCTCTATAAGGAAGGACTCCAGGTCCATTCAGACATGTCAAAGAAAACTGAGGAGCAAACTTATTACAGCCTATATGGACAACTTTTTTTCTTTTTTCTTTTTTTTTTTTTAAAGTCTAGCTAACAGAACAATAAGTAAATCCAACATCTGGATTTGAAGCTGTACAAGTTTTGACCATTATTACAGTTTATTCTGCTCAGAGTGGAGTTAGTTAACCCTTGAAATAACTTACATTGTGTCGGATGGCCTGTCACCAGCAACTTTTAAAATTGCAATTGAACGTTTTTTTTTCCCAAAAAGATCCTTTAATAATGAAGCAGAATTGTCAGCGACGGTGTCTTTAAGGCAAGCTGCCAGACTTTGCCCTGCTTTGGGAAACATGCACGCTCCTCTCCACCAGCTTGGTCACTGCGGGAGAGCATCCCTCGAGGAGCAGCAGCAGCAGCAAGGGGCAGCAGCTCCCACAACCCTGACAAGCCCGAAAGCAAGGGGTTGTGAGGGCAGGGAATTTTACTTAACAAGTGACACCATGACATGCCCTTGTCCCTAGAGAGGGTGTTTATGCTGCAACGTGCGGGTCTGCTAGAAAAGCAGAGCAGTTCAAAGCAAAATGCTGTTACTGAAGGAAATTCCTTGGCAGGATCAGGCATCATTCTCAAAATACAAAAAGGTAGGGGAAGGAGTTGTTACTGCTACCTGCATCGCCCTGCTCTGCAGGTAAGGATGGTGTGAACCCAGGATTATCTCTTGGGGTTTAACCCCAGACAGGCAGCTGTGTGGCTTGTGGCACGAGAGGAAATGGCCTCAAGTTGCGGCAAGGGAGGTTTAGGTTGGATATTAGGAGAAATTTCTTTACTGAGAGGGTTGTCAGGTGTTGGAACAGGCTGCCCAGGGAAGTGGTTGAGTGACATTCCCTGGAGATATTAAAAAACGCGTAGACAAGGCACTTCAGAACATGGTTTATTGGGCATAGTGGACTCGACCCTGAAGATCTTTTCCAACCTAAATGTTTCTATGACCTGCTGAGCGGTGCCTGGGCACACACACACGTGCACACTGAGTGCTGCTTTGGGCAGCTGCCATCTCCCCCGACACGAGCCAGGGCGCACACCACCTACTTCCCTGGCCAAGAAGGGGCAAGATTCAGACCACGTCATGCTTTTTAAAGATCATCGCAACAGCAGAGGCACCACCACATACGTTGCTTCCTACACACCTGAGCCAAAAGTCAAGCTTACGAAGCACACCAGGTTTGCAAAAGCCACAAGACTATGGATCAGACTTTCTTGCCTTGCATAAATTGGTGCAGCTGAAGCAAAAGCTGATTTAAAGCAACCAACAATCTGCTTACTTATATTTCAGAGGTGTCGCAGAATTTAAGAGAAGTTGGATGTGGCAAACCCCCAATCCCAAATGTCCCAAGTTTAAGGGAACCTTTAAGCCAAATGTGTACTTTATAGCTAATCCCTGTCATCTTATAAGGTCAAATGAAAAGCTTGGCACCAAATGCCCCACTCCAATTCTAACAGAGCACAAAACCGAAGCTGTATTTTTTTACAAGAAGTGCTAATGCAACACAGAGGGTGCGATTTTAATTATGCTCTCCTTTGAAAGTGATGAAAAATTTACCAACTCCAATAGATATGTTTACCTGAACGCACATTCAAACTGTTTCGAGTACACCAAACTCTCCTAGCTTGAAAACCCAAGAACATTAAATACAATAATCATATGCCATAAGTTTGAAAATGTAAGTGCACAGAAGTCAGGAAACTCCAAAATTAAGTTATCTACCACAGTCATAACTCAGCCCTGGTAGTCAGCCTTATTGTAACACTCGACTTTACAGGCCATTATAAATTTATGCCTTAAACCGTGGCCAGGCTATAGCACTGGTGGGAATTTTTGCTAAGGAACATCCTGAATTTTCTGTGTTTCAAATCTTGCTCTTAACATTGCATTAATATGTTTGCACTGAACAGTATAATGCTCCAGAGTTTCCTCCCAGCATAACCTGGGTCAGAAATAATCTGCAAGAGTTACCAAAGGACAGGACAGTACCAAGGCATCCCACCGGACACTGCATTGCAAACCAATTCAAGGTATTCGAGCTCCATCGTGTGGAACGTGCCAGCACATACAATAGGCATAAAATCTTTGGCTTCCTAATAAATTTCTTGGGAAGGGGGAAAAATGTATCCCCAAACATACTATATGTAAAATTGGAGAAACCCGCTTTTTTAGAAATTGCCGCTGGAGTTGCGCTGCAGCCCATCACAGTACTCATCGCAGCAACGTGGTTTTTAATGACACTCGACGCTGCAGGGCAGATAATTAGACTCACTTCACACTAGCGTTTGCTGCATTGGTCATGGAAATGCTGTTATATGAATAGCTCAACCACGCACAGGATTTTTTTTTTTTTTTAATATTGCCTATTTAAGTTTTCTATCCTTTTTCATTCGGTGCTGGATCATCAACATGCATAGCCCGATGCTGTTTGTATGCAACAGGCACAGCGTGACCTCTTTCTTAGATTTTGTGTCATTCTGCAGCTTGGGTTAAAGGAGTAGGGAACAGTTTCATATCTGAATTCTGGTTAACGTCTCATTTCTCATAGCCTTTTAAGGCTTCAGCCTCCATGCTGGCAACATCTTTGTGCAGCATCTAGCCCAGAGGGGCCCTTATCTCACTGGCTCCCTGGGATGCTCTCAAAGAGCTCTTTTCAAAGCAAGTATTTTTCCCAAACAAGCAAAGGCTTCTGAATTTCTAGAAGCATGAAGAATGTTGCCGTGACAATATATATAGTTATATTTATAGAACGTATAGAAAGATATGTATACAGATGTCATTTTCAATTTTGTATTTGTTACAAATTATTCCCCTCTTACATACTCCATTTCTCATCCCTGTTTCATAGCGAGGGAGAACCTGCACACAAAAGAGGCAAAGGAAAACAGTAAAAAAACAAAACTAAAAATAAACCAGATTGATCAGCAGCTCAAGCCCATCCCGGCCACAGCATCAGGAACAAGAAACCAAGCCAGGCTTCACAACCGGAAGGCACAGTATTACTGATGAACAACCTCTGCCTCACTGTGGAGGGCACATTGCATGGTTTACCTTTAGCAGTAGCTGTCTCTCCATCAGCGTGAGCCATGCGCTGCATAGCGGTCGCTCCAACGCAGACTGGCATGCTGATTTTCTGCCCCAAGACTGAGGTTGACAGGTCCATTACTGACACGTCTCTGAGCACCCGGGGGTACAGCTTCCATCTACACAGAGACAAATAAAGAGAATAAAAAGCCTGCATCATTGGGGTTATTTACAGTTCTTAACGGCCAAGAGCAGATTTTTCTCCCATCAGGAGAAACATGGAGAAAGCTGTTTTGGGGCTGGAGCAGAACCTCATTGTGTGACCCAGAGCTGCAGCAGGACCTAAAAAATGCACAAAGCCAGGAGGGAGCGGGCAAGGAGGCACCGAAGTCCATGGAGGGTGAAAGAGGCAAAGAGCCTTTGAACATTATTGGCTGGTATCATCTGAAAGAAAAGACAGGAGCTGCAAAATATTAAGATTCACAGTGAGTCTCAGCCTCCCCGAAATCCTTGGGGCAGAACTGGAGAGGTCATTAGCTCCCCCTCAGTTATTCCTTGTATGGACTAGGGAACCAAGAGACATGGGATTTTTTGGATAAAACTAGCCTGGCCAGCATGCTTAGCCCTCCTTGTCCCTGTGCTACAGGTCTCTGCAGTGAGACTACACAGAAATGAGCTGCCATGTGGGAAGCGGGCAGGCAGGATGGCTGTCCTGGCTTTCCTCAGCTCAGGTAGGGTGTGGAAATCCACTGCACCACATCTCTGCTCGCACAGAGACCAAGTCACTTTGCTCAGAGAGGTCCTGTCCCCAGCAGTCACCAGCTGCTGTGCAACACGTAGCCCGTGAGACTACAGCTGCAACCCCAGGGACAGCCTGTCGTACTGCAGGGACTCCAGACTTCCAGGAAAAGACCAAACATGGCCACTGTAATTTGGTGCAGGAAAAGACCGAGTAGCACAACTGTTTTCCCAATAGGGCAAATTATGGTCTAGTCCTTGAATGATGTGGCCCAGCATCTGCTCAACCGTTCCCGACCTTGCTTTGCCTTCAACATGTCCGCCAGAAACCACATCAGCCCAGAGCTGGGCTTTATTCTCCACTGGGCTCTTCAGCTCGGGTACAAATGGAACCTGACTCCAAAACAGAGCAAACTAAACCACGCTTAATCTGAAATTACAATTTATTGCAGTCAGGCTGGGCACCACATGCTTGCACACACAGAGATGTATCTTTTTCTCCCCCCACAACAGCAGCACGACAGTATCGCGATCCCTCATGGTGGGGTCAACTAGACGACACAGCAGTATCCAAACTGATCTTAATAGGGTCGCATTCCTGGGGCTAACTTGTGAAATTGGACTTTTTCTGCCCACGCAGGCGATGCTGCAGCGCAGCCACTCTGACTACAAGCCACAAGAGGGGGTGCAACAGCAGGGGCTGTGCACTGAGCCAGGCCAAACCCTTTCTGCAAGCCGTAGGTAGTAGGATACACATTACTTCTCACTAAGGCATCCCCTCCCTCTGAAAGGACTCTGATGGCTATTGAATTTTAGTTACAGAAAATAATTAAAAGCTTAAGCTCTACTACTGCTGAACCTGACTACCTGCTCAGCACCAGAATGCCCGAGTGATAATATTATTACTGGCACGGAGATAGCAACCAGAGCCACTGTTACCCTCAGACTATGCTCTGACAGCGAGTAGTGGTCAGTTTAAGCTTGCATATTAAGCTGACAAGTTATCAGAAAAGACACAATCTCTTTGTTTTATAGAAAGATGAAGAGACATTTCCATAAGAAGCCTGGGACAGAGCCAGGACAAGACCTAAATTTCTGAAGCCCTAGAGCACGGGGCCATGCCAGCTCTCCAGGAAGCGCTCCCCAGGGAGGAGCACGATTTGGAAGGAGACATGTAGTTGTGGGAGTCAGCTGTATTATTCAACGCCAAGACACATACTGCAAGTATGTCTCCTCAGACTTGTTTTCATGCTATTGTATTGGTTTGTTATTTTTCAGGGGAGGATGGGTTGAGGGTGGGACAAAGAAAACATGACTTTTTCTCTCCCTTTCTTCCTAATCAGCCTTCAGAAGGCTTTGTCCCAGCTCCGAGACATCTTTTCCCAGCAAATATAGAGAAAACAAAAATCTTTTAATAACCTTGCTCATTTTTATGGTCAAACTCAAAAGCATAAGTATGTGAAGTATCTCGCTCTTCCCCAGCCTCCTAGTTTCTCTGCTGTCCCAGACTTGTCAGATTTTTACCTCATGCAAACCACTGCCATCTCAAAGCACACACATAAGCATCAGTCTTGAAGCACCAACACTTCTATAGTGTTTTTAGCTGGGAAAAGAAATAGAAAGAGCAAAAATCCTCCCAAGTGCGTATGCAAGAAAAAGGATGCTGCTTCAAGCAGCAATAAACAGTATCCTTCCAACTCACCTTTACATACCATCAGATTACTCCGTCCATAAGCTTTTTGGGGTCCTAAGGCTCATTAGCCCCCGACTTTAAACATAAATGTCTATTCCAACATCTTCTGTGGCTTCACTTCCCCTTGCACCTTATCAGGACACATCCTCTAGACCAACATCAAGTCAATACTCATAACTGAGTATTTACTAGGTCCCATGAAAGACACCAAAAGGGATCACTACCTCAAGTATTATACTTCTTAGACAAAACCTGATCTTGCTGTGGAAACATGGGTGTTTTCAGCCATGAGTGTGCCAGACACTTGAAGTGAGACATTTTCTGGACAAGCCATAGGGAAATGCCCTTAACAACGGCAAGAAAACCCCAGAGCAGTACTTCCCAGTATGCAGCGTATGCGTTCATTAGGCTGCCACACGCCACCTGCTTCCTCCTAGTCTTTGAGTGAAAACATTTCCTGGATATTTTGTAAAAAACTTGAATTTTTTTATTCACCATCTCCTCATCACCCACATTTTTTTCCAGCCAAGTCCACATTTGTGTGCTGCAACCAGCAACTGCAAGCAAGTACATGTTTCTTCCTAGCTGGAAGTTGGGAGATGCCACAGTGGGGAAGGCAGCAAGCACTCCTGATTTAGGTCACTTCAGCTAAATGCCGTTTTGAAAGAAGGATGAAAGGGAAGTAGGGGGGATCAGTGGTTTGGTTTGGTTGGTTGGTTGTTTTTGTTTTCCCTTCATGCTCAAAAACTTCAGAATGTAAATTATCTTGCAGTTGGGTAAGAGGGAAGCACTCACCGCTTTCCCCACTCATTTTCAGCTGTGAAAATGCTGAAATTTTCAAACTGCAACACACTTTCAAGTGGCTCTCCTCTTTTCCTTTCTGAGCCTACACTGAATAATCGCTCTGTGCTGCATCACAGGCAACACGCTTGGGAAAGGATGCACCGCTCGGGCAAAGTCTCCATTCCAACTTCAACCCAATTTGCTGCCTTAATCTCCCCTACAGCTCCACATCCCATTGTGAGGGGCAGGTGCTAGTGCTGTGCAAGGCAAAGCAACAGCTACTTTTGCTTGAGGAAAATCAATTTTCTCTCCCAGGGTGTCTTGCTGTCTATACAGTGACTCTTTTCACAGCACTCTGCAAATCCAAGGTGAAAGACATCGCAGAAATGTAACCAACTTATTATTACAGGCATTCCTTTCATTTTCTCCCCCCCTACAACTTCACATGCTTGTCTGACACCATCACATTCTCAGCTTTGCTTTTTTAACCAGTATTTAAATTATTTATGTGCCCGGTCATTTTAACGTCCTTAATACCTAGCTACAAGATGACGATAGGTTTGCAGAGAATAGGCATTGATGCTGTCACTGATAAGCAAATGACTGCTGTTCCTCGTACATAACAACAAAACGCATCTCCTCCAAAGGCCGCTGGGGAGTCAGTGGCGGAACGTGTCACGACAGATTAGCAGAAACGTGTTCCTACACATGCAGATGTCCCCCTTCATTACAATGCCAAAAGGGGAGATTTCAGATTGATTTCTTGAACACCATCAAGCTAAAGGCGTCCCGAGCTTGTCATAAAATCTATTCTCCATTCAGGCCCCTTGGTTCCTTAACAGCTTGAGAGTGAATTTAACCGCCAGACAGCACGGAGCTGGAAGGACACACGGTGTTTTGGGACACAGGGCAAATGCAAGGTGAATACGGTCAGATGCCGCAGGGAGTAATGTATGCTCTGACATCCCAAATCATCTTTTCCAGCCTTAATGCCTCACTTATACCAGAGCCATGTCCACATCATTTGAAAACTATGAATAAAAATAATTATCTGGTCTTAGCAGGAACACACTGATGTTGATATGCGAGCTCTGGTTCTTCCCTCAGTCCCAGAAGAACTGGAAGCTAGAGGAGAGTTATTGTACCTGGTGTTAACCTTATCTTAAACACTGGCTTTTTGGAAGCATTTTGTACTCTGGTATCTGATTACAGGCCCAAAGTACTTTAAGCTCCTGTGCTGTCGAAAGGCCAGGACATTCATTTTATAATCTAATGAGTATGGATTGCGCTGCTCCAAAAATTTCATGGGCTGTTCCAAAGGTATTGCAGCATTTATCGACACAACCATTCATTTGCTAGATTAGTCCTTAATAATAATCTATTTATTTCTCCATAAATACAACTACTCAGTTGCCAAAAAATAGAGAGCTCACAGACAAACCCAACACTGATTTTCCTCCAAATACAATCCGTGCCGGCAGTCTTGCTCACCTGAATAATCTTGCACCACAAAAGTATGGGCTAACAATTCATGCTTCAGGTTCAGTTTTGTGCTTTCTTCTCTTCCATTTAAACATAAACATTTATACATACATCTATAAATACTTAAATAAACTGTAAACATTTTTAATCAGGCTGAACCCTGCAACTAAGCTTCTGACAGTGGATATCAACAGGAGTTCTCTGGCTGTGGGAAATGAAGCTGAACATAATCATTTCTTTCACAAAGTCATGCGACTGTGTGGCACGGGGGGGGGGTGTAAAGTCCATCTTACTTCATATTTAGCCACAGGAACAGGGAGAAAACCAGTAATATGCTCAGAAACACACAAGGACTGTATGAGAGTCAGAGTAAGAAGCAGTCCTGCATCCTTAATGGTTAGGCCACGCTTCTTCCGGCAGCATCAAAGAAAAAATGAAAGATTTTAAAAGTTGCTGGTGTCAAATAGGTCTTATAAACCCAAATACTGTGAAATCTTTATACCAGGTTTCTTTCTACCTTTTCTGGGTGTGTTGCCAGGAAGCCATTGTAAACACAGTCTTATAAACTCTTAACCCTAGCATTCCCTGTGCTAAGAAAACCCACCACAGCATGTGTGGTGCCCCACAGCAGCTACAGGTGGGGACTGCTGTAGCTATCAAGATGGAGCCCCTGGAGCCCTGTGCCCAACGGGCTTCCACAAAGCTTCAACAGCCCATTGAAGAGGCTCACCTTTGCAGAGAGGAAGGTCCCTCCGGCTGCAGGCAGCAGAGGCACACTGCTTACCAGAAATATTCCAGTTTGCAAATTAGAGAGGTACAGGAAGGCACTAGGAAAGTTGAAAATGATTTAGCTTACGTTTTTCAGTGCTATCTAAGGGCTGATTTAACTCTGACTGCCCTTACTATCATCTCCCTGCGGACAGACAAAAGGGCACGTTTGCCCATGAAGCTGTAAATCACTATATATCCCTGCTCCAGCCCTGCATCCTTTCCATATCATACATGGAAAGCTGATAAGCGCCAGCAGATGACTTCAGGTGCAATGCCCACCCTTGCAGGAAGGGCTGTGCTGGCGCTGCAGCGACCAGAAAGGAGAGGACCACGCGTGTGACCAGAGGAGCTGGCTTTCAGGCTTTGACCCCAGCTCTCCCACTGATCTGCTGGGTGACCGTCAGCACTTCACCACACTTCTCCGTGCTTTGGTGGACACTCTGAAAGAGACGTAGATGCAGAGCGATGGAGAAGTAACAAGCAACTTCAACATTTCTGCCCCATGACCCCTCTCTTTGGCTGTCAACAAGTTCTGTTGTTTGACGATTTAATAGAGTAACCCCATTGTCAAGTCCTTTAGATTTTATTAACTGCCTTTTTGGATGACATTTAAGTGGCCTAAAGCTACTGCAGAAATTAGATCTTGTTTTCTTTAAGAGAAATATACAGAGGGAGGGGGAGCAAAGACAGAAACACAGCTTCCAGCCCCTTCATACCTTCACTGCTGAGGAGCAGAAACCCATCATCAAGGGCCTTTTAGCCACACCAGGACCTGGGAAATTTCATTTACTTCCTTTTAAGGTCTCAGGCTGCTCAACGCACTACTATTTACTATCTCCTTCAGTTCCAGGCTGCCTGCAAGCTCTGCAGTTTTGAACGCCTAAAACTGCAGGCTCTTCTTGAGAATGTGATAGAAGATGCCAAAAAAGAGGAGGTGAGCCTGAACCCCACAGGTGACCGGCCCAATGCAAAGAGGTCTTCTTATCAGAGGAGTCTGCCCCTGTGGTAGGAAACAGCTTCAGAGCAGAGCTGCTCTTATCTCACTGCTAACATCTAGCTAATACCAAACCAGCAAGTGGACATACCCAGCTTTTTGCCAGCCTGTGTCTGGGCACTTTAGATCCAATTTTTGCTTAATCATGATTAGCTCTAGCAGTTAGTACTGAAAAGTTCACTACTACTACAGTTTATTGCCTCTGAGCACTTCCTTTGAGTGTCCTTTCCTTAACATCTCATTTTGTTTTTATGAGGGCAAATAACATCCTAGCATCTGGAAGCATTAAAAAAAATAAATAGAATAAAAAATAGGTGAGCGCTACTACATTCCGTCCTGCTCCTATTTACTCCTCAGAGCCAGAGCAGTCCTTTGGCTTGTGTTTGAGCAGCCCCAAGCACAAGGGGATTTCCAGTCTGTGATGGGGGCTTCTGCACAGAACTAAGAGGTCTGGAATAAGTGGTCACAGTGAAGCTTAGTTTTCTTCTTCTCCTGCCATTACAAAGCTTTTCTATACACATCCCTAAAATTAAGGTTCGGAGTTGATTTCTGTGATCTGACCTTTGAGATCCTGCTAAATGAATTACCAACGAGTTTCCTACAGTCTTAAAGTTGCGTGGGATTTCCAGATGACTTGTTCATAGCTTATGGAAAGGCAATTGGAGCAGTAAGTAGGATTGCTGCTCTACAGCAGAAGAGCAAAGTGGGGAGGGAGAAAGACTAAAAATAAATCCCCAAAATCTTGTTTTGGTTTGTTAGAGTCAAAGGGATTTAAGACAAAGCCTTTAGAGATAGCAGACAAGTGCAGGGAGTTAAACACCTGCACCAACACAGCACCCAAAGGAAAGGGAAGCCAACAGCTCTCTAAGCAGTTTGACTGGGCTCAGCCAGGCTGAGACGATCAGCTTCCAGCTGCCTTCTTTCCTCTGCAGTGCTTGGGCTGATGGTCTGGGGACAGAGCAGCAGCAGAGATTCAGGAAATGGGGAATCAGCTGACTTCACATGAGTTCTGACACTTTTCTGCCAAATCTGACAGCAAATGCCAACTTACTTTGTGCTGACCTCGTACTTCTGAGAGAAAGGGTGACCTGAGTCCGGGTTTTGACAACAGTTCAGGCAGCCAGTTTAAGACAAAACTGGTTTATGATCATTCCCATCATTTACAATATTTCCCGGTGAAGTGCTGACTTTCTGCTGGAGACCCCTCGAGCATGGCTTGGCCACCCAGTACTGAGCCCTGGCTTCCACTGCTCGCTCCAGAGCTAGGATACGCAACTCCTTTCTGCTAGGCTATGCAGCAATGATCTAGCAATGCTGCACGTGCACTTACCAGGGAAGGCTGCGTAACTGATTCAATTTAGGAAGAACAAGCAAAAGGCAAAACTGACTCAGGACCTAAAAGGCACAACCCCACCACAAGAATCCCTTGCCAGCATTTAAGCCTAAGATGTAAAAATTACAGTTTCATCAGCTGATTAAATATTGAAGCTGAAGGACTCTTTAGAGAATTTATGTTAACAAAAGAAACAAAATGCAGGTAAAGCTAAAAAGATGCTAATGGATTTTAGGGGCAGCTTTCTGACAGAAAATGTTAGGTGGTGGAGTGAAAGGGGAGTGGCAGTTGTTTTGAAAATGAATTATTTGAGAGTCTTTGCTAAAAAAGGAAGTTGCAGAAAAATTGAATTTTGTTCACACAGAAAAATCTAATATTGCACCACATTTACTAACAAAGAAGAATTTACACCCCCTACCTCCCACCTCAGCCTTACATCATCTTCCTACCTTGAAAATGCTGCTACATTATCTGCTAGCGTTTCCTGGTCATCTGCTCCAGATCGGTAATAATCGTACACTGATTTGGGGAGAAATTTTTTAGCATACTCTTCAAAATCAGCAATGCAAACTGGTTTTCCAGACATATTTGCAGATCTCACTGGGCTAGTTTATTCCTACTTCCCTCTCTTTTAAGCTCTGTATTTTTGTCTGTAAATCATTAATACAGGACCTCATCAGGATTCAACTTGCCTACATACCAAAAAAAATACACCAACTTGTGTCATATTGGACTTCAGCACCATGTTTTATTTCATGTGGTCAAGGCCAACCTAGAACATAATGGAAAAAATATGGCAAAAAGAAAGAAAATGAATTGGCAAGGAAAGAAATACGTAGGTGCAGCATGTATGACTTAAACCTGCAATAACAGGAATGTACAGTCTCTCGTGTATGCCTTCATCATCCAAAATATCCAGGAGACTCAAACAAGAAAGATACTGTTTATGCCCAAAAAGCAAAATCTTGATTTAGATGATTTATAAAAGCAGGTCCCAGCATGGACATTTAGGACAACACCTAACACAAGCAAGCTTCCAGTTATTTCCATTAAAATCCTGGATACTGAGTCAAGTTGCAGGGACCCAGCTGCCAGGCAGCTCAGGCATCTAATAGATCCTCAGGCAAACAGCTCCTGATTTTAAGGTAATTCCCCCTCCACAACCCAGAGAGCTCTAGTTATTCTTAAAATGTTACGAAGTCAGATGCACTTACTAGCTGCAGATAAAACTAGCATATCAAAGAGATGACGCTCATCCAAAGTGTAACAGACTGAGTTAAGATTTCTTGATGGAATCTTGACTTAAATTTTCACAAATTACATCATTTGCAACAGGTGTATAGTATTTACTTGACAGGGAAAACTTACAAGTTTATCACATGTATATAATTCAGTTTTCCATCCATTTCAATTAGCAACGCCATTTTATTAAACCCAGATTTTGGGAAGAAGGGAGAAATCGACCTTAACTGGAAACAAACCCCCAAAGCATAGCGCAAGATGTGGCAGACTTTGCAGCGTGCACAGGAGCAAAGCAGCATGCACTGCACTCACTGCACACCTCTTTCTGGTGCAAGCAAACCAGAGAGCCTGTATTTTTGCTCACTGTTCATTATTTGTGGTACACTGAGACGAAGAGATGCAGTGCAATACACATAAAGCTGTGCCTCACTCCAATAATTTGGGGCTTTAAGTGACTTGGTTTTTCATTCTTCAGCAAGGCTGAAGAATTCAGGTAACATCAAGTTAACTGTACATGTACCTCTGTGAAAACCACAGCCACCTTCCTTGCGGCTGGTTTATAAATAACAACTGGGAACGCAATATTCTGCTAAGAGTGAGAAAAATGCTTAAGATTCAAAAGAGATTGTCAAATATATTTGGAGGGATATCTCAGGGCCTGGGGCAGGAAGGATGGTGCCAGCTCAGGAATCATTTAGAAGGAACGATGGCACTGAGAGATTTTCAGCTATTTCTCTAACTGCTTTCCGAGATGAGGGCATCTCAGATTAAGTTGTACGGGGTGTGTTAGGGGGTCATTTTTCTAACCAGTTAGAATATTCATGGGATGAATTACTGGAAATGAGTATCAATGTACATACAATTACACCATGAGGCATTTATCACACATCAACGTCAGATACAATTTAAATGCAAACTGGTTTAACATGGACGTTTCTCTGCATTCCCAGCACAAAACTGGGGACACATCTGCTTTCATTTATTTAAAGTTTACATTGCCTATGCTAAAGACAGGTATTTATCCTCAAGTATGAGACAGTAAGCATTGCACAATAGCTAAACATTTTAATACACGCAGCTGAATTCAACCTTAATGAATTCAAAAGATTTTAATACTGGAAAGTTCCACAAAAATTGCTGAAGATGACAATAGTTTCACCACTGGTCTTGCCACCCACCCCCTTTTGTAATGTCTATATTCACTTAAAAAAAAGAGTTAAGCTCTTCAGAACACTACCCACCTTGAACTTTCTCTCTCCACTTATATGTTCATTTGCCACATTCACACAAGATCAGTGATTTACTTGACTGGTCGTTATTTGCCACTCTGGCTAGAAGTTCCTCTTCCCTCCCCTACCATGGAGCTGCTCACATGCCACCCTTTGCAGATCCCCCCAGACGTGCCAACCACACACCAAAGCCCAACCGGGGTCACCAACTTCTTGCTGCTGCCCAGCCAATGTGCCCTGGGAAGCTCCACAGATCTCAGAAGCCCACTAGGAGCTGGAAACTCTTCTAGTCCCACAGGCCCCCCACCACCACCACTTCCCACTGCTGGCCAGTTTATGAGCTGGGGTGCAGTGGAAGGTACCAGTATCAGCACAAAGGAAGCAAAACAAAGTAAACCAAGAAATTTAATCTGCCGCTAAACTAGGATGGGTGTAATCCCTAGGATAGCGCAGCCAACATCTATCTCCCCAGCACATCTGACACCACTTCCCTCCAAATAACTGGCTCCTTGTTTTAATGAATCTCTCTGGATCAAAGGTTTCCTCAGGGCACTTAATGAGACATCAGCTGTCTGAACTTTAACTTTGAAGCAAAAGAACAGCATCTGACTTAAGAGCAAAGAGCGTGCCCAAGCAGCCATGACAAACCTCACTGATAAAAGTCAATGAGCGATTCAATCGAAAGGTTCAGATGCGATTAGGGCAGAGGGAAGAAAAAAAAAACCAGAACAAAAACCACCACAATCAGGGTAGCATTACCATCCTTTCCCATATTTACTGCTTCTCCCTTGTTCCTTTGGCAGGTCACCGGAGACCTACCAATGGAGAACAGTGTCACTTAACTGGAGCTTGACTGAACCAGGCTCTGCAAAGGAAACTCTGCACTTTAGTTCAAGTAGGGGTATCGCAAATTCTGGAAGGAAAACCCCACAGAGGGCTGTTGAACACCGAGATACAACTTCGGGCTTAGAAAGTGCTCCAATTAAAAGCCAAAAAAGTGTTCTAAGACATATCACAACATGCTTGTCCTAATGTATGTTATTTGCTAGAGAGGGAGATCGCTACACAGCATTTGAGTCTGAACCACTGTGTCCTACCACAGGATCAGAGAGACAGTGTCAATGGTACCTGTCAACATGCAAAAACCTCCATAGGTGAAGGATGAGTCAGCTGGGATTTTCTCACTTCAGTTAACTGCAGTAAAGATTAACTAGAAAAGTTAACTGCAGTATATAATTAAAATATTTCAACGTCCCAGTGATTACCTATTTCTTAGGACTGTTGTGCAAAGCTGTTTTATCAAGTAACTTACATAAGTAAATGGTTATTTTGACTTCCAAATTCCCCACGAACATTTGTAAATTTCTTCAAATAAAGTAAAAAAAATACCAATTTACAGATGATGAAGGGTTTTCAGCAAATATCTCACATCAGTTAGAACTGAACCAGTTTACTTTGGCCCCTCCAAGTCAGTCAGAAGAATCAACAGAAAATACTTGCTTTTTTTTTTTCCCAGCAGCCATCTGCGACTTCAGCATGAGACCAAGTCAAGAACAACGGACCTGTTGCAGGGATGAGGACAGTTTCCTGGCCATTCAGCCGGTGGACCTAACAAGCCCCTGAATGTCTATTTTGGGAAGTCAGCTGGGAAGGCTGGGAACCACTGGGGTGGAGGGAGACTGGAGCATCAAACGGAGGGCCAGTGCTCCTGGGAGGATCTGGATGACTTCGAGTACAATGAAAACAATCCAGCAGAGATCTACAAAGAGGTTCTCAGTGCTATTTTTGGCCACCCAACCGCACAGCTATAACCGGACATAAAAGTGCCCTTATCAAGCATGATCTTTTCATGTCCTTGACATAGGACTGACAAATACTTTAAATGACCACTGTCATTTCTGCATGCTCCGCAAGCGCATGAGCTACTGGCACAGCCTGTGCCAAGACGATCAGTGGTGCCTAGGTTCAGCTCTCACACCCCGCTGGGATTCAGATTAACAGATATAAAAGCCTGAAGTACTAGCAGGCTCCGAGAAATTCTAACGAGTCAACAAAAATGGCCTTTCCATATAAAACGGAAATTTAATGAAAATATTTGATTACTAAATCCCCATTTGTTCACTGTATGTTTAAATACGGAGCTTTCTTCTCAGTAAAGACAAAAGAGTACACAGTTTCTAAAGTGTTTTTCTACTGGGAAAGAAATAAAGATGTTTCATTAAAAGAAGCAGTCACCACAGTCTTCATTAAAGTAAACCACAACACTTTTTATTCCCCTGAAGGGAAGGGAATGAAAGAAAGGTATCAGCAGACTTGGCTCCCTGGCAAGCAAGCTTACAAATGAACCGCTGTTGCGTGATGGGTTAGGAGTGGAAGGATAAGCAGAAAATTGGAGAAGAGGCAGGCAGCTCCTGGAAAAAGCTGCAAAAGCATCACAAGGGACATGCACTGTTTCCTCCCGGGGCAGCCCTTTGCAGCCAAGCATCCTGGTGTTTCCTCTGTGTGTGGGGGGTGGGTGGGTTAATACTCAGAAGAGGGAAAAGGAGGGGATTTGTTTGCTTCCCACTACCATACTGCAGCCAAAAGACCTGCTGCAAAGCCATGCAGCTTTTCATTTTCAATGTGTGATCAACTCCTAGGAGGAAGCACATGTTACTCGGCAGCCCCATTGCTGGAGCTGGGAGTTACCACTGGTCCTGTTCAAAATTCCAAGGTAGAAACTTAAGCTTTTTGACCGCTCCAGTACAGCCATCAGTTATCTTCATATTTCCTCTATAAAAATGGAGCTTATGTTTGTCCGATTGCTTAAACAAAGTAATTTTCAAAACCCAACCAGATTTTGCCTGTAGTATTCCACCTGCCTGTTTTCATGGGGAAAACTTTGTATTTTCACATCATGAGACAGAATAAGAAGTAGCTGATTAAATAGTGAAACAACAAAACACTTGCAAGGGCTTCATTTGATACTATTCCCCCTTCAACTTTACATCAGGAAATCAATGCAATGGAAAAGAAGAAAACTGAAGTGAATGGCAAATCACCCAACCCATGCATCAGTTCTGTTCACAGTGAAAGGCAGTTCAGGAAACTCACCCGAAGAGAATGAATCCGTGTACTGGATCCAGTTGTTGTTCACATCATTCAAATACATTGCAGCAATGGTTCCTGGCAGTCACTTCTCCCTCCACAGCACAGCTGGCCGTAAGGCCTATTTCTTTAGCAACAACTGCTTGCTGTGAACTACAGTGAGATGTGCTATCTAGATCCATACACTTCTTTTTGACCACATCAGTAGGGAGAAATGTACTGCTGTCCTCCAAATCCCAGACAGAATTAGCACACGATTTTCAGAGTTAGTGGATTTCTTGGGGCGGGAGGGGGGAGGGCTAACCTAACATAGAGGTACTGAGGTGAAGCCCTCAGGGATTCAGAGTTACACTATTTTGCCCAGCAGCCTGCATTTGAACCCCAGCTGCATTTTATACCTTCAAGAGTGTACTGCTCAGCCCAGAGTTCCTACAGTAAAACCCTCCATCTAGGTATGCTTCTTCCAAGCATTTTTTCACTCATGTAACAAGGAAGCAATTCATTAGTGTACAGGTTTGTTTTAAAGAGTTTAAGGAATCTTCACAAGTCCACAAGTCACAACCTCTATTATTAATTGGAAAATCAGTATTAAAAAAATAACCTTAAGTACACAGATGAGCCATCTACACACTGAGAAAATTAAAACTAACTACAAGATTATCATAAACACAAAATTTATATGGAATTCCAGTATAAATTTGCAACACTTTCACAGAAAAGACAATCCTGTTCAACATTTCCATGAAGGAAGCTCACCTAACAAGTGTTGCCCAGCATGGGTGCAGCATATACAGAGTATTCCAAGATGCGCATACAAGTTTCACACAAATCTCAAGGACAAGAGTTTTGAAAGGCTGTATGTATTACCAGCCTCTTTAAAAAGTAACCCACTGGATTTTTTTAATTACTTGCTTTTAAGCATTCATGTTCAGATCCATCAGGGACTGGTTTTCAGAGTGGCATGCATCCCATTTGAAATTTAAATTGGTTCTCAAAAATCTTAAGTAATTTTTGACATACAGCTCTAGTTTACAAGCCTTGCAGCCCTATCCTTAATCAAAACATTTTTAACAGTGTTAGCAGCAGCTTCTCCAAGGACATTTTGTCTATACTGAGGTTGCAAGAACAAGTTCCATTTTTTTTTAAATTAACCATAACAGAACAGAGATAACAACACTAAGATTGCACAAAAGGTTGATACTGACTTTTTTGGAAACACACCAAGTTTAATATTATCATAATAGTCTAATTAGTACTACACTTGCATGATTTTTTTAGTGGAAAAAGCCCTGATTCTGGAAAGTATATTAACATTACACTTTTACTGCATAGCTAGTGGTCTTTCTGTTAAACACAAATTTAGCCTTTACAATGTTTGCTACTTGTTGTTTGCCAGATACTCAACTTTGACTAATGTTTATCTCCAGTATCATGCTACAATATTTTTCCTACAAATATAAAACTAAGTTGGAGGTATCAATGGTTGCACAGCACCTGTTCTTCTAGTCTTAATCACAATTTAGTGATCTTTGTGATACTCCAATGCATGTCAAATACAGTCAAACCCAAGGTAGCATTAATATTCCCTACTTTATTAATGAAAACACAGGAGCAGTGACACACATACTATGTTCAAAAAAACTTTAGAAGCCTAGTACAGCTCTTTTCCAGACTTATAAGACAGATCTATAAAGAGATGAACTGCTGTCACTTGCTGCCTGCTTACTTAATCCCTGCTCATCAGTGAGTGATCTTACAGATAAGTATTTTCCATCATAAAAGACCTAATATCTTCATTTTAAATAATCCAAACTTAACAGTGACATGGAAGAACAGAGGAAATGTAAGCAGATACTTCAGAAAGTCACCACGCAAAGGAGCTTCTGATCTTTCTCACAGCATCTCATAAGCCATGTATCTTACAGGACAAAGTATCATTTGTGGTTTTTGTTTGGGTTTTTTTTAAATTCAAAGACACTGTAATGAAATACAACTCTTGTGAGAACACCTTGTTTGTCTGAACATTCAAAAAGCCCAAATACCTCATATCTTGAGCACTGAAAAGAGGTACACTTGACTTTTTAATACTTCATATTCCCAACAGCATACAACAAAGCCATTGTGAGGTATAAGGATATTCTGCATGTTTTAAAGCTAAAACCTCTTTAAACAGCTGAAGAGGGTATTAGACGACTGGCTCCATGATATTACAAAAGTGAAGAGAAATTGAATCAAAATTTAATATTGACATGCCCCCTCCTACACACTGAGTATCACAAGACCCTATGCAGTATAAAATATCCTTTTTGGTACACAATCAAAGCCATCATTGCCCTCAATCTGTGCTGGATACAGTCCCACATATTTTTCAGCGTCTGGTAGTTTTGGATCTGTGACTGAGGGGATATGTCTATTCTTGTCTTATGCAAGTTCATGTAAATGAATATACAGACACTGACTCCTGCTTGTCTCATGGAATATGGTTAAAGTCTTGTTTTTCTTTTAGACTTTTATGAGCTCCTGATGCACAGATAATGAAAAAAAGCAAACACGTGGTGGAAACAACAAATCTGTACTCTGAGCTTTTAGGTACACAGTTCTTCCCTACAGACTGCAGTGGCCACAAAGCTTTCTTAATTTTTGCAAATAAAAGCTTAGCTTGAGTTTGGGGTTGGTTTTTGGGTTGGTTTTGGTTTTTTTCAGAAAAAAAAAAAAGCTGCTATGTACCTCAACTGAGTTCTTCTGTAAGCTTCTATAATTGCTCAGTTACATGGGACAGCACTCAAATAACACAAGACAAACTTTTCTCATTATAGTGCAATTTATATATATTATCAAATATATGTTTTCACAAATGTGAAAGCATATTTACATGTGTCCACTATATGAAATTCAAGCTCCAGACTGAGAACGTTCCTTAAGAAAATTCATATTCAATATATGCAGTGTAATTTTGTTCTTTACACAGCTGTAACAGACAAATGCAAAGTTTCTACCATATAGTTCCAAGACACAATATGCAACAAGACACAGACAGGAAAAGTTAAGCTTTCATAGTAAATATGCTCTTTATGAGCATTTATTAAAACAAAAACAAAACCACCCAAACCAAAACAACTTTCAACACAAATTGGCCCTATTAATCTCAGTCTCACTCAAAGGAAACCAGCATTTTGCACTTGCAACTTCTCTTCTAATGAGAGATGATTTCATCTCTGATTACTCTTTATTATTGAAGATGAAATTCATGCATGTTAGCAAGGTTTATGCAAAATATATATATACACACACATTAAAAAAAATCAAGATTAAGACATTTTATGCACATGATCACACATCAACAAAGTAGGAACATACAGGATCTCACTGTAGGGATTCCTTACCAAAAAAAGCCTTATATATTAACCAAGTCAAAGGAGGGAAATACCGATATCTCTAATGACTTAAGTCTTCTAATCACACCTAATGCTGTCTAGCTGGCAAGCCATTTTCACTTTACACAGTTCAACAGACCCATGTTTATCCTGATATAAGTAGCAAAACCAAAAGCTTCTCCCCACTACCCACTCGTGTCCCTCTCTTTTCTTAACATGCCAATTCCAGTGACAAAACGTAGAAACACGATCAAAGGTAAAACCTTAAGTGCCTCCTCAGTTAATATTACTAAAGCAGTTTGAGTTCTGCTAAAAGTATTCTGAGTTGGAAATGGCAGAACTGCACTGCATATGACAAGCTTGTATTGGCAAGAAATACACAACTTACTGACTGCAAAATGAATACTTCTTGCTACAATCTCTTGGCAGGGGGGAGATAGAGTCATGCTTTGGCAAAAATCCCCCCTGACCAAAATAATTTCCTCTAAACCTTTTAAAAGTTCAAACATATTTTAAACATTTAGCTGCCACTCTTTCTCGGCCTGAGGTTTTCAATTACTCAAACTCCTTGGGTCAAAAAACTCAGCTGACAAGCTTGAGCTGTGCAACATGCCTCTGAATTACCAAAAACTGAAAAATTTGGGTGCATACTGTATGATAAACTTTCAAAGCAAACATTAATAAAAATGAAAGAGAAAGGTGCTTCAGTTGAAAGTGATAAAAATAAACACATCGTACACAACATTTTTAATAGAAGACTAGTAAGGTGCCTTCTTTCACTACTGTATCACTTCTCTGGTGCTTCTGTGGCATATGGAAACAATAAACATTCAGACAGAAAAGTCACAGTCCTGCCGAGCTACTGTAAAGAATTAAAACTCCTGATCTTGCTTAGGTTAATACTTAAAGGAATACAAGCATAGATTACCATTTTACAGCTGGTGAACTGAGGCTGTTACACTCCTTTTCTCTTAGAAGACTTCAAAGAGATAAAATACACTTATTTTGATTGTCATGGCTAAAGTTATGCAACTTTATGCAACACACAGCATATGTGCTTATAAAACAAAGTAAGCAAGTATTAGTTTAAAAAAAGAGAAGTCTGCTGACGGAGCAGAGGTTTTGCGTAAACACAAATGACAAATCAAGTGTAAGCTTCAGCTTCAGACCTAGGGTCTGATACTTCTTTGGTCCAAGTGTACAAAATACACCACCGAAAAAACTATAGTCCATTATCAGCCACCTGACTTTTACGCTGTCTTACTGAGCTTTCAGTCTCTGGATCAGCTAAAGGTTGTTCACTTAAGTCTTCCATTTCTTCTTCCCCTGATTCTTTTCCAAGTGCTAAATCCTCCTCTGAGTCATCAGCACTTGAATTTGCTGCATCTTCTCCATCTGAGAGATCTTTTACTTCTGCAGTCTCTTCCACATCATCTGCGGAAAGCTCTGCAACCTCCTCCGGTTCTTCTAATGCTGCATTCTCCACATTATCCTTTGTAATTGCTTCTTCTAAACAAAAGAGGAGTTTCAAATACTGAAGTTAGACTGAATCTCAGAATGATGTCTTTTCAAGTTACATCACCGTGTATGTATTCTGAAATATTCATAAACATTATTATTGAAAAATTGTACAGGACTGTATTTTCCTTATTTTTCAATTATTTCAAATAAATCTTCAGTAGTATTTCTCCTCCATCTTCATTTGGTTTTTCTTGCATATCAGGCATAGATAGCTTCCATTTTGTTCCACCAAGTTACAAACTAAAGAAAGATCAATTTTACCTGACTCCTTGAAGAGGTATAATTATCAAACAAATCAGTGGGAAAGTGATAAGATACTGGTAAGCTCTGTCAGGTAACAGCTGCTGTTGAGTCAACCAGCCAATTGGATAGCATACTGCACAAGTACGCATAGATGCATTTTTCTTTTGATAGTGATGAACATCTAAGATTTTGAAGATGGTAATTTTGCACACTTATGAATTCTAGATTTGGCTAAAGTCTTATTGGCCAGTGTCATAAATGCACCTTCATCTTCAACAGCAAACCAATACACACAAATGTATGCAATTAAAAAATAAGTTTTTAATTACAGTCAAGTTTTGACTCCACTTAATAGCACAAACATACCAAAAGGTGTTCTGGAGCTTAACACACATATGGTGCTGACAAGAGACTTTATTTCATGTGCAAGTTTTTGCCTTGCATGTTTGTAGGGAGCAGAATACTATTCAAAAGCCTTTTCACTAAGGATCAGGAAGACATATGTTTTCTTCTTTTATTTGAAGGAGATGCAACACCTTCCCCCATCTCCACAGCTGCAGTCTCTAGATTAATTTGATTCCCTCTATCTCCTCCTTTCCCCAACCACAAATTACGTAGAGCATTTTACAGATTCAGAATGTTGCATCTCCTAATGCAATATACAGAGTGCATATTAGGATGTGGAAGTGTCCTGCCAAAGCAAATTCCTTTCTATATTTAAGCAACAAGTCTAGTGAATATGCACCTGCACAAAATACACAAACTCCAGTATCTTTCTTCAAGACTTCCTCATTTTGAATGCATTTAGCCTCTTCATGGCTGTGGAAGCTAGAACAAATTACTGTTGGTTTGCAGTGGTTTTTTTTTTGGTCTGCTTTGCTACCCTTCGGGTGGATGCTTTGACATCAGGATTTTAGAGCCCAACATACCAATCTTTGTCAGTGTGACTAAAATTAATACCTGGATTATTGGCTCACATCTAAGTTCTTGACAGTGTACTGCCCTCCCTCCTGCAAGTTCACATTTAAACCTACAGTATCCCACCCACTTAAGAGTTCTTACCAGATGCTTCAGCTCTGTATCTTGACTTGGATGGGCAAAGGCAGTCTGAAATCAAAACCAGTATCTGTGTAAAGGAAAAAAAAAAGCATCTATTAGCAAATCATCCCAGCAGCCCCTGCACTATTAAGTATTTTCCTACTCATCCTTTTAAAATAGACATACAATAAAAGTTAGAAAATTACATTTTCTTGCTCAGAGATAAGAGCTAAATAAAAAGACAGGAAAAACTGCATTCTCAGTGTATACCAGCCAACATTCTCTGCTTTCTACTCCAAATTTTCTGCCTCCTACTTCCCTAAATTTACTCAGTTTTGAAATGGCTTGCGTCTTGAGAGGCCCAGAACACAGTTGAAGATTTTTTTATTTATTTATAACTTATGAAACCTTCTTGGTCAAAATTTTCTGTATTTTGGGATGTTATTCAACTCCTACCCCTGACTCCCCAATCCACGATGTGTACTTCCACCTTTTGTGCTTGATTTTGTCTTTTAGGTTTTTTTGTTGTTGTTATTCAAAGCAGCCTAGTGTCGAACACATACAATCAAAGTGCAAGAAGATATTTATGTCTTATTGTCATGTGCTAAGAATAACACAGCAGAAAGAGATGATACCATGTTAAAAGAAATATATTTCAATCATTGAAAAGCTTTTTAGAAAAAGCTGAAAGATTAACCTGACGTTTTTTCAGCTTTTTCATGTTTGGTTTTTTTTAGTGAAGGAGGAAGAAGGAAAGTTTTTTTTAAAAAATTATCGTATTCATTTGCTCCTAGTTACACTAACTTGATTTGCACTCATTTGGGGATGAAAATCTACCATCTAGAAAAATGCAGCTGTTTAAATTGTATAGTGAAAGACATTTGCTCATATATACCAATTCAATTAGGTATAAAAACGTGGGTTTGCCTCAATACATACACTGCTTTGAAATCACTTCCCCATACTACTGAGAAACATACTTACACCATTTTTCTTCATTTCACTAACACTAATATTTGGGCTGAAGGGCAGAGGTCCAAGTGCCAGAAACAACCTTTACACTTCCTACATGGAATAGTGACTTAGCAGGTAGTTAAACCAGTTATCAGCATAACTGTTTTAAACTGTCTTTGCAGTTGCAGAACATGCTTGTAGACCAAGCAACTAGTCTGAAAGAACTATTCCCATCTATATTTCCTTTTCCAGCTCAGTTTCTCATTTAATACTGATATTGGAGAGGTCACAGAGCCACATCATTCAAATATTCTGAAAGGAAATAATCCCAGCTCCACAGGTAAAGCAACTTTGAACTGTTTCCACTGATGAAACAACACAGGGCTCAGGATATAGTCCTTAACATTCACATATATAGCTAACAGGTTTGTTTTAATAACCTTCCTGATGTTTTGGAAATTGATATATCAACACACCAGTTCTAGTTAGTAACAAGAGAGGTCAGATTTTTCAATTACTAATGAGAACTCAAACCAAAAGATCACAGGGGAGAAAGAATTTAAGACAGATTTTATTAAAACCAAGCTGTAACCACAAAGCTATGCCCTGGAATAGAGTAAATCAATTAAACCCCCAAATCTTCAAAGCCTTTAAAAAAATATTTCATCCTTTCATTTTGAATAACAGTACAGCAGCATACTTACATTGCTAACTCCCACAAATACAATCCTATTCCAGCTAATAAAAATCTCTCCACAAAGCCTGTGTTTTTAGAAAGTTGGGGGTCTTAACACAATTCTGACCACACGCATTCATTCAGTCCTTAAGTACAAAAGTCTGGATACAAAAGGCCAATATAAAAATCACTTGTTTAGTGGATGGACTAAACAAATCTAAATTGAAGCATGAATTTCATAAAAAGGTTAACTTTTTTGAGTGAACCAGTCTTAACCTTTACCAGAAGTAGGTAACAACATTGGAGAGTGGATCTGCAGTACTGAACATTAAGAATTTTAATAGAAGAGAGGAGACTATTTTGGTTGGAAGGGACCTACAACAATCATCTAGTCCAACTGTGTGACCAATTCAGGGCTGACCAAGTCAAAGCATGTTATTACAGGCATTGTCCAAATGCCTCCTAAACACTGACAGGCCTGGGGCATCGACCACCTCTCTAGGAAGCCTGTTCTAGTGTTTGACCACTATCTCAGTAAAGAGATGCTTCTTAATGTCCAGTCTAAACCTCCTTGGCACAGCTTTGAACCATCCCCATGTGTCTTATCACTGGATACCAGGAAGAAGAGATATGTCATTAAAATAAGGTACTTCAGTACATCTTATCAGTGAAGTTTATTTTTTTTTTCACAAGTTAATGCAAAGCAAAAGTTCTAGGTACCTGAGAAAAATAAAGTAATATGCTTTCTTACCAAACCCAGGAACAGGCCAATCAATAAGGTAGCTAAGATGAAGATTGCATAAGAAATCCAAACATGAATTCCAAGAGTACCAGTGAGGTAGCTATGAATTTGCTGGAAATGAGAAGAAGATACTTAATAGCTTCATACCTAACACCACTTATGATACTGCCGTCACCATTACATAAATTGATATCCAATTAAGACCTTTCATTTAACAGTATTTATACTAAAATCTTCCCCCTCAAGCCCTAGTCATCCTTAAATGTCATACTGCAATTCTTTTGACACCATTAAACCTTGTTGTTCTTTACTGAGTTGTTCACATTAAAAGGCTTTTTAAGCAAAGGATGCACAATTCCTTATTCCTAAGGTACTCAGCATTAGAGATGCCATATGTAATCTTACTGCAGATAAATGTATGAAGCCTCAGAGCACAGCGGAAAGTATCACAACATTCTTGATCATTATATTCTGTAAGAAGGTGGGAACTGTCAGAGACAGACTATTGGGCTAGATGAACCCACGGCATGAACCTGTACATTTATTCTTATGGCCTCTGTTGTAGGAAGGAGACAATACAGTAAATGTGCCCAATTAATGATAGCCGCAGCATCCACAGAAGTCTACAAAGCTGATTATTTAAAAAAGGTAACTTAAACATTTCAGAACCAAAAAAGAATCAAGTCAGGTTAAAAGCAAGTGTCCTTTTACAACTACCTCTCAAGTACACCACCAAGTGAAAAAAATTTAACTTCATGCAGAGCTTTATCCCAGAATTATATCTGGGAAGCAGAGTGGTAGACGCTTAAAAATTGCACAAAATGAAAATACATACTTAAATTTGGGAATTCATTCATTAACTAAAATTAAGCCATATAGTTCTTACTCAAGCTCTTTAGTTCTTAAAAGAAGCCACCCATTCTAAGCAGACACTGAAAAAGTGATTTCACTTATAAATTTAAAGAGAATAATCCAAATACAACATTAAGATTTCTTTGAAACTGAAGTCTGTTATTCAAACCTACAAATTCAATTGACTGAACCAAGCATCACATTGAGTCAGATTGTCTGGTAGGAAGTAAATTATGACATTAGATCTCTTCTAAGACTATATCCATTAGAAAACAAACCACAATCTACATTTACAAAAGTTTAATTATTGAATTTCCAGGGTGTTTGTTTTTTTTTTTAATGTTAGAACAGCTTCCAACATTTATTATAGCATATACAAGGACAGCACAGCAAGAAGAGTGATGAAATGTGCAGCCGAAATATTCATCAAAGCGGAAAGCAAGTTAGAGAAGGTTTCTTCCCAGAGCATTTAATCTTTCAGGAAGGAAACTAGACAGAGACAACATCATTACACAGCAACTATGGAAGTGAAACATCAGAAGGCTATAAAAAGTTAATACTATTCAGTGAAAGAAAGAATCAGACAGTTTGCAGAGGAAACCTAACAACTGAAAGTTCTGTTTGATTCTGGGTTAGTTAGATGCTTGCTGGAAGCGATACCAACTCTGTTCAAACCCTCTACTACCTTTATTTTTTGTAGCACATCACAGTATTAAGACCTTTTGCTACAAAGACAGTCTCTCAATCTCGGTTACACTTGATGATTTTAAGAACGAGTACGTTTCCTGACCAAAATTGGAAAGGTCTGAAAATTCTCAGTATTTGCATGCTACAGTAAAAACTTTGATAGCTCCCAATGAAAGGGTCTTGAAATATTTTTAAGTTCAAAGCATACTTCAGTGTATGCTAAGCCTTTCTCCTTTACTTCTGATAATTACTCGTCCAAATTTGTTGTGTTCCTGTGTGAATGGCATTGACAGTTTGAAATCCAGATGCAGAAATTCTTACTAAAAAATAAAACCATTACCCTCTCTTCTCCTGTACAATACCCTAGACGCAAACAAACTACAGAAGAGCATGATTCACAATGCTGAAAATGAACCTGGATATAATCTTTAGTAATAGTATTAAGTGAGAGAACCTGGTAGATACTAAATGTATTCCTGATGTTTACAACCATTTTTGCTGCAGCTCTCAAAAAACTGATTTATCCTGTTAGCACACTTCAGTAGAACATTTTAACTACACCAAGATAACAAGAATAGTAAGTATTTTCAGTATTGATGATAATCTTCACAATCAAACTGCCATTTTTGGCATAGTCCATTAGTACCACAAAATTTATAGTGCAAAGATACTATACACCCAATGTACAGCAAACGTAAGGAAAATTTAACTCTGATAAAAGGTTAATAAAAATATTCAGTTAGGTTTTGACTTCTAAACAGATTATTCTAAGCATAAAAAGGGGGTATGGAAAACACTACTACATAGTTACTTACCCTGATCCATCCAGAGAGGTGAAATAGCCCTGCCATGCCATGCATCCTAAAAAACAAAGAAATGGAAGGAACAAGTTATAAGACAGACAGGAGTTGAGATACACAACAAACTGCACAGAAACCAGAAAAAGATTCTATAGACTTTCAAAGCCATTCAGGCCCTAGTAATTGTCAGAAGGAGGCTATTGCAAACAAAATTATGTTAATTTAAGCCAGCTCAATGCAAAGCATTGAAACAGTGACTTGAAAGATGACATCTGAGCATAATCAAGAAATAGCAATTCCACAGCTTAACCCTGTGCAGCCGTAACCATCTTCTCCCCAACTCACAGCAGCATGCAGCCCTGTAGCTCCTCTCCCGATTACTAAATATCCTACAGCTCTTCCTCATTGTCAGATGAGAAATAAGGACACTCACTGGATGTTTGACGTGAATTTACACATAATAGCTTTAGCCAGAATCAAATGCAGGCCATTCACATCTTTGGTTCATCCTTTATATCACACAAGCATTCGACGCTATTTCAAAGCAAATTCAATGCTCTGAAAAACAATTCTAATATACTGTGTAAGCACTACACTGTTTCCTATTCCAAGAGAGGACACAAGACTTCCTTCTAAACAAATAAACAAGAAATCCTTAAAGCCAAAGGCTGCCTGCCCCAAGTAGCCATAAGTCATGAAGTAATAATTTACATAAACATGCATTTGGTTCCAGTACTTAGTAGATATTGAAAATGACACTTACATAATGCTCAGTGGCTGTACTTTTTTTCTTTATATATTTTCAAAGATTATATAAACAAGCCTTAGCAGGCACAAACAAAAGCGGATGCAGAAAATAAACTGCTTTTAAAGGTGAGAAACTGGAAAGCAGGCTGTCAATACAGATTGCTTCTTCAAAGCCTACATGTCTAGGGAATAAGAGCCTTTTGTCTTGAAGCTGTCAACATAGCACTCTTAATGAATAATGAGCTATGAAACATGTTTCTTGTTAATAAAAACAAAGTATTACACTATAGAAGATGGAGACTTCCATCCTGCTACAGGTTCCACAGCTTCCCATTTTCTCTCTAAAACATAACCTTGAAGATCTTCCAATGTCCGTGAGCCTCGGTATCTGCGAAATACTCCATCATTTGCACTAAAAAACAGAAATATACAATAACACAGATATCCCTTAAACTGTATCTATGGTAAAAAAAAAACAAACAAACCAAACAAAAACCCATATACATTATAGATTTGACTTGCTCAGGAAGTTGAACACCTAAGCATTTTCAGTATGTTTTAAAACTGTAATCCATGATGGAAGGTCTCAGTTTTTAAAATGCATGAGCTTTTGCCATTTATTAAAACCACCATTTTTCTTAATTAGTCACTCACATTACAGCAAATACAAAGCACATGAGGATAACCACCAAACCATTTTTTAGACACAACTCAGAATTAAAAGTGTGCATATATATATGTGTGTGTATATATGCACTACTCACAATACCATGACTTAATAAAGGGTTCAATATTTAAAGGATGACAGCTTCTTATTGGAGAAGATAGATAGCAAACACCTCTTCTGATCCATTTTTAACAGTATTGATAACAGGGGAACCTCATAAAGTCACTTAAACTAAAGAAAAGCCTCAGGTGAGGACTTTATCATACAATCAAAGCTCCAACAATAACCTGAACTGAAATCAAAAGTCAGTATTCCTTCTTTTTCCCCTGCGTTTCAGAGTTACAGTTTAAAACAAGTGGCAAGTAGGAGTCAACAGCTACATATTGCTATTAAGTCAATAGATGAAGAGTTCTAAGCAGTACAGAGCAGCAGTACAACAAACAGTGGAAAATTTCTGTACTGTTTTACATGCAACTTATGCAGTCCATTATTCAAGTGAGAAATTTTAGTGACACTTCTATACAGTCAAGTGTGTCTGCTCACATACAGTCAGGTTTCTAGAAGGCAATACTGCAAACCTGCACCAGTTTTTACAAATGCTATTAAATATTGTTTCCAGACTGAAAAAAGCATCACTCTTATCTAGGTACAAAACTGTTTATAGGAGAACCTTCCACCATAAGTTAAAAACACATACTTCATGTTCATTTAGTGCACTGAGCTCCTGAAAAATGTTTTAGGGATTGACAAAAGTGAAATAAGCCAGTTGCTCAGTACATCTTCCATGCCACTGTTCAAACAGGACAGGAAAAAAGAACATATACTGAAACAGACAACTGTTTCTAGTGTGACACACTTACTGGTAAATTGTAGGAAGTGTTGTGACAAAGAAACGACCACTCAAGCCTAGAAAGGGAAGAAAAAAACACATCAAACGGTTAAGTAAAACTGAAATTTCTCAGCATTCTGACTTATCTATAAATACCTACAGATCTGTATTTGTAGACTAGAAAGCAGCAGACTGCATAGCTTTTACAACTGTTTTGTAAATACAGGTTTACAGTTTGTGTTCAGAAACGCTACAAACAGTAACAGAGACTAGATACTGTTGACAAATTAGGAAAAAATGCACACCTTGAAGAATGTTTACTACAAGTAATTTTTCTACACGTATCTCCCTAATCAATATTTGCACACAGCTGAAGTTTTTGGCTAGACCAGCAGCATGCACCTCCAACCAAGAGAAAGAGCCACACAAATGCATCTATATTCCAGGATGCTGTGTGCTTGTGTCTGTGTGTAGTCTCATCCAGACGATCTTTGTTTCATCTAGAAAGTTGGGCCACTAATGATAGCAGTGACAACAAAGGCTTACAAACTCTGGCCCCCCGATTTTCAGCCTCTAGCTGATTTTAAATGATTTAGAGCTGCACATTTCAGATGTCAAGTACTTCAAGTCATTAAATAAATTAATCTTTATATTTGCTTGTTTGCTTCCTCCAAATAATGCACATATACTGCACAACGAGTCTGTTCTTATATTCTGTAGGAAGGCTCAATCTCTCTCAAACATGACTGTAGCAAGACAATGTTTTGAATGTTTCTATGTTCTTTTCCTTCCTTCGCATACATTATTCCTCTCTAGGTAAATACAAGTGGTATGCCAACACATTTATAATAAAGCTTGGGATGTCTCAGCATTCTGTTCTGTAAAATATTGCAAATTTAAGCCATGAGAATAATTTTTTACACCATCCAGAAGGGTGAGTCATGTCAGCATTTTGATCATCAGACAGAAGACAGCAGAAAGGACAAAGAAAGGCTAAAGTAGGACTTCAAGAGGCTGACTGGAATTGATCCCCACTGACTGGCAAATACATAATAATCTTTTGACAAGTATCACCCTAGACAGTGACAACATAATGCAACTCATAGGACAGAGAAATTATCCAAATCATCAAAAAACAGCTTGTGGGGAAAAGATGTTTGAATTTCTCTGGCCTTGCACTAAGTACTGCTATAGAATAATAGATGCAAGTGCTTCCAGCTTCACTGCTGTGTTAGGTACACCAATGAAGATCTCCCAGTGTATGCCTTCACTGCAAGAGTCGGCCAAGAAGCATAAAGCTCCTGAACATCTCATAAGCAGGTTGTCTGTATGACTCAGCTAAGTTGTCAGGTGAAGATATCACTCTCTTCCTGCTCCCAAATCTGAGGAAAGTCAGGGCTACTTGACACTACCACCTCCTGAGAGTCAGAAAACCTGCAAGTGAGAGGGAAAACTCACCTTAGCGCTTAGTAATGTTATTTACTACTCAACACATCCAACTTAAAGACTGCAGAAATGAAAAATGTGCTACTAATGCAGTCTATTTTGGCAAAAAAAATACAGCAGACTTCAGAGATTATCAACCCCTAGATATGCAGTCTAATTCCATTAGTAAGGGCTACATTCTTCTAGCTAGCAATTGCCATTCATATAAAGTACCAATGTAAAGAGTACAAATCAGTTATGTGACTTTTGCTTTTATAAAGTTTGTGATAAACTTTTGGGGAACTAAGTCTTTATTCAGCTTTCAATAAAGTAAACAGCTTTCTGCATCAGGAAGCTAACCATGGAAAAGTACTACAGCAAGAGGTTCTGCTGTTGGAGACAGAGATGTGCCAGACCGAACCAAGCCAGGTATTTTTAAAAGTTTCAGTAGTAATGCTTTTTCTAGCGCGAATTCCCCTACAGAATAGGCAAAAACAGGGTTGTGGGGTTTTTATTGTTTGGGTTTGGGGTTTTTTTTTTTGGTGTTGGTTTGTTTTTTTTTTTTTTAAGATGCTTAAATCAAACCAGGTGCAAGCATCTTTAAAGTTCCAAAAAGGAAGTCGTCTTCATTTCAACTTTTCAGCTTTTTGCCTTTATTGCTATGAGAAGCAGCATGGTGGAAAACTTCATAAAACAGCTAAAAGCTGTGCCAGCACAGGGAGATGTGAAGTAAACAAAACCACAAGTGTAACAGTAGAATTAATCAAGCAGAAGCACAGCTGCACAAGAAAAACTAGATGGAGAGCCATAAAGAACACAATAAGCTTAAGAGCAGCAAAAATTATGGGAACACTGAAAGACTCTCTGAAGTTCTTAGAAATGCTAGTCAGGCACCCAGAAAACAAAATAGCTAGCTTAAATCTCTCTTACCAGTAGCCTATCCTAGAGCAAGTACCAACAGTCTCAGAATGAACAATGAAATCCATAAATTATAAAATCTGTTGCCAAAATGCATCTAAGCATCCCCAAAACTTTAGCTGGAGGTTTATTGCTTACCTAAGGCACCTCCTTAGATCAGTAAAACCAGGCATAAGCCAGCTACAAAAAGCTAAGAACAGACAGTAAATTGTTTTGGTGCGTGTTTCATACAAACTTGAACTGGCTAGTAGTTTTAACTTGAAATACAGTTAAGCATCTGTTTTTGTTTGCAAATAAAAATGTGACATATATCCATTATAAAGTCAACATATAATCAAGAACAGGAAAAAAACTTCAGTATTTGCACCCTGCCCGCCCCCCCCCAAAACCAGAGAATATAGATGCCATCCAAAAAAAAAGCTGCTTTCATCAAACAAGTACTCAAAGATTACAGAAGACACAAGAAGTCTTGTTTTAAATCACAGGTAAATGCTGTGATTGGGAGCTTAAGAAGGCACCACAAATATACAGAACTTTGAGATCCAGAAGTGCCTCTATTACTTGCTCTTGAAATACTGAATGTTTCAATAGAAAAGATGAGGAAAGAATAAGCACTTTAAGACTAGCACATCGAGTGACTGAAATATGCTGTAAATCCATTAAGGCTCCGGTGCATTTATTCTTTGGGCATCTCCTGTAATTAAGCACCGTGAATGGCTACCTTCTCCTAAAGGTTTTGGAAGTGCAATTTTATGCAACTCTGCACTCACCTAGTGGTTTTCCCCTAATTTAACGCATTTTGACTACTTTCAATTTGATGAAGGGGTTACATAACTAAAGCTAATTAAGGTACCATTGAGCAAGCAAAAACAGGAGCTAGAGCACTTAAGCACACCAAGAAAGGCTGAAGCATAAGCCTATAGTAAAAATACCTCAATAACTTTGGAGAGCTTCCAAAGGAGCTCATATACATTCAACATTACATCAACACCAAAGGTTAAATCTGTAATAAATCTTTGTTTTCCAGTTTGAGTATTCATTAGTTTCAGAAGTGGCTATGGTTTTCATGCTTTGTGCTGAACTGGATATTGTAGATATATTATGCATGCTCTAGTACAAATTCATCATTTTGGGTCAGTGCTTTGACATGCAGAAGTCAAACATCCTCAGAGGTCAAGACTCTCAGCAACATTAGAAATTCAAATATTTAAGGAATCTCTGGCTAAAAGTCACATCTAAGGTCTTAAGAATCTGACATCACTCAGCAGTCAGAAAAATTTAGACCAAAAGAAAGTATCAAGTACCTGTCCCCTTCAGGTCCCAATACTTCAAGTTCTTTACCAGGAAGAATAATTCAAGATCTCAAGTATTTCATTTTTACAGCCTTCTGAAAGTGCTTTTTTAAGTTAGTCACATCCAAATGCCACAATCAAGACTGAAATCCTTTTTTGTGAACACTGCATAGGCAAAAATATCCCTAATTGGGAAAAAATAACAAGATAGGATTATAACGCATCCCCATTTGCAGCCTTAACTCCAGAGTAACCACTACTTTGTTTATGTGCAGAAGCTGACTTTAAGTTTATATCTATGCAAAAATTTTTAATATTCAAACTCATCTGTTTAATAAACTGTAAATGATTAATATATGCACTAAAGGAGGGCCCCACATCAACAGCTTTTTGGCATCAGAGTTTTTGTATACTTCTAAACTTTTAACAAAACATTAGCCTACAACAGGTCTAGAACAGCTGGCATTTTCTTGTGAACTTAAATTGCTCTGAGACCAGAGTTTAAGTCATTTCCCTGTTGTTAACTTGATAAAGCTAACTTCTTCAGAATATTTTCAAATAATAAAATGGACAATCAGTAAAGCTTAGCCCTTTTTATTTTAGTAACATCTTCCTAACTCTCTCAGTCTTTTGATATTGCTGAGAAAAATCTTTTATCCCTTTGAAGCCAAAACAAGCATGAAGCATTCCCGAGAGATGCAGAGGTTTAAACAATATTGGTACTTGCTTACACAAACATAGATCCAAAACTTTTAAGGAAGTCACTACAGGAATAAATAAGATTGTGTTCATGCTTCTGTGCATAGTTAGGAAACCCTTTTTGTAAACACATTTGCATATGTGCATCACCAACAGAAAACAACAATAACATCTACACTTTAAAGCACCACTACAATTAAACAAAACAAGAAAACAGCACCATCATGGAAACAGTTAAGAACTTATTAAAGCAGGCTCACACTGCGGTAATGTTACCACACCCTGAAACTCTCAGTAACTGGAGGCTACAGAACTGGATTCTTCTGCAGACAGTTTGGAGCAGAGAGGAATGAGACAGGCAACAGCTTTCAGTGAAGTAGATTAAAATAGAGAATAAGCCCTTTTTAATACAGTATTAAGCCAGATCACTCCCCCAATTCTTTAATCCTTCAAACTGAGTTTATAAACTCAGGCTCACAGATATGAAATATATGGACAAACAAAATGTGGATAACGTTATTTTTATTTAGAAACCTCTTATCTGACTTGGCTGGTATCCCAGGTACTCCAGTAAAATAAAGCACACTCCCAGATACTAAGTGGTACTTATATTGAATAATTCCTTTTATTAAAAGTCTATTTCATACTATACCTGGTTCTTGAGTGACATCCACCTTTCCCACAGTGATATCTAGACGTTTGCTTTCCTTTGCAAAACTCTCCCATGTCAATTCAATCTGTTGACAAGCTGGACACCAAGGAGCATAGCTGAAGGGGGAAGACAGGTTAAATGTTTTAATATCCTTACACTTACAGACATTCAAGTTTATTTACTATACAGAGAAAATACAAACACATCAATCATAAAGGAAAAAGCCTACAGTTTTTCTTAATCAAGTGTACTGAATATGATGATCAAGTAGCTTTGTATCAACCCCTACGTTCCTCCTCACATTATTAAAACAAACACAAATCTCCACAGATTTGAGAAATTCCTATCCAAACCCCTCACTACCCATGATTTATTCTATTTACATATGAAATAAATCCATTTCCATTGCAGCTATCTAAATCATTGAAGCCAGGCTGTCCTCTGAAGCGGTATCCTTCCAAGTAACATTTTGTATTGATTTCCCACATCTCAGAACTTTCAGAAATTACATTTGCCTTTTCCCACTACTCAATACATCAAAGCATGCCCTTTTTGATAGCACTCTTTAGAGATTTAAAGAGCGCACATCAAATTCCTACTGCTCGTACTGTCCGTCTTTCTCCTGTTTTTTCTCAGACTTAATTTCAGCAAAGTAAGAAAGCATGTTTCAAAAGCCGAGTTTTCAATACTACCAATTGGGATAAGCAAACTAAGTTTGCAGTTGTTATTGATAATACCAACATGGAGACAGAACAGCTAACATGAAAGGATAATATCAGATAACGCTTAAATGCTGATAAAACCCCATTTCCCATCTTTATGTATTTTACCCTAACTTGGTTCACAAAGTCTGTGTCAAACCTGTGCAGCTTTCAATGGTCTGTCATATACACAATTAAGGTAACATGGAACAGCTAGGTATAGCATGTAACTAAGCCATGGCAATTGCCCATACACAGACTTACCCTTTTACAAATGAAAAGAGACCTTTACATGGTTTAACCTAATTTACTGGGGGGTAGAGGTGGAAATGTATATGTGCAAGTTTCTGATATTTTAAAATGAAAGGGAGCAAAAATAGTAGGTCTACAGACACACTACTTCTCACATTACTTCATATATGCTACCACACTCCTCATCCACTGCTAACAATAGAAACAGATTGCTTTATGGGCAAAGGCCGATATCCTTAACGGTCCACATAACCACTACACTTTAACTGGGAACCTCTACAAGGAACTCCCTTACTCCTTCAGCTTGTCTGCCAGTACTATTATCTGACTTAAAGAGTGGCACTTCCTATTCTCTGCCTGTCTTCTGATCAGGAATGCTTACTTAGTGGCTGCAGACTGAGATCTCTCCAGCCACCCACAGATGTTTCATGAAAATAAGACTGAACCTAAACCAGGTAATTTCTCACAGAAGAGGCGGAATCAAATTTACTCTGAATGCTTTATGGTAGTTTTGAAACCTAAGTATATAAAAAAGGAAAGCTTGTCATTTGGAAGTTAAAGATACAATTTAAAAATGTGTTGTATTTTACTGTACTAGGAATTTATGATTTTAAGTATGAAAGCTAATACTGTGGTTTTTTGAATCAACATCACTTTACATTAGTGTATCTGAAAACAGTCCATAAATCTTACCCTGCCAAGAAATAGCCTCTCAGTATCTTTTAAAAAGATGCTGGAAACAAGTCTCACATGCAGAGTTGTTTCCCGTTGTGCTGCTGGCCTACAGAAGGCTTTTAATAATATTTTGACAGATACTGTACTTGAGTATTATTTTATTACAGTAGCTTGACTGGTAGGTAAGAAACTGCACACATCCATCACATGCTGCTGCTGATGTTACTCTAAAATTAAAGACAGAAGTCAGAATGTTTTCCAAATCCAGCTTCTCTAGATGTGTCAAACTCACGCCAAGAGGTTTTAAAGATTAATGCACCCTTTAGCCTGTTCAAGGTACTATCTGATCTTGAAATAGAAATTTGGCCCATATCAACATTATGCTTAAGTTTCACATTCATAAGCCTTTCTTCTAAATGAAATTAAGTGAAATATTCAATATACATGGCTAACATTTATATGATTATAAACTTTTTCTTTAGCTCAAAGAAGCATTAAAATCCACTCATATCAAAGTTTGGCAGTGACAGAACATAACAATGAACTTCACAAAAAGCCTTAGTTGTTGGCTTCCTAGTTTTTATTACCAATATTGGATATGGGATGGCAACAGCCACATGTGATGCTACAAGATCCAGCCACTCAAGCTGAACATCGGGACAATCAGCCTTAAAACATCTGCTTTACATTCCTGAAATTACACGTTCAATTTTTGCCAGCCAGGCTACACCCTGTCCCCACATATACAAGAATGAACTTGAAATAGACATCAGATTTTTCCAAGAGTTATCACTGCTGTTTACTTTGACATCCTCACTTTTCTGAAGCTTTACTGTCTGCATTTGTTATGCAGCATTTGAAGCACTATGGAATTCAGGAGTGCCTCCTGGAAATAACAAAAAACATTCTATTGCCAAAGCCTTATTGTGCTTCCCTCTCAGTCTTAAAATACCTCCCCTTAGACTTTCTGTTTCAACACGATACAGAAGCGTAAGATACTTCATACTTCGGTCACCTTTATCAAAAGTTTCAAAAAACTTCTCGCACCCTGAAGAACTGAAGCTTAAGGACTTACTTTATTTCAATGCAGGCTTCTAATGAATCCTTTAGAACTGTGGCTGATTTGTATTTCTACAGGAGTCACAGTACAGCTACCATTCTTATATTCCCCGGGAAAAAGTAAATAAATAAATAAATCTGTCAGAGCATGAAAGTAGATCAATGTGTGTGCTGTGAAAGCAGTCTCCATTACTTTTCATTAAGTCATAAGATGCAAGACAAGGTCACTCACAAAAGCAGATGTAACCAAATTTCTTCTGCCATACTCTATGATTCTATTCTACTCCACAGACAGATCAGGAAATAATTAGCACCTTGTCAACACCACCAAATTTCGCGCTGTTACTCCTCTAGCTTCTCTCTTTGCACAAGGGGGTACCTTTAGCTGTTAACTTGTTGTTTGTGCTGTGCCCTATGCCCTACAAGCACACCAAGAATACAGCACTCAGGTCTTTCCAATTTAAAAATCAAAGTCCACTGGAATTTAAATCAAGACCTGGGCACTTGGTTAAGGAAAGGAAGTTTTCAGTAGTCTGTTACACATTAAAAAGCAATTTACTGATCTCCACCATTTAAAAGTCAGATTGAAAACAGCACATGCCTATAAATTATACACTGCCAAGTTATTCACTGCAAGCAGGTATCACACATTTCTCAACATACACCTCATTTCTGACATTACCAGTTCTCTTACATAGCACAAAGTTTTACAACTGAAATATCCTCATACATTGTCTACCCTCCATACATAAGGAAACTAACGTCTATCTTCTGGTCAGGTCCATTGAAAGAACAATTGACTTAAGTAGATTAAAATCACTATTTCAAAGTAGCCAGGTGTTTTCCAGTTCCTACTCCAATCCATTACAATACCTGAAACTTTTTCAGAAGGCATAAAGAAAGCAATACAAAAGCAAAATTTTAAACTCTTAAAAAGTCAAAGCAAAGTGTGTGTCTATCTCTGATCTAAAGCATAAAAGACCAAGCTTTGGCTTTCAAATACCAGTAACTTCACTGATGCCTGCAATACAAAAATAAATAAATAAATAAATACCTAAAACCAGTAAAAGCAAACATGCCATTCAGTCACATCACTACAGAGTTGATCAGTAAACACAGAATGACTTTACTAAGATTTACTGATACACAGTTCCCAGCTCCAAGCCACTCACCTCTCTTCTTGTAACTGCTTGGCTAGGGAATTCACCAATTCACTCATTTTCAAATGAGTGTAACTGACTCGTTCTATCTGCTTTTTCACTATCAGTAACTATCAGTGTTGAACAGATGTAACCTCAAATACCATTCTACACTTTTGCATTCTACAAATTGCTCTGATGGCAATTTCACGAAGTTGCAAGGATCTAGGAACAAAGGAGAAACAGCTTATAGATATAGGTATCAGAATTTGCTGAAGAGAAAACAGCAAAATAGACAAAGATGAAAGTTTCCCCTTTCAGTCTACTTTTTCTTGATTCAAGACACACAACTTTTATAAAAGGTACTGCTTACAGTAAACCAAGCTATTTGCTGGATTTCAGATTGGGAGTACTAATAAGATTAGAGGTGCATATGTTGAAACAGTACCTAATAGAATGGTAAAAATAGTATCAGAATGAAATAATTATTACTTTTATTCTTTTAGGTAGTTTTGCCTTATTGCTACAGGTTCCATAAACATACCTAAAAAAAAAAAACACCAAACAAAAAAAGACCATGCCTGATGTGTTTGGCTGTTACCTTAAGACTATCATTTAATTCATTCTTGTTCCTAAATACAGATATTTCTTGAGGCAGGATAGGCGGCTTTGTAATTTCAACAATAGATAAGCTTCAGAAGGTCAACTATATGGTTTTAGTCTACTTTTCAAGCAAGCAGGTAGTAGCCAAAGATACAGAAGTTAGTCCTTGTAATCTACCAAGATTTATCTCATAATAATACATGCTCCAGAAGCTGACAAGGAGTTTCCTCCCATGTGCCAAAACCCCTCCAAAACAGACAGGCAAGACCTCCCAACCCAAAAACAGTTGCTCCACAAAAGTTAAACAAGTTTTTCTTACAAATTGTCAAAGCCCTACCTACCTCAAAGAGCAAAGGAGGTTTCTTCCCTGCATTCTCCTGCCAAGTTTCACTTAAATGCCTTAAATCACAGATGGGCCTGCTGAAGTGACATACACCGAGGCACTGTTCTGAGGAATTTGTTTCAGTGTCCAAGCTCAACCTTATGAATTCCCATTCTGCTATTTATAATATTTATATTATATATAATATAATATAAAATATGCTATTTATAAATAACTGAAGTTATTTACTTCAGTAACCTGACATGCATCTCTTTTCCAATAATACCTGAATAAAGGGGAAAAGTAACTGTATACCATTGTGGTGTGATGCACTACAAGCCAAACAAATTGTATTCTGTAAGGTAAGATTTTAAACTTCCAAGAACAAGATGAGAAGCAAAGCAGGGTATATCTTAGTTATTCAGCTATGTAGTTTCAAAAACAAGAAAAGGATAACAGTACCATCTGCAATAATAATAAAAAAAAAGACCCCAACAACTTTCTATCTCAAGCATTTTTTTTAAAGATGGAGAAATTATTTTTAAAATAGAAAGCCAATCACTGAAAGATTATGTGAAATTCTCTAGAACTTCAGCAGATTAAGTTCCATCATTCTACATGGTTTTGTCCCCTTCTATAACAGTAAAGCATCTGCTACCAAGGATATTTCAGTTTCACATTTTCTCAGTTTCTGTTCAGCCAAGGCACAGCACAGTAATCTGCCACGTGTTCAGTTATTAAATAAGAGTCCATAGATAATTTGGTTACTTCCTCAGAACTCAGTCAGGAGGGCTGTAGAAGCTTCAGAACCAAAGCAGAGCTGCAGTAACTTGTTTTTCATTCCCCCCCCCTTTTTTTTTTTTTTTTAGGAATATGACAAAGAAAAGCCTGGATACTAACAAATCAAGAAGTAGTAACAGAAAATTCCCAATCTTATTGATCTCTCAATCTAAGTTACAGTAATTGTTAAATAATTCGTGGAACTCTTCAGGAGTTTATTTACACAGTGTTTCAAGCCAACTATTTAAAAGCATTAAACTATCCAAATACCAAAACATTCAGCTACATTTTTAGCACACTCCCTTGAAACTACAGACAAAAGTGCTAGTGAGAGGACTGAACCCTTGTGATAATCTGGCCTGCTAGATAGCAGGACAACGTTTAACAATAAATGACAATGTGTGTGTGTGTTGTTTGTTTGTTTTAATCTACTTCAGAAAGAAGATGATGTTAAATTAAGATCAATCAAGCTTGGAACAAGCTATGTTTACAAATGCAAAATGCACTTTTAAATAAACAGACCCAAAATTAGTTTTCTATATTCTTAACAGACAGAATATTAAAAATAAAAACAAAAAAAGAAAACTCCTCATCTTAACAAATCATTATCTTGCAGCTACAGAGTAGAAATAAGTCCATAAGGAAACCTTTAAAAACAGTTAATTCCAGTACCACACTCACAGCACTTCAGCACAGATATGTATGCTGCGATAGTAACAGTAAGCAAAGTGTTGCAATGTCTTTCAGAGACACAAAATTATCCAGAACATTTTTATCAATGAAATGCAGCAGTGCTTCCAGTGGCTGCAATTTTGCCAGCTATGAAAAACTGAATATTTACAAAAAGTCAGCCAAGTACATGCTCTTCAGCTAGGAGGAATGAAGGAAGAAAAATCCTATTTCCACTGCAAACCCCGCACACAATTTCTGACTTAAGTTTCTCTATTTGCGCACCTGAGAACAACAAAAAAAGTGGTAGCATGCAATAATTTGCCTACACTAGTTTCACAAACAGAAAAACTGACATTAAACAGAAGTACTAGTACCCGTTCCTACCAGGGCAGAAGGCTTCAAGCCAGTAATCTAAAGCAAGAGACAGAATTTATTTATTTTTTTTTTTAGAGATCCTATAATAACATGGGCATTAAAAAAACCCATAACAATAAGTACTGCTGGAAAACAAAGGTCTTATAAACAAACAGGAGGTTCTCTGTGCAAATGAGGTTTTGATGAATGATACTGTAGTCTTGCCAACTGACCTATCACACAGCATAGAAGGAATCAATGAACTGACATGCAGGACTCCTGTCAGGATCACCAGCTCTGAACCAGATAAAAATCAGTAGAAGTCAAAATCCATCAGCATGAAAACAGCTGCAAGAATCACAAGAATCAATACTAGATCTCAAACTCCTGTTTAAACACAACTGGGAATCTCAAACTCTCACTAATTCAAGAAGAGCAGCATTGAGTTAGCATCCTCAATAAAGACAGGTTCCCTCTCAGTTAGGAGAAAAGCAGAAAGCACTAGAAACATACCACAGAAAGTAGCATGGAGGACCAAGGATCTTTCACACATCAAACACTGTACATAAAACAAAAATAAGTCTAATTTAAGCAATGAAGCAACACATACTGTATTCCGCTAGCACTAAAACTAACTTTGCCACCATTGCTATTGTCAGCTACCTGTCACTCCAATCCAGAGTGCAGTGTTTCAAGTGGAATAAAGACTCCCAAAGGATTTTAACTGTTCACTATCCCAGCCACTTCTGATTTCAGTCAGTTCTTCTTTCTTCCTCAGGGGCATGCACCACTAATTGTTTAAATATTTTCACTTAGAAATAAAAACTTTGAGTCTCCATAAATAACCTTTCTGCTCCTTAAGATTCACCAACTCACGTATGCTTCAGTAACTTTCATACAATAGTGTCCACATAGGACTAGGATGTCAGAAGTGGAAAAATTTCAATTAAAAAAATAAAATTATTTTCTCCCACTCCAAGATCATCTCTTCCCCCACCTCGTAGAACACAATAAATTTAAAAGGGAAAAAAAGAGACTTAAAGTCAAACCCAAATCCTTTGCCACACCAGTGGGCCTTCCTGGGTCTCTCAATCAGCTATTTCAGGACTGTTCCCATCTATTCACTGATTAATACCAGGTGTCCAGTAGGATCCTGAGCAGTAAAGCCCTAGGGGAAGTGATAGTCCCTCCCCCTAATAAGAGACTGAAGATAACTCAAATTCAACACTAAAACAAAACCTAAAACAGCTGGGTAAGTATTTATAAGGGAACACAAGTTCAGATGTTGATGGGCAACCTAGTCTGTTTCACAGGCTACCCAGTCTGTTTCAAACTCAAGCACTTCCACAGAGGAGCAGCACACATGCCACAATAAAATCCTGTTTCATAGCTGCACAGCACACAGATATCATGTGAGCATACAGTCTGCTTATACTACTTTTTTTTTAACTGCTGTCTTAAAAAAACCCCTCAAGTTCCTTTTCCGCCTTCTAAATACAAGCAGGTGAGTTAGACTCCAAGAGCAAAACATCATGTGTGTTTCAAGAACAGTATCATGTCACAAGCGAAGCTACGACACTACAGTTTGTTGGAAGCACTTAAAACGCCAGTCGGCAATAGGCAAACCTCTCTAGCTGTCACCAGAATAAAGCAACAGCAGCACTGAAAAGTTAATGAAATCTGATGCATCTTCTTGAACAAGAACTCTAGAGCAAGGCAGCTGGAAGTGAGGGCGTACCAGCATATTATGTAACAACACTTTGGAAACCTACTCCTGCTGAATATTACCTACCAAACTCAGCCTTCCTAGCTTGCACAGAATCCACTGAAAGTCCCGAACGGGTAAGCGGTGCAAGGTGCAGTGCCTGACACTACTCCCCAGCAGGTAGTTCTCTGAAATAACATCGCTGACAGGCTCACTGAAATGTGCCCGGTTTAACCTTGGGGCGCTCGGGCCCTCTGTACCCGCACAGGACGAGAACCTGAAGGAAAGCTACTTTTATCAGATCCTCTCAAATAAGGTGAGCATGTACCTGGAAGCTCAGGGCTGACAACGCTCGGTGGAAGAGGGGATCATAGGCCTTAGGTATCCCTGCGTGGTCACCGCCCGGCCGCCTCCGCCCGCGCCCCCCCCCTCCCCGGGCCAGCCATTGCAAGCTCCCGCACTTCCCTTCGCGGGGTGGGAAGGCCGGCACCGCCCGGCCCCCCTCTCCCCGCGCTGGAGCAGGCGTTACCGGCCATGCCCGCTCCCCGGGACAGGCGCCGAGCTGAGGCGGGAGACGCCGGACACCGCAGACAGGAAAGCCCCCCCCCTCCCCCGGCACCGGCTGCCTCTGAGGCAGGCGGGAAAGCGGCCGCTACTCACAACTCCAACATCCATTGGCCCTGCAACACCAGGCTCCAGTTGGAGCCGCCCAGCACTTGCACGCGGCTCCGCAGCTCGCCCGGGCTGCCTGCCCGGGAGGAGGACGAGGAGGCGGAGGCGGGACCCAGCACCGCTGCGAGGAGCAGAGCGGCCGGGGCGGAGAGGCACCGCCACCCGCTCCTGCAGCCCGCCGCCATGTTCAACCCACCCGCCCCAGGAAGTGAGGGCGCGAGCGGCCGCCGCGGGGGCGGGGCCTGCGCGGGCGCGCGGAGGAGGCGCGCGGAGCGGCCGTTGGGCTGGAGCCGTTAGGTGCGGGGCGTCAGGCGGGTGCTGAGGCGCGGACAGCTCTCGGAGACTCTCACTCCCCTCACGGGGAAAGGCCCCGTTGAAGACTCAACACCGAGCTCCCGCTCCAAGCAGGGCCACAGATCAAGTGCTCCGGCCCCACCACCGCCGTGGCTTCAGTGCACTCGATCAGGTTAACGAGTCTTTCTGCTATTGGGGCACCCATAACGGGATGCCTTATTCAAGGTGCCACGTTACGAGTGCTGAGTAAAAAGCGATATTCACTTCACTAGGATGCTGTTAGCCACCAGCCCTGTCGGGCTGCACTGCAGGATCACGTTTCAAGCGTCCACTAGGGCCCCAAGGGACTGTGTGCCCCAGGCTGGCAGCCTGTTTATCCTAATGCACTGTTTAACCCATCCCAGACACAGGACTTTGCGTTTTTCCTTGACTTCAATGAGATTTCTGTCAGCCCCTTTCCTTTGGCTTGTCCAGGTCCCTCTGAACAGCAGCCCTGCCCTTGAGTGGAATGACTGCACTCTCAATGGTAATTAAGACAGTCAGCTTCCTTAGTTAGCCTAGTAAATTGACCAGAAAAAATAAGAGATCACTGAACAGGCCTGAGCTGCCTTCCTGTCTGATACAGAAATTAGTTCTTGTTTGGCTGGAGACTATCTTGGCTTGGAAGTAACTTGTGATGAAGAATTTTCTAACAGTTACTCCAAAAGTTTATAAGCTCTCTTGTTAAAACACTTACACACTTTTTTTCCCTCAGTAGAGGAAACAGTAGGACTTACCACCTCTGGATTTTGTGACACTTTGCCAGTTTGTCTTACGAGGCTCCTTTACATTACTGCCATATTTCTCTGTAGGAATCTGGGCTTCGATGAAACCATTCCTTAAAGCCTGAGTATAGGCCTGGCCTTTATTTATTGACACTGAAGTGGACTCAGCATTAGCATCTGGAGACAAAAGCAAAAGTCAGGAGTCAGGAGGAGTTTAGCAGCAGCTATGGGCTTCCACTGTTCCTCCAACACTGAGCGAGCGGGAAGACAGACCTGCCCATAGGACCACTCACACTGTGCAGACATGAAACAGTGACAGCAATTTTCCTCATTTGCCACTTCTCAAGAGTAGGTCACCTCTCCCAATAACTCGGTGATATTCTCTCCTCACTAGGTATTCAAATAGTACCTGCCATTACCAAAGAATATTTTTGTCAACAGCTTCCCAGCATTGTAGAGTTCCCTGCCTTTCTGAGCCGTAAGCTTCTTGCCACCACAATTAATGCCAGCTGAGGATTAGGTAAGAGCCTCACAGAACACATATATCTTCTAATATCTTCCATGTGATACACGTAGACTGAACTCAAAAATCTCTATATTACAATTTTTCTAATCCTTTAGCTATTCATGTGGTTTGTAAAAAAAAACCAACAAAAAACACCCAACAACAACAAAAAACTTGTCTAACTTACCAGTGCCCTTCCTGCATGGATAGTTTGAAAATTGGATGTGGTATTTTAGCAGTGTTTAGACCTGAGATACATAGTGAACAGAAAGAAATACAGCAGTAGAAGTTATTTGAGAAGACACACACTTGGCTGAAGTTCCCTTGTGAGGCAATAGTACAGAAAGGACTTTTTTCTGCTGCTCAGTAAGAACTTGGGAAACCTGAGGGAAACATGCTAGTTTTTCTATAGATTCTCGGGGGGGGCAAGAAGTGATTGGCCAAAACCAAGAGAGGTTTGAGATCTGGTGGAACCAAATTAGGAGAATTTATGTGACAAAGAGCTGATGTGCAAAAGGGAAGGTTGAGGAACATTTTATTGTTTAGTACAAGATGCCAAATAGTTATATTTGTGTCCTCAAAGAACATGCAAATGAAGGTGGTGGCAAAACAGATTTCCATGAAGTGGCTAAGAAGGAACATGTAAAATGATGGCTCCAAATATATGGGAGTGTTCCTGCGAATTCAAAAGGACCAGGAAAAAAAGACCAGGATGAAAAGAGCAAAAGACTTTCTTTATAAGTAATTTATAAGTATCTTCTAGCCACATTCAACACAGAGGAGGCTTGCAGTTCAGGCAAAGGCTGCTCAGGAACAATGCAGAGTTGCTTTCATCCCTAAAACAGAACAGGGTGTTCCTAAAACAGGGGAGACATGTCAATGTGCTGCTAATCCCTCTGAAGTAGGTCAGGCTTGCAAAGATGGAGAAGATACACCTCATTTGAACCTGATTAGGAGCATGAAACAGGAAATGGATAAAAAGAGAAAACAAGGAGGGCCACTTAGAAAAGACAGCTGTCTGGGCCAGACCATTTATTGCTTTCATGATTACATCAGTTACTCTGTCCCTTACAAAACTTACTCTCCTTTAGCTTCATTGGGCTTCTGTTAAATCTGTACATCTTCAACTTTCACCCTATATGTGTGTGTTGCTCTGCTGGCTTTGCACAGATCTTGAGAGTTAGAGTTTTCCAACTTCCATAGTCCCACTGCTGTTAGAGAAAAGGTTTAGGAATTAAGCAGTCAGTTTAGGTTTTGACAGCTGTTGATGGAAGTGTATCCATTAGCCACAGTTAAGTTTTGGACAGAATTAGGCAAAAAAAGGTTTATGAGTTCACTTCTGTAGCTGTTTTAATCTTAGTTATAAATTGGAAAGTTCAACTATAGTATGGAAAGAACAAATAAGTGTGGTAGACCTGAATGAAGGGCGAGACACCAATAACTTGTCTTTCTCCTGTTCTCTGATACTGCAGGCACTCATGTCACAAATATTTCTACACTGGAATGACAATTTACCTTGGTGACCAGTCCCTGCTCTGCACAGAGGACACCACCAAAATACATTGTTTCCTAGACTTCCCTAGCAGTAATTTCAGTGTTTCTCTTGAAGGACATGCACAAGACTGTGCTTTGTGCTCCATAAGTATTTTCTCTGTGTCAAGTCTTTATGTTCACTGAAATAAAATTTAGCCTCCTGTGATAGTGTGGCTTTCCACTGGAAAAAAGAAGGGAATTAAAAACTCATTGATTTTAGGTGTGTGGTATAGAGGGTATAGTTAGAAAACTTTTTCTGTAAGTTTGTTTCTACTAGGTTTATTTTGTACTTTATTGAATGTTGTCCTATTATTAGTTTGTGTGGGTGTCTCATGGTAAAGAAAGGTATTCCAGAATTCTTGACATGTTTTCTTTCACTGTGGGCCATGATGGATTCATAACACTGCCTAGAGCAGAATAAATTATTGTAATACTCATTTTCCTAAAATATGCCTAATATCACCATCTATGTATTTTTTTCAGTTCTATACTGGATTTCTAGAACGACCCTCCTAAAAACTTTTGGAATTTGTATTTGATGGATTGTTTGTAAAACCAGAAAATAAGAGGTTATTAACACACAGACAATACCAATTTTGATACTTCCAATTTTCATTTAATCTGTACATGCACCTAACAAAATAATAGTTGCAAATATTTTTTACTGTGAGAATGGCAAAAGCATTTGAAACTTGGTTTATAATTTCAGACAAATAATGTAGTAGAGAATAAACAATATATGGCCAGAAATAAGTATTCCATGCATGTTCTAACATGGATTTATTAACCTTAAAGCTTGTTCTATTTAAGGAGAATGCTGTAGTTTCAAATAGGTAGATTAGTAAATACAGAAACTCACCACTGGAAACTCACCACTGCTCTGCCTTTGATATCTATTTCAAATGAACAAAACCTTTTATACAACAGTTTGACTTTTGACCAGGAATGTTCATATCTGTCCTTCATAAATAAGACTACAAAATTCATTGGAATATTAAAAGAACTATATAAAGAGCTTTCTTGTTCATATAAAGCAAGTTCACATGAATCTAATGACTACCTACCAACAGATAGGTATAAAATGACAGGAGGAAATCCTACTTTACACCTTCATAAAGAAAGCCAGTGAGGGTACTGCAACCATAATGCTTCTAGTTAAATGTAGTTTTCAAGAACATCTCTGACTAACTTTGAGTTTTGCTGTCTTGTGTAAGTGTGAAGAACTAGAGTTGTCCTGTGAAGCACTCCAATCTGAAGATAAGTTATCAAAGGTATTCAGCATCGAAAAATGTATCTTATTATCAAAAAACCTCACTGCTCATTTATTGTCTATGCTTCTTACACAGGGAATTTAACGTGCATCACTATAGGTATGTTAGTGTGCACTGACAGTTCTACCCTACCTTCCTGTGTGGCTGCTCTTGTGATCTTGTAGTACTAAATAATATAACAGGAAAAATATGCTTTTTCATCTTGCCTGCATGTCCAACCACAGAAGACACTTGCTATCAAGGTGAAGTTTGTCATACAGAGACTGGAGTGCACCAGAGTACAACAGGGCTGTGATGGGTTGACCCTGGCTGGATGCCAGGTGCCCACCAAAGCCATTCTATCACTCCCCCTCCTCAGCTGGACAGGGGAGAGAAAATACAACAAAGAGCTTGCAGGTTGAGATAAGGACAGGAGAGATCATTCACCAATTACCATCACGGGCAAAACAGACTCAGCTTAGGGAAAATTAACTCAATTTATTACAAATAACCAGAGTAAGGTAATGAGAAATAAAACCAAATCTCGGAACACCTTCCCTCCACCCCTCCCTTCTTCCCAGGCACAACTTCACTCCCAGATTTCTCTACCAAACCCCCGCAGCGGCACAGGGGGACAGGGATGGGGTTTATGGTCATCACACGTTATTTTCTACCACTTCATCCTCCTCAGGGGGAGGGCTCATCACACTCTTCCCCTGCTCCAGCGTGGGGTCCCACCCACAGGGTCACAAGTCCTACCAGTAAACCTGTTGCAGAGGATCTACAGGGGTCATCACACACAGGCCAATGTGATCAAGTGAAGTCCATTTACTACAACGTTTGATACAGTTATATCCCTTACGCGCTTGTGCACGCGCTTTATACAATACTCTAATTGGTACAATACCCCGTTTCACGCGACACTATCTTATTCTCTATTGGCTGCGCAAGCTTCTTCACGAGGTGTCCAGCAGTCACTTATCTCATTCTTCAGCATCCAGGTGTAGTTTGTCAGGCTCTTCTTATCTTCTTTTTTCCCAGCGTACAAGGACACAGCATCCTTGTCTGCTCCAGCATTTTGTAAACTTATGCTTCATTCCCACCTAACGGCTGGATTGCTCACATGCCTTTGTCCAGCCGAGAAATCCTCAACATAAACCTGCTCTGTGGGCTCCTCTTTCCACAGATCCGCAGGTCCTGCCAGGAGCCTGCTCCAGCGCGGGGTTCCCACGGGGTCACAGCCTCCTTTGGGCACCCACCTGCTCCGGCATGGGGTCCTCCCTGGACTGCAGGTGGAGATCTGCTCCACCATGGACCTCCACGGACTGCAGGGGGACAGCCTGCCTCACCATGGTCTTCACCACGGGCCTGGAGCATCTCCTCCCCCTCCTTCTTCACTGACCTTGGTGTCTGCAGGGTTGTTTCTCTTACATGTTCTCACTCCTCTCTCCGGCAGCTGTTTCTCTCTGTCCCCACTTTTTTCCCTTCTTAAAAATGTTATCACAGAGGCATTACCACTATCAGTGATTGGCTCGGCCTTGGCCGGCGGCGGGTCCATCTTAGAGCCGGCTGGTATAGGCTCTCTCTCTCAAACACAGGGGAAGCTTCCAGCAGCTTCTTACAGAAGCCACCCCTGTAACCTCCCCCGCTACCAAAACCTTGCCACACAAAGCCAATACAAGTGCTCAGTGTACTTTCTGCAGCCAGAGGCATCCCTAACCTCCACAGAGCAGAGGTGCCGGAGAGAACCTGGTTCTGGAAGCATATGATGCCTACATGGAAGCCAGAGGAACAGCTTGCTTGCTGGCTTTGAAAAGAAGACTGCTCAGCAGGGAAACTGGGACAGAAAGAATGAGATTTGGAACCTGAAGGACAGCCTGTTTCTGGTGAAATGTCTCTGTATTGGTATCTTTACATATCTTCCAAGGTACAAAATGGAGGGACAGGAAGTAATTTACAAACCTTATGTAATATCCAGTCCTGTAAAGAGGTGCATGCTGGGCAATTCCTCTACCCACATAGTGCTCCACCATGCAGGCATGCCTCCGCATCATCATCTTTGCATAAATCAAGCATAGACCTCCTACAAGATCATCTCCCACCTCTAATGTGCATCTGTTCATTTTCTGCCTGTCAAGCCTCTTCAGAATTTAAAAGAAAGAAGTTGCAAGAGATAGAAGAAACTTTCAAGTTTGAGTGCATCTGATCAGGACAGACCTGATAGGAAATGGGAATTTTATTGCCTGACTTTTTTATTTTCCAAAGTGGAATTCTTCTGCTGTGAAAGGAACTGTTTCTTGCAATATATTTTTTCCTCAGCAATAAAAATATCTCCAAGGCAGAAGTATAATTCTCTTTTTTAGACTTGACACCTCCAAAGCCCAATAAATGTGGCTAAGTTAGATGAAAAGGTATTATTAGGTTTTTATTAGATTATGATGCAAGCTAAAGCTGGCTAGGCTTGTCAGCCAGTAAATCTAGTACAAACATCTGTGGCCAAATTCTGCTCTCATACATATTTCTGTTTGTGGTCAGTATTCTTCTCTACCGTGATACTGGTTCCTTTCTATCAGTTGTGAGAAGGGCATGGGTGTACATAGGGCATGATTTACAACATAAACAGTCATTGACATAGAATAATTCTGACTGTGCTCCCAAATTAAATCAGAAATAATGCTATTAAAGGCAAAGGAGTTAGTCTTCCTTATACAATACATGAATCCAAAATTCAGGCCTTTATCACAAGACTAAGATTTGTTAAATATGGCATGGATATTTATTTATACATGGCTTTTTACCATCAGTGACTTCTTGTTTCAAAAATAACCCTTTTTTGACTCCTTTCCAGCAGCTGCATGTTGTGTTTAAAAAGTGAAGCATGTTGTGTTAAAAAAGTGAATCAAACTGTGTTAAAGTCAGGTAGACATGATGCTCTCCTACTGACTTCAGCAGGGACTGCACAAGAATTGGGTATCTGAAAGCTGCACTGGGTACTGCAAACACAGCAAGTGTTTCTTCCATTCCAGGCAGAGTGGTAGTCTCACTAACAGTAGGCAGCTCTCTTCACAGCATGTCGCACTCATTTTAAACCTGCTCCAAATGCTGCAGGAGCTCAGCAGTGAGGCAGGCTGCCCAAAGGCACAGATGTAAACCCAGGCTAAGCTCACAGATGTTCTATGGCAGAGTATCTACTGTGCAGTCTATAACACACAAAATATATGCTGTAATTTTTTTTAAAGGTTGCAATGCTTCAAGACTTCCTGCAGAAAGAATAAAAGCTCACCTGAAAAGATGGTATGTTTGAGAATATGAAAAGTGTCATGTCATAAGCTAAGTTCTTGCTTGTAGTCAATTTTTGGATAAGCGTCTCAAAGATGTACTGCAGCGGAGCCATAAATCCAGATGCCATTGCATGTAGTTCTCAAGTCAAGCTTCCAAAAATTCCAACCTTTGCAAATATCTTTATATATTAATCTGAATTTAGTGCTGAGATAAGCAACTTCTGATGAAAGCAGCAGGATATACATGAAACAAATATTTTCCGAAGTATTGCTGTATCTGCAGTACCTTTTCAGAGTTTCTAGTCATTCTCTCCCACGCTAAGAAAATGTCTTCATCTAAATGCAGAGAAAAATAATATTTCTGGCCCCATCGGAACAATTAATGGGTATGCCAGCTTGATATGTATGCCAGTAGTTCTGAGGCTTTGGGGGTAGTCTCTAATAATTTCCAAGTTTTAGTAAAGTAATGTTCATCTCCCTCCTTTAGTATTACAAAACAGGTATAAAATCCTTACCCTGGACCTTCTGTTTAACCAGTGATTACCTACAACCCTGGGCATGTTTCTCCTGTTCCTTTCCCATTGACCCATTGCATTATGTCGACCAAGGACAATGGACAAGTAATGCTCAGTCTTTTTTTTTTTTTTTTTTTTCCTGGCAACCATTTAAAGAAGGTAGACAACTACACAAGACATTGCAAGACACTGGAAAAATCTATCTGTACGAAGAAACTTCCTGAAATGCACAATGAATGTAAGAAATGTAATTATGTAACTATATTCTGCCATAGCTTTGCCAGTGTAATTCTCCTTGCTCTCCCTTTCCCAAGGACAGTTTAAAATAAGTTACTTGAAAGAAGAATTACATTGCAATATCATCTGAGTTTATCTCATCACTTATCTTGCTTCAGTAGTGTCCAACAGACATTTCAGGCCATTTATCCTTTGGACAATAATCTCAAATTGTTCCCAGAGTAGTAGGAACAAGATCACTTTCAGTTATAGTCATAAAATCACCCCACTGATTTTACAGAGGTTAGTTACTTGAATGAAAATTGGATTCAATCCAAAAAGTTTTCTGTATTGAAATGTAAAGCAGGCTGAGTTCAAAATTCTTGGTCCTGACAATGTCTTTTTCATAACCAAAAATCCAGATGAATGAAGAGCCTGCCGAACAAAGGTGATTTGCAGCATTGCTACAGAATGGAATGAGAAGATTGCTTACATTTCATAGTCATTTACGTGGCTATAGAAGTACTTCTCTCTGCTCCAAAAAGAGGTGGCATATAGATCAATAAGCCTCTGCAAAGACATATTTATGAATGGGCCTCTGCTGGTGGTGACTAAATGCTCTTACAGGTGCCAAAGAAAATGGGCCACCCACATAACTCTGCTTCCAGCCTAGTCTCCATCTGGTGCAGAACATCCCCATAGCTCACTGCAGCTGCTTGCGTGTGACAGTTGCCAGAGGCTCATATGCTGGTGCTGTTGAAAGACCCTTTTAGGCAGTTTGTCATCTGGGGGTTGCAATTGCCTTTCAGGTAGTGGGACAGTGATCATGGGCCTGCTGTGGTAGTCCCTGTTCAGGCAAAACTCTGTTAGATTTGGCAGTTTTGCTTGAAGAGTTACTGCTGGATTAGGCTACAGATTGTTAGATTGAGAAATTGTATCTTGTTGCTGGGACATATGAAAGCAGAAGTCTTTTTAAATGCAAATTATCTGAGAAAAAGACTACTCAAGCTTCCAGGAAGCTGAAATTCTAGTCTTTTATTTGCCAAGGCTACAAAAATCTTCAAATATACAATCAGCAACCAGTTATCATCCTGTGATTAAATGCAACTTCCAAAGTGTCCATAAATATTTAAGTCTATTACAACTTTCAGACATGTGGTTTGATAATTAAGGTGATCAGTGTAAAGAAAATTATTGATTTTTCTCTGGGGGGCTCCTGTGCAGAGCACTTGTGTGTTCCAACCCTAGAATATGAGGGTGTCAGGCACAAAGTCAAGATAATATTTTTCTTTTGAAAAAAAAAAAGAAGAAAAACTGTAGGGTGTGCACATTTATTTGAAGCGTGGGCTGATGATAGGGCTTATTTAAAAGTTTCTTTCAGAGCTACCCTTTTGCCAAAGAATGCACTAGCAGATATCTAGAAATAGCATGTTTTGTATGAAATATGAATGTTGAAGTTGGCAAGTGCTCAGAACCTTATTTGCCAGCCTTTTCCTGTTAAGTACTGTTCAGGTCCACAAGTAGACAATGAAAACCAGATATGATCACTAAGTGGATTATGTAAGGAACAATCTAAAGGATGCTTTAAGTATATAAATATGTAGTCTTAGATGGCTCATTCCAGAAGAGCCCTGTACTGAAAGTTCATTATTATTGCTGAAATATTCCTAGCCATGGTGCAGCTTTCTACATGACAACCATTTCATGAAAAGTGCTCCTGGTCTTTCAGCTTCATCCGTAAGCTCTTAAGCCTGACTTTCCTGGATGGCTTTTCCCTTGAGGGAAACCTGAAACATATTGTGCACTTATAAAGGTTTACATATCCTGAAACATCTCTTTTCCAGCCGTACCAGCTAAGAAACAAGTTATCTTGCTTTGCAGATGGCATGTAGATTATTATATCAAAATTACTGAAGAGTAGTTTTCGGGGACCCAGACCTGACTCTGTAATAAACTGCTGTTGGCATACACTTAAGCACAGAAAGGAGGCAGTTTGCAAAGTAGGGACCTTCTAAGTAGCAACTGCCAAAGCGAGTCCCTCTTGGGTTTTAGACTCTCCTGTCTCTGACAAGATGACTGTAGATCCAAGTCTTGCATTCTAGTCCTGTGACTCTCTGGTCACTCCCACAGAGCCCTGTCTGTGAAGCAAGTATACCATTTGGCATACTTGACCTTAATTATAGCTTATATCACAACTCTCTTACCCAGTGGGAATGTAACTGTCCCACTGCTCAAAACACTGGGAAGGGGTGGAATTCATATTTCTGTGCCTTGCCTAGCAGAACAGCTTTTGATCCAACTGTTTCTGGAGCATAAGTGATGGATATTCTTTAAGCTGGTATTTTATGTGTTGTTCTCCCATTTCTGTGAATTTTTCCATGATAAATGAATAGGTAAAAATGGGAAAGCATAAGACAGTGATGACCTCCTAATATGTCGTCTCAGTTTACAACTAAACCCCACAGGCAGACATTTTTCTTCTGTCTCAGAGATGCATTAATGTAAGAAAACCACCAAGACTGTAAACCTGAAGGCAACTGAAGCCAAAGTTGTCTTGGAACAGCCATGTTAAATGGCTGAGCAGACATTTATACTTGTAACACTAACAAAGCCTTGGCCATAATAATAGAAAGATTACTTTCTGATTTGGTTTCATAGAGAGTTGCACTTTTGGCAAACTGTTAGGATATAGCTATAAGTTACCTATTTCATTTTGATCTAAATACAGATCCATACATATAGAATATGTCCTGCTAAATCACAACTTCTAACACGACAGCACTCTTGTTCTTCCTTTGTGAAGAAGCATGTAATTCATACAGGCCTTGTTGAGGTAGAAGAAAAAAAAATACTTTATTGCAGTTTAGAAAACAGTAAAAATGATTTTAAATGATTAAACCCTCCAAGTAATTTCTTAAATGCAACCCTATGATTTCTGTTGCAGAAGGCAGAAAAAAGCCATAAGAATGGCAGGGAGTCACCCAAGTGCCACCACACCCTAAGAAACTAAATCTGCTGTCATTTTCTAAAACAGAGGGCTGCCATTTGGAAATGTAACAGACATTTTTTAAGTCCTCTTAACTCTCTGCCCACAATCTGCTGCTACTTGTGGTTCAGTAATTTCCCAGTAAAATCTGTACTGTGAACAAAAGGCCAGACAATTAGAACAACTTTTTGGCTATTAAGAGGTGCTGACTGCTTCCTCCACCAAAGGATTGTGGGTTTTATGTCTAAAATTTCTTTTGAGGCTCAGTACTATCCCTTAACATAAATATAAAACAAAATATCAAATCTCAATGATGCTCAAGGGCTGCAGGGAAGGTGTAGCCCCTCCCTTGAGATTACCACAGCACTAATCTTCTACTGTTTTTACATTCTATTCTTATTTTCCAAGGGTTTCTAGTAGAAGTACAGATGGCTTGTAATTAGCCAGTCCTCATGTTGTAGGCTGTATTTGTTTATCAGCAAAGTAACCACCAGAACCTTCTATAGATAGAGAAAAAAGTATGTTACAGAAAGGGCTTAAGAACAAACAAATCCAACCACTACTTTTAGCTTCCTAAAGTCTATTTGACTAGGTAGAGAGCCTTAGAATTACAGGTTCCAAATATGCAGAGCATTATCTGCTAATCCAGGCTCCATGGAAAGGCAGAGACCACTCTAGATAGGTGGACAAGCTAAAAAAACCCTACAGTTAAAACTATTGCAACAGATATAGTGAAGAACCACAGCAGTTAGAAAATAGCTTTTTCCTACCCAGAGCTATAAAATTAATTAGACATTTGCTCAACCAACAGCGAGAACCACGATTGTTGGCAAGAGCTCATCACTACTGACATAGGTGAAAGTTCACTGAATGCAGTAGTGAACACAGCTATGAAAAAAAGCAAACCTCAATTACACTTCAATAAAACACATCAAAAACCTATTATGAGCTACAGCCCACCATACACTGAATTCTGTCTCCTCAGATAAAAAGGGCCTTTCAGGTTTATATACTTATAAACTTAAATGATAACCAACTATTCCAGAGAGTCCACCTCTTACAAACAGCTATATTAGGGCCCTGAGGGCACTTAATAAGCTCTGTTGGCCCTGATCAGCCTCACCTGGGATCCCTGTCCATAGGCCCTTGGGCCCCATTTAAGCTCAGGCCTTGGCACTAGGTGCTGGTTTGGGCTGTGCTGTAGGAGTGCTAGTCTTTAGGTGTGTTTTATGGTTGCCTTCAGTATTTATATTGTAGTTTTGTCTTGTATTGTTCTAGTTTGGGCTGCCTGGATGGCTTACAGGTTTGGTTCATTCTCTTGCTGTGTCTGGGGCTGTTGATGGATCTTGTTGTCTACAACTGGTACTGCATGCTGTGTTCAGATAGATCCTGCAGGCTGATGTTCTGGTTAGGTCTGCACTGGGATCATCTTCAGGTCCTAGCTCAGCCCTACCAATGGGGTTTGCACTGGTTTTGCTGCTATCTGATGGGCTAAGTGGGAAGATGGGTAGACTAGGGCTGGAATGAAACTGCAGAGAGCAAAAGTTAGTGTCATTTTTAAAAGTTAGTTTTCCTCATTAAATTTTTTAGTGGTTAATTGGCCTAAGAAACAAGGGAAGAAAGTAGTATTTCTCAAATGGCAAATGTTGCATGGTATTTTGTTACAATAGGATGTATGCTTGTTACAGGCTCCTGTCAATGAAACCAACAGGATTATAGAGAGTGGGATTTGCTTCTGTAGTTCAGAATAGGCTGTTTAGAGAAACAGATTACTGGATGCTAAACTAATCTTCTGAAAGAACCCACTTACTTTCAGTCTGGAGAGGAATGGAGGTTACTGACTTTTCCTCATGACAAGAGAGCTGAGAAGTGAGGTGTTTAATGCTGTCTGTAGCAAGAGCTTTTTGTATATCTTGTATGCTTGATCAGACAGTATGAATACAAGTGTCATATTGAGACAAACACCCATTTGTGGAATATCTAGTTTCCATGAATGGTCAGAAGCAGGTTCCTGGAGAAATCAGATAAGGAATGTGTATATATTGCTATCCCTAGCCAGATGCAGTTAAAGCTTTTGAAAGTGTTGCAGTTTCAGTATGCATTGAATTGGATTCACCCAGCTACTTGTAGTTGAAATCTAATTAGCATCACTGTATTTTTCTGCAGGGTAGCATAGCAAATGCGGCATGCTTAATAAGATTGCCATGCCGCTTTCACAGCTTTAACTGTCAACCTACTTTTGTTCTGAAGAAATGGAAAGACTGTTAAAATGCAAGCTGGAAGGAGGAAGAAAAGTTAGAGGGGATGTTTGGACTTCTGAGCTTTCCTGATGCATGAGAAAACAATGGGAGTGTGTAAGTTGCCTTTACTTTCTAAGGGTGACTGCCTAGTAAAAACATCTCCTCAGATCAAAATTTCCTTCCTCTCTGACTTGAAACAAGTATTTTCCCTCTTGCCAGCACATTTTACAGCACATCTTGCTGTTTTGTAGGAGTTAGCAGTATGTCTTGCTATCTTTGAGTTGCTTTGCAGTCTCTCTTCAGTTGTCTGTTTCTCAAGCATCCAGGTAAGAGTAGCATTGTGAGGGGTTTAATGTTAATGAAGATACAGGAGCAAATTAAACAGTCTCCTTTGTAGCTTCTGGTTCTAAGAGTCTTGCAAAGGTCTGTGTAAGCCTTCTTACCCATAATACTGTGTGCACACCCTAAATATACTTTTAACCTGAACATCTCAGTAAGGTTAGTGAAGCTGATGTAGATGGAGAATGACTGATGCAGCCCAAGGTCACCAAACTCATCTCAGTAGAACTGAGTTAAATGTTCTTCCTTCATTGTATTGTTCTAACAACCCAGTAGGGTTTTCTGCATGTCTTCTCAGTACTTTATTTATTTGGACAAAACAAATACCTACTGCTCTTCAGTTTCCAAATAGCCATTCTTTATGTAAGGACAAATGCTGTATTGTTGTGTTTGCTAATAGGATTTTTGCAGCCTATTTTTTTATTTTGTCCTCAGGAAAGGTTTTCCTGGCAGATGTAGGAATTTGATTTGAAAAACACTGGCTTTTTTGGGGGGTGTTCTACCTCTATGTTCAGATGTACTTGACAAGCTGTATGATACTACAAGTGAGTTAAGGGTTTTTTTTCCCAATACCTCCCCTTCATTCCTACTGGACATTAACACTGTACACATCACTAACACTTTGTACAGCTGAGTGCCTTTAAAAAGAGTTGTGTATCAGAATACCCTAGTGAGAGATGTTAATATTATTGCTGTGCTTGCTTACAAACTTTAAATTATAGCAAATGCCATGTGACAACTCATCCTGAATGTATGGAGTTGAAAAAAGTTGCTAAGATTAAGTGAATTTGTGGGATTTCCCTCAGTTACCTGTTTATGGACTCTGAGACTGGGCTCCTGGCTAAACCTAAATACAGGAATTGCAAGGCTGGATCAGACAGATTTCTTTCAAACCAAGGGTCCTGTCTTAATGCTGTGTAACAACAAATTCCTAGGGAAAGAGTACAAGCTCAGGCTGTGCATACCATCTTTTTCTGTCTTGGAAACACCTGGTACCAATAAGGGTTTCTGAAGCATTTAATTTACCTTTAATTGTCAGCAATGGACTTCTGTGAATTTGCTTATCCCCTCTTTGAACTTGTCCATAGTTCTTTGATGCTTTAGCAGTAAGTTCCACAAAATAATTATGCTTTGTAGCACAAAAATAGTTCCTTTGCTTAAGACATGTGGCCTCATAACCAGCGAGTTGCCTCTTAGATCTAGTACTGTAAGAAACAGATGACAATTATTTCCTTCCCCCTCCTTCTTAGCATTCTGTAGACTAAGTGCTGCTTCACTGACTATGGTGGAATCTGGGTTGCTGATTTATGAAGTGGAAGCAAATGCCTGCTCTAGATGCAAATGCAACTTGCATTTCCTATGTCTCTCCCAGTTACTTGGCATTGTAGTAGGTTAATGACAGCTTGGAGCAGGTGTGATTTTCATTTCTGTGTGATGAACCAGTTGTGTGCTTATCTTTTGAAAATGTGATGACAGATTGGGAATGCATCCAGTTAGACAACCCATGTCCTCCTCAATGCTTGCTTGTGTTAGTGGATGCTGTGCTCAGTCAATTAACAGTTTGTCAACAGCTGATTACAGGATAGCAGAATTAAGATAGCACCGCCTGCTAAGTAGATTTTGCTTCTCTTGGGTTATTGGCACCTTAGTAATGACATTCTGTTTTAGGCTGAGCTTGGTTTCCTTGCTGGTACTGCTAGCCTCTCTTGCTGTGCAGAGCCTCAGTCTGAACAGCAGCTTTGTTGCAGTTCCTGAGACTCTGAAGGTTTTCTCAATTTTCCTTCACAATGACAAGGAATTAACACTGGCCCTGAACTGTGACAAATCAAGCCCTAAGTCACTGTAAGACTGTGGGAAAATACTCTCCTTCACAGAAGGTGAAGGGGCTATTAATCATGGAATTGTAGAACAGCCTAGGTTGGAAAGGACCTCAAAAGATCATCTGGTCCAGCCTTTCATGGAAAAGGGAACATAGATGAGATTATCTAGCACCCTGTCCAGTTGCATCTTGAAAACCTCCAGTTGTGTTGACTACCACATCCCTGGGGAGGTTTGATCTTGACTGAGCTTTCTTGTGTGGTGTGAGCTTATACGTGAATGGCATATGTGCTTTCTCTTTAGCAGAACTGTAGGTTTTTGAGTACTTTTACTTGTCTTTGTCTCCACAAGATTTTACTCCCAAGTGTTCAGCTGTCTCTAAGATGCACATGAGGCATGTCTACAGCAGCAAGTAGGATGACTGGCTCTTTCTCCCTTCATGGTGAATGCTTGCTTCCAAATCTATGTGAAGAAATATCCATGTTCCTAGAGACCCTTTACAATTTTCTTTAGTTGTTTTCTGGTGTTAAGCTGATGCTTGTTTTTTCCAGTCTGTGCTCTAATGTGTCCAAACTGTGTTCTAGCATCTTCTATTTATTTGTAGCATTTTAAAGTGTATACTTACAGATGCAATTCTCTGCAAGGTACAGGCACCAAGCAACTGATTATGCATTTCCTTAGCTTTATAATAAGAGACAAATAAAAGCATGGAGTGCTTTAAGGATAAATGGTAATAAAGTCTCTTGGAATTTCATTTCTGCACTTAGTGCAAGGCAATGAGAGCTGTATGGGCTAATGCTATGGCCAATATTTCCATCCATGTAGAGTGGGGAAAAAAACACTACCAAAATGGAAAGGCAGCATTTAATGTTCACTTTTTCCAGTACGTATAAGTGCCCAGGCCTCCTGGGAGGATAATCAGTCCCTGTGAGAACATCATTATCTGACTGTGTGTACAAAGATTGCTTTCTCAACTTCCTTTGTCTAGAAATTGTAGGTCACTAGCATAGACTGAGTGCATGGACTCAAGACGAGACCACTGCCCTTCTGCTCTGTCTCTTCCATGTTGCCAGAGTAGAGGTGGGAGTAGGCAAATTTTCTTGAGTGTGGAACTGGGGTGGCAGCTGGAAGGTTGCCCATGGAGACTCCTTATGCTGCACTGTAAAAAGCGTCATAGGTTGGAGGCAGAACACTGAACTTTGGTGACTCTAAGCATCACTGCAACCTGTACCCTGGTTTGGAGATACTGCTGGAGTTCAGGCAGGCTCTGAAGGCCAAGTTGCCTATAGAGCTTTTTCACAGCCATCCTTCCATCTCTACATATGCACACAGCTCTTGCTTGAAGGGCTCAAGCTCTTGAGGGCAGAAGCAAGAGTTACGATCTGTGTGAGGTTTTGGTTGTTGGTGTCCCCCCCCCCCCCCCCCATTGATGCTGCTTATCTCCTTTACCTGGCTTGCTATGTACAATTTGCATTCTGCTTTTGTTGGGGAATAGTATGGGGAAGAGAGTTTGGAAAGAATGTTGCAGGGAAATATGCTAAGAGTTCACTTATAATAGTTCATATAATCTGACCCGAAATGTTTTAAGACTTATTCAGAAAGCTTAGCATGAAGCAATTAGAAGTGTAAAATCAGTATGCCCACATGAAAGCATATTGAACAGATGTTAGTGTACTCTCCTTCAGGGATAAAATAACTTCTAATACAACCCTAAATCTCTTGCAAGATCCCTCAATTCTGGAAAATACAATATCATTCTAAGCATTCAGAGATCTGACTTGAGCTTTTTAATGTTTTGAAATTTTCTGTTTTGAATTTGCTTTTGTAAGAGAAATGTGGTGGTGAACATCATTTCAAGTCACTTTAGAAGTATGTAACACAATGAAATCCTTATTGAGTACTTTATTGATGTCTTCTCTTCTCCCTCTCTTCCCCAGTTCTTCATGGCAGAAATCACTTCTGCAATTTACTTTAATGGGACTTTTCCAGTCCAGGGAGAATTGCTATAGGACAGGTATAAACTTGAATGATCTTTGTGTCATGCAGAGTGCTTGATGAACTCCATGTTCAGAGACATTTTACCTTGGTAGAGCTCCACTGATTGCAGTGGACTGGTTTCTAACATTCCCATTTTTAATGGCATCAAAGCAATGGGGTCACTATCATTAGAACATTAGACCTGAATTTTCATATGGACTAGAAATGTTTTTCTTGGCTTTTTTTTCAGTTCTTTACCTACTTGTGTATGGAGAATAGCAACTGTAGGGGACAATTCCATGTAGGTCTTGCATTGCAGTTAAACTTTATTGACTTCAATTATAAAAATAGATGTAAGAAAATATTACTAAAAGTAAATGTGTTAATAACCTGCTGTTTTCTTCTTGGGACATATGTGAACTCATTATGTGACTCTTGATGGCTGTTGCTCTAATGTATATTTAGAAAATTCTTTTGCTGACTCTACAGAAGTAACAAACTTGTTTCACCTTTTGACCTTGTACACATTTATAACTGACAATCCCAACTAAAAGTGAAACTAATAAAATAACACAAACTAAATTATCTGCCTGCACCTTCAGCAACATTTTTTTTCTCTTTTTAAAAACAGGGTTATAAATTGAATACAGCAAAATGTGCTGTGTCTGGATTTTGCAGCTCCCAGCTTTTGACAGTCTGTCTGCATTCTCTGCCCTGGAGAAAATTCAGCTGCGTGTAAAGATAGGAAATAAAATTACTACTTAGAAGCCTTGGTGTTAAACAGTCCATTGGCTGAAACCTGGAAGAATGCTCACAAACCTTCTCAACTTTTTTTATGGAAAACAAGATCTGTCATTATACTATGTGAAAAATGAGTCCTCTTTCTAGAATTATCTCCATTAATTACCAGGTTAAAGCTCAGGTTTCCTTGCTGAAATGAATTTGGACTTTGATAATTACTTTAAAAGGAACAGTTCCATAGTCTTGTCTTGATTTTTCTTGTCAAAATATTGCTTCTTAATGCATTACTTCCATTACAATAAATTGAAGGAAAAGGGGGGGGGGGGGGGGAAGGTGCTGAAAAAGCAACATTAAAATTGTGCGAGGCATGGTGACAGATTGAGACTGGAATTATTGGACATTCTTGGAAGGAGTGAAAATGCCCCCTTCACTCTCTGACACCAGCTTCTTCCGCTATGTGCCTGGAAGCATACTTGCCTGTTTCTTTTCCTTTCAGGTGACCAGCCAGGAGCATGGAGATTAATAGTAATAGGCAGACCTTCAAATTTATCTCCCACCCTCTGTCCCAAGAGTGGGTGAGCAACCAGGAAGCTCTTATGGATGTAATCTGTGTCTTTAAAAAGCCTGGTGAATATTGAGCACTCTGTATGCTGTATCTCATTGAAACCCAAGAGAATTAGGCTCTTTGCCAGGTTTAAAAAGGTACTCAGGCTGAGCATTAGAAATGAAGCTTTTCCCTGTGTGAATTTGGATTCTTAATTTTATTTTATTTTTTTAAATCAAACACAGTTGACTTTGAATGTGTTATACAAGGACATAAAGGGTAAGAAGGAGTCAAAAAAACTATGGGGGACTACAGTAAGGTCTGAGCTGAAAAGCTTCTGCAGGCTATTTGTGAGGCATGTTCCAGCTGTAAAATAATTGTTACTAAAAATATCTTAAGATCACTGTATAATTTAGTCAGCTTTGAATGTCAGTTCATACAATGGAACATATGTACATATTTTAAAAGAAGAGACCTGATAAAATTAGCCCACTTCTGCTCAGATATTACTTGAACAAATGCTTGGTTTGAGCTGGCATAATCTAAAGTGTGTAGCGGGGGGATCAAGCTACCAGCTGGGTGAGGAGAATGGGCTCTTGTCCCTTCTCTGCTACTATGAACAATTCACCTCACCTCCTGGTGCATCTGTTTCCCTGTCTGCAAATGGACTGAGGAGCACAGATAAAAAGGTCTCTGTAAAAGATATATAAGAGAACAATGATATACTCCTGAAGGTTGTACTGCCATTATACTCAGAACTTGTATTTTTCATTTAGGAAAGACCATAGTTAACTAGCAATGACAGTCACTTGGCATTTTTGTTGTAGATACAGTGTGTTCTTTAAGTTGTGTGATTGTCTGTGGACAGCATCCTAATTAAACTCTCATTGTTCTTGAAATACCTTAATAAGAAATTATTTTAAAAAGCCTCAGTACAGCATAACTTCAGATACTAAGAAAACTATGCATTCCTTTTTTAATTGACATACAAATGCTCAAAGTATCCTATAGAAATTCATTATTTCTTAGAAACAGTTTTCTCTGAAAATTTTTGGATAAATGTAAAAGTGTACTTACTGAATGACAGTGTGTTAGGCCCTTCATCTTCTGAAAACCAGAAACTCTTTGTAAGAAGTAATGAGTTCCTGCTGCTTCTCTCCTGGAAATGGATGGCACAATTCATCCCCTGTTGCTCTATGCTATCCAATTTTCATTGTTATTAAATGAAGATAAATAGTCACTAGTTGCCTTAATGGTATGTTCTTACAAGAGCAATCTGGGAGTGATAGTCATGGCAAAATGCTGGGTTCATGGTAGAAAAATAAAGAAATATCCACTCTAGTGAAATGCTGTACGCAGATGTTGAAATGAAAGGAAAGAAGTACTGAAAAATGCTAATCTTTTTGTCTACTTTTTTGCATATTCACTACTATTAGTTCAACTTGATTTGCTGAGGTACACAAGTTCCTGGATTACAAACTGTTGAGAGGTACTTAAAAATGAATAAGTGGTGGAAAGAAGAGGGTGTTGCCTTTGAACATCCAGGAGAAATGAAAGCCAGCAATGAAAATCTGTCCTGAAAATTCCTGGGAGAAATGCATTTGAGGGGAAGAAATAGAAGAATTAATTTAAAATGTGTTTTACAAATACACTCTTCAGAGCTAATACAGTCTACAGTGCAGTAGCATGGGCAAGTTTACAACTCGACTTACAAGGCTTTAGCTCTTAAACTAGATTTTTTTTCCTTCTTGCAGCAGGCATCTTCAATTTCTTGTGTATTGGGAATACATTAGCAGTGTAGACATAAAGAGTGGCCTGAGATGATTTCCAGTAGGAAAAATAGAGGAGGAGTCTAAAAACCACGAATGGCTTATACTTTTGTGAGTTTTAAAGTTTAAGCATGTTATAAACCTCCCAGTCCAAGCTGCTGTGAGGGAGCAGCAAGAACTGGCTGCTCTGCAGGGTGAGAGGAGACAGGAGTGGAGCCTGATGATAAAGCAAGTAGGAGGGGTGACCAGGAGGGATCAGGGTCAGGCGTAGACCAGTGACTGTCAGCAGTGATGAGGCATGTGTAAGGCCAAGCAAAGAAACCTGGGCAGAGTCTGCAGAAACATGGAGATGAGTCTGGGCAGAGCTGCACAACTGGGATGGAGCAGAGGCAGGGGCCAGCAGTAAAGCCTCTGCTTAAAATCACTTCCTAAGGAAAGGACAGGCAGGCCCTCATTTCTAGCTTTCTTCGCAACAGCTCTGATCAGCAAAGGCATTGACCTTGGACTCAGCCAGCCAAACTACTTAATTCCCCCAATTTGCACTCCTAGAAGGGGAATGTGCACTGGGCTGGCAGCTGGGTCTTTCACTTCTAAATTATGTTAACTAGGAAGCTGTTTCTTGTCCTTTGCCACAAGCTCAGAACGCAGGTGACTACAGTAGAATCAGATTAACACAGCATTTTGCTTACTGCCTTCTGCCTATATTTTTAATATTATTTGCTGTTGACAGTACTTGGGATCCAGTTCAGAGTCAATTGAAACCAGTGGAACTGATTTCATCAACTTTTCTGAACATTGGATAGATACTGTAGGCATGATAATATTTAAAAAGTTCAGAATTGTATTTTTTAGAACGGAAATATATTCTGGCTGCTTTTATTCCTGCCTTTTGTTTTGTGTCCACAAACAGCAGTTTAAATTCTTAGCAATTGCTACATTAAGATAAGAAGAGTTTTCAAATATTTTAATATTTTGGACATCACTAGCAGAAACTGTGGGCAACAATTGCAGCTCAGTTAATTAGCCATTGCCCTGCCAGTGTTTTAGATTACGATTCTTCTAAATTTTCCCAATCTCTGAAAGGATTAAAAACTAGCATTTAAGACTGCTGTTTTCCAAAGCTTTGAGCTTGTAATCAATTAGACCTAAAAAAAAAAAAAGAAAAAAGATTCTGGCAATTAATATAAAGTCATGTGGGGCTTGGGGGAGTGAGCTTTACTGGGTTTTTTTGGTTCATGCAGAGATGATTATGAACTTTTTAAAGTTTTAAAATTACTTCATAGAAAATGTAGAAGCCAAAACTATAATGATTTAAATTAGTGCTTTGAAGGTCAGTAAATTAGGCCTATCTTCACAAGGGAAGTTGAGATTTGGTAAAAACATTTCATCCCTAAATGACGTATTTCAGCTATGAATTGTCATCAAAGTGCCTCAAAGTCATTTCTCCCTGGTCTTTTATATAATTGAAGCTGTGTAGTGGAACTTTCTCTTGTATTTTCATTTCAGGCTAATATTTACCATGTTTCAGGCAGTCAGTGTTTATTCAGAAACTGACATTTCTGCAAAAACAAGACTCTGAAAGATTTTATTTAAAATCTGGCTTTCTTTTGAAAAATTTACCTTCTGATAAATTTTCTGCCAACTCATGAATCATAGCAGATCTATTTCTTCTGAATAGTGTGACTATTCAATGTTGTATATTTTTTATGATACAGTGTGGATTCTTTTAACTACTTAAGCCACTGCAGTTGTAGCTCTAGTTGAAGGACAGTCTTACCTAGAAATAGGAGAAATTTGATTCCATATGTATGATTAACAATTGAAGTGTTTTTTCCAGAGCCTCATACACCTCACAAGTTATCTTTTCACAGCTACACATGGAGAAATGCAGTATGGAATTGGATTTAATGCTTAGAATACCTGAAATTGAAAATACTGTGGGCAAGGCAGTTATGCGTGCCTTAAAGGTAGAAGAGCCGCTGAAGAATGTCTTTTAATGGGGGATTTCCCAAGAGGAAAGCCTGTTGTCATTGACATGTATGTAACAACTCCAAAGGAAAATGAGTGGTTCAGTCAGGCCAAGAAAAAGACAAAGGGAATTAGAACTGGAAGCAGGCCGACAGAATGGTAGATAGCTAGTGGATTAGTCAGTACATGGAAACTTTATTTGGCATTCATGTAGTCTTCAGTCTCAAAGAAGAACCACAATGTTCCCTTGGGAGATTATTTTAAGATCCCAAAGAATGTATGTGCTGTTCTTTAGTGTCAAGCAATTTTATCACATGCTCATCTAGCCTAGTTTTTTTAATTCAGAAGTAAAAGTGCAGAGCATCCCCTGGATGCATAGTTACTGCTGTTCTATGGGGAAAAAAGGGGGGGGGGGGGTAGAAAAGAAAGTATTCTAGTTTCCAGTTTGACAGTAAGTTATTAGCTTCCCCCAGGATCCATTTTGCAGCACACTACAGCCTTTGATTCTCTCACTTATTTTATAGTCATGAATTCTCTGCCACTAGGAAGGCAGTAGAGAACACATTTGGCATAATGCCATTTATGGGAAATTATTTTGGCTACTAAATAGAAAACTAATTCAAATTAATTGTAAAACTGTTTTCAAGGTTAACTTTCAACCAGAATTCTTGAGGCTTCCTCTTAAAGAGTGGGGATTTTGCTGGTTTTGTTGTTTTAGGATTAAATCCTTTGAGTAATCGAACCAAAATGGGTTTGAAGTGCAGCTGTGCATAATATTGGCATTTGGACTTGAATATCCTAATTGTTATGATATCTGAAATGTCACTTGTGAAATACACTTTCACCAACAACATTGCAGCTAAATTACAGTTATGCCACAATATTAGTTTGCTCTTAGAATGTCGAAACTATAGGTTATGGTGGAGGCCATGCACAAAAATAAATAAAAGGTTCACCAAGGAACATCAAGCCTAAAAAGTCTCGTCCTTATGTCTGATCAGATGTTAAAATGAAGCACTATTTACTACTAAAAGCTGGGCGGCAGATATGTGCTGATTCAAGTAGATTAAAAGAGAAAAGGGCTTTTTTTTGAATGCTGGAACAAGGAAGAGAGACTTAATGATAACACATACTCATCTGCTTGCACTTGTTAGCTGATCTGTATAATCAGATTACCTATAAAGTCACATTCACCAGAGCAAAGTTGACTGTACTGTCATAGAACATTCCTGTTTGTTTCTCCTTATAAACATTGAGTAAAGCTGAATATATACATGAGTCTGAAAAACAATTTGGAATGTGTTGTAAAGAACTTTGGCAAGTATTGATTTGTCAAAATAAGATATTAGCTCAAAGTTTTACTAAAATGAACAATTCCAGTTCACTCTCCAGTCAATCTTGACTACTGTCAGTGGCTGAGAGGTAGGGATAGGCAAGAGAAAAGATTCAATATATGTTTCATTCTCCCAGAGAAGCTTCGTTAAGATCCAAAATACAATTCCATTAAAATTAACTGCCTAATGTTGGATAGTAGATGCAACCTTGAGGTTAGTAATGTCATAAGAGATCACCCTTTCTTCTACTTTCCTCTATCCTTGTCATGTACATATGCATCAGAGCCCAGACCTGAAAGGAACAGAATTGCTTTGGACCTGACCTCTGGCCTTCTCTCCCACTGATCTGGAAGGATTAAAACTGTGCTTAGGGTAGGCCTGAAAAATAAATGTTATTGCAGTTTTGCAATGGTATAATAGGGAATGTGAGAGTACAGCTGAGAGCAGCTGGATAATAGACTAGAATGTTTGTAGTCTGTTGAAAAAAAAGACAAGAGGTCCATGCAAGCTACCTGTAATACTGTGGGATGAGGAGATGCAGGGTAGGAATGGTCAAGCTATAGTGCTTAAAAATATACAGCATAATTAAACACATGGTTGTACTAGTGCTACTGCTAATGACCAGTGATTGTGAGTAGGCTTACTGTTTGGGTGGAGTAACTGAACTACTAGGAAATATGTGACAGTAGCTGGTAGAAGACTATGAAGAGAGAAAGTGGAGAAAGTGTAAAAAAAAAGTGGCTGACTGTGTACATAAGGGAGAGAACTTGGATTTTTTTAAGTTGGCTTTCCAACAACAGGACCCTATTGCGTCTGCTGTTTGGCTATTGTGCATAGTGTTATGCTTGGGGGGGATTATGGTCCATGGGATGTTGATAGTGCCTAGTGGGACAGAGTAGCCAGTAAGTGTGACAGACCCAGTGGCAACAGCCATGAAGGGCCAGTTATGGAGACAGCAGGATTTTCTTAGTCTGCCACAGCCCAGGAAAGGGCTTTTTCCTTCTTTTCTGTCATTGCAATAATGGCTAACGCCAGCCAAGTTTGCCCTGTGACAGAACATGCTGGAAGGGCTCGACATTCCTTTGTCTCTCATACCTTTAAATTCACATCTCTAATAGATTGCTGGAAAAGCAAGGTATGTGTCAGAAACTTGGCAGGAGTGTCCAGCATGTTTCTCTGTTGCCTGATGTAAAGGGAGAATGCTATAACTAGGTGATCCTGTCACTAGAGGACATGCTGGGGAGAGCGGTGTAAAGGAACTGAGTGGCTTCTTCCAGAACCCATGCAAGACCAGTGGAATTGGTTAAAACTGGAGTAAACAAACCCTGCTAGATCCAAGCTGGGGCCATGACTGGCACTCTGCTTCAAAGCCTATGCCAGCTTTGGAAGTGAAGTACTTGGTTTGCACAGCACTGCACCTGTACTAAAGGATTATGCTGAACCTGACCTTGCCCTATTCAGAGATAAATCTCGTGTCAGTGTTAGAACCTATGTGCAATAGGAGGCACTGTTAGTTTATAACTTGGCAAACCACCCACAGACAAGTGGGAGTTGATGGTAGCTGCAGTCCAAAAATAAATTTATGTATGCTGGGCTGAACAAAAAGTGAAAACTGCCATTGCAGGCCAGGGAATAGATTGACAAGCATGTCAATCTTCTTGCAGAAGTCAAATGAGATGTGTAGAAGCAAGCATCAAGTGATCCTCTGAGCCATGGATGTTATAAACCTAGTTCTACCTTCCAATACACCTGTGTGATTCTCCCAGAAAGATTAGTAAAACTTTCAGTGCCTGACATAATGCAGAACTTCAGGTTTGGGTTTTTGCTTTTAAGTTCAAATCTGGCAAATGTTCACACTTTGTTCCCTCTCCTTCCTCCACTATTTTCTTCTGCAGCTTTAATAACTGCTTATGTGCCCTGTTCTTCTCACCAGAAAGGGAGGTTTTTGAACTGTGCTGTGATTCTCTAAGTGACTGCATTTTAAATTATCCACTGCTGTGAATGATGTAAATGACTTGAGCAGAGGAACTGTGTTGCTCTAGGTAGCCAGTATACTCATCAAATGCCATGTGTGACTGAGATACTTAGATATTATGACTTCAGGACAGCTGTGCTAAGTTCTAGGTGCTGAGTAAACTTCACACTCTACATTTCAGTAGGTGAAAGCTCTCTGTGCAGGATGGATACCCAGTGGAGACAGACTGTTCTAATTTTTAAAATCATGAAAGGCTTTTGACACTTGCTCTATTAATTTTCCACTAAGGACAGTGAGTCCTTAAAATAACTGTTTAGCTAACCTCTGTATGAATGGGCTCTGCTTGTTACTACTAAAATTGGAAGTACTCATTGTACTAATGGATTTTGACTCTTCTCTGCTGCTTTACCTTTATCTTTTAAGCATAGATGTTATTATTTGAACATTGGTTTTCTAAGTAAAAAGATAAAATGTGCATTTTAAATTAATCCTCCTTATCCTCTTTGCTGCCCTCTCCCCTTAGAATTTCCTCTCAGAAAATCAGAACTGCTGAACAACAGTGCAATTGCTAATGTGCAGTCTTGTCAGCTAAACCAACACCACTGAGACTTTGCCTAGCTTTTCTAGCATAACTGTTCCTAGGTACTGGCATGTTTTAGCTTGGCTTCTGTAACTCTTCACTCTCAGGGCATGACTTTACTAACCCACTTTATTAAGTCCTCTGTTGTGACTTATGGAAAGGTATGTTGACTCAAAGTTTTGTGCTGTCAGTGTATTACCAATTATTTCTGTGTTAAGTATTTTATCCTATTTTGATTCTCCATTCCACAAGTTTAAAAGCTCGGTGTGAAAGCTTAGGGCTGTTTTGATGGACAAAGTTAATCACTTCAGTGATTCAAGCCCCCTGCCTGATATATCAAGCCTCAAAGATCTAGTCACTTGCTACCCTCAAATCCTAAAATCCCAACTGAAGTATTAGCAGCAGGTTTCAAACTAATTTCCTGACTACCTAGAAGGTGACAAAAATCAGCTGCAACTGTATAGAAGTGGACTGAACTGAATCTTGGTGTTGTATCACATATTTGCATGCAATTAATTTTCATCTGATTTAAGATCTCAAATTCTTTGAAAAGAAAAAAGATTGCTTTTCAGAGACTTTCTATAACATTGCTTATCTTCCCTATGTCTTTTCAGGAGGGCAAGAAAGCTTGTTCTAGAACAACTTGAAGTATATTCTGTGAAAAATGTATATGTAGCCATCCTAACATAAGATTATCCATTGGCTACATTCAAGAAAAGTTAAATAAAAATATAGAGTATGAATCTGCAGTATTTGAATTAATGGTTGTTTAAATTTTGCTTGAACATCACCCATTTGGAATCAAAAGAATCCCCAAGATGTAGCACATTTAGGAACTAATAAAAATTCTGAAATGAAGTTATCCCTATGGTTCCTGGTGCATGCTCTGAGGACTGTCTCAAATATTTTTCATGCTTTTTTTCTCAAAGATATCCAATTGGAAGGTCTGACAAACATCTTTTTCTCCCTTTTTAATGAGCCTTTAGTGCAAATGGTGCCTTGAAAAATATTGCTGGTTTTGCTTGTTTTGAGGGCTCATTTTTTTCATTTCTGTCATGTCACTATTGAATTGCTGTGATGTCTTCTACACAAGAAGTCAGACATTTTCAGTACTTACACAATCAACCCATGACTGCTACCTGATGTATTTCAGAGTGTTGATACTTATCTCTTAGGGTCTTCTTGGCCTGTTTCTACCAGCACTGGTTGGTCCTTACCCAGTGCTTAGTTAGTGTACCCAGGACATCCCCAGGCTTGTGTGTGGATGGTGTGGTGAAAGCCCAGTAACTGAGTAAATTGCATTCCTCTTCTGGCATCCATGGTGACTTCCACAGCACAGCCCTCACACCTGTGTTTGTTCAGATCTGTCTAACAGACTGAGTGTGGAGGTGACAGAAGACTAGATTTAGTACTTGCTGAAACTCATCAAGACTTTTCCATGATCTTCAGTGGATGTTACATTAGAATTTAACTTTATCCTTTCACTGAAATTCAGGCTACCTGTTCAGATGCCTGTATATCCTCTGTGATTTCAAGAGGATCAGTGCTATAAAACAGGGCTTGCCAAGCTGAGTTTGACAGAATTGCCTCTGATAAAAATGTCCAATATACCATTCAGCAGTTGCTGCAGCAATTGGCCTCCATTAACCCTCTACATGGAGAAGCAACTCCCTTCAGTCTAGCAGCCATCACCATTCAGACACTGGTGGGCGGCTGCGGATATTTAATTTTGACATGTGTGGCTGCCGGTGATCGGAGCCTGCTGCTGGGTAGGTGCTAACCAGAGCCATGGGGTGCGTGTCTGTAAGAGGCAAAGACTCGTGAATGACAAGTGCCTGTGTGCAGACACTAACATTGACTCAAACAATGCCTGCATAGAGGCAGCAGGGAACAGATTCAGTGTAGCTTGACTACTCTCTATGGTAAGGGTGCCTCAGCCATCAATTGTGTAAACGTCATTAGGAAGGAAAGAATTGAAAAAGCAGATCTCTTGAGCAAACTGCTACACTGACTGTTGCAAGGTGGTTGTCATTAGCCCTGCACTGAGTGTGAACAGAACAAATACATGAATAGGAATTCAGCTTGTGTTCTTTGAAGGGCTATGTGGATATTGACTATTTTAGATTCTATTGACTATTCCAATAAGCACTTCAGTTTCCAAAGTGAGTTAAAGTGTCTTCCAGCAGTGATAGGCAGTCCCTTAGACACTATTTATAAACCCTGCAGCTTCTGTGATACTCTCTGCTGTTGACCCTTCCTTTTTATTGTGCTTTCCCAGCTAGTCCGTGGGAGAAATCTGAATGACCACTATTCTTTCCAGGAGTAGAAATCATTTGAGAAGGTTGCAAGCTAACTGCCTAAATCTGTGAGCCAGAGGAAAAATACTATTGGCATTAGGTAAAGAACTGCTTGATTTTTTTTCTTGTGCAGAACATACCTTGAGTAACTGTTTTTCTGTTAGGAAGGCAAACAGAAATGGCCCCATTAATGTCTTGCACATTCTGAAAACTCTGCTGTGACCCTGTGGGAACCAGAAAGAGCATGCTATTTTGGAGTCTCTTGGCCATTCACAACTAAAGTTGATGTAAAGATTATTTCCTCTAGAATAGAACTGCTTCTGCCTGCAGTTAGGGTGGTTGATGGAATGGATGTTATTTTTTGACTGCAAATCACAACAGGTTTCAACTGGAAACAATAAATCCCAACCTCCATACTTCTGTTAGTGGTAGGAAATAATTTTGAATTCTTCAGGTGAGAGTATTAAGATGCTGAGAATTGTAATTGGGTTAATAATTAATTCCTGAAGTTTAAAATATAAATTTAAAAATATACATGCTCCTGCCCTGTAGGAAACTATGTATATCTGTATTGGGTGCTTTTTAGTTTTCTTGCTTCCAGCTTGGTTTTTGAGAGATTTAAGAAATGTGTATTTTCTAATACTTAAAAGAAGTTGACAAACAGTTGTTAAATACTAAATATCAGGGTGCGGCGTGGGCTGATAGCTGGCTGGGGAACCGGGAGCTGCAGGGGATTCCTGGGCATTGTGTGCCAGCCAATGCCTGTCCCACTGTCCCCAGGGAGGAAGCAGGGCAGACCAGGGGGAGAGCCCCTGGCCCAGGACATCAGGCACCTCAGGGGACAGGCCAAGGTCAGCTGGGAAGTCAGTTCATGGATTAGTGTCTGGGTCAAGGGGATCCATGGCCAAGCGTGGGCATGGCTGTGTGACACAGCTGAGACATAGTTCAGGCAAGGGACAAGGGTGAGAGCTTCAGCTTAGAAGGGAGGAAGGGGGGAATCCCCCCCCCAAGATATCTTAGGAGAGCTATTGAGGCAGCTCCTAGCTTTCTTCACAGAGCTTACCGGCTCACTAGCCTTTAGAAGTCTAGGGAGGAGAGAGATGCTCTAGGCCCTGACATCAAGAGCCTGTATAAATAGGCAGAAAATAAAAAGGAAGAAAATCCCTAGGATTCCACTGTGCTTCTAACTTGCTGCACGCTTGCTCCTTGCACATTGTGCAGAGCAGTCATCAATCCAGTAGTATATGCACTAGGTCTGCAGAATTTTGCTTTGCTAATATTTAATGTATACAAATCATTGTTTTAGTTGCACTAAAGAAAACTTAGCGTGGTTGAAGAAAGCTTTTAAATTGAATTTTCTATGTCTTATGGTACTAAATAAACTGTTTATTAGAAGGAAAAAAGTATCGGGGGGGAAAGGAAGCTTCACACTGCTTCTGTGGTGTGAATAGAATTCTTCTCTTCCTAATTTCTTTTGGTGGTTGTTAGTACCCCTTTCAGACTGTTCATATGACATTTGTAAAAAGACATATCCCTTAGTTGAGAAATTTTAACTGAAATATTGTCATTAGAACACTCATCACTGCTGAGAGCTCTGAATGCGTCCCAGTCAATGGCGGCAGCTCACATGGCCCAGGCAGCACACTGGCTTCCAAGATAACAATCCCATTTCCTTCAGGAATTGTCATAATTAGGGAAGTCAGAGTGGAGCTAAGAATGGCAGTGACTCATAACTGATACCAGTAGGTATGACCAGGGTGAGTGGATTAAGATGGTTTATGCTGTCATACCCGAATTAGCACACTTGACAACTGGCTGGTGATACAGTTATTGGGTATGCTGAACAGCTGATTTCATTGGGACTGTGGTGGAGTAAGGTACTTGGAGCCAGCAAGAGTACTGGAGTCTGGATGCATTTTATCTACACTTCCCACCATATTAAGACTATTGTGTGTTTGCACACCACACAATTGCTTGACAAGCTTGTTCTCAGGCAGTACATCTGAAAGTACACTACTTTATAAATAAATCAGCCATATGGTTTGTCAGGTAGGTCTTTGATGCCTTTCACACTTGCTTAGTCAGAAGTGTATTGTAGACAACCCTTTGCACATGACAGAAGAAGCATCTGTTTTGTGACATGAAGACATGTGAAACTTAACTAAATCACTTATAGTTTGTATTACCCCTGTTTGTGTATGGGAACTGTACCCTGCTAGGTGCTGCACAAACAGAACAAAGACAGTCCCAGCTCCAAAAGCTTAAAAGTCTCAACCTGCTGGATTTGAAAATGTACAAATATGAAAGTCTGTATGTAAGGAAGAGCCTCTTGCATTATTACATTGAGATCAGCTCAGAGTACTTCAAAATATTCAAAATATTCTGATCTGCTGCAGACCTGACATAACTCAATTGAAATAAAAGTTATTACAGCAAGGTTGAACTCACTAAGATAAATGCTTCATTCTGCTATAAAAGCTCAGTCCAACCTCCTCTATGTTGCAGCCAGAGACACTGCAAAAAATATAATTTTAAGAATCAGCCTTTCCTTGGTAAGCCTTAAGATAGCAGCTCAGTTGTTTTAGATGTTATTTGTTAAATATTGTTTAATTAAAAACTGGTTTAACTGATTTGGAGCCTGAAACAATTCCCATTAATGCCTTTGAGAATATTTCATTCAACTTTATTAGCAATTAGATCTAGCCCTTAACCCTTTGGAAACTGCCAACCAACGCATATTCAGGAAAAGCAGCTAAGTATTCATTTGGTCAGCTGTCTGGAGATGGCAAATGTTCCAAGGATTAAATAGATGGAATTTATTTTTATTTTTTTTTTTTTGGCCACTGGGCAAAGTTGTCTGCCAAGTTCTCACCAGATGCATGTTAATAAAACTGGGTTTTATAAACAGTTCTGATGCAGGGTTCAGAGCAATCTGAGTGACTCAGAGCTGCTAATAGAGTAAGAAGAGTTCTCCAATGCCTTCTCTTAGCTCTGGTTTGAATTGAGATGCAAGCTGTAAGCAAATTAAAGTATTATTTGATAGTCTTTCCTGAAAATAGTGAGAATCAAGTCCATTCTCTTAGCTGGCAAATGGCATATCTCAGAAAAGCTGTGTAGTTAATCAGCATTACCTGATGTTTTGGAATCCTCAGAGAGGCCAAAGACCAAATAGTCATGAAAGATTAATTGCCTTCATGGCAAGCAGCAGTGTCCAGGTCAGGGTGCAATGCATTGCCAGAAGGAGGTGGGAAAGGTTGTATTCCTGTCTACAGAAGGTGTTCTGGGCAGTTGGTGTGACACCAACAGGATGACTGTTCTTTTCTGAGCATAGGAGTCAGGTTGGAGCGATGCTTATTTTGCCAAATGCATTGACAGCCCAGGCAAAGGTTTAGAGCTGCAGACAGACTGAGGACAGCTTGCAAGTTGCACCAGTCCAGCTGTAATTTAGAAAGATTGCCTAAATCAATTATTTCCTGCTCTTAAGGTTTAACACCATCAGTCTAAGTGTGTAGCAGCTGTTAATTACAGTAACTAACACAGAGGTGGGCACTAAGGAGCAGAGAAATGTAGGAGACATGCAGTTTCATTTCCAACCCATTTCTGCTAACAGGACAGCAAACGGGCAAGCAGCTTTTTGCTGTTCTATGTTTGCAAGCTCAGGCACTGCGCGTGGGGGTATGGGAGTGTAAGGTTGGGAGGAGGGTTCCTGTGTCCTGTTCTTCCTTTTCAGGGACTCAGAATGACTTGCTCCCTGAAACTCATATGATGTTGAGTTGCAGTGGCAAAGATGACAAGAGCTTTCTGTCACCTTGTGCTCTTTGTTACAACTAGTGAGGATGAGAGTCCTAAAGAGCTACCACTCATTGAAGCAAGCCCAGAGCTGGAGCTGAGTCAGGAAAATCTCCAGCAAAATTTACTAGCAGTGCTAGCTGCCCAAGAAAAGAAATTTAAGTTGGCTGAGGAAATATACCTGCTGTGTGGCTCCACAAATCTCTAGGGTCTTATTTTAGAAAGTAAGAGTCTCTCACAGAAGCCAGAGTCCTTATTTTCTGCAATTATAAACACAAAAGTTACTGTGCATGATTGAGGCACCAGATTTTCTTGTGTTATTATGCAAGTGAAATAAAATCAGGGCTTCCAAGACTATGCTTCCTCTCTTCCAGGACTGCGTTTTTGATTGGTCTTGACAATCGAGGGAGCTTACTGTTAGGGACTTCTTCCCACAAACATTTATGTTTCTGTTACAAATTCAGTCTAGTGTGTTTTGTCTCCTTTACCTCTCTCCTACTATGTTGTCTGCTTTTTTTAAACACTAATAGCTACTTTCTTCAGAGTTATGTATCTCCATGTGACCATTCTGGAGATTTTTATTCTTGATAAATAACAAGATAAAACAATACCTATATCAGAAAGGAAATCCTTCGATTGGACAGAGCTGGAGGTGTGACTGCTAACCAGCAACTTAGGAGACTTCTAGCTCAGTCTGGCCCTTATTTCATCTTGGGCAATTCATTTAATTCACTTCATACTTTTCTTTTGCTCATTGTAAACATGGAGATGATACTCTTTTATAAGGATGTTGTAATCCATTAACTCCTATGAGAGTCTCAAGCTGCATTGCTATATAGTATCTAAGTACAACTTATATAATCAGACCAGCATTATTACTCCTTAACTATTTTTGCATTTTGTTCAAACTGAATGCCAGTTTAATTTTGTTGCATGTGAACCTTTCATAATTCATACTGTATTAAAAAAACAGCTTTTATTACCATACTAACTGCAAGCAAAGATGGGGGAGAATAAAGATACGTATTTTATGATATATTAATTCTGGACCATTTTAGAGAGAGTAAAATACTTACTGGATTACTTAGGCTAATATCTTTCTCTAGGCTGCTCAAGGTCATATATAATGGATGATGTACCTTTTTGTGTACATATGCATTATGCATCATTTTTTGGAGAAGTTGTAATCAGGTCTAGGAATTATGCCAATTTATTATTGGAAAAATTTATGGTATTTAGCTCTTATGTAGCACTTTACATTTTTCAAGGGGAATTTTAACTAATTAACCCTTGCACATCTATAGAGCACAATTGTTATCACAGATGTGAAATACAGTTACAAGAAGAGGTTTTTTCAAGGTTAATACCAGAGCCAAAATTAAATGCCAAATTGCTCACTATTTGTCTTGTGATCAATTTAACAGGCCTTCCTTTATCTCTAATAAAGTGTTGCTAAAACGAGGACTGGGTTAGCAGAATCCAAGAGTATGCTGGCTTATTTGAGGGCTTGACTCCCTGGATATTACAGTTTGATGACAGAGGTGAGCAAGTAGATATCAAACGGAAGCATCCTGTCATCAGGTCTTTCTTACACTGAGAACATCCTGCTGTTGCTTAGCAAGGACCCACAGCTGCCAGCAGAGTGGGCTTTTATTTTATCTTTATAAATTTACCGCACTCGTTTGACTTTTGTACTATCCAAACACATATGAGACAATCAATTGAAGGTGACCAAGCATAAAGTTGAAAGCTACACTGAATGTAACAGAAAGGAAGGAGTGAAGAGGTATAGAAAAAGTTTCTTGGCTAAAAAACTTGTTGTTGTGAGTCATTATTGCCTGGGCTTGCCAAAATATTCTGACAGTTTTCTGTTTGCTAATTACCTATGACTGTAGGAATGTACCTCTTATAAAGCCAGTTTCTCTTCTCTTTCTTGGGAAAAGAAGTTATGGCTTTAATGAACAAATTATACTACAGAAGTGAAAAAGAACAGCTTTAGATGAAGATCCTAGGTGGCTCTATTTTCTTTGTGCTTGCCACCAGCACACCTGCCTTTTTCAGGGAGTGGGTAGAGTGCCCTTTTTGAAAACCCTCTGAAGCTTTTTACTTAAAAATAATGCATTTCTCAAAACTGCCATGCTGTAGGCTCTAGACTGGCATAGGTATAAAAAAAATCTCTGACTTCTTTTTCCTCTTTCTGTGTGATTCCACTGGTTGATTGCACTTCCAACTGGTATTCTCATTTGCTATTTCAGTGTTGCAGGGTGTATTTTCAGGGTAAGGCATAATTGAATGAATGCTATTAGACCTGATGGCACAGATATTTCAGATCTAACCCATATCCCAGTGTTTCCCAAGCTCCTGTGAAGCGCTAGAGCCAACTAGTAAGAAACACTGGACACAAGAAATTAAGCCTTTAGTTATGTTCTCTACATTACACATATAACCTGAATTACTTTGTGGCTTCTGTTAATCAGGCTGGAACACTGTTAAATGCTAGGATTTGCATCCTTCTTCTGAAGGACTTCAATATGCTAGTATGTACATGATAGATAAGCATACTCTTTTGTTGTTGTTTTTCCATGGCTTGCAAATCTGCGTATTGAAAGGGGCTCTTTCCTGAATGTTCCTAACTCAATCAAACCTTCTCCCCATTGGCATGTATTGATCCGTAACATTTGTGTATCAGCTTGTAGGGGTTCTCTCCACGTTCAAATGAATTAGCTGCCAGATGACAACCTGGTAAGATTCTGCTGCTGTGTGCCACAAACTGTCACGGGTTCCTTTCTCAGCACTTGTGCATTTCAGACTTTGCACATACGCACCTATCTCTGATCCCTCTATTCTTTGCATGTCTAAGCTTGCAGGAATAGAGGTAATTACTTGCCTGTCCTCTGTACACTGTTGTATCTGCTTCTTTGCTGAGCTTTCTGTAACTGAATTTTTTTTTCACCAGTATCTTTCTGCCTTCAGCAAGCAGAAAGTTTGTTTTCCCTTAAGGGTTTAGTTTGGTTTGATTTTTAATTTAAAAATTTCTGGCTAGGAGATCTTGATTCGCATGGATTCTTCTGACCTTATTATTGCTTTTTAAGAGATTATATACATTGTCATTTTCTGTTTCTCTCATGGTTTCTACTTATTTGTAAACATTAGTAAGTGTTATGATAACATTTGTGCCTGCTGATCTAAACTTTCCTCCTCTTTTTCATCTATGAAATTGTGAAGGAAAAGAGCTTCTCAGGATGTCACTCTTGGAGTCTGTATTTCACTTTTAATTCAATGTATTTTTGGAATATTGGGATGTTCTTATCTTACCCCCCATACTAAGCAACAGGCAGATACTCCAGAGGAAGATGCAAAAAAAACCCCACCAAAACCCCAACCTAAAATAAACCCAAACTAGAACAAATCTTGTCCCCAACTTCTGCAATTAAAAAAAAAAAAAAATCAGTGAAGAAAGGCAGAAAAACTAGCCCAAGTGGATAACCTGTGCTTTGTTTAGCTTGCCAATTTGTTTGCTCTGGCCTGGTATGGTCCTAGGTAAGTTGAAGTCATCATCTCTGTGTAGCCATTGCTTGGCCCTTGCTCAGAGACCCAAAGTAAGTTGAAAGTCCTGGCCAGACTCCAGCATGGCCTTGCAGGAGTGCAGTTTGGATCTGTTGTCTTTGCCTTTACCGATGTGCTGCTTTGTGCATTTTAAGAATCTTACAAAGGGGTAGTTCTTCTCTTCTTAAAGCATGGGGCAGCCTAAGCCAAGCATATTGGGATCTATCTAAACATTTTATTGAGACAGTCTCTTCTTCACCCCGGGAGGACACTGGCTGTTCTAAAGAATGAATGTCTTTTCATGAATGCTATTTATTCTAGTCAGCACTGCTGTGACTGTTTATATTCACATTGAAGTCCACTTCCCGTTTCCTTACAGATTAGATTTTAGAGTAAGTTGAATCGTCAGAATAAACCAAGTTATAATGAAAGCTAAAAGGATCTTAAAATGGCTTAGGATCTGATATGCATTTGAGGTCACTCTAACCCTAATTACTGTTTTAAAGTTTTAACAATGAGAGAATGACAGTATAATGTTACTGTGAAAGCATAATTCATCTGGATGTCTTTCGTTTCCCTACACTATTAGAACTATTAAGAATCTGAAACACTCTGAAGAGGCATTAAAAAATTGTTGATGAGAGAAGTTCCCATCGAAGTCCATTAGCATAAATGAGTGGTCACAGTAGCTGGGGCTGACACGTTTCTTATTCTTTTCCTATAAGAGTAAGTCTGAACTTCTGAAGAGCTTTCAGGCTCAATCTTATTCAAAGATGATCTCACATGCCACTTAGCATTCCCATCATTTTTCATGTGTTTTTGTGTGAGGAGCAAGCGTTCTGAGAACAAGGCGTACATTCATTTTAGTAGATAAAATAAAGGTGGGAGGAGGGGAAAGAATTGAAGCGTGGCTGCAAGGAAAGACAGTTTCCTGGATTCTCAGCTTTGCATACCTGTGATACAAAAGGACTGTCAAACCTCAAAATGGCCAATAGATATTCTATAGAAAAGAAATAAAAGCTCCAATTCTCCTGTCAGAACCAATAATAGATCCTTGCATATTGAAACACCATGTGGATGCAGGAGGCATTGTAACTTTGTGTTGTAATAAACCTGATATTAAGTATGGTGATACTTAGCAGTTCAAAACAGGCTGAGCTACGCAGAAATGTCACTGAGCAAAATCTGTAGTGTTTTATCAAAAAATTAAACTAATCAGTCATAGTTTCCCTCATTCTTGCCTGTAGTATAAGTCACCTCAGCTAATTCAGATTTGTTTGTAAATGTCCATACCCACAAAAATTAAAAGAACACAGTGTGCTGGCTCATCCTACCTATGGCAAACAGCCTGGATAACACCACCTGCCAAGGTAGGAGCAGCAGTGTAAATGGGGTGTGTAGCTGGGCTTCACAAAAGGGCTGTGAGCTCATTTGTCCAAAACTGCTCATATGAAAGTGGAAGACAACCATAAGTCAGAATTACCAAGAGACTTCTGAAATAAAGAAGGCATCAGCTTGAAAAGCAGTGTTAAAAAAAGCATAAAAACTTGCAGCAATGGGAAAGAGACCTTGAAGCAGAAAACGGCAGTTGCCAGAACTGAGTTTAGTACTGCCAGAAGTTTTCCTGTGGCATCAAGACCTCCACTGGGCTTGGCGGAGCATCCTCTGTGGTGGACACCAGGAGTAGCCTGCATCAAGGTAGGGCACTGTCAGCACAGAGTGCAGCAAGTAGGGACCCCCCCCCCCTCCTTGGGGTTGTGTGTATATGTTGGCATGTGCGTGAGTACTGTATTGTAGTTTTCTGTTGTATTACTAATGAAAACACAGCCACTGGAATGTAAAAGTCAGGAAAAGTATTCTAGAACCCAGGGAGCTTTAAAGCAAATTTAGGTTGAATTATAGCTACTTGCTCCGATCCTTGAGGCAGATAGGATGTTAAATCAGAGCTGTTGAATCGTTTATTGAGCTCCATTTTCAAAGAACAGCTCAGCATCCAAATCAGAGCCAGATTTCTCCATACAATCTAGGCAGTTAAATACGTGTCCATAATTTCCCATGGACATTTCAGCACTGAGCATTCATGAAGTTATGGAACTCTTAGCAAATCCCTAATTGGGTGTCAGAGGTCTTGTGAAAGTCTTGATCCAATTACAAGCACAGAGCATGTGCAGATCTGGTCCAGTGCTTACTTAATCCCACTTAGCTACACACAGGCAGATAATGATTTTTAGCTGTCTTACAGTAATTACAGCAGGTTTTGTGCTTATTTAAACCATGCTATGTGAACAAATTTTAGACGAAAAATTTCTGTGTCTCCTTAAATAACATTGAAATGGATTAGGAAATTGAATTTTGTTTTACTTTTTGTGATATAGTAAGTTCAGAAGTATCTAATGTAAAGAAACATTAAACATTTTAATTGTGTATTTATACATTTAAACTCTGTTTATACTCTAGGCAAATTTTAAATGTTTGTTTGTAATTATGTCTCAAAATTATTTGCTTAAGAAGGAGAGAGGTTAAATCACTGGTATATTAGAATGCATTGCTTATTCATGTCAGCATAAACATGTAAAGTAGGGAATAAAATTAGTATCCTCAATAGCTGACAGTAGAACAGGAATATCTGTAATCATGCTTACATTCCTTTGCTAGTTGGTTGTATTGTTCTGATAAATGGCATTAAACAGAAATAGTATTTTATAGGATTAGCCACTGACTAATGTCTTGATATTCCATGCAAGCATGGATCCTTGAGAGGCATATCCTGTGGTTTTTATTTGTCATCTTTATGACATCTCTTTGAAAAAGCAATACCAGTTACCAAATGTTGTTCCAAATAAGATTGTTTATTGTTATAGATATCTTCCTTTCTCTCTGTTCACATATAAGCCTATAGCTTTAGGATATCGTACAAATTATCCCTGAGATAATTATATACCCTTTAGTGTGTGTTGTTCTTCCAAATGTAATAAATGAGTAAAAGATGGGCTAGAACTTTTCATAATAGCATTTTGGTCCTTCTACTGTCCTTGTCCCAATAACAGATGGTGTTTCTATTTATATGATTTGTATCTTGATCACAGTTGTTGAATCATTTTTCCAAATTATTGCCATGTATGTTAAGTCTTGGGTTCTGCCTCTTTTAATTGTCATATTTTGTCTCAGAGCTTGGTTTTGTGTAATCATTGGGACTACCCTGTTTGTAAGAATACTAGCTTTTATTGACTGAAATGAGCTGCATTATTTCTGGATCTCTGGGGGTTATGAATTAGTGTTGCTCTGTTGCTTTGTACCAGTTCATATCACTTGAGGATCTTGGTTTACTTCTAAGTAGCAAATTAATTTTAACGGTGAAAGATCTAAAATATTACTGGGAAAAGACTTGTGGTAAATGCTCATATTCCCACTTCTTGCTTTTCTCTCTGTATGAAATTTTGAAGGCTGTGTGTGCTTTACATATGTCAGCAGGCCTTTACTATACATGCTTTTACTATACATTTTTATAGCTGGTTCTTTCACTATCCCTTTGGGTTTTTGCTTTTGCCATCTTCTCATAATCTTTCAAATTGTAGAAGCTACCATTCTGAAGTTGGTCCTTTTGCACAAGTTCTGGCTCTATAAACACCATTTTTGCACTCTTCCTGTCCTTCTCAAAATAATATATTTGTCAGGAGTTTCAGTCATGTGAAGCCACAAAACTTGGGGTACAGCCTGATTAAACATTTGGGAAACTTGTCCTGTTAATGGAAACAAGCTCTGGTTATCCATCTTTTATTTCACACTTCACAGTTGTCCTATGTAAAAGACTTGTCTACTGTAAATGCCTGTTGACTGGCAAGTTATCCACAGCAAATATGCATTAGCTTTTGATTTTATTGTCATTAAGGAAGCTTTCATCTGAAAGACTCCTGATTTATGAAAATCATCGAGGCTAAACCTGGAGTAAAGCAAACATGTATTATAAGTGCAACCTAAAACCAATATATATGCCAGAATTACACTACAAAAACTTTGATCATTTGAGAATAAGTTTGATTTAAAACCAAGTGCCAGTGCTAGCAGCCTTATTTCTGAAATATAGAAGGAATTATTATTGCTGTATTTTAGAGGTATACTGTAATGAGTTAAGGATCTTTCTCTTTTAATCTGATATATTATACTCCACCAGTTATATTTGTGATGTAATACTTCTTGAATATTCATATGCAAGTCCTCATAAAGTTCTCTTAAAATTGATACTAAAAGGCTAGAATTATTTGAGATGTGGCAATTACTGACTGCAAGAAAATTGCTCTCTACTGAACACTTACAACAAGCAAATCACTGTCAAAATACTGCTGTTAGAAAGAGTGTTAAAGAGTGAGTGTAAATCACAAAGCTATTACGGTGTTTTATATAAAATAGTTCACTAATGGATCACAAACCGTGGCAGTTACATTTATAACAAGCAGATTCCTGAATTTAGACAAATACTAGGGTGTTTTACTGCATGAGGATTTGAAGATCACTGTGTTCCTTAATCATTGGGCTATTTAACAGTTTACAAGTAAGCCTGTGAATTGTCTTCATTGGGTGACTATTCCCTTGCTTCAGAGTATATGTTTGACTATGTTGCTAAATTAGGCACATCTTTAAGGCCTAGCTCTTTAGGGTTTGATGCAGCAGTGTCAGCTTGGATGTATTTTAGGAGTACACCAGAGCTGTTTCGGCACAGCCAGCCAGCATGGTTTAGAGGGCCTTTGGGGCAGTTTAAGCTTAGCTTGTAAGAGGGTAAGGACTTCAAAATGCAACCTCCCCTTTATCTGTGAGTATCTAAACCAGTTTCTATGTACTGTGGTGGGTTATACTGGTTGCCACAGACCATCATCAAGTTTTTTCTTGCTTATTGATCTGGGGACGAGCAGATGGAGGTGTAGAGGTACTGTACAATTTCCTTTAGAGGTTCTGGCAGTACTCCATGTGTACCTTGCTTGGTAGCCTCTTTTTGTTCCATGTGGGCCATAACTGTGCCAGAAGGGTTGGCTTTTAAATTACAAATGGAGGGGGAATATGAGTATATTTTGCGGACACCTCACTAATATTTATCTATTCACAAAGTTTCTTACCTGAAATATGAAACAAATTTTTGACTCAAATATGCGATACAGGTAAAGCAAGCGAGCTAATCAAGAATGAATAGTAATGCCGGGGGAAATGATCATGAATGCAATGTAGCAATTTCTTAGTGTATCTGGGGAAACTCATTTGTATGCTGTGGCACAGACAAAGCGCCCCTGTTTGCCACTGTGTCAAGCCTAGTTAGCCCTAGAGAGTCTTCACAGATTATATAATGCACCATAACAAATCCACTAGAGAGCAAACCAGTCTCTGTGCATGTAGCATGCCCATTTCTGAAAGTCTAACTTCAGGAAAGGCAGAGAAATGTCATGCCAAAGGGTGTTTATTGCAGACAACTAAACACCCAAGATCAGTAAGTTAGAATGCAAATAACTCCAAAGACACAAGTGCAGCAACCCTATTCCAGTTACACAGTATCTTCAGTAGATATCGTTCACTTTGATAATGTCATTATTTTTCATGCACAGCTGATCTTGCATCATTTGGTATTAAGGGACACCCATAATAGTCCTTTAAATATTTAATAGTATTTTCATATACTGAAATCTGTCAGTGGTATTATATATTGCACATAAAACAACCTTTCCCTTTTCATTTTCTACCTATAAAAAGGTGTTGTACATTTTTCCCTCTCTCAAATTTATAACAGAGATGACAGGTTTCTTTCTGAGTAGCTGTAGATATAAAATACCTAGCAGTAAAATGGCTTTTAACTCATTTTTATAGCACTGTAAGGCAGTATCTTCCTAATATCCTTTTCTCAGACCATAGAAACGCTACCATTAGAGGTGGGCTGTGGCTGTCTATCTCTTAGAAAGAAGGAAGTCTTCCACAGAGGTTAAGACTCTTCATTAGAGTATACAACTTTATATATTCAAGCAAAAATCTAACTCTTATCTGTTTCTTAAGCTTTGAGATGTTTAACAAAAAGTTATGCAGAAAAGCCTCTTGAAGCTAAACTGTTGGAAGCAGTATGGGCCAAATTCAAATAGCTATTATATGTAGTATGTGCTACCCAAGTATTAATCTTCCCCCTTTGCCGAAATGTCAAGTATTTGCAAATACATTCCCCAGATATCTTAACAGTCATCCTCTCACTCAAACTTTAACTTATTTGTGAAACAAGAAAACCTTTATTTGGGAATACAGCAAAAACTTTGAAAACAGTTGTGGATAGGTATGATTAAAACACTACCTCCTGGTGACTTTGAGAGTAGCCTTCTCTTCCATCTCTCAGCTTGAAGTACCAAAAGGCAAGGCAAATTAATTTCTCCTGTCAGCAAACCTCGCTCATATATTGGGGCCAAACTCACATTTTGGCAGCAGCATCCAGAATCCTGAAGAAGCTGCATCTTCTGTCCTTTGCAGATTTGCCATGTACTTCAGCCAGACATGCCTTCTGATTGTCAGGCTGATATCTGACACACATGAATAGTCTTAGCCTGCTGCATGCACAGTTTCAGATCAATTGCTTTTTTTAGCTACAAGCGCACAGGTGAAGTGGAGCGGAACTGAGCTGAATGCAGCAGACTGTTGCACTGTCAGAAGGCAGCTAATCCCAGCACCTCCCCACTATGCCTAGAGCATGGCCACATATAAATTCCATTTTTTCTGCTGGGTCCTGAGAAGTGATAGGTGCAGGCCACAGGTGGCTGTGGCAAGGGTTAGTTGCTGCCTCCTAAAGAAAGGAGGGAAATTAAGAACTAGTGGATTTTGTTTCATTTGCGAAGTGGTAGCTTGTGGTTTCCTAAACTAACAGCCTCATAAATTGCTCTCAGCTCTGATTTATTTATTGGTCCATGCTGCAGTATAACAGGCTAGTTCTTTAAGGGCAGAAATGAGTTTTAAGAGGCTGGCAAAAGGAGGTGTAATTGGGCTTGAGGATTTAAGTGTTGCAGAGACGAAAATGACTATTCCTTCTGTTGAAAATTTATAATGTTTCAAATAATTTGATTTAGAAAATGAAGAAAAAAAATGCAGCAAGAGGTCTAGTTCTCCCTGAAGATATACATGTATGCCATGTTCCAAGTATAACATTTAATAAAAGTAGGAATGTGTGCATGCATAGACAACATACCTATATCACTTATTTTATCTGCATAAAGGGAAAAAGTCTTATCAATTCCCTTTCTCATACCTCAGAAAATACTTAAAAATGTGCTCATGTTCAATGTTCTTATTAAAAAAAAAATCCAGTATGCTGGGAAAATACTATCCCAAAATGCTAATTCTTATAAAAGATGTATGTATGAGAACAGAGGGTTGAAAAAAAAATTGTTTGGCAACTTAAACAGGAGCACAGTCTAATCTTATTTGAAACGCTCTTTTTCTATAGAGGAATAAACTGTATTTCTCAGATAATTAACACTTCTAGCTTTGGTGGAAACCATTCAGAAACACACAAAGGTATTTGAAAGTACACAATACACTGTCTTGCCAGAAACAAGCAAGGGATCACACTGGCAATTTGCTGCCCAGCCCTCCTAGGCCACTGTACGCAGTGCCTGCAAACCAGTGTTTCCTGAAGCTTCTCAAACACAATGCCTGTCCACCCAGGGACACAAAATCCCAACCAGCAGGAAATGTGAATAAGAAGTTGCTCAGGCTGGTACAGCACTGAGGAACAGTGATTTGCCCACCAAATGAGAATGGAAGATTTCAAAGCCCATCAGCTCTTCTGACCTTATCTAAGTCTGTGGAGATCCATTATCTTCCAAAGCAGTTCAGGAAGGAAAGCGAGATGACTATGGCACCTCCATGGCGTATCAGAAGTCAGCCATTTCCTCCTACCAGTGAGTGGTGGTATGTTAGAGCACTTTTGGAGTATCCTGCTGGGGGCTATATAGAGATCAGTCATTCTTGTATCTTTGCAGTTTGGTTAGAACTTGCTAGTCTTTCAGTGATCATAAATGTTTCAGGGCTCTCTGTAAAACTGTTTCTACAGATATTTGTTCTGGTTTTTTTTTCCAGAGTTTTCATGCTTGCCACAAGTTTTATTATTTTATTGCTTCCATTTAGTGAAACGCCTTCCCTTCTGCATGTCTTGCCACAACATTAATAAACTCTGATCATGTTTTGTATTATCTGTTAATGTAACTGTAACTTTTATATACAGCAATCTAAGATGCATGTTGTTAAGATACACTACAAAAAAGAAATCTTAATCTATCCATGAACTTTTATCTACAATCAATCACCACAATAATATTTTGAGATTTCACAGTTTTGTTGTCTTTGCAGGTTGCATTGCATTTTCTGTTGACTACAAAATTCTTCCATGCTCACATATACATAACTGGAATTCTTCACCTGTATTAACAGTCTGATATTAAAACATTTATAGTACAAAATGAATTGATCTTATGTGAAATATTGGAGCGTGGGGATGGGTTCTTCTCTGGTGTAGGAAGATGCTGAAAAAATAAATGGAGAGGTCTTAGGTGCAGAGAATTTCCCCATAGTAGAGACAAAGACAGAGCTGATACTGAGGGCATAGAATCTGGGGACTGGGTGCCTCACCTTCCTACTCTACTTTGTTACATAAGTAAAAGGCCCCACTATTTCCACAAAATGATTAGAGGGAAAGAGTTTTCTGCTGAGGAAGCAAACTAGCCCCAAACCAGTGCCTGTGTCTCCACTGCCAAAATTTACTGTGTTTTATATTTTTCTACAATAAAGCTAGTAATTTTTTAGCAACATTCTATGGTTCAATTAGATATTAATTACAGCTTGCAAGATGCTTATCAGGTAATACCCCTGTCCATTTTTTAGATCAGTAATTTGAGGTAGGAGGAGGTTGTCACTGATGAGTAGTGGTAGAGAAAGGAAAGAAGCAAGGAGCTCTGACTCTGAAATGCCTGCTTCACAGAATATAAAGCCTACCTTTGTGCAAATACAGTCATATGTTAGCATTTTGCATCTGCTATCAAAAATACATGCTGATCATTAATTTGCATATAAAATTCTGGATTTTTAAATAGATGCAGCCTCCATGCTATGAGCCTCTTCATTTCCCATGTCCTATTTCTGTCTGTGAAAAATCACCTTTTATGAACTGATACCAAGAAGAAATCAGTACCTATATCTCAATAGAAATCAGTGAAATGCCAAGGAAGATGAGTGCTGCATATGATCAAGCACTTGGATTTGAAGCTCTCTGGAAGGAGGACTGACACTGCTCTGGCTTTGTAGTGATGAGCTCACATTATTGAATTTTTGGTGACTCTGTTTGAAATGCCAAGCTGAATTCACATTTCTGTGTTTCTCCTTTGCTTTCTTTTATGCACTTTTCCTGAACCAGTCTGCAAGGCAGCTATGCTTTAATTCAAATACTTCTTCAAGAATAACACCTATTATGTTAGCTTTGAGATAGTATCAATGGTTAGAATTTTATTGACAAACATGGTACCAAATAATATTAAATGCTAACCATCGATTGATATTTATATAATGTTAATCACAAGATCCTTTCCCCCACCCTATACTGCCCTGTTAATTCTTGCTATAGCATCATATCTAAAATATCTGTGGGGTTTTTTATCAGTGCTGTGAGGCGTGTAGGAGAACAGAGAAACAGTATTTGATTAGGTTTCTTGGAAATCTGGACTCAGTTCTCAGCTTGTCTAAGAATTGTAAGATTGTGGTCTCTTAGGGGAGTGATAAGACTCACTCTGAGCACACTTCCTCTCTTTGTCTATGTTGCTGCTGTAATAAACAGCCCTTGTCCAAACAGCTAACAATGTGTATGTGCAAAATGAGGCTATAGTCATGGTTGAATTCTTGGTATGCTACAAGATTATAAATAAGTTAACATAATCTTGGCACTGTAAAAGCAAATAATGTATATTGTTCTTGGTTCTTCTGTTGAATAAATAAAAAATATACTTTCTTTAACTGGCATTTACATTCAGATTAATTTTGCAAGCAGTGTGCTTGCAGATGATCTGTAAAATATTGGCAACACTGATGGTGGGAATATTAATTCAAATCAGTGCATGTGCCAGGTATTCCCTATGACTACTGCAAATCTCACTGTTTTTAGAGAAGTCAAGAGGTATTCTTTATTATAGTCAGTGATGTTCACTTTTAGCTTTGTTTTGCTCGCAGTTCTATATCTGCTGGCTGCTCTGAAACATGAGATTTCTTTACAATTATTGTTCTTCCTTATTTGAAATTATATGTTATGATCTTTTATATATTTACAAGACTCCTGGGAAAATGAATGTTGAATCCTAAATTAATCATCAGCTGTTTCATCAAAACTGTTGCATAATCTCATAAAAAGATAATTGCAAGATAATTTATGTTATTTGCTTTCAAAGGGCCTGTTTGAACTCCCATCAAAGCTGATGGAATGACTTCAACCAAAATTTGTTTGGGCCCATATAGTTTGACCTATTAGTTCTCTTCATCTCTTTTCCTGGAACAAGAGGACTTTGGGTATTGTGGAGCTTAATGTCTGATAGAAAATGTGAGTAAGGCAACCAGCACTGTTTGTTGGTGATCTTGTAGTGCTATGGAATAGACAGACATTGGCTGTTTCTTCCTCTTCTCCTCCTGCTGGCTATGTTTTGCTCATAAATATCAAGACGTAGCTTGTGGTCTTCTTTAAAAAAGGCATATTTCCTCATCTGTTTAACCTCCTACCTTTCTCTGACAATGTCTTTATGCTTCTAACAATGTCTTCTTGTTGGGAGGTTGGTAAATGTTGTTTCTGATTGCTCAGCAGGCATCCTGTTAGAGCAGATTGCTTCCCAGACAGCCGAGTGCTTTACCTGTTAGTGCTTTTCCTGGCCACAGAGTGACAGTACCATCAACTGAACCATTCATTGAACCTGTATTTCTAGCTTCATAGGTTCTACCTAAATCCTAGACTACTGCAGCAGCTACTGGTAGTTCCTGGTGAATGGTGCTCTATTTTTTTCAAGAGGATGAACTAAATCTTGAAACTTCCTTACTGAAATTATTAGTGATTAGGCAGCAGAAGAGTTTGGATAGGCCATAATAGCTTTTAGCTTATTTGGTTCAGCTTGAGCTTTATGGTCATGGAGAACAGTGTCATCCTTAGTTAGTCTGAGTTTGGAAGTTGTGCTTAGGCTGCTAGTAGATTGTAGGAGATTAACTAGTCCTTTCTTCCATTAGACACGTTATTAGTGACCAGAGCTTTTTTTAGATTAGCAATGTTAAGAACTGAATTAAATTTAATTCAACTTCTCTGCAATGTAATTGGAAGTTGGTTTTTTTCCGTTAAGAGTTACAGTTCATTCTGAGAGATATTGTGGCTCCAGATTTACATCACAACACAATTGCTCCAAGTCTTAGAAATATAGTTTAGAGCAACTGTTTTCAACTACGTAAATGGTGTTCTGTTGCTTTGTGACTAATGTTTTGTCAGTTGTGGAATTTTACCCTTTACAACTGCAAGTTCTGTAAAATAGCCAGAATGGGAATGAGAGTCTGTGATGATTCAGAAGTGTATTATAAGAATACTTCTGAAAAGAGAATAGAGAAAAATGTTCGTGGATTATAGCAAGACATAAAATTTTAAATGAGCTGCGTTACTTCAAGATAAGGTATACCATCAAAATCTTTTTGTCTTAATTTGTGAGCAGTATCAAAAGACACAACAGCACTTGGGAAATCTAAAAAAAAAAATAAATAAATAAAAATTGGAAATATGTCAAACTCCCAATGCAAGAAACCCAACACAAAATTTCTCCTTTACTTTCTATCATCTGAAAGAATTATAAAACCCTTTCTATAAATGAAGTACACCTGCTAGTGTACAGATCCTTAATTTTTAAGCTACTTAAACCAAGCCCTTGTGCTATGGTGGTCTCTAGAAATCCAGGGCATGTATATGCTGGGCTGCTTGCCTTTAGGAACTAAATGGGCAACGGAGTCATGTAGAGGAACCTGAAAGATTAAGTAATCCATCTGAATTTAAGGAAAGAAGATTGGGGCAGATCTAAGAACAGAATTCACTTTTTCAGACTCATGATCTCACATCCTTTCTAAAGACAAAGCATCCTGCTTCCAGCTTTAATATAGTAATTCTTCTAAAACTGTACCAAACTTGTTACCTAGGCCTAAATTCATTAGCTTCCATGGGACATGACTCCACTGTGGAAATGGGAAATACAGCTGAGGGCTATTCTCCTTTTTCCTAGAAACAGAATATTGCTCTGTCATAGTGATACATATAATAGTTTTGTGGGAATTATGGAGGGGAATCCAGAGAAAGTGTACGCTCACTGTCTCGTTATGTTTCCAAAAGATACCATGAGAGGATTTCTGTAATTTTAAGGTACTGCAAGAAAAGCATAAACCAGGCAGTCTCCTTGTGATGGGTTGACCCTGGCTGGACGCCAGGTACCCACCAAAGCCATTCTATCACTCCCCCATCCTCAGCTGGACAGGGGAGAGAAAAATATAACAAAAAGTTTGCGGGTCGAGATAAGGACAGAAGAGATCATTCACTAATTACCATCACGGGCAAAACAGACTCAGCTTAGGGAAAATTAGCTCAATTTATTACAAATCAACCAGAGTAAGGTAATGAGAAATAAAACCAAATCTCGGAACACCTTCCCTCCACCCCTCCCTTCTTCCTGGGCACAACTTCACTCCCGGATTTCTCCACCAAGCCCCCCCAGCGGTATAAGGGGGACAGGGATGGGGTTTACAGTCATCACACGTTATTTTCTGCCGCTTCACCTCCTCAGGGCGAGGGCTTATCACACTCTTCCCCCGCTCCAGCGTGGGGTCCCTCCCACGGTAGACAGTCCTCCATGAACTTCTCCAACGTGGGCCATTCCCACGGGCTGCAGTTCTTCACGAACTGCTCCAGCATGGGTCCTTTCCACAGTGTGCAGTCCTTCAGGAGCACACTGCTCCAGCATGGGCCCCCCACGGGGTCACAAGTCCTACCAGTAAACCTGCTCTGTGGGCTTCTCTCTCCACAGATCCGCAGGTCCTGCCAGGAACCTGCTCCAGCGCGGGGTTCCCACGGGGTCACAGCCTCCTTTGGGAACCCACTTGCTCCGGCATGGGGTCCTCCACGGGCTGCAGGTGGAGATCTGCTCCACCGTGGACCTCCCTGGACTGCAGGGGGACAGCCTGCCTCACCATGGTCTTCACCACAGGCTGCAGGGGAATCTCTGCTCCGGCGCCTGGAGCATCTCCTCCTCCTCCTTCTTCACTGACCTGGGTGTCCGCAGGGTTGTTTCTCTTACATGTTCTCACTCCTCTCTCCGGTGGCTGTTTTCTCCCTGTCCCAACTTTTTTTTCCTTCTTAAAAATGTTATCACAGAGGTGTTACCACTATCACTGATGGGCTCGGCCTTGGCCGGCGGCGGGTCCGTCTTAGAGCTGGCTGGTATGGGCTCGCTCTCTCTCGAACACAGGGGAAGCTTCCAGCAGCTTCTTACAGAAGCCACCCCTGTAACCCCCCCCGCTACCAAAACCTTGCCACATAAAACCAATACACTCCTCTTTGCAGGAAGCACAGAGGTCCCTTTCATTTGGCAGCTACAGAGTCCAGAGCACAATAATTTTTGGTTTCCAAAAGGGGTGGGGATTTTTTCAAGGCAATTTCTGCTTTGCAACCCATTTAATGTTTTTGTCTTTTAGTTCAACTCACAGCTAAACTTGGATGTAAATAAAAGCAGGTGAGACAGTCTGCCTTCCAGTTGGTTCTAAATCTGCGTATACAGCTGGGACAATAGTTAAGAGCTAGCAGAAAAAGAAAGGCAAAGGTGCAGACACTACAGTGGTATAAACAAATAAACAAATGCACAGCTTTGAAGTCGGTGGACCTTTAACAGTTTACACCAGCTGTGATTTAACAAATCTGGTAGGCCATGAAGTCTTTTCACAGTTAACTTCAGCATTCTTAAATGTGTTGTATGTTTTATGGACTGGCTTTAACAATCTACAAAAATGTATTATGCTATAAACTTAACAGGGAAGCAAGAACAGGTTATATTACATAAAAAAGGGTGAATTAACACTTTCTAGGAAACACACCTACTGACTTTTTGACTTGTAATGCTAACTGTGCAAGTATTGCATTAATTTAGCGTTCTTCTGGTAATAGCTTTTTTTAATGTAGAGGTTAGTTAGGTAGGGAGTGTCAGGGCAGCACAAGGGCCAGTGGCTCCCTGGTGGCCAGGATGCTGGGCTCCATCCCACCATCCCCAGTGAAAGAGCAGGGCAGATCGAGGGGACAGTCCCCTGCCCAGGGCATCACGCACCTCCACGGGGCTGGGGCAAAATGTTAGCCTGTGGGTAGGGGTCAGGATCAGCCCCAGCAAGGGGAAGCAAGGTCAGACACTGCCCCAGGATGGCAGGGCCATGCGGATGGGGATGGGCCGACGCCAAGCTAGGATGTCAGTCCACAGGTTGGGCCTGGGTTAGTGGGCCCCTGGCCGGGCAGGGCTGTGGTGGAGCTGGAGACTGGCATCCTGCAACATCACTGGGGCAGGGACTGATGGCCCCAGGCTGAGATGAAATGGGGTCCTGGGCCATGGGCAGGGGTGGGGACAGCCACCAGGGAGGAACTGATCAGGGCCATTATAGCCTGTTAGTGCCCTCAGGGCTGTGACAGCGTGAGGGGGAGAAAAGTTTCTTACTAAAAGGTAAGTATTTCCATCCAGATCAGTTTCAGCTTCTGATTCTGCATATGAAAGGCACCTGTGAAAAGCATGTGCACAGAGCTCTGCTAGTTGCCACCGTAATGAATTCATCCTACCATGACATGAAAAGAGTCATGGTGGAGGTGTCAGGTGCCAGTGGGTGAGGAATTCTGTTTGGCAGCATCTTCTGTCCAAACCACCAGGGGTTTGTTCTTCCTCATATAGGGCATTGTACAGAGAAACATGGACTGTTTCCTGTGGCACAGAGATCCACAGGTGCTAGCCGTGTAGCAGGTCAGTCTATCCAGAGTAAAATATGGTCCCAGTGAGTGTAGCTTTAACTGGGTCATTTCATACACACAAAGACACTATTTGTGTCGTAATTTCAAACATTGTGCATTAGTCTTTTTTCTCCCAGTATTTTAAAAGACACCTGTGACGCTGATATGAAGGAAAAAGAATTAAAATGATTTCAACAGGAAATGGACTTTTGTACAAGATTGCCCCTCCCCTTCCAATTTCTTCTCGTGCAGCAGCTGCTGTTGCCAGGCTTTGTTGCTATGGTGGTGTTTTGTGTGCCAGAATTTTACATTCACTCTTGAAGAGTCACCTGATTGAGTGGCTGTGCCACATAAGTTATCAGTCTCACTCACAAAGGATATATCTGACTGCTGTCGTTATGTACATATGACATCTAGTAAATGGATCAAATTAAGTACAAACATATTCCATTGGCCATGAGTTTATGTAAGTATTAATTTAGCAGGTGAACTCTTTTAGTAAATGAGTGACAAAAAATTATGATCTCTCTTGGGACTACTGCATTTGGTAGGTTTCATTTCTTAACACAACAGTCACACACAAGGCAGTTTCACTACACCTTGTGGCACTCATCTCTCATTGGTAAGATTTGAGTTCTACTGTCTGCATTATTTGAAAGGTGCTTTTCTCAGAATGACCGAGCTTTTATCAGAAAGATAGTGTCAAATTTTCTATATTTCTTTGCTGGAGAGTTGTTCTGTAGAACTTAATGATCTTGGTCCCACTGATAATTAAAGCATAATTTGGCCCAATTTAAAATGGAATTAGGATGATATACTTCTGGTGAAGCTGAGTTTATCTTTAATCCCAAATCCTGCAAACATTGCCACTTGTGCTTAACTCTTAGTATGTTAACTGCATCATTGCACTGAAGCATTTTCAAGGCTGAGGCCACTGCTGCTTTTCAAAATGTAGACTTACACCAATAAACTCAGGATAGCAAGTGACATTGAGATATTTCACATATATTTCTCTGAAATAAAATTTTAAAAAGTAAATTTTATTTTTAATGCATTTGTCATGTCACCTTGTGATATAGTCTTTCAGTATCGCTTTTGCCATATCTTCATTTGACCTGACTTTGATCAACACCATCTGTAATTTAAATCAGTTACTGCTCCTTTCTGCTATTTGTCTACATAGATCTCCACACATGTATCTAAAACATACTGTGTATTCAATTTATTCCCCTGGAAATGATATACTGGTACCTAAGCACGTTATATAAAATTTATGCTTTACAGGTATATTGCATTCAAATAACTTGTATTATTTACACAAGGCAATCATTTTGCTGTCCAGGCTGAGATTTTTGAACCTACAAAAATGAAAACACCCAGAAATCAGTTCCTGCAGCAATATAAGACCAGCATGTATCACATCTGATATGTACAATTTTGAATAACTACCTGAATAAGCCCACTGCTGAGTTTATTTCTAATGGTACATCCTTCCTTTAATTTCTTGGAACTAAAAGGGGCTGAGTCAAGAAGAAACAGAAGATATGCATAATACTTCATATATTTAGCGAGGCTTACTGCACATTTGGAGAAAGGTGTCTGGTTCTTCTTTTGACAGACTTGGTCCAATCATCTAATGATAAGATACTTGTACTCTTTCTGGGTGTAACAATCCTGCTGAGTGTAGCTGGTTTCCAGGTCACTGATCCCATGCTTTGTGGAAAAGAAAGCTTGAATTTAGACATGCGCTGAATTTAAGTGTTTGCAATATGTACTACATATCAAGAAATGTATTCTTAGCTGGAGCAGATGCTAATTAAGCAATGGTGGTAACACATAAGCTAACTATCCGGGTTGAAACTAAAATTCCCACTGATTTCACTGAGCCCAGGATTTCAGCAAAGGCTGAATCATAAGCACTTTTCAGAATTGTTGTTTAAAAGGCACAGTCATAGTGCCATTTCCTTTTGTGCTTCTTCCTTCCTTTTGATGCAGAATCCATTAGGTATCTGCCATATAAAAGGCATATTTCTCTTCAGCCAAATACCATCAGATTAAAATACTTAAGTCTGAAAAGCCACAAAATTGCTCCAAACAATACTTCATATCCGAAATATCAGATACTAGTATCAGAGCCTATACTGATCTATAGGATCACCTCTTCCATGTTCAGATTAACAGACCGCTAGGAGTCTATGGTATCATCAGGAATCATGAGGTATCAACGTGAATTGTGATTGTTTTTCCCTAACAAAGACTGTAAAGAAGGCTAGGCCAAGTGAAAATGTATTATGGACTTGCTGAGAAAACTGCCACATTTTATATAGTGGTTTTAACTACTACCATAGTAGTTTTATATCTTCCAAACAGTTGATTTCAGTAGACTGCCATAAATACGAGTGCTTAAGGGATCACAGATAAGTACTGTAATGTCTGTGCTCTTTCCTCTTATTTTCTGGGGGATTTTAATATTATTATTTTACTTATATTCTTTTGTATACTATATGACGGGATGAAAAGGCAGTTGTGAAAATGGTACTGAAAATCTCTCTCCCTTACCCCCATCACAGGGCACTCCTGTACTTACATCCGTGCAGGCAAACCCAGAATTTGTTATTGTTTCTTTAAGTCATGGCAAATGAACGGAAATTAAAGCACAGCAGTGAGAGAGCAGACTTTCATCCTGACTGATGTTCCACCCGCATTTGCATGGAAGGTTGATAAGAATAAAAAATAGATCAAATGGATTAATTGGCCTTGGAACATGTATGCTGCCTGCCCGGACTATTGTAAAGGAGCAGATTCAGCTCCCACTAAAGGCAATGAAAAGTTTCTTATTGAAGGGGAAGAAGCTGGAAGAGGCTCAGAGGAAGAGCTTTAACAACTCTGTAACTACAGTAAGAGCATATTGGGAGTCCAATATGCCAGTTTCGTAGCTTTTTAATTAAAAGAAGCTACATGTCCCCACTCAAATTGTATATATTTTTCCTAGTAATTTTTTGAAACCTCATTCCTTGAAAGTAAATAAATTTTTCTTCAAAGACATTCTTTCTACATCGTTTGCTTTGTCTATAGTAGGAGTTTGGCCTGCTGCCCCTAAATAGTGAGGGTCAATTGGAAACCTCTACAGAGAAATTAGAAATCTCATGTGCTGTGTCATCTGATGCTTTGCCTCTGCTACAACTGCACATGGGCTCTAACAGAGAGAAAGTAATTTGTGGAGCACATATAACTTTGTTCTTCAAAACCCCTTCCTCCAAACCCCTGGATTTAGGATTTTGGTGGGCGAGAGGACATTTTGCCTTTTGAGTTTAGTATACCTAAAACTGAATTCAGGTCATGTGCCTTTGTTCTCAGGAAGCCCCTTCATCTTATGGGAGCAAAAGCTTTGGTAAAGCAATTTCTGTGTATTTAAAGCGTGAAGCCTCGATGGGAGTTCTATGTGCCGCTCTCTAAATCCTAGCGTCTTTCGTCTTTTGGCATCCCATTCATTGTTTTGCAGGCTAAGCGTTGCCCTTCCACTCTGCTTTTGCCATAACTATTTCCTAAAATTGCACTCGGTGTGCTCACCTCGTTCCGAGGACTGACACTGGGGAGAGGTACCACTCGCTGACCACACCTCTCAGTAGGACGAGCCGCATAGGCACTCACCTTTCCTCCCATCTCGGGCATCACGGTGCGTTAGCGGAGACCCGCGCGTGCCTCTCCCTCAGTGCATTTTTCAAGCGTCTCCCCGTTGTCCTTCTCGCCGTGGTGGGGCCGAGGGAGCTGACCGGGACGGCACTTCGAGGAAGGCAGCTGCTGCGCGCTGCTGGCCCGGGACCAGGCCCCCCCACCTAGGCCTCAGCCCGGGGCGCAGGCCCGGGGGGAAGCGAAAGCCCCGGGGGGGAGGCCCCCGGCCGAGCCCCCCCCGCGCAGCGCGGCGCGGGGAGCTCGGCCGGGGGCCTCCCCCCCTCAAGAAGAGCCCGAAGCCCGCCTCGCCCGGCCCCGCTGCGCTCCCTGCCCGGCCCCGCGGCGGATGCCGCGCCAGCCGCTGCCGGCAGGTGGCGCCGCAGTGCCGCCGGCGCGGCGCGCTGACCTCGGCGCGGGGGAACCTCGGGGGCCGAGCCTGGCGGGGAGAGGAGGAGGGGCAGGCGGGAGGGGAGCGGAGCGGGCAGCGCCGCTCGCTCCGTGCCCCTGCGTGCGTGTGTGTGTGTGTGTGAGAGCGGGCGGGCGTGTGCGTGCGTGGCGAGCCGGCTGTATATAGAGGATGTGCCGCTGCATGGCTCGCCCCGGCCGCTGCCGCGCCAGGTCTCTCCTCGGGCGCCAGTGAAGCCTCTTCGCCCTCGCCGCCCGGGCAGCCGCTGGGCTGCCCGCTGCAGGCGCGCCGAGCGCGGCGGCCGGCCGCTCTCGCGGGGCCGTTTCCGGCGCCCCGGCGTCCCTACCGAGGCGGCCGCCTGCCGCGGCTTCTCCGCTCCGGGGGAGAGAGCGTCAATGCGGTGCAAATGGCCGGGGCACAGCCAGGGGTGCACGCTCTCCAGCTCAAGCCCGTCTGCGTCTCCGACACCCTGAAGAAAGGCATCAAATTCGTCAAGTGGGACGACGTGAGTAGCTTCCCCCCCTCGCCGCGCCCCACGCGGGGCAGAGCGGCAGGGGCACGGCGGGGTTATGCAACGCGCAGGGCGCATCGATCGGGCAGGAGGGCTCCGGCACACATGTTGCGGCCGGCCGGGGCCGCGGTCGGCCCGGCCCGGCCCGGCCCTGCCCTGCGAGGCGGCGGGGAGCCGGGGCGGGCCGGCCCGCGGGGCGCTGTGCGCGCCTCGCCCGGTGCGGAGGGCAGGTGTGAGGCGGCGGGGCCGTCCCGCGGCGGGAGTTGGGTTGGCGGCCGGTCGGGGACGGTTGCGGTGGCTGGCGATAGGTGCCCCCCGCCCCGGCTGGGCGGTCGCCGTGCGGAGTCCGGGCCGAGCCGAAAGGCGGTGTTAAGCCGCCGGCCGTCTGCCGGGCGAACTTTCTCCAGAGGTTCTCCCGGCTCGCTTCTCTTGGCCGGTGCGAGCTGTGTTGAGCTGGCTCCCGTCGCGAGCGTCTTCCTCTCCTGCCTCCCTTGTTTTATTGTGCACGTTGCCACCTCTGTCGCCGTAACGTAGTTGTTCCAACCTGTTCCCTATCTCTCTTGTTCCATCTCCTGTTTCCTTCTCCCGACTTCTGTCCTTCCTTCTGGCTCCTGCCCTTCCCTTTGTCTCTCTCTCTGGGGGGGGCTGTCAAGCCCTGGACACGTTCTCCCAGGGCTTGCTGTTTGGGTACCCCTGCTCATCTTTCTTTCTCCGCAGAAGGCACTCTTCTTCATTGGCTCATTAGGGCATGAGACGTGCCTCAAAATCACATCTGCTTTCCCCTCGTCCCAACGCTTTACGCTTGTGTTGCCTCACACAGAGAGGAGTGGGGTTTTCACTTCCCCTTTGGTAGCGCAGCTATTCGGCAGCTGGGATTTCTTTCTTCACTTGCAGGCTGTGCCCAGGACTGTTTCAGAGAAAGGTAGCCTTTCTCTGTTCAGCTTTCCTCTTCTCAGAGCATGAAAGTAAGCCTGCTGTGCTGTAGAGAAGAAAACCAGAAAGGACGAGTCCTCTGCTAGCCTTCCTCCTGCAATAGGACGTTGGGCGTTTGTGTCTCAGTTGTGCATGGAGGAGGGGGTGCCCCTAAAAGTCTGTCTGTGAATGGTGTCTGGAGACAGAGGGGCATAGTGAGACTCAAGCTGTGGTAGAGGAGTGGTTGGGAAAGAAGGCAGGCAGTCTGAATGTCAGAATTGTTGAGGATAACTTGCTTAGAGAGCCTTGACGCAGCTCCCATATTTTTGCTGCAAATTCGGCTGTGCTGAAGACATCCACAGCAACAACTGGAGGGACAACAGAGAGAGAGGGAGAAGGAGCAGTTCATGTGTCTAACAACTGTTCTTGTCTCATTACGTATCGCTGTTTCGCCATTGCTTTCAGTCTGTCCAGCGGCCAAATGTGTGAGCCTGACCTCTATAAACCTGTGATAAACACTCTCACAGAGGGAAAGAACACCAAGAAACTGAACAACTTATAGTGTGAAATTTTATTTACAATAACAAGCTAACATATTTTTAATAAGCTCAGTGACCTGACCTTGTCCGCAGTAGTAAACATTGGCTTGACACAGGTTATTCATATTTGGGAACTAAGCTTGTCTGAGAAACTGTTTTCCTTCGGTTGATATTTTCCTTAGTGTAGGAAAAGGCAGCATAACCTCAGCCTTGTCATTGCAGTTATTGTTTTATATTTGGTAAGCTACCAAGAAATTTCCACAGGTATATGCAGAGGTCAAGTTAATGGTGATTTAAGTCTCCAGACTGAAAGTCTAAGCAATTAGGCAACAGTTTAAATTATTAGTTTAAGTGCTATTTCTTAAGCAGTATATTGTATACATAGAATTTGAAGGAGAAGAGGTGTTCTCCATGCACAGTGGATGTTTAGTGGCTAACCTGTCTGCTTTAGACTAACTGGAAAAAAGATTTTTCAGTGGTAAACCTAAAGACTGCAGTAGTAAAATACAGCTAAATTCTCTTTATGCGTGTCAGGTTAAAGGTGTTACTCAGCAATACACAGGTATTACCTGGAATGTGTGACTGAGATGAGAAAGAGTCGTGTTGTGTTTAGTGAGTGCTTTCATCAGCAACCTTGTGAAAGTTGATGTGTGTTTAGCCACGCTGTGTGATAAAGAGTACTAGGATTAACTCGTTGTTGACCATGCATTGTGTGTATATGAATGCATTTCCCAGCCACCAGCCCCACTGTCTTGCCTGTAGTGTTTCTTCTCAGTGGTGGAAGCCCCACAAAATCAAAGATTTCAAGGGAAATGAATCTCATTTGGCACTCTGGCTGCAAGAAGGTCTTCAGATGAATGCGTGTTCGGTGACTTTGAAAAGTATTTGCCATTGAGTAGCCAATCACCACTTCAGAGTCTTTGTTTTCTATCAAATTAATCTGCTTGAAGGGTTTTTAAAAAATGATTATTATTAATCTGCACCTCTGTGGTCTCTCATGTAAATAGGCATGCACAAACTCTCCAGTGAAACACTAGGCTGTAATGAGAAATAGTAAACTACAAAATGTAACAGTAAAATAGAATGGACCATAACGAGTACTTTGGATCTGCTGTGCTAAGAGGGCTGTTGAGAAAAGTGAGGCTCACATACTGCTGTTTATTACGCACCATTTTCTATTTACTGTTTCTGAGTGAGAACGGGAGTTCAGTTCTTCCACATTGCCTGTGCACTAGGGCAGCATTCGTTCCTGTCCAAGGCATACCCTCGTAGTACACTTCCCTGCTGTTTTGTTTTGCAGTTTAAAGATGGCTCTATTGACTTTGCTTCACATTTCATAAAGCAAAAGAGTGTTTTTGGTGAATTCCTATGACTTGCACGAAGTTTCAGCCCAAAGCAAAATTTTTCCAGCTGAGTTATAAGCCACTGAAAAGTAGCGTTTTTTAAATGGGAATGCTGGAAGGATTTAAACCAGAGCATGAGAGGCGTGTAAGGAATTTCATGGTGTATAGAGTAACAGTTGTTAAAGAATGTGTTTGCCAGCTGTTAGAAGGGTGCCACAGCGTGGTGTGCAGAACAATCCGACAAAAGCTGTAGAGATACAGACTTTAAAACTGATCCACCCATGGACTTCCTATCCTGAACGCCTAATAGCTCTGTACCTAATTAGTAACTCTGAGGCTGCTCATAAGCAGATGTGGTACTAATGTTGTTATACGGACCTCCTCCCTAAGGAACAGCAGTGATGTCTGCTACATGGTACGCATGAACCTCATCCAGTGCCTGCTGCCGCTTTGCCCCCCGCCCCGTAATGATGATCCAGTTTGAAAAAGAAACGCCTTGCCTGAGCTTTGCTAAGAGAAGAGGAAGAGGTTATGTCAGCCATTCAGGATCACATACAGGCAGGTGGAAGGCAAGCAGCTCAGGAGGCTTGAAATTCCACTTCCTCTGTGGACCATCTTCAGTTTCTAAATTGTAAAAGCATTACAATCAATTAAAAAGTTCCAGCTTTGCACGACAAGTCACACTTTTGTGCATCGGGATTGGATGTAATATCACTTGCACCATCCAATGCCTAATACAGTCTATTAACAAATTCCATTTTGGATCAGGATATAAAGCACTAAAGTCAAACAGATGATTGTTGTCCTATAACTTTGCTTTTCCTCATGTTGTTTTATTCTGTAACAGTATTACAGGATGGAAAACAAATTTTAGAATTAACTCTTGTTCTTGATGTGTAGATTGGATTCACAAGGCACTGAACAGAAATAGCTGATATTTGAATAGGTGAAAGATAAAAGTGACTGGTTGCTTAACTGTTTTTTTCGTGAATGTATGCACATGTGTGTCTGGTTTAAGGTGCTAGTTGGCTGAGCACTTGCTTCTTCAAGCGATGTTTCTTCATGCTGTCGTCAGTTGGGCCTTTATAACCACTTCTCCCTTACTACTGGGAAGAGGCTCTGAGTCTCTTAAGTACTGGTCTGGTCTTTGAACAGTTGCAGTCTTTTATTCCTAGAGAAAAGCGATAGCTGTGAGAGGGAAGGCTTAAAGAAGTCTGCTGTAGTGAAACCCAGGTTATAATAGCTCTTCCTGATGAGAGTTTTAAAACGGTTTAATAAATAAATAAAAAGGATGCAATTGAGTCCATGGGTGAAGCTTTTTTGTAGGGGGTTGAACTTAATGTAGCAGAATGTGTTGCTAGCTGAGAAGGTTAATGAAACCTGAGTGTAAAGGGCAGCTTCTCTCAGGACTGATCTGACATCTGAAGGGGCTGAAACCTGCCTTGGCTGTCTTTTTTCCTTTATTTTTCTCTGGTCTGTAGTGGGAACAAGGTAGACATAACTGAGTTAACAAATAGCTCAACAGCTAGAGCACAGCTGAACGGAGGTTTTCTAAGAGCGGTAATTGGGACACTGAAGCCAGTTAATATGATGGTGTATATTAAAAAATAGATTTGTTTTAAGTTCTTGCTTAAAGGCTTTCTTATCTTCAATAGTGATAATATGTACTTTGCATAAAGAATTTGACTGGTCTCTCTGTGGCTTACACTATTTACTTTTACTTGCATGTTAACTATATCAGTAAGGTAATGTAACTGTACCTAAATTGAGGGATGTGATTCCAATTTTATAGCCATATATTTTTTTCTAAATATTTAGTTACGAAACAAACCTCTTGATAAGTAGTGTTGTTTAGTGGCTACAGCACTTCACCAGGTATTCCAGTGAGCAGCAGAATTGGACCCAGGTCTTTTTTCTATTTTAATGCCTTTCTCTCGGAGCACTTCTTTGTCTTTAAAAGACATTTTTAAGCTCAGATGGTAAGTGCTATGTAAAGTTTTTGGGCTTCTTCATTTGTTTAAAATCTTCTAAAGAAGATTATCAAGTGTATGAGATACATCCCTGTTAACCTTACAAGTAAATATAATGTCGGAGTATTATTATTATGGATAAGCTGAGGTCAAACAAAGACAAGACCTGGAATTATCAGAAGTGATTTTAAGATGTTGATGCTCAGGTAACTTTTTTTTTTTTCCTGTCTTTTTTTTTTTTCTCTTTAAACACTGCATAAGTCTGTCACTACAGTACATTACTGAGGCCATGAAAAATGAACAACCATTGTTCTGTGCATATAAAACTGAAACAATAAACTGAAAAGAGTTTATTTTTTTCTGAATGTTTTCAGTCTGAAGGGAAGTTAGTCCAACATTCTAGAGTTTTTGGTTTGTTTTTTTTTTTCTTTCTTTGTTGCTAATCTTTATGTAATAGACAAATACCAGCTCTGTGCTATATAAAAATGTTATATCTAAATGAGTAGAAGTTGTGGTTTTGGTCTTTTGCAACATAGGAGCGTAGTCGGATTGAGTTTAAAATTTCTCAACAGTTAACATTTGGTAAAGGGGAAAGCCTGAACTTGATTATTGGAAAGCTCTTGCTAACTTTAGCTTGGCAGGGGGAGAAGATCTGGATCTGCTGCAAAATGGTTAGATGCCTGCCTTGGAAGATCTGGTGAAGACTTTGCATGGTTAAGTTGCAGATAACCTCTGTGGTGGTGGTGTGTCTGAGCCCTTTGGAGTGCTGGTAGATACTAGGGAAACTGAAAACCAGAAACCAACTCTTAAGTAAATGAGGAATTCTTTGTGAAAGGAAAGCTAACAGTGAATTTAAGCTGTGCACTGTATGCTTTCTTTGCTTGAATGTTTGAATGCTCAAGGCCTTTTTTTTTAACAAAGACTGTAGTGAAATAGAGTTAACTAATCATTGTGGAGTCTTTTATCTATTATAAAGTAAATGCTTCATAAGCAGTTTTTAGTTTATTTTCACAAGATCCATTAGATGACAGAATGTGTTCCCAATTGTACTGTTTTAGGTCCAAAAGGAGTCCAACATAAAAAAACTACTGATTTTTAATCTGTGATTAGATACCTTGGACCTAGTTTTCAGACTGCATAGCACCATACAGTCAGATGTTGAGAATGCCTCCCCAGTGACTTCAGATGAATTTGGGCTCAGCATCTCTGAAAATTAGAAAATGAAATGTGGAAATACAATTCCAGTATTCCTTCAAAAACAGAATACAGCATTTACACCCATAAACAGACTGGTTTAAATGATTTGCTGAGCATCATATAAGAACACTCTGGCAGAGATAAGATCTTCCTGGTTGGCATTTGGCTACTTTTGCTATAAAGTTTTCCCTTTATTCCTTCTTTCTTGACCGCATACTTTGCAACATCTACAACAAATGAGGACTCATGCAGACAAATCAAGACTATGTGCAGTAAGGCTATAATAAGCCCAAGAGTATGGACATCCTGAGAAACGAGACAGGGTAGTCTGCTTCTGAGAAACAAATCCTGCTCAAGGTAGCTCTTTTAAACTTGCAGGAAGTTAAGTGTTTAATTAGTAGAATGGTGACTTCTGTCCTGTGGTGCCATCACCAAAGTTTCTCCAGGGTTTAACCACTCTAACAGTGAAGAATATTTTCCTGCATGTTCCTATTGAACAAGTGCGATTTCATTTTACGGGTCCTGTAAACTCAATTCCAGTTTTGATTTTTTTGTCCTGCTTCCTCCAGCACTCATTTCACCTTCTCCAACATTTCCTTCTTGCAGTCTGTTCTGTTCCATGGCAGATTTGGTTGTTCTGCCCTCAGTAGAAGAGGGCATCGTTACCCTTCCAGATTATTTCAGGGGTTCATTGCAAACCTGGGGGATGGGTACTCTCTCCCTCTCGCTCATAGTTCAGCTGTCAGCCTGAAGAAATTCATAGTGCTAATTGTTTGGGTAATCCTGCTTAGTTCCAGTCTGAGTACACCCAGTGTATTATGGAATTTAACAGCTAATATATCTGCTGACTGTGTATAAACTGTGGGTTTGCTATCCCTTCTCCTTTGCTCCTTCTCCGCTCCTCCAAGCCTGTAATCCCTCTGGCTTGTGGGGTGGTGAGAAAACTCTTTGCAGGGACGCTCCCCACACCTCTCCCGCAGTCTTACACCCTTGCTCAACCAGAGTTCAAGCCCTATCGCCAAAGTGAAAGAGAAGTTGCAGAATATTTTGCCTTTGCCAGAAACAATCTGTATTTCTTAGCTTTGTGTTTGGAAGCAGTTTGGCAGAAATTTTCCAGGAGAAGGTGCAAGCAAATGAAATAATGATGTGTGTAAAAAGTTTTCTGGTTATATTTGGGGATGTTCGACGTCTCTCAAAATCTGAGGCAAAATGAGGAAACAACAGTCTGGCTTAATAAGGCTTTGCTGTGAGCCCCATCTATTGGAAGAGCTGAAGAGAAAGGCTGGTCTGCTTTTCTTTTTAAAATCTGTTGATGTGAATTTTGACTGCAGCTGTTTCTAAGAAACATCGTCATTATCTGTATATGATTTATTGAAACATGTACTCATCTGACTCATGGTCTTGCTGGTTGACAACGTACATGTAGATTTTCATTCCTGTGTAGGTACTTTTAAGATCCATTAGGAACTTTTCATCTATGGTGGGATTGACCCAATACTTGCATTGCAGGCACACTACTCCCAGCCTGTGATGTCCTCTGATCATTTTAACATTGACCTGTGCTCAGCACAAAACACAGCAGCAATGCTGTTACTCTGTTGCCTTAATACATACTGAGTAAAGTGCAGGGAGTTTTGGGAGCAAGGGCCAAAGCCTGGGATGTAGGTGGCAGAGTAGGGCACCCTTATGTAGCCTCGTGTCTCTTCAGGTCTTACCAGTGACAGTTGAGGAGTAGGGTAGAAGGCTCCATCCCTCGTGGCTGGATGCACAGCCTGGTCATGGGGATGCTCTGAGGATTAGGAAGCATGGGTGTACAGTCAGAAAGGAACTAAACCAAGGTTTCCACCCTCTTCACTGTTTGGTTTTGTATGATAGTTTTTATTGGTCAGTAATATTAAAATGGAGGTGGCACTTTTTGCTTGCAGATGTTAGATATAGTCTAGGGGACCCACATGTAAAATCAGACCTTGAAAGGGTTACCTGGCAGGCACTTACATATGGATTTGTTCATTGATCTTCTATGCCGGTGTTCTGCTGTGCCTGGTTGGTAAAGATCCCAGAGTTCTCTGTGCCCCTTTGTGGGCATAAATTTGAAGCCTCTTTGTTTAAAAGTTTAAAATAAAGAATATTGCTAATGCAGGATCTGAGGTTGTACAGCCAGTTAGGAGGCAACTTAGTAGAATAAGTACAGAACAACCACGTTACTCATTTGAGGCTGTGAAATTGGAGGAAAGTAGAGAATTGGCCCTAGAGTCAACAAATATAAAGGTGGGGGGCTTTTAAAGGTGAAGTTAGAAGCCCTTTAGAAAAATTGTTTACTTAAGTTTAGACTGGTGCGATATGCAGCACACTGGGACTGCCAGGTTAAGGCCACACTAAGCCTTTCTATTCAAGGAATTTGCAATAGCAATCTGTTGGAAACCAAGGCACTACTTGGCACAAGTACCCACGGGTAGCATTTAAAAGGCCTGATAACCCACAATCATTTGCATCATTGACTGGGACACTCTGCCTTTCTCCCTCTCCTTTCTGGGCATGTCTGATTTTTGCCTTGGTCACCTCCTCTTTCTTCTTTTCTTACATACTTGGAAGTGTCCCAAGAATCTGGGGGCTCCTACCCAAAGGGCTGCTTGCTTTGTTGACATCCAGAGGATTGTAAGAGCTATGCCTCTACTAGACATTTAAATACATGTTAATTTCCAAACTTGTCAGCTTTAGAGATGCACAACACTGACATCCCCCCCCCCCCCCCGTTTTATTCTCATGTTCTGGATCTGAGTGGGTTAGGGAAGAAATGAACATCTGCTCCCTATTTGTTTGTCCTTCAAGTTTTGTTTGTTTGGGTTGTTTTCCCTTTATCTGTTGTGTCCTGTCTGTTACCACCTTCTTCAGAGTTGTGCATGGTTGGTAAATCTGTTCGGGGGAGTTGCGAGATAGGTCAGTTCTTTGGGTGAGGAAATTGAATTAATGGGCTTCAGGATGCTCTTGTGAATGACTGCAGGTGTGTCTTCAGGGTAATAAATCACAGTTATTCCTATATGCTACAATAGTTTTTGTAAACAAAGGTACCAGACAATTGTCATTTGAAATGTTTCTATTTCAGAGCCTTGAACTGCTGCTCTTCTTGAATGTATACTGTATAAAGGGTTTTTCATGTATCTTTTTGATTGTTGCCTGCCCTTGCAAGCCCTGATTGCAGAGCAGTATAAAAGCAACAGACCTGTTCCACGTGACAAAGGACTCTGCATTAACGTGGAGCAGGGAGAAGGACTTGCAGAGCTGACTAGAGAAGTTTATTTCTGTTCCTCTACACCCAGAACTAAAGAGTATGGCTTTTGGTGGCTGGGACTTGAGAGTTGTAATTAGCTTGTAGAATATATAAAACGTGCACCTGACTTTTATTGCTGCTGTTAACTGTGTGGAAGAGTTCCTAAGACACGTTACACAGTTACGTGTACAAAGTTATTCTCAGATCCTATGTTTGTATACAACGTGACAGCGTGGGGTTCTTGTATTCATCAGCATGTTAATTGTGCTATACTTAATGTCAGAGTAGAATAGTTAATTCAGCAGAGGCTTTTTTTCTGATTTAAAAAACAAACAAACAAGCGACTTGCTGGACCACAGAGGGTCTTAAATTAAGACTCATCATTACCCCTGTCATGATGAAGTTTCCTTTATGTCACCTAATAGATATTGAAGGCTCTTTCTCCTCATCCTCCACTTTTTTGAGTCTAATTATAGTCAATACTTTACAACCCGCATCTACAAAAGTATTACTTTGGTAGCTGTATGTCTCCAGCACAGGCAAATCCAAACAGCTTTTGGGTTGAAGCAGCTGATCTGAAATGATTAACCAGCAAAATTGATTAATCCTAGACATAATTGCTTCATGCCTGTCTGTTTCTCATCACTTCCTTCTCTCCACCCCCCCCCGAAGTTGTGTATATCTCATCCAAAGGCAGAAGGACACTTAGTCTTTTTCTTTCCTCATTTTACATACTTACACACAGGCTGCATGGGACATAATGAAATAAGCTGAAAAAGGAGAGTTGTATCTCCAGAGCAGGCTTGGTTTTTTTTTTTTTCTCTTTTTGAATGGCAGAGGTTTAAGAACGCTTTTGTAGGAGCTTGTGGATACAGACAGCCAGGCAACATCTCTTCAGGGCCTGGCATATTTTAAAAATAAATTTACCTGTTGCACTCAAACAGTATCAAACTCTCAGGTGTACAAGATGCTAGAAACTATGGAGAAACAGGGAAGAAAAAAGATGGTACAAATTCTGTATGTCCGTTCTCTTAGGGAAAGTGCATACAACACTGTTTTCTTGTAATGAGGAAAAGAGAGGTCAGTGGTGCTTTGAACGAGCTCTGATCCCAGCTGGGACATTCCCGTAGCACTGCTTGGCATTGGTACAGCCGCACTTGTTCCCAGCCTCTGAAAGCTCACGTGGCACCCATTTGGGTGTCAGTGTACCTGTGGCACAATTAATCCACAGCCTGGATCTTCCAGTTATAAAGATAACTTTTACAGTCATATATGGGTTCCATCTTGTATTTCTTCTTAGTGTAGAACTTACTCTTCTGTTTATATTTCTCTTGTGCTGAGATAAAAATATGCTTCATGCTTGACTCCATTTTATTATTTTACTTATTACCCTGCAGGCTTCTGACTGGTGCTGGGCCTGTCACGTAGCTTCTTTGGGTCTTGTTTTTTCTAGTTGTAAACCAGGAATAATTCGACTTCCCCGTTTCATGAATGCCCATTGCTGGGAGTTTGGTACTCCGTCACAAAGGACTGTACTGGTGGCATAATATAGACAAGTGTTATCTTATTGCATTGGAAATTGCACTTGCATAAGTTAGTTTTTACTTATTTATAATGTCACTTCCATCAACTTTATTTGCATTTAACACACACCCACACACCCCCCCTAAAATATGTTTGGTTTAAATTTGAACCTATTAGAGCCCATTTTTTCCTTCAAGGAATATAGACTGACCTCACATATTGCTGCTTTGGAAATGTGTGAATGCTAAAGCTTTAAAATACCTGTAACACTTCAACAGAAATATACATCCTTTTTAAGGAGGAATTGTGAGTTTAGCCTGGGTTCCTGTGGAGATAAGGCTTAGGCAGTTTTTCTGTCTGCTTGTCTTCTTACTCCTTTCTGTGCTCCCTCTGTAACTTTTAAATCCAGTTTGGCAAACAGGTAGAGGTCTCAAAACAACAGCATTTTTACAGATGTCATGAAAAATAGTAGAGGAAAGAGAGGAGGAAACCTATTGGGACCAGGCTGCACTGATGTCAATCATTGTTAGGCACCAGGGAATCCCGATGGGTGAGAGATGTAATGAATGCCCACCTGCAGAAAAGTCTTCATTTAAAGCTTGTATCTCCTGAGTCAGGTACCTGCTGTCAGTCAGAAGACACGAATAGGTAGGTAACCAGGCTGCCTTACTTATAATACTTAAAAATGTGCTTAGTTTTAAATGACCTGAGCTATGAATGTTACTAGAGTAGGCAGGTTTTCAACTGATTTGGAGGTGGGGTGGAATATATATATTCCCTTTACTAAAATCTTTATAGTTTGATTGTAGAAAAACCAGAAAAGTACTAATGGGTAGTAACTGACAAAAGTCATAATGTAGTGGATGTTATTCCAGGTTTTCTAGGCAAATTCAGTCTTTGTATGTTAAAGTAAAGCTTATAGGCATTTAGCTTTTGTCTGTATCTGAAGGTTAATTTGGATCAAGGTGGGCAGTGCACTTCTGATAACAATAGTACTTTACTGTGTGGGCTCTAGTTTGACTGCGTTATGTCTGTTTAACTTCATCTACTTTCAGCTTTTCTGGAGTAACTCCATGTGTTGATGACTCTGGAGTTTAGTGCTGTCTTCTCAGTAATGGAAATACGTTATGTCAGAAAAATGGAGATTAGGCAGGTGATATTTAATTCTTTTAGTGACATCTTGCTAGTGATACCTTCAGAGTAATTTCTAGATGTTGCAATTCATTAATATGGGTGGCAGAGTAGCTAGTACATAACAGTGTTCTGTGTGCTGACATGGATTTTTTTGTTTGTCCTTTTTTTCTTTCAGGACTCCACTGTTGTGACTCCAATTATTCTCAGAACAGATCCACAGGGATTTTTCTTTTACTGGACAGATCAAAATAAGGTAAGAGAAAAGCTTCTTGTCCCAGAATGGTTCTTTCTGCTTTCTGTGGTGTGATGGGCAGCAATCAGGAGGCTTTGCATGCCAGTTCTGGCACAGCAGACAAGCATTACATCAGCGTATGTTCCTCTGCTCTTCTGCGAAGCAAATACAACAGGCCTGTGGCTCATCCCTGGTGCACAGAATGTGGAGAGATGGATGGAAGACTTGGTAATTTTCAGCCATGTTAATGATCTGATGGCCAGCAATGTGTGTAATTGTCCTGATTTACAGGCAAGGATCCATTTGTGATGCTGTGGTGGTTCATAGCTGGCTCATGGTTTCTCTGTCTTGCCTTCTGTACACTGAGGATTTGGGCTGTGGTGCACGGCAGACCCAGAATTCCCAGAGGCCAGAGCTCCCTTTGAATTCTTCCTCCTGAACTGCCGTGTGCTCCCTGGCCATGCCTGGTGAGCCACGTCACTGAGTTGTTAGTAATCCTCGCTGGACACTTACTTTCTTTTAAAAACATTCCAGTATGCTTAGATCGCTATTATGGCTGGGGAGCTGTTGGGAAAGCTCATGGCCTGATTCATCACTGTGTTACTCCAGTTTCACATCTGTGTCACCCCTTGAAATCAGCCCTGTCATGTTTCCAGCTGTTGGAGACTGTGGAGCTGCACCAGGGTTGAGAGAGTGTCAGTACCCTGAGCAGTTTCTTTCATATACCATATCAGACATATAATAGGAAATTATTGTTGCAATTGTTATGGCAAAATACTGTATCAAAACTAGGAACTGAATGAGTTCCTCCTTTTTTTTTTTTTTTTTTTTTTTTTTTTTTTTTTTTACAGATGAATTTTCAAGTACTTATGAAATAAGTGCTTGTACCAGTTCCCTGTTGAAAATGGTGTTAGAACTTGGAAGTGCTTGAGCTTTGGCTTTGTGTTGGAGTATATGCCAAAATGACTAAATACATACTTGTAGTATTCTGGCTGTGAAAACCTGGTTTACCAGTTGTGTAGCTGTTTTTCAGGAGTTCCTGTTGATTTTATGTTTAGATACCAGTGCAAAAATTGCTTGAGGAGGTAGCAACCATTAAAAGTGCAGACTGAACAGGCAACTTGCTACTACGTTAGATTATATTTATCTTCCTATGTTTGCTTTTTAGAGGAGATGGAGCACAGTTTTGAGTCAGTGTATTTGGAAGTCATATCATGGAGTTATAATAAAAATCTTGTCTTTGCTTGTGCTTGTACAAGGTTGTGGTGCATAATAGCAAGTTCATCTGTTGACAGTCCAGAGTTGTTAAATTACTGCCCAAAGAAGCAAAGGGAATGCCCTCAGAATTTGAAGGCTATGCCTGATTTATGCTAACCCAGCACCTATGCCAGAACTCAGTGCAGTCTTCTGTTTTGTTCCTCCCCTTGCATAAACTAATTGTATAAGCTGAAAAATAACAGTGAACTTTGTAATAATAAATGGAAACCCAGAGTTGATTGGAGAGTTTATTTCGCTTTTAATATATTTGGCACTAAGACCTCCTTCAGTTTCCTACTGTTGTCTGTAAAAACAATGTCTTGAAGCAATTCTGCGAATAATAGCTATTTATAGAATTGTTGTTCTTGTATTCATGAAAAAAATGTATTTATAATGCTCAGAGCATTTTTTAAAAGGTTGGGTATTTGTACAAGAAACCTAAGTCAGTTTGATTTTTAAACTTGCAAATCAAGCCTCTGTAAAGTGCAACAAGAGGGATTTTTTTCTGGTTAATAATTCATGACAACTAGGTGAAGCTTGTTTCTAAACCCCATCCTAGCAGTGTCTATTTAAAGAAAGTAAATATATTTCTATTGGGGTGCTGATAGTGCAAGAACCAGGAAGGAAATGCCATTTTCTGCTTTTGCAGAGAATGGTTGAGTTTATGTTTATTGTGAAATTACAAATATATTGAAAAAGGAGGTTATATAGGAAATTATCTTCATTTCCTTCTCTTTGTGTAAAGTGATCCTGTGATGACAGTGGAACTACGTGAAGAAATAATACCAGGACAATACAATCTCTATGTGATCGCTTTCTCTTTTTCCCCCCTAGTTATTATTTTTTAAGCAATTGCTTTTGTCCTAACCAGGGCCTGGTTTTTTTCTGCATATGGAAGGATAGGCCTTGCTAAACAAAGTGGTGAACTGAAGCCTGCCTGCTAGCACCCTTGGTCAGATGCATTTTAGTGGGAGCTGACCAGAAACAGGTGTGGAGATGAGGAATGAGTAGCAGTCATCTTTCTAGCCATTTGACTGTCCTGTTTCCAGACACTGTGCAAAGCAGTAAATTACTGCCTGGATAATGGTATGGCTTTTAAATTAGTAATCTGGCTACTTTGGTTGCTGTTGCCTTATCAGTGAAGCTACACAAAAATTATGTGAGTCACTGGGGGGGGGACGGGGGACGGGACACCAAAAGAAACACTCCCTTGTGCTAAATTTTTATTTAGCTTAGGGAACTGGTGTTTGTAGCTCTTGTGGCTTTAACTTGTTGGCTGATTGAGCTGCTTCTTGCATTGTTCTCCTGTTACCTTCCTTTCTGTTTCTTCTCTGTTGCAGAGAAAGGAAAATAATATGTACATGTACAATGTAGTGCCTGCTGTCTAGCAGTGTATCTGGACAGTCTTTCGGATTGTTCTTTGTGCAGTCAGAGCTCAACGTTCCTGGTAAAGATACACGTTCAGTGCAGCCCTCTATCAGTGTCACTGACCCCATCCTGTAGTTCTCCATGAATCAGCAATCCCTCCAGGGTTTGCAGCCCAGTTGGTGAGTCAGGATAATGCTGGAGTTGAACAGGTGATGGGTCAAAAAGGCTGCTTATAAAGTCATTCTTACCAAGAAGTTATATATATCTGACCAGTGTAGACTCTTAACTTGCTGTCCCCTGTAGCTTTCTGACAAGTAAGTTAGTAGCAAATTTCATAGTTTGCTTGCAGGAGCCATATGCTCTGAATAAATCATCCTACGTCTGTAGTTTCAGCCTCATGAAGATCCATGCCACTTGCATTATACCACACATGAAAGACTGTAAGGATGGCCATTCTTGTGGTATGAGATACCAGTGGCAGCCAGGCCTAGCGGAGCCATCTTCTCATCATTTACTTCTAAGAGCAGGAACAGAACTTGGAAAGAAGGCAAGCTGAAGAGGGAGAGAGCCCCCAGAAGCCTGCTTTGCAGCAGAATGGCCATCTGACAACTTACAGGCAAGGCAAACAGTAAACTAATTGCTCAAGATTCCTTCAATGCAAAATAAGTATCCATGTGCCTTGCTTGTTTCTTCATGACTGTGTGTGATTTGACCATTTAATTATGTTTGGGCTGGCTCTGATGTGTCCTGCCCAGTACCCAGGACCAGCACAACTGCTTTTGGATGTTAAAAAAAGCCATATTAAAAAGTGGGTGATGAGACTTCTCTGTTTGAATGACTATCAGCAGAGTAAAGAGTAGCCTAGGATGAAAACGCATATAGGTTCCTCTGACCATGTGCCATTCCTCTTTCAATTTTATGTGCTCGGTTCACTGCCCATCCTAGTATGGTAATAGCTGCAATGAAGGTCTGTTAAGCAAGTTCATTTAAGCTCTGATCTTACAATTTGGTAATAATAATGTGGTATCCTGCAGTTTGACACACTGTGTATTTGCATATTTAAGTATATTTCGCTGTCATGAGTAAAGATAATCCTCCAAAATAGTCATACATAGCATTTTGCTATTTCCTGATAACAACGAGGAAATTTAAAACCTTTTGTTTTAAACAGATGGCAGGACAGCTTTCTGATGTTAATTGTATTTTTCAGTATGAAATTCTTTTGTTGGTGAAGGTTCTGGAATATTTGCTTCATCTGTCTGCAGAGTGCTGGCTGATTTCATATTATTACTTGAATGATTCTCAACATGAGTTTTAAAAAAGAAAAATTAATTAATGTGACAAGCTAGCGTCTGTTACGTATCTTATTGTTTCTGTAATGTTCCTTAACTATAGCAAAACCAAGCAATATTCATTGCATTGTCATATTTTTATGACCTGACTAAAACATATCTCAGTTCCTTGCTACTTTTTTAAAAAATGGAATGCCAGTTCTTCTATTTTTTTCTTATTCTGGTCATAAGCATTGAAAAAAGATAAATTAAAACTCGACCAGGTGAAGAGAAAGTCTGCTAGAATAAAAAGGAGTGATAATAAAAAGCATTTCTTGGGAGATGAGAAGAGGCTGGAGGTGTTTGGTTTAGCCTAGCTAGCAAAGCCAAGCCAGAGAAAGACTGTGATTTCTGTCTATGCATAAAGATATCAACAGAAGCATAGGCAGAGTAGGAGAAGAAATATGTATTGTCAGACAGTTTGTGCATTATAATTCTTGCACCCTTTAGCTGGAAGTTATGTTACTCAAGCAAATGGATGTTAGGAGAATACCCTTAACCATTGACTCAGTGCAGTTTTGACACTGCCTAAGAAAAGCAGTAAAGGAAGAAAACAACTAATTGTTTTTACAGTAGAGCCATTTAGGTTTTTAAAAGTCTGAGGATGGTATAATATGCTGTCCTCTTCATCTCACTAGCATGTGCTGATTTATTCCTCTTTATTTTTAAAGCTAGGTAACTACACTGATGTGGCAGCATGCTGAAAACACAGTGGATGCAGACCCAGTCTCATCCAATGCACCATCAAAAGATACCAGCTAACAGTCCGTGTCATTATATATACTTACTCAGAATTATACTTACTCCATAGGAGGGGATGTATGGCTGAAGCTTCCCTCTTCTGCTGGTTGCAATTAGAGCAGTAGCACAGCCCAATCAAATGGTTCAGCAAGGAGTCCCTGCTTCAGTGGCTAGCTTGCACAATTCACACCTCAAGTCTTTAAGCGTATTTGCGAGAAGGTGGGGTGATGAGACCACAGCAGTACAGAAGTACCTACAGACAGCTATTTCTTCCAGCTCTGGCTTGCTCAGACTGACAGGCTGAGGATATCTAGAGGCAGAGACACTCAATCTGTACAGCTTTTTAGTAATGATCGTTTTGCAGTTTTCAAGGGAAGGAGCGGGGGTAGTTTCTCCTCTTACAAGGATAGGCCTGTTTTTATGCGTGAACATTGCTGACAGAACTGGTGCTAATATGCTGTAGCTCAGCCACAGAATATGAGCTTGCTACAAGAGCCTGTAGCAATAATACTGTACCTTGAGCTGGAGCTTTCTCATTTCATGAGACTCCGTGAAGTGTTTCCTTATGATAAAAGAGGAGAGGATTTTTCTGACCTGGAAGGTCCTTTCCCTTTTTGTGTCCGGAGGTGATCATGAGTTTCCTTGGGCCTGAAAACCCAACACAAACTGCAGAGTCAATGTGTCAAGTGGAGCCTGAAGGTTGTTGGTGCGATTCTGTAGGACTAGGCTTGGCTTCAGCATGTTTGTAAATTCTGTGGCAATCCCATTGCCCTCATCCAAATGAAAGATGATGTGCCATTTTTCCAGCTGCTGGGGATTTTGGCTGTGTTATTTAAGAGAGTTCTTTTGTGTCTGTTTTGAATCAGGGCTTTGAAACAATTGGGTCAATATTTGTTCTGCCCTGTGGGTCAAAGATATTTTCATTACATCTGTATAGGTTTTACAGTACATTGGACAAACACACAATAAAGGCTGAAGTTAATATATCAATATTTAAAATATACCTAATAATTTAATGAGAAGAATGTAATATTTAATAGTACTAGGTTTAAAAATACCTGCTCCAAACCCCAACTGTTTGGCTTAATTTCTTCAAGAGCAAGGTTACTCAGTGATGCATCTCACTGCTGAAAACATCCAAGAAGTGCATCATTAAACATGTATTCATGCTTCTCTTTCTGAGATGGAAAAGGCGGGGGGCAGAGCTAAATAACTAGACCCTTTGAAGAACTGAGATTGTAAATATCATTAATTGAATGAGAGAAGACGGTGCATGTCTCTCCGCATAAGGGATTATTTTAACATGTACAATGAAAAACTCACTCTTCCTCATTCTTTTAGTATCTCTAGCATTTCAGCAGTCAACCTCTCTTATTGTTAATTCTGTTTGATAATGAATATTGAATACGTGGGCCTCTATCACACAGTTTGTCATACAAATGGATTTGCCTTTGCTTTAGCTGCAAAACACAGGAGTCGGAATGACTTAGATCCATGTACCACACTGGCATTCTACCAGACACTGAACAATTTTTATGTATATTTAGGTCTTCATGTAGTGGGGTTTTTTTTATTTATCAGTAGCAAATTCTGTATTAAATGACTTGTGTTCTCAGTGCTCTAGTACTTCTGGTGCTTCTTCATGCACTTCTATAAAAACATTATGTATAATCTACATAACGCACATTGTCTAGTGTCAAACTGGCATGAATGGAAATGATACCAAAGCTAGGAAAGTTTCTTATCAGAAAGACCCTTTTGATATCAGATTATAATCCTTTCCTACTGAAGTGGAAGTTAAATTCATTCCATGAAAGGCATTGCTCAAGACTTGGTCCATGTGGCACTATTCCTTTATCCATTTACTGCATGTGTGAACTAATCGCAAAGCTACAGGTGGATTGCCTATGATTTTTGAGGGCAAGGGTCACTCACTGTATTTCAGTTGGAAATTAAGGGAGAGGGGGGTTTCAGGCTCTTGAAGGTGGAGGAGTTCCTGTGGAGGTGATGCTAGTCTTCTGGCACAATTAGATGGAGTTGGGTTGGTATCTGTTCTTCAAAACAAGTCGGTCATGTGCTGGAAGAGGTGACACAGAATAGTTTTCACTGGAAATCGGGATGAGGACTTCCCTGGGACAAGGAGTTGTTGTGACGTCAGGTTTTGCCTCTCAGTGACTCTGGAAATTGCGAGTGAACCTGAAGCGGCTAGTAAAATAATAGTGGTGGCACAGTAAAAAATCGTAAAGGTGAGTTCTTCCTCCAGTGAAGATGCAGTTATGCAATATACAGCATAAGAGTCAACTTGTCAAAAGTAGAGAAACTAACTAATCTGTAACAGGAGTTTTCAGCTTGGGGGTCCTGACACTAGCTTGGAGGAGCTGAGGGTAGAAAGTATTCAAAGGTTGAGCTTCTACCTCTGATACCAGCCCAAGCAGTAATCGTGGAAAGTTCACCTGCGTGCATTTGCTTTCTCTTTAATATAGAAATAACTCCTAATGTATATCTCTAAAGGCAGTACCTAGGAATTCAGAAATAATAAAAAACAGTACGTGAGCTGGCACCCATACTGATGGGAACTGTGTTGCCAGTGCCTTTTTCAGTGAAGAACACTGCCTCCTTGCTGGGTTATACTACAGAGATTGTTGTATTTTGATGTGAGGAAAATTTCTAGCTCAACAGTTAACGCAGTAGGGGAGTCAGCCTAGCAACAGTTCATGGTCACCTGGAAGTTGCAGCTTGTATTTTTTCACAACTACTTAAAAATCAGCATGTGAGCGGAATAAAAGAAGACGGGGAAAGTGGTAGGGGATTGCAACAGATTGTGAAACTGGGAGGAAATATTTCATGGAGGTCAACTTCCCATCAGACTGCTGATTTCATTTTTAAAAGGAAATCTCTCAGCTTTCAAAACATGGAAATTGTTCAAGGCCCATTAGGGAAATGGTACTACATCAAACACAGAAGATCTCTAATAAGCATTTCCCAATCTCCCTTATTGTTGTGAGGGAGGCAGGAACAGAAAATGAGTTTTGGGTTTAATCCACAACATAGGTCCAGTTTCTGAAATGAAGAAGCCAAAGAATTTCAAAAAGGGAGGGTGACTCTGGAGTCAGCCAAATTTAGGTACTACTGAATTCTCAGGTACTGAGAACAGCTCTAACGTATTTTGTGGTATGCAGGAATATTATCCTTGCTGTCTAATTCAAAGTGGGTTGTGACTTTCCTATAAAGATGAGATTGTAGGTTGTCTTTGTTTGGATGGGCTGAGACTAGGTAAGCTTTGGCTGTAGCTAGCTGTAAATGTTACAAAAAAATGGGAAACTTAGTTTTTGTGCAAGAGACCTTTATGATCTGGCTGCTGGAAACTGTTTTATTGCTACAATTTTCAGCTTAAGTAGTGAAGAAAACTTCTGGCCAAGTCGACTAGCATACACTAAAGTAACTTTAGTGAGTCTCTGTCAAGCTTTCAAATGCTATGTGACGTAAATAAGAATTTTCTTATCGGGTCATAATATCATTTAATGCAGCAGTAGATATTTGGCCTTAACTAATAGCAATGTATGCTTTTAGGAGACAGCTGGGAGTCAGAACACCTGGGTACTTGCCTCTTCCTGGTCATGATTTGCCATAGTTCAGCAATGCTGCTCTACCTCCCTATGCCTGTTTCCCCTTCTACCCTGACTTTGTCTATTCAATAAGCCCTCTGTGAGTAGGGATGCAGCAGGGACAGCCTGTTACAGCCTAATTAGCACCTGGCACAGCATGGTTCCAACCTACTGCAGTATGTGTGCTTTGGTATTGGAGACGTTAATGTCTTCTAGCTGAGAAGGGCTTGTGGTAAACGGAGACGATGGTGTGTAATAAGCTAGCTTTTAGTCTCTTTTCTCCTCCTTAATTAAAAATGTCTCGTGTTCATGCCTCCAGCTTGTACATAGACTTGGTTGAATATGTAGCATCAGCTTTGCTGACTGACCTATTATTAGCACAGTTCAAATATTGGCTTCTAGGACATCAGCTTTCCTGATTGTTGGGAGGATAACTGATCTCTTGGCGTACCTGTCAGATTGCCTTCTCAGCCGTAGCTCTGCCAGTTCAGATACTTCTCTCTAATGCTTCATATTCTAGCTGTTTCCCCTTCCCACTATGCTTTCAGTTTTTTGTTGTTTTTTTAAAAAAACTCTTTAAGAGATAGTGCACTGAAAATTATGATCTTTAAATAGCATATATTCTGTCCTCATACATGTGATCTTCCTGTGTGACTGTATGCACTCTACTAGTAATCAGTGTTATGTGATAAATGTATTTGGAAATTTGGGGTCACCCCCCTCTTTTTTTTTTTTTTTTTTTTTTTTTTTTTTTTTTTAAGGAATTTGGAAAAAGTTCTTGAAATACAAGTGACTGGTAATAAATGTCAGTTTTGCACTTGCCTTACTTGCTTTAAGGCTTTTTCCCATTAAAAATGTGGACTTGACTCTGCTTCCCTCTCCTGCCTTTTGCTTACTCCTACAGTCTTGGTATTTTACAGCAGCTCTGCATGCTTGCATCTGGCATCACGCAGCAGAAAGGATAAAGCCCTTGGCCTGTAGGGACAGCGATAACAATGTGCTCCATTGTACAACACTGCCTTCCTTTTTGATTTGGGGTTAGCGTGTAAGGACAGAAGACACTCTGCAGGATCCTTTCCTAGAGAATCATCTTTCAGTCCCATCTTCTTTGCTTTAACGGCAACTTTTATATATCCTAGTACTGGGAAGACGCACAAACAACCTCACGCTACAAATCATAGGATTTTCAGGTTCACTATGTGGCTGTTATTTTTGCGCGTTTCTAACTATACAGGTGCTGTTTACATTGCCAGTCTCCTCCAAATATTCTGCTGGATTAGAAGGTCTGTAAAATCTGCAGGCAGCCTCTGCCAGTGGCATGTGTATTCTTTTGTCTGCAGCCTGGCTTTCTGTTTTTTGATGTTTTGTGCTGCTGTATCTTCTCCACAGGCAGTGGTCCTAAAGTTCTGAACTAGCTCTGGAGGATGTCAAACCCCCTAAAGAGGGGTGACTGTGTCTGAGGAGGCTGTGCCTTTCCCTGGCTGTGTTTTGTGTACGTGTGCACATGCATGTGCTATCAGTAGGCAAACCTCCTTTTTTGCCTTTTCAGAGTTAGGGCTCTTCACAAGGCAGGAAATGAGTATTTATCTTCATTACTTCTAATTAATCTTTCCACATAGGCAAGTTTTCCAGTGTGTTATGACTTCTTGATGTCATTGTCCATCCTTCACTTGTTAACAAAAAACAGTAATAGGTGTATATTCTCATTTCTGACACCTACTTTATGACATTGTAGCTCCACTGATGTTGAGTCATTCCTCATGCACTTGTGCTGGGGGGAAGGAGTAGGGACTGTGACATAGAGGATTTAGGTTTCTGTCTTCATTCCTATCCCAGGAAAAGTAATTTCCAGTATCTGAATTTTTAGTGTGGAGATTGAGCCTGCTTTTAAGACTGGCACATGCCTTTATCCAAGATGCACTCTGCATCGTGTGACAGGAACAAGTTGTACTATTGTACAAGAAAACTGTTAGTGGTTGAAGAACTTATTTAAATCCTGAGTCTTCAGGGCATTTTAAACACTCGGCTGTCCAATTAGCCCAGTAACAATTTTGTCTGTAGGGGTATATATAACATTGCTATTTCAAGGCTGCAGTTATACATCAGAAGTGAAATTCTACCCCTGTACTGCATCCCAAAGAGCTCTCGTACTGTCTGGTGGCTGGGGATTACCAGAACCTACCCTTGATTTCAAGGCTGGTCACGGTGTGCCTGCAGAGCTCTACTGAGCCTTTTGCTACTGCCGTGGCCGCAACCTGTGTGGACACCATCAGACCAGTGGTGTGCTGCTAACTGGCTAGCAGTACGTCCCTGGCTGCTTCAGATGACAGAGTCTGCCTCAAAATTGGAGAAGTCTGTGGGTTGTTAGCTGGTAGTGCACAGCTGTGCTGCCAGCTATTTCAAGTACTGTTTATTGAAAGCTAACTCGCAGCTGAGCTAGGCAAATGCTGTCTTGCCAATTGCAGTATGTTGAATAAACTCTGAATTGTAATGTATTTACCTGTACAATATGTCTCACTTAAGAGGACTATGGATAATTTAGACAGGTGGTTTACTACCCAGGGAGCTGTTTAACAAGAGTAATAATAAAAATATTGATTAGTAAGATATGGCTGTCTGGTACTTTCAACTTTCAGGCTGGGAAAAATAGAAGAATATTCGGTATTTAAGGGAACTTTAAGAACTACATGGTATCTTACAAAATGTGGCTTTATTCTGTAATTTCCCTAAAAATAAAGAAATAAATAAAATTGAGGTGGTTTTCCTGCTTTTAATCCAGATTTGCTTGCTAAATAGTAAAATAAGCATAGGACTATGTTGTTCATGAAGAACATCCTTCTAAATGATGGTAAGACTTACGACTTCCTGAGCTGTTTTTCCCCTTGCCACTGAAGTCCATGTTGTGGTGGTGCATCTTAAAGTCATCTGCCAGGCGCTTTGGCCAGCCAGTCTTCCATAAGCAGATATTTACTCTGTCACTAGCCCATACTGTAATTAAAAGTTCCCAAACATGCTTGAAGGGAAGCTGGCATCATGCGTGTTGAGCAACAGCAGTGGTGTTCCAAGGACAGTCTTGAGTCTTGCACTTGTCATCCCCTTCCTAGCAATCACATACCACAGTAGAGGACTAGACTGGATCATTAAATATCATATATGCTTCCCTTGCCTCAGGAAAATATCTGGTTGCTATGATACTTTGGGGATTTGAAGGTAGCTGGAACTTTGCCTTTCAGTTCCCTAGCTCTGGGCTTTTGCCCTGAGGTTGAATTGTCCTTAGGTGTGGATCCGCAATGCCTTTTTACTAGCAGTGCCTTAAAAGCAATGTGATTGGTTATGATAATATAGTGGTCCATAATTCAGTGAGGTGGCTAATAAGTAACTGGTACTTGACAGCAAAGAAAAATGCTTTAGCAATTGTATTTTAAATGATATGTGTCTATCAGTGCCCTGTAAAAATTGTATTCAAAGGAACTCCATAGTGTGCTTTCTGTGGGTGCAGGGTACATCCTCTGGGCAGAGTATGGTTTTGAGTTGGTTGTAAACTACTTGTACGCAAAGTTGGCTTATTCACGTAGAATGTTATCAGTAAGTGTCACAGTCTAAAATTATCTCAGATAAATCTCTGGCTTTGCATTCTACCCTTTTACAGACATACCAGAAGACAGAAACCTATAGGCATTTTTGCTAGTGAAAGTTGCTGGGAAGAACCTGTCGGAGATGCTGCAGTAGTACTCTTTGAGCATAATGATGTCATACATACTAGATAGGTGAGGTGAAAAGCTTCTCTCATTAGACTTGCATACAGTATATTTTGAAATGTGGAAAATCAGTTTGAAAAGTGGCACTGCTTTTCTGCTGGTGGAAGTAGGTTTTCAGTGTACTGACTGCAGATGTATCTTGTTGCTGTCAACTCATACCAGTATCTTTTGGATATCAGTGTGTTGCTTATCCAAATTTACATCCCTCTTTCATGTATGTTGAACTTTCAATCAATATTTTTATTGAAATCAAAAAGGGTACACAGGAACAGGCTATAGGTTAAATAAAGCTGGAGGTCAAGTCAGCCATTCTGACTTGCAGACTGAAATAATTGCACTCATCTCCATAGTGTTCCTACCTTTCACTGACAAAAATCATTCTGGCTTCATAGCCTTTGTGTAAGGGGAGAATTATCTACCCTTTTGTAGTTACAATGGGGGGTGGTGGAAGTATCTTATCCTCTTCAGAAGTCCTGTTGCAAAGCTGATTGTTGAAACAAGATCTCTTAATTTCTTGAAAATGCCTTTTCTCTTGGTTGAGAAGTAACGTAAGGCATTTCATAATGTAGAGTGAAGCCTTCCCCTCCCCCTGCTCCCCCTCCTGGCATTTCATTCAGGACTTACTGGGGTTCAGGCTAAAATTGTGTGTCCTTCCTCTCATTGCTCCTCCTGCCTCAAATTCTGCTTCATGCAGAACTGATAGGATCTGTGTACACAGCTCTGTCTCGATGCATATCTGAGTTTCCTGGGCATGTCCTGTTTTCTCATGCAGAAATTTTGCCTGTGCAGAAGGGTGGCTTTTGCCATTTCTTTTTGGTTTCTGGATGGGCTGTACAGTGCACATGGGCTGTGCCACTCTGATACATCCATGTTACATTAAAACAGCTCTTCAGAGATTGCCTTTAGGGCAGGTTTAAAATGTGAAATAGACTTGCATATGGTTGGACTGGCAATTACAAACAATTGTATATGACGTGTCACCTTGTGTCACCTTCTTCAGAGTGCTCAACCACATATATAATATTGTAGCTAAAAATGTGAGCCTGGAAATAACAACATAAGGCTCCTACCACTGAAGAATGCAGGCATTTAGCCACAGCCGTCCATCTAAATTCTTTGGATTTGTGCTCGTAGTTGGTCATGGCCACTCAGCAACTTCTCTTTTCCCTGGATTTATGCCAGGAAGATGGCTAATGGAACAATCTTTTTATGATCTGTTTAGCTAAATGGCTGTAATAATGTGGGATATTAGAGTAACAGATGCTGTTGACCATCCTGCAGTAGATCAAAGTTTGTATATACAGGAACTATGCACTTCCTTTCAGAGTCACGCGTATAATTTGGAGCTTCTCATTTGTTGCTATGGTATTATATTATCAGAACAATGAGAAACAGAAGTGGTAATTTTAATGAATTAAGTCAAAAGTGCCAGTCTGCAACAATCTCAGCTCAGAGCCAAAGAAATAGTTCTTTGGTATCAGTAGTAACACAAAAGGGTGCTCTATAGATGACTTCCAGACATTTTTGGCATCTGAGGATTTCAAAGGCTTGAAATATGAGTCCAAATTTGCTAAAACAGTCCTGTGTCATAAGTCTTAAGACATGTTTGGCTCACATCACTGTTGCAATTTTGTGTGGCCTCAGACTATAGGCCCTGAAGCACAGATGACCAGCACCTGGAGTTGGCATTTGCCTCCTGGGATTCTCAGGCTCGAGTCTGGCATTCAGCTTTAATTGCACAGTGCAGACCATGGTGGTGGCTGGCAGGTTGCACCTCCTGCTTCCGAAGTGGGTGGGGAGGTGAACAGAAGAGAGGAGAAGGGAGAGATGGAAATGAAGCATCCAGCTGGTGACTTGAACTAGACTTTCTTCTGCAAATCTTTTCTTAGAGAGAGAACAGCATACTTCAGTTTTCCTGCTCTATAAAATAAGAGAGTGACTGACCAATACGAGATCCCTCAGGGTCTAGAGAGACTTATGCCACAATCTCACTCTGCCTGATTCAAGAGAGGGATTTGAAGCATGGAGCTTTAACTTCTATATCTGAGATTGGTGAAACTGAGCTGTTTCAGCTGTGTATTAATTCTGTACATTTGAATTTAACCTACATGATGATGACAGCAACATGAAGATAATCTCTGAATCACAAGGGCATTATAATTTGACAGTAAATTCCCCATAGACTAAAAAGTTGCCAGTTATATGGGTATAACTGAAAGAGTAAGATCTAGGGGAATTAAAAGCACTTCACACATAATCTTAATGGACTGTTTAAGAAGTTGTAAAATCTGCTCCATTAGTTTAATATCCTAGCATGAATAGATATGTTGTCTAATTGGCTTGGCTTTATGTTTGGAATATAGATTGTTGGGTGGTCTGAATGTTCATATATTGCTATTATTAATTATGCTGAGAACATGGGAACAAGTGTGTTATGAGCTGTAGAGTCATATGCTAAACAAAATAGTATCGTTTGAAGTCGAAGTCTCCAACTGAAAAGGCTACTTTTGTCCCCATTGCAGGTCTAGTAAATACAAGACAGAAACTTCGTATCACTTGAAAAAAGAATTTCTTTGTGGCTTGCTGAATAAAAGCCCCTTTCTCTCACATCAGTGTTTCTTATCCGCAAAAGTGGAGAGTTTTCCTTTCACTGGCTAGGCAATGAGCTCTTCATAAACACTGTTCACATGCATGGAATTTGACTGAATATACCAGTCGTGTTTCTACATAAGAGGGGTGTGTGCAAGGAGAAGGTACCAGGCTTTGAAGCTCAATAACATCTGGGAAATGACAAACCTTAATTTAACCTGGGTGTTTCAGCAGAACGGAGATTGGAGGGAATAGAATTACCTTTGAGCATCAAGGGGACTCCACTTAGGGGTCAAGGGGATTATTACCAGTCAGTTGATACTGTTCACTTCAGCATTTTGTTTTCTTTTTTTCCCCCTTCTGCTGGCTTGCAAGAATTGCAACAGCAATAATCTTATGTGCGAATATACCTCTCACGGGCAGTGACAGATGATCGCATCCTATCATCTGTCATTGCCCCCTGCCATCAGATGCACTAGGTTGGAAAGAGCTCTCAGAGGGAATCTTGCCAGTCAGCCTGCAAATGCATCCTTCTAGCACTGAGAACTGATTGCTGCCTAAGGATGCAACTTGCTGCAGCTTTGGCTTTGATATTTATTCTGGAAGGAAAACTGTCTGACCCATCAGCTCGGGGTGGTGTTGTAAGGGCCAGGCTGCACACAGCTAAGGAATGGATACGGGCTTTCTGAGCGGGACTAGTAGTTGCCCTGATGGTTGTGGTAGGGAGATTGTAGTTACCTCTCCTTTAATCAAGGAGGCCCAGGGGTTACTGTGATAGGTACCACAACAAGTTGTATGGGCACCAGAGGAGATGGGACTTCTTCTACTAGCTCAGGGTCCCACCTGCCCTGTTTGTTAGGGGTGTGGGGGAGCTCTTCCTTCTTGAGAGCGGGTCTTGTCTCAGGACTATTTGCAAAGCAGATATACTTCTTTGTTTTGATTTTTTTTTTAATTGTGTTTTCATACTTGATTCTGTAGGTGTGTATAAAATTAAATAGGCTAACTTGCAGAATCAGACTCATTACTTTCAGTATAAGGAAGCCTCCTTGCACCGAATGGAATACTTTTGGAAATCTTGAATGTCATGTTTGACTTTAGTTATAGTCATGGAGAGTAAGAATAGACATTAGTATCTGCTTACTGTCATGTAAGGCAGAATGAACAATTCTGGTTTAAATCCAAATTTGCTTGGATTTTGTTAAAGACAAATACTATGATGTTATTTCTATCTACATCTGTACTTTTCCCTGCACTTACTAGTTGAGGTGAAGATGCAGTACCCTAACCTGGATTTGCTTGAAGACACAGGCCATATTCTAATGTGGATTAATAAAGTTATGTTCTGTTTACTTTGGAGATAAATCATATGTCCTGTGTCTAGATGTGCCTGTTTTTTTCCCCAAGATTGTCTAAAAGGATATTCTGGAGCTGTAAATGTGCCACAAACGTAGACCTGTGTGCATGTGCTTTTCTCCCCCCCCCCCCCCCAACTCAAAAGAGGGTAATATACCTGTGAAAATGAATGATCTCCCAGAAGAGGCTTGAGAATGTCTTTGGCTAATACCATTATGATACGAATGGCAGTGTTTGTTCCAGAGACTCAATTCCAGTCAGACAGCTACTAATTAATAAATCATTGCATGAATCAACAAAACAAGAAAACATACAATGTATTGCAAGATCCTGCATGATCTGGAAATCTTTTTTTAACTATGTATTCTGTCAAACCGATGCATGCAGATCACAAAATGAATAGCATGCATTACTTGATACACTTGCAGAATGTAGAAAAGCCTTTTCCTATTACATAAAGTGTTGTTTTGACCTGTCATCATCTTGAATGTCTTATGCATCCTCTAGTCTTTTTTTCTATCTTACTTACAGAGCAAGTGACTTAGCAATGGTGTATGAGAGATGCTTCAGTAAGTCAGAAACGTATTGAAGTTGTGGAGTGACACATGGTGCAGTGTTGGACTTCTGGTCTTAGTCAAAGTGTTGGTGTGCAGGAGTGAGAAGGGGAGTTGGGGATGGAGGAGTACTGGTTGCTACCTAGCAATCTCAGAGCCATAAGCAAACTACTGGTTTGCATCCACTTCAAAATGTTATGCTGATGATAAACAGCTTTTGGAATTGAAACCTTAGATCGGGAGGCAAATAACTAATGAATATTGCATTAAAGTGCAAGCCCCCCCTCCCCCCCCAGCCAAACCCTCCAAAACTTCCCTTTGCAAACCATGGGGAGGTAGCTTAGAGCATTTTGTTTGAACTCCAGAATGTTTTTCAATTAGACCATTTTCTAAGTAGTCAAGCTAAACTGTGTGGTTTTTAAACTTCAGAGTAAGATGAAGATGTATGGTTTTACAGTTGGCCAACTGGGCATTGGAAAGATCCCTCACTGAAGTAGGAAAATATGTTTGTTGTTCTCTCTTTTTTTTTTTTTTTTTTTTTTAAGCAAGAGGTATAAATTTCTGTACTTCTGAAAATTCAAAGTCATGCAGTATTTTTTAAATGGACTCATGTTGTGTATGCTGTCAAGATAGAAAGCCAGTTATAAGGCTTGGTCTTTGAAGCTAAATTGTTTTCCAGAGATGAACTTTCTTTGTGTTCTCTTAGATTTGTGCCCAGAGATTTTTTTCCTTAATAGAAGATAATTTAAGTGATAATTTATGAGTATCCCCATCACCAACACACACTGGGATAGACGTTCATGTCCTCAGGCCTTTGGACATTGTCCAGCCTGCTGTATAAAATGGCAAGAGTCACACCCAGGAGCTTCTGGCTTTTGCTGAATTTGCAGTGCTTAATTTGGTGTCCCAGTGTACTAGAAGTGTTCTTGTTTTATGGTCGTTGTTTTTTGCTATGTGTAAATGAGCTGTCCAGCTTCCAAGCCCCTGTTTATGTATTGCATACTGTGAGGTATTGCTGATGAACTGCAAACCCTTCAGTTACAGTTTGTGCAAATTCATATTCCCATGGCTTAGGGGAAGCCACCGAACACTCCCATCTAGCAGGCTTTGCTTTAAGATGCAGGTGACACTGAGGCCCAAACAACTGCCTAAAAACTCACCTGGGGTATTACACCTGGCAGAGGGAGAATAGCCTGGGTCATGTTGGCTCCAAAGAAGGTGGCATGTGGGAGCAAGGATGAAACATGGTGATAGGACTGGGTGTGTGGCAAATTACTGTGGCAGTACCCTGAATAAACCAAGGGCCTCAAATTGAAAGTTGGGGCAGCCTTGTTTCTGTGACTGCATCTAGATGTCCAAGTATCACATCCACAAAGGGTGTCTAACATAGGTGTGACACTCTGAAATACATGTGTTTTGTTGTAGATAAAAGGTAGAGGCAAGTTGTTTAAGGATTTTCTTAGCATCAGACAGGTGCTGATGTTTATGCAGCATCGTGGCTACGCTGTGCCACACACAGCAGGCACATGTGAGCTTGCTGGGCTTGCAGCGTGAGCCAGCAGTGTGTGGGCTAGCTCTGATCCAAAAGCTAGTACTGGAACACGGAGCTGAGCTGCAGTTAGTAAGCTCTCCTGAGCATCCTTATTCCTGATGATAGGAAAAAGTAATTTGTTTAGTGTACAGCTGTATGATTAAAGCAGGATTCACTGCACCTCAGGATTCTGGGGAGGGAAGACAGGGAAAAAAGGTTTGCTTTTTTTGGGTGGGTTTTTTTTTGTTTGGTTGTTTTTTGTTTTTTTTTTTACTCTTGCTTCCCTTGGCATTCTCTCTGGAGCCTGCTTACCCTGCGTGTGAGCAAGGCTGCTTCTTGTTGAATGATATTGTAGCTGTTGGCTTAACTCCTGCCTCTTCCAGCTGGCTGCCATGACACAGGTTCTTTTCTGGGATCTGTCCTTCTGGCAGCAGTGTTTCATTCCTTGACAATTTAAAAGTCAATGAAAATGATGCAGATATTGATGCAGATTTCCTCATCACCTGTAGCTGTCTAATCCTGGAGTGACAGATCAAGTACTGGCCTGAATAATTTTAACCTTCCTTGCAGGACTCTCAAAGCAGTGGACTAAACTTCTTCCTTTCCTCGTAATCTTACAGCAGATGTAGGAAAGGGAAGGTCTGGTGAGGCAATATGGAACATGTTAAATATTGGTAGATTATTTCAACCCTGACTATGTTTTGGCTAGGCTTTTTTGAGCTTTCTGTAGTTAAATGAAACTTGGCTTCATCTGTCATTTGTCCTTTGGTAGAAAGGTGAGACAGGCCACCAGGCAGCCTCTGACAGAATCCTGAAATTCTCAGCCAGAAACTAAATGTAGTTGTTACCTGGTGGCATCTTCTGGGAGACGGTGCTTATCTTCCTACCAAAGAATAATTTCTGCAGAGTGAAGGCTTTGTCTTACCGTCTCCTGGCTGTGCAGAGAGCATTACAGGCTCCTGGGACTGCGAGATCAGATTTTCCTATCTGAGGTCTCAGTGCAAAGTAACTCTTCAGTGTCACTGAAGGTACAGCTGTGCCACTGCTGCAGGAGCAGACAACGTTAAATAGTCTGGCATGAGCACAGTTGCTTCAAGCCCTTGAAGGGTGGGTATAAATGTGCTTTTAGAAAGTGGAAATAAAGTGTGTGCTTGGGCAATGCTAGTCTGAAACCATCTGAAATGTTGATATCTTCATAAGGTTGTATCTTGTTTGGTGGGGTGTGTTTTATCCACACCTATGTGGATAATCATTAGCTCTGTGTCTGAATCTTTTCCCGAGGGCATTTGGCTTCCTGTTTCTGCAGGTGAACAGCAATGAGGCATAATTTAGAAGAGGAAAGGATTTTTGCCAGCTGTATATAATCCACATCTGTTACTACGAGTGTAATCATTAACTTGGCCTTTTAAAATAACTGGAAATAATTATCAGCACGGAGGATATTAGGTGCTAACAAAACTTTCAGGCATGTCAACTTCTTTTAGAGTGGTTTTATGGCTGATTGTGTGTAACCCTTGAGACTTGTTGGAAAGTTTTTTACTTAATGACACTGAACTTCTCTAGAAGTATAAAAGCAAACCAAGAAAAGTTGTAATCCAGATAATTACTTAATTTGGTACTTTCTTTGTTAATATTGCTATTATAACTTTGCAGTTCAGATGATTTCATTGTGTAATTCTTTGTGCTCTCGTGGAGACTGGGGTTGGGGAAACTACAAAACACACAAACTGCCATTGCATAAGCATTGTTCGCGACAGGCAAAGTTAAAGGGTTGCATAGGTGGTACTGCAGCCAGTTCAACATACATGTTGAGTTGCATTTGGTAGTAAAACATGTGCTGAAGTTATGCCTTTTGAGTCCTGAAGGTAACATAGATACTAATGCTTTGTCCAATGAAGTAATGCTATCATTTAAAAAACCCTCAACAAACAGCAACTAAAATATTTTAAAATAAAAGTAGAGCTACAGTGGAAAATGCAGTAATTGTAGCTTTTCTGGTATTGTCATTGTTTTTGGAGAAATAGAGACATTGGAGATAATGAATTTTTTTTTTTTTTTTGGTTGGCACATAGAATTATTTAAACTTTCTTGAAAACGAAGAGAACAGTCTTAGGTTTAAATCTCATTTGTGATTCATCCTCTGTTAGCATGAAGGGAAAATGACTTCATTGTGTGATTACAGAAGTAGTCTCATTTGCTGTGTAAGCTGGTACAACTTCTAAATCTCAGGATGCAGCCCTCTGCATTGGCTGAAGAAAAACACTGGGATAAGTTAATGAGTATACTCGCTTATTTTTAGGATGAATGACCTGTTAGTTTGCATGGGTAGGGAGAGTAAAACTGAAGCTGGGTCCTGGTAAAAGGGGAAGCCATGAACTGAACTGTGGAGGCTTGGGAGTGGAGTCATGTGAATGAGGTGCGTCTTGCTGGATTGATGCCTTTCCATGTCAATTTGGGACAGAATCATTCTGATAACCAAATCTTAATCCTGTACAATGTCCTTGCATGTAGAACATAGATCTCACTGTGAGATCCGTGGTTTGTGTTAGCTTTTGTGTATTTGGAGGCAGTAATTTCACTTTGAAAGCTTCTCAGCCAATTTGGGCCACTGCTGCAATCAGTGTGTTCAATGAAGAAAAGTAGAAATATTAGGTAGAAAAGTTGACTTTCTCCTTTGTGACTGACTGGAGTAATTAACAAAAATAAATTTATACCATTAAAGCTGACAAATATAATTTGATGTCTTGTCAAGTTCATTGGCATTACTTTGCAAGAGACTGATTGAAAGTTCTGGAGAAAAAGTGCCTGTAATTGTATTCATATTAAACCCACGGCATCTGCCTTTAACTCATCAAACAATGGTTGTTGAAAACATCCCTAGATGCTTTCTACTAGCCTTAATATTGTAAGGTTTTTGTATTTTATGGCAAAATGTCCAATTAAAAGAACTTCTTACCTTGGACATGCAGAAGTGCTGCATGGCTGCAGCTGAATGAATGAAACATAAATTCTTAAAGGTGTTTACAGAATACAGCTATTGTGGCAGATATCACTGTGGCCTTTTGAAATAGTAAAGCTTTCATAGATGGATCTATAAGAGCTAGAGCAACAGAATTCAAATCCTTCACTTTTTGAGTTGAGTATTAGCTTGATATTAGCAGATGCTTCAGTAGGTGGAAATACTTCTAAGACCTCACCTTTAAATTCAGTGTGAGTCAATGCAGATATTCCATTATTTTGTGTTGGCTGCTACTGGAGTTTTGGGAAATGCTGGGCTGTACTGTTTGTTTAGTTTGTGAAAATATGCAGTTCAGGTGAAGCAATGAAAAGTTGTTTAATCATACAACATTGAAGAGTTTAATATAAACACTTTAGAGTATTTTTAATAGAAGTCATAGAGGGATCTTGTTTTATAAGGTCCACTTTGATATTTGTGTTCATTCTCAACGCTAATGCTCTGATACAGTGTCATGTACTGTAAAATTTCAGGACCGTTAATGCAGTCCTTGAAAATTCATAGCTAACCTTTACTCAACAGATTGAGCCTGTCCCTAATAGGGGTTCTGTCCTTCAGATGAAATATTAAACCAAGGTCCCTTTTGCCGTGAAGAAATAGCTCCTTCAGAAAGGGCAGGTTATAACCTTGGTGGCCAAGAGTCCACCTCTGTCAGGTTGTAGTGTTCAAGGCAGCACGACAAATAATATAGTGCTGTTATCCTGCTTTCTTCCAGTCCCAGCTGTAAACTAATTGCATACTTGGGAGAATGGGATCCTGACCTGTGACTGAGCATCCTGTGCCATGGCAATGCAAATAATCTTTTTTATTTTTTTTTTTTATCAGTCTCTAGTGTATGTTGAATATTTAAAGCCTCAAGTGAAATGTGAAAGCTCCTTTCGTAGTTGCCAGCTAAACGCTTTTTTGTTGGCTATCATGCTACTTCTCACTAGACATTTAGAAGCCAGTGGAAGTTTAGGATGAGATTTTTTTTCTTTTTTAAATGCCTACCTCAAAGAAATTCAGTAAGTAATTAGCTGGAAGGTGTGGTGGTGTATGGTGTTGGGGAGAAACCTTGGAATGCTTGGAACTTATCCAGCATTTCCATGTAATCATTACCTAAATGATATCCTTTCAAGAATGGAAACATTTTTCCAGTTTTCATGTAACATTTTTGCTTTTTCCCTTATGTCAGCTTTTCCATTAGATTCAATATATATTTCTGATTACAAAGCATGCATAGAGAATAGTAGTAAAAGAATTACTATTGCCTTCTGTTATGTATCGTCTGTAGAAATTTCAGCCATTTGAGCCCTCAGCTTGTTTGACTGTGTGTATTTGCTTGTATTGAATGTGTTCCAGCTCTTCATTTCCCAGGGCATATAAAATTGGTGAAATTCCATGGGAAGGGATTGGTTTGGGTACGTAAACATACTGTCAAGTGTTTTTAGAGCTCAGGAAGACCAGGCGCTTAAAAGTTGTCAGAGTCAAACACATCCGTATAGCATTCTCGTGCACCTTCCTCTAGGCAATGTATTGTGTTGGAACATCAGAAGAGATAAGTCTTCCCCAAGAGTTTTATCCATGTTGATGAAGTCAGGAGAAAACAACTCTGCTGTTATTTCCTGGACAATATGTATTTACCTCCTAGAAAAGTTATGCAATAAATAAAGCAAGGCTTGGCCTGGCCAAGGTTGATGGAAAGTTCCAAAGGAAATGTCTGCGTATGGTTAGTGTTTTTGTTGAAGTTTTTGTTGCACTTGCTAAAAAGTGAAGTAGACATGTAAACAAACAAGACAAGCTTAAGTCATGCTAAACATAGAGATTTATTTTCCAATTAATCAGGTATTTATTAGGAAATGTGTAATTTGCAAGTACTTTGGCAGGATAAACAATAGCTGCCAGGGAAAACAGCAAATTTAAGTGTATTTGCTACGGTCCCAAACATTTAGTTTTCTAACTTGCATATTGTCCTTAAGCCAGTAACCAAACCTTAACATGACACGCTAATTTAAAGAATATGTTTGTCTTTTCTGTGTTTAGCAGTTCCTCAGTTTGGCTGAGCTGGCCCAAGTTTTTCCTGTGTGTCTTCTGCACGTGGCTGTCCAGCCAACCTCTGCCTCCAGCTGGCCCTATCAGACATCAACAGATGTCTGGTGGTGTATTGGGCACGTTGTGCTGGTAGCATCTGCTGGGGAGGATGACTCCCAAATGGAGCAGGGTGAGTGGCCCCCCACCCAGTCAGCCTTCTGAGCATGATTACAGGGAGTTCCTCCAGCATGGGTGAGTCCCACTGTCTCTTCACCAGGATACAGTGAAGAGCTCCATGCAAGCAGAGATTTCCATCAAAGTTCTCGGTCCCAAATACTGAAGGATCAGAGGGGGAAGGATCCATATGCCCCAAAGGCTGGATCTGTGACCAACAAGCAGACATAACTAGCTTGTTGGCTCTTTGTGTGTTGTGAGGGCTGTGGGATCCCTGCAAGAACAGAGAAGGTGTTTTTTTGATTTTGTAGAGATTGTGCTTGTGTGTGGTAGTGATGGGCACAGTGGCTGTTTCCTTGTTTGGTTTTAATAGTGGCAAAAGGGATTTGCAGAAAGCCAGTTAGTCCTATAAAAAAATTGCTTTTGCTGAGAACCCTGTAAGAAATTACCATAAAAGTCAGTGTGTTGTTAAGTCCTCCTTCCCACCATCCTGCTGCAACTTTCTTATTTATAGAGCCTTTCCCAAGAACCTTCTTGTAGTCCCACCCTTATGTGTCTTGTATGTGTAAAAGTGCTGGAGAAGCAGTGCACACTGTCCAAAGCACAGTGCTTTTGCTTCTTCTAGTCATTACCATCCTGAGTGCGAAAAGAAGTCATCTTTTATGGGGCTTTTGATAAGCTTTGGGAATGTTTTGTCCTCACTGATGACCTTTAAATTTTTTTTCCAAAAGAATGAACTTTGAGATAATTGAACCTTGAAAATTAAGTGATTATCTTCCAGATAGCATGTCTGAAATGTATGTGTCTGTGTTCAGAGAGTAATGCCTCAGATGCTTTACATTTTAAAATACCATTGTAAATAAACAGCCTTTAGAAGCATTTGTTGGAGATGTCACTGCTAAATTAAGGTAAAAATCATGCAACAGGATGTCTGATTGAAGTGGCAGGGAGAATGAAAAGTTCTGCCTTTCTGTGGCTTTTTGGGAGACCTGGAAGACTTGCATCAGTTCTCAGGCAGTAGAAGGATTTGGCTCCATGCACCAAAATTCCCACAAATGGCAAACTTACTGCATGCTGAGAAGGGGGAAGGAAAAAAGAATATGGTCCCTACCTCAGAGATGCTCATCTCTTTGCAGTATATGGGATAAGCACTTGAACAGGAACTCCTGGGATACTATGCATGGGTAAATCCTGGAATATTTTCAGAGGGTTCAATAGGCTGCATAGGGATTTTCGGGGGGGGGGGGGAGGTGGGTTTTTTAACATGTAGAGTAGCATAAAAACCCCAGTGTAACAAAAGGCAGAATGTATATAAATAGAGAGGGGCAGAGCCTAGCATGATCACTGGAAAAGGCAACCACTGCTGGTGTAATTTTCTCAAGTGATGAGGGTGGGAAATGCAGTGACAAGAGTCCTGACGTTTGCAGGAATCTCCATGTTTTTGACCAGCAGAAAATATTGTCTGTCTCTTGAGTGGTGTAGGTGGATTTCAGATATTTGTAAATAATTTCAGCAGGTATTTTTAAAACAGCCACAGCAATTGATGGCATAGGTTTTACTTGGAGATTTCCAGGTAACTTTCCAAGTCAAAATGGTAGAAATAATTGTTTACTTTAACATAAAATTGTTGATATTCTGTTGACAGCCTAGTCATGAATATTTTCCGTCATTTGATAGTTCAGGCTAGAAATACGAAGGCTTGCAAAGTCCTCTTACTCCTCTGAGCAGTAAGCTGTATCATTTGTATCTGTAATCCTCAACAGTGCCAGAATCAAGTTTATGATATGCATCCTCAAGTACTTTGAACAGTGTTTGAGTTCTTATTTATTGGAAGACAAGTGCTCTTTGAGTGTCCACAAACTTGGAATGGATGTGAAGTACCAGATTTAATGTGGCCTTGTACCTACACTAATAATAATGTTGAACTATTGGGCATCAGCGTAGCTCAAATGCTTACTTGCTCCTTTTCTGAATGCTTTCCCTCCAGCACAGTAAATGTCAGTAATTATCCCCACATTATTTTAAATGCCATTGCTAAGGCCAAGTGTTTTAAAATGCCAGTTCTACTTAAAGATATTGTAGTTACATTTAGGCTAGAAGGAATTTTAAGGAAATAAATGACCTTTGGCTCCATGAAAGTTTACATAAGCAATTTCCTTTGCCAGCAACCAGAATCTCATTTATCCTCATGTGTGCTTTCAAAGAAATATTAATACTTGCAATACAATTTTTGTACCTTTACTGTCTATTTTATATAAGAGAAAATAATGATTTAGAGTGGTGAAGTCAAATCATCAAGGTTTTGTAGCAGTTACTTTCAGGATTAGCATTCTAACTTTTTTTATAAAACTTTTGTTTTTGAGGAAAAAAGAAGCTAATAGAAATCCTGAGCAGACTTATGTGGGAAGCAAGCCACTGGCTATGCTCAGTCATCTGTCTGGTTTCATATCAACAGTGTGTTGCTTGAGTATTTCCAGATTCTGGAAGTGTCCTGGTGATAGTAGGTCTCATTCTACATAGAAGATGCACAGATATACTCATCTCTGTGTGTTACTTTTCGCCAACCTTCACTGGGAGGGCCAAAGCAGGCATGACCTCCTCCACTGCTCCCTGCCATGTTGGGTGATCTCATGTGATGTCTATGTTCGTACTTAGGAGAAAGTGCTTTTAGGGAGGAAAGACGGGTAAGATATTAGTTTTCTTTGGGGAACTGTGAGGACTGGGAGCATGTGCCAAGTGAGATGCTGGTTAGGTCAGAAAAGAAGCCCCCATTTCTGAGGAGCAATGGGGATGGAAGGGCATGTTTCTTGGAGCTTAAGAACAGTGAGTTCAGCAAGCTGTGGGCAGTTGGAGCAGAAGCATCAAAATGCATATGGAAAAGGATGTTGGAATTTATGCTTTTTAATAACAGCTGGGGTGCTTCTGCTTCGGTCTCAATTAGTCATTAGATGCTTTTGGCAAAACAAAATAACTTTTCTGTCATTAATGTTCTGGACTAAAATGTTATTACTTCTTCAACAACAAGCACTTCCAGATTTTTTTCCTATATCCAGTCTAGGTGACAAGGTAGAAGAGGAAGGAAAGGAAAAATCAGAAGAGATGTGGAGTATTTTGGTGACTGACTGCTGGCAATGTAGGCAATGACTACTGCATCTTAACTGATGAGTTTCTGTCTCCTGACTGTCACAGATACTCTCTAGGCCAGGCTATATTTGAGTTTCAGTTCATGTTCTAAGTTTCTAGCAACTATTCTTTCACTCAGGACACAGACCAATCTTGGCCTTTTAAGTGTAGCTATTTTATCTTTAGAAAGCAAATTTTCTTTTTTGTTTCTTTTTTTTTTTTTCCTTCTGTCTGTTCCCTGGCCTGCTTTGACACTTCTAAGCCATAATTTAGTTCTTTCCTCTTTTAGCAAAAGCAAAAAGTTCAAAAGAACATGGGTCATTGTTTTCTGGATGCAGTGTGAAATCCTTTGCCTTCGTATGCAACTACAATATTAGTAACACAAAGTCATCAAATATATCAGATTAGTGAACCCTCTGTTCAGTCTAGGTGCTTCAAATTATGTTAATTGTCTGATAGCTTCCAAAATACTAGTTTCAGAGGGAAGGAGACTACTAAGTTGCACAAATACAGGACTACTTCCACAAATATCCTTCGTAATAGTGTGTGTTGATATTCATTCTGTGTTTGCGTCATTCTGAGAATTGACAGTCTTCTCAGCCACACTCAGCGCCATCCATGAACTAAAATAAAATGTTACGTCCAGAATGTCTACTGTACTTGCAAGGTTTGACATCACTGGAAAAAGAAGTTTGCATCCACAGACCTTAAAATTAATATTTGGCTTTCACATCAGTTACATGACATACATGATGTGAATGGTTTTACGCACTGAAATTTGTTCATCCTGTTCTGCTCCTTGATGCTGACAATTTAAAGGATCATTTAATGACATTATCTAAATCACTTATCCCTGTTGTCTGCCCACAGCAGATGGACATTCTCTTGCTAAAATAGTGTGCATAAAGGTCTTAGGAGGAACTTTTAAAAAAGCTGGAAGAATGATTTATGCTGGTAGCCTAGACTATAACTGTACTATCTACCTTTCTATCTGTTTGCCATTGGCTAAATTGACAGGCAACAGTCAAGTCAGCCAACTTGGCCAACTAATGAATATTGTACAATTAACAACAGCTGAACTCTTCAATCAAAAGTCTCAATTTCGTGTAACGTCAGCATGAAATTTGCTGCTGCTGTTGTCTATAAGGTTGAGTGTGCCACGGATTTCAGAAGGTACTGGCAGTAAGTGATCATCAGAGGTAAATTTCAAGAATATTTTTGAAATGTGATTGAATAAGCTAGTGCCAATGGCATTTCTGTTAGTTTGTGGCACTTCTGATCTCTGTTTAATTAGAAATAATGAACTGTTCTGGTGTATTTACAAACAGGCTCTCAGTGCACAAGTCTTTTTCTCTGATATGCATGTTCCAGTTAGTGCTGTTGTCTCTGTAAGGCATGGAAAATAAGTGTGATAATGAAACTAGGTTTCAGAGTCTTTCCACTTTCTACTGATACATGTTATGCTCAAGAGATAAATAGTGTATTAACCATTAATCTAGAACTGCAGTTGAGACATTAATTGCCAACTATGAGGAGAATATTTGATACCTCTTTTAAGTGCATTAAATACATGCAATATTGTCCTGATTTGGTAGGAAAGACGTTCTTCCTTTCTATTTTATGCAGCCACTGTAGCTGTGAGGACAGCATAAAATCACATTTTTGAAGTGTGCTTCATGTTCTTTAAATCCTGTAGCTTGCACATGCAAGGCTTTCTTGTTACTTGCTGTGGAAAGCATCTGTCACACTAAAATTAATTTGTCAATGACATGACTATTAAAATGTTCTGTTCTATTAAAGACATTCTGTTTTCAGATCAATGTCTGGGCCTTGTAAGAGTAAGTCTTGGGTATGGAGTTGCTTCAAGAGCAAGAAATGTAAGACCAGAGTTGGTTTGTGAGAAGCTGACTTGAGTCATTGTTTATTTCTGTGAAAACTGCTTTTTCTATCCAATAGACACAATTAAAGCTGCATTTATTGGAATGAACAGCCTCACTGCCATACAGGTAGAAGACAGATTATAAAGACGTATGTGAAATTGTAGTGGAGCCCCTGAGAATGAATGGTCTACTCAGGATTAAATCAAATTGTCTGGGTGCTGTAATGGGAAGACTCAGGTTTGCTTTTATCCCTCCAGCTAGCTGGGAAAAGTCTCCATTGTGTTTTGCTATGAGAGATGCTACTATTAAGATGTCCAAATGATAGCACAACGAAGAGAACGCAAGCTATCTCCAATTTATTTTGGCCCACTTAGTCCAGCATTTGATGTATCTGATACATTGTTTACACTGCAAAGTTAAATATTTCATCTGTTACATTTAAATGAAAATAAACAGAACCTAAAACCAGGAAAAAGGCATGGTAAGTAAATACTTGGGGAAAAATACTCCTCTGTACTTAGAGCACTTTAATAGGGAAGAAAAAAAAAACAATGCTTGTAACACATTCTTGTGATGTTTCTTTTATTTTTTGTTAGCTACTTTGAAGAGTGAGTTAACACAGTGCCTAATTCTAGAATTCTAGAACCCATGCTGCCTCCTGGGTTAACAAAATACAGGATTTTCCGTGCTCTCAAATGGATTTAGCCTATGGCTGTGAAAGTCCTGTAGCACACAAATATTGGCCTTTAGAAATGTGACTGCCAGTCAATCTCCTCTCTGCTTTGATTCCTATGAGCACCGTTAGGAGGCTCTGCAGGTTGGGTGCCGTCAATTTGGCATAGGTTTGGCAGATGAGTGAAAGGAGGAGGGTGGTGATACCTTTTTAATCCTGTGGCTTCAACCAGCTTCTGCTTTTTGCCTGTGGCTCTCAACATCCTTCATGTGGTTCCAGTGACTGGCCAAGCTCTGGGACCTCCTCTTGATCTGTTCAGCTTCTGTCCCCAGGCAAGGCTATTGAGCACACATGGCCAGTCCTGCTGCTGGGCCGTGCAGCTGCTGCTGTAAGCCAGGGCAGAGGATTTTTAATTGCTTGCTGTTAACTCTGGAGGAGCTACCATTTAATGGATATCCTTATATGAATATAAAGAGAACTGGAGAATCTAGATGTGTGTATGTGTCACTTTCAAACAAGTTCCTTTCCTCCATGAAATGTGATTGATGCATTGAGCAACACTGAATTAACATGTTTATGTAAGGTGTTGTAAAAGGAGAACCTTCCCTTATGTTTGTTATGTCAAAAAATGTCATTATCAAAGCTAGTCACTGCATTTTCTAATGGTTAGCTCTCCTTTTAAAACTCTACATGGTGTTGCTGCTGGTTTTTCATGTTTGCTGACTTTCACTTTCTATGTCATTTGCCAAACAGTGAGGCTGCTCCAGGGGTCCCAACATCCCGTTTAGTGTCTTGTCACATCAGACAAAAACCCCATATTGGTTACCTGTAAACACACTAAAACCTAATATCTGACATTGTGGTGTTTTATTCAGAAAAAGATCAGCATGATGTTTCATTTGTAACTGTGGTACACAGCTGGGGCTCGCTTGCTGTCAAAGATTACTCTGCAAAGGAGGTGTGAGCACTAGCCAGGTGGAGTGACCAAATATCTGGGGTCTTGTGGTGATGTCTCTCCCAAAAGCTGCATGGAAGAGAATTAAAAGTTAACAAGTGTAACTTTTCACTTGTAACTCAATCAGTTACAGTGCAGGGTTGGAACAGGTATGAATTCCATAAAAGGTAGGTGTGTGGTGTTACAAGCTTAGGGCAAAATTTGTCCAGCTTGCTTATTTTTCTAAGAAAATTCTCTGAAGTTTAAATTGATTACATTTGGTAGAAAAGGGACTGGGATCCATGTTCAAAAGTATTCTCCATGCAAACAAGGACGACATCTTGCTGAGTGTCTTCACAGCTACAGAAATAGAACATTTCTACCCTGCCTAGACCTGTGGCTGTTGAGGTGGACTAAAACATAGGACAGTTGTCTTTCATATTCTCTAATAAAAATTTAAATTTAACCTGTAGCAAGTAAATATTTTTTTCTGATAACATGGAAACCACCTAAGTAGATCTTCTGCTTAATTTTCTTTTTTTTTTTCCTAGAAGCACTTCCAGCACTCCTGTACAACTGAATTCAGTGCTTGCAGTGGGATAGCCAGAAACAGACCAAACCCATGTGATAGCATTCCTGCTACTGTTGCCGAAATGGGAAAAAATAATTCTGAAACTTGGCAGCTTCAGCCATTCAGTTGCCAAGTGTCTTTTACATGTGGTTCTGGGTATTAGCTTCACTGTGGAGGAGGATAAAGGAAAGGTGTGAAGGGATCAAATTCATTTATAGTTCATTGTCTCCTTCTACCATGGGCAATGCTAAATAGCTTATACTCAGTCTGTGTCAAAGTGGTGTTTGCTAAGACAGATTTGTTTCTAGAGGAACACTGTCCTCTTGCATCTGGGGATTTGTAGTGAGATCTGTTAAGAGAGTTGTGAAGATTTGAAGGTGAGAGGATAATAAATTATTAAAAAAAGCCATCCCACCCTAGGGTTAATGCAACATATTAGCAAAAACTTGAGCACTCAAAACCATATAGGATTCTTATATTGAGGTTTCTCCTTTAACACTGAAAATGTTAATGTATTAACCCTTTGTGTTAGCGTTTTTCACGTATGCCTTGAACATGCAAAAGCATGCACTTAAGAAACAGAATGAAGCATGGATCCTGAAGTTATATGGATATAAGACTGCAGCTTAACATTTTAAGATAAAATGTTACTATTTTTGGAGATGCTTCACTTCCTCAGAAGCAGAACTTATTTAGTAAGCTATGAAGCCAGCAGATTTATAAGGCTATCCAATTCCAACTCCACTATCAAGTTTTTAAGTATGCTGTTTGTACAGCTGTAAAGGCTTCAGACTCTACTGGGAATACTGGCAGTGGCTTCAGCAATGGGTGGGCATGGGTTGAAGTTTGCCTGGTTACTTTAGACATGGCCTAAAAAACCCCTCTTGGATTTCATTTACTTGTTCCTCATCCTTGGAAGTCTGTCTGGTTTACTGCTGCCAGGTTCTCTAACAGGTCTGGTGGAGTCCTTCATACCAGGCTTCTGGAGAACAACGTGATTTTTCAGAGCAAATTTCATAAATCTGTAAGTATCTTTGCTGATGAGGTACTGCTGCTGTCTGTAGAACTGTCTGCCCACTTTTCTAAGCAAAAATGCATGATAATCTTCAGAAGCCACGTGCCCCTTAAGCTTGGAGATGAATAGCTAGTTGCAGCAATGGACTTTACCACCCACTGCTTGGTAGCTACTAAAACTTCTAAGTACCTGCAGGCCTCCCATGCTACAGGTTTGCCTGTGAAAATACCTGGAGCCAAACCCTTGTAAGTCAGTACAAATTCTCTCCTCAGCGATTTTGGCTTGCTTGCTTTTTTAAGAACTCAGCATCAGCCATTACAGGGAATTGAGTGTGTACATTTTCAAATTACTGGACAGATAATTTCTTCAATGACTGTTAATAAACAAAGCGTATGTAACATCCTTCAGGCTGCATTGGATGTGTAGGGCCTCTGTTATGTAGCTGTTCTCCCTGTTGATGAGTGTAACTTCTGATACAGCTGGGGTTTCAGTTTAAAGACTAGTACTTGCAAGTTCAGATCTCATTTCTGAGAATCTTCAGTAATATCACTTGAATTCAAGATTTCTGTCAGCTTCAAACTATATAAATTGTTCTCCTAAAGTGCTCAGGGAAAAGACAATGAAGGCAAGCCAAGCCTGGTCCCTGAGCTTGAGAGAAGACCGGAGGGATGTATTCCTTGTCATCTGTGCAGATGAGCACCTGAAATGAGTTAGAATGAAACTATATAGCATCGAGTTTCAAACAATTTCTGAGCAATTGCTGCTGTCAGAAACACTAAAATTTTGTGCAGCTCTGGGTGAGCTATGTCCATTCAGTCTTTGCTGAGTTGATATCAGAAGACTTAAGACTTACGCCACAATTAGTTTGTGCTGAGCCTGAGCTAATCAGCATCTCTGAGATAGACCATGTGCTTGCCTGGGCTGGGTACAGTGCTGAGAGACGCATGCAGGATGGCCTCTTAGAAATTCAAGGAAACTGTCTGGAGGCTGTCTAGGCATCCCCTTAGCATTGACCTTTCAGGAGGGAAGAAGGAACACAGCGGCTCCTTGCTCCTAAAGTTTAGCAGAACTGTTTTGTGGAAATTAATGTTATCTTTTGGAAGACCTTAAATGACTCACCTAATAAATTTCTTTGGTTGATGGAATTACATTCTTATAAAATGTTTACATTATTTTACATTAGTTTCCTTTTGTATGCTTTGGGACTGATTCTTGTGATGCTGGAACATTAGAGCAGGGTTGTTTTCTAGTTTTTGAGGAAGACTCATGTTACATATCTACATGGTGATTGAAATTATTTGCATAGTTTTCTTTTAATCTGAAGCTCCCAAGAAATCCTAGTTAATCTCCAACAAAAACATTGTCTTTAGTTATACTCTGAGGGGCTTTACTGTGATGACTTTATAACGTGCTTACACTGTGACCAGCTGGTTGATGCTTGTTTTCAAAGATTCTGCATTTATTTTGCATCCATTCCTATCTTAACTTTAAGCACTCTGAAAAACTGCGGAAAAGGTCATAAATACATAGGCTGACCCTGTGAATTTTGTGGTATGGAAGTCTGTCATATACTTGCTGGTCATAGTAACAGAGGTATTATGCATGTAGAGTTCCTAGATTTTTACACGTGAAAGCCACTGTCCAAAGCAGAACTTTTCTTTCTTATGGTCAGGATACAGTAAGACCAGTTAATATGTACGTGAAGTAATTTTACTTCTAGAAAGACCCGAGTGGCTGAAGTGAAGGTTCAGGTCCATAGATGCTGACCATTCGATGAGCCTCTTCCCACCTGCACTTTATTGCTTAAATAATAATTAAAATGCCCGAGCATGTGTATAATATTCTCTGAGGAACAACTAGTATCTTAACACAAGATCTAGGGAGCTGTCATCCTACAGAGTGATGTATGAGCTGGCACTGGCTAGGAAGCCCTACTTGAATACAAGAAATCCAGGGTGAGAAACGATATGAAGTGAATAAAAGGCAAGTGCTAATATACCTAATGGCATTTGACAGGCTGCGTCGTTTTCATTCAGTCTCTTAATGCCTGCAAAGGGGAAGAAAATAAAGACAATGTCAGAAATGGGCTGTAGTGAGTGAAGGACAGCGGAGTGAGCAGGTGGTGTCTGTGATATATATCAATGCATATCTTGAACTTGTTTATTTATAGCTTGCATATCTCATTTATTTGGAAATAGAAGAGCTATTCGGTCCCAGTCCTGCAGTAGCGCATGCTTGGTAAGGTGGAATAAGTATTTTGAGACATGTTTTTGTGTTGGCAAAGGGATAATTTTTGGACTGTGTTTAAGGTCTCAAGATTTTACCATATCTGGATGTCCACTTGCCTGCGTTTGTTCCCCTTTGGCTTTCATCTTTCAACAGCTTACTGGCAGCAATGCAGAAGGAAACAGCTAGTTTTGAGTGACAGACGTGGAGTAGTCTTAGTAAGGGCTCCCTGAACGAGCGAGTACAATGATTCACATCAAAAGTTTAATCCCCAGAATTTATTGTCTTCATTTGGAGAACAAGAAGGATGGTTTAATGGCTGTGCAGCTGGTTAAAACTAACCGGGGCTACACAAATTCAGAGATGTAGACAGCTATCAGTTGCCAACTGAGTTAAAACAGATTGTTAGCCAGCTCTCTGTTGATCTGATTAATGACCTGAATCAGTTGTTTTTGAGCACATAGCTGCCAAAGCGTGCTAAACAATGAAAACAGGAAACTTGTGTGTGTTGAATCTCTTTGCTACTGTGGTGTTACCAGACATAACAAAACGGAGGCTTTGCTGTATGTGGGCTGAACAGCATGGAGAAGAAAAGGATATTTAAGGACTGATTATACCTCTACCACACCCAGGCCGTGGACCGCTCTGAGATGCGGGAACTGGCAATGATTTGTGAGGAACCACCTGCTTCCTTGAGATTGCAGGGATATATCTCAGCATTTACTCTCTGCCCCAACATATGTTTCCTGTACTTGGGTTTGGGACTGTGAAGAGAACATGGCTGTAGGAAAAGGAATTTCAGAGTTGCCCTTGGAGCATCTTGGAGCTGTGTATCAAACGTGCAGGGCAGCAGGGCTTCCTTCTTCTGTTGTGCCAACAGGGAGGTGGAAGGTGAGTAGGACACGACAGAGAATGTGTCCTAGTTATGGCAGATACTGGGAGTGAGTGGCAAAGAGGAGCAGGGAATCAAGTTTGTTCATTGGGAAAACTCCCTGTAAGTTTGATTGTGACTGTATTAGGAAGTTTGCACCAGCTTTCGTGCAGGCAAACCTTTTCTGAAGCATCCCCGTCTTCCCAGGAAAGCTAAGGGTGTTTGCCTCCTTTTGTAGTTGCTTCACAACCGAGTGTGTTCAGCATTTGCTAAAAACTTCTACCGCTTTGTTTTAAGTGGCTAAGACTGAAGTTGTTGATGTCCATGGCTGCATTTTTCACAGATAGCTTTTGCAAGGCTGGCATGGCAGAAATAAGTAAGTGTGAGATGACCATTCTGATCCCTGTGGCCGAATGTTGTACTAATGACTAGTAATGTTTATTTCTAGTGTAAGCTGAAGGTGGTGTGAGTAGAAGGCAGAGGATGTAGTAGGTGTGAGCGGGTCCTTCTTTATCTCTTGCGATATCTGTTTCATTTTCATCTATGTGTTAAATATTATTACCAGCTTCTATAAAATACTTTGTATTAAAGCACAGTACTAATTGCAACAGTGATGATTAGGTAATTTCTAAGGTTATTACTAGGCTAAACCTGAGAAAGTTTAAAATGCTTTTTATGTCTAATAAACAAACATACTAAATTAATCAATTATTTTTATTTAAACATCTGAAGGTAAGACAAATATAAGTCTGCCTGCTGATAAGCCAGGACCAATTAATTCATGAAAGAACTGGTCAGCCTGTTCATAGAAGTACGTTGAGCACTTTATTTTCCTGGAGGAGCTTTTTGTGAAACCAATTCCCTGTCGGACCTGACCAGCATCCGTCTTTCTGTTCGCAGTGTCGTAGCAAGCAAGGTAGTGGAGTTACTCTTCCCACTACCAGGCTACAACACACCCAGGTGAGAACAATCCCATTTCCAGGCTTTCAAGTGAGAGATTCCTCCGTGTTAGGTTTTTACTTAAATCTTTTCTTCTATCAAGCTTTAATAGTCTTATTGGTAATTTCCCCCCCCCCCCCCCCTTTGAATAAACTGGCAGTTTGGCTCATTAGTTTGCTCAGATATGCATGGCTTAAATCAATGAACCTTTCCTGGTGTTCTTCTAGGAACCAAGAGCAGCCAGGCAATAAAGCAAATTGTTGTACAGGATCAGGTGGAGAAGACTTCCCTGCCACCATTCCAAACACATGTACTCACAATTCTCCTGGTAGATGTTTTACAGCTGTGTAAATACTCAATTGTTATGTGCTGCTGCTTATCTAGCTTGCTTGCTTCATTTCTAAAACTGTAATACTGATCATAATTCTGTGTATAATGTTTCCCCTACCAACTCAAACAACTCTTTCCCCTGAGTTCATGTTTTTAATTGCAGCTTTAGATCAACTCTCTCCTTTTTAATGTAACGTTTCTTTTTTTTTTTTGATCTTGATACTTACTTCAAACCCATTGTAATTAAGTATGCATCTGCCACATCCTAAACGTTCAGTCTGAAAAACTGCTGTAGAGCTGAAATTGCCCCCTGTTCTTAATTCAATGAGCCAGGAAGGTCTAAAGAAAAGAAGGTTGCAAACCACTGATTTTGTTTTTACTGTTATTTTGGGTGTTAGAATATTTTTAAGCCCACTAGTTTTAGTTTACTTGCTACAAATGCTGCTAACTTCTATCAGACTCCAGAGGGCAGTTGTCAAAGCACTTAACGTCGCTCACAGATCCATCCATCTGATAGCTTAGTTTTGAATGTGGCTATTATGGGAATATTTAAAGAAAATGCAGACTTCTGTGATGTACCTTATTATGTGCTGTTGTCCCCCATTTCTTTGTGACGCACGAGCATGTAACTCCAAGATCTTATTCATCACAGTAAAGTTGGGTCTGGTCATGTTTTGCTGAGAGCTGCGTGTCCTGATACAAGCTGTGTCTGACTTGTTCAAGAGTGTAAGGGCTAGCTGAGAGTACTTTATTATTACTAGCTCATCTCCAATAAGAAACCTGAATGTCTCTAAAGCATTTGACATGTTCTGATGCAGTTGGAGACCAACAGATGCATGTGTTGTAATAAGGTACTATAAAAATGCATATATATGCCCTGCATGTTTAAAATCTGTTCTTTGAAGAGGAGTTTCTTTTATAGCTCTACTGAGAGACGTCGCCACCTTCAGTGTAGTGGAGTCTGCAGACTTCCTGTGCAAATATGACAGAAGGAAGGTACTTGACTGAGGTTTAAAATGGTCTAGGAAAAAAAGCAAGCGGTACTTTTGGAGTGTTAGAGATACCTTAGTACTCATTCTGGATTCATCTTCCCTTGTTCTTTCTCTATCAATGGGACTTACAAAATACAGTATCCACTGGCCCAGTACTCTTGAGGTAGTACATGTCAAATCATCCTTTTGGCCTTACTTAACTGCCTTGTCTTTTTCTCTGAGCTGTTTGAGAATGATTTAACCATTATTATTTGACTTCCCTGAATTAGTTTGTGTGGAAGGCTACATAAGATGCTGGAGGTCTTATACTTGGAAATGCGCTTTGTGTTAGTAAATATGGAACATGGTCTCTGGTAATGAAGTTACTCTGCCTTAAAGCAAAACCAAGAGGGACTTCAGACCCCTCTTCCCACTCCCTGAAATACCGCACTGGATGTCACTCATCAAATTCTAAAAAGGGGCGAGTGTTTTTGTAGTCCTTTAGTATAACCCACTGAAGAACCACAGCAGAAATATTCTGTTTCCTCTGAAGCTGAGTGACTTTTCCAGGGAGCTCACTTCAGTATTTAGTGATTTCATCACACTAGCAATTGGAATTGTGTGATTTGATAAAGTGAAATTTCATTTAATTGGTTTAATAGTTTTAAAACTATAGCCTTCCTAAAGGATTTGTAAATGAGTGGACACATGGGAAAACTAATATGAGTTAGTTTTTAAAGCAGCTTGTTGCGCTGCATCAAAACTGTGTGGATGCTTTTCTTCACCATTAAAGTGGCCTAATTCAATTTAGTTTACTTCACTTCCAAACTTAAGTAACAAAATCATATTAAAGTCACTTTAATTCTGAAGGAAAGCATCCACATAGAGTTTAACTAATCTCCTTTAGGTTATATGTTCAACTATGCCAGTTGACTTCCCTGAGCATCCCTGCAAAGTTGTGCCCCGCGAGCTATAGACCTTGTCTGAGACCTTCCATTGAATTCAGTGACAATTTTATTGCAGATAAAGGTGGCAGTCAGGCCCAACTGTGTAATGTTATAATGTGACTAAAATGCAAATATGTCATTAATTTCTACCCTGTAGATATGCTTGCTATATCCTAATTTGGTTTAATACTGAGTTAATGAAGCTCTAAGGAAATGTTTTTCAAGTAGTACATTACAATAATTTGTTTCAGCATTATGCATATTGACTATTGCAGCCTTTTGAAGTAAAAATACATCCGAAGTATTTAAAGTACACTTACATTTCTGTTACAGGCGAGACGGAGTACCTGTTGGCATGTATTATTGGTTTGAATGTAAACATTAGGGATTGGTTGCAGTAAATAGCTGTAACCCATTTCTATAATTGATTTGTGGGTTTTAAAAACCAAAAAATCAGGCTTTATATAAGTGCTTATTCTTTCTTTGATTGGCACTATCTGAAAAAGACAAACAAATGCAGATGTGTGTTTCCAGGTCACTGGAACCACCTTGTTACTCTAACATAGCACCATCCCAACAGCACTTGCTTGTGGTGTGTATTTTATGGGGAGGCTGTGACCCAACTTTCAGAGTATTTTGTATGTTTTCCTGGGAGGGAGGGGAGCACGCAGAAGATAATAAACATGTCACAAGCTATGAGAGGCTCCATGTACTGTCCAGGGGATGGTTGTGTCCATCGCATAGGTCATTTGGTCATGACTAATTTGCTGAGTAGAGGGTAAGCTCTGATCAGCGCAGACATCAGTTATTCTGTATTATTTGTCCCATGGCCAGGGATAACTCCTGAAAACAGGTGCCTTTTGAAGTACCAATGCAGCAGCCGTGAGGGATATACAGGAAGAGTCCTTTTACCACTTGACTGCACAGTATTCAGTAAAACATCGGCTGAGATCTTGACCTCCAGAAAACAAGAAAAAGTTGAAAGCATAAGATATACCACTTAGTAAGTGCATTCATAAATGTCTTCTATTGGTGATTATGTGATCCAATGTGAGAAGACTTTGTAAGTGTTGGTAGTGATGTCCCAGGAATGTGTAGCGGAGGACAGGCACGGGTCTGTTTGAGAAGTTATGTGCAAGTGTTAAATTTTCTTTCTTTTTGTGTTTTTCGTAAAGGCTGAAGCTGGAATTTAACAAAGAGTTACATTGACCTCAGTGGTATTTTTGAAGCAGACCTCAAACCTCAAGAAAAATCCTTGTGTTTTGATATATTCCTTTCAGGACACGCCAGAAAGAAATAACTTGAAAATATCTTGGCAGATAAAAATGTTAGAAGTACGTGAATGAAGCCTCCAAGGCATCCTGCTCTAGCAGAGCTGGCAATCTGTTTGGCAAGTGGAAATCCAAGGAGATGCACACCATACTATGTGTCCCCTGATCCTCACCATTTCTGACAACAGCTTTAGTTGGTCTGTTTTTTTGGTTTTGCATCATCACGTTTTACAGTGCCCCACTTTAAGGCAAAGCAGTATTGCAAATGATCATCAAAGGGGAGAATTTGAATCTGGGAATTCAGCAATGTTTACAGGCATGCTGACTTTGACTTCAGTACCCTGTGATTGGGACTGTGTGTGGAAGGCAGTGTTTGCAAGGCATCAACAGAATTGAGACACAGGCTACTTCTGTTTCAAGGGCTCACTGTATTTCTGTTGACTTTCTAAGTGCATGGAGGAAACACTGGCATAAGAATCGGTAAACTTGGGCCCTAACTTTACCATATAGGCAGTCTGAAAAATGCCATGGCAGGGAGGGTTTATGTCTTGCTTTATTGCTTAATTTGTGAGATGGGGAGTTGTTTGCAATAGTGAGATACTGTCCTGGAGATTAGTCTGTGCCTACTGTGTGCCTCAGCATTTCCTGGTTTGGAGGCAATCATAGCAGTTGATCTCTGACCTGAGAGGAGAATTTACAGCCTATTAGTATGTGCTAATTGCAACCATCAGCAATCACAGCCCCATCCATAGGTGACATGGTGGCCTTGAAATTCTGAAATGGGTCAAAAGCTGTGTCACGTAAAATTGCCTTTAAAAGTGCAGAGCTGTCTGGGAGATTTACCAGGCAAGTGGGACAGGGTTAGAATCTCCTTTTGACTTAATCCACCCTTTTACCTGGTTATGGGTTGTAAAAGTATTTGCTCTTTTAATAGGATGGTTACCTAGCAGTCTGGCATGTTCTGTTGGCCAGACCAGACCAGATCCAGCGTAGCCCTGTCTGGCAGCTACTCTCGCTGATGGTCTTGTCATCTCTTTGAAGAGAATCATCTCTTTCTTGTCATGGTGGGGATCCTCCACTCTGCATCACCCCATCTGTTCATTGCACTCTCACCCACTAATAGAATCAGGTCCTGGATTTTTCTGTTTGCTAAAAAATTGTTCCAGAGTTGTCAGTGGAGAATTCACGTTTTATTGCATTTCTTGGAGTTGGTCAATTGTTTCACGATGTGAATGATCTGACAACAGGGACTCTTCCAGGCTAATACAAGCCTCCCTTCTCTCCAGATTCTGTTTTCTGGGTGTTTGTGCTTGTTGTGTTTGAAATAGATGTTATTTTATTTCCCTGGGTTGTTAACAGTGCCGCTGGCAAGACTAGATGCCTGTGTGAAACACATTGCCATTAGCGTAAACATGCATGATACTGGTATTTTGATTTCTAGGAAGGTTGGGCTTCCCAATAAAACAGTAAAGGGGAAGAATGTTTTGCAAGTGATTCATCATTTGCTGAGATGATTACATATCTTCTCTTCTTCAGACTGCTTATCCACTGTGAATGCATGTCGTGCATTCCTCTTGATAAAAGAGGAACCTTCCTAAAATAAAAAGTACAAAGCTAAAATTGTACACCTTTAAAATTACACTGTTGACAGTATGGAGAGATTAGGTCTTGTAGATCAATACCCGAGCAAGTTGGGCAGATAGTCTGGTTTTAATTTCAGCTACAGAGTTTTGGCTTAACTTTGGCCAATTCACTTTGTCTGTGGCCTTTTTCCTTCTGTACTTGATGTAATTTGTAAGCTCTTCAGAGTAGGGACTGCTTCTTACCCCACCTAAGTCAGCACTCACTACTTCTGTCTCACCGCAGTAAGAGGTAGGAGAGCACAAGGATCTTTAACTCTGTTTTTATCACCTTATACTGATGGAAGCCCTGACATAAACATTGCTATACCAGCATAAAGATGTTTTGTTTAGTTTTTCTTGGTATAGCTCATTTTGTTTTGCTGAGTTTGACAAAGCTAAACCATAAATAGTTATGATAAGTTTGTCTATAAGCATATTTCCTGATGAGGTGTTGTGGCAAAGTTTATTAAATATAGACTTCATCCTAGTGTGTACACAAAGCTGAATGCAATTAAGCTGTGTCATGGGTGAAGCCCCATTATAACAAGAGAAAAAATCCTGAAGCTGGTCTTGCCTCTAAAATTGCACAGCCATGCCGAGCAACAAATAGTCCAGTACTTTACTCCAGCTGAGGTGTTTACCCAACCGTCTTCTCTTCTCCACGAGAAACTTTTTAAGGTAGATGTGCTTTGCAGTCCACTGCCAGAATTGATACAAGCAGCTGGTATCCCGTGGTGCAAAATGCAGAGTTAGTGGGTTCCCCCCGAGAGAATCGTGCTGGCAGCGCACTCTCACCTCTCTGTCACACTGCAGTCCAACTTGGTGACCTTTGGTTTTGCACAGACAGGAGTTTAATCACATCTAGACTGGTCCCATCGGGTTAGATCTCTAAATAGTTGCTTAGTGCTCCACTGGAAGTAGTACAGTTAAAAACGGAAAACTTGTTTTTTGTCAGTTCAGCAGGATACTGTGCTTGCTGAGATGCCAACCAGATTCTGCACCGGGGGCAGCTTCTGGGAGCAAGACCCTTGGGTCAGGCCAGCCTGCAATGCTTCAGTGCATTCCCCAGGCAGTGTTTCCTAGCCCAAAAGTTACTGTGCAGACGTTAAATGGAGGCTGTTAATTTAAACCTTGCTCCTCTGCACTTCGGGGGTGAGTTTGAGACAGCAACCTCTGTGAGTGTGGAGCATGCAGATAGTGTATGTTGTACCGGTAGCAAGCACAAATGTGGCCGGTCGGTCACTATAATGTAACACAGGATGCTTGTTAGAGGCAAACAATCTCATGTTTCAGTTTGAGCCTTCATACGTTTTATTTATCAGTACTTAATGGGGGAAGGGAAAGTGCCACAGTTTGCTCTCCCATATAGGAGAGTGAAGGTGGAGCAATTCCATGGCCTTCCTCGGAGTTGTTCCTTGTTTGTGTGAGTGATGATGCGGACAAAAAAGCTGGGTTTTAGGTATTTTAAATGCTTTAGTTTTGCTTTGTTTCTTTGCATCCAAACCAGAGAGAGAAGCGTTAGTTAAGAGGGTGGGAGGCTGTTTGTTCAGCTGGAAGAATATAAGCAATTTTTCATAAGGTTTCAGTGCTTTTTGGCTTGTGACTTCTTTTCAGCACTGGACCTGCTTCCAGCAGGTTGAATTCTCTAGCAGAAGTTTGTAGTGGTACACGGCGGTAGGGATACTGGTATTTTTATTAGATAATATTATCATTCCTCACCTTACAAAAGCCTTTGGTTTTAGTTCTGAATTTTCTGCTGTGCTTATCTACTGCATTTAGCTCACCAGAGCAATCCCGTGCTCTCGTTTCTAAAATTGGGCTTCACTGACATACCTTGGACTTCCTTCGTGCTGCAGTTAGTTCAACAAATATTCAAAGCCATCCTTTCACTGGGAGTATTTTCTTTGCAAGTAAAGACTTGATGAGATCTAATGTTAATTTTTTTTTTTTAACCAAGCCATAAAACACTATGTGTTTATTCATTAAAAAATGAACAAAAAAGATTGAGGATGAAGCCTTGGCTATGTGAGAAAACATCCCTTAGAATGAAGGAAGTGCCTGGAGTATCTGCCGATTGATTGGGAAGAGCTGGAGTACTAAGTGCCCTGGGGTCGTTTATCAGTCTCCTGAAACCCCTGACTTTCAGAGGGGCTGGGCTAACCCACTTTGAAGGAAACCAATCCCTGACCTGGTGACTTGAAAGAAATGCTGCAAGCTGGCTTTCGGATGTCTACCCCCCCCATTATGGCATTTTCTCATCTAACTGAACATCTATCTACGGCGTTGCTGCCTGTTTTAACCCGGTTTGTCTAACAGAAATAGACATAAACTGTCTTTCTTTTAAAGTACTTAGAATTTATAGTTTTGAGGGGCTAAATAATTTCTGTGGCTTAGACACGGGTTTTTTGTTATGGTAATTACATTGATTGGAAATACTGACAGTCTGACAATTAGTGTACCAAACCATTATGCAATACAGGCGCTGCATTTTTACGGCCATGGTGTTGACTTCTCTTTGAATGGGAATCTCAAAATGAGGATTACAGCATTTCACAATCTTTGAAAAATATTTATTTGGACTTAAACTTCAAAGTTAAATAGTACCTCTATGAGCGCAATACGTTTCTGCAGTAGCTTTACTTTATTGAGAGTTTGATTAATGCTAGGTTTGTAGAAGTAAAAGGATTTCTTCCAGTGACTTAACTGCAATACTGAGAAGAATAAATGTCCTAATTTAATATTTACGTAGGCGTCCTAGTAATAGGCATCCTACGTCCTAATTATATAAGAAACAAAAGTGTCAGTGCTGACATGAGATCATATATATTTCTAGGATAAGAAGCACAGATAGATTATCTACCCTTATTTTACCTCCTTGCACTAACACATCATGAAATGAACAAAACCTATTTTATGATGCATTAAATTACAGCTGGTTGATATTGATACACAGGTTCATATTTTGTTAAGTAAGAGTCTGTTGCCATCGTGCTCAGAGTTTCTCAGATAGCTTATAGATCGCACTGCCTTCCTCAGCCCCCCCAAGATATTACTAGGGTCATTAAAGAAAATATTCATAAGGAATTTGTACTGTAACACATCTTAATTTTCCAACTCTGGTATCTTTGGAGTTGTCTGATATTTGAATATATTTCTTCTAATTTTCTTAATTTTACAATCAGTAGTTTTGATAGCTAGAAAATAACTTCATCCTGTATTTATGGATAAACCAAAAAATAATTGGCTGGTTTCTGTTGTTTAGTTTTGTATACTAATTTTGAGATATATTGGGCCTATTCATTTATGGGGTAACTTGTGAGAAAGGAATGTTACCGACTTCAGTGTTTTTAAATCCAGTAAATCGGAGGGAGTGAGCATCTTTAGGATTAAAGTGCTAACTGTAACTAGACATGAATTTTTAAGTCGTTCTAAAGCGGAAGTTTTTAACTTCATTTGTTATGACCATTTCTTTTAGGAAGAAATTTTTAAAGGCACATGTGGCTGTTTTCAAGGGAGTGCAGGCTGTTTCAATGTCCTTTTGTGCCTTTGAAATCTCTGCTAAAGTTTTTATGAAACATAAAACAGAGGGAACGCAATTAATTAGTGCAGTCTTCTATCATTCAGTAGCAAAGAGGAACTGTAAAATGCTTTTAGAGCACTACATTATAATAGAAAATTATTGTTACTCCTTAGTATCAGGCTGACAAATCAGGGAATACAAGGACTAATTATGAAGGATGGAAAACAATCATACTTTACAAAGGCTTTGTTTATGGCACAAGTTTGCCTGTTAAAGCAGACAGGATAAAGTAACTAAATGATGTAGAATCTCATGTACTCTTAAAGTCACCATTTTTTTGATTGAGAATTGATGTTTCTTTGTGACTTAGATAAATCCTTTAAATATCAGGTGCTTTAAAAAAATTGTCTTCCTTTTAAGCAGTCCTCTCTCTGCTTTGCAAATGAAGGTCTAACCAATGGTATAGAGCAGTTAAAGGTTTTGCTGCTTTTAATGAAAATAAACAGAAATTTTAATCAGGGCAGGATCTTCGTCTGAATAAGGATTGATGGTTTGGTTTGCTTTGGTTCGATTTGACTCTTATGTTTTTTAGTGACTGTAACGTCCTAATTCAGAAATGCTTTCCAATGTCAGGGTGTAGCATTAGAATAGAAGTTACATTATGCATTTAACCTGTTCCTGGGTAGGGATGGACATTGTTGTCTTCATGTGTGTTTCCCTGGGTATAGCTGAGAATGAGTGAAAGCCAATTTGATTAAACTGGTCTGGGTCGTAATGTGACTGCATCTCATACCTAATAGCTCAAATACATCTAACCATTTTCGCTCCTGGCTAAATTACAATTTAAAAAAGAACAAGCTAATTTCACATAGCGTTTTTTAGCGGTAACAGTAGCGTGACAGTTGCTTTGTAAGCCATTTCAATCTGTTTATTTTGAAGGAGCTTTCAGGGTGATAAGAGATTATCAAATGTTGCTTTGTAGCTCATAAGTCTGATGCAGCCCGAGTCCTTGTCAGTGCTAAGTGCCTGAATGTGCAATAAATGTACTCTTCTTCCATGAATACTTTTAGCATACCTTGACTGCAAGGTTAATGCTTTGGGTTGGAGTGGAACCTGAATGATGATAAAAGGAAACTGGATGATGGGAATGCAATAGGGAAAAACTTAGGCTCCATTAAAGTCTGTACCAAAATTCCCATGAGCTTTGATGGGGCGGGCTTTTTGTTCACAGTACTTCATGTGTACTTTGACATAACAAAACTTTGGGCTGGGACTGGAGTGTTCATATCTTAAATAGTTTGTGACCAAGTGGGGCTTTTCAGTTTAAAAATACAGTGGAAATATATCATCAACGTCAATATTACATCTGAAGGATGGTATTTTTTTCATAGTGAGAGGAAGTCTTGCTCAGCTGTTCTTAATGTGGGTCCCATTTTATCCTCCCACACTGCTCTTGCATGTACATACGCATTCCCTAACACACACAGCCCCCTGTGCTGCCTGGTGAGATGAAATCAATGCTGTAGATCAGCTGAGGAATATTGTTGTTTAAGTGTATTTTAGAAGGTTTCCAATTTAGCTTTACATTGTCATAGTAATAGACTCCACACAGAGAATACTTTTCCTTTCAGGATCTTAAAATGCTTCAGAATAAGCCTTACGCTACACTTATGTGTTATGTTACACTGGCACATGCCGACTTTCATGAGAAAAAGCTCCTGCTATGAAATATCAATTTGCTGTATGCTTCACTTGTTTGCATGATTATTCATATGGTACATTACAGACCTGATTGCCTCCATTACTGTACTGAGGGCTGGCGGCTCTAATTGTCAAGTATTTTGTAATTTCTGCTGCGCCTTTCTTAAAAAATAAGAGAGGGAGAGAGGGAAACAGTCTGCATTTAGCTTAGATTAATGCAGCCTTGCTGGTCAATGCAGCTTCATGGAGTCAGTGAAGCTGTGGTTCAGATATAGTCCAGCTAAGCTCTGTCACTGCAGCTCAAAAAGAAATGATGTTTTAAATGTTTTGCTCCAGATCATTTACTTAAAACAATTTTGCCTTTTGAACCAGCTATAATCCTAGCCTGGTCATACTGTGAAATGCACAGACATACACGTGTATATATATGCACATATGCATGTGTGTGTATACATATGCTTGTGTACACAGACACAAATATACACACACACAGTGTAATGAAGTTAATACTGCTGTGTTAGTGTGTACCATATCCCATGACTCCAGCAATAACTGTGTATTTTAGTTGCAATCTCTTCTGACTAATTCTTTTGAAATACATTTTTTCTGAATGTGATCTTCTGTGCATTTGAAGAGCTTTACTGTGAGGTTACTCCTTTCTTTAAGTAGAGCTGCTAGAGCATGTTCTCTCCAAATGTTTGAGATGGTAAATTTTTTTTAACAGAGATTGCTTAGTTCATCAGATAGACAGCTTTTATAAAACACTTTTGTTTTTCTAAGAAATATATATGGTTACACTGGAAAACAGGGAACTGTTCCTTTTTTGGGCCACCAAAGTGAAAATGTTTCCTTTTCTTGCTGAAAAGCAAGAAAATATTTTTTAAGAGAAGTCTGACAATGTGTTGTTTTTCATCAAAATTTCTTGTGAGAAAAATTCTCACTTGCTTATCAACTCATCCCCTAACCCAGGGAAGGGGTTTCTTGTGTTGCAGCTTCTCCTCTATTACATGCAGCCTGGTCAGAAACGTAAGCACTTCGTGGCTTGCTGAACAGATGGCGATGTCCTCCTTTGGCAAACAGGTGTGCACTTTGGCAGTGTGATAGTTGAAGAGGACAGACTTTTGGGTATGCAGTCCATTCCTCTGGTCCCTCCTGTCTGTACCCACTGGCTTGGTTAACTTACTAAAAGCCATTTCTTCTCCTGCATCCCTAAATCATCACTAGAGCACTCCTAGAGCAGTGAGGATGTGCCCCTTTTTTACTGTAAGATAACTGGGCAAAGGCAGTGCTTTATTACCTGCCTTCAGTTGACCTCACCTATTTTAACATAACAATTAGTCTTTGCTTGGTTTTTACAAGGTGGTGACTGTATGCGACCTACCCGTGGCAGAAAGGTACCTTACATGGCAGAGAAGACATACTGTGTAGATGAAGACCTGGCAGCACTGCAGGCAGTAAATGACTTGGGAAATGGTGTGCTGATTGTGTGGGTGGTGGAGGTACGTCTGCAGCGCCATTTGGCCGTGTAAGGAATGGGTACGGTTAAAAGCTACGGTGGCAGTTGTGGGTTGGTTTGGGATGTGTTTGGGTTTTTTTAAATTTTTGTTTCAATCTTTAGTACTTTCTGATCTGACGTCCTTTTTCCTTTCTCTCCCTTTAAAAAGAACAAGGGGGAGAGAAAGTATTTCACCACCAAACATCATTTTCCATCCAGAAAAATCTGTTTTGTTCTTGCTCTGACTTCCCGTTTACTTATTTAAGAAAATAAATATGGGAAATAACTATGGCAAGGGCAAAGCATAGATTATGTTTTTCAGATGGGTACTGGTGGGTTATTGTTGGGTGGTGGTGTTGACAATAAATATTTAAAATGTAGAAATAATTTATTAAAAAATGCACTAAAAGTTTTATGCTCTAGTTTTTATTTGACTTTACAAGGTCTTTTGTGGAGGAGGTGATCTTACCCAGGGTATGCTGGTTTGGGCTGCAGAAAGACAGGGAGAGTTGTGAGGACAAGGCTGGTGCTGATTTTCCTGAAGAAGTTTATTTGGGTTTTGTGAATTTGTGTTGCTGACAAGATAGTTACCTGCTGTTGGTATTAGACTTGTGTTTCACGTTGATGTGTTCTGGGTATAAATGCTATTAAAAGCACCCAGAGCTCACCATGATCATTCTTTCATGTGCTGCCTATAGATCTAGGTATTAACAAAGTAGTAGGGCATCTTTGATGAATGGTGTAGGGGTGTAGGGCAAGGGCTTTTTCTCAGCCCCTTCCAAGTCTTTCCTGCTGCCAGGAAGGAGGGAGAAAGTGAGCCTAGGAAATAGGCCCAGGTCTGTGGGGCTGGAAAATGATTTTCTGTTTTTGTTTGCTAGCAGGAAGAATATTGCCCTTTATTTTACCCAGTATGAATTACTGTAAATTCATTTTATTGTGCTGCTCATTTGCTGCTGTTGTTAAAGAACAGTCTTGTGAATGCACCTGAAGAGCGGATGCAGGGAGACTCTGGCTGGTGCTTGGTGTGTTGGACAAGTCCTGCTGCTTTGAATGAATGAGTGTAGCTGACAGCCCAGATGAATTGAATTTCTCTTCTTTTCAGGCAAAGTCACATTTTTCTGCATGTTACTATTTATTAAATCTGTTTAATGAAACTAGCTGTTTCATTGTTTGTTCATTTCATTCATGTTCCAGATGCAGTTCACAGTTTATTTGTTGTTCGTTTGGTGAAGTAGTCCTGAAAGGATGGGGAGAGGTGGAGAAGGAGGGAAACTGATGGCTATGGTGATACTGGGGAATTCCTGATGAATATGACATGATGAGGCCTAAATATCATTTGTTCTTAAAATGGGGAATTTCATAGGCAATTGTAGATTCCTCTTGGAATTCAAATCATTGTAGTTACTCAGGTGCTGCAAAACATAGTTTGTCAATAATAAGCCACCTCAGTGAATGCAGCATTTAGTTCCTTTATATTTTAAGTAACTTTTCAAGGTACTTCCATGACAAGTACATGGTTACTTTGTTGTGTTCTCCATTCCTCCATACATTTTATGCTAAACCTCCTATTCAGAAGCAGGCACTGGGACTGAGATCATCATTAAATAAGCAGCAGTCGTGAACTTCCTTTCAGCTGGTGCCTGTCAGTAAGTCCATTTATTAGTTGACTATTTGAAACGGCAGAATTTCAGGGGTTGCAGTACTTCTGTCTATTCCTTTTCTTTCTTTTTTTTTTTTCTTCAGTGTACAGTAGAGCTTATAGGTGTTTATTGGCTTTTTATAGTTTTCTTTTTTTCTTTTAAATGCACTTAACATTTTTTTTAAAGAAGTGCAAGGGAGTATATGTGGTGAAATTGCCTGAGTGTTTGGAGGTTTTATTAATATGTTCCAGCCCACAGACAAGAACATGTCTTCAAGTTCTTGAGTTCAAGTTTTGTCTGGGTATGAGACCAAGGACTGCAAATTTATGTCCAAATCTTATATCTGATCCTATGTTAAACATATCCGGATGGTAGGTGATATTCTACTGTTAACAATCTGCTTCCCTTCCCTCTGCTGCCCTTCCAAGAAGTTGCTGACAAGTCTTTCTGACAGTCTTTTTTAAGTAAATGAGATCAAGTATATTGAAGGTCCTTTATAGCAACAACCCCTAAGAAAGATTACTGTTCAGTAGTGCTGCAGAACGCACGTTTGCTTATACTCTCTCCCTGCATGAAGCTTGCAGCTTGTGCTGGTCTGTGCCCTAATCTCTGGGCACCTGGACTGAAGGAGCAGGGATTTACAAGCCCTAAAAATTGCTACCTGCTGTAAGCATCTTTTTTTTTTTTTTCTTTCTTTTTTTCTCCCCTGGTTGTGATTTGAGTGCAGAAGTTGAATGACAGTCTTGCTCATTCACCGTGCCTGCTTACAGCACCCACGGCCCCACTGTGTGTACCAGCGCTCTTGGGTCTTGACCTTGGTGTTGCATGCTCAGCAGCAGCGTGGGTTGGAGACTGTTGTGTAGGTGTTTCGAGGCACTTCTGGCTCCTCAGAGTGATTTGGCGGGTTGCATGGACATGGCTGTGTGACATACCATGGTAGAGAAGGCCAAATGTGATAACATCAAGATCTTTCTTGGCACTACCCTCCCTGCTTTGCAGATGTCAAATCAGCAGGAACCACTGTGTGTGTGTTTCAGGGGCCATGGCAGAGCTTACTCTCGGGTATCATGGATGGCACAGCTCAACCCAGGGCTCCTGATCTTAAAGCTTGCTCTGGTCCTTCCACACTGTGCATTTCATGCAAATGGATACCATTCATAAACTCTATTGCTAATAAGTTGTAAGGTTTTTAATAATTACATTTCTGCATAAACCTGTACAGATTTTCATCTGCTCTGCTGAAGAACACTTTTCCCTACTTTCTTGTGATTTTGGTTCATCCTGGATATAAACTCCTGCATCTAAATTATGGAGATTAGGTGATGTTATTCTAGTTCATTTGAAGGATGCGGAAATTAAACATTTTTCCTTTATGACCAGAATATAAAAGAGACAGTCTCTCTTTGACAAAGTTAATTTGTTTTCATCTAATGATTGTCCTGATCTTACTGCATTTCAGCCCTTTAACTCCTTCTGTCTCTGAAGTTAATATGGCAGTATGTTGGCTTTTGTGCTTGCCATAGTCTGATATTTAGGTGTATGTTAGAAGACCTGCACTTCAATTATGTTGCATCATTGATACCTTGCAATTCACAAACAGATACTGTCCTTGGTAACGTAGGTTTCTTCACTTGACTTAGTTTATTCTGCATGTAGGGTGGGTCTGCCTCCCATCCTAGTTCTATTCTGCTGTGCAGTTACAAAGCATCATCTATCCTGAACCTCCACTTAACTCCTCTGTGTCTAGTTTAGGCTTCCTGCTGTGCAAATCTTCAGGAATAGTTGACCAAGAGGAAAATGGTGCTTGAGTGGAAGTTAGGCTAGATGAGCCTTTGCCTTTGCTTGCTTTTCAACCAACCTGATGCTAAAATGCATCAAACCCCATTATAATTCCCTGTCAAGTTTTTAACAGAGCTCATAATCCTCTGCCTTCACTGAAACCGCCTCTAATTTTGAATGCTGCTTATCCTAAAATTGGCCAGTTTGTATATGTATACTTTGAGGTCGCATAAAAGCCCTTATTACCTCCTATGAACCTAGTGTGCAGTGATGTGAAAGCAGTCCCTTTCCTGAACTGATTGGCTGGGTAGCCATTATGTGTCTTTTGCCTTTGTTTCTTTTTGAAAGCAATAGGTGGTAACTAATCTATAGAAATACTGGTGAATAAATCCTCCAAAGGAACATCTAAAGCGTGTTTCCTGATGTGTAAAATCTGTTTTGTTTTGTAGGTTTAGAATTCTCATGGTGTTTTACAGAAATGTTTAGAAGTGTTTAAAATTACTCATTTAAAAATGGCACTTGCATACCATGGGCTCTAACTTGAACTTTACAAGTGGTGATGCCTGAAAGTCTGCAAACGATGTTCACTGATGTTGGACTACATCCAGAAATGACTCTGACTAGGTCAAGGGTTTCCACCCAACCGGAGAAACAAACGTTGCTGACAGGACAGGAGCAGAGCTCAGAAGCTCTTTCGGATATACACTGACTTGGCAGGACTCGCTGACCACTTTCAGGTATGCAGCAGCTCCTGAGCAGTTGCCATAACAGATGCATTCCCCAGTCAGAGCATAGAATGTGCTTTTATAATCCAAGCATAGGTATTTTCACAGGCAAAAAAAAATATTTTTAACCTGACAGTGTATTCTGCATATATAAATAAATATCACCCTGCAGGGTAATATTCTCAATATGTTGCACAGGACCATAAATGTATCGTATCAGCAGTAACTGGAGACATGCATCAGGTGAGTTGTAGATTTCAGCATTGCCAGCTGTCGCCTTCACAGCCCGAGCATCCTCTGTACCCAGACTGATTCCTGGTGGACTTTGAAAGGCTTGCTGCAAATCGTGATGTCAGGTCAACAAAGAGTTAAAATTCTATAAGTTTTCTGGAAATACGCTGCATGCAACTCTTTCTGTCAAACTTGAGCTATAATGCATAGACACCAGCGAGTCAGCTCTCTGACAGGGGGACTCAAGCCAAAGGAATATGGGTTTATTCATTTCTGTCCTCTCAGGGTAAAATTAGCCTGTCAACTAACAGTGACTTTTCAGTTTAGAACTAATTTGTATTGATTTAATTCCAGCCTGGCTCTGCAGTTTCCTCCTAAAGCTCAAACCCATGTTGGAACTCTAGAAGGTTATGCTTTCATGATGGGGATTACAGACAATATATAATGCACCGTAACTTTTATAATCATTAAGGAGAAACTCGCAGCTTCCAGTCTGCAGAGCTATCTGTGATGGCTGTTCAGCTTCTGAGAAGGTAGCTGCACTTTGGCAGCTCCCTGTAAGCTCTTGAGACTAATTCATGTTACTGCAGTCAGCTCTCTAATTGTCTTTCCTTTAAGTTATTCATTTAGCAGGTTTTGCATCATTCTGTCTCCCTGAACAAAGATAAAGATAAATTCAGTAGAGTTATAACAGTACAGCAAGTGAAACAAACTGCGTGTACATTATGTGGATAGATGATAATTTATTTGCCCATGTAGTGGCAGGAGAGGGTGGGTCAGGGAAGGGCCAGAAAAAAAACGCTTAAAAAGAAGATCCAAAATAGCTTTTTTTATCTACTCCTTTTTTCTGTGTACATCTGCGCTCTGTCTCCTGCTATGAAAGATTTAATGATTTGCCTGTATGCAAACATTGAACTAAAATTCCTGTAAGCCTTTATTAGTTGGAAGGAAGTCTGGTGGCTGAAAGGCTGGACTGGAAATTAGGAGACTTGGACTTGTTTTCCAGGCTAGATACAGACTTCCTGGATAAACAAGAAAGGTTCACTTAACCTTGCTTTGCTTCATGTCTTGATCTCCAATGTGGGGATTAATAGTACTTCCTTTCTCTTTTCCTTAATGTCTTGTCTCTGTTTGATACCTCTTCGAGACAGAACTTAAATTGATGTTATCTGGGTCTCATGGAGACCCTGTAGTCATAACTTAAAAAAAAAAAAAAAAAAAGTTATGTCCAAAAAGCAGAGAAGATGCTGACTTTCTTGGAGAGCAGACTCTGTTGAAAAGTTTATACTTATTTAACTGCCAGTAAAACCCCCAATTTTTCAGCTTTTCATAAGATGTGGGAGTACCACATGCCAAACAAAATCTCATCATTTGAATATGCCAGAAAGTATCTTCTAGGTTGTTTCTACTTTGTGGCTTTTTTTTTGTGTTTTTGTGTTTTCCACTTAATAGCTGGTGGACAGTTGGCGTGAATGCTGGCCTGGGCTGCTGACAAATTTCTCCTTGTCTTTTGTTTGTTTGCTTAATGCTACTTGTACAGTTGGGTGTGTCTGTTAGAAATGGTGGCCATTTGAATTTAGCAAATGGAGTTTTCTGACAGGGTCTTCATTGGTTTTGCTACTTTTGATGATATAGTTGAAAATATGGAAGGGTTTTTGGTTTGGTTTTTTTTATTCCATAGTTGTAGGAAATAATTGTTCTTTGGTTGTTGCTGAGAGGTAGAAAGTTAAAACAGCAACAAAACAATCTGCAAACACTGCTGTGCTCTGAGTGGTGCCACGCAGAGCTGTGGCTTGTAGGGCCCTGTGACTGGGACTGGCACATACTTCATTGATTAAAGTTTTGTCAAACACTGGTCCTTCCTCTTTTTAATGCAACAGCAACATTGCATTTAGTCTAACACTCAGAGCAACCAGGGAGCCATGTGGTTAAAATATGATGTGATTAATTGTAAAGCCTCCAAGTAATACGACATTAATTGCTGATTTACTGATAAAACAGAGAAAGTGGTTCTTTAAAATTGGATAAAGACAGACAAGTGACTTTCAGGTATGGTACCATGACCAGCTAAAAAGCGATTTGGAACAGATGCTTTTGATCTGCAAAATGTTTGAAAAAGCCTTCAGAGGCTTTTGAGGATGTAACATGACTAATGCAAAGCTAATGTTGGGCTTTAACGGGTCGTTGACAGCTACAATAGGAAGAGAGTGAAAGGCTTCAGTTGCCACTGGTGAAAGTTCCTTGGCAAATACTGGCAGCTCACAGAGCAACGTATGTGGGAATATGCAGAGCAGACTAATCAGGTATTTTGGCATCCTGTACGGAGAGCAGTGTGGTACCAAGCCTGCACTTGTGGCCTCTGCAGCATGCAAAATTCATATTAGTGTTAAACTTCCTCAGCAAGGTGTGAGCGTGGCTGGAGTCTGCATGATTATGCAAGTGGCCAAAACAGCATTTATTGTGGTAAACTAACACTGCTCGTTAATAGTGATGTTCTGGTCTGGCTCTGTGTGTTGATGCTGTGGTTTCAAAGCTTCATCACGTTGCACTTTGCTCCGTGTGGAGCTTTCCTGCCTTCAGAGTAAGGTGCATGGAGTTCATGTTAGACAAGCCTTGCCGGCGACTGCTGTCCCTCTGTCAAAAGTCACGGTGTGTAAATGAGCAGGCCTACCTGATTTAAACCAATACATGTCGAAAGGAAAGTACATCTCCCTCCAATGGTCCTGCCTGCAGCTGTTCTAACAAGAATGTGGAGGCTCCAGAGGAGGCTGGTGACTAACCATTTAATGCAAACTACTAGCAGGTAACAACAGGGTTTGCTGTCAACTACCCAGGCTAGATTAGCAGTGACTGCCTGCAAGCAAAAAGCTCAGTGACTCACTGTTCATCTCCCACGCCTTTCGATTTCCTCAAAATGTTCCTTGAAGTTGGGCTTAAATTAACTATTCATAATTATCTCAGGATCTTTCCTTCCTCTTAAAGCTTTCTTAACTCTGCAAACACACCAACAGCCCTGTGTCTCCAGAATATTCTTTACTGGAGAAAAAAAGGTGAATTCAAAAATTTTGCTTTAAATTCATTCTTTGATGTTACTCCAAGCATTATTTTTGTCTTTACAGTGTGCATTTTCTTAAATCCTTCTGCTGAAACTTAGAGGAATCTGCCCAGTGTTTAATATCCCTTCTGGTTCTGAGTCTGAGGTGAAATAAGACTCATTTAGGCTCCAACTAGTGGTAAGGGTGGAAGAAACAATTATTAACCAGAATCAACCTGTGTTCCTGTCTGACTTACAAATTCAGTCCATCCTGAATTCACCATGAAATATTCCTTCTTCCTTTTCATCTGGGATAGGACTTCATCATCACTGTTACCAGGTGCATTAAATAGAGTGCTGTAAGTGAGCCCACCTCAGGAGAGGGGTTATGTGCGACTATAAACACCATATTACAACTGGAAGCCAAAGACCAAGCTGGTTTATTCAGGGACAAAGAACCACTACTGGAATTAATTGAGTTTCTCACAGTATGCAAACAACCCTGATTAACCAGGACATTTGTCAGCCAAGGTAAGCCGTCTGACCCTGACTTTTGCACACTTATCTCCTTCTTTGGACTCTGTCAAAGTGCTGGCATAATACTTCAGAAATACTTTACACTCTGATCAGCAAGACTGAGGAAAAGCTGTCTGCCCCTAGCATTTCTTGTCCTCTCGTGTCCTTTTTCACCTGTCACAAGCAATCAGTATGCTATAGTGATGAAGTCAGGACCAAAGATGCTGAAAGGCCCACTGTACTGATTGTCAAGGAATAGAGACTGGATAATGTGCATCCTGCCAGTTCGCTCTTACTGTCATCTACTGTCTGAACTAAAGTCTTTCTCCAGACCTTTCACAACCTGAGAAGAATTATCTTTAAGGGTTTAGGAATTGAAACATAACATCATCTCCCCACCCCCTGCCTTTTTTCTTTAAATACCTCCTTTTCATTTGGCCTTCATGTGCTACCTGAATTTCTGCCAAAGCATTTCTTATTAATTTTGTAGAGTGTACACAACCTTGAAAGATGATACTTCATTACGTATTTGCAAAATGAGATTCTTTTCATTGGTTATTGGATCTTGCGGTTTACTTCAGGTTAGGTCAGTCACTGGATTTGCTGAAATTTTTTTTTCCTTATCCATTCAGTTTTTCTTGTCATCATGGCTACATTCCTTCTATTCATAAAAGCAGTGTGTTGCTCTTCAGTTTGCAAAAATTGCATAACGTATGTATTGGTGATTAAACAGGAAATAGCTGAGAGGGAAAGAGGTTTGGAGAAAGCTTGTGCTGCCAAATGAACATTTTATATTTCCAGAGTTTTGCTTTCCAAAATATCTAGGCTTCACATCTGTTTAAGTGATGCATCAGTCTGACAGTATGTTTAACTGTATATAGGAGTTTGGTTGATGTATAGTGGTACTGAGTGAATACAACAGTTTCTCCATTGCCCAGAATTTGTTTTAAAAAAAAAAAAAAAAAAAAAGAGGAGGAAGACTGTGAATCTGTCTCTGTGAGTGTCCTCTCATGCTCCGGATTATTTAATTGTCCTAGAGAATCAAGGTATGAATCTACAGTCTCGAAAGGATGTGCAGATCTGGGCCTCCTTGTTGGGGTGGCAGTTTCTCATTCATTGTCATGGGGTTCAACTCACAGTAGCAGGGTGCTTGCGACCCTAGGCTTTGTGTGTATGTGGCAGCTCACAATTAGATTTGGAGCAGACAGTGATGGAAACTGGCTGGTAAAGTTGAAACTGTTCGACATGGGCAGACCACCTTTGACACTGGTGGTAGAGTTACAGGTTGTTACTGAATAGGCTTAGGCAAACTGGTCACCTCTAGAAATTGTGGAGGAACATCAAGACAGAGAGCAGAGAAGGCACCAGCAGCCAACATCTTGTGCTTGGCTCCCTTGTACAGTCATCATACTCCTGAAAGTCTGGGAAAAGCAAACGTGGTAGTAACACAGGAGCCCCCAGGCTTGCTTTGTTTGGTATTCATTAAACACCACACTTTATGTACTCTGTGTGGTTTTCCCAGGGAGGAGGTTTGTGCTGTTTTTTCTCAGAAAAAACCTGCTCTTTCTCAGAAGCTGGAGGGAGCTCCTCTCTGCTGGGGAGCCTTCGCTTGCTCCTGCTGCATTTCCCTGGCTTGCAGAGCCTGTAGTAACCTTCCTTTGGACTGATAAGTGCTAGAAGGGCTGCTCGTCAAAATTGGCTTTTTTTACAGCTGGATGGGACAACACAGAGTAGCATCACAGTTTGCTTGGTCCCCAATCTTCAAATGTCCCATTTTGACAGTGCAACTTGCAGTTTTTTTAAGGGAGGGAGGGTCAGGAGGCCGGAGATCCACCTCTGCTTTCCCAGGCAGCTTTTCATTGTTGTTCTGTTCTGTGGCCCTGTTACAGCCTCCTGACAACTTTAAAAGTTGTCAGATAGCACTGCAATCTAGTGATTTATGGGTAAAGCCATCCTATAACAATAATTCACTGGCCATCAGCATAGTCACATCTGGTTTCCACTCATGTTCTTCTGTCAGTAGCCCTAACGCAAACAAGTAGCTCCTCCCCCAGTTGTGCAGGGACGAGATGAAAGGCTCCGGCTTGGCTGTGGTGTGTGGTGAGCCCCCGATGTTGTTAATGGAAGCTGACAGCCTAACATCCTGCTCCATCTGCTCCCAATTTATACCTTGAGATTTATTGTCTCTTGAAAAGATAAAACAAAGACTTGCAAAACAGAATTACTGGTTCTGGAAGCTGTAGGGGAAGTGTAGCGTTATTTCCCCTTCTGTACTTTCAAAGCTAGAAAGCAGAAGAAAGGTATTTTTAAATGAAAGCAAAGCTCTTTCACAAGGTCTGCTGGGGATGGACAGTAACCTGTCCCTCACTCAGTGTTTGTGGTTGTCATTTGGCTGATGCTTGGCTTCAGGAACACGGACTTAGAGGTCTCTTGTGTTTCTACAGCCTGAACTTGAGAATTTCATTCTTTTACAGCCATAAGAGATGCACAAAGCATCCTGGGCAGACCCAGAAGCCCAGATATTCTGGGGAAGACGCCAAAGCTCTTGCTTCTTTGGCATTTCTTTCCCTAGAAAGATTTGAGCCCTGTAGGTGCAGAGGAACCTAACATCATCATGGTCCTTTACGTCAGTGAGAGCCAATGCCCGTGTTCGGGGTAGAAGGGAAACCCTGCTGAGGTTTTGGTCAGCAGACAGCAGCGAGCTCCTTTCTGCTTGGAGCGTGGCTCCTGTCGCTTGGGAGCAGAGTCCAGCCCCAGGCTGGGGACATGATGTCAGGAAAAAAGTTGATGATGGGACCTCAGCAACAGGATGGGGTTCTTTGGCAAGCAAGGCGGCTGTGGTCGGGAAGGGTGGAAGTGGCAGAGGCTGCTTCAGGCTCATGGTGGAGCTCTTTGTGGAACTTGAGGAAAATGTTCAGGTACTGGAAGTCTGCCAGAAGGCTTTATATGCTCTTGTCGAGTTTATGCAGCTGCAGGTAGCCTAATGCTGGTTCAGCTGTGGACTGAAGTCCCCAGCTTGCAGCTGTGGCCAGTGCCGGCACTCACAAAGTGGGTTGAAGCTCTCTGTGGTGGGCTTGAAGGAGTCTTGCTGAGCTGCTCCAAATTCTGCCTTTCCAGTGGTGCAGAGGGAGGGAAGGGCAGCGTTAATCACTGAAGACAATGGATGTGACAGATGAAGCAGGAGTTTGGGGTGTGAAGGGAAAAGGTGACATGAGAAAGGTAATCGCCAAAGTTCTCATAAATGTCACCTCCATTTTACCTCCTTATCTGTATGGTTGTGTTTGAAAGTTTGATTTGATGTGCTTTATAACAGAAGAAACAACCTGAAAATAAAAATCTATCAAAGCCCAAAAGAATGGGGGGAAGAAGAAAATGTTGTGGTAACCACTTCTGTGTCTTTCTCTAAAACCTAAAGGAAAAAAAAAGTAATCCAAAAAGTAGCGTCTGGGCGTAGATATTTTTTAAAGTAACAGCTGTGGTTTTTGCAACCTTGTTGGGTTAGTTTGTAAACAGAGAATTAAGGGTATGGGTATCATAAGCATCAGTTGTATAGAATAAAGCTGAGAAATGTCATGTTTATCGCCAATGTGCCTAGAAGTTGATGTATTCACACCCATCTGAAACACCTCACTATCTCCCCTCACTGCAAGACTTAGGCATTTGAAAAAAAATCAGTAAAATTATTAATCTAGAATTGCTGAATGACCAGGGAGGAAAAATATTCACATGGGAGGACAAGCGTTTGTCAAAATTTTTTATTTGTGGAAGTGTCAGATTGTTTTAGGAGAACCTGCTCTTTCTATTAGAACAGGGTGTATTCAGCTCCGTTGAGTTGCTTGTGTTATGTTTAATTTGTTTATACTACTTAATTGCCCATTATTAAATGACATAATTTAAAGTTTATCTGTTCTACTGTAGGAAGTGAGCAAAGTTTCTATAAATAAATTGTTAGCATTTTTATTGGCAGAACAACTTTTTTTTCTTAGAAATCTGAGTCTTAAATGTGCAGAACTGTTTTCAAAACCTTAGAACAAAAATCTGCATTAAAAACAAATAAAAGATCTTTCACAGTCCTGGTCACAACTAGTTTATAGCTTTTCCCAATCTCCGTGGCATTCCAGGTGAGACTGATGCATGTAGTATGCTTTCTGACTTTACTTATTTTGCAAATGCAAATGGAAAATCTAAAGTCGTAGAAAGTTTGTTATTCTTAGCCATGTACTTTTAGTAATGGGAAAATACCTTAAAAAATTTTAGTTAAACTGAGACATTTGCTACAGAACATCCTTTCTTATCATTGAAGAGATTTTAAAGAAATGATGCTTTCGGAATATAAATGATATATTGCTGATACTTTATATATTTTTATATTCTTCTTGTAGCTGACCAATATCATGCCAGTTACAACTCATGTCTACCAGTAAAATGGGAAGTAAAGAGAGTGCTGGGCTTCTCCTGACCACGCAACTGTTTTTTCACTAGCCTCTCCAGCTAGGCAGCTCTTAGGCAAACAAGCACTGCTTCTGTCTCTCAGATCTGTGAATTACAGAATATGGGAACCTTGGGCAGATAAACACTGAAATCACTTTCCGTTGGCTTCAGGGGAGATCTGAATCAGTCCTATAGTGGGAACAAAACAGGAAATCACTGATTCAAAAAGCCAGATTTGTTGAGTAATTATTGAAATTTTGCCATTGGTCATTTCACTGGAATTCTGTATGCTGTATAAATAGAAATGGTTAAAAGTCTCCTGTTGCAGTGTTTAAATGAACATGCTGTTAGAGAATTTTGGGGGAAGGCATGAGGAATGTAGCTGAAGTGGCAGCATCAACCTTTTCTTTTGGTTTTTGGTTCCTTGTTTTTTTATTTTGTTTTGTTCCCCCCCCCCCCCTTCTTATCATGCTGCTTGAAGGGTTATGATTTAAGAAGAAAGAGGGAAGGGGGGGACACACCTCATTCACAGAAAGAGAGGTTTTCAAATGAACAAATACTCATTAGGGTCCAGATTATGAAAATGCCTGAATTCTCTGGATTTCAAATCCTAGGTCTTCTAACCTGCGCTTTGGGGTTTCCCCACTCCCACCCTCTTTCTTGTGTATCATTCTCAACACTTGCTCTGGGTAATCTCTGTGACATGTACGGTAGCTGTAGGGTTTCTGGGTGTTTTTCACACAGAAAAGCGTGGTGAGTGTGCCGGAGCACAGCATTTTCTTTCTTCTGTAGAACTTGATAGTGGTACAGAGCTGATGTCTAGTGTCACTGCAGGTTGCACAAGGTGCTCTTTTTTTTTTTTTTTTTTTTTTCTCCCCCCCCTGAAAAATATGTCCTTATAAGCTCAGGTGATTTTTTTTCTTAGTATTAATGAGCTTGGGTGCCTTGGTTCTCAGGGTAGTCAAGATGAACTTCCATGGGAAGACCTTTGTGGGGGTGGTGGTGGTGTTTCGTTTTGTTTTGTTTTTAAGGAAACAAAAAGAAAAATCCTGTGTTTTCTTGGGCTCTCATTTTGGTGATCCAAAATATTACAAATGTCCTTCAGAACTTGAAGACAGTGAATGTCTGCAATGGGACTTCGAATATATATGCAGCATCTAATTTGAAGACAGAGTTTTCAAAACAGGAAAAAGCCAAGTCCTTTAGAAATTCCCACCATGTTGCAATAGTGCTGGTAAAATAGTAGCAAAATAGTTATGAGAGGTGTTATATGTTTAATTTCTCTGATATTTTTGGCATGCAGATTCCTTAGCAGTTGACTAGTTACAAGATTATCAAACATTACCAAATAAGTAAGACTAGACAATCTTGATTGATGCAGCTGCTGTCACAGCTCATTGAGCTCAGAGGAAATTTGTAATGTTTTCTGTAATGCAAGTTACACTGTACAGGCGGGCTCTGACAGATGTCCTGCAGTAAACTTTGGTGGTTTAAGACCTCACTGACGGCAGAATAGGCAGAAAGGCTGCTGCAGGTCAGTCTGGCATAATAGCTAAAATTTGTCTTCACCTGTGGCTTAAGGCCCTGGGTTGTGCCTTGAGTGTGGCACCTCACTCCTCTACTCAGCACCCTATTATCATTCAGTGGGGCAGACGTCCATGGAGAATTAAATTGGAAACATCCGCAGCACGTTTCACTGGAGAACATCTGGCAGAGCCTTTGCCTGCCTCTTCAGCATATGTTGCCTCTTTTTCTTCTCACTTCCTCTGTATTTTATTTACCTCTCCCCATTCTGAGCTGATAGCATTCAACACTTGCTTTGCAATGCCGTGAGTGATCAGAAGTGATGCCGAGCACTAGAAGAGCAGATTTCCCTGAAGTCTTTGATTAGATGCCATGGGGACCTGCGGGAGAGAGAAGCAGATGTTTGCATCTGTGTGGAGCTAGAGTGGGAGGCTGTCCTGCTCACTGCTCAGCTCATTGGGGAAGCAGAGTCGTTTGCAGATTTGCTTCAGACGATACTAAGGTTCTTACCAACTTGTGCCTTGAAACAAGTGGTTTATCTGTTGCTATTGAAGTTGGAAAGTGCAGTAGGACAATACACAGGGGCTGCTCTGCTTTCTTTGTCTGGGAAGCAAAAGGGGAAGAAAACAATATACACCTGTTTAGGTTGTATTGCATGGAAAAGTGTAAAATTACAAGCTGTAGAAACTAAATAGAAACGGCTATTGAAATGAAGAGATAAAGCTAAAGCTGAACCCTTTATTTCCGCAGACTGCAGGTCACGCCACTGCCCTTTTGTTTTCTAGCTAGGCAAGTGATAACATGGTAGCTAATGATGAAGCAACAAATTTCTGTCCCGATTTTTAAATACCATACTGCAGTATTAATGTGAGCTGCCCTGTGAAATGCAATCTATTGAAGTAATCCTGCTGACAGCTGTTTTCCTCAGCCCTTGATTCGCTGCTCATCTGGAGACTGCTGATTGCCCTTACCACCACACTGGCATTTCTCTGTTTCCATGGCACTGCTTTGCATATGGAAGCAGCGCTGGAGTGTGTGGCTAATGTGTTTCTACTGTGTTAATTGGTCTCATCTGGGAAAGAGATACCAGGTCAACTGGTTAAATGAAGTTTGCCAGAAATGAGGTAGGAATCAGTAACTTTACCCAGAAACTTGATGCCAGGGACTGAAGACTTGCTGCGATATCTCTAAGAAATGTTTTGTCTTACTACAGTCTTTGCTTTGCTCTTTCCTACAGTTTGGGGATTAAGCTGTAAGTTTAGGGTAATATTTTCAAGAATCTTGATTATTTAGAAGATTAAATTCCTATTTTAAAAGTGAATTTTTTTTGCCCATTGATTTAGAGTCCTAAGTTTCAATTTCAGCAATCCATTTGATGGCACAATACTGTGAGTCTTGGCCCTGGTGCTTTGCTGAGAACAGCTGCTGTGCTGGTGGGCACATGGCAGCAGACAGGAGGGGGAATTAAAACTTCTTAAATGGAGAGAAGTATTTGCCATAGATGCTTTGTGGCTTGTGAGTGTACCCCAAATGTTTCCTGTAAAGAAGGATGACTGCCTGACTACTTATGAGTATACGCAAACTCTTTCACTTACACTTTCCAATTAAGAAAAAAAAATAATTGAAATTACATAAGGAGATTGTTCAGTCAGTAAGTTAAAAGTTTAGAAATGCCAGAAGTTGAAGTTACTTTGAGAACCTACCAATAGGCTTTGTATGTGCATGCATTATGTTACAATCTTTAATTATGTGTTTCTGCATTAGCTTTTCTATGGGTTCTACCTCATTCAGAGCAACAAGTAGGTGATATTCATTGAATGAACAGAGATTATCTGACATTTTGTTTTTGTCTTATTACTCAGTGTCCAGTATCCATCTATATACAGGACATTACAGTCATGCTTTGCACAGATGACAGCAATGTTAATTGTCTTGTGATACAGTATATGGCATACCTCACTGTGGTATCAAAGAGAACCACCACAAAGAATTGATCTCTGTTTATGGTACCACTGTCATGCAGGAGATGTTTCCACCTCAATTGCATATTAAGAAAGTAGGGCACAGAGTGAGGAGGCAGAATGTGTCCCTTGACTTTGAGACATGTAGGTAGGACTGTTTTATGGGCTTCTTGAAATTAGGCAGCATTTTATATGCTCCAAGCACAGCTCCCATTGGTTTTGGTTGGAACTACAGATACCGGCCCTGCAGCAAATCAGTCTTATAGGTTCCCATTATGCATCCTCTCCCTTTCCCCTGAAATAGGGAATGCACCACTGACAGCCTTTTATGCAAGGTTAAAAATATGCCTCACTGCAAAGTTTCTGGGGCATTTGGCACCCAGTCTGAAGGGCTTAGATGTGCTGAAAACCCGTGTCTTAATGCCTGTGGCCCCTGAGGTTCTCCATGCAGTAGTAAGCTGAGCTGCCATATGATTCTTCCCTGTGAATGATGGGATAAACATTCGCCTTTCCTAAACACCACGGGGACAGGGATAGCATTGGAGATCAGCAGCACGCAGGAGGGCTAATGTATGTCTCTGCTGCAGGGAGGAATGGGTATGAGCTGAAATAGAAATGGGTTGTTGGCATGTGCCCATCATGCTACCCAGCCAGCTCACCAAGGTCATGCGAGAGTTCTGTATGTAGATGGAAGGGGCTTGCGACCAAGCTTTGCATACTGGACTGAAATAGCTTGGTTACACAGGCCTGCCCAGGGAGGTTGGCCTGGCATCTCCAAGAAACTCTGGAGAAAAGAGGGCTGCTGACAGCAAAAGCGAACTGATTTTGACCTTAAGACTTTTGCTTGTCTTCCTGCATTTCCCCGCCTCATTTAGCTGTTTTCGATCAATTTCCCTAACAAATGAAGCAGGGATCAGCAGGCAGTAGCCTCTGTCACTGCACGCTTTTGTAGTTGTTCTCCCTGTTGTTCATCTCCTGGGCAGAGGGGTTCTTTCTTGGGACAGCTCTGGTTGGCAAAGCCTCCAGTGCAACCTGTGCCTCTTGGGCCAGGCAAAGCAGAGACACAGAGATGTGCTACCGCAGGATTTATGGGGACTGGAGAGGAAAACTTTAGCACTGAAATAAGAGTTTGCAGTTACCAAAAAAAAAGGAATTATTAGAGAAACCTCTAAGTAGCATTCTCTTCTCCAATCAAAAGTACTAATTATGCATTAAAAATACATTTTAAAAAAAAGGCATTTGAAATGCCTTGTTCTCCTTGTGAGATCACCCTATAGATATAGTCCACTTAATTGCAATGTGCTTAATTGAGACAAGCCACTTTTACTGGGACATCTCCCAGGGAACCATCTTAGCCTAATGATTATCAATGCCAATGGTTGTTGCCTAATCGGGTCACTGCCAAAAATCCCGCTTAACAAGAATGCACTCAGTGAGTATCAGGTGATTAAACAGTGTTTAAACAGGTGTTAAATAAGTGTGGGATGCCACGTTTAAACACAGGGAAAAACAAAATAAAATGGAAAGCAAAGCGATAGGTGTGAATCTCAAAAATAGTAAGTGCTCTCTTTGTCCTTTCTTTTCGTTTAGTAGAGGACTCTCTCTGAGTCCCAATTCTCATTTGGAATTTTTCATCTTTCATCACAAAGCAAATAGTCTTGTGAATGAAAGCCGGCCGGATGCTTAGGGAATCGGCACTAGTTCCTGACTGCTCCGATCAGGTTTGCCACTCACGTAGGACTTCCCAAAGATCCTTAAATACTCCAGGAATTGGTATATCTTCTGGGATTTTTTTTTTTGGGGGGGGGGGGTGGTGGTGATGTTGTTGTGTTGTTTAGTGATAGTTGATATAGCATAGCTGTAAAATAGAGCGATAGAGATGCTGTTGGGATAGCTGAATCCTTCTGCCGCTATTGTTTTAAGAGTCTTAGGATAGTGTGGAAAGCCAATAGTGTGTAGTGCTGGTATGGACTGCCAGAATACTTGTGGTCCATATGTTTTGCTGCTGCTGCCTTGTTGTGAATGCAAAAGGCAGTTGTTGTCCACCTTTGACCCCCTCTACAAATACAAGCTGGCCAGAAGTGTACCTCCTTTTCCCATGGCACAACTTACTTCTTAATGGGGAGGTTTATTGTATCAGGATTCTGCTGTGCAAGTTGTGTTCTCCATTTTTGATGTGATTATGTGCCCTATAATCACTATTGATTTATAACAAAATATAATTGTGATATATTTTGTGAGTATGCAGTACTAAATTAAATTTGGGAGAGAAGCTTAATCAGCTCTGTCTGTAAAGACTAAGAGCAAGAGTTGTGTTTTTTCTAACAGAAAACTACTATTCAATATCTGATAGAAATTCTACGGCATCGAACTGAAACCTCTGGAGTGTGGGGAACTTCATGGCAGCCCTGGAGGCAGTGAGTCTGTCCCTCTGATGTCACATGAAATGCATATAAGTCTCCATGTGCATCTAAAACAGATACCCACGGCTGCCTTTCTTCATCTGAGTCTTCTAAGAAACAGGCCTCTACTTTCTGAGTGTTTTCATGGCCCTGATTGCTCTAACATTTTGTTTGCAGGCTTCTAGGTTTTCACAGTTGTTTTCGTAGCAACCATGCCAGCTTTGAGAGTAGGCATTTTGCATTTGTTCAATTGCTGTACAGGAAGAATCTTTGGAATTATGGGGGGAAATTTCACCATTGCTTCAGATTGAAAGACAAGTATTTTATTTTTATTTTTATTTTGACAGGAGGCTAGATCCTAGTGCAAAACAACTGCAGTGCAAGGAGGTACCAACTCTCCTGTCTTGATGCAGTTCCTGCTATTCATTAGTCACTGGCTGCAGCTCTGACTGGTCCTTCTGTGAAAGTTTATTTTACCTTTGAGTCTGGTTTTATTTTCTCTTTGGTCTTTGATAATATTGTGACTTTAGAAGATCAGAGAAACTTTTCGTCTTTTACTCCAGAACAATTTTTATGCATTGAATCCCTCCACTGTAGTAGAATAACTTCTTTTAAATTCACAAAAATGTCATTTGAAATCTGATGTAAGGTTTGGCAAACTTTTTTTTTTAGTAATGCTATAACTCATATTGATGTTTATTAAAAAAAACCGAAACACAACACCTTTCTCACCCTCTTCCCTCCTCGTTCCACACACTAATTTAATGGATCATTAGGAGCTTTAAATAGAAATAGCTCTGTAATTTGTTACATGGCAAGCTTGGTGTCAGAAGATATTTTGGAACTTGCAGGAAGCACAGCTGGCATTATAGCAGCTACTTTATTTTTGCTGTGCTTCTCTAGCTTTGCGGTACGCAGCCACCAGATGCAAAGGGACAGGTTGTGATAAATCTTTAATAAGAACCGTATTTAATATTGCAGAACTAAAAACTTGCATAGGAATGGCAGAGATGTTACTGGCGCATATTCACAGCATTGAGGTATGTTCCTGAACTGGGTGAATTTCCATTCGGGCACAAAAATGAAATCTCTGTCATTTACAGTGTTGTTCTTGTAAAGTACTGAGTTATGCAGCTTCTTTTGATATATTTTTAAAATTTTGTATTATTTTTATTTCATTTGTAGATAGAAAGTTCCAAACAAGCATAGAATTTAGTCCTTATTCTGGAAAAACAAACAGGCAAACTCTTAAATGACAAAGCAAAGTCTTTTCATTCCGTAAAAGTGAGTCTGAAACATAGCGCAAATGAGGGGTATGGTGGCGGCCCTACCATGGGTTTAGCAAAGACAGAAAATGAATGTTAATCTCCTGAATCTTAGTCTAGTGCTGTAAGTATAAACGGAGCTTTCCTTTTCAACAGAAGGTCGGTGGGAGTTATAAGGATGTAAGTGCTCCAGAAGACCTTGTCTCCTGCGGGGCTGGCAGTGCAGCCAGGCAGTTACTGTTGAGCAAGTACAGCTGCAGAAGGAGAAGCCATCAGAATTCATCTTTGGGGTTTTTATGCAGTTGTCTCACCCATGGGGGCTAAGCTGCCACAGCTCGCAAGCCAAGCAGCCTCCTTGCCAAGCAGCCTCCTTGCCAAACTTTCAAGTGGTACTCTGTCTTTCCTGTCCGCAGGAGTCCACCAAAGGTGGGCATCCTTTGTCTTCCTCTCTTTGTTGGTGCCAGAGCCCATCATGCCTCAGGCTCCCTGGGAGCGTAGGAAGGACACTTGCAGAACTTGGCACTACGTACAGGCAGTCTCGTGCTTTTCTGTTCTCTCTTATTTATTCCCCAGTACAGTAGTTTCTTCATTCCTTCTGCTGTGGCCAAGGGCTTTTCTAGCAGAAAGTCATTCACAGTCTACTCCAGTATAACGCAGTTATTCTTTATGCATCACATCAAAATACTTCTTTCCCTGTTTAACCCTGCAGTGTTTGCATATAATAGGAATAGGCTGGGTTAGACCTAGCAAATTCATTGATTATGAGATGACCACTGAGGGGCCATATTATGGGAGAGGTGAGGATGCGGGAAAGACAACACAAATCTCTATGAACTCTGCTGCGTCATTTGCACAAGCCACAAAATAACCTCTTAAAATATGCAAAAGGGTCAGTGAGATAATGGAAGGATTTTGCTACCTGGGCACCAGGGGCTGTGTTCCGTTAAACAGGAACTAAAAAGGGAGGTATGTGTGTGCAGCTAGCCTTGGCTTGCTTCCAGAGTCAAAAGATGTGTGAACTGGCAAAGGAGAGAGCAATGCTAGTAATTTAGAGAATAATGACTGAGGATGTAAGACTAGAAGCGAAACAGCTGTGAAGGAGCTAGCAGAAAAGAAAAGTTTAACCGAGTGCATGTTGAACTTGAAAGATGAGGTCGAATCGGCAAACTCAGGGCAGATGCAGAGTAGTGAGAGAAATGTATATTAACACCAGATTCTTCTAAATAGATGGTAGAGTAGCTTGCTGCCAGGTGTTGAGTTCTTTGAAAAATTTGGCGGCTAATTTTTTTTACTCAAATGAGAACTAACTGAGCCCCTTTTGAAATTTTGGTCTCAATAGTGAGTGTTGAATGCTTTAGAAGTGCTGGCCATGGGTGGGATCAAAACCCTGTAAATCATTCCAAGCCTGAATTCTTTCCATGGCAGTAGCCATCCTTTGGTGCATAGCTGGCTTGCTTTATTCCCTCCCATCATGCTGGTACAGCTGCCTTTTCTGTATTAATGGCTGTTTTCCTTTGTAACTTATTTTAAGGGCTTTGTTGGGCTGTTGTTTGGTTCCCATCCTAGAGGATTGATGGCGTTCAGTTCATCCAAAGATCAAAAACTATTTTTGCCTGGCCTTTCCCCTTTGATTTTTTTTTTTTCCTTTTTTTTTTTTTTTGTCCCCCTTGACTTGAGGAATCCAGCAGGAAACATACTCTCATCAACAGAGATCTGATCACATAGGTCCCCCACAGCAACATTCTGCTTCTGGAGCAAGAGAGAGGTGATTGAAGACAAAACCCAAATAAACCAAAGAAAGCAAGAACAAATCCTCAGTCCCCAAACCTTGCTGCTTTTCAGAGTTGTATGTTTTGGGACTGTGTGGATAAGAGAGGAAGGGCACTTTTTGATTAATGGAAGGAAATCAGCTGTTTGGCTGACTAAAATAATGCCAAAGAAAGCAGATGAAAAGGTAAACAGAAGAAAGAAAGAATAGGTGCAATTAACTTGCAGAAGTAACAAATCATGGGAACAGGAGGCTAGAGGTGCTTGCTGGAAGCAAACATGGAATGAGAGGAAAATGGAGGAAAAGATAACTCTTCCTTTCAGCTTGATGTATCTTCCAGTCTGTCAGCTGCCTTTCAGAAAACCTGCAAGGGTCTTGGCACCCAAAAATAGGGCTGGATTTTCAGCATTCCTCTCTCCTGCATTGCAGGTTTGCCCCTGTGGCAGTTTCCGTGGCTGGTCCACTAGCAGTGACTGGACATGAAACAACTTCAGACCAAGAGCTCTCCCAGTCTACAGAAGAACCAGGCTCCTGTTCCTGTCAGATTAGGCAAGAGAAGGTGGGATTTACAAGCTGCACGTGTTAGTGGGTCAAACTGGCACCAAAATCAACATTTTCAGAAGACCTCACTCTGCTAAGGGGTGGACCTTTTGAAAATAATCTTGAAGTGGGACCTGAGCTGTTTTGAAAGTAGCTGGTCAGGATCTTGTTGAATTTGTGTGCTTGCAGACTGGTCTGAGCAGGTTACAGGTCATGGGCACCTTGTCACAGTGAAGATATTCAGTAATGTTTTTGGAAACCGGTGTTCTTTATATAGTCGATGTTCTGAGCCTCATGTATTTATGTACTGGGCTTTTGTCTGTAGCTTCTTGGAAATATTTTGAAGTGCTTCTGTGCCACTAACAGTGTAGAGACCCATGTTCGTTGTGTTCTCAGTTGGGTGCTTCGTGGTCAACAGAAATAAAGAGATGGTTGTGCTAACAGCTAGCAATGTAAACTCAGCGTGGTACGTGGCCATCAAGCTGGGTTATTCTTTCCTGAAAGGTGTGCTGAATTGAATGCTGGCTTTAGTCTGCTGGATTCAATCCCTTTCTTCTATTTTTCAGGGAGAGGCAATTGTTGACTTGCATTTGTGAGTTTAATTGCTTTTGATGGAATAGTTGTAGCTCTATTTTCTTGCCAAGGTGCCTTTTTTGCATACGCTTTATAAACCGAAAGCTGCGTAAATCGACTGGAGATGTACTGGATGCTTCAGGACTGTCAGTATCACACAGGAGGAAAGGCTTATGGCAGAACAGAGCCAAAGCTTGGTCTTCCTGCTGACAGTGCCACGTTTGGAGGGAACGCAGAAAGGTGAGGGAGAAAGGGATTGGGGGGAAAAAAAATAGCTTTCTGGGCTAAAAGTGAGAATTGTGAGGAGAAGGCAGTAGCAGAAAGGCTTACTGCTGGAACCAGTGGCCAGGATCCACTTTCATAAGGCGCAGACTCATCTTGACTGCATTTCAATCCCCAGGAGAGAAGATCTGAACACTTTGTTAGATACAACTCTGTAGATGCAAAGGAAGCAATTCTCTTTAATGGAGTAAACTACAAATAGAAATTGGTTGTCTTTTTTGTGGATCCTTAATATTCTGCCTTCCAGAGAGCCTTTTTATACTTCTGATGGCATGTATAGCTTATTCTTAGCCATGGAAACCCAGAATTGGGAGTCAGATGTCACCATCTCTGCGGTTCTTTCTGTATTCGGTTTCCTACTTTTTCAGATCTCTTTCCATCCTGTCTGTCTCCAGATATGTCTTATTAAAATAATTCTTTGTGTAGTGATAGGCACGTGAAGACCTGAAAAAGCAAGCAAGCTAAGGATGACTGAAGGTGCTGATAAAAGGCGATCAGCTGGAGAGAGCAAAGCGTGAGGCATCAGATGTGGTCTGTCCGGCATGTGCCTAATTAGCATGTGCCTTCAGGCATGCAGCCGGGCAAGAGCTGGGAAGTTCACTGAGCAAGTTCACTTGGTTTCTCTGCACTGCTTTTCGCACACAGGAAGAAAAGGTGAAAAAAGTATTCCCTAGGATAAGCAATAGGACCCTGAAAGGCACTGTAGAAAACAAGAAGGCTTGACTGGAGTAGTGAAGCAGATAATAAGGTAATTAGAACTGTGATAAGTTGACAAAGAACTAGACCAAGATGAATTGCATCTGCAAATGCTACAAGAAATGGGCAAGGAACTAGAGCAGCCTCCCTGAATGAACTTCTGACATGTAACCCTCATTAACTGTAGCAGAAGTTGCACCTATGCTACAGGAGGAGTTTCTGTCCTTTTGAAGTGCAGAGCTTGCAAAGGGCCGGTAGGGGGGCTGGCATAATGGACACAGTTTACAAGGAAAATAAGGAGTAAAAAGAATATAGATGTCTTTGCTAACAATGAGGAAAACTACGGAGTGAGGAAGTTGCTCGAAGTTGGTGGCAAGATTTGTTTGCCAGGAGTGGTAGAGTTGCTATTGAAGTAGCTAAAAGTCAACAGTTAAGTAAAAAATACTTTCATTCCAATTCTATATCCAATTGGCAGCTATTAAATTAGCATCACTGTAATTTGTGTTCTTGTGAGTAGGGTCTGTCTTGCAGCGTGTTTGTGTTAGACCTAGCCAAAGACAGCACTAAGTGTGGCATGGGTTTCCAGGCACTGCTGTGGTACAAATAATCACAATCCTATCCATCCTTGTAGCTTTTCCTGAGATACTTTTGGTCTGATGCAGCCCTCCCTTCCTGCCCATCACCTTGCCATTATTTAGTATGAAAACAAAAAAAGCTATAAAAAAAAACTCAGAAAAATTTATCTATGGAGATGCTGCCACTTGCTGCCTTTAAACAAGTGTAACAAGGGAACACAGGAGTCCTTTGTTGGAGTCAGAATCCATACTCCATTTTTGCCTTCCCTGAAAATAGTTTATGTACTTATTAAAACACATCAATTGCAGAACTTCTGTAGAAGAGAGAGTTGTTTTCCTTTAGTTTTCCTTTTTCTTGTAAATGAGTGCTTGAAACTAATTAGGTTGTTTCTGTTTGGAAAAAAAACAAGGCAGTTTCTTTAGCTTTTTTTTAAATACTGTGTTTTATTTTTGTTACATTCATAGTATGAACACTGCTTTATATAAAAATGCAAGACTGTGCTGTACTTCAGTTCTCTGCACATATCCCACTTATGCACATTATTTCTCTCTCGGTACCTTCTGAGGTTTTTCAGATCATCTTTAAGAATACATGATTCATTTAGTATGAAGATAACCCTGAAAAAAAGTAGAGTAAGGATAATATGTAAATATTTCCTACTGACATAAGGCATTTCCATATAGAAATACCCTCATGGATGTACGTTCTTTTTTCCTGACCTGATTTGACTAATTTTTGGTGTGGTAAAATTGTCCTTAGACTCTTCTGAAAATAGCAGATACCTTCTGTGAGGCAAAATGAGTGAAGGAGTTTGCATTCTGGTGTTATAAAAGTTGGTTCAGTCTCATTAAGATGAATGGAAAGACTCCCATTGATTTTGGTGGAGCTGAATCAGGCTCATATCCTCAATTTAATGAAAAACATTATCCACATGACTCTCATTAACTCTGTTTGCAAAACAGACAGCAAGATATGACTCCAGATTTCTTCCGAGACATGCTATGATGGTGATGATGATTATCCTGTAGAGCAGACAAATGTACCTTGTGTTTAGAAGAGGATCATTTACTGCCTGTATTTTACCATGTATTTTTTCCCCATTACACCTGCTTTCTGGTTAGGCTTGTTTCATGTGGTGAAGGCATCTTTGGGGCGGCTGCTCTGGAGTACCCATGTGAAAATACAGATGGTGAGATGTTAATGCAGCCATCGTTTTGTGGGTCAGAGCATCTCCCTGGTGGACGGTTGTGGTAAAAGGCAAATGAGTCACCTGTTGGATTTTATTTTTAACATTTTCTTATCAGAAGAGTGACCAATATGCACTTTTGGGAAAGCTACTGTAATACTTCATTGTGATTTTGTTTAGTGGTAGGAAATCTCATTTCCTTACACTTTTTTTAACCTTGAAAGCTCATTTACAAATTGTGACTCGCAACAGGAGGGCAAGATGCCAAAGCATAATTGACTAACACAAAAGAAATGAAATTTCGGCAGGCAATATGGAGAGCCTAGTTCTATTGAAACCAGTGGTGCGATTCCTGTTGAAGTCAGAGGTGCTGCTGTTTTCACCGTTGCTTTCACCTGTTCCTTCAGATGTTCATAGATCCTATGAAGTCATAGTATAGCCTAAGCCTCATCATATTTGGTGTTTTGTTTAAAATTGTAATTTCTGCAGTCCTGTAATTATGTAACAGTCAGATTTTTGCTTGTTTTGCGAAAGGAATTTTCTTGCTGTTGTAGGTGAAAAGAAAACTTTTAAATAGTTAAAAAAATCGAGAACAAATAACAAAAGCTTAAATGCATCATTTATAAAATCATATAATACATAAGCTTGTTTAAAGATTTTTCGTGGATCACTGGACACAACTATAAAATGCAAGGTGTCATGTAGATGGAGCCCTGGATGTGTATTTTTTTGGTGTTGGGGGAGAATATCCAAAACATTATTTTTTTTCCCAGCTAATTTAAATGACATTCTGGAAAATTTAGAAGATGTGACTTGCCAGCTTTAAACACTGAGCTACAATTCAAACAAGATTAAATGTCTTTGAAGATGGCAGAATCCACCAACACCGTAGGTCTGCTGACCTCAGTCTTTGCAGACACACACACACACGTGCAAAAGCCCCGCTGTTTTTTTGCTGGTGCATCTCTTAAGTGTTCCAGGATTTTTCAGTTTATTTCTGCAAGGGGAGGAGATATGATATGGGTTGCATGTCCCCATTTATTATTTTGAAGTGGTTGCCAAATGTTCTCTTCAAGGGTGATGTATTTTAAGGAATTTCATGCTTGTTTGGTTTTTTTAATGTTGATTTCCTCTGGGGCTTTTGTTTGTTTGCTTTTAGGTCTTCTGGTGTGTGTGTGTGTGAGGAGGAGTGGGTTTGGAGGAGTGGAAGGGTGTTGTTTATTTTTCTTTTTTTACCACAAAAAGAAGTAACTTCCTCTTGTCCCTTGTGGCTAAACAGTAAGCTGTCAAAGGCTAGTAGAAGTTGAAGCTGATAGTCCATAACACGCACCATTGGTTCAAACAAACCAAAAGTATTTTTTCATATATGTTTTTAAACACGTGCATTTTAAAATTAACCCACAAATTATTTTGGCTTGCCTGGTCGTGGGAGGACAAACATGGTTTCCTTTGTTTCAGAATTCAAGCACAGCCACATGTTGTCATTTGCTGTACATTACTAAAGACAAATTCAGATGCTGATAGCAAGAGGTTTGTGAGGGAATACATACTAATTCTGCAAAATAGTAACAGGAAGGAAATGAGCTGCTTTAGAGAACCAGAAAGGAGAAAACAGGGTTAATTCTCTTCTCATAGAAAATGTTCAGCCAGCATTAAAAGAGACTGTCTCCCTAAGATCTTTAGTTAAAATGGAAATCTGCTTTTTCCTTGCCCTACCTGTTTTCCAAGTAAGTGTTCTGAAATAAACTTAATTTTCTTCTTGTTCCAAACCCCTCAAAAGTATGTAGAAATTGCAGGAGGGGGCAGGTATGGGAGATTGTCTTTCAACAGCTTTGTCTTTCCATCTCTTGCTCACGTGTCCTGGTCAGTCAAAAGATGTGCTTGCTACACCTTAATGTGTAGTGACATGCTAAATAAACCTGAGGCACTTCATTATGGTCAGAGTGAACATCCTGAACCTGAATAACAGTATGTTTGGGTTTGCGTGAGGGAGGGAGATTTTATTTGTGTGAAGGGTTGGTTGTTTGTGAAATCCTACCTTGTGCACATGAATTCAGCACAGGCTCTGTGCAGCCAAAATTGCTGGCAGGGAACGTTATTGGGGTGTATTGAGTGACGTGAATGGTTGCCAGCAAATCTGCTTGGCTGCTGTAGCTACTTTAAAGTGAAATTGAACCTCAGAACATTACCACCCAAATGGAAGCTCTACAGCAGCTTAAGGGTCTCCTTTTGGGGGGAGAAAAAAAACAACCAACAAACCCACCCCACCGCAACAGTGCTACTGCTGTAAAGGTTCCTGAAGTCAGCAAAGGCGGAGCAGATGTCGAAAGGTCTGTTTGCTGGGGACAAGAGAGGTCTCTTGCCCATGTTCAGGCGTTGGGAGGGATTGCTCTTGGAGCAGGGACAGTCCCCGCGTAACGTGGTGAGGGCGGGGGGTGAAGGTGGTCTCCAGCTGCTGATGGCACGGAGCAGTTGTGCTGTGCCCTGCTCACAGCTCAGCCTTAGAGGACCTTTCTGCCCTTGTGGGACAGGAATCTTTCTGTCCCTCTGAGCACAGTCACTGCTAGCCTCACCACTTAGACTCGATAGTCCAGAACTGGGAATACAAAGAGGGAGAGGAAACTACAGAAAGGAGCTGGTAGATAACTGGAAGCAGGAACTCCAGATTGTAAGCTCTAACGTTGTATGCTCCCAAACATCCTCAGCATAGCTATTATGCTCTACAGAGTGCCAGGCTGTTACTTTCAACAAATGCCTGTTTCTAAAATTCCCATGTAACCTTTGGAGGTTTTTTTAGACCCTACCCATAGGTAGGCTGGCATAGCAGCTAGTATTAAATTATGTAAATATATGCTTAGTATCATGCTTATGTTTAGTGCTGACTTATAACAGTTCTTGTGTTTGTTAAAAAGAGAATGGCCCTAAAAGTAACAGTTTTATTCTGTTGCTGAGTTGGAGTAGATTTTAACAAATACCTGAAGTAGCAGAAGTAGAAATCGGGTCTTAAAATTCCCCTTCCTTCTAGCCTACCACTCGGAGCTTTGTGCTGTGTTAGCAGTGTGCTGAGGAGAAGGCGTCTGTTAGCTGTGGCAATTAGCTATGGTAATAACTTGTAGCTTTCCGCTTAAGGAGCGTATGGCTGAAAGAGTTGGCTGAATAGCTTTGGAAATTCAAACCCAAGGGAGTCTACTGGGACTTAGCGCTCTTCTCATTGCTTTTCTTGCACATTGAAAAAGCTGCTGCTTGGGCACTGCGTGTGAGTGATGCCTTTTACTTTGTACGGGTGAGGTTGGCCCACGAATGATGTCTCTACCTGCACTCAGATGACTCAGCTGTCAGGCAGGGCTTGCCTCTGGCTTAATCCAGTCCTGTGAGAGGCCATCAGTAAGCTACGCACAACCATCCCGTAACCGCCACAGGCAGCAGCTGAATCCACCAACCAGTGCCGCGTGGGGACAGAGGACACTAGTAAGCAGCAGTCACTAGCTCAGGGAAGAAGAGGCCCAGCTCCTTCTGCTTCCCACGCCAGCGAATCAGGCTGATGCTGTATGCAGCATGCATGGAGGACAAGTGTGTTTGTCTTCTGGCTGGCTGTTTGATGTGTTGTAGAAGTGACTTTTACGAGAGGTCATGCTGTCACTTGTGTAAATGCACGACAAACGTGGAACAGACAAGCAGTGGCTTGGCAGGGTTAGGAAATGGCAGGCCTGAGGAGGGGACGCCAAGAAAGAAGTCTTCTGGAGGGATGAGAGGAAAGGGACGAAGGGGAGTAATAGGAGCTGCAGTGAGAGATGAGCAGTTCCTGCCTGTGGAAGTACAGGCAGCATCTTAGGAAGGGATGCTGTTAGCTAGGAGGCAGGTCTGGTAGGCCTTCCAGAGCTGGATAGGGAATTTAGCCTTTTTGACCCTTAGCATTTCCTCAGCATTCAGCCTATCTGCAACAAGCTAGGAGTAAGGATTTTACCGTTTGTTTTTTTTTTTTTTTTTTTTAACAAATTCAGAGACTTCTTAACTACAGACAGCAAAAATTAAATCAAGGGAAATGATGGGATCTATCGGCTTAGCATGCCAACAAGAGCCTGCTCAAATGCTTGTCTCTCCAGATTGTGTGAACTTTTATTTCTCCCATTGGAGTGGGACTGAGATCATCAGGTTATGTCGCCTGTGGAAACAGGGACAAGGACTGGTGGGTGCCCTCAGCCGAGCTTTGAAGCATAACTGGCAGTCTGTGGGTGTGCAGTGGCTTCTTTCCCAGTGAAGCCATGAGCTGTCCTGCCTGCCTGGAGTAGGTGTCTTGCAGCCTGATTTAGCAGGAACATCAACCTGGTTCTGCTATGACTAGAGGAGCTGCTCAGACTTGGCATCGGTGAGACATACGTGAATAAACTAGCAGTACGTTTCCTTCCATCACATGTTTAAGTTAGAAGAAGCAGAACTTGCACAGGGTTTGTTGAGGAATCTGTAGCACTACGCTAGTCCATTCCCATGCTTGCTGAGGAACAATTTCTTCTTCCAGTTTTGATTCCTATAATCCCTGTACAAACACTGTGTGAGGTACTGAACTCTGCTGCCACTTTTGATTGTGTAGCAATGGTAAAGTTATTTGTGTTGCAGCGTGTCACCCTGCAGTGTTTTGCTCGAGGATTGCAAAAACTGGGCAATATCTGACCCTTCATTTTTAGAAGGGATGCACAAAGAAAAGTGTTAGAATAGGGTTTAAAAGGTATCCTTTGCTTTTTGTTAGAGGTGTATTTCAGAACAGAATGCACGCATTTGTACTATATTTAGTGCACAGCAAAATTATATTACTGAAGCTTTTTTTGGTCTGCCGTTATTCATTTACACTAATTTTGTTGCTATGCTAGCTTAGAAAGTGATGTTCAAAGTGCAGCCTTGCCAAAGCTCCTCTGTCCTCCAAGAGTCCTAGCAGGATGGGTAATTCAGACAAGCTCATGTCTCAGAGGAATTATTCTTGGCCGCCTTCCTCCATTAGCACTGCTAGTACCATTTATTCCAGGGGGAGTTGAGCAACTCCCACACGCAGTGCATTTGCAAATTCTGGCCCGAAGCTTACTCTTATCACTAGCTAGAAGATGCTTGCAAAAAGGAGCGCGTCATGAGTGAAAGCAAGGGAGATGCATCAAGATGTGGTTACTTCCAAAGAGCCCTGAAAGCAAGTACAGACGGAGTGTATTTGATGTCATGTATTTGATATTGAAACTGCTCTGGCACACACACACACACACACATCCTCCTTTTCATCTTTCCTTAGAAAAAGTTTTGGCTGTCCCAGGAGCAGAAGAGAGAAGCACGGATGTAGCTGGGTAATAAACTGTTACCTGCCTAATCTGCCCTCAGCTAACCAGAGGGAAAGTTCAGGACCTGTGGCCATTAGATGGATTTGTTATATGACAAACAGTATCAGCTTATAAGTTTGTCACCCTGCTGAAATGTCACGTCAAAAATTTGTCAGCTGTAGCTCCATAACCTCCTGCTCAGTAGAATCGAGTCAAGCTGAGTTTAACTTCCGAACGGTAACTTTCGGAGGCAGCACGTCCATGCTTACGCTGGGTCCTCTGATGGCAGCTGGTGCTGTCCCCCAGCCCTGCTGTCCCTGTCACCCTGGTGCAGAACATGGGCTTTTTCTTCTGGGGCTTTTCATACTAGCAGGTGGCCAAGGTGCCTCTTTACTGCCTCGTCATTGGTGTATTGCTCTTGGGCAGCAGGCTCATAGGCTTTGTCATTTTCATCTGGAAAGGAAAGAGGGATTTGGCTGTAGGTATATGTATTTTTTTAATTTAAAAGGGCAGCATCAATTTTAAAAGAATTTTTTTCACCTTCATTCGAAACCTTTACATTTTTTTTAACAAGTAGTACCTTAAAAATTATTAATGTTATTTTGAGTTTATTTTCCCGCTGATGTTTGTTTGGGATTTTTCACCAGAGAAGAAGTTCTGGGAGTAAGTAACAAAATAATGTACATTCTGCTAACTACTTATGTCCCTGTCTCTTCCCTGGGCTCTTTTGCTTCCTCCTGGTCCTTGCTTGTCCCCCAGTCCAGGATTGTTCCTAAACCAGGAGTGACTTTGCCTTTGAAGGCAAAGCCATTCCTGCAGTGCTGTGCAGTGTGTGTATAAGAGCACCATCCTGTCACTAATACACCAGCAAGCTGCTCAGAGCAAATACACTGAGAAGGCAGAGTAAAGTTCCCATGCGCTTCCCCCCCTGCCTGTTTCTGAGGTCTCAGATGTTATTTGCAACAGCTCTGCTTAAAATGTGGGCGTAGGGGACTCCAATTATGTTGTGGGTTTTTTTTCCTACACAAGATCTGTGATGTTGTGCTGCGCTGCATGGTGATAGAAGTGGGATTTTGCAAGTGCGGGTCCAGGCAGCTGCTGGTCACTATAGATTGGGAAAACAGAGGATGTTGAATTACTGAAGGAAACATGGAAAAAGGGTCTCGAGCCCACATAGAGGTTTTTTAGTGCTAGCTTGCCATGTGCTTTCTGCTTAGAGAGATGGGTTGCAGAAGTGCTGTTAGGAATTTAATTTCAAACTGACTGGTATTATTTTTCTCCTGTATCTTGCATCTCCATCACTTACTAAATGAACTTTGAATAATTATATGGTGAAGTCCAATCTGGACTTGACAATTAGACAGAGATACTGCAGCAGGAACACTCACACACACACAAAAGCATAATTGTAAATAATGGATATTGACTGGATCTGCCAAAAGTTGCAATAAAAAAGTCTTGCCTTAGGTCAATTGTTCCAGGCATATAGATGAAAAAAAAGGAATTCAGCAGCATGCAGTATAATTTGAGCTGCCGTACATCAACATTTGCCAGCTAGGCTTTTTTTTTTTTCCCCTCAATTTTTCTTTTTTTTCCCTTTATGGAGCTCATCTATATCCTAAAGGTAGTGACAAGCTTTTGAAAGCATTTGAACATCACAGATCGCAGCCAGCACTTCTGCATGCCATAGAAGTCCTGCTTGCCTGTATTTTTTTTTTTTTTTTTTTTTTTTAAATAGTACAGTGTGAGGTAACATAGATTACCAAGCCAATGCTTGCTGTTCATCCTTTTCCTGAAAATCAGTACTTCGGTTTTACTGACTGTTGTTGAACAGGGCTTGTATGTTGCCCGGAAGGTTAAACCTGAATAAAGTAAGCAGCTGCAGTAAGGAGAGGACCTCTCCATGATGGATCTCTGTCAAATTCTGTGGTAGCTGGGATAGAGATGCTTTCCCCTTTGTATCCCTTTACCCCGGTGTGGTCCCAGAGCCAGTCCTTTTCCATGACAACTGCAGCCCAAAGACCTGACCACTCTCAGCTGATTGCTGGGGCTGAAATACAAGGTGGAATCAGAAGGTTTTCTAATGAGTAGCTATCCTGTTATTTCTTAGATACGAATCTGCCTTTGGCTTCTGCTTAAACTCTTGATATAGTCAAAGGAGAACAAAACATCAAGGAGTCTCACTGACTGTGGTGTGGATTAAGGCTAGCATGATCTAGAGGAGATTTTGCAATTGTTTATGCCAGCCCTTGGAGACTAAGTGGAAATGAAGATTGTGGTCTGATTTGTATATATAATTTCTGTGATGTACTTCTGTGATGCTGCAGAGCTAATTATAGATAACTATAAATAAGCTATTGGGAACCTTTTAAACATTTATTTTAGTGCTTTTGAGGAAGTCAGTACTAAGTTTAGTAGACTGTGGTTAATTATTGACCTAACAAATTATAATCATGGACTGCAGTATGGTATTGACGTTACAGATTGTACTGTCATCTTTAGAAGTCATTACAGCATTTAATTCAGGGCATGTTGAACTTTGAGGTTTACATTGAGTGGGATGTTGACTCCATAATATATGAGACGTATGTTAACCTGCATGCACAATTGTTAAAAAGTCTTCCATAAAAGCCATAGAAATGGCATAATAAATTAAAATCAGATTTTCTTTTCCATCTCCTTGTGCTCAAGGAGCTGTAAATGCAGATGTATGAAAGCCTATGGTGAGTGATAGTTATTACCATAATTCTTAGAAATAAATCTATTTTCCTACCAGGTATCAGAAACAAGGTTTCTTTTTTTTCCTGTCTGTATAACCTTTAGCATTCTGGAAACAATCCGATTTTGAGGCTGGAAATAAAGAGAAACAGGGGCTTGCTACATACGCATATAAAGGGAGAAGTGATGATTCTGGGGGCCCATGGGACACACTTTATTACCAAGTGCATGGTTTGTTCCCAGACTCATAAGCAGAGAAAGGTGCGGGCTGCGTTTCTTTCAACAGCCTCTGAAGCTGTCCAAAGGTTTGGGACATTGCGGTGAGTCCCAGCAGTAGCGCACTGAGGAGCATAGTGCTGGCACTCAAAGTGTGCAGTCAGTAGCGTGAGCTGGGTATGGCAGCGTTAGAGATGCGCTTCCCTCATCAGCACGTGCTGCTCACGTACAGGGCATGCATTGACGTTTTATATGGGATAGCTCAGGAGGCATTGCTGCATCTGGTCCTGTAATGAAACCCTTTTTGCAGCAGCTGCCAAATGCAGAAACATGCTAAGACAGTCCCGGGGAGGATTTCTGTATTCCAGGGAAACTCTAGAAGGATTTATGTAGCCAAAGTAAATGGTAATTCTCTGGCTATTTCCAGCTTCCCTTTTAAATCCATTTAGGAAGCAAGTCTTTCCTGTTCCTTTATACTGCCTGGCGTTTAGTTTGCCTTAGATTCTGATGGAGCAAGAAACCCCTTCAGAAACAAAATGGATCTGGCAATAGAGGATGTTGAGAAATATTCTCTATGTTGCTGTTGTCTTTCCTTGGGATTTATTGTGAGGGGAAAAGAGGATGTGCAGATTCCTGTCCCTATATGGTGAGTATAGAAAAAACAAAGAAATGTCTCCAATATTTCTGAAATGAACAGAGTCGATATGCCCAGCCTGCAGTTTTATTTAACTCTGAATTTTTGAGAGGTAGAAACTATATACCATCAATGGAATAATAATACTACATTATTTAGGCTTTTGCTTGATAATGGATCATTCAGAATTTTCTGAGAATCAGAGGTGAGCAATAATTTATGAGATCATCAAATGTAGATACTACATATGGGGCAATAAAAGTCTAGATTGGTTGATTTATTTGGTGAAGGTTAGACATGCTACTCCAATGTTGATAGGATCTTTCTGAAGCACAAATTAGTTTGATAAACTCATGACAAAAATTATTGAAAATAATGGAAAAAAAAATTAGAACACCATTCTCACTGTTGCTAAAACAGCTCTGTGGTTTTAAACATTTGAGCTTTCTCAACACCTGATGATCTGTAGTCCTCCTGCAGGGCCATAATGACAAGGATATGCTGGATTGTGTAAAACAGACTGCTGAAGAGTTCTGCCATCTTGGGCATGTACTTGTTCAAGAAATTAATCTCGTGTTTAATCTGGTTTGCTACTGTATCTTAATTTGGTTTGCTGCTACAATAATTGGCTAAAGTTTGTTTATCCATAAGGATAGTTGCAATTGTAGTTTGAGGGTAATTTCAAGTTTAATAGAAAACCCTAGCTCCTTCATCTTTTTAATTGGCCACATGATTCTGTTCTCCTTTAACTGAGGTGGTAAATAATCCCTTTGAAAATACTGAGACTACTGAGAGAGATTAAGCCTCTACCAACGTGAATAAAAACTTATTTTAAAGAACAGACAAACACCGTTAGAATTTAAGAGGCCTTTCTGTATTGAAAAAGGTAAATTCTGGTCTGGACTGACACGTAGAGCCAGATTTTCAGAGAAATTAAAGCTGTTTCTGCAAATTTTTGTAAATGGAAAATTGTATTTGCTTTAGGAAAGGAAACTGGCATGCCATTACATCTTTGTATACCCACAGTCCAAGAGCTGTGAATTCCCAGTTTAGTGTTTAGAGTCAGATTTGGAAGATCCTGGAGATTATAATCCAGACTGAAAAAAAGAGTATAAAGTTTTACAACATCATAACATCATGTATCGGGGAAGGGGGTGATTTTCTTTGTTATAAAAGAGGAAAGTTTCGTAACAGAAATACATGTAGAAGATGTGAAAGAAAGAGGGTCACAAGTCCCTCTGTTTTTTGTTTGTTTGTTTTTAAGAGAATTGCTACATTTATAGCAAAGCTCTTAAAACTCTTTGTACATGGGAACAATATCAAAAGACAGCAAGAGCCATGTTTATGTTAGGAAGTTTTTAAGTTGGGGTTTAGGGCATATCAGCTGGTGCCATCAGAGTGTCATGGCCAAAATGTCTTTTTTAAATTTGGCTTTGTGCTAGCTAATTGCTCTGCGAAAGCTCTGCAGTGAAATTCAGAGTTGCACAAACTTCTGTAGTATTAGTCATTGGCTTGAGTAAATGAGTAAGATTACTTAACACTTCATACACAATGGGAAAAACTCTTCTGTGGCAGCATAGACTTGGATTCCCTTAGTTGTATTGACTAATACCTCCAGGTCTGGTCTAGTGAGGCCAAAATCAGGGTTACTGGAAAGCAGCTGTTTCACATACCCAACAACAGTGTCATGGTTTGTGCACATTTAAGTAAAACATGTTCACTGCGATCACCCTTGATCCTTCTGTGAGAAGCTTTGTGGATTTGCCACCAGTGGTTTCATTGAAAACACCCTGCAAGAAATAGGGGAACATGGTGAAATGTGGCCTGTACTTACTAGAGTTTGCTCATCAGTACCTGAGGAAAGATCATGAGAATCTGAGAGTCTGTTTGGTTTAACTGGATAAAGTATTTTTCACTGGATACACATAAACGCCAGGAGAAAAGTGCCTAAAATCTGGTGTGTCCCTCTACACATCACACTCCATGTTTAATCCTGTAATTCTCATATAGGAGCTTGGATTTACAAATAGTAATTAAAAAAACCACCAAATACAACCCTAAATATCACAATTGTCATCATAAAGCTGCAAGAGTTGACCACAAAACATACAGATATGACCTTCTGAAAAGCTCCTGTTTATTCACTCTCTCCCCTGCCACGCGTCTTTTAACAGGCTTAGCTGTCAGACAGTTTCTAATTTTGAGTATCTTGTGTCATCATCCCTACTGTCCTGATTCACAGCCAGCCTAGCTATGTGTTATGGGAGGGATTTTCAAGGGTGACCAAGCTCCAATTAAAACCTCATCAGTAAAATGCCTGATCTGATGTGTGCATGGATTAAAATCACAGTAGGTGATTTCACTAACCCTAGCCTCTACCCAAATGGCATTCTTTTTGTTCTCCTAAATAGATTTGTCTTCATTGTTGGTTTTCAAACTACCATTTTTCTGGACACCCCTGCCCCCCTTGTGCTTGCTGATTTTCCTCTGTTTTCTTACTATAACTTTAAAAGTTTCTTTGAAGATGTCAACAAAAATAGCTGTTTCTCAGTCCCCATAATTACTGAAAAAGCATCCATTTTCTAAGTCTGTGAGGCTTTTTTTTCTTGTAACTAGCATGCTTTTACCCATTAATAGCACTTTTTGGTGTTATTCTGGAGGCAGCCTAGCCTGCTTTGAGATACATGCTAATTCTTACACGTGATTCTTAACAATAATTTCATTACATGTGAGATTTTATTTAGAAAGAAATGAGACACTTGTTAAGAGATTACTTAACTGCTGCAAACTTAACTGCTTAGAAGTTATAAAATGCTAGAATAAACCTCATTTTAGTTTCTTTATGCGTTTTGAGCATAATAATATGAACATATATTCTCCACCATTTTTTGTATTCCTTATGTGCAAATTGAGACTTTCTGATGTTCTAGTTGTCCAAACTTGGCTGTATTTTCACAGGTCTGGTAGAAAGAGACAACTTGTTTGATTGTTAAAATCCAGAGGTATTTCTCCAAGCAGGATGGCGTGGTTAATATTTTAGAGCATGCATATTTTCCAAACCATTTTGGCTCCCACTCATCTTCTTTGGAGAGATGTGCCTTATTTGAGAAATTGCAGCTTCATTTGAGGAAATTGGTAAAATCACCCTGGCTGCTACTTTAAAAATAAAAACAACCAACCCACCCTAGCCCAGGCAATCATTTAGCAGAGTTATTTCATGCTGAATGGTTAAAGTTTGGCAAAGAAATGCAGAGCTGACATCCAGCTCATATAACGGAGAGCACTGGACATGTGCACGCAGTGATACAGTTTTTCTGATAATATGAAATATGAACTGATTCAAACCAGTGTGCCTGGGTGTTAAATGCCCTTTGGGGTTGCAGGTTGGTTGTGCCTGTCGAAACTGCCCTCAAGGTGTTTCCAGAATGCAGAGGTTGTGGTGTTGTGTTGTACATCTTAGAGGCTTGGGTATCTCAGCTGTGGGGATCCACAAAGTATTTGGGTCCTTATCCTCTGTTGCAGTACCCTGTCAGGATTGAGCCCTTTGATACTTGATCTCCAAGATGTGTTTCAGTCAGCTTCAAGAAGACAAACCTTCTTTTGAAAAGCCAAGAAGTATTAGCATGCTGCTGCTGGAGGAAAGGTACTTAGAATAACTATGCTCCAGAGAACAGAACTGAGAACATTTGAGGGGGAGAGACCAGAAGATTGCAGTAAAACTAACTGCTAAATAAGGAAACATCATTGGACAGCAGGGCTAACCTTGGGTTTGCTGCTTTGCATTTAACTCCTCATACTGGAACAAAATATAAACAGGAAAGAGCAGAGTGCCCTGATAGAAGAGAGAAATGTCTTTTTTTTTTTCTTTTTTTGTGTCTGTGCTGTCAACAAGTGGAGACAAGACACAGATAGCAAAAAAAACCCCCACCTTGTAACAACCCCCAAACTGTTAGATTGAGGCAATGAAATGCAAAATTGCGACTGTGTTTTGGCATGACTGAGTGTAATGCTGAACACAACCATTAGCACACTTAAGGTGTAGGCTGAAGTGAGTCCCTATTAAGAAAAGTGCATTCTTCAGTTTGATTGAAGATAAGAAGACTTAATCTTACATCTAAGTGTCACCAAGTTTTTTGCTGCATCATGACTTGGTTACATTTTGTGTGTGTGCCTTCCATGCTCAGAGCAGCTGGCTCCTGCAGGACAGAGTAGCTGATAATTGAAGCTTGAGTGTGGTGTAGGGCAAAATATTCTGGGAGACGTGGCTTGGCAAGAATTCAAGGTCTTCCAACAAGTTGCCATTGACTTTATCTCTGTTGTGTTTGCAGAGTGACCTGTATTTCCTCATTCAGTGTAAATCCCAATTTCAGGTACAGCTGCCAAGACTAGAAGAATTTGAGGCATGCACATGCAAATACCTTAATAAAAATAATTTCCCAGATCTTTCTAGAGAGTTATAAAATAATAATGAAGAATATTATGCATTCAGATTAATAGTAGATGAATGTAAATTAAATCTTTAGAGATTCACCCACTGTTTCTGATCTGGGGATTCTCTCTCTTTTTTTTTTCTTTGATTTTTAAAATGCACTTATCCATAAACCCTGGGAGCATGCATGAAAAATAATAATGATTACAGCTTGTACAAAACAAATTAGCAAGAAATTCTTACTCCCCTCTAATTAATTCCCTAATAAATCCCGAACAAACAACTATGTCCTAAACTCACTTAAATTTACAAGGTAAGCAGCAAATGGAAGTAATAAGGGAAATTAAAATATGGCAACAGAAGGTGAAGTGAAATGGGCTGCAGGAGGATGGGCTGAGCGTCCTCCAACAAGGAGAATCGTTTGTCTGCTGGTATAGCACAGGGGGAAGAATGTGGCCATTGAGAGTTGCTGTTGAGTTACTGCACTAGGAACTATGTACATTTGAAGAAGCAAAATATGATTTGTCTTATGACAAACTGATGCTTTCTTATGCTGATGTTGTGCACTCACCTAAAGTGTTTCTCATCTGTTTGGCTGTACTTGGACATCTTCTCTGATACTGTTTGTGTACTTCATCCTCCTTGAGAGGAGCCAATCGTCTTGGATCTGGCCGGGAAAAGCTTTTCTTTGTGTGTGTGTGCAACTTCTGCTGCTTTTTTTTGATGTTCACATAAAGAGCCTGTAAGTATAAATCTTCTTTGGGATAAACCTCCATTGAAATTGTTGGGAGTATCAAGACCTACAAAATAAGCCACTTATGAATTAGTATTTAATGAATTATTCACTTACCTGTGCCATGGTAACTTTATAGAGAAAGTTGTATGGTGATTGGAATAGTGGGAGGTCAAGGATTTGGGTGTAAATAAATATGATTCCTTGAGTTCTATACTATAGAAAAATATCTTCTGTGTTAGTTCTATGGTTTTGGATATTGTTTAGTGCATGTATTATTTTCATATTCAGAAACATGTCAAACTCCATTTTAAAAGTGATTTTTGCTTTCAGTATCTAAAGAAAAATGTTCCTAATTTTGCCCATACTTATTAGAATCTATATAGCTCAGTTCTTAATTCTTTCTAGATTAAATAGCTCTTCTTCCTCTCAACTGATTATACAATGCATATATTTATAGACAATAATCATACCCCTCTTAGCCTTCCTTTTGCTGTTTTGTGGAAGCCAAGCTCTTTTAGTCTTCTCTAGTAAGAGCATACTCCCAGTTCTGTGATTGCTTTTGAAACCCTGTCTATACCTCCAAGTTAAATTCACCTCTGAGTACTGGTGACCAGAGTTTTTCATGATGATGTGTCAATTCTGGCTCATGTAATTAATCAAAATTCAGGCAGAGAAGATCTTCAGAGCTTCCTATGCCAAGAAAAAAATTTATCAGCTTTCTAGATATGATCTGGCTAGCAAGCTCATGTGGCCTCTTATTTTTTTTGTTGTTTTACCGTCATATTATTATATTCCTTTCATCATCTGATCTAAAGCCTTGCCTACCAGACTAATGTGCCTGCAGCTTCTGCGGTCATTTCCCCTCCTTTCCATTTTCTAAAATGTAGATATTTTAGGTTTTCTTCAGTCTCCAGGTCTGGTACAGTTTAGGGTAAGACCAGGATGATTTATTTAAAAAATCTGTTGAGAAATCTTCACCTTGTAATAACAGATATGCTAGCAAAATAACTGATCCCAAGCGATTTTTTTGTCTTGGGGAGAAATCTTGACAACATGTCTTTTAGTGCAGTTTCAGCTTTAAATACACCCCAGAAACCAGACCGTGGACCCTAAAAGCATGAATTGCCTTTATTTACGAAGGTCGATTTTGTGAGTTTTCAGCTATTGTCATTAATGCTTAAGTGTCGTGTTGTAGCTGGAGTCTCCAGTTGGACGTGTGCCTGGACTGTGGATTTTCCAGTTAACTAACACATGCCAGGGCCTTAGCTAGAGAAGTTGGCAGGAATATACATTCTGCTTCTGTACAGTTTTCAGTTGATTATCCTTTTACCTTATCCAACCACGGAAGTCACAGGCGTGTAAGTAGGGCACATATTACTATGTTGAGCCTTAACCTTAAAACTTCTTGCGTTATGTAGGGAGCAGAGCAACTCCAAGATCCTAATCTCTCAATTTTGTTAAATTTAGATATGTAAAAAGTATTTATTGTTTTAATATAAAGAAGCCAAAAGCTTTGGGCTGTTGACATGAATTAAATGTGCTGTCTGCAAACCCCTCTACAAAAATCAACCAGTCAGAAAGAAAACCATTCCAGAACAGTGTAGTTCTGCCAAAACCACCCTCATCTGCTGAAGTCTTTTCTAAAATCATATAATCAGAGCCATAAATATGTTGATATTCTTTTAAATGCATCGAACTTAGGCTGTGTGAGTAGAAAAGGACTTTTACAGAAGAAGTTCAAAGGACTTGATCTTGTTCAATCTTGGAAAAATCTTCTGTTGATTGCCAGGAGATTTGCCTGAGGAGGAGCTGCAATGTCAGGTGCAGTGGTAGGGTGGTGCAGGGCAGTAGGCAGGAGTTGTACAGTGGCTCTTCCACCTGAGATGAAAGTCTCTGCTCCAGCCGTTCACTATTTGGGGCACTCTGCTGAAAGTAATGCACCTTATTTGCTTCAAAAGAAAAACCATAATGCTGGTCGATGCAGTCTGTGCTCCCTTGTTAGCATGAAATAGTAGCAGAAGAACATCACCCCCAAAATATGATATGGCTCTTTCTGGGAAGGTGTTCAGTCATCATAAGCACACATGATTATGACTTTTGGTACAGAAAGAGAAGTTTCTTAATAGAAATACTGCTTTTTTCATCTGCTGCTTAAAATTTCAATTCACTGTACTTTTCCTTGCTACTCTGAAGCTAAAAATTACCAGGTTGTTCTCACTTATGTGAATAAAAATCAGTCAAGTACCTTTATGAAGGCTGCCTACAATATGCTTTGTATTTTCTTTTGAAGCAGGTCCTCCCCCAGCTGCTTTTCTTTTTTGAATATGGCCAGACCTCATCAGTTCTCCTTTTCCTCCTGTTTGCTACCCAGTAGTGTGAGTGGGATGAGCAGCTCCACGAGAGCAATTTTAGCAGAACCAAACCAATTCCAACTGCTACGTTCGAGGTGCTTGTACCCATGCAACTCCCACTGGCAGCTGCTAGAAAACAAAGTTGTTTAGATGAGAAACTTTTGAGCCACTGGTGTGCCTGTATTGCCCTGAACTTGAGACAAGCTCCTGTTGGTGTGGGATTTGCCGTTGTGTCGCAGCGTAGCGCGGTGGGATGCAGCTTCTGAAGGAGTCTCGGATGAGCTCCTCGAAACATTTAAAACAAGAAAGCAGCTGTACAGCTTGTCCACAGCTGGCTGGCCACGGGAGGGAGCATGCTCTAATGGGAAACTAAATGAGCGGGGACCTGTTTCTAGCTCTGCCGGGGAATGATTTCTCACTTGGTTTATGACACATTGCTTATAACCAGATTTGTCTGTGCACGGATTTCTCTAAAAAACATCAGATTCCTGTTGCTGTAAAGTTCCTAACTCTTGTGTAACAAGCTTGTATCCAACTCTGACTCTCCAGGGTATGCTGCCTTTCCTGGAAAGGTAGAGCACCAGTAGTTAAGAGTCTGATGCAAAGGCAGCAGCGTGGTAAGGAGACTGCACGCTAATGGGTGTGCTACTAAGATACGAAGATACATCTCCAGCATTGCCACTGATTTCCTTTGTTCTGCTAGGAGATTACTTCACATACCTGTTTCTCATTTTGTCCACTGATTGTCTTGTGTATTTAGGCTGTAAGATTAAGGATAGTGGCTTGGCTTTGTGGAGTATATACTGGTACTCTGACTAACAGGGGAAGTAATTACTTTTATATACCAAGCTGAGCTTATACCCAGTCAAGCAGTAGTGACTTTGGACTAGAACTGTAGCTTCAGATGTGGATGAAGAGGGGGCAGACTGAAGTCTTACCTGTTGTTATGGAAATCTTTTATTTTTCCAGTGCATTACTTTTAAAATCTGAGATGATTGCTGATCATAACACACTGACTCTTTGGTGTGTCCTTCACCTATTTGTGCCAGTCAGTTTGCTGTGATGAAGGCAGGTAGCAAATCTTTTCATCTGCGTGTTCTTCTTCTTCCCAACTATTTCTTTGCACTAAGACTTGTGTTGCGAAATCTATGCGCCAGTTTCTAGGCTGCTTAGCCACAGTGTCTGTAAATCCAAGTAAATGAAATTTTCCTTAATGAAGCAGCAAAGAACTATATGCATAGGTGCAGAAGACTTGTTTTGCTTCCATTATTAAAAGGGTACTTAGCATGAAAATTCCTTCTCATTTTTTTTCCTAATAGCCCAGTGCTTCATATAAACTGCAGACTGTTTTCCCTCTACTAGAAAATGTTGCTGTTATGTCTCCAGGGATACATTGGAGAGACTGAGCTTTATTAAGATAGCAAAAACTTTTCAGTTTGTGGCTTACTCTTCTGTAGGACTGCTTGCTATAGCCTTTCAGTAGGGATGTCATGTAACTTGGCACTTCAAGAAGAATGTGCAAGCAAAGAAACTTTGCAAAGTATTTGAAGCTCATTCCCAGAGCATTTGAGTCAAATTATAAATACTAGTTCTTGCCTTGCAGTTGCTGAGGTCCTCCGACTCTTTTTGAGTTAAGAACAATTAATGACCACCCAGATGACGCTTAGCTCAGGTTCAAATTTGCAGATAATTCATTTTGCGTTGTAAGAAGTCAGTCTGTTCAAGTGATTTTTGAAAAATTTCCATGCCCTTTGATACCAACCCCCTTGAAATTGTTTGCTTGGAGAAGATTATCCCACCATGCAGTTAGAGTTGATTGTAGTTGTGGTCACCTCACCAGGTGCTTTAACCAAGAGTGCTGGGACAGTCACCTAGGGAGCCAGGTGTAATGGGGTCCCAAGTGCATCACTTTCCTCCTTGTCTAATGAACCATGTTTATTTTCTTGCAGAAGGCAGAACAGGAGAGGCTGAGGAAGCAAGCCAAGGAGCTTCTCTGGAGAGGGCTGGCTGGGAACTCACTGGGGAGGGAGGGTGGTGGGAGTCAAAGCTGTACTCTGAATTGGACGAAGCACTAACCTTAACCATTCAGTTGCCTGAATGAATTGGGGCTGAATGCCACGAGTTGTAAAGAGGGCATGTGTCTGCCTGGACTATTTGGTCAGAAATGCTAGTCCAGACCTAAGGTGCTCGTGTGGCCAAAGCAATGTTTTTAAAACCATCCCTTCTTGTTGGCCAAGCGGCTGCACTCTGTAAGAGGAGCACATCTACATTTCTTGCTTCCATCTCCATCACTCCTTGCCTTAAGGGATGCCTCTTAGCACCATAGGTAGCAGAAGAAATGGCAGAGCACCTCCACCAGCTCTGGGGGGAGATACAGTGCTGATGATGACAAACAGCTCCCCACTTAAAATGATACTCAAGAGAGAAAGGTCCAGAAGTTGAACTTCCCCTTTGCGTATGGTGGAATGTGCCCAGCCTCATGCTCTGAATAGGCCTGAAGTGGATGGGGCTGTGGTGATTTTCTGCCAGTGTTTATTGGCCAGAAAGGAAGAGCTTGAAAATAAGTGATTTTGAGTGAAGTAGTGAGGGCAGCAGAGTGTTTTCTGTCTCTCTTGCCCCTCAGGAGTAGCTGTGCCTCTTGCTGTTTTTTTTTTCATTGTGGGTGCCAGGATAGTGGATTTGTTTTGGGCTTTGGATTTTGAAATAGAAGTTTAGAAGGCAGAGAATTCAGGAATTGCTTTAACCAAGTTGGAACACACAGAAAGTTTTAATAACCCTTTGGGAAGCCAATGGCTAATCTAGACATATGCATCCAGTTTAACCAGAGTATTTGTTCCATTATTTGAATGCCTTGCAATTGCTTCTTCATAACCTTTGTGAGGAGGGTATCACCTGCAAGGAGCTAGAAGAGGTCTGGTTGTTTTGGGCAGGCTAGAAAGCTACAGCATTAATATAATCATTTTCAATGGCTTGTTAAAAAGAGTAGGTGGGAAGGTGATAAAATATTTTGAACTTGTGAAGAACAACTTTATGCAGGTAAAAACTTTGCTATTGTCAGAGTTCTATCACTGACTTCAGTATGTACGTGCTACTGTGCTGCTTGCTTATTGACACAGCTGATGATTTTGATGCCTGATAATTGAATTGTGTGCTGCCAGGAGCAAGCATGGAGACAGTTTCTTCAGGGACTGACTCTCTCTAGTGGGATGCAGCTTATGAATTATATAACGGGACTTTCAGGGAAACACAGCGCTACCTTAGCTCAGCTCCAATTAATGTCATTGACAGCCTTGCTATTTCTTCTTGTAGCCCTTGATACAGGTTTCTGTTAAATCAGCCTCACCCGTTCTCCACAGTTTGCCTTTGGGATGAGGAGACAAATCGCTGTGTTTCATTCAATTTGTTCTTAATGATAACGGGGAAAAATAGGTATGTTTTTAATAGGGACTTATATATGACATCACCTACCTATGGAAGCATCCTTTCTAAATTAGCGCTGAACGTTCACTCTCACTGCAGAGAATTTCAGTCCTGGAATTAATCTGAGTGTGGCTGATTGATCAGGACACTGTCAAAATCTCTGAAACCTGAATGAAGTGTATTCTATAAATCGTTGTAAATTACTGTGTTTGCATACACATTTACTCTGCATCTATAGGGCCAGATACTTCTTTAGCATAACTTGTAATTGTTCCCGATCAGATTCACTCATAGTTTTATTTTAAATAACATTTTTAAAATGTAGAATAAAAATAAAAGTAACTCAGAACTGCATAGTTTTTTTACTTCAAGAAATATTCAATGTTTTCATGTTCAGAAAATGATAAAATGGAGTCTTCCAATGTTAAAGAAACATTTCATTATAATTAACTATTCCCAATAGAAGATGTTGTTTAAGTCTCTGTTTGAAGTTTGTTTCTGCAAAATGGCCTTTTCCCTTTGAAAACTTTCACCAGATGTTGCCATCCAGTAGCACTAAATGGAGCTTGTTTACAAAACTGGCTTAGTTTGTCAAAGTTTAGTTTGCTAGCACTGTATCAGACAAAATTTGAAGGCAGTGTTGTGTCTTCTGTTAGATGGACTGGTAATATTTAGAAGAGTTAGTTAAGCTTTCAGGCACACAGTTTCTTCTTCAGATTTGAAACTAGAAGCAACAGATTTCAAAGCTAAGTGGAAAATGAGTTTTAAGAGTTTAATTAGGTGTGCATCAGTTTGACCGTATCCCTAAACAGCAATGGCTACAGCAATATGACTGTGAGAACTGTGCTCCACAGTTGCCGGCAGCACGCACCAACACTTCATACAATGGGAAAAAAGAACATCTGACCAGAAGGGATGTAGAAATTGAGGTTGAACAAACACAGGTCAGAGCAATGCAAGACGACTCAGCCACAGTGAGTACTTGGAGCCTTTTGTTAGGCATATAAGTAATTAGATATTGGGACCAACTAACCCATGCAGCTGTTGTAATGCACACCCACTTCTGCTACGTCTCCTTGACATAGTTTTTGTGAAATTCTGTAGAACACTTGATCCCACTCTCAGCCCGGCGTGCTGCCAGTGGGTCTTCAGCAGAGCTCCCCAGTGGGATCGATGAGGAATCCTGCTTTGTAGCTGGGGTTACATCACAAGCAAGTTCCCAAGACACTGTGATTCACTTGGCATCGTTTGGGGCAGTTTAAAATTGGACTGAGCCAGATCCTCAGCTGGTATAAATTGGTGTTACTATATTAAATTCAGACGGGTCTAATTATAAGTGCTCAAGCAGTAACTGAGGGTTGCACAATTCATTGCTTTTGTGAGTGTGTGCTCACCCGTAACAGTGAGATTGCACAATCTAGCCCTATATGAATGCATCTCTGTCTCAGCTGCTAATTGAAAACAAACATGGTAGGATTAATAATTCAATTCTCTGGAATTTCTGTATTATAAATTACTGGAGTGATCTACGACTTGCATTAGGAGATGTTACTCTATTGCAAGATTAGTAAGTCCTAACAGCAATGACTAAAGGTCTCTAAGCAGGGAAAAGTTGGACTTGCAGAGGTTTTTTTGTTTGGTGGGTTTTGTGTTCGGTTTTCTTTTTCTTTTTTTCTTTTTTTTTTTTTCCTTTTTCCAGTTGCTATGGCTTTTGTGCCTCACAAGGCAGAGTGCAGTTTCCAAGCCTGCATGGAGGAAGTCAGCAGCAAAACTCCTGTTGACTTAAGCAGAGGAGGGCTTGGGCTGTTTTGCTGCACAGGAAATGGGGTATTTTTCTCTCCAGTATTTAAGTGTATTTTCCCTTTACAAAAGTCTGCCCATGTTTTGCAGTAGAGAGATAGGAAATTGTCTTTTTTCTCATTTGTGAGGAAGTTGCTCTCTGTCCTCTTAATTAGTTGTTTGAAAGATGAAAGCAAGTGCCCAGGGGTCAGGGAATTCCAGGAGGTTTGGTATTTTTGAATCAAGGAACTTCTAAGAAATGGCACATTATGAATTCTGATTTATCCAAGCCCTGCTGAATGCTGCCTGCAGAGGCACTTTGTGGATGCATATCCTGCTCTTGTCTACTTAATTTAGAGCATAGGCTACAGTACCTATCGGGCTATTGCTTCTGCAGACCTGAACATACATATCAAATGTACTTCTGGAAGCTGGACCATTCCTTTCTGATACCTGATGGTGGTTGAGACTTTGGACTCTATTTTCCTGTGGCTTCCATAATTAGTCGCCTAGGAGAGAACCCCCACAAATTAAGTGGTCTGGTCAAATAGAGATATAAAGGATTATAGGGATAGGATTATAAAACCGTCTTTCTGCGTCAGCGAGGTAGCAGTGCAGCAAGGCCATAAGATGAATGTTTAGGGGGTCAACCTTTCCTACAGCCATGCCAGCTGGTCTTGTCAAAGTAGCCCCACAAAACTCCACTCTTCCATATTCTTCTTAGACTGTCCTTGCTAGGTCTTAGGTCCTCAGGCTATCACATTTTCTGCAAGCAGCTTGGTGGCATGCAAGCGGCTTGAAAGTAGTAGTCAAAACTCCGAAACAACCCTATTCCTCCTCATCCATCCGGGAGGGTGCAGACCTGAGCAGGGTTGTTCAGGTTCCTTTTACTGTCCTTGGGGGTGCTGGTCATTGCCTTTTCCTTTTCTGTATCTCTTTCTAATGTGTGCTATTCCATTTAAAAGGGTCTTTTTATGTTTGTGTTATGGGAGGTCTAGTTGCACTTTTCAGAGTGTATAAATGATTAATTCTGCTGTTTTTTTTTTTATTAAAAAAGCTAAAATGCCAGACCAATCCAACCAAAAAAACTTCTGAAATTCACTCTGTGTGTGGCTCAGCATCTTTGTTTAAGATCCATTTTTCTTCAGCATCTTTCATTTCTCTCGTGTTTGCTGCTAAAGCCTTTGTCTGTAGTGCTTGTCAGTCCTTTTATTCAGCAAAATCTTATTTTTACATGCTCTACATGTGCCTGTAGCTTCTGTGGAATGTTTCACAGTGGGCTGGAGACCACTTCAGGGTGTGAGTATCATTTGTTGTATATATAAGCCCTGGCCTCTCAGCCCGAAGGCCATGTTCTTGTCCGATAACAGCAAATCTGGGCATATCCGCCCTTGCTGAGTGCATCGTCTGTAGATCTGAAGTGCCATCGTCTCCATGCTCCGCTCTGCACGTTGCTCTGTGCATTTCTGCTGATGGACTTTCAGCCTGTCTCTGCCCTGTCTTGGCTTTCCTTTGCTTGATGTTCACAGAATATGCTGGCTTTCAGCCCTGGTTTTCTTTCCAATTTCTTGCCTTTTGCATGGTGTTGTCTGGTGTCCTTCTCACTGTAATTATGTCATGACTCTTCTGTTTCCCACCTTAGTTCTTGCTCTGAGAGTGATAAACCCAAATGTAGCTCTGCCATGTTTCATTATTTTCACTTCTGCCAGTATCTAAATGGACGCATGCATTGACTCAAAGATAAACCCTCCAGTGTGCCATTTTCCTGTTTTATTTGAAGTTGCACCTGCTGCAATACCTGCATACAGAGCTATTTCATAGTGCTTCTTTGGCTTTTTTCTCTCTGATTACTTTTTTTTTTTTTTTTCTGTGTTGCCTTCTACTGGTATATCCCAGGTGGTAACATGATGTAAGTGGCACTGTTATGTTTCACAGAAACAACTTGAGAGAGTAACAGAGTCATTCTCTTCTCCCACCACTTCTTTAAAAGAAAAGCGAGGGGGAACAAATTCTGTTTTAATTGAAAAATAATTTGTAGCATCTCCACAAGCACTAGGAGTATCATGCTGCATTTTGAGATGCAAATGTGACATGGACTAGATTTCAGAAGAAGTAAAATACATGGAGACGTATTTGCACTACTCCAGCATTGCTGGGACTCGAGACATAAATTCCACTGAGAGAGGAATGATATGAATGTGGGAATGTTATTGTAAAACCCAGGGACAGATCTGTGGCTGGTAAAAATCAGTATTCTTTTTTTACCATTGTAATCATTTCCTTTTGGTGAGGAGCAGAACCCATCCAGGCCTGGAGACCAGTCACGTTGGGAGATAGAGAGCTAGTGCTTTCTGTCCTATGCAATTTTTAGATATTCCTTATGCAGTTGTCTCATCAAATAGTGAGAAATTACCAAGACTTTGGTGCACTAAGGGCTTTTCTGCACTCAGAGTATTGAACTTTGCCCTAACTCCTGATGTCAGTTGTGCTCGTGCTGGGCAGGATAAGGGTCAGTGTAGTTTAGATCTGGGAACAAGATCAGCTTCAAACTGGACCTGAACGTTGGGTTTACAAACCCATCAGGTGCTCCTGAGTTGGAACAGGGGCAGCTGTAGACAAGCTTTTATGCACAGCAATTAGCAGTCCACCTGAGAGGCTGCAGCATGGTCAGAAGAGTGCTTGTGTCCATATGCCTTGTGTATTAGTGTAGTTTGGGTTATTTCCTAAGGAAGTTTACAAAATACCACCTTTTACAATCCTGCCTGTACTTCTTTCTAATCCCTGCAATTTTTTATACCCTTGTCCTCTTTCAGGCAAGAGCAAAAAATAAAGATTTCAAAAGTGCAAGTTTTCCCTAAACAGGCTAGATGAAGAGGGACAAAAATGCTCATGCCAATTCAGCAGGCACTACAACAGAAGGCAATTAGGATTGATATAGGGGACAGAAGGGAATGTGATGAATGAAAGGGCATATGAAAATTTGGTGGTAAAGCTTATGTCTTAGTAGCCAACAAAGGTCTACAAGAGTTGTGGAGGAGTGGGTCCCTTAAAATGAAAAAGAAATAAGGATACAAAGTAACCCATGGCAAAATAACAAGTCCATGAGAAATTTTTTTTTTCTTTTCTCCTTGGAATTAAAAAAAATGTTGCAGCTGTGTCCGGCACAGAGATTTCAAATTCTCTGCACAGTATTTGCAATTACTACTGGAAGGCTGAAATGCATTGAACTGGTGTAGCTCTATTTGCAGCATGGTCACACTCCTGCTGAAGTACTTTTAGACTATATTTAGTACGTAATTGAGCCATGCTAACATGGGCTATTAGTCCAAATGCTAGTGTAACTGAGGTGGACAGTATTAAGATGTGCTTTAAGATTGTCAAGTAATGCTAAATCAGGTCAGATGTTCTTGCTGTGTCTCGCAGGACAGTTGGTGTTGCTGCTGTCAAAGCAAGAATACTGCCGTGTGGATGTGCGTGCCTGCAAGGGAGCCAGCAGCTGGGAATCGCACTGCTCCAGTCTCCAGCATCCTTCCTCCTTCCAAACACTCCCTGCCCATAAATGTTGAGGCATTCAAGAAAGAACCAACATGGCAACATCCAAAAATGCCCTGTTGCAGGATGAGATAGGGGAAAATGGTGTTGGCTGAAGGTTGTAATTTGCTGCGTGTTTGGACAGGTGAATGCTCCGTGCTGATCCCAGAGGGGTGGGTGCACCTCGCTGGGCTTGCACTGGCAGCCTCACCCAGGGCACCGTGGGCTCAGCTCAGCCCAGCTCTCATCCTTCCCATGTTGCCAGGCACCGGCAGGGAGGGTGGAGACCCGAGAGGTTATCGGTGAAAGGAGATTCTTCATGTTAAATTTGTATAGGGGAGGACAGGAATTTGCCTAACAGAAGCTGTCATCACGTGCCAGTTTTGTTCCAAGTATGGCATGTGTTGTATAACCCACAACTTGAGAATAACGTTATGAACTATGAAAGTACATGGGTTTTGTTGAGCAGCAGTCACTAAAATTGTTGGAACCTGTTATCATTGTAGGTATAACACTTCTTGGATTTTATGTGCACTTCTCAAAATGTTCTGGCAATAATAAAGGAGGTTTTCTATTGCAGAGGCAGGGTTTTCTGTTTGTAACATCACCTTTTTCACACTGTGGCTAGCATCAAAATGCTTAAATTGTATTAAACAGAAAAAAAAAGCACAGCAGCTGGTAGTTAATGATCAAGGAAATAAACTTGACTCATGGCTTCTATATATTCTGTATATCTTAAGAGAACTGCAGATTTTTAAGGAAACCAAGTTTATGTGTCTCAGGTCTTCGTATTACTATTCAAACAGCTTAAGTGCAACAGAGCACTCCTTGAAACTGTTTTCAGTTTGGACAGGCATCGCTGCAAACAGACAAACCCCTGACTGATGTGGGAAGTGAGGCATTGTTAACACAAGAAGCCTTTTTGACTAATGTAATAATTATCTGTGTTGCAATTTTTCCTTCTAGGAGACTGAGCTGCTAGATATCAGCCTTGTCAAAGATGCCAGATGCGGAAAACATGCCAGAGCTCCCAAGGTAGGAATTTTTGCTCTGTGCTTACATGTTACATTAATGACCTAGATAAAATAGAATGGGAATTATATGCAAGAATTTGAAATAATAAAAGTTCCCATAGCTAATAAGTATTTTGTCTTTTCTGATGAGAAGTGTTACAATTCTTGAGCTGTTGTCATTTGATTTTGTATATAAAATGCTGGTGGAAGCTCTGCTGGCAGTGAGGGAACAAAAATCCTGGTTTGTCAAGGTAAACTTACAGAAGTTCCTGACTTCCCTGATGGCAAGGAGCTGATAGTTGTTTAGGTCCGTGTTGCATTTTATGCTGCCTGTTTTCCTCTTTCAGTGCCTCTTGAGGTCAGAAAGAGTTTTGTGTTTGTTTTTTTTTTAAACTGTCATCAGAGAGGTCAGCATATCAGCTCCCTTAGGTCCGCTCTGATATATTGCATACTCCTTTGCTGTCTCTAAAGACAGTAGGTTGTAGATATATGGTCTCTCTGGTGTTTTTGTTTGGACAGACACTACACATGAGAGAAAAGCTGAAACACTCAGCTCTGGAAGCAAGATAGTGCCTCGGGGAATCACAGCAATGATAGGAAAAAAGGAGATCTCCCTAGGGGCCTGAAAGTATGGCTGGCCTTGCTGCTGCTTAGCTGCGGTTGAACCGGTGGCATTGAAACAGTCCAAAGGAATGCTTCTCCTACCCTCATCTGGGGGGAGGAAAATGACTGGGTCTGGATGGCCGTGGCTTCCGCGGAGCCTCCCGCCGGGCTCCCTCTTCCTTACATCCAGCCCTGGGTCAGGCCACAGCCCCACGGGCTCCTCAGCCCCTTGAGGGTAGGCATTAGAAATGGAAAAGATTGCTTCTCTGTGTCAGAATGTGATTGCATTTATCTCTGAACAGACTATTCAAATTTGGTTTTCAAAGCTTTCCATGTACTGTTGGCAGCATTTTAAAGGCTGAGTTATAATTGAAATGCAACAGAAGTACTTTATGACATCCACATTAATACCAAATGAGTTCACCATGATTAATGGTTCTATGATGAATAGCAATAAAGTATTAACAATGTCTAGAACATTATTTTAAAATGCTAGCTGCTTTACAGAGGACATTCATGTTCTTCTAACAAAATGTTTTTAGCTAAAATTTATGCATAGCTATTGCCTCGGTGACTTTTATTTATTAGGTTACATAAAGGCTGTTTTCGTTACAACATGTTACGCATTTGACAGCAGTGGCATTAAATGAAGGGTATGAGAAAATCCTGACTTTTAGGGTGGTGAAATGCACCACCTGTGTGAATGAGTTTGCTTTTTGTCATTGATTTGTGTGTGGGCAGAATGAAAACAGCACCTGGGTTGGCTGTTGATAGGATCTTGCAAATGGTGTGAAATAAAACGCTCATTTTGGGGCCAGTCATGTGGGTTTTGCTTTGATCCACGTTGTGGGGCTGAGCAAAGAGGTGTTGACTGCAGGTGAGCGAATGTTGCAGAAGCCCTGTTTGTGTCATGTCACAGAAGATCTAAAACTCATATAGCAGCGGGAAGGCTTGGCTCTAAGTCAAGCAGTAGCAGCTTGTGATTGCATGGAGGTTTCTAGTAAAAACCATGGTATATTGGCTTAAGAGAGCAGCACCACGTATGCATGATACTTGTCAAAGTTCCCAGCTTTTCAGAGGCTCTTTTCCACAGCTCTACTTCCAGGTGGGAGCAACACTTGCTCTCAGGTGAGCAAAAATAATGAACTATGGTTAGGGGTAGTTCCTGTGTTGGAAAGCAAGCTTCCCTCTTGTAGTGTGCAAAGAAGTCATTCACAATCTGCTCATTGCATGGTAGAAGTGTGATGCACGTTGTGATTATGTTGTGATGATGACTCTGAGCTGTATCCAGCAGAATGGCTCTGGTGTGGTTCACTGGTACCTGCAGAGCCCCAGCCTGTGGTATAAGCTGCAGACATGGAATGGAGTTTAGCTGCCTCAGCAACAAATACTTCTTACTGCCGTGGTACTACTTAACGTAGGTTTATTAGCTATACCAGAAGTTAATCTCCCATGATTTGGTGGGATCATCACTGACTTTGGAGCTTGCTTCCTGTAGTAGCCTTGCCAGGCAGACAGGACAGCATGCTGTTGGGCATTGATGCAGCTTTCACTGTAAAAAAAGAGATTTAGGTGATTTTCTTTTTGTTCCCCTGCCGCCCCTCCCTCTGCCAGTAGTCTTGGACAATTTTTATACTGCATTAGGGGACTTTGACCAGTCTATGAAAATTTTGCAATCTATTTTCAGAATTACAACAGTGGATTTCATCTGTGGGTTGTCATTAAAAACTTAAGAAATTAATGGGAATCTTTAAACCTCATATAGTGTTTTTCTGATCTGCTACCTTTTGATAGAAATAAGTGTCATCTTTAATAAACCTTGACTTTTCTAGTAAATAAAAAAAATTAAATTATTTTTTATTTTTATAGTAAACTAAATTTCAGTGTCACTAACGACACCCATAGTAAGCTACCGGAACCTGTTAGGTGTGCTGCTAAAGAACAACATCAGTAAGTAATGGTTTTAGAGGACTATAAGCAGCCATAGTGTCCTGGTTTCAGCTGGGATAGAGTTAACTGTCTTCCTAGTAGCTGGTACAGTGCTATGTTTTGAGTTCAGTATGAGAAGACTGTTGATAACACTGATGTTTTCAGTTGTTGCTCAGTAGTGTTTAGACTAAAGTCAAGGATTTTTCAGCTTCTCATGCCCAGCCAGCGAGAAAGCTGGAGGGGCACAAGAATTTGGCACAGGACACAGCCAGGGCAGCTGACCCAAACTGGCCAACAGTGTATTCCATACCATGGGACATCCCATCTAGTTTAGGAACTGGGAAGTGGAGGCGGGGAATCGCCGCTCGGGGACTACCTGGGTGTCAGTCGGCAGGTGGTGAGCAATTGCCCTGCGCATCATTTGTACATTCCAATCCTTTTATTATTGCTGTTGTCATTTTATTAGTGTTATCATTATTAGTTTCTTCTTTTCTGTTCTATTAAACCGTTCTTATCTCAACCCACAGGTTTTGCTTCTTTTCCCAATTTTCTACCCCATCCCACTGGATGGGGGGGAAGTGAGTGAGCAGCTGCGTGGTACTTAGCTGCTGGCTGGGGTTAAACCACAACACATAGTTACCAAAAAACTTTCTTCCCCATCACTGTCTGGTATACACACTTCTTCCCCATATGCTGCCATATCCACCAGTGGGGATGTTTCTTTGGTAGCTTAATTAATATGCTAAGCTCTTGGTCTTTTTGGTGGCTAGAAACAGAGTCTGTTCTCATTCTGCATTCAGTGTACCTTCTGCACAACCATCAGTATTCTTAATTTCTGAAAAAGAGACAGAAACACAAAGTATTTCTCAGTTAGTTTCTCTTTCAGCCTTGTTGGTTGACATTCACTTTTCACAATATTTTTCTGTAAGTCCAGACATGCAAGAACAATCACAAAATATGTATGTTTGTTGTTGCATCTTCTAGTCATTACCATAAGGAAAAAAAAACCCAAAACCTTTTTCATTCTGCACTTTAAGAACACGTAAAGGTAGCATGAGGAATGAGCTGAGATCTCCTCAAAGTTAGTATGTTAGCACAAGGTTGCAGCTATGCGGGTGGTCAGCTCTGCTTGGCACTTGGAGTGCAAAACCACTTCTACTTCTCCAGCTTCTGCTTTGTGATGATTGCTAGAGTCTCTTGAAACCTCTCTCTTGTTCTTCCCGTTCCCTGGAGACTTAAGAGCAGAGCACCAACACTATTCCTGGCCATGACACCAGCATATGGGAGTAGCTCAGAAAGGCGTCTGCATCTGCAAAAGAAAGACCTTCCTGAGCAGACCTAAGGAATAGTTACTCAGAAGACCTGGATGAAACTACGTAGAGTAGCCCAGCACTAGACCAATGATGGTAATTATTACTTGCTCTCTCACACTTCAGGGTGCTGTAATGAATTTGCGGCTGCCTCTGAGAAGTGCTGTTACCATGTGGATGGTGTAGAAGCCTAGAGCCTCACCTCAGCTCCTCTGGGTGTAAGAGTGGCTTTGTGTTTATCTTTCTAGGAAACACAAAACTTTTTTTCATCCATGGCAGTGTCCACCAACTCTTCCAAATGGTGCTCAAGGCTGGGAAGATGAGACAAATTCAGGAGACTTGCACAAGTCTCTTGTCCTATTTTGGGTGCCTAATGGCACCCAAAGGGAATTTGTAGATTTAGGGGTTTAGGTAGACCCTGTGGTTCTTGGGCAGAGAGTCAGAATGGTTTTACAGTAAAGGAAGTGGGGCACAAAGATTAAAGGTTAGATCAGTCGGAGTGTTTAGGCATCTGAAAACAAGCCTGTATGTCTTTCATAGGAACTTAGGTTTCTGATGATGTAGAAGGGAGATCTTTAGTAGGTACCAAAACACTTGATGCTTGGGGGATGAGCAGATAGTCCTCTGACCCCAAATCAGTAAGTAGTTTACTCAAGTGACCCCTGTATTACTGAGAAGCTTCAGCATTGCTGCCTTTTTCCACATTGTCAGGGATCAGTCCCGTCTTCAGCTGCTATTTTCAGGAATGGTAAGACAGTTTTCCGTCTTAATGCAATGTATGTGCAAATCTCAGGTAGCACAGAGCACTGCAGCAGATCTCTAAATGAGAAGAAAAATGAAAGTAATGTTCTGAAGAGAACAAGAAAAGACTTATTAATTGTGTATATTAGGAGAAAGTGCCTGAATTCAAAATACAATGAAATTTATACAGAAGTGAGGGAATTATGAGATGATTATCAGGACTTTGCCTTTTTAGTAAGCGTTAGAATTGTTTAGGAAGAGAGCAAGAGAAATTTTGAGAATAGGAGATTAATATGCAGTTCATTTTTTCCTTTGGAACACATGACTGCCCATAAATTCAATGCAGCCCTTTTGAAGCATGGCATGCCTTTTCTCATAGCTTTCAGGGACTGAGAGCTGCCACTGGTGTCAGCAAGGGTGCAGCGTCAGGATGCTCAGGGCTCACATTTTTTGTATTTTGAAATACTGAAGGAATGTGAAAATCATTAGTAGCGATGAACAATTATTTATTTCTTTTATTTGCAAATTACCTGTTAGCACTCTCTCAAGCTTTGTTTTGATGTGCAGACAAATGAAGAGACATCTTTTCCCTTGTAAAGTTTAGTGAAGAGGTCTGCAAAATAAAATAACACGAAGAGTGAAGAGAAACATACACTTTTGTACAATGAGACATAGAAATAGCTCTGAATATTCACATACCTTCTGTGAAGCATGGAAGTGCCACTCAAAAGAGTGTCCATGTTCTTAAAAGGGAGACATAGCTAAAAATGTCACGCAGCAGTAAATACTGGTGAAAGGTTAAGTGCTGAAAATTTGGCAGCTGCAAGCATGCTCGCAAGACTAGGGAAGTCACACTTTTAACCATCTTGTATTTACTTTAGCCAATAACAGTTTCTATGGAAACTAAAATCTTAATGCAACTGTGTAAGTGTTTTTAGTAGCAAGAAGAAATATCAGGATGAGTTGGCAGGAATAAGGAAATAACCCTATGGCAAATGTTCATATTGAAAACTTTCGATGCATTTGATCAGTCTGTTTTCTCTCAAAGATACCATAAATCATTCAGCAGGAAATAAATTTCTTTAAATGACATATGCTGTGGAACCTGTAGGAGATGAAATGATGAATGATGGAATCACTCTAATGCCAAAATGTTTATAGAGTGTAGTCCCCAATTTTAAAAACACTCGCAGCTCCACTGCCCCAGATTTTCTCTCTGTAACAAGGAAACTCTACAGAGGAAAATAATTAAGCTTTCTTAATGTCAGAAATTTGCCAAGACCTCAACTACTATTTGTATCATCACCAGACTCTCTGTATTCAGTGGATTTTCTTGAAATGCTCAGGTAGACTGAGATGATTTCAGGAGTACCTCAGCTGTAATTGAAAAACTACACACTTCTATCTCACTGCAGAGGGTTTGCTGGCTTCTAACACATCTGTAGAGAAAAGTCAACATTTTATGAACTAGACGGGCTCAAAAACTAAAAGGAAAACTAACAAGGAAAGTCTAAATAATTATTTAACTGAAAATCTGATGCTTTTCAGGGAAATGAGGAGGTGCAAGTCTATTTGAATTGTCAGAGCCATCAAGACTGCTGTCTTCTGTGTCTGCTTCTGTACTCCATTGCGCTGACTTAGAATCAGTAGGGTTTTACTGACATTTGGGTATAATTTATGCAGAGAAGCAGAAAGTAAGACTGCTCTCTGTTATGTTGTTAATAATCTCCTATTTCTTTCTCTGTTTTTTAACTCACTGTCTGAATTTACAAATGCAGGTGAAGAACTTTTTGTGAACCCACCCAAAGCACACATACGCAAGTAAATAAATCGCAGATAACGCTTGGTTGATTTGCCTCAGAATAAGGCTCTAACTTTCTAATTTGCGAGTCCAATGACAAGAGCCTGTCAAAATAAACCTAATTCAATCACTTGCTTTCCTTATGGTATGTGAACTTACATTTTTGCTGGCAGCCCATGATTTTTATGGTCAGGCTGTTTGTTTTTCTTTTATCAGGAAAGCAAAAGAGGCCTCTGTCACTTTTGAAATATTTGAAAGCCGAGCAGTTATTAATTTCTTTATGATAAAGTCTGTGCTGGGACAATTATGTTGTATTTTAATAACCATCCTCATTAGACTGCTTGTGGGAAATGGCAGATAGATTTTCTTTTTTTCCCCTTTTTGGTCCACTCAGTAAACTCCCTGGAAAAGTCAGTTGCTTACATGGAGCGCACAGGAGAGCAACAAGCCTGCCCTTTGCAGCACTGACTTCTGTTGCTCTGCCTGTCTCAACTGCTGCTATTGCTGTTATTTTTATCTGCTGATAAATGCTCGTTGCTTTCCCTTCAACAACCTTGGTGCTAAATTAGAAACCGTACTGTAAATTATGCCTAAGCAATGTTCTATTTCTGCCAAAAAGAAATAAAAACGGAATATGCATGCAGCTCACCTTCTTCCCACTCACCATAGGGATAACAGTGACATCCTCGAACATCCCACCCAATTTGTTTGTTCTTCTACATGACTGCTTTTTTTCATAATGATGATTAAATTACATAAACATTTTCCCTAGGTTGAGTTTAATTTATTAAGGAAGGCTAAGATTAATTTCTTTGGATGATATTTGACCAGTGTTCACATGGTTGCAGTTGTAAAGATGGGGAAATACAAGTAGCTGAAATGCTGCAGAGAGCGTAGGAGCTGTGGTCACTGTGAGACCGAGGGAGTTTTCCCTCGGACCCTCCCTGGCAGGGGGGCATGAGCCTTGCTCTGCCCTTTTCTGCCCACTTCCCTGCAGCTTGGCATCGCCTCTCTTCAGCAGGCTGAACAGGCTCCTAATGGCCCTTGGCGTCTTTCGCTCTTCTAAATTTTCCCCACCTGTGCAGTCTTTTTTCAGAAAAGGTGTCCCCACTGCCTGCAGTGAAGTCCTGCTGCTTATTCAGGAATGAAGGCAAGTTTCTGTATGGCTAGGATGCTTTTGAGTTTGTGGGGTTTTTTTGTTTTCTTTTAAATCTGTTGAAAGTTAACTTCTTTGGGGGAGGGTCTCATCTCCAAAGATAAAGTTGTCGATGCTGCTATCCAGGGAGCGCGGAGAACAGGTCTTCACTTCTCTATCACCTGCAGAAATGTCACCATCAGAAACTTTATTCGTGCTTTTCTGGAAGCAAAGCAAAACTTTCTGAAAATGCAGACGAAGCCTGGAGCATTAAGTAGCCATTTTCTTTCTGCTTCGTCGGGTCACAAGTCATGTCTCAAACAGGGTGGCTTGCTTAGCGGAGCGGATGAGCAGAAGCGTTTTTGCACCTGCGCTCTGAAGCCTGCAGAGATTCCTTGCCTGCTGTGGGGTGCGGTTCACTTGGCTGCTCATGCCTAAGGCTGAAGCCACGGCCGAGACAATCGGCATCCCAGTGCACCACCAGAATGGCCCAAATTGGTGAAGGTGATTTTATTTACAACCCTCTAGTCCTCAGGGAACTGGGACCTTTTCATAAGCTTGTCATATGCTGTATAACTTAGCTCTCTCTGGGTAGTTCATCAGATTCACTATTTACTAACATTCAGGGTATGGTAGAAAGCACAGGGTTTTGTCCAAGGCTTTCTCTATGAATCGTTGCCAAAAAGATTTAATTATTTTTTTTCTGCTTGCTGACGGTTTCAGTTAGCTTTCTGTGCTGCTTGGTTTTATGTTTTTCTTTGTTATATTTTTAAAACATACATCTTCTTTCTGTTTGTATACTTTGATGTAAAAGTACGCAGTACAAAGTATGTAACAAGAAATTCTGTATTTTAAGAAGCACAAAGGCATTTTATAAATTTGATTTTAAAACTTGACATTTAAATTTCAAAAGGTAGACACTGCTCAATTAAATGTGATATTTGAGTTGCTGAGAACACCAGAGGGTATCATCAGTAAAGCTGTGCTTTAAATGCTACTGCTGAAGATGCTTTTGAATAAACCTGTATACATCTTTTTTTTTTTTTTCCTCCTTTTCTTTTTCCTCTTTAGTATGACTTTTTGTGTGATTTTGAAGAGAGATTGACAGAGACAGCTTTGTGTGCTCTCACAATACTCCCAAACTATTTTAAATCCATACATACGCCACTCCCGTGACCTTTCAGACTGCAGTGGTAGGGGATTAAAGTAGCACACTGGAGGGCGTGGACTCATCACTTAATTAAGCATGTGCCTCATGCAGATGTGAAGTTCAGTGCTATGGTAATATTTCCTGTGATAGTGTAGTTGACTGTAATCACCTCCATGCTGTTTCAGCTTGGAGGTTTAAATCCCTCTTCTTGCCTTTCCCTGCCACGGGTTAGCACTCACAGGAGGAGAGGTGGGTTGCAAAGTGGCATATCTCGGCTGGGAGGTACCACTTCTGGCGAGCCTCACGGTTGCATCGCTTGGGCGTGATGGTGGTATGCTGTCACCGGCTTACCTCGGTGACGAGGCCGTATCCAGTGTTGGCAGCCTTTTGACAACATTTGTGTTGCTGATCAGTATTGTGGGACATGGATGTCTTATTCCTGCCTTCACAACTAATAACGCTAATGAGATGAGAATGTAGCTGGGACAGCATGTCCAGCCGCAGCTATCACAAACCCACACCCACTGTCAATCAGGGTAAAGCTCACTTGAATCTGATAAATGGTATTTTTACAGTGGCTGGCACAAAATTTAAAAATTCCTCAGACAATATAAAGTTATTCCAGAGGTGGTTTTTTGTGATGCTAAGGTGTTAATATTGCCTGTCAATGTCCTATATTATCTGTTATCTTGTACCCCCTGTGTGTTCATATCCACATGATACCTTTTGGCTTGCACTAAGATATAAAAATTGGGGAAAGTACAGCCCTTTTTCCCAGTGTTGGTACAGTATCTAAAAGAGCAAAGTCCTGTTTCATGAGTAGGGCTTCTAAGTGCGATACTAATAGAAGAACTAATAAGTAAAATGTTGCTTTCCATGAAGATAAGAAATGCTGCATTCAGCCTCTATCATGAATGCTCAGTTTGGAAAGAATTTCAGAATTTTTCATTGGAAAATGTAAAGGTACTAAATAACTGAATCATACTAGCTTTTCCTTCTGAGCGGTAATCTCCATCTAGAAATATTTCATAAATATTAAAGTATATATTTTAGTGGTACTGTGGAGTTGCGCATCCAGAGAGAGATCTGATGGCAGTGCAATACCCTCAAGCCTCAAATGTGGAATCAACACGCTCAAGTGAAAATGCCAAAGCAGAAACATTTTTCTGCAATTGTTTAGAATAAATTATTTAAATTTCCCAGTTTTATTGGAATCCAGCTTGGTGACTTTCCATGGCATCCCTTATCTTGAAAGTAACTGGTTGGAGATAACTGCTATGTTTTAATTAGTTGCAAAGATTTGAGATATTTGTTATCATTGGCATATAAATGGCTCATTCAGTATCTCCCTATGGAACTGAGCAAAACCATTTAGGCTTACAAAAGAGATCACTGGGAAGCGAAAGGATTAGGTGTAGAACCCGAGTAACCGTGGCTGACAGAGATGCCAGTTTCTTTGCCGCCAAGTGAAAGTGCCCCCTTACTCAGCTCTGCAGGGAAAAGTGTTTTACTGGCAGCAGGGTGCAGAATGGCCGAGGAGGAGTGGAGGGTGATTGGCATTGGTAAGTCCTTATCCGTGCTGGATGGAACCGCCTGTGTGCTGTGGTAGATGTCAAACCCTGCCTGGAAACCCTCAGGCAAATGGCAGGAACCGAGCAATTTGTGATTGAGTTTAAGTAAGTATAAACTGTCTTTGGTCAGCGCTTGTAACTCAAGAGATTTGTTTCTGAGATATAGAGGATTTGTAAAAAAAAAAAAAAAAAAAAAAAAGTCTTCTTTAATACTGAAGTTATTTAAGCTTGCTTAAACTCCATTAGAACAGCTTCCAGCTTCAAAGTTTGTTATCTTCTCTATTACATTAGCACTTTTCCGGTCTCGCAGCTAAGCACATTTGGCTGTAGAACTGCATGTTTGCCTAACGTTTTTTAATCCCTACTTGTATACTCTTCAGTACAGACGTCTAAGAAAAAGCAATGGGAAGAAACTTGGCTCTCTGAGCTAAGACTTTGATTGGAAAATAATTACAGCCCCTGCCATAAATAATCCTCGTTTCATCACGGTGGCTTTTCGGTCTGTTTGTTTGTGTCCCAAGGCATGTCTGTGCTGGTCGGACACTCCAGCCGCACCAGTGACATGATACCCATGGCAGATGTACTGCTGTGCCTTGTACTGACAGGTGTCCTGCAAAGAGACCTGTACCAGTATAGCAGGGAAACATTTTATTAGAAATGTGTAAGTGGGACTCAAAAGAGTCAGCCACAGATAAGGTAGCTAATGGGAGCAAATGGAAATAGCCAAGGGTCCATGTGAACTATAAAGCAGCAGGAAACTATGGTTATTTCCAATGTAATAGTATCAGTATATTCACGTTAAATCCATGTTACCATTTTCCAAAGGGTCAATTAGGAATGAAACTGTTTGCTTTTGCTGTAGTCTGCTGTGGATATAGAAGAAGGTAGAGGCAAGTGCATCTGAATATCTGATAGGGTTTTTTTTGATACAGTAGGGTATTTCTGAACACAAACCAAATTTCATTATAAATAGGATTATGCTACCAAGTAAGGCATACGAATACTTCATTTTTAAATAAATCCTGGGTAGTATTTGTGTGGTGCTAACAAACACCTTTTAGCTATATTGAGTGTGAGTTCCCTGTCTCTGCCTTTCTCAGCTCCATCACCTCCCAGACTAATCCTAGTTAAATAAACAAAATTATCAGCTGTTGCCACTGGGGAGTTCAGACACTCTGTTCCACTCCTGGGCTGTTAATGAGCCATCTGTAGGGATGTTCCTGCAAAATGGATGACATGGCGACACTTGCTGATACACAAGCATGTGCATGTGGGAGCAAAATGGTTATCTATATGTCAGTGCTAAAAGAACATTTTCTGGGGGCCAAAGGTTTGCTTAATGCATTTTTCAACCCATGGTGATTCACTGGATTAAAGTGCAGTGTATTCCGGGTAAAAACTGCTGTGTGTTAAGATTGATACACAGCTATACCTGATCTAGCAAGGTTTTTCTGGCTGTCAAGTGCATTGTGGATACATCCTTTCCAAGCAGAAGCATTTCTATCACTATGCAGTTGAATAGGTAAAATTCCCATAGCCCATCCTGGATATGGCTGATCTGCATTAGTGGTGCATATAGACAGAATTAGGGACTGCTTTCTGCATGTGGGTGGCCTTTTGTATGGTTATTAGCACTGTAAGTGTCCAATGTCCTTCATATTTTGTCTTTCGATGATAAAAATCATGTCCTAGTTCCTCTTTAGAAGATCGATCTGCTGAGAAATCCCGTCCATGGACCTATGTGTCATTCCTGTTGTAGAGAAATTGTCATATGGGATGTGTAAGAAAGTAGATGAATTACACGTTTCCAGAACTTAGTTGCTCTTGAGTATGAACTTGAGTTCATACCCCTGAAGTGTAGATTGAATTATTAACCAGCCTAAAATTTCAAGGATCTTGCTGAAATACTGACGATGTACCTGTGCTTTGGGATCGTGGCGTGTCCTGGAAAGAGAGTATGCAGAAAGGGCAGATTTAATGCTGATCTTACACTAAGGTTCAGCGTAGCTCTGTTTTTAGTTAGTAGAATGATCTTGACTGAATCACCAAACTAAGCAGAAAAAACCCCAGGTGTGTAATTGTAAATTACAGCGATCTATTAAAATGCAGGTTTGCACTTTTAAAGGTGGATTCCGTGTGGTTTAGGTTTGTAAGCTTCTGAATTACGTTGTTTAACTTGGGGAATTTGGATAGAAACCCAATTACCTTACTTTGGAGAAGAAATACCCTTGGCTGGGAGTTCTTGGCTGTGGTATTTTTCAGTGTCCAGCTTCTTTGTTGTTTTTTGGAATTAGAATGGACTTGCAAATGTGCAATTTAGGAACAGGCCTAGATGGTAGCTGATATTTTTCCACCCTGTTGTGCACTGCCTCTGGGTTCATTCCCATCAAGGGAGACTGGTTTCCAGATACTAGACCTCCAACAATGGTTAATCACCATAAAACCTGTTAAAAGAACATGGTTTTTTCCTTGTTCTTTCCAGGAGGAATCCTAAGACAAGTATCAGTATAACTTGCAAATACAAACATCATAATCTGGGTTGTTTGAATTCTGCCATATCTGCAGTAGTCAGTACCTGTGCTGAAAAGCAGATTTGATGTGCAGACAGCAAGGTGAGCTGCTGGGTTTAGGTCCTCTCCAGTAAGTCATAATCTGGCAAGGTTTGGCCATATGTAGGAGCTTTAGGTCTGAATTTTTTCTTTTCTTGCAGGAAAGTTATATCCAGTCCTGGGCCTAGGACAAAGTCAAATGTTACAGTTTATCGCAACTGGTAAATAATTGGATTTTTTTAAAAATAGGTCAGAGGAAACAAGACCTTTCTGCTGTGTCCAAATACAGAAAAAAAGCATTACCAGCTCAGTGATTTTCGTGAAAGAAATTTCGTGATGAAAGGTTCTGGTATTCAGGGGAGTTGCACTGACTGTGGGTGTGACTTGCAATGCATCCCAAGCGCCATTTTTCTGTTTTGAAACACATCCAATATTGATAATGCCATAACCGAATTTAGACAAATATTTTTTTGTTGTTGCTGCTCTGAGTTAACCTCCTTCCTCCAAGATTAATGAAACACAGAAAAAAAAAATCTATATGAGAAACTGTATGCTGTAGTTGTGAATGTTTAGCATAAATGACTTCAAAATGATGTTTGCTAATGAAGTGGCAGAAGCAGAACAGCCCTGCTAGGTAGGGTCACAATATAAAGGGAAAAGGCAATCACATTCATCTCAGAAATAACGGTAGCAATTTGCATGTCGTTAAAATGTTTAAAGAGAACAACAAAACCAAATTCAGGTAAACTAAAGCAGACTCCTTGAATGGTTACCTGCGTGTTGAGACAAAGAGAAGAAACTAGTGTGATTTGGGATTGCTGATAGAGCTGTGACAGCAGATCCCAGCCCTCCCAAGGGCAGTGGGAGTTCTGCTTTGGCTTTTGCTGAGACCCAGGCTCCCTTTATCATGTTAAAGAACAAAACCAACACGGACTAGTTCTCTGCAGTATATTTTTGGTAAAAAAACCTCTAAACCGCAAAATGGTCATCTGGCAATTTGAGAAGGAAAGCTAATTTCAGCTTAACCTAGTTAGTCCAATTTGCTGTGTTTTCCCTTGATAAGGACAAAGATGCCTTTCTGCCCCTCCTCCCAAAACAGGCTCCAGGGGTCTGCCCAGGCTGCTGCTCCTATGCCCAGAAGTAAGCTCCAAGCTGCAGCCTGGCAATCTTTCCTCCTTTCTTTCTTTGTGTTTACGTGCACCTCAGACAACGCTCTGGCTTTGTAGGAGAGAATATCATCATTTTCTCCAGAAATATTTATATCTATTTGTTTTTAACGGTGGTGAAGTCTTTCTTCACAGGCATGGACTGCTGCTACCAGGGTAAATGTGCAAGTTGTCGAAGGGTGTGTGGCAGGAGGAAGGGGAGGAGAGGAGGTAGTTTATGTCTCAGGGGGTATGTTTTACAAGTCAGGGCAGGAACAACATTTTCAGAACTGCTGCAGAGGTTTGATTTAGCTGAAAGAAGAGGAGAATTGATTTTGGAGTTGCTTTTGTATTGTCCTTCAGAGTGTTCTGCTGTGGTGACCCTAGGCACTGGGGTGCTTTGGGAGCTGAGGCTGTTGATGGTGTAGAAATTCACTCCTGCTTTGGTCAGTGGCTACAGGTCAGCTTTTGTTCTCATGGTCTACGCCTGGATTTTGCTTTTCAGCAGTATGAACCAAACATCTTTACTTTAGAAGTGGCAGTATTAGAGTTATGCTAGTATGCACTAGAGTAGTTTAAGTTAAAATAAGTTTTTCACTCCTCCTGGGCCCTATGAGAACATCAAGCCCTTGCAGATGGTGACCATTCATTTTATTAAAGGGGTGACATTTTTTCCTTTGGTTGCAAGTCATCGTAATTGACACGTTAATTGTTGCATCCTGTTTCCCACTGCAGTCAAAGTGGTGACACTTCCACAAGTTTCAAAGGAACTATTGCTGCTGTAAATTGTTGTAGGCAACACTGAATATGATCTAGCATATCGTGGCAGTATTTCAGTTGAGGGAACTCATTTTTTTTACACTTTTTTTTTTCTTCCTGCTAGAGTCAGGAGACTTGCAAATGGTGGGAGGAGAAGTGTGCTTATTTAACTGTAACTTACATAATAAAAAAGGAGAATTTGAAAGCTGTGCTCAGGTCTGGTCATATTTTGATGATGCCTGGCTTTTCCTTTTGGTTTATATTTAAAGTGATTTGTGCTCTTGAAGCATAATCACTTGATACTGCAAATTTAATTTTTTGCATATGACACTTGGAAATTATGTAATTAAACAAAACGCGTTACTGGGGGGTTTTTTTTAGGTATCAGATACTAGCTTGATTAAGAGCATTTAAATGCCCATGTATTTGAAAGGGTGTTGCCGTGTTTTCTACTTTAATTGAAAACTTCTTTGGGCAAATTACAAATGCCAAGGTAAAACTTACCAAGCTGTAAACAAATGTTATACAATCTCTGTTAGCTTCCTGCCATCTTGCAAAACCCAATTACCCTCAGACAGTTTTATGCTCTTTACAATGATGCTATTCTTGGCAATATGGAAAATGGCCATTTATAAAAGAGACTCCCACAGCTGGTAGCACTGCCCGGAGAAGAGGTGTGGTGGAGGTGGTGGTGCTCATGTTGCGGGCTGTGCCACCCTGATGGAGGAGCCACGAGCTGTTCTCCAGAGGCCTCTGTCTCTGTGTGTGGACCAAAAAGAGATCTTATGCTTGTAGGAGATGGGTTTGTGAGCTTCCCTCTCCCCTGCCCCCAGATCAGGTGCCTGCTGCTGGCACTGTGGATGCCTCAACTCTGGCTTTAGGAAATTTTGTATTTGTAAACTGTTTGAATATTTGGAATAACTGAACAGATAATCTGAATAATTACCTTTGTTCCAGCACTGAGAAAGCAAACTGAAGAGTTTGTGCAACTCCACAAGAGTCAGGGAGCACTAACATGAGCACCTCTCTAGCATTCCTGTATCAGTTTGTTCACCCTTATTTAAGATTCCTCTTACATACAGCATCCACTGTGAACTCGCTTCGTAGTGAGAACTGACAAGCATAGACACAGAATTGTCTGAGCTGGGTTTAGATGGCTGAAACACGCGCATCCCATTTAAAGGAAATGTATTGCTATCCTGTCTGCTTACAGAGCCTGATTCATCAAAGCGCTTAACATATGCTTCAGAAGTCTTGCTGGAAGAAAACCTGTAATAACCAAGTATTTGTTTTGCACATCCAGGAAAGGTGTGATCCCAGAACTGGAGAACTGGGAGACAAAGCGTTGTTTAAGGAGATTTCTATATTAAGTAGCAAAGAATTAAGATGAGTGATGAGAATGTAGAAGTGTTGTCAGAAGTTTTCCCATGAGTAGTAACTGCGCCTGTTAGTCATGCAGTTTATATCCTGATGATAAATTCAAAACTATTTACGGGATTATTTAGAGTATAAGAAAAAATTGCATTTTCCTTCACTTTTGGAGCTAATGTCAAATGTGATATAAAACTGTTTGATACAAAGTTATTTCAGTTGCAGTTAAATATGAGAGAGACTTAGAATTCTAACCTGCTTATAAACCAGGGAAAAAGATGAGGAGAGAATGCTATTATTTGCATAAAAATAGTGGACTCTGCTGTAGATGCAGATGGATATTTTTCTTTCTCCCCTTGGGTGCACATTGTTGATTGCTCCTGGGAGAACAGAATTGAATTGCATAATACATAGTTGCAGCTGGCCAGGTGACTTTTGTATGCTTGTTCTACCTACTGAAAATAAGGGGGCTGGAAATAGGAAAGCTAAGAAATTTATGTTTTTCTGTGCCTTTATGCGATTATGCTTGAGAATTGCAACACCAAGGGTCAAGGACCACGGTATATGTGTTAATATAGGTTCTGTGGTTTTAGTAGCATGCACAAAAAAAGCAAAGGGCACATGGCCAAAGCTCTCATTGAAATTCATGTGCCCAGTTTTGGACAGCGGGAGCACGGGAGTGGATTTCATGTTCACTTGTGCCACAGAGGCAGCTGTTTCTACAACCAAGTAGGCTTAGAGTGTTGTTTGTCACAGGCCTTAAAGCTAGAGCTTATTTATATAAATTGCCACAAATCAGAGCTCTTGGGTAAATCCAAAATCTATTTATAGGATGCTTATCGGTATGTCACGTGTTTTCTAGTTTCCTTGATGGCAGAGTGAGCCCACCCCCAAATGAAATAAAGAAGGAAATGCTTTTCTTTCTGGGACTGTGAGCATAGGCAACAAGCATAAGGCTTCCTTTGCTGCCTTTGGTTCTTTGCTCTCACATCAGTGTATGATTGCATTTGGTGGGGGGATTGATTTTGTCTGGTTTTAGGAAGTAGAGGACTTAGAAATATCTCCAGGAAATGAACAGGCAATCACCAAAGGAAAGATGGGGCGGGGGGGGAAGCTGTATTTCAGTGTTATTTATTTTTGAGATGTGTGGCAGGGTTTTTTAAAATTCTCGTCACCCAGAGGGAGTTGATTGGCTTGCTTTTAATTTTGCTTTAAATAATAAATTCTTGGCTTGAAAAGCCAACTTGAGTAGGCTCTGCACATCCAGGATCACTCTCTCCCAAGTTGCTCTTGCTGCTGGTTAGCAGGTATAACAAAAAGAAGGGTCGTCATGTTGCAAAAAAATGGGCTGACTTGTCATGTTGTATGTGTCTAAGAGAAAATAATATACAAAGTAAGAACAAAAGAGCTAATATTTGAAACTATGGCTGTGAAAGAAATGCGATGGCTTATTGTGTTTGAAAAGCTTTCTTGAAATGCAGAGAGGAGTGATGTGGGCAGCAGCTGACTCTGGGTTTAAATTCTTTTGCAAACCCTTGGATGGGAGGGCAGAACTTAGGCTGGGCACACACAGCTGAGCCAGTCTTGTTAATTCAGCTGTTTTCGTTTGGTTTTCAGCATAATTTGATGTGTCTGTTCTGATTTCTTTGTATATATACATTAGGAGCTTAATTAAAAGTTGCATTTTAACAAACGAATGAATTCTGTTTCTTAAGCATGAGACTGGAGTGAATGAAGTGAACAAAAACATTCTGGTGAGCTTTTTTAGCAAACATCACCACAAGGGAGACTTGGAGGAAAAAGTCTGTATTTTAGAAGTGATAGCTATTTACACTCATTAATTTAAATCTGTTGCAAATATTTCTGTTTATTTGCTCCTTTGAAATAGTTGATACCAGTGGAAATCATCTTTTTGCTAGACTAGAGGGAGTTTTATATTAAAGCAGAGGTTTTTTTCAAATTAAAAAAATCTTTTTCTGTGTTTTTTTTTTTTTTTTTTAAATATATAAATTTGGTAGGAGTCCTGTTACAAAGCATGAACTGTACTGTCTAAAATATACTCCTTTAGAAATGTGGGAAATGTTTTTGTTTATTTTTTTGAAGTGCCTGTCTTCTGTTACAAGTGACTTTTTCTCCTGAACAGAAGAGATGGGTGGTGACCACAGGCCTCGTCTGGTAGGAATGAATTGCATCAGCCTGCAATTATCTTGGAGAGGCAACCAAAGACCAACGCAGCCAGGGGAGGTGAAACGTGACAACAGCGGTAGCAGGGCCTGATGCAAACATTGCGTGTCGGGGAGGCCCAAGAGTGAGCTCCGAGTGCTGTATTGGGGAAGGTGGAGCCCATATTTCCTTTAAAACAGAAAGACTGGTTGTACTGTTAGGATGAACCTTTAGGTGGACATTACTTTTCCTCTCTTGAAATGCTTTACAGTCCCTGCAAGTACCAGCTAGCCGTGGAGACCCATGAAGAAGGGCAGAGGTCTAAACTCACATTCAGGACACTGTAAGCTGGCACCAGCCCCACAGCGCTGAAAGCACTACCGTAGCCCGCTCGTCCTGGCCACGTGTTCTCCGCCTTGTGCCAGGACTCGCTTGTGGTATCGGAAGCATTTGCACACCAAGGGACACCCTTCGCTAGGGAACTCTCAGAGCTGAAAACCAGATGTGCCTTTTCCCCCTTAGGGTCACCGCTGTGGGATCATTTCCCCGGCTGCTTTTGCTGTGCAGCCACGGGAGCAGGCGTGTTGGCACGGAGCACTAGGGAGCCCGCCGGGCTGGGCAGGGAGCCGAGGATGGGAAGTGGGAGAGATGGCTTCTCCGAATAGCATCTGGCAAAGCCTGGTGAAGATGTGGAGGCAAAGCACACCTTGTGCAATCTTAGCAGTTATTTAGTTTTTATTGGGAAACAGCTAAGCCGGGAAAAAGTCCACTAAGCAGCAATTAATAATGCCGGTGCAATTTTGTTGCGTTGATATATTTGTTTCTCTGTTCTTTCTACAACTATATTTACTTACTCATAGCTAGAATCAAAACAGTTTCTACTTTGAAGTGTTTCGAAGTGCCACGTGAAGCACCTTTAATTATGGATTTCTGTCAATGTCAGTCTATTTACCTACACCCAACCCAGTGAAGTATTTATACTTAGTCTGGTTGCATTTTTAGTACATTTCTCTGTTTCTTTTAGAAAGTTTCTTTGTAGTTGGTCTTGCTTTTTGAAAATAGCATGTGAAATCACTCTAAAACAGGAGCTCTGTGCAATCATATACAGCCCGCACCACTACATGTCTTTGGTTAGGATCATGCATTAACCTATAACCAGTTTAAGTACAGTTTATAATCTATTTACAAGTCTGTTCCTTTATCTATGACATGTTTCTTGGAAGAAGAAATTATGTTTGACAGTGCACTTCATGTTTGAGAAATAAAATCCAATTTGTCTAATCCTAGAAAGCTGGCCCCCATGTTTCTATTAATGAAAAACCTCATGTCATCCTGTTGTCTGAATTATGCAGCAGGCACGACCACTAACTGTCCATTAACCTTTTTTAGCACGTTACGCAGTTAAAGCACCAGCTAGGTAGGAAGATGTATATAAACAAATCATGCGACCTCCTGCTAGTGTGATCTTTCCCTACAAAGTATTACAATCTAATTCCAAATATTTTTGTGTTTTTCTTAATATATTTAAAGGCTGAACCATTTTTACTTCTGTAGCTGTATGACTATTTACTGACACTATTTCAGTGATGAAAGAGGTGACTTAAAGTGAAAGATCAAGATATGTTTTCTGCAGTACTATCAACGTAGTCTTTTTGCTGTGCCTTATAATAAACTGCAGGCTAGCAGGCATGGTGTAGAGAGCATTCACAAGTGTGTATGTTTTGTTTAGAAGCCAAGGAGCAGAATAGTTATTATTTTGGGATCTGTGCCTAATGCAATTTTCCAGTAACTAAATCAGACAGTGCCCTCAATATTTGCTTTTTTACAGTGAAGCAGGGATAGTGTGGGTATCTAAAATTGGAGTGAAGCACTGAGAAGTAGAAACAGTATTTACAACAGCATACGTATTCATTTTACTGAAGTATTTCTTCTCCATTACACTTCATTGATGACCTTGCAAGTCCTTTCCAAATTTGCATTTCTTCAATTTTATGAATCTTATTTTTAAAAAATAAGCTCTAATTTATTCTTTTCTCCCAACAACTGTAAGTTATGGAAGAGACTGCTTGTAAGTAGATAAGTAAATCTTTTAGGTCAGAATAATAAAACGTTCTAAATTGATGACCTGCAGTAGACTTTAACCTCAATTATCAGTGAGGAATTTATGTAACGTTTCATCTGTTTCCATAAATCTGGGAGGAAAATCCTGACAACCTTGTCACATTTGAAACACATGCTATTTTATTTTAATTCCCTAACCTGGAATATTTCAGTCAAGTTGTGCACCTCTGAATCACCAAATATATTTTCTTGGAGAAAGAGAGATTGTTGTTAACTGTCAAAGCCCAAGAAGTACGAAACGGGAAAGCTGAAGGTTTCTAAAGCTATGCAAAAGGCATAGCTGTGACTCTGAATAATCTTTCTTGCTATGTATGTGTCTGATAATTGAAGAAAGATACACATCTGCTGCCACTGAATTACTGCTGCTTGTTTGCATGACTCCTTGACTTTCCGTTCTTAATTGTTTAACATCAAATAAAGACATCTTGGAAAGAGTACCTGCAGAAAGGCAGCTTCCTAAGACAACGCCTGACACAGAAACACTGGAGTTAATGCTGTTCTAGTTCCATCCTCCGGCTCTGAGGATTTGCAGCAGCTGAAGATAAGTAAATGATGCAGCGGTTCATGCTATGGCACTGATGAAATGAACTTTGCATAAAGTTTATATGTCACTTTATCAAGAATGTAAAATGTCCTGATAGCATGTCTTTCCTAATTGCGCTTTGCTTGTTACTTAGATCCTTATTGGGAAATGTTATTCACACTGGGATGCTGTTTTTTCTGCTTAAAAAAAAAGAAGGCTAAAAAGAGGCAGAGCTCAAATATATTTTTTGGAACGGAAGTTGAGTGAGAGAAATAGACTGGAGATCAGTTATCAACAGAACAGAAAACTCTTGAAATCATCAGCCTTTAAAGGTTCTGCGTGCGGCACTGTTGTGTTCATTTTCCTCTCCACCTTCAGCTTATTTGATCCTCTGTCTTGAACCTCCTTTCTTTTGCAGAGGTCTCCGTACAGGTATAGAACAAGTTCCTTCTTCAAGCAGCTTGACTCGAGCATTTGTGTCAACACTACCCTTCCTTGTCAGTCAAGACGACGTTCCTTATTTATGGAAAATCACAGTGTATTTTTAATAAGCTATTTGAGTTGACCTGTAATATTTAAGACAAGATGCTGAGACTGTACCTGGGAGCAAGTTAGAAAGAGATGTTTCAAAAACTCTGAATGGAACAGTGGCTAAATATACCCCGCACCAGGTATAGAGTTACAGGCAAGGTATTAAATGGGGAGAGATCTTTCTGCAAATGCTTCTCTCTTTTCAAATGTCCGTGGAGGCATTTCCCTTTTTGTATCACTGGGTAATCTCTGACTGAGGATGCTGTTAATTAAACAGGGGCTCTCTACTCATGAAGGGATGCACAACCAAATGCTAATTGTGCAGGAAATAACAGCAATGGAGTAGACCATAGAGGGCATGTCATAAGGTTATATTCCTTGACAAGAGTAGAAATTGCCTGGTCCTCAAATCTGAAAACCTGATTAGGTTGTCAAGAAGTGGGTGGGCTCTGAAGGACTACATGTGAAGATTTGATTTACAGAGAGGGAGGATGAAACAGTAGTTTCTTCTGGAAATGATACCAGCTCTCTGCTTTTGATTAGCTGTTACAGAATATGGAAAATGCAGCTGCTTGATTCACTTCTCACATACATGCTGTTGAATCACAAGCTGCATAATTTCTCTTAGTGCAGTTACTGTTTGTGTGTTTTAAAAGCAAAAGGCATGCAAAACATCAGCAGTTTCAACAGAGCTCTGATTTCATCCTTGATTTTTCTTCTGCCACAGTCTGTTGTCATCGGAGTGTCGTTCTGGAGCTTTGGAGTTTAATTGCCTTTAATTGTATCTGGAAATCTAGTTCCTAAAGTACTAATAGGTTGAGTAAGAGCTTCATTTTTTTTTTTTTTTTTTTTTTCAATTTAATTTCAAAACACTGGGGTTTTTTTTCTTTACTGAATTTTCATTTTAATGGTTGGTGGCTTAATGAAAAGGTCTTCCCTAAGATTTACAGGGAACCCAAAGTTTATAATGGAAATTCAGATAAGCAGCTAAGCTACAGACTTTAGATAACATGAATGCTTACAAATCCGCTTCGTTTTGTTTCTGAGCCCCTATGCCAGCTACGAGAATTCTGCTTGTCAAAAATATTTAACAAAAATCAGAACATGACTGGTGGGAAAGATATGTACAAACAAAAATGGCCAGAGCAATTCAGATCTGCAACAAAATATTTAAAAGAATAAAATCCAAAGCTGTTCAATACATCAAGTAACCTTTTCCTCTAAGGAATAGTGTTATGGCTTCAGTGTAGAAAGAGAAGCACAGCCTTTTTGAAAAACATCAGTGACCAAAATATTTTACATATTGGAGACATCTACAGGGAGTGTATTTTTTTGAATCGAATTATCTTACTCATGGAAGCTGCTTTCTTCCAGATGAACAAAAACAGACAGGCTGTAAGCAGATTATTAAAATGTTACACAATTAAAGTAAACTCTTGGAAATACAAATAATTATTTCAATTTTATGTGTTCTCAGTTTAACCTAAAGACTGCTAGCACAAATGTATGTAAACCAGGCCTCGTAAACATCTGAGTTACACAAGGTTTAGTACCTAGCAGTGATTATTCAAGATTTAACCTAGCATCAGAATAAAGATTCCATCTAAACTAAATCAAGAAGTGGGAGTTGAAGTCATTCTGCACCTAGACAGGAGCACTCAGCACCATGCAAAATCAGTCTCTTAGTAGTCACAAGCAGCAGAGTGAGTAAATTCCTTTTATCACAGAGGTGTTGGCTGTATTTCATGCATTGTAAGGAAACGAGACATAAGGAGAGGAAGTAATGGTTCTGTAAGTTATCCAGCGTCAGGCTTTGTATCCAGCACTGTGATTTCTTTTGAAGTGGAGATAACAGATAATACCATAGAAATAGATGGCCACTACTGCATGAGAATAACTATTGAACAATTCTAACAACAGAAGTTGAATAGAAGATACTGTAAGCAGCAGCAGCAATGAAGAACCTTCATTAATCTATAAGAAGCTTTTTCACTTCAAGATTAGAAAATCTTCCACTGGAGAGTGGTACTGTCTTAATTTTATGTCAATGATTGCATGTCACATGGAGTTGAGTCCTCACAGGCTAATTGTATTAGGCAAGATCAGAGTTCATTAAGAAATCAAGGAAAAGCCTGTTTTTCAAGAAGTAGCTTTGTAACACAGCACTAGAGGTAGTATTTAGGCACAACCAAAAAAATAGTTGATTTAAACATACCAGGACAGTACGTTATAAATGGTCATGCAGACAGAACTGCCAGTTAAATGAAAGGGGGGGGGGTGTTGGTGTTTTGGTTTTTTTTTTAGTGGAATTGACCTTACGCAAAGAAACAAACATGAATGAACACTTGAACTTTTCCAATAAATGCCTTGTGCAGAGCAGTTGCTAAGGTTTTTTTTTTATTTATTTGGTTCCATATTGGGGTAGAGGTCTAAGAGTTTAAAGTTTGTCCTATAGCAGCTGCTCATAAATCAGCCCATAGGTAAATTGGGAAGCTAGCACTTCAGTGTTAAAGCTACAAGTTACTGTACTGTATAGGGAGTAGGGATATCGCCAACGTTTGTAACAAAAGTGCCAAACATGGCTTTTGGTAGAGAAATCTGCTGCAGGAAGAAGGAAGCTCCAGTTATGACCTCCACTCCACGGCTTGTTATAAGTGGGTTTTATTAAATGTGATGGATTTAATTACTTGTCTTTAGGAGGTAAAAGGTCTTTGTGTGAGCTTGTGTGCATTTACACCTGCAAGATAATTGTACATATACAGGCAGCATACAAAGCCCAGTTCCTGCGAGTAGCCACAGTACTGTTAACTTTGAAGGGTTCCTGTTGAAATGCGGATTTGGTCTAATGGAGCTACACGTCTGAAGAAGGCAATGGAGTTCAGGCTAATTCTCTGGGTGCAGCCAATGACAGGATTAGCTGTGGCTGGTTTATGTCATTATAGCCAAATTTGTCCAATGGAAAGGGTCTACCCAAAGCATCTCTGATGCTGCTCTCCTTTATAGCCTTGTAAGTATGAGCTCTTGGAAGGAGGAAAGCTCTCTCATGTGAATTTACATTATATATAGGTGTGTCTGCAATTCTGTGGGATTTGTGCAGTTGTATTGTAAAAATATTCTCAGTTTTGTGTAGCAAGCACATTTCTGGGGCTTCATCTAGGCCTGTGTAAAGTATAGGATTATGTTATAAAACAGTGATGATGCAGTTGGTTTTGTTGCTTGATTTTGGTTTTAACATACACAGAAAATTTAGGCTTTGCTTTTGCTGTTGTTGGTTGAATGTGTATATGTGTTTATGCTGTCATTTCCTCCAAAAGAATTGGTTTAATTTGTGTTTGCCATGTTATCAGGACTTTTAACTACAGTATTGCTTCTTGCCATACCATTATTCTCACCTGCTGGGAATTGCAGGATTTATGACTCCACTGCGAGTCTCCACAAGCAGCTGCACTTCATATAAACAGGAAAGTGGACATGCTCACGCCTTCATATAACAGTTCTCCAAAATGGAGTTAATACATCCCTGTGGGCATGGTAAAGGAGCTGTGGAGTTGTTTGCTGAGAGCTCTGGGCCTGTAGAAATTCCCCCTTGGGCCTCCATAGCTCTCAGCCCAATAACTCAACTGAAAGCATGGCTCGGCAGAAGCCATATGAGAAGTTCAGCTACTTCAAGACTGATGCACTTCTGGAGGTTTTGCTAGAAGAACTTTGGTAGTAAAAGCCCTATTACAAACACAACCATAGAAGCAAACCAGCTCTTTTACTGGCAGAAGTTTGTTTCTTTTGGTAAAGTGGCTTTATTGACAAAATAACTTATTGCTAGCATGAAGCTGTGTCTGCATTGAGCTGTCTGCTGTTACCTACCAGTGAGGCTCAAAGATAGGCAGAGACTTGAGTTTTGTGTAGGGAAGAGCCGCCTGTGACTGCCGAGTGACAGGAATTGAGAATTAGGGTCTCCGATATACAAAATAAGAGCTTGTAATTTATTGTTGCTGTCAGTTAAATGAGGAGGAAGATTCTGCAATCCACACTAATGGAGTTGAGATACTGAAATTAAATTTAGGAGTGAAAAATGCCGTGGTCTTAGTTAAATTTAGTGGCTCATCCACTCAGTGGTAATTGTACGCTTGCAATTCCTTCATCTGGACTGGACTTAAAATATGTACTTTAGTGATCAGATTAAATGAAATTTTAATGATCAACTGGGGTTAGAGAAAATACTAATTAAACCCAGGGAGGTCTATTAATATAAGTAGCCTCAGGGCAAGACAATTCAAGAACTGGAAACAAATTATTTGTACCGTCCTGTCATTTCCTAAGTAAAATGTTCAAGTCTGGAGAGAAGAGACAGAAAGTGGAAGTCTTTGTTTAGAAATGAGAAGGGCTGAGTGTATTTTACATGTTTTATACCTTCTGGGTAGTCTTTAGTTTGCTCCTCACTTCTGGCATCAACATGAGGTGATCCTGTACGTTGCAGACTGCACCAGAAGGATCCCACATGGCTTGGTTTGAAGAAGTGCACTCTTCACCAGCCTCATTGACCAGCAAAGGAGTCTGGAAGTTGAATGGGCATTGAAAAACAGAAAAAGTCCTTGAAAAACATTTGAGTTTATGTTTAACTCTTCTCCTTTCAGGTTGTACGCTTGAAAACAAGCTCTGTGGAGATGGGGAGAACTGTTAATGCTTTTCTGGGCCTCTGTTTTTAATGGTGGTTGGATTTTCTTTCCTCGTAGGACGCGTCAAAAGTAAATTTTTAGACAGTGCTTTTACCTTGCATAGTTAAGCATGCTTGATATGTCAGAATGAGAATGTGAAAGGTGGGAGTAACTCAGGCACCACTCATTTCTGTCAGTTTTGGCCAAGGTCTGTAGGTTGTCAGCAAGTGCTCAGTTTATTCGGTACTGTGATGCAGGAATCTTGTTAAAATACTGTGGTCTCTGCAGAGTGCCCCTTGAAACGTCCCTTAACATTGAATTCAAGGAATAGAAAGTACTATGTTGTGGTGGCTGGGTCTTACTATATTAAGTTTGGTGGCAATGGCAAAGGAGACGTGTTCTTCCTTTCCTGACTGAGCAGTAGCCCTGCTGGCATGCACTAGAAATCCCACTGAGGTGGTTCCACCAAACATAAAGATGGCAAATGCAGTAACAAGTTTGTTTGTTTGTTTGGCAGTCTGGCCTAACATTTAAAAGCAGCTACATAAGCATCCTGCAAATAGTAGAGACACTTGCTGCAGTGTAAGCAATTAGTAATAGCAAGCTTTCACTCACTTTTAAATTGTCACGATCTAAATAATTTAAGTTACGTGGGCCTTTGATCAGGTTGCGGCAAAAACTGGACACTTGAGATTTGTATTTACTTTGCCCTATTTTTTATTCTGTGTTTTAGAGAATGCTTAACTTTCAACTTTCTGACGAAATTGAGAGAAAGAAAATATTGGATTCCTTATTTACTATTATTTTGGAGGCATGGCAGAGGATGAATCATGTCTCTTTTTGGCTTCCAGTAGTCTAACACAGGCTCTTTGGCATGAAAAAAAAAAAAAAAAATCATTAAAAGGATGGTAAGACCTAATAGTCTTCAGATGTCCCAGGCAGCACCAGTGGCAATGCTTGTATACATATTACAAAGTTGAAGTTTAGACATGTAAATGATTTTTTTTTTTCTTCCACAGTTGACAGATTTAAGGTCATGCATCTTGTGACTTTGGCAGGGATTTTTTCTGTAGGATTGATACCACTATAAAAGTGTTCATGTACCATCTTTAAACCTCTTTGGGGTCTTTTTCTGGCTTTTTGGTGCAAAGGGCAAATGTGTGAGGCATCTTATCTGATATATAGCAGATAATTATAAAACATTTTATTTAAGCATTATGAAATGTTGTGTCCTTAAATATATGTGTGAATTACACTTATGCAGTTACGGTCTCAGTTTTTAAAGATAGATGGTTCAAATTAGAAAATGCCATTTTAGGAACTTAAGATATGGTTTAAAAAGCATCAGAATTACTTGTCTGGAATTCACATTTTTGAAACTGAGCAGAATGTAAAGATTATGGGCACTTTAAATCGCAGATCTATTACTCTAGGATTAATGTTATGTTCAGAGCAAAATATCAGTAAGAACTGCTGTTTTTCCAGCACTTTGCATATTTAGCCATTTAGCTGAGTACCTCCATTTGGCCTCAGGAGATTTAAGAATCCTGTCTTTGTAAAACAGCTCAAAATGTGTCTTTTTTAATGAAGGCATACAAGGGAAAAATGTCTGCAGCTATGTCAGTTCCACATAAAAATTAATACAAACAGCTTTTTAAGCAGTTGGGACTATTTTCTGACTGCTGTTCCTCTGCTGGTTTTGCTTTGACATACAGGTTTACATTCTGCACTCTGATGGTACTCATGGAAGAGCGAGAAAGTGAATTTTGGTTACTATTACAGACTAAATTCAAACCCTCTGATCTCTGTAAGCCTTTTCTTTGTCATTAGTTGATGTAGGATTAAGTCTCAGAAGAAGAGCTGTTTCGTGGTCCTCTTGGGAATAATGTTGGACAGGCAGCACAGAGAGGTTTCTTCCGTCGGGCTTTGTAAAAGAAGTTGAGACATGAATAGAGATGCTTGATCTGTGGCTAGCTGACAATTAATCACTTAAAAGTAATTAAAGTTGAACCTCAAAGGTAAGCAGTCTGTTTAAAAAGAGGGCTGAAACAGCCATAGAATCAAAAATTCACCAGAAGTTTTCACAGCAGGGTGAAAAAAAGTGTAAAAACAGGCTCTTGTGAAAGATTTCTATGCTCCTTACTGCTCAACCTCACCAGGGAGTACTTAATATTTCTTAACTGTTATTGATGAAGTGTATGAAGAAAGTTTAAAACCAAGCAGAAGAGTAAAAAAAAGGGATCTCCTGAACCAAATATATCTCTCTACATTGCAATTGCTTGGTGAAGGATCATGACTTAATATAGGTTCGGTTCTTAATATAGTTATCTTTGTTAAATTTGTCCTTTGTGTGAAACATTTCTACGGAAAGAGGAAAAAAAAATAAAATCCCATGCTCATCCTCGTTGAATATCAACAAAAGTTTCAACTGTCAAGATGTCTGTCTGTGCCTGATGTTTTGGTGACCCACCATATATGTATTTTTTTTTTAATGTAGTTTTACTATGTATGAACCAGAAACCACTGGCATGAAAAGACTAAAGCATTTGTTCTGCAGGGACTGTGCTGAGTGTTGTGATGCTTTGGGTTTATTTTATTAAGCAGGAAGCTTGGGAAGGGTTTCTTACAGTCTGTTGGTCTCACGAAGGTCTGAAGCTGCTACTGTCATCAAGCCAAGAATAATGGTACAAGACAGATGAAGCTGGGTACCAAGCAGAAGATTTTTCATGCTTTATCTTCAACGCAAGGATTGGCATTTGCAAACAGTTACACAAAACTTTCATGTGTTTGTTCTGCAGAAGCTAAATGTAGAACAAGATATTGAAAACTGGAGAAAACCCACCAATTTCTCATGTAGGTACAAGTTTAGGTATTGGTCACAATAAAAAATTAGTGGTACCAAGATAAGTTTAGGCATGTCTCTGAAATTAAAGTTGTAATTTTTTTCTTTGTACTGGTAATAATGACTTACTGTTAAAATTTGGGTTTTTTTTAAAAAGGATGTCAGAGAGCATTAATTCTGAGAAATATCTAGAGGCTACATGCACAATATTGCAAATTATATATATGTGTATGTAAATAGTATATCTAATGTATAAATACAGTGTGTATGCACTCACATACTATATACTGCAAGTTAAAGGGAATTTGGTGAAGAACAGTACAAATTATCATGACACTGCAATCACTGATTTATGCAGAAAGCAGGAAATATTTATTTGTGTTTTCACTTTGCTGAATAATGGCCAAGAGATGTAGCAGAGCTGGAGTTTATAAAACAAGCAGAAGAAAAACAATATCCTCTCCAGCAAAAAGAATCCAAACACACCTTATCTTTCCCTCCTGTTTGCTGGGAGAGAACAAGTGGCAGCAACTGCAGTCATCAAAGTAGGCAGCACTTGCTGTGGACAGGATGTGGTTGACGAAGCGATAATTAAATCCTTTTCTCTGGCTGCCTAAGCCTGCTTTCAACTCCATAACACAGATAAAAATGTCTTTCCTTTCCAGAAGCTCTCAGTCTGGTCTCTGCTACGTAAAACTAAAACTTTATCAGTGTGAAAGCTTTTCATGAAAACATTTGTGAAAACTCTCCCAAGTCATTTTGGTTTCCTCATCTCCAGATTCAGGATGCAATCTCAATGGTGTTTTTTACAAAGCTTAGTTTCTGACTAGCACATGGAGACTTCAACAGAGTCAACAGGAGCCACTTTTTTTCTGTAGGCAAGTGCCCAGTGACCTGAAAGTCCTTCACACAAATCAGCCTGTTACCTTGAGATGCCCCAGACATCTTCGTTTGCTGCTCATCCACGTGAGCTTTTCTCTAAGCAGTGAGGCCATACTAGAAAGGCACAAGTTACTTTGGGAATTAGAGATACCAGCGTGTTCCCCTGGACTATATAAATCATGATAAGGTAGCATTTGGCTATGCAGAAATGCAATAAAGAACACAAGTTCTGTATTTGTCACGGTTTTATTTAATTAACTGGCACTACTCTAATCATCTATTAATTGCCTGAATTTTGGATGGTACTTCATTGACTCAGGCCAGTATAACACTGTCTTTTATGCTACAAATGTACTTCAAGTTTGTCCTCTGTTTTATTATGCAGGACTTCTTATTTTTTGTAAGGGAGCATCAGGCTGTGTGCTACGCTTTCTCCTGACATCCGTCCCCAGAGACTTTCCCTGGACTGTCTGTCCTGAGTCACTGCAATGTGTTGTGAATTCTCTTAGGCCCCGATCCAGGAAAGCATTCAGGCATGTATATAACTTGACGATCATAGCTTCAATTGTTCATTGACATCAGTGGGAATACTGACGTAATAAAAATTATGCACATGATTAAGCGCTTGGCTGGGCAAAGGCCTGAGCTAATTATCTTTTGTAAGCAGATTTGGACACAAATTGACACTACATTTCTGTTTTCTTTTATTTATTACAGGATTTTAGGGTGAAGGTAATTCAATCTCCCATCAAAGCCTTCAGCAAACACAAGCATTAGAACAAAACATGTAAATGTAATTATAACAGAGCTTGTCAAAAACACTTAGTGTCATGTAGTTAAGACATTACAGGGCCTAAACTCCATTACCTTGAGGTACCTGAGAACTTCAAGGAGTGCTTGAAAATAGATGCTTAAATATAAAATAGCAGCAGAAGAAAGTGTTTTCTTCCCTCTGGTTAATAAACCTAAGGAATAATGTATCTGTGTTAAGAAGCAGAAGCAAACAGAAAACTCCAGTTGTATTCAGCATAGAGCACAACTCATTAGCTGGTGCTGGGGTTCTTTCTGGTTGTTGCTCCTTTTTGTTATTTTTGGTGTAGAAAATTCTTTTCACCATTCTGTAAAATGTGCTATACCAAAGCTCCTACAAAGGTAAAGCTAATGAAAGTAAAACATGCCTGGTAATGGCTGCATAATTGATAGGTGCCATCAGTGCTCTCCACTGATTTTTATCGGCCTCTCTGAACAAGAAGTACTTGCTTGTACTTTGATAATCATCTCCAAAATATTAATAAGTGAACTCAGTTGCAGCCTTGTCTTTATATTCTCTTCCTATACCAGACAATATTTTATCTCCATATGAAAAAAATGAATATGCAAATACATGTGTGTGTTTATATGTATTGTCACATGCTTAATATGACTAGCTGTATTCGAGTCATCGTCCATCTGCATCATGGCAAGAGTCTTTGTACCTTTGTGTTCAAATAATCTTTCCTGTTTCGAGATCAGGTGTAAAACTAAGCCACAGCTTTGGAGGGCCCCCTGTGGCTAGCTGAAGATATGCTATATATATTCTTTACTTCTGTCTATGAAACTGCTGTGCCATATGAAATTGCTGGCGTCTGAGTGAAATGTTGATACCTGTATTTGAGCTGATTGTGTTTTGCTCCATATGTATTTCAGTGATGTTAAGGTGCTGTTGGTGGAGGGAAGGGGGGAGAAGCTAGATGTGTGTGCATTTGATTCAGTGCTTTGTAAAATGACCACATTCCTGTGTCTGATTGCCCTTTGCAAGGTTATGATTATCTCTGAGATGGCTGCATTTATTAAGTAGGTGTGGGCTTTTGTTTAAAAAAAATATTGGTATGACAGGCTCAATTTTCAAGACATACAGGCAATAATTCTGTACTAAACAAAAGGCTGGTATAGCTGACATGGGTAAATGCCTCTTACTAGAAAATACTAAGTGAACTGGTTGGCTTTCTTTCAAAACTTAAAAGCAGTGGTGCTTTCTATTGGAGCTGAACACTTGTTAAATGATTTTTTTTTTCCCCTAGCCATTTTTTCTCTGTTTCACTGATAGCAACAGAAAGAAGAGCCGTTTTTGTCTTCATGTAATTTTTGTGAAGCTTATGGTACTATTTCAGTAAGATGTTTTCTGAAAAACAGAGCAATTGAGGGTTTCTTTTATTTTTAAAATAAATGTATATTTAAATTGCCTTTTTCATAGTATCGTTTTTTATTTTTATTTGTCATGCTTCCAAGCAGTAAGTTGTCTTCATGCAATAGCACAAAGTCGTCAGCCACGTGAAGTGGTTGGAGCTGGTGATGTTGTTGTCGCAAGCACCAAGTATGTGCCTCATTTAGCTGTTTGCTCCTTTTCTCCTCTAGTCCTTCTGCCTTTTCTGGTAGCTGTCTCCAAACTACTAGAAGCGACACTGAATTCAATACACTGAATTCAGATTGGTGAGCTGACCTGCAGCTGCTAGCAGTGGCATTGAAGATTTGGGTTTGGTGGGTTTTTTGTTTGTTTTGGGGGGTTTTTTGTTTGTTTGTTAATTTTTTATATTGCATGTTGCTGGAAGGGATATTTGAGAAATATTAGCGCTTTGTGACTCAGTGCTATTTATGACTATATATTACTTCATGGTTCTTCTAATGGTTTAGTCGTATCACTTCATTATACGCCATAGGTTTTGTGAGAAGAGGACGTAAAAAAAATCTATTTCCCAGTAGTTTTGTAAACAGAAGTATAGAGGAAAAAGAAAAGATATTGACAATTTCTACCCTCTAAAATACATTATTGAGCTTTATACCCTAGGAGGTTCATGCCATTCAGTTGTAATATCTACTTTAACTGCCCCAGGAGAGCTCTCTTTCTCCAGAGTGCTATTGAACACATCGGTTCTGGTTCGCCAGGTCAGCCCAGGTTTTGTGGTGTGACAAGGTGTTCAGCTCTTGCGAATGCCTCGGTGGTGCGTGTGTACAGACAAGGAGCCTGGTTGCTCAGGTGTCTTGCCCAGGAGGAGCTGTGGAAATTCATCCCATGATTTCTGAGCCAAATCCACAGTTGAGGTGGGAAAGGTATTTGGAAATTGCTTTCAAGCTGCATTACCTCAATAGCAAAATTGCCTATCAATATTAAATTGAGAAAGTTATTTGGTTGTTCTACTTGAAGAATGGATTGAATCCCTGAATAAGTCATTCTGATGGTTAATTGCCTGTGGGAAAAAAAAAAAGTGACCTTTTCCAGCTCTCAGTCTAGCTTCACTTTTCAGGCAGTAGCTCTTGTGTCAGGCTTCTGTTTGGACAGCTCTTGTATTTTCTCCCAATTAATTCCCATCCGGATTGCTGGAAGGAATAAATCAAGATTTTGGAAAACTAAACAATATTACTCTTCTGGGGAGGAATGAGTAAAGTGAGTTGGTTATCGGTGGTGCAGCTTTACAATCCAGTTTGCTATCTATCTCCTGCTCTCTGGCAGATGGAAAAATGAGCAGAGAAAACCACATTTTTCAGTGTAGCCTTGCAAGACACATTTAACCTGAATATATGAATTTGGTGGTCCCAAAGGTTTTGGGAAAGGAAAGCTGTCAGCTCTCCTTCAGTCTAGCAGTACCTATTAGTCAAATATAACAAGGTCCAGAGCTCAGGTCAGCACAACTGGTTTTCATTTCATGTAGCAAAAGCAATGTGCATATTCCCTCTAGATTTTTTGATTTTTTTTGAGAATGTGCTGTGCATATTACTGTGCAGTCACTATTGCTTTTTTACATGTGTTATGAAAAATTGCAAATAGCCACATTCAATCTGTGAAATATTTCTGTTCTTTTCTGCTTCTTCAACAATTTTATCTTTGTGTCATCTAATGCTTTAGTCGCTATTGACAGTCAGCGGGACACAGCTTTAGTGTTACTTGGGTGATTTTGAAAATTAGATTTTTTTTTTTAATATTTTTTTTACAAAACCCAAAAACTTTTCTAACTAAAGTCAGCACCAGATACAGGTTTTACTTGCCACTTCAATACAGAAACAGTTGCTGTGTTTGTCAGAGGACAAGATACATCTTGGTGATGACACTTGCTGATTGTGAGTGACAAGGACATCTTCTTTTTAAATTGGGGAATGTTTTTATGCTGATGGAAATATTATACACTGCTATCAGTGGGAGGGGAGACAGTTTGTCTGAGAGAAGGAATATCCAATAATAGCTTGAATCCCCTCGGGGTCAGTTGGAATATTTTACAGTAAAGAGGTGCTGACCCTATCATGAAAACCTCAGGTTATACTGACTTTTGCTCATACTGCTCAGTAGTAGTGCACAGAGGTCAAAATATCAGCTTTTGACCTAATTCTTGAAGAACAATATTAAATTTTCCATGAGGTACCTCAGGGTCAGCTATGTGGGCAACAGGTTAGCTTTTAATGGGCAAATATTCCAAAATAAATGTAAAGAGATGGTAAGTTATAAGCTTATGACTTTTTTTTTTAAAAAAAAAAAAGCTTTCACACTGTGCCTGAGTTAGGGGCTTCCAAGTACCTAAAATTGCACTTTAATTGGTGTACCAGCAAAAGCCTGTGCCGTTGGATTCCATGACTGCAGATAAAGTTCACGCCAGCATTTTAGTTTCCTTCTTTGTGTCATCGCCTTGCTTGGGTTATATGTAACCACTGCTTTGCCTATCCAGAAGTGTGGTTGTGGTGTACCTGTTGATAACTTTAAGACTATGTACTGTGTTATCCTGAATCCAACTTAAATAATCGGAATTGTGCCATTTGATACAAGACTATAGGAATAGATTGTCATAGCTCTTTTGGAGTGAAAACCTCCCAGTAGTTTCTAAAAAGAATTCCAGAAAAATTGGAATGTGCTCTTTGTCAGGTACAAAACCTGTTAAATGTTGCAACACAGTTTGTATGGCTATCAGATGATCTCCATTGTCCTGCAAAATATAACATCATCCTAATTTATAAACAACCCACAGGCAAGCAGAAACCTCCACCATCACCCCCTTTTTTAAATATGGTTGTAATTCTGTGGTGAGCCATGAAAGGTTTTCCTGGGGTACCTAAGGAAACTAGTGGTTTCTCATCACCAGCCTTCTGTGTGCTCCTGGTCATGTGGTGGAGGCGAAGGTGGGTACATCTCAGTTTACATACTTATCTCATCATTGTCATAAGTCCATCCAGCCTTGCCACAAACATGGACACAGTCCTATCTGGATGGAGTACAACATTGTCAAATTCTGTACAAACAGCCTCAATGAATGTAAGTCACTTTATTCTTGGAATTAATTTCTGCACTGCAAATGGATGTAGTTATGTGGCTAAACTGAACAGAGCCATAAACAAAGCAGAACCGTCAACCAAGTCTTGCAGGAAGTGATCGGCTAAGAGCCTTGCCGTCGCCAGCTTGTGGCATCAGGAGAGTCATGGGAAACAAAAAAAGGATGGTGAAATACCAGCTTGGGCTTTACATGCAAGGACAGCAAGTAGGAGTTGGGGGAAGAGCAGCTGCGATAGTCCATGTAGGAATGTGATAAGCCACCTGCAAGGCCTGCAGCACCCTGTGCACCAGTCGGCCTCGGTGTTTTCTCTTGCCTTCACCCAGCAAGTTGTGCGATGAGACCCTCCTAGTGATGGGATTCTGCCTTCCATATCATGGGGGCTTGCCAAGCATGTTGTCCTAGGTGGGAAGCCTTGGAAGTGGCTGAGGCATGTAGAAGTACAAAAGCTGCTTGTCGGTTCATTTGCTTTACCTGAGCACAGAGATTGCTTTTTTAATTGCATCCTCAGCGGTAGGATGTGTTACTAATGGAACAGAGGAATTGGGTATATATGTAATTTTGCTTTGGGTTCCTATGTCTCTCCATTCCTGTACAGTGTGCACTCTGTTTTCACAAGGTGGCTTCAGCCTATTTGTGAACCTTCAGGGTGGCATCACACTTGCTCAGTGTGGATTGTGGGAGACTTTAAACCCGTCCATCTACTCGCCTCATAAATGCAGGAGGGCAGAGGACAGGAAAGTGTGATAGAGGGCAAAAAAGCAGGGAGAGCTGAAATACAGGTTAAAAATCATGAACTTTTTCTCTGTGTGCAAAACAAGACTCTGTTTTATACTCCAGGATCGTAAGAAGAAGGAGATCTGTTATTCTTTAAAGCAGCTGAGCCCAGGTGTGCCTCTAAACAGAGAATGCAATGCTGCTGAAGCCGACTGTCCCGCTCAGCAGTGTGTGTCTGCGGTTTATCTCCATCAGAAGAGACTTCCTCTACCAGGTTCCTCTAGTAGCTAAAAGGAGGTGAGGCAGGAGCGTGGCATTCATCCATGCATTCATCTTAGCGTGGCCGCCTCCTTCGTTCCCTCAGATCGACACATTGGCAGCGGCTGTGAGTCATGTTGCCCTGAGCTGGCACTGGCAGCAGTAGGAGGGCAAAGAGGCGATTGTGCTCCCTCCTTCGCACCAGTTCCTCTGCCAATACGGCATTCAGAGCGCTACAATGGGATATTGTGCTGCCGGGATTGCGTGCTACTGTTTAGATGGGGTGGGGAAGGGGTCATTATTTTTGTACAGTGGGAGCTAGCAATCTGGAACAAACTGCTTTAGAAAGCGCCCAACTTTCCTTTCATTATTACCAAAATAAGAAATGTATTATGCGGCAAAAGGACTCCATGCTGCTTATGTTGTTGAGGGTTTTTTTCCCACTCTTGTCAGATATTTTTACCAAGCAAAAAAGGCTCAGGAAACAGTTTATGTTAGTGTTCAACCTTTGGTGGGGGGAGGATGTGCTACTAATGGTTGGTAATTACGCTGGTGGGTTTTTTCAAGGAAATTCACAAAGCTGACTTCTTTTTCTTTGGGAAGGAAGAAGTCCCTTTGTGTGTGGTTAAATGTCTGGTGTGCTTCAGAGCAAGCCTGCAGATGCATTGTTTGGAACCAGAAGGAAGCGAAAGGTGGCAGCCTAATTACTGAGCTGAGATGCCTCTAGAGACAAGTAAGGTGCCCACGTCTGTGTACAGCTTTCTTAGGAAATCAGCCAGTTCAGCTCCACGAACTCTTAGGAACCCTCAGTGACAACGGAGATATCAAAGAGTTAGAAGTTTTAGCTAACAGAAGAGGAAAATTAATATTGTGTATTAAGGACACAATCATTATTAGCAGTGAATGGACATGTTAGTGCCTGCTGTGCGCAGTGTTCCTGTGTCAGCCAGGCTTTGGCTGGGATGCCAGAAGTGTCTGCACTGGGCCTTCCAGCTCCCAGACTTGCCTTTCTCTTAGGAGTGTGAAGAGCTGGTGGTGCCATTGACCCTCTCATCCTCCCCTTCCACCCCCTCACCATCCCCACTTGGAATTGCCTCGAATTTCTGCCAGTGAACTACAAAGATAAAGCGATAAAACAGTTCCTGCATACCTTGACCTTTGATGGTCATACGGTACAAATGTATTATTGGAGTTTTGTCTTAGTAATTGGCCTGAAGTTGTGCAATAACTTTCGTAATACAGGGGACTCGGTGTTGCTCTGTTCCAGACGCATAAATCAGGTACCTGTTTTTTTCCTCCTTAAATTTTGGGGATATTTGTGAGTTCACTCTAGTCTTGAATAATCTTCCTAGCAGTGTGACAACTGTATCTCTGGGTAGTTGTTGAGTCTATTGAGATTTGAGAGACATTCTTCAACATAAGCAGCACTTCGGATAGTTATTTGTGCTGTGTCATTTTAGGAATGCTGTAGTGCCCTTTCACCAATCTTTTACATATATTAATAAAAATGCAAGTCTCCTAACCATCCAGAATTGTGGCATGTTAATGGTTTGCTGTTTGTCAAGATTGCAGACAGGTGTCAAAAGCCCTTTAGGGTTTTAGGAGCTAGGTTATGCTTTAGGGAAGAGCTATGTGTTGAAGCTGTCCCGTTCTCCAGAAGCACTGTGCTGCCCATCACACAAGGAGCCAGGAAGGGCCAGAGCTGCATGTATGTCTCCAAGCCAAGGGCTGGAGGACTTTGGTAGGTGCTCGAGAGACTCTTCTCCCTCCTGGTCCTGTAGCCCAAGGCAAAACGTTGCTATGAATTAATTCGAGACACGGGGAGTTAAGTGGTCTTGGAAAGTAAAGAAAACAGAAGTATGTAATTTTATCATGTTTTTGACATGTTACATAAAATAACCTGCTACTGCATGAGCTGCCAGATTATCGTTTGTATTTGCTGTTTACTCTATATTCAGCTCTTTTTGTAAAGTGCAAGTAAAACATAGCTGAATGCGTAACTACTACTGTCACTGGTTCAGGGGGGTCTTTTATTTTGCCTGTGCATTCATGCATTTGTTTGTTCATATCTGTAAACCAAGGTGGCTATGCCTGTATGCACACATCAGTTCCCGCTACCACAGTCACCCTTAAACAGGCTATTTTTTTATAGCTGGCACACATTTCTTTTATGTCTGGGTAAGGGAACTTGTTGTAACTCCAGGTGTCAGGTGTCACTTGTTCTTGGCTAAGACACCTTCTCAGTGTTGAATACTGCTCAGCTTTTTATCAGTGCCTCGGTTCACTGCTCATTCTGTTGTTCTCCAGAGTGCTCCTATTGTATGTCCGACTGCATTATTTCTGCAGCCAGCAGCCTGTGCCGCACAGGTATGCTTCGCTAGCTCCTTTCATGCCAACAGAAGATTTGTGCACGCTAGTGCTTTAGGAGTGTGCTTTGAAGCAGATCTCCCATTTCGCGTTGCAGAGCAGGCTTGGCATATGCGAATGGGATGAAACTAAATTAGGAATTGTGCTCCAGGTGCATACCTAATGTGCTTCCACCATTAGTGAGTGTTCATCTACAGTGCTAAAGCAGACTCCCTCCTCATCCCTGAGATGATAAGAATTGAACGTCAGGTTTGCAGCAGCAGCAAGGTCTCTGCACTACAGATCTGCTCCGAGCATCCTCACTGCTTGCTAATGTACAGATAGCCAGGGATATCTTAAGCTTTTCACCTCATGCTTTAAGTTAAGGCATCCTGTGCTGGTCTTCTGTAATGAGTGATGTTAATCTCACTGAGAGAGCCCATTCTTCTTGCTGGCAGTATTAGACATACTCAACTTGTAGTCACTGGACTTTCCATTTATGTCTGCTTCAGGATTCATTGTGCTTGACCTGTGCTTTCACAGGAAGGTAGAGCTGGGAGAGATTTACTAGGTCCCGGACCCCCTGGTTTCATAAGCTTTGTCCTAAAATCCTATTCAAAGACTTCTTAACTCCCTTTGATTCCTGAGTTTCTCTACCATAGTATTATAGGTTGGCCCACCCACTTCTCCATCCCAACTGGCACTGAATTCTGTGGACATGCTGTTGTGTCCAGCCGACATCTGAACCATTCACACCATAGGCAGAAATGGGAGGAGAGCTGCCAAGTGATTCCCATGGATATGAAACGCAGGGGGAAGTTGCCCTTGAATTTTCTTTGCAAAAGAGACATTTGACATCTTTTTTCCTGTAAGTGTTTGTCTTTCACTCCATGAGCATTGCCTCTTTTGAGGAAACATGGTAGTGAAATAAATAAAACATGGAGTTGGACACTGGATAGTGTCATTGGATGGGTAAGCTCCTCTGGCTGCCAGAGCTTAGTCAAGTCCCTCTCCTAATCAGATGTTCCCGTTTGCCTGTGAGGACATGTGTCAGTTTGTGTACAAAAGACACTTAAACTTTTGCATCTTAATAGGCAGTCTTTGCCAAATTAATAAACTGGTACCTGATGAACATACAAAATCTGCATAAGATGGCAGGCTAAATTTGTGGTCACTCTCACCTCTTAAATTTCTTTTCTCTTTCAGCTTGGGGGAGCCATGTATGATTGTCATCTGCATGTTTGATATATGCCCTGTCTCTTGTAGTAATCTTAAATAATACTAGCATCATATCTCAATTTAGAGAGACGCAAGTGCTGCAAAACACGTGGCTGATAAGTAATCATAAAAGCATAAAAATTGCCAACATGTGGTAAGGTATGTACGAAACTACACTGGACTTTCTGTAAGAAAATAAGAGTATTGCACAGTAGCACAGGTTCTGCGTAACCACGTCCTCCTCACTTCAGTGCCTGATGCCATTTCAGGCTTTCTTATCTAAGCATTGATACCTATGTACCCTTACACTGGCCAGTCTTGGAGTAGTGGGAAAATAATTTGTTTTACCCAGTCTCATTTGCTTGTCTCTTGGTATTGAGGAGCAGCAGATCATAGGGGCATCAAATTTTTTCATTTCGTGGGAGGGATTATGATGTGGTGCCCATTGGAGTCATTGAGATGACATTGACTTTTCACGGATTTACGCTGACATAGGTGAGACCCTCTGGGATAATCCCATAGTCTTTTCTTTGTCAAACCCGTCGGGGAGATCTGCAGGCCCTTGCCTTCAGAAGTTCATCCCTGAAAAAGTGCAACTTCACCCCAAATACTTCTGTGAGCTCACCAGACACTCTTGTCTCCCTGTAAATTTGCCATTTTCTCGTGGGTTTAAAACTGCTTTTCTCCCCTCCGCTTGCCAGTATGAAATAATAGGATTGTTCCAATGGGAAAGGAAATGTGTTTTGACACCATTGTGTCAGAGTGCCACTTTGAAGGTGATTTATTTAACTTGTGCTAAGTTCCTGTTGGTGTTTCTTTAGGCTTATCATTTTGTAAACATTCTAGAGGCGGCTGCAGAGTGCCAACTGCTTTATGTTCTCTGTTAAATAAAACATACAGTACAGCCCATTCACATGAACTAATCTCCAGTGCCTGCATTGTTTTGCATCTTTGGGACCAGCATCTGCAAAAAGACCGAATTTGGAATAAGGAGCTCTGAGGCTGTCATCACCCCAGCGGGAGGGCAGGTCGTGATACCCAGGGTAACTCAGGTTGGAAGAGGTATGATTCCTTCTCCTTCCATGCAGATCTGTGGCTCTGAGTTGTGAAAAAAAATAAAATGAGGAGTTAGGGAATCCTTGGTTTTGTCTTATCCTGCCTACTACAGGCTGCTGACTTCAGGTGTTACCTCAGAATAAGAAAATCACTAATTTTTACCTTTTTATAAACACTGTCTGTATTTACTTTTTCCCCCCCAATAAACACATCCAGCTTACATCTGTGTCTATAGCAGGTGATGGTGATCCCTAAGGATTCCTTTTCACGCCCCGCGACACAACGGCAGCAGCACAGCAGCTCCCCGGGTGTGCAGGTGCTACACAATGCTGGTCCAGTTTCTGGGTGGATTCGCTGGCCCTAGGCTGTCCTGCCCTGGGGGAGGACCCGGAGCAGGCAGTGCTGTACAGCACATTGCTCACTCCTGGAGGGTCAGGGTTCCCACGTGAGACGCGTGGGAAGGTCAGCATGTGTCCCTTTGTTGTGCGCTGCACAGAGATCATGTGCCGCTACAATTATGATCCTTGCAAGTACCTGTCGAGAGAGCAGGACCAGTAAAAGCACCATACGTGAATTATTGAACGTCAAAGGATTTATGACTTGCCGCATTTTCCGTTTGAAAGCTGATGTATTGTAAGGAATGAAGACAGGCAGGAGAAAGTTATTTTAGTTCTGGGTTTGTCACAGTTCTGGGTTTTTAACAGGTGTCCCTATCTGTCGTCTTGTGGTGGTCAACCTTGCCAGCCAGATGGACCATGTGGGCCCTTCCAGAAGCAGGGGCACACGATGCTTTCTCGTCTCCTGCAACTAGTCACAGGAGGCTGATGGCTTGGTACTTGCACGTTGGATCTATTGCTTCTGGGAAGCTTTGGACTGAGATATATTACAGGCTGGATAAATTCATTCTGCCTCCCCCCTGCTTTATGTCATATAATGGTGACAGAAAAAATGGCAGTAGGAAAAGGCTGCTATTGTTAAAATAATTAATCTGGCTGATAGCCTCTTCCTAAAGGGCCCTTGGGATAGAGGACTGCCAAAAGTAGACTGCAGGCTGGGTAAATTTGCATAGTGTGAAAGGTGGGACATTTAATAATAAATCTGTATTTGTTATCTTGGCCTTTTACAATGAAATGGAAGTACCGCCAGCGCTGTGATGTCCAGAGTAAATACCCTACAGTACTTATTAGAGTAGGCTAAAATGGGCTTTCATGGGGAGTTAAAATAAAAATAAAAAAGGGCATTAAAGCAGGCTATTGTGAAGTAAGTTTTGAAATGCTGAAAATTGTGCGTTTCTCTGGTTTTGGTTTCTGGAAGTCTTGAAGAGATTAGCATAAATGAAGGATAAAGCTTGTTGTTAAAAGTGGTGGCAGGGAATCCAGCACAGTTTAAATTTAATAATCTAGTTAAAAATGCTAGTTTTCATTGTTTTCATAAGGTTTCCTTGACAGAATTATCTACTCTGAATTAAGTCCAAATCACCTCCCTCCGCAGATTTTACATCTGTCGCTGCTTTTTGAGCATGTGGCCATTTAGAAAGGTACCCCGACTTAACGTAAAGATGCTTAGTGGTGGCATATCCATCGTGTCTCAGGGAGGTGACTAACTACTTCCATACATTATGTATCACATCATTTATCACCTGTGAATCAAGGCTTCATCTCTGGATAAATGGTAATTACTGATTATGCCATGTAATTAGAAGTTCTTTACCAGTAGTTGGGCTACTCATTTTAATGGTTTTGTATCTAACAAGCGACATATTCCAAGCAATGAAAGTTTATCGTTTTAGAAGGCAGCAGTGCCAAGCTAGGTTGGCGTGGTTCATGTCTGCAAATATCACGTGACAGTTCCAGCCTCTTGTTTTCCTGCAAATGAACCAATGATGGTTATTGTCAGCAGCTTATCTGCCGTCAGTGTAGGAAAAGGTAAGCTTTCAGGATGCAAAATGATACTGCTTACGTGTGTGATACTAGGAAACTTTTTTTCCTCTCCTCTTGTCTTCTGAACTTATTGAAACATTACATGTAATGCTGGAGAAGGTATTTTGCTTAAAACTGTAGCTGGCTGATCTTTCAAGTACTCTTTCCTATGCGTGTGAAGATTTTGAAGCTGCTCTGGTACAGTCTGTTAGCACCATATCAAGTACGGGCTTCGTGGCTTATTCAGCACGTGACTCTATTGGGTTACACCAACAAAGGTTGTGGGAAAAACAAGCAGAAAATGAAACAATGGCTCAGGATGGCCAACCCCCAGTAAGCAAGTCCAGATCTATGGGAGAGTGCCCCAGTTATTAAGAGGGATGGGCTGATTTCCAGCCTTCAGCCACATCGTGTAACGCCTGGTGCCACGCAGGCAGAAGCCAGTCAAGCACAGTGTACGGAGCAGGGGGATGCGCTATCCAGATGTCAAGGAGGCAGTTTCAGATAGGCTGGCTAGACTTGTTGAGCCAAGATGCACATGGAAATTACTATCTTAAAATCTTTGTCTGTAGATGTTTTATCCCATTGTTCAGAATAACCATTGGTTTGATTTCAGCAGTGCAATCACCAGCTGTCACTGACTGCTATAGGGAGTAGCCAGAGGTGCTGACTCAGCCTAGATGCTTAAGCACAACTAATACACGGGATCTGCAGCACAGGGTTTAGTAGGGAGGGTCGCAACACAAATTTCAGTGCAGTATCGCCGTACCTAGAGATTTATCAGTATTGCTGTTCTGCTTTCCTGCTTGTTTCTTTACTTACTGTGACTTTCCTCATCCTTTGCATATCCCCCTGTCCCTGTAATTGCCCAACATGTTTTAAGTCTCTTGGCATTATTTAGAATCAATGCCATTCCATATACATGTCTGTGGTTCTCTGGCCCGCTTTACTGACAGATGCTTGGGGGCAAAACTTCAGCTGGTAAAAATAGAGCTCTCTGCAACAGTGATAATTTATACCAGCTGAGGATTGGCCACTTGTGCTCTATCTTAAAATATCCATCTCTGAGAAGCAATTTGTTACTTAATGAAGAAAATGCTCTTAGTCTTCTATTTCTCATTTCAAAACACCATGAATGTGGTTGGGTTTTTTTTCTAGATTAGGCTTTGTTTTTAATTGAAGCCGTGTTGTGTAATCTATACTATAACACATGTTCATGAAAGGGTATTTAAATAAGTATTTTATTTCTTCTTAAAATATTTTAAGAGTAACATTCTGCATTTTGCTATGAGATATGCAAATGCTTCATACCTGCCAAATCTTTCTGGTTGGGAAGTATCCCTTCCACATTTTGGCAGGGTGAGTGTAGTTTTCCCCAGCCATTTTCCAAAATCCTCCCTGAAACCAACTTATTTAGCTGACTTCAAACATGTTCTCCATTTTAAAATGTTGGTAGGTGGGATAATTTTGTAGTGTGCCTGTAACCTCTCATCACAGAAATTAATGGATAAAAATACAACTGGTATCTCTATCTTTATAAGCCTGCTATTTGAAGGACCCAGTCTGTCTTATAGCTGGAAGGTCATCCTCCTGTACTGTGTGGTGGTGCCTGAGTAAGGGGTGGGCTCCTTGCTCTTGCAGATGCTGGTGACTGGTCTGGGCCTCGGGATGTCTCATGTCATGACTAACCAAGGGCTGGTGACTCTGGAGAAAGGCACGTCACCACTAGGTTTGATGTACTGAGGTTGCTTGGTTTGAAGAGCCAAACAAGTCCGTCTCATCTGGGTTTTTAATTCTTTGAGGAATCTGAGGTTGGTCATACAAATTGGAAGCTATTGGCTAGTGACTTTTGTCTGATGTAGTCTCTAATTGTCTGGGGGTTTTAAGTCCTAAATATCTATGTGGTTGCTCTCCTGACATGCTAGCGCATATGTACTGTGGCTCCTTGTTCATAAACCTCCTGTGAAGGTTTACGTGTTCACGTCTATCCCTATACCAACTACACCAATTATTTATGTAGAGTTAAAAAGACCTATTTTTACTCTCTTCTTTAAAGGATTAAATGTTTGTTTAGTGCTTCTGCCTTCCTTTCTTAAACTTTGTTCGAGGAAGCTTTAAGGAGTGAGAGAAGTTGAGTTTTAATATTCAAAGTAATACAGACTCCTGAGGCTGACCTTTATTTAGCTTTTTAGATCTTAAAATGCTTGAAGTGATATACCCTACAGATTATGCAGTGGGGTTCCCAGAAATGCCCTTGCTCTCTATTAATTTGTAGTCTATATAAATATGAAACGATCATGGGTTTCTTTTAATACTCTGCTTACACAGTCATATCAAACATCTTTAAAAAGAAAAAAAAAAAGAGGCCTATTTTAAGTGGGAAAGCTGAAGAGTGAGATAGTAGAGAGATGGAGACAGAGATTTGGTACTGTTCAGGATGCTGTTACTGCATTAGGTGAAGTCTGGCTTCTTGCATAATACATTAGAGCTGACAGGCTTGCTGTTCTTTTGGAGGCATCTAAATTGTATTTCAATTGCCCCATGAAGACAGAAGAGTTTCTACAAGGGGGCAAAGGTGCATAAGTTTCATTACAGGTTAATTTTGCGGTTGTCTGGTTTGGTTTTCTGTGGGGTTTGGGTTTGGTTTTTTTTGGTTGGTGTTCTGCTTGGTGGGTTTTTTTGGTTTTGTTTTTTTTTTCCCACAGCAGTGAATTGCGTCCCTCCATCAAGAAATCGAAAAAAGCAAGAGGTAATGCGAACGTCTCAATGCTGGACTTCTTGTGTGGATGAGATAAAGAAGCTGATACTTTCTCAGCATTGTAACTCTGTAGAAGTAATACTAGGAATCATGCGGGTGGGGTATGAAAGGAGAGCAAGTTACTGTCACTTCTGAGTAAGATCAGTGACAACTGGGCATGACTCTTGTGTTACTTTCTAACTATTACTGCTTGTTGCAACTCATTCAGACTATTGAATAATCTTATTTCATGCTAACAGATAGCCACCTGGGCTATCACAGTATGTAGTAGTTGATGAACTCATAGCACAAATCTTATCTTAGAGCCTTCTTGTATTAATTCAGTTAATCTTCAGATTCAGGATGCATGTGGGAATCTGTTTCTTTGTTTTAAAAGCTTCCACCATTGATTTCTTCACTTTATACATGTGTTTTCAAACTGTAGTTAATACAAATCATTTGCACAATGAGCTACAGAGCCTGTGACTTAGTAGGAATTATTAGAAATTAGAAAGAGAAGAGACCTATTCCAAAGAAATGCAGCATGGGCAGCCTTCCTTTCTGGCTCTGATATCTGCCTGTCGGGTGTATACTGTAGCAGGTGTGTAGCCCAAAGCATACGTGAGCTTCAGACTGATTACAGAGATGGAGGAAAAGATGAAGTTACCAGAACAAATGACTCTAAATGTTCATACTTTTGTATGAGGTAAGTGCAACGTACAAGCCAATTGTATGACACTGTCTCTCTCCACTCTGAAGTGAGGAGAGACCCCTTAGGAAAGACTGTGTGTTTGTCCTCTTCCTTTCCTTCCTACACTGGCCAGAATTTGTGTCTGGGTTTTCCGCAAGAGATTATCTAATTTATTTCCAGTGTTCATGCAATTTTATTTGCTGGGGGAAAATTACTTAAAGGCTTTGCTTTGTTGAAGCTTAGAAGTCTTCTGGTCTGTTGATCTGACTGTGGTTGGACTCCAAAGGAAACAGAGAGAACAGTCCACAAGGTCTGGATCCTGTCCCCAAGTGCAATGCTAGCTTGCATCAACAGCCCAAATATTAGCTTTGTGGTCAGGCAAGTGGATTAGAAATCAGGTTGTTATACAGTCAGTGCAAGTATAAGTTGTATCTGACAATCCCATCTTGGTATAATTTTGGTAGGCATCATTAGCTTGCCAGCTGAGAACTTTGAGGCAGTTCTCAGATGGAGAACTGGATGATGGAGAGCATTAATGGGTAGCACGCAGTCATCCAGCAAAGTAGCAGGAACTTCTGAATGGAAAATGACAACATATAATCCATTTTGTCTGAATTGTCCAGCGTATGAGAATGTCTGACAAAGCAGTCAAGACATGATATCATTTTCCCCGGAGAAGACGTTTGCGAAGTGCACTGCATCTCTTGCATTCAGTATCTCTTCTGCTCATCTGCTAAATGTTTTTGTTGCAGCATCCTGTTTAAGTCAGTTATTTGGCAACTTAAGTCTGAGATCAGGGTAAATTCCAAGTACTTAAATGAAAATGGGGGGTTTTGTCTCCCAGAGAATACATATGGTTTTCTCTAATCAGTGCTGAACAAATCAACCTTTAGGCATTAGTATACCAATAAATATAGTATGTCTGTTCTTGCCTTTCAGGTATATGCATTCATAAATTAGCTAACTAGGCTTCTTATTTCATAGATTCAGTATGTGCAAAACCTCACAAAGTCAGAGAAATGAGTAGTTTGCAGTCTCTTGAAAATACATTTAAGTCTGTGTCTGCATGTGTATGCTAATCAGTTGCCCAATTCATGTGACCCAGGTAATTTTCCTCAGTGTTTTTTTAGCTGATGGATAGTATAAATGATCACATTCTTAGCTTCAAAGTTGCCCAGGACAAGTTGGTGAGACATGATTGAAAGTGGATTCTCTAAAGATTAGCAGTGGTTGAAATACTAGAATAAAAAAATGTAGTTACTGCCATTCTTCTAATTCGTTAGTTGGTATCTATGTTTCTCAACCCTTTGCTTCTTACATTAATGCTTGTTCCTGGGTCAGCACCAATTACAAGTAGTAGTAAATAACTACCTAACAGTTTCATCAGTGTGTGGAACCCACAGATTTTAAATCAAATTTAAATGGGAACGTCCAATATCAATAACATGCTTGCTCTTAGGGCTCTAGTGCTAAGTCAGTTTAAAGCTGTGTTATCTAACGTAAAACGGAGAGTCTTCACTGAATCTAAAATTACAGGTTTGCATCTTGTGAAATGTTGCACAGACAAAACTAGCCCACAGGTGAGATTGTATAACTGGGGATCTGCACTTCATCTTGGTATTGTGTCTAAAAGCGCTTGTACGGAGAGAACATGCCCATTTAAATACTGTATTGTCCATATATGGCCTGCTGCAGTAAGTATGGAAATGCTCTCAAAATGTAGCGAACTGCTGTCATGATTTAAGGACTCAGTCTGCAATTTTGTACTGATGGCCCATCTCCCATCCCAGTGAGGAAGAGTCAGGCAAGGATCTAGAATAAAGGATTTGCATACATCACAGTTGGTAGTCATGTTCATGCAGAACGCAGCTTCAAACCTCTCTGGGGAATTCTAGCCTGCAACTGCCTGATCAGTCATAAAAAGCTTATTTTTGACCATCATCTCTCTTCCCTTTCTTTTTACCTTTCCTTGTCATACCTTTACATAATGGCTGGAACTTCAACAGTACCCAAGGCGTGGCTGCTGCATGGATTGCTACTGTAACAGTGATTTTTTTAATTATATTTATAAACCATTAGCTTGTCTCTTGTATTCTTAGGCATATGGTAAAGCATGTACATGTGTTTGGATCTTTACTTACCTACCATCTCTGTCTTGGACTTTTCCTTGTTGTAGTGGGGACTCTTTTAATTTTAGTCTTTAATTATTTAATCTCTTAATTTTAAAATGCATCGTTGTTGTTTCTTGATCTTTTAGTTGACAGTGCTTTGGGTTCCCCCTTTTCTTTCAGAAAAGAAAACCATTCATTTGCCTTGTGAGTATCAAAAATATGACTTAGAGATAACACAAAAGGGGAACTTATTGGAAGAAACATTGCATATTTCTTTTAAAATTCCTTCATTTGTATTGTAGTATTGATATTAAATGGTATCATAAATTGTACTGCAACCTTTTTTCTTTACTTGCCCACACAGAGCATTTAGAAAAGAAAAGAAAATGTGACTGAATCTGTGAAAGTGTCTATATATATTTGTCAGAAAAATACAGTAGAGTGGCATTGTGTTCAGGACCCAGTTGAGTGGTAATTATTCTTTCAGCAGTTTAAGACTGTACCTGTTCCCTGCATTTTAAGTGGCTGCTGAAGAACAAGGCACTGCATATTGATTAAATATTAATTGTGACATTGAAATTTTCAGTCTCATATTGTTTGGCTGCATTGATCCATAACCTGCATTTAAACAGTGTGGTGCAACTGGTTAAATGTGATGAAAGTATACAAGGTGGCATTTTATGTGAAGTCTGTCTACAACTGAATGGTAAAATATATTTTTGCCTTTAAGTGTGTCTTGGGAAATTGTTCCACATTAGTTCTGCACACAAGTAACAGTGAGGTCAAATGAAAATTTCCATACTAAAGGATTCATCTCGTAGCTAGTGGGCTTGTTGTAGGCGAAGCTCTGGTAGCTTTAACAAAAGGTTATTCTTTTGATAAAGAATATGGGTCAGTGCAAGACTTGCGTGATAAAGAATATGTAGACTGCACAGCTCGTCTTTGCAGATCTCCCATGCACCCAGAGATGCCTGGTTTGTTTAAGCCATTTCTCTTCTTACTGAGACACAGTTTAATCAATAAGGAATAGTAGCAGGGTTTGTACTGTATTTGCAGATCTCCAGAGTTTCTTATCTCTGATGTTTAACATACCACAAGTCAAGTCACATACTACAGGATCTATTTGCTACCTTGGGTAATATGATGGGGCTGCGTTGTGGTGCTCCCTTCCAGCGGAGGTTGGGTGAAGCTGGGAAGCCTTAGGGCACGCGTGCCCAGTGGTGCTTCTGGGGCAATCCAGTGCCACAACCTCCTTGCTTTCTGTAGCCCAAAATGCCGCAGCCGGCAAAGGGTTTGTGCTCCATACTGCCTATGTGTGTCTCTGCCAGACACATACTTTTCCTTATATTTAAGGAAATTCTGCAAGTGCTCGGTTATTGCAATGAAGGGCGTGATACAGACCCATGGGCCTCCTCTATACTGCATCGTGGCTGGGTTGCTTTAGGCAGTCTGGGTCTGCATGGATGGGCAACTTACTCCTCCACCATGGCTGCTATCAAGCAGCGACCGCGTCAGCGGGCTGCAGGTGTAGAACTCTCTATCCATCCATCACAAAGGCATTGTGCCCAGGCTCTCAGAAGGCGTTTTGGATTAATTTTTGATCTGTACTTTTCAGAAGTCGGCAAAGTGCATATTTAAACTATAGCAATCGTTGGTAATCAGTTTACTATAGATTTTAATGGATGTTAATAAGGTTTTCCCTCCAAGTGCAATAAGAATTACTCCTAATTTGATTTTACCATCAAAAAAGCTTTCCTATGCTTTGGTTTTATTTTGTATATTTTTAATCACTTCCCATTTCAAAGCGCATAATTTTGCGTTAATATACTACTGGGGAACTTGTTCTGTTCTAAAAACATTAGTCATTCTAATATCAAAGTGTTTCACTTGGTGTATTTCCACCACTGGAGATTAAGACATTTACCTGGTTCTGGCACTCTTCATACTTGGAAAATATTTACCTCAAGCTGTTTTTCCTGTGTTACTTTGTGTCCTGAGGCACTTCATGTGATGGAGGGAGGTTACGTTTTGTGAATTTTAAAACACTTTGTGAAGATCTGGTTTTGAAGCTCCGAGACATTTTCTAACCATAGGACAAATTACAGATGTGTATGTGTGCGTGTGTAAATGTTTCATACACTTCAATCTTTTTGATTTCACATTTAGTAATTAAACAGGCTAAGGGCACAATATAGCTATAAGAAAGAAGTGCAGAAATTCAGTGCTTACTTGACAGTATCAGCTTCTGATTTGAAGTGCCAATGCCTTAGCCATGCAATGCCCAGACCTCTGCTTGACCAAGGTACCACCCGTTCGGCAGCCACAGCTCCCTTACCCAGATCATCTCACCAAACCCTTATTCTCAGTATTCCACTGGCTTACTTCCATCCTTTTTCCACTTGGTTAAGCTACCCTATTTAATTTCATAGTTGAAGTCTTAAAAGCCTGCCCTGTCACCTTGTTTGTCATCCACGTTGCTGGAGTCTCACATTTATCCTCCCACTTTCTCCCTAGCAATTATTTTGTTCTGAGGCAATGCCTTTACAGTCAGCTCACTCTTCTAAACCTGGCAACAAAATCCATAGGTGTTTTTCCCCCCAAGCTAGCTGTTTATTTGAAGTCACTTTTCAATTGTCAGTGTCTAAAGCCAAGTACCTAGGTCTTGGGGGGGGGTTAGGCATGTAAACGCAGATGTCACGACATCGTTTTCCCAGGGCTGACTGCTCCCATTTGATGGTACTGTTTTGATGGTGTTTGGCACACTTGGAAGTTCAGGCATTTTGGAAAGACTATCTGAAGGGGAGGAAGAAAGCTGGGTTCTCAGCTAATATGGAGATTTTTTTTTTACCAGGCTTACATGGTGGTCTACAGCAGCTGAACATGCCAGGGAGGAACACCATGCTGACAGAAAGCTGCAGAGATGGTGTGGTTGTTCTGTCTATTTGCTTCACCCAGGTGTAATGCAGAGGACAGCATGACTGAGATGTTGCAGGTTAAGAGAGGGACAGGGAAGTCTCCAAGGTGACAGAAGAAAGTTTTGCTGTGCCTCCTAGCTGCATAGAAATAGCATGGTTTAAATAGGGGCTGACCTTGTGAGCTTTTCACTGTGGCTGTATAAGCAAGGGATACAGCAGTCAGGTCTGGATATCTCTTTGAGAGTAGAGGCCAATTATCATGTATATTTGTAACATTCACCCTAAGTATCCTGTATTTCTTGCAACATTGTATTTTCCATTGGAAATTAAGCCATCATTTATCTTCATAAGCAATTTTATCTTTCTTTGTGCTTATAAACTTTTTTCCTCTATTAATCTACTGTTCATCACTGAAACATATTCTTGCAATCCTCGGTAATCACCTATTCACGGCTCATCAGTCTAGTGGTCATTATTTTTTAATATTATTAATATAAAGTTGATTTTATATCGATTCATCAACAGCTGGTTAAAAGTGATTCACTTCCACTGTTTAAACAGCATTTCCCAAACTTGATGTGTTTGAATACAGTGTTGAATAGCTGCAAGCAAATTCTTTGCATGTATTTCTCGGTTTAAAAACTGCTCAGTCACAGCAGCCTGCTCCTCAAAAAGATCTATCTCACTGCTATTAACTAATTACAGAGAGCTCTAAATATTCAAAGTGCTTTACAGACACGGGGCTTGGATTGTGACCCAAGGCAAAGGACACTCCAAATTAGACATGGCATAGCAAGAAATTGCTATGAATAGACCCAGCTCTTCTCTATGTATGTTATATGGCACTGTGGTGGGTTGACCCTGGTGGGAGACCAGGTGCCCACCAAAGCTGCTCTATCACTCTCCATCCTCAGCTGGACAGGGGAGAGAAAATAAAGTGAAAAGCTCATGGGTCGAGATAAGGACAGGGAGAGATCATTCTCCAATTATTGTCACGGGCAAAACAGACTCAACTTGGGGAAATTGGTTTCATTTATTACCAATCGACCAGAGTAAGGTAATGAGAAATAAAACCAAACCTTAAAACACCTTCCCTCCCACCCCTCCCTTCTTCCCAGGCACAGCTTCACTCCTGAATTCTCTACCTCCTCCCTGCAGCAGCACAGGGGGACGGGGAATGGGGGTTGCAGTCAGTTCATCAGACCTTGTCTCTGCTGCTCCTTCCTCCTCCAGGGGAGGACTCCTCGCTCTTCCCCTGCTCCAGTGTGGAGTCCATCCCACGGGAGACAGTCCTCCACAAACTTCTCCAACATGAGTCCTTCCCACGGGCTGCAGTTCTTCTTGAATTGCTCCATCATGGGTCCCTTCTACGGCGTGCAGTCTTTCAGCAACAGATTGCTCCAGCATGGGTCCCCCGCAGGGTCACAAGTCCTGCCAGCAAACCTGCTCCAGCGTGGGCTCCTCTCTCCACGGGGCCACAGGTCCTGCCAGGAGCCTGCTCCAGTATGGACTTCCCATGGGGTCACAGCCTCCTTTGGGCATCCACCTGCTCCACCGTGGACCTCCCTGGGCTGCAGGGGGACAGCCTGCCTCACCATGGTCTTCCCCATGGGCTGCAGGGGAATCTCTGCTCCGGTGCCTGGAGCACCTCCTCCCTCTCCTCCTTCACTGATGTGGACGTCTGCAGGGTTGTTTCTCGCATATTCTCACTCCTTTCTCTGGCTGCTGTTTTGCAGCTTTCTCCCCCCCCCTTCTTAAATCTGTTATCCCAGAGGTGCTACCACTGTCGCTGATGGGCTCGGCCTTGGCCAGCAGCGGGTCTGTCTTGGAGCCAGCTGGCATTGGCTCCATGGGACATAGGGGAAGCTTCTAGCAGCTTCTCACAGAAGCCACACCTGTAGCCCTGCTTTCTACCAAAACCTTACCGTGGAAACCCCATACAGGCACTAACTGCAAAGGTGTATGAACATTTCACAGGAGCTGCTGGGTTTTATTCCCTCTGCATCATGCACAGTGGTGCATCTGCACCCCTTCTGCATCTTCCTCTTGATGATGTGCCTCCATGCTGGCACTGCTGTAGCCTTGGTGGTTTTTTTAGGCAAGAAGATTTCATCAGAAGCCCTGGAGGGAGGTGATGAGATTTAGGGGAAATCAGAGAATATGCCCATTCACAGTCCCGTGCCATTGGTCTCTATCTCAGCTGCCCATTCTCCGCTATGTCCCCTCTGCCTCGCAGTTGCCTTAAGTGTTGGCTGGATCTCTGGAGCAATCCTCGTGGAGTGCAGAGTAAAGGTGTGAATAATGCAGTGCCAACTGAGCTCCTGAGATAAGGGGAAAGCGTCTACACAGAGGGCTGTTGCAGATTCAACAGTCGGGCCATGCAGGACTTGCCTTTTTTATAAGTGATTTTGTATTTTCTGTAAATAAAGCTCTGTCCAGCTAGTTGGCCAGCTTCATTCATTTCTTGTAGATGGGCTCCAGTTTTCAACTGTCCTAGCTGATCTTGGCACATGGCAGCTGATGGTTATTTTGTTGTCACTTAGGTCCGGTGTTTTTCTGTTGAGCATTACGAAACCCCAGGATTTCTTCTAAATTACTATTTTGTACGGCTTCTCGGCTGCCTAGTTGTAATCAGTGAAAGTTAATACTCCATTTAATAACAAAAACCTACTTTCTGGGATATGTTTCTTATAGGTCAGTGGTGATACTGAAGTCATCACTAAAGCTTTGTTGTAATCTCAGCTGGTACATATGAAACACAGCTTCTGATTTAAAAAAAAAAAAGAATAAACAGGCTTGCTGCTCTTTTTTTTTCTTATCATCTCTTTTTTATTTAAATAAAACTGGTCATTGTCATTCCACGTTTTCACCTGTGAATAATTGGTTTGTAGTGTGTCATATAAAACTGCAAGCTTTTTGTGACAAACCTGTTCTTTTAATTTTAACCTCCATCTGCCATTCTCTCTGTTCTCTTTGGAAAAAAAAAAAAAAAGGAAAGAAAAAAAAAAATTGGAGAGGAACAAAATTTGCTAAGAAAATTCCTGGCTAGCTCCTGTCCTTCCCACAACAGAGGTCTCTTCCCACAATTCCGGCAGGGATTTCACACAGGTTTGTCGCACCCACCTGCTGATTTTGTGGGGTGTTTGGTGGGTGCTGCTAGGTCCCAGTACTCAGCTTTGGTGGGTTGCCTGATCCTGGCACTGGAGCAGCTGCTATGCTCCAAGCAGGGAGCCAGATGGGGCATTGCAAACCGGAAGAGAGACACATGGGAGCAGGAGCGGGCGAGTAGGAACCACGTGAAAGAAAGTGGTTTCTTTCATACAGAGGCTGTCCTGGTTTCAGCTGGGATGGAGCTAATTGTCTTTCTAGTAGCTGGTACAGTGCTGTGTTTTTGAGATAGGTATGAGAAGAATGTTGATAACTGATGCTTTCAGTTGTTGCTAAGTAATGTTTAGACTAAAGTCAAGGATTTTTTCAGCTTCTCATGCCCAGCCAGCGAGAAGGCTGGAGGGGCACAAGAAGTTGGGAGGGGGCACAGCCAGGGCAGCTGACCCACACTGGCCAAGGGGGTATTCCATACCAGGTGATGTCACGTCTAGTATATAAACTGGGGGGAGTGGGGGCGGGGGAATCGCCGCTCGGGGACTAACTGGGTGTCGGTCGGCGGGTGGTGAGCAATTGCCCTGCGCATCATTTGTACATTCCAATCCTTTCATTATTACTGTTGTCATTTTATTAGTGTTATCATTATCATTATTAGTTTCTTCTTTTCTGTTCTATTAAACCGTTCTTATCTCAACCCACGAGTTTTACTTCTTTTCCCAATTTTATCCCCCATCCCACTGTGCGGGGGAAGTGAGTGAGTGGCTGCTTGGTGCTTAGTTGCTGGCTGGGATTAAAACACAACAGAGTCAAATCTTTAGTTCACGTGAACAGCTTTGGGGTGCAGAAATGAGTTGGGCTCTATGCTTTATGGACATTTCTCTGTACTTTGTATTTCTTTGCCCATCACTGTTCTTCCATAAATATGGAGTTACATTCCATGTTTTCCTTTTTTTTTGTAGTAGTGAAATAGAGAAAATTATGTTTTGAATGTGATACAGAGGGTGGAAGGGAAGCCAAACAGGTTTGGTTCTGATCTTCCTAGCTCTGCATGCTTCAGAAATGATAGTCTGCAAGGATCAGGGTGCAGCAAGGGCCAGGGGCTCAGTGGGGCAGCCGGGGGGCAAGCCCCTGCCCGGGGGCATTGGGTACCTTCATGGGGATTGGCCGACGTCAGGCTGGGATGTCAGCCCCCAGGCTGGGCAGGGCTGGAGACCAGCATCCTACAACATCACTGGAGCAGGGACTGATGGCCCCAGGCTGGGCAGAAATGGGATCTTGGGCCATAGGGAAGGAACTTTAAGGTTTTCATTTAAATACCCTTCTTGGCTTCTGCTCTACCAAAACCTTCATCAAATAAACTAAATAAAAATGAAACCTCAGTCTTGCCAAAACAGGATGGAGCTTTTATTGAATATGGACCTGAGAGATTAATTTAGTGTTCCCAGGAGCTAAGAGCTTGAGAATATCAGCAAATAAAACTGTGGTTTGGGATCCAAATTGGATAATGAAGTTGCTCCCATATTGGCTTGTCTTAATTGAACCAAATGGTTTACCTAGTTTGCTTCCCATGTTACAGAATATACAGTTGTACTTTCTATTCTGTTCTATTTTTCAAGCTTGTTAATTTTTCTTTGTTCTTGAGGCGGTTATAGGAGAAAAGGCCCTCATCAACTGCAAGCCTAACAATGAGCTGGTTTTATTCCAGATGCTGAGTTACTGGTCAGAAGTGTTTGCAGTCAGTGGGAGGTCCAGCTTTCAGTACTGTGACCACAGCCTAATCAGGGAGAGAGGCCATTAAACATGCAATCACAGTTTTTCAGTGTGAGGTAATGAGCATACCTTTGTCACTGACTATGTAGGGTATGAAATTACAGATATTGCACAGAAGCATCTATGCTAAACTAATCCTTCCTTCAGTTGGTTTTCATCTGTTTTCTTTCTAACATTTTTTCCCAACCTCTTTAAGAAAATATATGCAGGATTATTTTAATACCTTTCCTCCCCTCCCCTCCCACAGTACCCACTTCTGCCTTGCTGTAGCACTCTGAAAATAAGTAATTTCTGGAGTTTTTTTCTGACTGCAAAACGAAAAGGAAATTCTGCTCCCCTTTAAAATCGATGTAAAACTTTTGCTGTATCATCCACAGGCTAGGCTAATGTCAAGCAGGAAATGGGCCGTTGTCTGTTCAGCCCAACTTGCTCATCCACAGGATCATCCCATTTGACTGCTCTCTGGAGAAGCAGCTTCTTATATAGATTTGCCCCTAATGTACTACCCTGCTAAAGGTAGGAAGAAGACTAGGAGGAGACTATAAGAAGAGCAGTGTCTTTGTGTGCAGCTTAGAAGGACTCTCTGATAAACATGAAGTGCTTCCAACAAATATCCTGACTTTTCTGTTGTCATGTATGGAATAGCTTAGAAATTGCAGCGTAAGCTGCAAATTAAAGACATTTTAAAAATTGTTCATTTAGAAATGGTAGTGCATACTATATATAAGACTGAATTAGCCTTACTTCCTAGACTGATATTTGTGGATTATGCTTTAATGGCTCAATCCTACAAGCTACTGAACAAATCTGGCTTTATCCACTTATGGGCAGGCTTTGCTTTAGTGTGTGCATGGTCTCCAGAGGAATAGGGCTGTTTGCACGCTCGTATGTAAGCTTCTATGGAGGCATTTTTTTGAGCTACTTAAGCCCTGAACATTGGGCTGTGCAGCTGAAGTGCTTTAGTTACGTACCTCTTGCACTGCTCCCTTTCTCCTGCCCAAAGGGAAAATGAGCAGCCTCACTGGACATGGGGACATCTAATACGATGCTGAGTTTAAAGTTAAACAGTAAGTCTTGATTACTATTATTTCTAGTACTTTCTGAAATATTTCCATCAGTTACATACACAGCAGTCCCAGGATCAGGTGGGTAAGAGTTGCAGCTCTCACAGGTGCCTTTGCATGCATCTATTTTGCAGAGCCTGCCTCGCCTTCTTTGGCTGTCTTGGGATTGTCGAGACATCTGTTAAAGCCTTTCTGCGGCCTTGAGCTTAGTGGCTGTGGCTAGATACTGGCCTTGCCCAGAGGTCGAGGTTTGTAGTACCTTCTCTCCAGCCTGTCCCTCCCACTGCATCGGGCTCACAGGCAGTCGTTTCAGACCTATGTGGGGTACACTGAAAGCGGACTCTGGAGCAATTTTCTGTAGGGTCTTGATGGCTGTGTCCTCAAAGCCTTGTGTAACACTGCAATACTCGTCATTTTGTAATGCCCAAGATTATAGTATCAACCGAGCAATTTGGTTAATTTAGACTTATCTTCCAAATAAACTTAAAACCCAAAGGGTATATTTTAGGGGAGAGGTTGCATAAGGCACCTGTCTGAATGCCTTCAGCCAAAGGACCAGTGTAGTCAGCAAAGGCTTGTTTCTGCTTAGGACAACTCCAAAGCTTCTCCCGAGGTGCAGCACAAATCTTTGGTTTTGTAGTTTGTGGTTATTACTTCTTGCTTTGCTTGTCATGTGTGAGGAGAAAAATTACTCTTTTCTCAACCCCCATTTATTCAGTTTGCATTTCATTTGTCTTTGCTTTTGTCTGTCCTTGAAGGTGTGGACCATAGGTATTGACGTTAAAGTACACTAATCCAGCTGAGACTCAAGAAAGGTCGGTGGTTAGCCCTTGTTTTGTGGAGGCCATGGTCCTACTTATACGGTCCAGTACGGTGTCTGCCATCTTTGCAAAAGCACAAGAATGTTCAGTTCAGGACACATTTAATGAACGCTAAAATACTGAGCCCCCACCCTGCTGATGTTCCTGAGAGATGTAAGGTGCAGGAGAGGGACTGCAAGACTCGGGAGGAAGCCAAGTGTGGGCAGTGAAGCTGTTTCAGATGCTAATCCTTGGCTCTAGCACCTCCGGAGACGCTGAATAACCTCAGCCCAGCAAGACGCTCAATAAAAGCTTTTCTTGGAATAAAATATCATCAGCTTAAGAGAGGGTAGGCTGGTCGGACTCTATGCCCCCATTTGTAGTTGGCAATTGGTAAACATGTATTTAAAAAAAAAAAAGAAAAAAGCTGATTTTGAAACAAAACTCTGCCTTTTTTCCTTGCACTGAGCCCCTCCTGAAGGCCCCGAAGGTACTCACCATTCTGCCAGGGTATTATTCAGCACAACCCCCCTTCCAGGCAAGCCCGGGGCCCACACAGCCTCCCCCAGCAAGCATGGCATCCTGGGGCTACACAATAAATTCCTCCCCTGCAAAACCTGGGGCTTTATTTTGGCACAAGAATCCAAAAGTGGCAACCCAGGGGGAAGAAGAATTCAAATTCAAACTTCCCACACGGCAATACAGAGACTTAGCACTGAGTCACTGAAGCTGCTTAAGAATATCATTATGATATTTGCTGAAAACAACATTCCTACCTGATAAAGCTGAAAAGTGTTCAACCCATATGAAATTCAATTCCCTGTTTAAACTGTCCATTTTCAGCCTTCTTTCTCTCACTGAAATTAAGAGACATCTTGTATTTCCGGCAAAAGGGTTTTCAGCCAGGAGGTGTAACTCAGATGGAAGTTCATTTTTTGGGTCAGGTTATATTCTAGCTTCAGATGCTTGAGAAGAATAAGCTACAAAGGGGAGCAAAAGGCTCCATTTAACCAGAGGACCATTAGTGCATATGGTCTTTTGAGTTGAAAAAGTACTAGAGAGAGTGTTTTGTTCGAATCTAAGGTAGAGAAGTCACAAGATATATTCTACCTCATCCTACTATTACTGAATGAATTTCATATGAATCCAAAAGAAACATTTAAATGCTTAATTTCGTTGCCTCAGAAAATTCTTTCTCAGGGTTTGATTTATTTAACATACTGGTTTTGTGTTTTGCTGTAAAAGACAAAATACAAAAATTGAGCAACATCAGGCATTCACTGTTTTTTTGTAGTTTAACTGTGTTGTGCTATAAAATCTGGGGTGGTCATGATTGATAATAGTCGATCTGTGCTTAGAAGTATCAGTTCGGTGTTTTGAGAATGAGCCAGCAAACCAGCTCGCTCTGTGCCATCGAGCACGGGACATTCACCGGCCAAAAAAAAGAAGAAAATTCAGTTTCATTCATACATTTAATGCATACATGGCTAAGGGTTGTCTCATATGAATATTATCTGATCTGATTTGAGGATGTTATATTGTTAGTGCTTGAGGACTGACTTTGGATTAACTACAAATTATTCAGGCTCTACAAAGTGTTAAGCAGGGCACACGTGGGCCTCTTGATGCAACCAGAACTGTTGGACTTGAGGATGAAACATGGCTGAACGTAGCTACAGCTTCTGATAAATTCAGTGTGTGTGTGGCATTTGGTGCTGCTGCTATGAATTAGGACTGTATATAAAGATAGAAAGAAAATGCTCAAATACATTGCTGAAATACTTAGACTCAAAATTAATATCATAAGTACTTCTGCAGGAATTAAAGACTATGTGTAAAAAGTTCATTAATATGCCTATTTATTTTTCAGGCACATGTATCTCAATATTAGAATACATAACACAAGAATTCAGGATTCTTAGTCTTAAGCCCTGACACAGAAAATTTTGATGCAGCTTTACAGATTTGCATTGTCAGTATAATTATGAAGAAAATCGAGCAAGAAGAGGAAAAAAAAGACGTCAAGGAATATTTTGACTAAAAACATTAAGTATTAGTGTTTCAGGGTTTGTGTGTTGGTTTTGTTTGTTTTGTTGTTGTTTTTTTTTTAACTATAGTTGCTATTAGCATCAACTGTGCTTGCTAGAAAAGCCTTTACATGTTAGTAGAGAGCTTTCTCCTGTTATTTGCCCAGTGAAGTTAATTTTGACTTACACGACTGACCTTTATATCTGAGGACAAAGACATCCAGAATTTGCATTCCACTTAGGACGGGATTCATTGAATCAGACTTAGATCTAATTGCACTATGAATTGCAAAATACAGTCCTGTCTATGAGATGTTTTCATATTGCAGCCTTTTTATAATAATGTGTTAATGGCACAGTGCATTGAATTGATCTTGGTAATTGTATTTCTGCAACTCCACAGAATCTTACTGACTTTTTCGGTGACAGAAGGAGAGCCAATAGTGAATAAATTTAAACTGTGTAGTAATAATTACATTGCTCTTGTGTGCATACTTAATATTTGAAAAATCAAAGATTTGTAGTATTTTGTTCCTATCTTTTACCCCATAATTTCATATCACCTTTCATGGCAATAACTCTGGTAATTATATAAGTCCCTCCAGATCCCTAACAATAATCCCTAATTTTCTCAGGTACTGTCTTTTCTAAATGATTTATAAAAATTGAAAGAGATTGTGTTATTAAAGCTAGGCTTCTAATACTGAATTTATTTTAAAAGACAAATTAGATCCATATATCCGTAGATGTCTTGATTAAAGGAATCGTTCTCAGTTTGACAGAAGCAAGTGCAGCTGCAGGTGTGGAAACAGCTGCTCTGTCTGCATTTTATTTGGTCTGTTACTCTGAAGTGTAGAGCAAATTTTTTCCTGTTTAATATTTTGATAGCTGACCTACAGAGGACACCTCTGTGGATTTTCAGGTTTTGAGTATGGAGATGACTGGTCTAAAGAGTAATGACTAAGATTTTCAGAAGACCTGAGGATTTTACATGCTGAATTCCACTGAGATGGTGATGGAAGTTGACTTCCAAAGTCATTAATTCCTAATTCTTTATCATCTATGTATTTTGTTACCAAACAAAAAAGTTAGAGGTTATGTAGGTCACAAAACAGGTATGAATAGTAGGAAGTGTGATTTTTATGTTGCTCATTTAGCCACGATGCTGATGTTTTCCCAAGAAGCAAAATTATTTTTAGCACTTCATAATTTAACTAAATCTCATTGAAATACCATAGAAAAAATGTAAAACATTTTTGTAGTATAAGGAACATCTCCTTACTTTCTATGAGAAGCTTTTTGCAAGCAGTGGAGAGCATTAGTACCTGAAGGAGATTCCTCTAGTTCACAAAATAGGCTTCTCCTCAAATTGGAGAGAAATTGGCATGGTCCCTTGTGATTCGGCTCTATATTTAATTCTGCAAGAGCTAGCTCTTGCAGCAGGTAAATCCAAGGAAAATTGGTGGTATTTTGCATGATAAAAGTTTTAGGTTACTCTGAAAAGTCTCATTAAAAAAAAAAAATTAAAAATCAGTTGAACTGTGAGGAAGCAAAGCCAGGTCCTATGTGGGATTACGTTAATGATTCTCCCTTGATTTCAGGGGTTATATTGTCATTTATACCATCCGAGGGATTCTAGCCTGCAGTTTTTAGTTAGCAAACATTGAAGTTTTCATTATATTTGGCTGGTCAAATGGTATAATCTTAACCAGGCCATACACCAGTAAGCATGTGAGAATGGGAAAATTTGAGAGGGCTGGTGCTAACACAGGGAGTAGTGGTAGCTGGATTGACTATAATAGTGCTCTTATCCTTGACGAACTGGATGGTTGTGTATGTGAAAACTCTTAAAGTAACTGTCCTTTGAATTATAAAATAATTTTCTTTTTAAAGTGTCTTGTCTGCGTAACTCTTCTTCAATTGCTTTTTGTGTGTGTGTGTGTGAGAGGTAGATATATTTTTCCCTTTTCTGTTTCAGAGAGAAAAATCAGTGTTATCTTCTTTAAGGATTTACTGTCGTAACTATGATTTTATGTTTTGCATTCCTCTCCTGAAACTGTGTTTATCCTTCTCTGTTGGAAAGTATGTTTTTGTGCTCTCCTGTGCGAAATAAATTAGTGAACAAAACAGAAATTACCCAGAGGCTGGGCTTTTTTATTTTTATTTTTTGTAAGTGTACTTTGAAACGAATCCTGTCTGCTGGTTGCAAGACTTCTCTGGCATCCCTGAGGAACTGCAGGTGCTGAGATGTCTGCCTGTGCAGGACTGGCAGGGAAGGCACTGAGCTTGAAAAAAGTTACTTAGCAGTAGTGCCACTATTACCATTATGTTTTGGAGTGTGAGACCAAGGAGGAGCTGATTGTCCTTAACAATGTCTAAAATGACCAACTGTAGCACTGTGAATGTGTTATTTAGAAGTGAATTAAATACTTGGAAGTTTTAAGCTAGCAAATAAGATGAATTTTTTTTCCCTAGGGAGTTTTCTTGCAGATGTGTAGATTTATTAGCTCAAATCAGTGCATATTTAAAAGACTGCAGGTAGCTTGTTTTAGATATATTTTGTCCAACTCAAGCTGCAATAGGGCATGTTCTTGGCAAGACAGTTGCCATACAACTGCTTCTATCCACCATAAATCTCCTGATGGACTTCAAACATTTCTACAGCATTCTGCTGTTAATGACATTAACATGTCTTTCTCTATCCAACAAATTTGAGCATCAGTGAAGGAAAACACTTTTGGATAAAATAGGCAGTAAGCCCCAGGGTAAACTAATATTACCTCCTTAGCAGTTTTTGGCTGTATAATGTTTGTATTAGGGAAAGTTATTTAGATGTTCTCAATTTGTTTTGCTTTGTCTTAGCTTTGAAGGTTATTTTTACTGCTATAGATACGTTTGAAGGAAAGTATAATCTGTAAAGATAATCATAAGGGCAGCTTTGAAATGGCCGAAATATGAGAGGTGCAAAGCAGTGCCAGTGTCCCTGCTGAAGCTCTACAAGTTTTCATCCTCCCTGTGATATATGATCAGGAGAGTAGATGTTGTTCTTAGATACAGTTTGTTCCATCTCAAAGTAGGCATATATCTATATAGATGAACTGTAATACATAATTTCGCTTAAACTGTAATTTTTAAGTGAAAATCTTTGGTCAGCATTTGGTCATATTTGTAGAGGTTAAAAAATAAAACCTTTCAACAGAAAAGCGACAGTCCTTCAAGGCAGAATTAGAATTACAAAGCCAGTACCACCGCTGGGAAAGTTTATCGTAATAGGAAAGTGCCACTCCTAACACAGGCTAACAATAATAAATGCATTTTGTAGAAAAGGATCAAGAATTCATTAGGGCTTAAGAGATTTGCTTTGTTGAGGCCATAAGACACATCATCCTGATGCCATTTTGCCTCTTGTGTTTATTTTCTTTTGATACAAGTTTCTTTACTGAGAACAATTAAAGCTTGAACCTAGTGCTTAGACTTTTGTGTTTCAATGACACAAAACAAAATAGATTTGTAGAAGAGGATGAGACAATATAGTAATAAGAAGTCATGTAAATACATAGGTTTCTTCTGCTATTGTTACATGATTTAAATACTAAATTTGCAGTTCTTGCTCCCCTTGAATATCAAAATACTACTAGTAGCAAACAGATGCATTTCACATTTTGCCAGAATACAGTGCTGCAGCAGAGGGGCAAATACAAGTTTTCCTTTGTTTAATAACCGTAATGAAGTTTTACTGGGGTAAAGAAAGAGTGACAACAGAAAGAATGATAAATATTTTTGAAAATTAACTGACACTCTTTTCTAAGGTACAAAATGGCACACAATATAAAAATATTAAAATTGGGAAGGAGATTGTATTTTTTTTTTTAAAGCAAAGTGATGAACCCTGCCGTGGTAGTTTGGACACCATATGTATTTTATATGAAAATTTAACATAGCTAATTTGGACTCTTTCTTATTTGCGTGTTTCAAATCAGTATTGTACCACTGAATTCTGTTAAACTGCTTTGCTGTAGATCTTCCAAGAGGTTTTGTTGGTAACGGGTATTTTTTTCATCACGTTCACCATATGCTCCTGTTCTGCAGTTGCTGATTCAGCTATCTTTTGAATTTAACATGTATCTGATGTTCAGAATGGTCCTTCAACACAGAGCCATTCTAAGTAAATAAATTTACAGTTGACAGTCTTGAAGGAGAGCAGTAGTCTTCATCTTGGACGTGCAGAACAGGAACATAATGATTTAACATCCCTTGTATGCTCAACATTGTGTTATGTTCTTCATGCTGCCTTACCCTTCTGTCTTATTAAAAATTGCCTGGTCTACTTGTCTATTTACTATAGTTTAAATAATCTATAAATTATCCTTTTTAAAACTCCCATGTCTCTTCAAAATGGCTCCTTCAAGCTGTTTCCATAGCCATTATGATACATGATCGAAACTGCAACCATTAAAGAATTAAATGAGTCTTGGTTAAGCAATTTTGCAATGAGGAGGAGAATGGCTTGCTTGCAGTAAAGGGGAGAAGAATTATCCTGAATTACTCAAGCTTAAAACCTGAAGTTCTCCCCAAAGTTCAAAAATACCTCCTCATTTCCTGTGTGAAGGAAATAAATTACTCTCTTAGCCCAGTGGAGTTTAGTTTTGAAGGTTGTGAAGGTATTTATGTTGATCCAGGATTTTGGCAAGCTGGCATCAGATGGTAATCTTATGAGCACTTCGGGAGTAGACCTTGCAAAGATAAGCACCAAAATATGACTTAGTCAATCCTCCTCCAAGCAAGTTACATGGGAAGAAGAGATTTTCCTGGGTCTGTTAAGGTTTGTGTGGGGTAGGACAACAAATCTGTTAATTGTCACTGCAGGATTCACCTAACTAGCAACTGTCACCATATTCATTGACCCAAAACTTCAGATGTCTGAATTCCGAGTAGGTACAAACTTTCCATTTTAGGTGCCTCTCAAACAATGTATTTTCTTTTTTTCCACATTGTTTATACCTGTATGTGGGATGCAGATTTTGAGAAAGCATACTATGAAGTTTGATGGTTTGGATTTGGTTTGGAAGTAATTTCTTGCACCTAGGTTTCTAATCTGAAGATCTTAATTATGGAAAATAGGGTCATCTCTTGTAGAACATCTTTTGGTTTTGTGTAAGCAACAAGGTTGGATGAAGCATCTGCCAGTGTTTTTTTTGCCGCCTTCAAAATTTACAATCTGAATTTTAAATTCTTTCACCTTTTTTATTAATACTGATAGAGCTCTTTTCTGAAACCTAGAGCCACTGATATCAGAAGATATAAACAAGTGTACACCTTATATGCATGCTTTCTTGCTGAAAATGCTATCAATTTTCCAGGCAGTATTTGTTACTGTAAATATTGCATACATCTAAACAGGATAGTTTGTTATTTATTCTCTCTCTCTCTTTTTTTCTTTTTTTTTTTTTTTTTTTTTTTTTTAACTTCAGCTGTGGGCAGGTGGCAGAGTTTATGTAGTTGCAATTGGTGTGAGTTGTCAGTATGGTCAAATAAGTTATGTGAAAATTAATTCTGCTTTTTTAATCCTTTTGTACTGAAATGTTTGAAAATCTGAAGCTTGTGGAAAACAAAATGACCCAGTGTTCCTGAGAAAGCAGAATTAAGAGGTCTTCAGCGTGCTTTTTTTGTATTTGTTTGCCAGGTATGTAAGCAGCCATGTAATCAATAGAGCTATGTTGAGTTATGCTGGCTGAAGGTCTGGCCCTTGTGGTTTTGAATTTAATATGAACTGGTGAATACTTTCAGTGTCCGCAAAACTCAGATGTATGGAGCTTTCCGTAAATACTGTCATTCTAAAAATAATTCTGAAGAATTTCTCAGAAGATAATATTATAAAAACGCTCGTGCCAACAATATTTAAATGTTCTTTGTGGAGAAACTGAACTCCAGATTATGCATTGCAGTTCAGCTTTACCACAATTTAGGACAATATTTGTAGTTATTACAGGGCTGCTAAACAACAACTGAAAGCTAATTGATTGAAATGGTTCAAAGGTTCAGTTTTGCATGTAATCATTAAATGAATTAAGTTCTGGTAGCTGAATAGTTTCAGGGCTTCAAATAATCTTGTCTGGTTAGAAATACTTCCAACCAATATATAGATAAGTAATTAAGAGGGAATCTTTGCACTTTTAATACAGAAAAAAATGAAACTAATTTCTTAGGAATTTGGGAAATCATTTGAAAGAAGAAATAACTCCTGGGAACTAGGAAGTAGCATTTATGCATTATTAAAATGAACATATGTGGATTATTCTATATTTTAGAGCCAAATAACCAAAGAAGTTGAGCTGGATTTAGATCTTCGTAATATTTTATTCTTCTGGAGAGAAGGCTGTTGCTCAGAGCCATTGTCCCAACCTGTTTCTTATGAGTTATCGGTCGTGATAATGAGGGTTGTGGCAAAAGGAAGAAAATAGCAAGGTGATTTTGCCTGGCTCCCAGTGCCAGAAGAAGGGGTTTCTGCTGGAGCAGGTTGCTCTTCTACCAGGTGAGCAACTTCAGCAGGAGTCGGCAGGTGGGAACATGTCTCTGTGTTTGCACAGAAGTGCCCCAGTAACTACGGGCTGGTCTGTATAACAGCAAGTTTTCCAGTTTTAGGGACTTTATGGTGTGGTTCAACAGGATTTGGCCCCTTGATGCACAGACACAGAAGTTTAGCCATGGTCTTATCTTACGTTTTCTTGTAGCTGTTTGTGATTTCTTTGAAAATGTGCAAATTTTTATCTCTCTTACTCTGCCAGGGAAGTTTGAACTAAAAATCTGTTAGCTGAAATCTATAATTTTCTCTTTTTCCTTCACTCCTCCTTTCTAGATTTTCCCATATTTGACAATGCTGTAGATATCATAACTTTGAATATTTTACCGATAATGAGGCAATTTCTCCCTTGTTGGAAAGCTGTAATCTTCTAGACACATTTTTAAAGGAATACTTAGACGGCACAATGCAAAATGTGTTGTATCAGAAATTTATATCTTTTCCAACTGCCTTAACTATTCTAATAAAAGATTTTACTGTCCTTGCAGACCTTGCATCCCTCATATCTGTCATAGCTATAATTCTACTAAATCTTCACACAACGTAAAAGAAATAATACCCTTGTTCCCTGAGACCCCCTCCCCTAGCAAATATAAAAGCACTCTAGATACAGTCATGGACTTGTGTGACCTAAGTCGTAGGCTAAATCCTGACCTATGAAAATCATACACGATCTAGCTATAAACATCAGCCTTGTGTCAGCATGGGGCTGTGGGCAGTGTTGCTGAAGATATTATGTTTGGATGAAGTGCAAAAATAAAGTTCTTTTTTTTTCCAAGCCATCTTTATCTTTTCTCCCAAGAAATGAACAGAATTGTTCTTATAAGCTCACATCATAATATTTGAAAATCATCCATCATAAATATTTCTTCCTTGTGCAATGGTTTCAGTTTGGTTTATTTTGCATGTTTGAAGAAGGATGCCAGTAAAACCGACAATGAAAGCAGTAACATACTTCAAAGCAGTTTCATACACGCATGGAATTAGCTTTAAATGTTACAGTATAGACCTGAAACCGAAGCATCTTAAAGAATATTTTAAAGACGTGTTAATAGAAATGGCATAAAAATGGTTTCAGATATTGTATTCAGCCTCCTTAAAATTCTGCCCGTGGTTTCAATTCTACTGTGTTATTTTCCTCCTATCTAAACTGTATCATCATCTGCTATTCCCGTGTGTGCCGCACCATCAATATTGTTTTCTGCACTGTTATGCTTTAGCTCAATTCTGGCCCTGTGGCATAAAACTGTGGATTGTTTTTCAGAGTATGGAGCGAAAACTATGGAGAGTTTTGAAGGAATAAATAAAACATGCTGCTCATTCTTAGTTAAATGCCTCAGAAAGCCTCTCTCCGGTAGGCGAAGGGACAGGGGACTTTCTGAAAGTCCTTTGATAACCAAAATGTGGATTTGATCGCATGTGAATGGGTGGCTTTTCAGTTTGCTGGTGATTTCCAACTTCCTTCACTTGTGGTTCCCTAAACATTTTTCAGAGGAGTAGTAGCATCCCACCTTGGAAACTGCTTAATTGCAAGTTAGTATTTGGCATGTGCTGCTTTTTGGTCACTATTTGCAAGCATTTTGGAGACTGCCTTTAGTGTTAGCTGAGTCACACAAACACCAGTAAGAAAGAAAACAATCTTTTAGAGAATAGCTCTTTTATTTTGCCATTCGCGTTTCTGGAGAAGGGAAATACAGTCTAGTGCTTTTTTGTTTCAGACAGAACTTTCTTTTTTTTATCTAAATCAAATAGTTGGATTTTCTTCCAATCAGTGAGTCATAGAAAACATAGAAAAGAAGTTATCTAAAATGATATAAATATTTCTGTGTTTTTACTATTTTGGTAGTCCATTTCTATATTTTGAAATATTGTTTCTTAAATCGTATAAAGGTCTTTTAATTTTCTTGAAATTTTGCATGCACTGAAATTTTTCCCTATTTCTCTTTTATTTCTGGAATTTGCTTGATAGGCAGACCCATACTGCAGATGGAGGAGGGATGAGAAATTGTTTCCATTTGAGCGTGGTCAGCTCCTGTTAAAATAGGTCCTGCTTACTCCGTGGATGACCACGCTCTTACGAGCTTTGTCAACATGGACCTGTCACTGAAGTCCATTATAGTCAATTGGTATGAGGCCAGCAGAAGAATTTCACTGACCTTAATCTTAAAACTCTTGATTTCTCATTCATTTTCTTATTCCAGTGTGGTCAGAGTTTTAAGCATGAGGCAGAGCTTTCTATGAAGTTCTTTATTCCATCTGATTAACTGATAATATCTTGGTTTTAAAAGCACTTTTTGGAGAGTAGTACTTTGGTCCTCAGGAATCAAGAACACAACATAATTAGTGGGTGTATAAAAAAAATATAAAGTTTGTTCTTTGTTTTCATTCCAGCTTTTGATGTTTTATTTACAAACTAAAAAGACAAAGAAATCCAGAAATGCAAAGAATGATCTTGATGTTAATTTATGCTGTTTAGAGAACAAAACAGAACAACAAAAAAAACCCTAAAGAATTACTTTGCTTGGTGATTCCTTAATGAGCTTGTAATACTTGTAATATATACAGTACAAGTAATATTCATGAAATGTCATGTTACAGCTTCATAGCTATTTTTTTCAGAAACCTAACAAGTAATTTTGTTTTCTTTTGGTTTTAACAGTGGCAATAATATCCTGATAAGGCATTTGTCTGGAAGCTCAGAGACTTCTCAGGGTTCAAGTTAAGTTATGAAAATGTTGCTGAGAGCTCTGGACTTCCCGCAGTCCCCATGATAAAAACACAACGGGCACAGTCTGTAAATGTGAACAAAATACTACTTTTACGAGTAAAAGTGGTAGGAAAATAGATCTATTTTTGCCAAGTGAGGAAGGATTTAGAACAAGTAGAGAAATGTACCTTTTATTTCCAAGCTCCTTAAAAGCAGCTACAAATAATGAATGAACCCACCATTGATGGGGCAGGATTTGACACCAGGTACGTTTTAGGAATGCTCTCTGGGGAGGGACTGCTGCTTTGAGGGGCTCATATCCCCTTAATTAAAGTGTCATATCCTGACACTGCCATACAATTATTCCCTTTACAGTGCCATACCTTTCCAATTAGGTGATAAAGGGAAACAGTGAATTGTTGCCCACTCTTCACCTTGCTAGCAATGAAGGAATAATGCTAAGGCAGATCTGTAGGCTGGGAAGCTTATCATCCCTCTGGCTGGTGAAAATCCTTTTGCACGCTGCTGTTTGTAACAGAGAGGGCTCTTTCCCTGTGTTTTTGAGACTAAATGGCAACTTCTTATTAGTGCTTTTTGGCTATTCAAATCTAGCTGCTGCCTGTTTTCCAGTTGCTAGAAAGTTGAATAGAGTAAGCTCTGAGTTTATTATCTGTTAGCAAAACCTGTGTTTTTACTTGAATTTCTGTTGTTGCAGTCATGTAAACAGAACACAAGTATCTTACTAGGCTCTGTGTCAGCAAAGGAAAATAAACATACATTTTATATGTTATGTAGGGTCAAATATCAGAGGAAAGTCAGCCTTTCACTGCCTCTGCTGCTAATGCATGGGCCAGATTCCTGACCTGCTGACTGCATAAAACTGGCCTGAGAATTCAGAAGAAAACAGAGAACCTGAGTGTTGCTCTGACTTTGTTCTCTTGGAAATTCTTCTCCAAGAACAGTAGCTCTTCCAGGACACAAAACTAACAGCCCTAGGTCCCTGCCAAAGCATTCCCCTCAATTACCATCCAGCCCATAGCACTATGCAACCAGTTAACAGCAACATCAGCATAATACCTGGTATCGATGATATCTTTTTCTTTGGCATCATCAGCATTCTGTATATCTACCTCAAAAGAGAAGACCAGAACCTATTCAAAAGAGGGAGACGTTTTTACTGTTGAGATAAGACAGGCTCAAAACTAACTCTCCTAAATGGAGACGGAGACTCAAGGATCAAGTAGTCTGTTTTTAGCTTTGCCAGTGGAGGATGCTTTAGGAGCTCTGTATTTCGGTACACACTCCAGATATTCACACACTGTACTTAGATAAAGTGATGCATCCTGAAAGGTGCGATTCAGAGTACCTGATTCTGGAAGCGTACATTCTCCATGTGTCAAAGAGTGCACATAACCTACAGGCAACTTAGGTTATGTGCCTAAATTCAAGGCAGGATGAATTATCCCACCCCAACACAGAAGCTAGAAAATGCATTCACTGCTCATTGGTTGTTTAGTTGCTTGGAGGGTTAACAGCGCTTGCCACACATCTATATTTGAAAAATATTTCCAGAGAGTTTGAGGTTTTTTCTGAAGTAATTTCTGTTTAACTGTTTCGCTTTTGTAGTCTTTTTAAGCTAATTTTCAAAGATCTGTTTGGAAAGAAAAACAGCAACACCAAAAACTCCCTGAAAATGCTAATCAGAAAAAAAGCCTTCCAGTCCTTTTAAAGAACGTATTTTGCAGAAGCAGTATTCCTCAATGTGTGAACAACAGATCTTTTCTGCTCTTGAAGTCGTATACAGAGAAAGCAGGAAATATGAGGTGTAGGCACAGAGGAGGGAGAGAGGAAATAAAATAAAAATAAAAGAGATTATAGGAATACCCAAGACCACAGTTGTGAGCTAGGGCAGTAGTTCAGGGTCTTGGGGCAAAACTATTTATTATCAGGTTGCAGTGGCATAGGGGCAACTGAGAAGGTTTTGCTGAGAGCATTTTGAGTAAGGGGAGGAAAAGGGAAGAGGAAGGCTTACAGGGGTGTTTTGGCAGCCAGGCAAGAGCTTGTTAATTGTTTTTGCTAGTTGATCTGATAGGATTTTGGAAAGGATGTTGGAGAAGAGGCAAAAGACATTGAGTCTGGCTGTGAGAGTAACTGTTAGAACGATTCAGCTGATGAAGCTCTGAGGCTAAATTCGGGGCTGGGGATAGAACTGCCAGAAGGGTATTGCTGTAGGGTTCCGCAAGAAAGAAACAGCATCTGAAACCAAAAGCATAAGAATTGGTATTTTATAGCAGGGTGAGGAATGAAAGCTGACTTCACCTTTCAGTTTTTGTTGGCAAAAAAATATCCATATTGAGATAGCATAGACACAGTCAGAGAATTTTCACTCTGTGTTTTTTTCCTTTGCCTTCTGTAATTGTTACTCTTCCCACTGTGGTGAGTCTCTCCTACCTTAGAGCTAGAGTCTTTACCATCTTTGCAATATAGCGATATTCTTTCAGAGCATACCACATGTGGAAACGTTGCCTACAGAAAGCCTATTTTTTTGATACTGATCTTGACATTTTTATGCCTTCATACATTTTGTGTTCGACTCCAGTGTAATTAAGATTGTCAAGGACGTTCCCAGTATCGCTTTATTTACACATTTATTTAAAATTGTCTGAATTAATTTAAATCTGAAAAACTGTGTGTGATGTTCTGTATCATACAGTATCATTCTGGAATAAGCTCTAAAATGTCTTTTGAAAAAAAACCAACAGGATGCCATGGATTCATCCCGCAGTTGGTAAGGTATATCCTGCAAGGCATTTAAGGGCCTCAGTTCACATACATTTAATTGCGGTTTACATTATCATCTAAGTGTCGGCACCCTTAATATTGTCTAGTGACCTTCAAGTTTCCACAGCTTGGTGTATGTGGTCGTATTAAATCCATAGGGAAGCATGTGCTGTGTTTTCTGTTCCCAAAGCCACTCATTTGCAAGAGGGTTTCCAAGCTGCTTACAGCCAGAGTCTTGGTGTCCTTTGGGACACAAAGTGCCAGTTTGCTCCTCTCCTTGGAGAATTCAGCCATAGATCAGTGACTAAATTACTTTTTCCTTGATCTCCATAAACCTTATGGCATTATGAAGGAGCCACCATTCCTTTCACCACCTCTGCACCTATTCTAGCACCTCCTTATGTGAAGAAAAAGCCCAGAAGACTGTATAATAGCCCCTGCAGGCATGAGGGACTGGGGGAGGGAGGTGTTGAGATGTATGTGTTTATAAAACTAGTCCTTGGGACTATGTGTTTATAAAACTAGTCCTTGCTGAAGCCCTTCCATGGTGGGCATCCCATACATACATGAGAAGAAACCAAAAAATGCACTGCCGAGATGTGCAGACCCAGGAGAGAGCCAGCAGGCACAGCTCAGCAAACTGACTGTGAAGGTGCCCAACCTCTTGGCTTGTGTGCCCTCATCTGATTTTCTCCACTGCTTCCCTGGTAGGGGTTTTGTGCTGTGCAATTAAGGAGCAAGAAGAAAGCACTTGGGCTGTCCTGAGAGATCTGCAGTGGCTGATGGTGGGTAGGTTGCTTCCTTCTGCCTTCAAAGCTTTTAATGACCTTCCAACATGAGGTCGTTAGCTGCAGGGAAGAGAGATAAAGCAATGACTGTGTTCCTGTGGATCAGTTCAGTGGCACATATGGCAGGAAGAGAGTTTTGGAAAAAACCACACGGGTATCGTTAGCACAAGCTTTAGAAATACCTTCAGCAGCCTGCAGCTCTGCAGGGTATTTCATTGTGGCTGTGTACAGCAAAACTTTTCTCCTGGTTGTCACCAGCTGTCAGAGGTTGCTGGTGAGGAGGAGAAAAGGTTCAATTCACCCTCGCCCAGCCAGACTGCACTGCTTGCTTCTTCATGGCAGCAGGTAGAGGCATCCGTTCCCTTTCCAGCCTTCACTAAGTGACAGCTGAAGCAATATGAAAAGCGAAGGGATGTATTTAATGGAAATTTTCTGTAGAATGAAGTTGTGCAAGGCTTGCTTTATATTTTTCTTTGGGAGATCAAGAATTTCTACTTCTTAAAGGTCTCTGTACTAATAATATTTATTTTTTGTTTCAGCAGCATTGCATCCTGCAGCTTCAGTATTACCACTTTGTGGCACTTTCTAGGTAGTTTGCACCCCTTCTAACCACTGGTAACCATAATGCTTTCAATATATAATAACTAAGCAAGGTAGTTTTCTAAAAGAAAATAAGCAGATGTCAAAGTTACAGCTGATCTTGGGACCACAAGTCCCTGGTAATAAGCACTTCGTTCGAAAAGACAGTTCTGCAGGAACTGTTAGCATTAAGGCTTCTGTTGTGAGTCACAAAAGCTGTTGTTTTATCTGAGGCAGCCGTTCTCAAAGCCATGTTATTTCCAGGGCATGGCACAATTGGGCTGTGGTTTATTTGAGGGTTTCAGGCTCAGTGCAGTCGAGAGGACTGAGGACTCCTTACGGTTGTCATTTCCAACTCCCACCTTCTCCGCAGTCTTTATTTGCTGCATCACTTGTGCTGTTGCACTAAGGCCTTCATTCATGTAAACTAGCATGATTTTTGTAGATAGAATTTTTTTGTATGTCTTGTGCAGGTTATTATATTGCTGCCATTATTATTACATTCAGAAGCATCCAGGCTGGTGTTTGGGGGGTATAGATGTGCGTGCTCGCAGCCGGGAAAGCTTTCACCTCCTCTGCAATTCAGAAGCAGGACAGAGGTTCTCAGCAGTTAGCTTGGAAGAGCCTCCTCGTTGTCTTTCCATTTCTTCCCACACGTTTGCCCATGAGCTGCCTCCTCTCCATGTCTTCTTCCCACTCCCAGCCCAGAAAACTTGTCATGCTGTGTGCATCTCAACTCCCACACAGCCACAGCTGTCAGCTCCATGTCCCTTGCACTGCGGACGGCAGCATCCCGTCCTTCCTCCGGCTTCCAGAGTGGGGTCGTTCCCTTGCAAATGGAGCAATCTCTTCTGCCAGTCACAAGCTGCGCAGCCTCCCACCCTCCAAACATACTAATGCTGGCATATATATTTTTTTTGTTGGGGTATTTATGAAGTTTTTTTGACATATCAGAATTAAAAAGAAATGGGAAACAAGCATTACTCGGCTTCTTAGGAAACATTTACAAAACATTTTCCATGTTTTGAAAACAAACATTTAACAAGACACAGTTTGTTTTGCTTATTTGATTTTAATGAAGAATTAAATCCAGAAAATTCAGTAAAAACTATACATATGAGAGGGGAAAAAAATCCACCAAAAGGATAAAAATACATTTTTTATTTAAATAACTTTTGGACAAAGCATTTCAGCCCGTGACAGTTCTATGTATTTTCCCAGATTCAGATATGCAGCTATGACAGAAGAACAGGGTTTTAAAAGCCTCAGCTGGGTGTCATACGAAAGCTAATCTTAGGAGAGTAGACAATTAGGTATAAACAGATAGGGTACATACTGTTTTCTAACAGATGATTTGGCAGTCAAGAAAGTGGCATTTTACAATATTCTCTGGGTTGGAGTGGCTCTTTTTTTAGTGTAACTACCCTGTAGGTGAGTGTCTATCCACAAAACTTTAATGAAGATCCTCATTCCCATATCCCTAAAACAAAATTTTCTTGAAGATTCCACATTCCTCCATGAACTTTACCTATGCTTTGCTGTCCTTACTATATTTGGTTTGGGTTTTTTTCCTAGTGCCCCATCTGGACCTTCCTAATTGCCCTGCTAGCTCATCCCTCCCTTTCTGTCCCCAGTGAACCTGAAAAATGTGCTGTTCCTTGCTCTCTGCGGCACCCTTCCCTGTTGCTGAAGTCTTTGCTCCTTAGGCTAGAGACTCCCAGTTAACTCATGTTTCCTTTACAGACCATGTCTTTTTGACTTTGATTCATTCTTCACATTGTGCATGGGACTATCTCCACTTCGTCTCCATCTCCTTTGAAGGCAGTGCGCAAAAGCAGATGCAGGTTTCCAGCCAGCTCCTTTTACTAGAGCTGAGTGGGATCACAGATTTCAGTCTCATAGGGCATGCTTATGTGCACATGCATTATTGTATACATACATACAAAGAGATATTGTCTGTCTTTTCACAGCAGTATGATGACTTCTGATCTTCTGATCCACGGGTTTTTTCCCATCCTGTATTCATGCGATTGTCAACCCTAAATGTATTACTTTTTCGGTGCCCCATGAGTAGCACCGTATCACTCCAGACCATACCCCCAGCTATTAAAGATGGGTTTGAGTCTGTTCCATGCCTCGGGGCACTCACCATCCCTTCAGGCTTCATGGCACCTGCAAATCAAATAAACATACTCTGTATTCCACCATCCCCATCATTAGGAAGTGGTTGTTTCACAACGGTAGGAAAACATCCTTCTGAAGGAAGAGGACATCTGAGAATTTAAAAGCAAATAGGCAGCACAGTCTGTTCAGAAGATACTGCTGCAGATTTGTCATTAACCATGTTGGTTTAGGGAAATGTTTTGAGGAAATAACTCTCAAAAATCTGCCATGCACTTACTTACATCAATTTGCTACAGGTGTACCTGTGGCAGATGAACTGGGAGAAAACTGGATTAGGATTGTCTTTTAATAGTTAGTCAAATATCAGAATTGCTGTTTGGTGGGGAGTTAGGCAAATCTGATTCTTTTTCCATCTTGACTGGAGGAAAAATCTAAGAATATATATATTAAATTTTCATATAGAAAGTTGAACTACTTTGTCTTGGCAGTCTCCGTTTATTAGATAGATTATTTCACCATTAACTGATCTGAACATGGAGGTTTGGTCTGCTAAAATGAATCAAGCTGTTTAAACTTAATTTGTTATGAAATTATACCTTAGGAAAAAAATATTTCTGGAGCAATAGTTTCACTGAGGTTAGAGGTTACCAGATAATATAATAAAATTATTCATTTTGAGTTTCTTCTGCTATTAGGGCAAAAAAATAGCCCACTGGTATAACCCCGTTTTCCATACAGATGGATTTATGTGTTTGGGGTTTCCTACAAAGTCCACTGAGTGAAATAGATACCTTTTGAGAGAAATAGTCTGAACATAGGGCCTCTGGTTGAAAATGTTGAGACCATTAATGAAGTACAGATTTATTTGACTATGGGTGTTTATGATAAGAAAAAACTGGATCCAGCACTTCTGTTTCCCCATTTTTGTCTCTCTGATTTAGACTTCAAAATAAAATTGATAAGAGAGAGGGAAGGTGAGCAACTGTCCTTGAACACAGCTTTGTAGCTCAAATTAACATCTGGTTATTTCTTTGTCCACCGTGCCATTTATCTAAGACACTGTCAACAACAGAGCCGTTAAAATGCTAAGAGGCTAGTGAAAAGTAATTATTTTTGGCAGTACTAAGATTGGGAAGGTTAGTTCTGCAGAAAACCTCCGGTATGCAAAACCAGGAGTAATTGCCCATTTTCCAGCTGAATTCACAATATGCTGTTGCTGCATTAGCTCTTTTAAAAAGTTGCCTGTGCCTGAGAAGGTATCACCATCTGCTTTGTTTCCTGTGACCCTGTGCACACGTTGCTTTCATTTTTACGGTATGATACGTATTATGAAATAGTTAATGACTAGTTTATATACCGATTACTGCAACTGGTGAGCAGGAGCAGGCTTGGACTTAATTGCTCACTGTGCGGGGAGCTGCAATGCGCCGGGGAAGCTGCTAGGCCTGCTGCCTGCGAACTGAGGCGAGAGAAATACTCTTCTCATTTGGCACTATGTCCCCCCACTGACTACTTTCCCACTTGCAAAAGGCCTTGAGTGCTTCATACATTCCTCTAAGTAGATTGTTTATTTTGCTGATTTGACAGTATAAGAACAGGCAGTGGGGAAGGTTTCCATTAGTAATAATTTTAATTGTCTTGGCAAAACTTTTCTTTGTTTACTAACAGATTATACAACATAGTTTGCCAGATTATGTAGCGATGGTTTCACTTCTGAACTATATTTTAAGTTTCCCTGCTTCTAAGCATCCAGTAAATGTGTTAAATTGTTTCTGGCCCTTGTGGAAATTAAACTTAATGCTTGTGTACATCAAAAACACACTAAAGTGAGGTACCTTCGCATCTCGCGTGCAGTTTATTTTGGAGTTGGCTAGCCACAATTTTGGGTAACATTACGTTTAACATATTAGAGCTTTTCAGTTGTAATTGCGAAGTGTGTCAGTCTTGCTGACCTTCGTCTGTCAGATTTAGGATGTAAAGGATGTAAATGTTGTTGCCTTTTGTGTTGACTAATCATTGTATTTGGTGGAAAATTGACATGAGTTAATTTTGCAAAGCTGTCAGTTGCGTGCTTACATACAGGGAAATCTGTGAACATTGAAATTGTGAAGCTTTACCCAGAGAATACAATATTGCAGTTAGTGCCTTGTCTGGGCTATCCTGGGACAAAAATTTCACTTGAATTTTCACTGTCTGCTCGTAGCAGAGGGGCATGTGATGCATTACCACTGTCAGGAAGCCAGACATAAAGAAGAATTTGATTTTAAAACTTACTGGGGCATGCTTGCAAGTTTGAAATAAAGTTATTGATTCATTTATGCACTGCAACTGGAGACTTAAATTTATCAGCATTATCTGGTGAGGCGGCTAAATAGTCCTACTTCCCACTCCAGATGAGAAAACTGAGAACATAAAATATCTATTGTCTAAATTTCCAAGGTTCTACATGCGTTGATTTTTACACTCTCAACTTTCTGAACAAAGCTTGAGATTTCTTAGTGGGGCCACGGGGTTTCAAACAACAAAATCATGGTCTTTAGGTGGCACATAGAGAGACCGAAGCTGAAAAGTTCCGTTGGGAAGAATTACACAACTCTGTTAAAATCATGCTTTCACTCTTGAGGGTTTAAAATGGTGCCAATTAGTTGAGGAGAGTTTCTCCACGTAGAGCGTATGGGGTAGTTGCACAGTCAGTAGGAACACAAATTGCAAGTACTATGTGAAGTTTGAAAAACTCCCTTAGCATGCTGAAATCTGGCCATCTCCCATTGCTTTTCAGTGGAAAATAACCTTCTTGCTTCTTTTGTTTATGAGCATATCTTCATAACATTCATAACACTGCTGCACATATATCACCAGCTGAATTTTTGTTAAACCTTGAGTCATCTGCGATAGCATTCCTGTCTCAGTTTGGGTTTGGTTTTTTTTTAACTCCACGTGAAATAAATTCTTGGACAAGCTGGTAGGATGCAAGTGAGCAGGATGCAGAGATTTTCTTTATTTGGTTTAGCTACTTCCTTATAGGTGCTTTTATGAATGATACTTAATGTGATTGATTTTCTGAAGAACTTAAATTTGAAGGGCAGAAGTCAAGTTTCTGTGACTGATATACATTTAATGGAGAGGTTGGGGTCAGTCTTCTTCATCTTGCTGTCCGAGTGCTGATGTGCAGCATGACATTTCAGCAGCTGGGAAGATTTAAAACAAGAAATTTCATCAGTCTCTCCTCAGCCATATCAAAAGAAATATGAAAAATATAGTTAATTATAAAAGATCAGCCAGTTTTAGGGAAGGATCTCGCTTCCTAGCCTCCTTCCTTTACTTCACAGGCAGATGGTTCCCCCGAAGGCAGCAGAAGGCAGTGCAGCAACATGCACAAAGGACCGGGGCTCATATTGCGTGGTCAGAAGAGGTTTGACTAGTCCTGGAAGGAAACAAGCCAGGTTTGCTGTGTCTTCAGAGATGCTTTGCCTGTGGGAAAGGGTGTTAGACACGAAGGGGGTTTGGTGTTTGCTTGCCGTCGCACACTTGTCTGCAGCATAGCTGTCATGCCGACATTGTAATGCTGTGCCTCTCCCCGATTCCCAGGTCTCATTTCTTCTAAAAGAAGTGATAGAGCCATAATGTAACTTTAAGTAACTTCAACGAGTATTTTCAAGATTTTTTAATAACACAGTAGAACTTATTTAATGCTCCAGTTATAGAGGAGTTACTATAATAAGAACTCTTCAAATGTGATTGTGTTCTGTGAAGTATCATCCCTCTTAAATAAGTGGTGTTATTATGGAAAAGGCTTGTTCACACACCCGGTACATTATTGAAAATTGCTTTTATAATTCAGGTTCTGAATAAGTCTACTAGTATTGAAGAAAATTATTGCAAATTTCCTGGTCTTAAACACCAGAAAGCAGTAGGATTTAGATTTTTATGGCAAAATTATATTCAGGTTACCTGACTAGTTCTACAGAGGTCCATGGAATTACTCGGGTAGGTAAACAGAATAGGGTTTGATATCGAGTCTTCAATACTCTCTTAGAAATGACCAACTTGGCCAACCTTGTCACGTGGTCTAAAGTGTATGTCAATATTCTTGACAGATTAAGTAAAGGCAATAGAAAACAAGTTCAAATTTGTGTTTATTTCCCAGATTTTAGAAATCAGAGCTACCATGATACAGCTAAGTACGCACGTCTGCTGTTTCATGGTTTTATAAATCCCACTGCTACCAATGATGCTTGAGCAAAGCCATCACTACCTAGTCTAAGGCAGCCATGCTCCCGTGTGTTACTGTGTGCAAGCTGCTTGGGTGCTGCTTTTTGCTATCTCGTGCCAAGATGATGTTCCTGTATCTCGCAGCGTTGTAAAAGTTGTTGCTTTTGGCTTAGATATGAGTATGCTTTTCTCATATCCGCTCTTCGCTGCCTTGCCCTCCAGACAAACCCATGCCGCTTGCTGCAGTTTCCTCCTCCTACCTTGCCATGTCCGTATCACAGAGGGAGCGTGTGAAATCATTTCACATGTCTGTCTTCTTTTCTTCTTTCTGCAAAAATAAAAATAGAATGCCTTTGAGAAAATTCCTGGCAGGAATTGAAAGACTGTAGACCTACCCACAGCACTTGTCACAGAAGTTCTGTTCTTTCCTTCAATAAATTGCGAGGTTGATAAATCTGCCCTGATTTCAGAAGACATCGCTGCTGACCATGCCAAGACTGGCTGTTAATCTAACGGTGTTGAATACCCTGCAGTAGCTGTGTAGACGTACCCAAAGCTTCTCGAGTCACCCAGGGGCAGGTACAAAGGAGCTCTTTGCCAAACAGAGCCCCAGGACGCTTTGGCAGAGCTTCCTTAAATGTCTTTATCAGATGCTATCCCTGTTACATTTCCAATCATTTGATTAGACAGACCAGAATGGCTTCATTTCAGTATTTTATTTTGGCTGTCCGTCAGTTGCTTGTGATTTGTGAGGTTGTAATTTTGTGTGACTTTTGAGGCTAAACTTTCTAAGTATCCATTTAAGTCAGACGAAGCCTACCACAAGAGCATTGCTGCGATCGGCACTTAGTGTTGTGATCTGTTGGTTTGGTTTATCTTGAAAATTATAAGGAAAAGCACGTCATCCATCTTCAAACTTCATTTGGAAAAGTGTTAATCTTCATTTGAAACTCATGAATAAATAAATGTATTTTGATGGTGTTGTGAAGAGTGTAAAGGATTATTGGAGCAGTGATCTGAACTCAGAGGGCATTGTCGTTTGTCAGTGATGTGTGTTACATGGGTGTTATATCTGTGGTGAATTTTATTAGCGAAGCTTATGCAGGCCATTAAAAAGTCAGTTTTTGTCAACTTCTGCCAGAAAGTAGTCTGAAGGAAAAAAAGAAATAGTAATTTTATGTAGGAGTGGAGCTGTGGTATTCTGTAACTTGCAGTATTTGCAGAATTTACCAAAAGCTGACCTTCTCGTTGCTTCTGGGATTCTTTCCCTGTTATATTCAGAAATGCATCACTGAAACAATCTATAGGTACGTATAGGGTCCACTTCTCTGACTGGAATCAACTTTAAGACGTATGTTTGAGACTTATTTCTCCCACAGAAGAATTCTTAGAAATTCCAATTTCTAAATGGATTTTTATTTACCTTTTAATTTACAAAAGACCTAGAAGTAAAAGATACAATCATGTTTGTATAAAGATCATTGTAGGCGATGTCATTTAATAATGAGGCAAGTATTCTTTATGTGCATTGCTGAAGATTTGTATTTTTTGTTTACAAATTTTACCTGATGGAAACTGCTGGAAAGAAATAGTTATAATTGATAAACTGAGTTGCCAAGTTGACAGAGAGTACATAATAATCACTGTGTTAACATAGCTGTAAGAGACAAGATAAACTTTTTATTAGTACAACGAAATGTCATTTGATTGTCTGATTGGCTCCATTGTTAGGACCTTTTTTACTTCCCAAGACATATTTAAATTGTTTACTCCATTGCTAAAATGTCTTGTAACTTGATAGCTCTCAAGGTCAGCGTGACCTTTTGCATCAGGCCTAATCCTTTATTCATAGCCAAGTAGTCGAAGATTCAATTATAAATGCATTAAGCTCATTGGGTGAACATTAAATTGAACAAATTACTGTATTGACAAGAAAAACTCCAATTATCACTGTACAAAAGAGCTCTTCGTCTCTGATACGATGGGGTTTTGCTGTTTTTGTTTGCGTGCTCATTAAAAAGTTATTGGTCACTCTTATGTTTCAGATGTTATAATAAATGCATCTTCTATATAGAGAGGTTAGACTGGCTGGTGGCGGCAGGATATTCCAGTTAAATGGAGCCCTGAGGGAAGATAATCTGGTAGTTTAGAGCAAGGCATTAGGGAAGGAAGAGGAGATGGGTTATGTTTTGTTCCCCGCTCAGGCTGGTATAAAGGCCTTCATTGATTTTGTAGGACCTGAATGAATGACAGTTCCTCATCAGCTTCTCCAGCCACCAGAGGTGCTGTATCTGATGTAGCCTCAGGAGTAGCTTCCTTTGCTGCCACGGGTTTCTGTAGCCTCCGACAGATTTCATTGTCTGAAGAATGGCAAGAAGGAAAAGAAACCAAGGAGAAAAGGAAGTTCACTGGGAGGTGTCCAAAAAGAGGAGAGAAAAAATGGTTGTGTGGGCTGGATGTAGGAGGTGGTCTACCTAGATACCTTGTAAGAGGGGAATCAGTAGAACGTGTAGACATGGTCCAGAAGCAACAGGGAAAGCGATAAATGAAGTGGTGGCAGGAAGTGAAGTGAAACAAGGTGTTTTGGAAAAGTCTGCAGTGTTTTAGAATGGCCTGCAGCTAAATAAATAAATACTTTTTATTTTCTTTTTGGACAGGGAATACCTGGAAACAGAACAGCTTCATAACAGCACTACACATGCTGTCTCTTGATACAGTGGGTGCAGTACAGGGGTTTATGCTTTTCGCACCACCACCGTCCATCTTTGTCAGTGTCAGGGTATGAAAGCAGAGTTGAGCTGCAGAGGGGCAGAGAGGAAAGAATAAGAAAGTTCACTTTCCTTACCCAATTTGCTGCCTTCAAACATTGCATTTTGAAAGATGAGAAAATATCATTTAATTGTTTTTCCTTTCCTGCACATTTTCCAAAACAATTCTTATGCTCTTCCAGCTCAGATAAAGTTGATCACATGGAAAAGGGTGAAGTAGAATTGTTTTATTATAGCTCCTTCTTTTACTAATTTGTAGAGTAAAGAAACATGGTAAGAGCAACTGAAATACTAGCTTAAATTCATATTTGTTCTTGGCCTGACATTATTTACAGGAGAAGTTGTGACATTCCTTTCTGCATGTTCTGGTAACTATTACGCTAAAGGATCATAGACTTCAATTAATATTTGCAAATTCCTACTAGTCGGTAAAAATAGCCAAAAGATATTACTGTCCTTGAAAAACAAGATTATTGACGTCAGTAAATGATGTAATAACATTATGCAGGAGAAATACAATGTTCCATAGACAGAATGTCAGTGGTGTGAGCAAGCAACACATGTGGATGTCTGTTTATCTGTCTATGTGTAAACGGTAGGTTAGGCATCCTCAGCGCACATGCACACACAAAATTAATCGGTATAATGGTTGTTATGGCTTGAAACCTCTATCAGAAAGGGGTTAAATGGGGTTAGAACTGCTGTAGCAGTTATATTTTCAGATAAATATTTATCTTTATGCAGAAAAAGTACATTTTTTCAATAATCTAAATAAAATAAATAAATTTGTGCACTAACTCATGAGTGTCAAGCTGGCGTAACCAGAATTCATTCTTTTAAAAAGTGACCACTCCATTTTTCATCTGGATAGCCAAATTTTCACAGTAGTTCCCTGTAACTTACTGACTTCTTTGCAACTTTAAAGAAGACCTGGACTGCTTTTAAATCCATTCTTGATGAGCATTCTTTAAATGCTCCGTAGGCTGCTGCATATACCTGTGAAGTGCTCTAATGCGTGTTCGGCTTCTCTAAGTACTCTGCCACAAGAAAAGGTTTTCAGAATGGGATTCAGAGAGTGCAGTTTATTGCTGTGGCCTAGACAAAGGTTGCTCTTCCATTCCTGCTCAAATAGAGCTTTTACAGCAGAGCTGCACAGGTTGTAGCTAAAACCACTCTACATGCTAAGTTACTTCTCTAGATCTCTCCCACTGACATTGGAAATGGCGGCATCAGATATTCCATCTGTGAGAAAACCAACAGTCTTAACAGTTATGCTAGGCAAAATATCCCCCAAATCATATGAGAAATTGATGAAATACGCTTTTATAACATGAAAGTGGGAAAGAAGGACTTCACAGGTGGTGTTTATACACTACTGTTGGATAGCTTAAGTTGCAAGATGTTGTGTTGGACCCATATCTTACTTGGTGGGTTGGTGCCTTTTTTTTTCCCTCCCATTTTTATTTTCCATTTTCATTATGACTGACACTGCGATAGTTTTAGACAACTTCAGGCATGTATTTTTGTTTTATATTTATTAAATTGTGGCAGTTTATGTACCCCGATAGCTTAACTCTAATCTTGTATGTTGGAAGAATTTCTTATATTAATCTTTGTTTCTTTGGGGATTTCATGGCACAGTCTTTTACATTTGGCAAGTTCTTACATTTTTTTTAGGAGAACAACTGTACGTGAATTGACATTTATTACTAACAAGTGCCTAATAGCCTTTTCCACAGAATATTTCCTTTGTTCTTTTTCTTATTTTATTTCCATCATTGTATGTGTTTTAATGGCTGTACGTCTCTTAATGTAGAAGTGAGCTCTTAATTCCAGCTATTACACGTATATGAAGCTATACATTATTTTGTCAGCATGCAAATAGTTTTATGCTATTCAATATACAGAACTATAAAGTGTCCATAATTACAGTGATTAACTGCAGGTTCAGTCATGCATCTTTCTTCAGGACATCAAGTTGAAAAATAAGGAAGGGGCCAATTAAGCCTCTGCTACCCTCCCCCAAGTTGCGGGCACTGATGTGAAGTTATCCCAGGGACATGTTTAACTGTGGAGACGTTCTTGGCTTACACTTCAAGGGATTTTTTTTCCACACAGCACTGAGACGCAGCATGTATCTTGAGTACCATCTTCACCCGTTCGTGGTGCGAGTAAGGTTTGAAGTGTTGCAGCCACTTGAGCATCACAATTTTATAATGTCAGTTCCTTTAAATATTTTTCTGCTTTTATGGACAAAACCCATGAAGAAAAGGAAAATGTATCTTTGGCTATAGGGAAGGTACAACTGCTATCAAAATGTAGCAGGAAAGGAGAATTTAGCAATTCAGTTTGATGCTATGGGAGCATCCTTTGGCCTTCTGGCATTTGATAGACCAGTAGTAAGATAATGTTTCCAACAGGAGTTCTTGTTTCGCTTACCAACAACACAACTGCAGAGTTTCTCTCCCATTTAGAAACACATCGCATGCAGCATTTTGTTGCTAGGCGCCTGCTTGGCTGAGTGCTGGTTTCTAAGCGTGCTTTTATATTTAACTAACCCCTGCACAGCTTGCAAGTGATTTCCTCCACCCCCCACCCCCCCACCCCCCCACCCCCTCCGAGTTCTCATTTTCCCTTCACTGTTTTCTGCATTTTTGTGTAAGGAAGATTCCTTCTTTCTCTCCATAAATTTAATCAAGATAATGTCTCCCAGCTAAATATAGGAGATATACATTTTGTCCTTGGAACTAGAGAAATTGTGTGCAGAAGTAGTACATCTGGATTGGTGCTGCCGTCAGAAAGGGTCGTAAAAGAAAAATCAAATTAAGCATTATCATATTTTTAGCTCTGTAATATTTATTTTTACATCACTTGAAGAACTTAAAAAAAAAAAGTAGAGCCTTTATCTCTATTTGGTTTTGATTGATGCAAACAAATTCCACAGAGATTCAAGGGAGAACAGTGGTAGCAGAGAGGACAAAAGTCTGGGTTTCCAAGAGCAAAGGCCATGCACCTTCCCATTTATTTAAAAGAAGCAGGAGTTAAATTAAAAGTTCCTGTAAGTTATTTAACTAACCTTCCTAATGGGGGTCTCACTTAAGGGAGTTGTTAAATTGGGAATGTGTCTCTGCTAGTACAGAGGGTGCAAGCAGATGCTGAGATCCTGTGCGAGTCAAATGCTGATGGTTGGTTAATAGAGACGGAGAGCTGTGCCAGGGGCAGCCCAACTCCTAGGTCACTCTAATTTAGGGAGGGATATCACGTTTTCAGTTGCATTGCTTCCTTGCTGCTTTTTTTTCTGGTGGAGGGAAAGAATTTTGCCTGTATTACACGTAAAGAAACCCTACTTCTGAAATAGCAGCTATTGAGAACTATACCACTGTCCATACCTGTCAATTTTTCTTACAGAGGTTGAAGAAAAGGCAAAAATGAGAATAAAATGCTAGCATGCCACTCTAATATTGTCTAAAGCTTTTGTAGTTGTTCCATCAGCTTGTATGTGTGACATAAAACGGAACTCTCTGGATCCCTCTGGGTTTTAGGGGCTGCCCTTTGAGTGTATGTGCATCACTGAACTGATCAGATAGTATTTCCAGGATATAATGGGTGATCAGAGAAATCTGTTCATATACAGTACAATTCTAAACAAGGCCATTTTATTGTTCTTCTGTAAAGAAAAGAGAATTTTGATGGGATAAGAAAATCAAGGGACTGAGCTTTCCTATTTAGAATTATCATGAAATGTTGGTTGCATTTCCTCCAACAGCACTAATAAAATTGGGATGAACAGTCAATTGCTGTTACTGTAGCAGGAACAGTCCAAGTAAATTGTTTTGCTAAAATTCTACTAAAATAATTTTAAAAAAACCCAGATATTTACTCTCTGGAGTTTCTTGTGGTGAGATTCTCATTTAAGGATAAAAAGTCGTGCTAGTTATACAGCAGGGGATACATCTGCTTGACTGTCAATGTAATGGACTCTGGAAATACTCACCAGAGTGTCCCGAGTTATAAATACTCCAGGCAACTAATTCATACGCATTACTGTATGTATCGTTGTAACAAAACCTGTCCTTTCCTCACTTGGGTCCCGATCAGAAAGATCAAACTGTAGTAACTGTATAATTAAATGTAAGCACACATTTAAACTGAATTTATGTTTTCTTCTGTCTCCCCTGGTGTTGGTGGAGCATAGAAAGCTAGGTTTGATTTTCTGGTTGCCTTACGATGGTTTCCCTGAGGTTTATGGAGGTAGAGCTGATTTAAACTAGCTCAAAATTATCTTTTAAGATCAGTTGCTTGCAGTTTTTATTGAAAGCTTATGCTCATTTTCCATCTCTCTCTTATTATTATATTTTTTAAACTTTGAGTCTTTCTGATGAGGTTGTAAGATTATGCTGTGTAGTTACTGAAGGATGTAACTCACTGACATCCTACATAGTGCTCTGGAAGAGAAATCTGTTCAGAATGGGATATATATTACAATAATCATATTCCTTATTTTCACTTATTCTCTTATTTTTCTCTTATTTTCACTCTTATGACTCTTATATTTTAAGGTAGGACCATGTGTCCATTACATTTCACTTGTTTATAATCAGAAATTGTGTATGTGGGGAGTCAGAAGTGAAATCTCAGTCTCACTGATGGCAACTGCAAGCATTTTGTTGGCATAAGCAGGACTGGGATGTAACTCTACAGGCTACTTGCCTGCCACTTGATTTGACCAGCCAGTGTCAGCTGTACACTTTGTGAGTATACTTTATCAGCTAAGCCAAAATATGTGTGAAATATGCAATAAACATGAATGAGGAGTTATGAAGGAAGAGGAAGTCATCTTTTAAAATGCTGCAGCTTTTATAACTTGAAGAAATTGTCTTTATTGGGACACTAATGTTAACAGAACCTTGCTTCCCTGTCCACTCCTGAGAAGGACAGTATTTTTTTTCAGTTTTTAGCAGAAGTAAAGCCTTGAGTGCTCCACACAGTGTTACCATTGGAAAATGTTTTGAGGCTGTGAATACTCAGAAAGTCAGGATTTAACCGGTGGGCTTCCGCGTCCTGCTAAAAAGCATGTGCTGTTTACACATCTCTGCAGCCATTGCGAGGATGGTCTCAGCTGCGGGCTGTGCACCACAGAGCCCCTGGGGCTTTCTCTTACTGGAGACTGGACAACGCCGCCTTGTCAAAAGACGTTAACAGATATTGCCTGCAATTTCTCTTAGAAGTCTGGACATGTCTAGAAACGTCAAGGCATCTAAGTCTGTAGCCTTTACTCATGTAAGAGTCCCATTCTTTCTATGGTTAAAATAACTTCTTTGGAAAGAGAGATAAAGCTTTTCATGGGTCTGTATGCCAATTAGAAAACTGGAGCCAAGTCTCTCCGCAGTATAAGCATTAAGCTGAAATCAGCTGAGTTCCCTTTTACTAGGAGAATATTTGGCTGATTCCTCTGTGTTTCCCGAGGCCGGAGCTGCAGGGATTAACTCATGTTATGATTTTGTGCTTTGGCCCTCGCTCAACTCCTGCTCATGGATAAAAATACTTAACTCGAGAGGGTGAAGCCTGAGATAACCTGTGCGAAAGTGGATTGCCTGCTTCATTACAGAGGCTTACGGGCACATTCAGACACATCCCAGTTCATGAGCAGCTAATATGATCACCATACACCACGGGTATAGGCACCTTCACTGGATTTAAGCTAATTCTGGCCAAGGCCACTTGAGTTTAAGATGTTAGCAAGGACAAGCGGATGTTTAGAGAGAATTGTGCCACAGGGAAATTGTGCTGCTTTATCCTTACCTGGTCCTGACCATAGCCCTCCAAATACATGGAGCAGGCATCAGGAAAAGTCTTTTGTTTTCTGGAAGGGAACAAGGCTGGGTTTTTCTTCCTTTTCTTTCACCTGTTTGTGTATTACAGACGCTTTCTTGGTTTCCCTTTGGGAATTGCATAGCATTTTTTTTGGTCAAGTAATACAGTACTATTATCTAGGTGAACTTTGCAAGAAAGATTGTGTAACAATTGAGCACGCATGTGTTGTTTTGGTAGAGGTGCATCTAAATCTCTCAATCCCAGTTACCTACCACATTGCTATCTAAGTAATGCAGGATACTTTCCAATTTGCATCGCTCTTCCCTATTTAAACTGGGGAGAGTTTGGGGCTGAGAATAACAGTGATAGGAACAAGTGATATAAGACCATCGCAACATGCAGCAGCTCTATAGGTTAAGACTCATCACCGTTGCTTAGTCCTGACGAAGCTGCAGTATGTTCATATAACATGAGAATTTAATTTCTCATATTTTCCAGGACTCAGCTCTTTCCAAAACTTATAGGTGTACTAACTACTTGTAAAATATGAGGAAGAATGAAATTTTACATTTAAGATAGTTTGGGCATATAGTAGAAGAGAAAGCATCATTTATTACCATAAAATAATGCTCAGTTTTAATTCATTGTAAGAGCTGTTTTCATGTGTAAAGTAGAGCCAAGATTCATTTCAGACTTCTATTTCTATTCTGATCCTGCATGCTGCAGGCAGCAGATGCAAGAACTTCTCATGTCCACTCTGCTTAAGAGTACCAAGTTTTAAACATCAAAATCGAACTGTTTTGTCACAGCAGGTAGGAGGGAAATCTTTAGCAAGTTGTATTTGCATGTCTTTACAGAAGCCTGGTGAACTAGCTGCTAGGTTGTCATAGCATATACTTTATATTCACGTTGAATGGATAATGCAAAATGCACTTTTCCTTGTTTCTAAGAGCCACAAACTAGCTGCAGAACGGCCCAACACTGGGAAGCAGGGATATTTATTTGATTTTAAGTAGTCCTGTCTGCAGCTAGGTGACATTCTGTGATGAATGTGGTTCAGCATGGGGCTTCACCCTCAATCTCAAATTTCTGTTGTATGAAATACTTGTGAGGGTTTTGTATCGTTCTGCAAATACAGAAAGATAAAGTGTACAACTCGATGTAGGTAGATAGGTGCCCTTCCAGTGGTAATGAAAAAATAATATTTGATGTGCCCATTGCTTTCACTGAGCCAATTGTAGGCAGAGAAATAGATCTCAAGGCTTATCAGAGATAATGTTCATACCTGATTCGTATGCATGGTTCTATCTCTTTGTCTTGATTACTTCAGTTCTGTTGCCCACAGATTGTTTCCACAATCCTTTTGGTGGTAGAACTAAAATGCAGATCTCACATGATTGTTGTTTAGTATGTTGTTACACATTTTCTGAGGTTTTCTGAAGTGTAGCTTAGGTAGGAGTCAAAGCAGTGCCAAGATAAATTTTTTTGTAGTGGTACGTATAATAAGAGAAGTCATACAGGCTTTGAAGGATAACCGGGTTTTAATGTGACTTCATTTGGCTAAGTCCATAGGAAACAGTAATGCCATCTATAGCAGAACCAGCAGAAGGCTGAGGTTTCAGCTTTTTTCAAAAGACAGATTCTGCTGAATCTGTTCTACAGCTGCTTGCCGTTTTCAATACGGTAAGGCACAGCCATTTCCTTAAAAATATTCTGTACACAAAAGTGTTGTTCAGCTAGATGGTGGAGAGCTTAGCTTGCAAATTCAGCAAGATTGATCAGGATTACATATGTTTTATTCTCTTAAATTAGGCAGACATAACACTTGCTACAAGAAACTTCATCAAAATTAATAAACCATGCATTGTATTTTTAAATCAAAACTCTGCTGTGTTCACAGCATGCTTCCTTCTTCCTTCCCCTGAGATATTAAGCCATTCAAAGAGTCTAAGACCTATTTTCTTGTATTCTTTTAGACCTTTTAGTGCTCTTCTATGTATGCCATCATGTCTCTGCAGTAAGACAATTTATCACAATTGCAAGATTACACCTTGAAAATGTATTAATATTTATAATTTGTCTGGCCAGAAGGATTACTGTCAAATGGGACCAAGCACTGTATATGCCTGGAGAGCTGTCATACCCCGCTTTAGATGAACCCTTGAATCCACAGCCGTTCAAAGAGCAAGTGGAAAATCAGAGAGAGATGGATGGTACTGAAAGGCTGTTCAGATGCAAAAAGCTAACCAGAGCCATACATCTGGCTGGCTTTCATAATTATGTGTCTGTCAGATGTGTCATGATCCTGACCTGCTAGAGGAAAAGAATTTGAGAGGAATGGGAAAGTGGAGTGCAGGGGAGAGATGATGTAAGGGGATGGATTGTAACTTGGTCTTGATCTGTTTGCCCATAGCCTCCTTCTCAGTGAGGTGGTGATGATGTGCTACAACCCAGAACCATTAGAGATAACACAAAGCAGGTGAACCATGGCATCTAGCAACACAACATAATGCAAAAGGCAACAGCCAAGCAAATTAATCTGCTTGTCTTTCTTCCAAGCTTGTGCCCAAGAAAAACAAGATGTAATTTTTCTGTTGTTCTCCTGGTCTCTTTTCTGTGTACAATGTGTGCCCATCTTCAGCATAAAAACTACCATCATGGTAGCACATTAACCCAGTTTAGCCTCAAGTCCTTTTTATGTGTGTAGGGGCAAAACGCACACCTGAATGCATTTGTAGAAGTATACTGCAGTAAAGGGGACTAGACCTGAGCCTTCATGCCTGCAATCCTTTCCGAGAGAGTTGCCCTTTAAAAATGTTACTTATATGGAACAGGATATTACTAATCATTAATCTGAATTTTCTGGCTTTCCTCTAAGGTTTTGCAGGCCTTTTATTGTATTAGTCGCCTGAAAATCTTGTGCACAATTATTTGGGCTTTGTAACTATACAAATTTTGTAACTCCTACATACACTGGCTTACTTTTACACAGCGTAAACATATTTCTGTATTTCTAAACAGATGACACCTGGATGAAGACTAGTCTAGACACTCTTTAAGATCTTGTCTTTAGTAAATGGGTTTTCAGCTTGAAGTAAAATCTCACTGGAGACCAGGCTGTTTGTAGACTGAGCATGTATTCGCCATTCAAAATAAACAGCTAGCCTGTCCTATACTACAGAAGAGATTAAACATGTGAAAAATAGAAACTTTCTAATCTTCATTAGGCTCTGATACTAACTCAATTACCAGGTATTAGTTAGCTGTGTAAAGAGTGCTCCTTTTAGTGCAGATATTTATTCCACATTGCCATTGTTCATGAGTTACTCAAAGAATCAGTAAATTAGGTACTTAATTCGGTACTTAACTTTACGTACATAAGTTAAACACAGGAAACAGTCTTAGAGGAAAACTGTTAATATCCAAAAATTAATTCCTCAAAAGTGTAGAAAAGGCAGAACTAAGGTTGCCTCTGATATCCAGGCACATACAACAGATGGGAGGAGGTGGACCATGTATGATCTGGTGTGTGCTCTACCCCTTGCCCTGCCGGCATGATACCTCTTAGCTTGCTCAGCAGGAAAGGTTGCCTCAAGAAACAGCACTGCTAGAATTATTTACACCTTGTTAGAAAGTGCAGACTGCCATCTTGCAAAGCTCTGGCTTCATTGGAAAAAATTTTCATGGAAAGAGGTAGAAGGTGAACCCCAACAAAGTAGACCAAGACTAAAATCCCAAGTGCTAGCGTGGGATTGATGTGGAGCGGGTTTGAAATGATGGCACCAACGGTATATTCTCGAGAGGGTCCCCAGACGTGGCAAATTTGAGTTCAGGTTTACTTGGGAAGGAGAAAATCTTTGCACTCAGGAGAGTTTGGGCACTTTTTCTGCTGTGTGATGCCTTCCTCCTACCTTAGTTCCCATTACTCCTCTTCACTCTGACAGACAAAACCTTTGTTGAAGTTCAGGCTCACAAAATCTCCCACTCATTCTAGAACTGGAAGACTGTTACCTCAATAGGAGAAAGACAAGCCTGTTGTCAAACTACCAGCAACCTCTCCATCAGCATCAAGATACTTGTGAAGTCCCTGGTTTCAGGCTCAGGTATGATTTCTTCCTCGGTACGTCCTGCCGCTCCAGAGAAAATCAGTGCCACTTTAACAGACATTACTGGCATAAGATCGATCCTCTGAAGGTTTTAGCATTTTTAGAGAAGTATAAATGAATTGCTGAATTGACAATCCTTTCATGGTTCATTATTCTGCTTTCAGAAAGACAGAAAAACTTACCCAGAAAGCGAAATCTTACATTTACATCCAATTCCCTGACTCATATCCCTTAGAAATACATCTGCCAAAGCAAATGTCTTGTTTTCTAGCCATGTATTTGGTTTATTTTATGGGTGTGTTTATATATGCACGCACACGTGTATGTATGTGTGTTTGTGTGTGTGTAGAGTTTTAACTGGTTTTTAATCTACCATGACGTTCGCTTGACTGTAGAGAAATCATATAAGCTTTGTATTAGGGCTTCTTCCTCCTTCTCCTTATTATCTTTACAAATTTCCTTGTTCTTTCATAACATGAGTTTTTAATTCTAATTTTGAGGTTTTAATTCTAATTTTGCATCTGACTATGCAGTAGTATTTCTGTAGCCACTTCTTGCAGGAATGACAGTGTTAGATTTCAGGCTTTCTGGTTTGGGGTATACCTTGTTGTGCAAGGAGATGCAGTGTGCCTGTGGCTTTATCTGTAATAGTAGTAATACGTGAGATGGCACTGTGATATTGATTACAGACCTAAAATTGAATGAAATATGTGCAGGACATTTTTATTTCAGTCAGTGGGCAACTGGCTATGTCTATTATTTTTAATATGAAATATATTTTAGAGCTCTTGTTGCTGACAGTTTCTCCACTGCTTGAGTTTGCACTGTGAATACAACCAGGGCTGGAGACCTCCAATATATCATTTATTTACTGAAAAAGGAAAACTGAATCTTCTTCCAAAAGTACAGTGGAGAGCTATGCAATGTGTTTCACACTTCTATTTAACGCTGGTCTAGAAGTCAAAGCTTATCCACTTTAAAGGAAAAGCAAGTGGACGTGCACTTGACATAAACACATCTAGTAAGGAAAGATTTATGTCGGAACACTGGAAGGAATGAATACATGCAGCACAAGTTGTCAGGGAGCTGCCAAGCTGTTTATCCTGTTTCCTTCAGGTAGGGTTTTTTTTAAATGTTTGGCTCAGTTATGCCAATAAACATTTGCAGATCAAAATGGTGTTTATTCAGGAAAGAAGCTAAAGGTCTCAGACTTAGAACATGAATAAATGCAGGGTCAATGTTCTTACACTGATCTACTGCTTTCAAATTCCTATGAATTATTCTAGATTTTTTCCTACTTCAGTTGGCTTCAAATATCTTTTTGAACATATCTATTCATCAGCATTGAATCAAAAGCTTGGCAGCTATTTCTTGATTAAATAATTATTCCCAAACTAATAAACATCACAGCAGGGTTTAATTAATATATGTCAGTCATACTGATTTTTTTTTTTTTTCCCTCCTAAAAATACAGTGCTCTGCAATTAGTACCTGCAGAATAAAAGTGCGGGCTTTCTTCTGCAGTGAGCCATGGGAAAGGCAATTGAAGAGTACGTTGATTGCATCCACTTATCTTTCTGTTTAGGCAGAAAAGTCTCATTTTTAAAAGTTTCCTGCTAAAAAAGCTGCAAAAACCTCACTAGGAACCCTCATTACCCCCATAGGACTGTTATTATTGTAGCGAACAGAACTCCACTGCAACTTTATTTTTGCAGTTGTTTGTCAGCAATGGCATCAACCTCACTGTATGTTGGGTGCGGCTGCTTAATTCTGCTACTTGATAAGCCTTTGGAGATACCATATGCTGGAAAGAGAAGGTTCAGGCATTTAAAAATTGTAATGAAATTAGCATCTCTTTATGACAGGATACATGCTATTGCTGATCATGTGTATGTACAACCTGGTCTGCACTTTCCCCTTCCCCAGTGCAGTATTGACCTGCGGTTAGTTTTCCTCAGGGCTGTAGGGAATGGGATCTCCTTGCCTGGCTTGGGAGGAAAGATCCACTACCCCTCCATCAAAAGTCTTCCACTAACAACTTGTTTTTATTAGCCATCTCCCAGACCAGAACCCATGCTGAGATTCAATCAATGTTGAGTATATAACTTCTAAATTAGAAATACTAAAACCTGAAGTATTATACAGGATTGCACGTTTTGTAGGTATGCATTCAAAGCATCTGAGCCACTCTGAATGTGCTGCCTAAGGATGTCAAGCATTAGCTATATGGTTGTGATGAAGACACACTGATATCTTTGACCCTAGATGAGACAATAGCCATTAAGAAACTTACTTGATTATTTTTGTATTTCGTTTTTCTCTTTGGCATCGTTGATCATGAATCTTCCTATATGCATGAGCTTCAAATTAACTTCAGCTGCTGGGTGAAAAGTGTGTTTTAATGTAAAAACCAGACAAAAAATCCTTAAATCAGTCTAATGGGTTCAAGTGTACTTTTCATACGTAACAACCTGGGAGTTTTACCATGTTCGTCATGTTCACATTAAACGCAGACTTATGGAGCAATATATAGAAATCAGGTTTTAAAATGAGCAAGCAGTGAAAGTCCTTCAAGTGTATCTCATTGCATTACCTTGATGAAATGAATATTTCTAATGTGCAGAAGGCCTGGATAACTATTACCATATTTTTCATGAAGTATGGTCAGCTTTGAAGTTGCAGAATCTTTTCCTGGGGACTTTGTAGGATTAGGCTTTCTACATGAACAAAATTGCTTCCTTTAAGGAACGTATTTCCAGATGGAGCGATATTCAACTTACACATACTGAGATGTAGAATGACTTCCAACAACCATGAGATATAATGAGTACTGATATTGTTCAAAACCTCATCAAGAATTACATTCATGGAGATTGTGGAATGACCTCATCTTTTATTCGGACAGTATCATGTATTCTCTCTTCACCGGGGGCCCATGTGAAACACTGTCTGGCTGAACTGATTAATTTATTTTCAATTTGCATAAAGGCTTCCATTCCCCTAAATACTTCTAGGTACATGCATAACTTTGCACTTAAGTAATCCCTTTGAAGGGAACGGGACAAATTATTAGTTCATTTTGACCAGAAAAGAGTATTCATAAAGGATTTGGAGTTTAATCTTATTCTATGACTTCCTTGGTAACCAAGTCCTGCCTTCACTGTAGCCTTTCTTCCCATGGGTTTTACATGTCTAATCTTTGAAAGAGGGGAAAATTACTTGGCATTCTGTGTACACTTTATATAAATAATCAGGTTTGATATTTACTGCTTTTATGCTTAATTAGGTACTTAATTGCAAACGTTGAGAAAACATTAAATTTCTTTCCACAAGGAAAGTAGTCTCAGGCTTTTTAAGAAGGCTGAGTTTCCCATCTCCTGTTGAATATGTATTTCCAAGTGTGTTGAATGGTTGTTTGACTGATGTGTTTTTAAATGAATACATATGCTTTATGACAATTAGACAAAATTTTAACAAAAATTTGTCAAACAAAGAGGGCAGTGATAAAATCCCTGTGTTCATGCTAAGAATTTGCTGCCAACCTGCGCAATGTGCCATACCGCCGGGAAAGCATCTGGGCTGCAGCAATCCCAGCGTGTCTGGCCGTGGCATGTTCACCTTGCTGCTCGGAGGGACCTTTGTACCTTTGCAGGCCGAGGAGGGATTTCTGAGCCAGCTCTAGAGCAGCCCGACTATAGGGGAGGCACTGGCTGCCTCGAGTGTCATATTCTTCCTTATGAGAGCGTGTCTGAGCCTCCACGTTCTTTCTTACGCGTTGCTGGGAGTCTCAGGTTCTTTCCTCTCCTCATTTGTTTCATTCTCCACCCACTGCCTTTTTCCTGTGTTTTGAATGGTGCTAGTGAAGTGGCTCATTTGACTTTTATGCCTGCTTATCGCGCCAGAACAGCCGTCTACCAGCACCGTTCCCTGGTAGTGCCAGGACTCGGGAAACAGCATCGTTCCACAGCTGCTGCTGCAGAGCAAGTGGTTTGAGCACCAGGTGTAGTATGTAAACTGAGAGGTCAGCTGCTCCTTACAAAGGTCCAGGGCTCGTTTGCTTTGTAACAGCAAGGCACGTGCTGTCTTCTGCACATCCAATTTGTGAAGGGTGTTTCCTGAGCACTCGCGAGTGGTCTAGTGCTATCATGAAGTCAATGGTCAAGATTACCCACATTGGGCTGGGCTGAAAGTTCCACTGTGGAGACTGGGAGACCTTTGGAGTGTATCTGCGAGGCTTATTAACTGCAGGGTCACGCAAAGGAGAAGCTGTGCCTGGATTTATAGACTGAGTGTTTCTAGGTCAACTGAATGAAGGCATGCTGTAGCTGTAACTCACAACGGAGAAATCCAGGAGACCTTTACAAAGCATGAAATCTGGAGTAAGTGCAGATGCAAGGGAATGATGTTCATGCTCTCAAACCACAGGAGTGGAGTACTACAGCATTCTCTGCCCCGCAGTCTCAGCTGAGGAGCTGCAGCTAGTGCCACAGCCCATCCGCACACTGCGCTGGGTAAGTGCTGCCAGGCAGGGCTGCAAACAAATCTGTATGTACGAGTGAGCCAGTCCCCAGGAGGCAACATCTGAAGAAGCTGAGGTCTTGCTTAGCACCAATCCCTTTCCTCCCAGGAGAGGATAAACTCCACCCTGCTGAATGCAGCATCATTCTCCTTATGGCCAAATTAAAATTTGGCAAACCCCATAATAAAGCTGACACTAGGCTGAGGACTCGGGAGATCTGTAAGCCTATTGTTCCTGGTCTGAATTCCTTGATAAAATGTCTCTTGGATTCACCATACACAATTCTCAGCACCATTTTGCTGGCAGAGAAGTGAATCGGGCTGAACGTCCCAAGCTCTTGAAGCAATTTGCAACTTGATTCCGGGAGATGATTCGTGCAAGTAGATAGAAATGTTTGTACTGACAGCAGGGACGCAGGATCTGAGAGCACATCTTACCTCCCAAGACTGTAGCTCTTGACTTGGTGAACAGCCTCACTCCCCTGCAAACCAGTTGTGCCTGGGTGTAGGTTTGGGTATTGTTCTGTATTTTCACTACAGTGGTGTGGGTGACTCTGTTCCCAGCTACGTTCAGTATCAGCCATTGCTGCTTAATGTTAGGAGAAGTCCAGCCTGGTTCTCAGGGAAATGTGTGACACCGGTTTTCTTTTGCTGTAACCACTTTACTACATCATATTAGACAAAATTCTCCAGGGTACAGTGTGTTAAAGCAGTGTGAAACCCACTGAATCCCTTTCCTCACAAAACATAAAAAAAGATGCAGCTCTGCAAGCAGAGCACTTTTTCCTAGTGTAGAAAGAGGCGAAATATGAGGCACCTACACTGCACAATGTTTTGGACAGTATGTAATGACCAGGAGTTGTTCTTGTGCTAATCTGTCCCTCCCTAGGAATATTTGCAGTTAGTCTTGAATTGTGCAGATTCATTTTATTTTGCTTCCTCTGCTGTCAGGTTGTTGCTTAATATCAGCTGACAGGTGAGAGCTTTCAGGGCTTGGAGGTAGCAGAAATGAATATTCCACTGGAAAGGGATGTAGATGTGTGACGACCACATCAAGTTAAGGATAGCTGGGGAAGAAGGTGTTGTTTATCAAATGCCATTAACTTTAGAAGTATTTTCTACTCTACAGATGAATCTGAATGTTTTCATTATGTATTAGACAATGGATTGGGTAGGTTGCATAATATAAAACATTTGAGAATACTTTAAAACATTATCTGACAAAAGTCTTTCCAAAAAAAACCAGATCCAAAGAGCATTTCTATGAGCCGTTCTTCATTAAAACAAACAACATTTGCCTCTGTTAAGACCCAGAGGAGAGAGCACTTTATTTTCTCTTTGCTGGTGGGGATTGTCTACTTTTCCCTGCTTGCAGCTGTGCTGTAACGTTATGCCTTTTCTTTCAAAATTAGCAGCATTACAACAGGTTATCCAGAAAAGTAATTGGCAAGCTTTCCCTGCTCAAAGCCAAACTCTGAATGAAATATGAAAGGGCTGCTTTTTTAATACAATTTCCAGTTACTATTTTATTAAGCATTTAAATTTTAGTGTTAAGCTTTTTTATTGTATTTTATTATCAGAGATCTCACAGATTGTCATCTGGGAATAAAAGAATAGATATAAAACCTTAAGAAGTTTAAGAAATACTATGGGGATACAGGGCAAGTCTTAGTAATGGCGTACCTTACATTCTCTGGAGTTCATACATTAAAATATTAATGTGTATCTGCAATTTTTATTAAAAAAAAAGACTTGTCTCCTTGCATAGGAAAAAAAGCAGATACTTGTTCTCAAAACTGTAATTATGAGAAAGGTGGCAGCTAAAACTAGCTTCTTTTGTCCCTTTTAGATTTCCCCAGGCATTTTCCCTGAATCACTTATCCATTTGTGTTTAGCAGAACTTGCTTCCAGGTCTGTTTTTTTAAAAGAAGTCCAATCAGTGACACTTTTGTTACCCCTTCTGTGAGCTCAATAGGTAGAAAAAATTCACAAAACATAAACTCCATCTCCATTCAGAGAAGAAACTGATGGTAGAATCAGTCACTTCTTGGCTCCCACCTTGTTACTGAAACATATTAGTAGGCTTTATTTTGCTGCTAGAAAGTGGTGTCAAAAGCACCAACTGAAGTCAGGGCAAACAAAAGAGCATTAGCAGGATCTATGCAGGTGAAGTTCACATTCATTGCCTGTAGGTTCCAGGATCGAGTCAGTGAGTATATCTGGCATCAGCAGTGTCTGCATGCAGGGATAAGGTCCACCTGCACCCGGATTACTGCTGGAAATGCATACAAATAAAAGCAAGTGTGTGAAGGCAGGTTTGCTACATGGCATTTACACATATGCCTCTGGTAGGTGACTGGATACGGTTAAATGTCCCTGGGGTAGGAAATGCTGGGAACATGAGCATCAAGAAGTTACTTTATATTCAGTTATGAAGCGTGGCTTTTCTTAATTTTAATGTTTGATGGCACAGACTGAAATAGATGCATTATGTAATGCTAAAATAAGAGAGAGGGTTGGAGTTGAGAATCTAGCCACCTCCACAACGTAGGTGTCTACGAGTCTGGGGTTCATCTGAATCAGATGATCAGAGCCCTTAAGTTTTCCAAACTGTCAGAAGTCCCTGTACCAAAATTAAACGCAGCCGTGTAAAAGGGACTAAGCCAAACGTGTGGGGGAGATGTGACCCTGGAAACAGCCTTCCAGCTTCTGCCCAATTTAGAGATTGAAGAGTAGATCAGTAAAGGTATTAGGTGGTAAAAGGAGCAGGCACTTGCAAGAGTCCCGGTGGGCACCTGTGGGCAGATGCATGCTTTTGAAAAGTGACCAAAAGTCACTTTAGAAAATGTTTATTATTTATTTTATAAATTAGAAACTTCTGTATATGAAGCCTGTACCTGGTCTGTCATCTGAATTTTAGTGCATGAACCTGCCTGAATTTAAAAAGTTAATAGCAAAAAATGGTAAAGAAAAGTACTTGATAAAAAAGTTGGGAAACAAAGCTAGGATTTGTTCTTCTGGTTGGGTTTTGTTTTGGTTGGGTTTTCCTGAGGTTGCTCTTTTTCTGTCTCTTAATTGATATCCCACTTTCATTAACTCATGGAAATGCAAATGCATGTTACACAGAATGAAGATGTTTTACCAACAAGATTAATTAATTATTGAGGCAGCCAATTAATAGCACTGACTAGCGTTCTTAAAGTCAAGTACATAGTGCAAGAAATGGTTCCTGCGTAGGATTAAACTGAAGCACCATATCCCAAGTGAGAAACACAAATGTAAAGCCTGTAGCCAGCGGCTAGACATCTCCAAAGCAGAGGTGGACATGACTGCTGTTTGGAGGACATGTACAAGAGCAAACTCATTAAGACAGATCCATCTTGGAAAAAAACAAAAAATTACATTGCTTTTGTGTTGCATTTACTTATGCATCTGCTTTCGCTTTCAGCCACAATTTTCTTCAGAAAAGTACAAATTCTGTCAAATGTTATTGTGGCTGCCTGACTGATGAAATGGTATTTTTCCTGCCTTGGAGCAATTCCCACTCTGTTCTTCTGGAGACAGTAGCTACCTCCTCCTGTTCACTGAACGTCTAATCCTGAATACTTAGTTAAGTTTCAGGTTTTGATCCCTTCTCTCAGCTTCGTGGGTGCTCAGGTTGCACCGCTGGCAATCAATGCTCCAGGATCTCATGCCTCCCAGAGCCTGGCAGTAGTTAGCTTAGCACCTGACATAAATTAGGCTCACATTTTAGTGCTGCTACTAGTAGAGAAGATTTTGACTCTGTCCTCAGCTTGTTTAAAACATGCTAATAGCTCTGTACATCTCGTGGTGTCCAAGTAGTGATGCATGGCGTGCGCCTTGCACCTGCAGTGTGGCTTAATTTTCCTCCCGCTGAAATCTTCAGATGTTGCTGCTAACTTCAGACTGGTTCCTTGTGAGTTTGATTTCCAATCAGCAGTGAGATTTTACTTGACCGTAAACTTCAGGATTGCTTGGTATTTCTGCCTTTAATATGACTAAATATTGAACTGATATTTTACACATCACTACAAGTTGCTATGCATCAGAATTACACCTCATTAGTATAATCTCATATACCAGAACAATCGTAGGTAGAACAAATAATTGAAAAGAATGTAAGCATGCTGAAAGTTCACTAGGAGTAAAAGCTCATTTTAAATGTTACAAAATAATTCAGTGTCATTATTGTACCGTTATTTATACATCTTGTGAACTTCCATCAAATATTTATATTGGCCTAATTCGGAGCTGACATTCAGATGTCTTCACTGATTTACAGGGATGATGTCAGGTAAATAATTCTAATCTAGTTGTATGAAAACTCATTTCTGTAATTACTTATCACTTTCACTCAGATAGTTGCTCCAAATTGCAACTTGGATACCAGCCTCCTTTTGCTGTCTCTTCCCTTTCCTAGAAAAAGTGGGGAGGGTGCTATTGCCAGATACGTACATGTCCAGCACCATCCTCTGTTTAGAGTTGCACTGTAATTTTAATTTCTGTGAGAAGCTCTGGCTGTGTGTACAGACCCTGCAGATGTGTCTTAAGGGATGAAAGGAAAGCAGTTTCTTCAGAATACCACCTGATAGATTTACAGCACCCTCCCCAGTCTACCTGCCAGCTTGGAGTGGTAGCATTTTGTATAGAAAGCCACATTATTATGCCTTTAAATAGTTATATATATATATAGTTATATTCCAAGTAAGACTAAGTTTTGAGAAGGAAGTGGAAAGAGACTTGACAGATTGGATGTTTGCTCTTTGAGCCTCACTCCTGGTTGGACTCAAAAAGCAAAAGCCTTTCTGTAGCCAAATCTAACGTGTGGGAGTCAGGAGGATGTCACGGCTCTCCGGCGGAGACCAGAGATGCACCATCTTCACATCCCGGTTTTTGCTGACCAGAAACCAAGGGGGGTGTGTGGGGAGGGAGCCATCCTTTGCTCTGTGATGTTGGGAAGTCGTGATTCCAGTCGTGCCCTGTGGTTTGGGGATAGCCTGGCTGGCGACCCAGCTCCCCTTGGTGTCCTGCTCCCCTGGCCACGGCTGCCCAGGCACCCAAGGTGCGAAGGGCCGTGGGTGCCAGAGCTGGGTGCCTGCTGCCTCTGGGATGGTTTGCTCTGAACGCAGTGTCCCTCCGGAGGGGTCCGTCAGCAACTGCTGCCGCAGGTACAGGGCTGGAGCTGCTGTCCTAAGCACGGTCCCGATTTCAGAGACACTGAAATTCAGTGGTTTGTTGATGCACCTGTTAGTTGCAAAGCACATCTCTCTGGTTTATCAGTTCCCTTGGGGATCTCTGCTGCTTATCATTCCTGCTCCCATTTCTCTTCCAATATTAATTAATCTCTGTCAAGTGAAGCCACAAATTACTTGTCAGATCAATGATTGGATTTCCCTTGGGCTTTCAGTAAGAAAGGGTATCACTTACACTGGGTGGATTACCAGAGTGGATTAGACTATTGTGGGTGTATGCTCTGCTGTTTTCTGCCACCATGAATAAGAAAAATCTGATCTGACAACTGCAGGTCAGTGCACACTTTACATTAGGCTATAGGTAATGAAATGGGTTGCTAAAAGAGACAATTGAGTTTGTGAGCTAAATAGGAGTCTAAAAAGCATCTGAGGTTCAAAGTGCTGACCTGAGTACTGTAGGTGTTTAGGATTACAAAAGCAGAGAAGGTATTGAATGGGCTATGAATTTGTGTTTGTGGAGGTTTAGGAGCACACTTTTCAGGAAATTATTCCATAACTGCTGCTGGAGGTGGCTTATGCCTTCATCCTAGGAGGTGGTTTGGGGTGTCTTGGAGCAGGATATTGCAGTAGCAGAATTGCTGTAGTGCACAAGCTTCTTAATTTACGTTTTCCTTTTTCCTTTGTTTCTCTCATCTTCATTTTTCTCCCTCTATTTACATAGGTGCATAGTATATTTCCTTCCTTTATTATATTGTAATCCATTTTAATAGAGTCCGGTGAAGTTTAGGCAGAGGAAATAAAAATGCCCAGCTTTGGGTTCCCTGGTGTCAGGTGCTTAGAAGTGGCATGATTGTTGTGCGCACTTGGGAGTGAGAGAAACAACCAGCAGAACTGCTGTCGAGTGCATACAGATGTGCCACTGACGCAGTTCTGGTGGACTGGGGCAGGGACATGAAAAGCAGCACATTTGCTTCTTTTAAGGAGGAAGAATGTGAATAAGTTTAGAGTCATAATTTAAACATCACTGAATAAACATGGTTTTACTGTTGTGTACGTTTGGGGCATTTATAATCAGATGCATATATTAAGGCTTTGTCAGGCTTGGGAAGTAGGTGCTCAGGATATTGAATTTATTATATGGCAGTTTATTGAATTTCCTTCGAATTCTTTTGGTGATGTAATGTCACTATTGTGCTTATCATGTGCAGCTGGATGCTGTACAGGTGTCTTCTGTGCAGCAGCAAATAAATACATCCATGTGGTCTGGGTATGTTGTTAATAACTAGAGGTACTCTGAGCAGATGAAGGACAAGACACTGATCCCAAACCTAGGTTTTGCTTCCCCAAGCTAGACTTGAAATTACACCTGAAAACATAACTATGTGTATTGGCTTTGTGTGGCAAGGTTTTGGTAGCGGGGGGGGTTACAGGGGTGGCTTCTGTAAGAAGCTGCTGGAAGCTTCCCCTGTGTTCCAGAGAGCCCATACCAGCCGGCTCTAAGACAGACCCGCCGCCGGCCAAGGCCGAGCCAATCAGTGATAGTGGTAACGCCTCTGTGATAACATTTTTACGAAGGAAAAGAAGTCGGGACAGAGAGAAACAGCCACTGGAGAGAGGAGTGAGAACATGTAAGAGAAACAAGCCTGCGGACACCCAGGTCAGTGAAGAAGGAGGGGGAGGAGATGCTCCAGGCGCCGGAGCGGAGATTCCCCTGCAGCCCGTGGTGAAGACCGTGGTGAGGCAGGCTGTCCCCCTGCAGTCCAGGGAGGTCCACGGTGGAGCAGATCTCCACCTGCAGCCCGTGGAGGACCCCACACCGGAGCAGGTGGGTGCCCGAAGGAGACTGTGACCCCATGGGAACCCCACGCTGGAGCAGGTTCCTGGCAGGACCTGTGGATCTGTGGAGAGAGGAGCCCACGGAGCAGGTTTTCTGGCAGGACTTCTGACCCCGTGGGGGACCCACGCTGGAGCAGTGTGCTCCTGAAGGACTGCACACCGTGGAAAGGACCCATGCTGGAGCAGTTCGTGAAGAACTGTAGCCCGTGGGAAGGACACACGTTGGAGAAGTTCATGGAGGACTGTCTCCCGTGGGTGGGACCCCACGCTGGAGCAGGGGAAGAGTGCGATGAGCCCTCCCCCTGAGGAGGATGAAGCGGCAGAAAATAACGTGTGATGACCGTAAACCCCATCCCCGTCCCTCTGTGCCGCTGGGCGGGGGGGGGGGGGGCGGTTGGTAGAGAAATCTGGGAGTGAAGTTGTACCCGGGAAGAAGGGAGGGGTGGAGGGAAGGTGTTCTGAGATTTGGGTTTATTTCTCATTACCTTACTCTGGTTGATTTGTAATAAATTGAGTTAATTTTCCGCAAGCTGAGTCTGTTTTGCCCATGACAGTAGTTGGTGAGTGATCTGTCCTGTCCTTATCTCAACCCACAAGCTCTTTGTTATATTTTTCTCTCCCCTGTCCAGCTGAGGATGGAGGAGTGATAGAATGGCTTTGGTGGGCACCTGGCGTCCAGCCAGGGTCAACCCCCCACACTATGTTTAAATTATTTTCCTTGCAGTTGCCAGCAGTCTGCAGTGTGTCTTTTCCTGAGTCCTGTCATTTAGGACATGTGCCCTTCTTCTACCCCCCCAAAATGTTGTCACTTTTCATCCAACAGCATTTTCTTCACAACGTGCTTCACCCACAGACCTTTGCTGATTCCAGTCTTACTCCTGATCGGCTGTGGCTGAGCATGCTTTTGCTTAATCTTTTAGGCTTTGCAGCTTGTGCAGCGTGTTCTGGGAGGTTGTGATGATAAGAGACAGTTTAGATGGTGATTGAAGCCAAAAGCCAAGATCAGTTAGCTGGCTTTGGGGGACAGCACTTGTTCTCCAAAGTCAAGTCATTTGGAGATTGTGTGCCTTTACAAGGCTGCCTGTAAGCGCAGGCTGTAGTGTGCATTTCCTCTTGTGGCAGATGCATGCAACGTAACAGTCAGACCAGCAGAAGAGCTGGGTTTCCAGCGTGGCCAACTCTGGAGTTGCTTAGTTGAGTCTCACTTCCAGCAAAGGCGATGGCTGCAGCCAGAGCACGTGTCTCTGCAGGTTCTGCTGCTGCACTGAGCAGGAGGCCGTGAGGTGGCCACGGCCACCAGGGAGAGCTCACACAGTGGCACGTCCAGCATAGCTGTGGCTGCTGGAGAAAGCCAAGCCTTTCCTGGCCCTTGGTACAAAATGAGTGGTGATAGCAGGTCCTCCGCTGAAGAACAGCCCAGTCGTCCCCCTCTTGACATTTGTGCATGGGAGGAGGCATTGCTGAGTACTGGGAACATCCCATCTGTAGCCACTTGGAATATATTCTGCTTTTCCAACTTCAAGGAGCCTTTGTGGTTGTAGCAAGCTGTCATATGAGGACCCAGGAGTGTAGAGCAAGTGTGTTGCAAGCTGAAGCAAAGCCCCAGTCCTTCATGACATAGATACCAGTTTACATATCTTTGTCTTTTGACATTACCTCAGGGAGCAACTAGATGAACCTGAGGTTGCAGAGAGAAATATAATCAAGTTGTGGTTGCTGAGTCTCATTGCCACTTTGCTGACATTTCTAAGCCAAAACAAAAAAAAAAAAAAGAAAAAGAAAAAGAAAATTGTTCAGCCACTTTTGTTAGTCTTGGTTTAGATAGGAGATTATTCGGTATGGCTGGAGCACTGTTTTGATCTCTTATGAAACTATGTCAGTGAAAAATTCCATTCTGAGAAAGCTTTACAGAGGATGGTAGACTTGCCTTTTTGCTGCTGATTCCATCTAATTACCCATTATATCTCAATGAAAGAAGGAAATTGCGCAAGGCTAAAAAACACCAAGTTTTAGATTGGAGCTTGGAACTTGCACTGGTCCCCAGTCCAGTCTAGAATTCAACTGCTGCCTAAATATACACCTTTGGGAAGAGCTGAAGCAAAATAAATTAGAGCAAATAAGAAAGAGGAAATGAATGGAGATGTGCAGAGGACATCCAAGGGCTTGGCTGCAGCAAGGTGGGGCTTGTGTGTGTTATTTGTAGCAATCCAGCCTGGTGTTGCCCCACAGGAGGAGAACTGGGTTTGCTTTTTTTACTTCGAGGGCTTTGCCTGAAAGAATCAACAGGATTTTGGAAAGCTGTGAAAGCTTTGTTACTGTTGTTGACTTTAATCATTGCAGCATAAATTTGTAGTCCCTGGGGGAAGAATTTCTGTGCAATACCTTTCTGTATGTATTACTAAAAAAAAAAAAGTTTCTTAAGTTACAGGTTATTATTTCTGTCTTAGGCACTCACTACAGGATGGAACTGGAGATAAATTTAGCAAAGTCTTGTCTTCAAAGTGCAATAAATGTATTTCTGCTAGATTTTATTAACCTTTCTCTGTCATTAAAAAGGTAACAGCAATAAGATCTGAAAGTGGAGTTGGTTCACGTAATTCACTTTTCTGACATACAATGTTTAGGTAGTTGGTTCTGGTTGGGTTTAAATTTCTCTACAGATATTTGTAGGATAATTCCTACTCTTTCCTGGGTTTAACGGGGTGTGTGTTTATAAGGTCTCAAGGACAACCTCATTAGAGATGTTTGTTTAGTCCTGTTTGTACTTCTCTGCTGTGCCACTCGCTTCTTAGATTTCTCAGAGTTTCTTCCTTGAAAATAAATAAATTACACTTGCTTTCTTCATGCTGCCAGCTCTTCTGGATTTCTTATGAATCTTGACGTTCTAGACAGTTGCTAAGCTAGTTGTTTATTTTGTAATACTTTGGATTGGCACTACGACTTTTTGCAAACTTTCCCAAGGAGTGGTTCGGTTTGGTGGCACCAGGTTGTAGCATTTGGGTTGTAGGAGCTGCTAAAGCCTATCTGTTTGGTTGTACTTGCTTCCGTTGAGATTAAATATTGATATCTGTGGTTGTTACTGCCTCAGTTTAATCTGACAATATCTCCTTAAGGTCTGTTTGATTCCTCTTCCAATCCAAAGAAGTTTCTGTTCCCGGTCTTAAGTTTGAGTTTCAAATTTTTTCCCCCCCAATAAAAATATAATACACCTATTAGAAGGAATTCAAAGGTTCAAAGATCTGCAAATGTTCAAAGCCAGTACATTTTTAATATTTAGAAGTTACAATATCTCTCAGTGAGAAGCTTCCAAAGCACTAATACTTTAACTATCAATTATTTTCCCTATCAAGCATTCATTCAGTAGTCCTGCCTGCAGAGCGCTTCCACAATTGAGCCTTAGTTTCTTTGGTATCTGTGAATTCTGACATGCCATAACATTGCAAAAATGCTATTAGATTTCAGTACCAATAGAGAAGGTTCTTTTGCTTGCAGAAAGCAGTAACACTGTATTTTTTTAGATACATTTTCCTTTTTTTTTTAACTTTTTTTGTCCTTGCACTCAACAGTCATTCCTTGGGGAGTTGACAGTCTGTTTTGTAACCATGGGGGCAACTGCATCTGAATTGGGATTTATTTGCTGGCAGGGAAGGGAAGCAGAACAGAACATTAACCACTGCAAAGACAAATAAACCTTATTCTCTGTGTGGGAAATAAGTCTCTGTGAAAAATGTCCTTATTGAGCAAGTCTTCCAGATGGCCGTGCTCACTGCTTAGCTGGCTCTGCTGAATGCTGAGTCCTACAGCAGTGGCTTTGAGAGCCTGGTGAAAGGTTGGAGCATCAACAACCTGGAGAAAGTTTTGACAGTGGGATCAGGCCCCCTGCATGCAAAAGCCTGGTCCCTGCTCACATTTGTGCTTTACAAATAAAGGCCTTAATTTATAGGAACAAATGCTGTCTTGCTTTGGAGGGTTTACTTTAGCCACCATGATTAAAAGCTGCTGAGAAACTGTTTGCTTGCTTTCAGCTCACTGCTGCGGAGCCCTAATTCCTGTAGCCCAGCACCAAGAGTCTTTTTATATGCTGGGAAGCATTTGGTTTGGGTTTGTTTCGCTTTGGTTTTGTGTGCTGTTACATAATATGAAGCAACTTGTGATCCCGGTGCTGAATGTTGTTATCCCTGGGACCACTCTGGGGGGTGTAGGCAGATTCCTGCTGTAGAGAACAGGTCCCTGTGCTGCATGAGCTGTAATTCCAGGGGAGGAGGGTGCTGGGTGCTGTATCCTCCGGGTAGAGCTTGGGTGTTGGGTTAGACAGGAGGGCTGGCTCCTGCTATACTCCTTAATTTGCAGGGCACATTACAACTCCCATTACACCTTGGGGGTCCTGTTCAGACTACCTGCCTCATCCTATCAGTCTCTAGAATTAAAGTTTGCTTCTTCTTAAAAAAGTGTTGAAAAAAAAAAAGATTCCCTACTTGATCAGTGTACTAAGGCACAACTGTCACACTGGTTTAGCTGCAGAGTTTACAGAAATAACTTTCTAACATTTTTATTGTTGTTTGTATTGCTTTAAAGTGCCTGATTTGTGAGCAGTGGACAGTTTTATTGCCTTCTGTGAGCTTCGTTTCTGAGGCAGAATGGTTTTATTATTTAATGGATACTGTTGATTTGGGGGAAGAACCTCCCTTGGATATTGTCCCACTAAAAGAAAACAATCCTTTAAAAAGCCCACAAGACTCTTATCTCTTGACCTTTAAGATTTTATGGCTGCGGGCATATCCATCCCACACCGTGGGGCACAAGAGTGCCCAGGGGCTTGAGCCACTGGTCAGTGCCATGCTGGGAAGATTTCAGCTTAGATCTGAAAGCATTAAAGGCACTTCGACTCTAGGAAGCTCATAAGTAAGTGTGATACTGCCCAGCAGGTTATTAGCCTTTTTTTTGCCTTTCTCACCTCAACTTTAGTTGTGGGGTCACTAAAGGCACAAAGAGCTTTTCCTTGGTAGCTCCAGATGCTTTCAGTGCTCCAGTGTGGCTCTCCATCAGGCTTTAGCATCTCCACAATTAACTGACAGCCGAACTGTTGGGAAAAGGTGAGTTTTAAAGTGATCCAAGACGAGCGATTAGTCAGGTATTGCATGGGTCATGTCCGATTGTTGTTCATTGTCATTTCACTTACTTAAACCCTAGACTGCTAGCCAGGTTGTGTCTTCTGGCAGAGCTCCAGCAGCACCCATCTCCCTCTGGAAATGCCTGTCTCTCTCCACGAGAGGATTTAGACAATGAGTTTGGACAAAATGCCTAACTTTTGATTTTGTGGAATTTTGGTGAGTTGAAGCCCCACAGTGGATTTTCATGATGGTTGTCCATCCTGTGTCCCAGTTATTTTTCCCTTGCTCTTTTGTTTTTCACAACCAAGTCACTATCTAAACAGGCTTTAATCCTTCTATTAAGCCAGACAAGTTCGTTCATCCATCTTTTCACTCTCACCCTCTTACTTTTGAAAAGTTCCTACTCTTGCTAGACCTTCTCTTCTCCAACCTACCCAGGAGGCCCAGGTCTTTACAGTAAAGGAAAAGGTCATCTTTTCTTATGTGACAGCTAGAGAAACTTGGCTCATGCTTAGTACTGGTTACTCTGGAAACTGAATCTGAAAAGTTTCTTAAAGTCCATTTAAGCCTCTATCATTTTCAAGCACATCTTGATAGAAGAATTATCTCTTCATATGCTTGTTGTAGTGGTGCAACAGCATTGAGTGTGAGTTGCAGTGAAAATACTTGTTTCCTGGCTGTGTTATGTGGTACATGGAAGTATGTTTGCATTTAATCCATGTGCCATTTTCCCTGTAGAAAGTGTAGTGGTTTAACCCTAGCCAGCAACTAAGCACCACGCAGCTGCTCACTCACTCGCCGCCCCCCCCCCCCCGGGATGGGGGGGGAAATCGGGAAAAGAAGTAAAACTCATGGGTTGAGATAAGAACAGTTTAATAGAATATAAAAAGAAGAAACTAATAATGATAACAGTAATAAAGTGACAGCAGTAATGATAAAAGGATTGGAATGTACAAATGATGCGCAGTGCAATTGCTCACCACCCGCCAATCAACGCCCTGCTAGTCCCCAAGCAGCCATCCCCCCACCCCCACTCCCCCCAGTTTATATACCAGATGTGATGTCACCTGGTATGGAATATCCCTTTGGCCAGTTTGGGTCAGCTGCCCTGGCTGTGTCCCCTCCCAACTTCTTGTGCCCCTCCAGCTTTCTCGCTGGCTGGGCATCAGAAGCTGAAAAATCCTTTACTTTAGTCTAAACACTACTTAGTAACAACTGAAAACATCAGTGTTATCAACATTCTTCTCATACTGAACTCAAAACATAGCACTGTACCAGCTACTAGGAAAACAATTAACTCTATCCCAGCTGAAACCAGGACAAAATGTAGGAGCAAAATGTTGGTGCCACACTGGGGGAGGTCTTTTGCATCTGGCCTTCTCCTACCTCTGTTATTTTTATGCTGAAACATCATGATTATCAAGGGGCTTTTTATCTGCTGGAAAGCATCTTAATCAGGGGTCATTCTTCGTGAATCTTTGCTATTTACAATACACCTCATTGACAATGTTTAGAATTTAAATGAATTACTTCAGTGCAATCAGTTACTGTAATTGCACAGGGAACAGCTCCGGTACTGCTGCTTGTCATACCTGATGATCAAGACACTGAGAAATTATCTCATCACACCTTTTCTCTGGTAGCTTTAATTAGCTTGGATTTTATATCCTGGGCTGAGCTAGCTGGGCTCACAATTAGTAAACCCAGCAGAATAAAAAAACCAGCTTAGAAATCTGGTGAAGCAGTTAAGTGTGGAGCCCTCAGCTTCATGTATCATGGGAACATCATGCTACTGCTAAATCCAAGGACAAAGCCTTGGATATAAAAATCCCCACGAGGCAATTTCTGCAGTCAGTTAAGATGCCAGTATGTTTTATTGCATTTTACAGCATGTGCCATTTGAGTGAAATGAGCATGAGATTACCAAAATGTGAATTAAGTTATAAAGTTGAAATAGAAGTGGATTTGTGAACTTGGAAAAAGTAGAAATGAAATAAACTCCAGTCAGAAGCGGAAGTGATGTCAGGATTGTCACATCAATCTGCATGGCCATGAATGCCACGTAGGTTTTAAAATAATTTTTAAAAAATGGGTTATTAGGAGGATACTTGGAGAAGCAGAAGTGTTATTTTGCATACCATGGGAATGCAAAATGATCATCCAGGGACAGAGCCAGTATGTAGGGAGTTGCAGGTTACCTCCAGGATGCCTGGATGGATCAAACGTGTTAGACCAGAATACTTTACAGATGCTTGCTGAGAAACTACCTGATGTATTCAGCATGATTTAATAAGGACTGAAATTATTAACAAGAAAGGAAAGCTACTGTAGGCTAATAGTGAATCTGATTCTGGTTTTAACACCAAAGCCTCCTCTTGTTCAGATCAGTGTCATGTTATTTCAGGAGATACTGCGATCCAAAAAAAGATGAGATTCTTTGATGATAGGTGTCCTTGTCATTTAAAATGTGATTAATATAATCATGGATTAGGATGCGATCATACAGTAAGAATACCACGTGACTTTTTAAAATAAACAAAAAAAACAACTAAAGACATTCTGAGTTAACAAAGACTTCCAAAACAAAGGTTTGCATTCATTTTCTCTCAGATAAAAAACTTTTAGATACTTTGTTGGAGAAAAAAAAAAAGTATTGTCTAGTTTTTTCCTGTCTCCAGAAAGCTGCTAACCAGCCATGAATTGTGGGTTGCCTCACAGGGGAGGCACCCCTCTGCGGGGATGGGATTGCCAGAACTGGGGTGTTTGGGTTGAAGCTATAGAGGATGGCTTACTGACTCCAGGCGACGGGTACATTAGTGATGGCAAGTTGTATGTAAACAGCATGCTTTTGCAAGTACAGATTTGATCATCAGGCATTAGTTTTCCATGACAGTAATCTCATCATTGCTCCTGATGGGTTATGTTTTTCATTATCTATCCTTTGCACTACCCATAATTTACAAATATTTATCACATCTCTGCAGGCAGAAGTATTGCTGTCCTTTAGCTCTAGGTGTGTATGAGATGCTAAGAAAAGTGATCTCCCAACCCATGAACTACTGAAACATTAAAAAAAAAATGTGATTTCTTTCAGGAAATGGACTTTCTTTGGGGTTGGTTTGTTTGGGGTTTGTTGTTGTTTTGTTGGGGTTTTTTGTGGCAAGAAGACAGCTTCTTCTGATAGCAAGGATTTTGTAAGCTGGAAGTTGAGGAAAAATCTTAGTTGGGGCATTTGTGACTCCATGGATCAAAAAGCTGATGATTTTGGCGGAGATTTTTCAGGGTTGTTGGTCAGAACCTGCTTAGTAGACAGCTTGGTCTCAATGTAAAGGCAGGAGAAGCCTTTTGGAAGCAGAGGTACATGTTACGCTCTTGAAGATCTTCTGAGTCTGTAAGCAGGCATGCAGGTGTGTTGACAGAAGCACACAAGCTTTGCCCAGGCTGGGCCATCCACAGGATTGCCAACAGGCAGAATTATTTCTTGACCAATTATTCACGCTGAAATGGGAAAACCGGCAACATCAATACAGCAGTAACTACACTTTTTGTAGCTCCCTGCGGGCACTCTTGGGACAAATTGTATCAGCCTACTTGAGAAGTTTTCTCCTCCTTTCATCTTCTTTTTAATACTTCTCCTTGTAGTTGGTTAGGCGTGATACCAGGAGAATCCAGGATTTTGTTTTTGGCAAAGTGCATACGATGAAACAAGTGTCAGTGTAGGCTCTAATGCATATGTAAATAGCTTCATATTAATGTGACTATATAGACACCAACCTCTCTCAGTACAGCTCCCCAATTTATCTCACTTGATATCAGCGAAAGCTGTTGAATTACCAACACTGGTAAGCGCAGGACCAACCTTTTCAAGCCTGCACAGCTGTAGGAAGATTAAACCGCAAGAGCAATAAGGAAGCCATGTCAAAAGTATGATAGCTTGAATTAGACGTTACTGTGGATGATGGAATTAAACTAGACTTAACATGGTGTTAAACTGTTTTGATTACTGACTTTTGGCCTGAATTCAACAGGAAGCCTTGCTTAGGATCTTGCACTATTTTTTCTGCTCTTAAAGCATGGCAGTGTATGACAACTCTAGTAAAATCTCTGTCATGAGACGGTATTTGAAAACTCCAGACAACCTAGGCAGTGGGATAGTTTTTTGCAATTTCAGTGCAGAAATTCAGTGGTATGGAAGTGCCTTGAAAATAAAGCCAAAATATTCCAAAGGAAATCTAAACCATCCATTAATTAAAAAAAACTCAAAACAACAACAAAAAAAACCCCAAACATGGAAATTAAGTAATCAACTGAACTCTTTAGCAAGTTATTTTGTAAATACTGTCAGGTACTTAAAGGACTCCATTGTCCAAAGCTTCTCCTGCTTGCGTTGGAAAATGTATTCTGAAGACATTGCAATCAAAGTCTGGCTTAATTTCCTTAATTAAGGGAATTGGCTTGATCTTTTGGTTTCAACCATAGCTGCAGCTCTGCTGTGTTGTATTTATTTACAATAGTTACTTCTACTGCAATTCTGTTTGAAGAAATGTAGATTTTTATGTATTTTTTTTTTAGCTTTTTGTGGTTTAGAAATTTGCGTTAAATGTCCAGACATCCCTAAGAGAGCAGCATTGACGAAGGCAAATGTTTAGACCAAACATTCCTCATCAGTGATGAAAACTTTGACAAGTAGAGCCTGCAGGATGAGAAGTGTTGGCAAACCGATTGAGATGTAAAGACCCGGATACTTATTTCGTCATTCTTCTCCATCCGGTGGGACTTTCCATGAACTGTAGCAATTTTACCCATGCTGACAAACCTGCCAGATAGTTCATGCTTGATGCCATGGGAGGCTGCAGAGATCAGGAACACAGAGATAATACAGATTTAAATACTAACAGGGAAGCTATGGAGTTATCAAAAAAAAAAAAAAAAGGAATCAAAGTTATTGTTGTGAAGTTACAGTGTGCCACACAGAAATTGGAAATAGTCCAATGGAAATTACTTAATGTGCTGGGATACTCTTCTGTGTCTGCAGAAATCCAAAAAGGCGAGCAGAAGCAGATAGAGTAGCAGCTTGAGGAGCTGTAACCACCTCTGCATTTGCATTGGAATTAGTGTGACCAGCGCAGTATGGAAACCTTTTAAAAAGTGCACTGTTACCCTTTAGATGATAGGAGAAACATTGCCATCCTTCTGATTTAGTGAGGCAAAGACAGCAATTTTGGAATTTATGAGATGCTATACAGGCTTTGTGTGGGAAATGCTCGTGCGTTCTGAGTTGCTTGGCAAAATAGTCATGAAGGTCATAATTGCTAAGATTTTCGGAGGGGAGAAAAACCTCCAACCAGCAACAGAAGAAACTAATATGACCAGCTTTCCATGGGCTTTCAGGACATAACATATTTCTGTTCTCTAACAAAAGAGATTTTAAATATTTAGGTTTAATCCTGAGATTTTTTTCTTTTTTTTCCTCTGTATCTCATTTGCTTCAGGAATGTGTTTAGCAATAGCAGGACAGACTTTTTAGTATTTAAAAAATAGCAATCAAATGCAAAGGCATCCTGCCAAAGGGAAGGGAGGCAGCGTGCAGGCTTTACAGAAAACCTTTTCACCGTTCAGTAGTTTAAATATATTCTTACAGTTTGATCTCAAGATGTGGCAGCATGTTAACATGAGAACAATATTGTGCCTGGGATAAATATTCCAGTACTGTTCACTGGAGCATTTTTGCTAGCAAAAAAATTCAAAGTCAGCTTTTACCTGCCTGTAAAAGAATAGCCTGTGCTGTGCCAGATGCTGCTGAGAAGTTAATCTGCTTTTTGTATGGACGCATTCATTTCTAAAAATATGAGATTGGAGTACAATATAATTGGTATGCTGTGTAAGAAAGCATGAGAACTGCACCTTGTATAATTTGGTGGTAGGCCAGATATTTTTAGGGACATATGGTTTACTGAATGAAAAGTTTTCTATTCTTGTGCTTATGTTATGGGTTGTCTAATGAGGAATTCCACTGCCTAGTTTTAATGCTGTTTCTTACACTGGAGAGACCTTTGAATTCCCATAGAGAGACTAAATTACACAATTCTATTATTTAATACATGTTTGCTGTTGCACATATAGAAAAAGTAGCATTTCTGTAAGATGTCAAAAGCAACCATAAAATGGACAGAATTTTGTGACAGATCCCCATATGTCTCTATGCGGAATATGAACAGCAAGGATTTGCAGTAACATTGCTGCAAAAAATGCTTGCTGTGTTCTCCTCGAAGTATTCATTACCTGACTTTTTCATGTTTGGCTTTCCTGTTCAGCATTTCCAGTAAGTAGGGGCAAAATTCTACAGGTATGTGCATATTTCTGATCTGCAAATCAGTCGTACTGAGTCAAGAGTTATTTTGTGTCTTAAATGTTCCTGTTCCTGAGGTCATTAAACATGTGAGAACCTCAGTTGTTATCCGTACGGTTTCATGAAATTAAGTTCATTTCTCATAATTTTAGCTACCCAGCAGCTAAATACTGAGCCCAAGGTAATCATCCAGGCTCTTTCAATAACAGCAATAACAATAATAATGTATCTCCTGGATTTTAAGTAGCTGCTTTCATTGAAAGGGAGGTGACTCATGGCTTTTGAATACTTGGGGTTGACAGTGTTGTGAATATGGAACTACAATAGTATTAAACAAAGACTGAGGTGTGGTAACATGGATAAATAAGAGTAAATGACATTCTAACAACTTGGTATACTTTGAAGTACTTTAAAATTCATATTCTCCTTTCAGAACTTCAATAAATATACTAATTTAATCAGAGAGTGACTGGAAGCACTCAGCTGCTGAACCCTTCTTGATTCCACTTAATAGCTGTACACATAACTCCTTTGGCTTGTATTTTTGTGTATTTCTATTTTGTAGAGCTGAACAAACACTGCTTTATTTTATCAAAAACAATTACAAGCCTGTTAACAGCAAATAAAGGCCAAGCTATTATACCCTAACAGCGTAAAGGAAGACTGAAGCACATGTAGGCTGATTAAATGATGTACATTTAATTTTCCTTTCAACCAAAGAAAGTCAAGGATGTCAGCTGCTGAAATTCACAGAAGACAGAGCACAGTGAGAGCCACATGCGCTGAAACAATGATCCAGGCAAATTAAGTATGTGGTGGCTCTTAAAAGCAATTTGAAAAAAGAACTGAAATACAGCACTGAGTAGGAAATTCTTGGCAAAAAAAAAGAGAAGAAATACCACTCTGAAAGCTCGAACTTTCTAATGTTTATGTCCATGGTATCATAGATGATAGTGTTAGATGCTACTGTTTTCTCTCATAAAACGAATGTAAAAATCAATACCTTCTGGCAAATGTTGGCTCTTTAAATTGCAATTATGTTATAGCATATATAGTCAAGTGCACTCTCATGTATATAAATGCTGGTGTACCTGGAAATAAACCAGTGCCAGAGCTAGTGATAAAAGTCTCCATGCAACTGTGCAGCAGGCGTATTCCTTCTTTATTTTGAAAGTGCACAGATATGGGTATAACCATATTTGACATCAGCCAGCCTGCCTGGATTTTCCTGTTACAGGTTGCCCTGACTATGCAGAGAGGATTGGTTAAAATGCACAAACATGAAGTCAGCAATACAAAAGCCTAAATGATACTCTTTATATATATTATATAAGTGTGTGTGTGTATATATATATAGTAAACCAATCACATGAGATATCAAAGCATATGCCAAGAAGTAGTGATATGGAAAGCACAATGGGCAGAAAAGGTCCAGACAGATTGGGAAAGACTTTCAGGTGAGTGAGTGGCAGCTGCTACTCAGGGTAGGTGCTAAAGCCCTGATGAAACCATAGTGATTGCAGAGCAAGGGTTCCCCTTTGCTTCCACACAATGTCAGTGAGGCTGAGGGTCAGTAGAAGTGTGCAGAGACACATCCTGGCCTATTAAGCTCAATTTTTGCAAAGGAGTCAGTGCTAATATTTGTATCTTGCAGTACTGAGACATGGAAGGGAGTGGATTAGGGACATAGGTTCAGACCTTATGAGCCTTATTTTCTAAAGAACCCTCTCAGAGCATTCTTTGTACTCACTGGTATCTTGACAGTAATCTTATATGTATAGTATTTCTTTACTGTCCACAAAGTATGCTGGCCAAATTCTTGAATCTTAGTGCAGAAATTAGTTCTTCTCTAAGAATTAATCTTTCTTAAACATTGTTTCTCTCATTCAATAAAATGGCCTGTATTAATTCCAAGAACAAACCCCTGGTGAGAACAGGTCTGGGTCTTGGGTTTATCTGAGTCAGGTTAAAAGTCTATTAAAAAATGATACTTGAAAAATGTCTTAATTGGAAAAACTGTCTCAGGCATGTGAGCATCCTCCCCATCCCCTTTTCCACTGCTTTCTTCCCAGACAGCATATGGGTTAGCAGAAAACCTTTCTGTTTCTCTTATGAAATATTTCATTCTTTGTGTCTAAAGACATGGAGATGCTTCTTGCTATTTTCAAATCTGAATATTTAAAATAAGGCTTGGAAAGGGAAAAGAAAGTGACATTGCCTTATAAACATCAAAGTCACTTACTCATTTCTTCTTCTGCCTGAAAAATAATCAGTTTTCTCAGTATTTTGTACCTGAGCAATATAATTCTTCAAAGATTTTAAGGGCTTATTTTCAGCTCCTTTTAAATTGGAGCTCTTACAAAAATGTATACCCTTCTCTAAATAGCATTTCTTTTTTCATAAGCCTATGTTAAAACATCACACCTTTGAAAAAGAAGTATGTCAGAAACAGGTACATTAAAACAAGGAAAAAAACCAACTGGTTTTCTTTATATGAAAGCCCATTCAAGCCACACTGGAAATGTAAAGGGTTCTTATACTAAGTGTAAATATAATTTAAGTCCTTTAAAACACCAGAACAAACCCAAAGTGAAATTTCTGGGCATCTTGTGAATCTGCAGTACACTGATTTTAATGGGACTACTCAGATGCTTCAATTAAGCATCTGCTTTAGTGTTTTGCTGGACCGGACAGCCTGTTTACACCCTGGGTGTGTGCACAGCTCCCGCCATCAACAGGAATTAGACCAGAAAGTTAGGAATAAACTGCAACTCATAATACTTATCTCTCACCTTGTTCTGGATTAATTCTCTTCTTCTGCAAAGCTCCCACTAAAGATCACGAGAGAAATCAGCACCATTAAAGCAACAGGAGGAAGGGGCAGACATTTTGCTTCTTCATGGCATGATTCCGTATTGCCTAATTACTCTCGTGTTGGTGGGAAGCCGTCAGCCCATGAGTTTTATATTCTAAGAACATCACATTAAAGCAGCCCACACCTACCTAACTCTTCCTGTATTCTGTGGGCATCTGCTTTTCTTTGTTGTCATGTGAATGTGGGACTTACTCATTCAGGCTTTCATGTTAAAATCAATGGGATTATTCACAAAAGCAACTATTAATACAGTTTGTTCCCCATGGTATGCCTTCATTTCTGCAAGAGTACCAGCGTAGTTCATCCCAAATGCTCTTTTATTGTCAAAGTCCATCAGTCACTACACTGAATTCCTGAACACAGCCCTTCCCATTCACTGAGTAAGATGGCACCACATTTGCATGTACAACATCTGGTTGTCACTAGAACTGGTGTCCTAAAACCATGCCTGTTTTGCAGGGCAGCTGAGCATCCCACAGCTACATTCCCTGTAGTTGCAAGGTGAAATTTAAGAGCATATCCTGGCTTTGAAAGCAGATTGAACCTGTAGGGCAAGGGGGGAGCTGTGGTGGGCTCCAGCAGCTTCTCTGTCCTGATGGCTTGGGAGTTTGGAGGACAAGGTGAATCCCAGGGCTGTCCTTCAGCGAATGCTGAACTTAAGCCACACAGTATTTGAGCTACTTCTTGAGCAAAGCTTTAAATTCACATTTTATTCTGTAATTTTGCTGTATTACTTTGTAAATGTTTTATACCACTTCTGTCTAGACACGGCAAAATGAACCAGAAGGTAGGTGGATATGGTTTGCAGCGTGGGCTGCTCACACTGCAGGCAGTCAGCCAGTCCCTAGGCTATATTTGTATGTTACATTCAGCATCTCTTAAGTCCACTTGCATAGTCCTTCCATTAATGGCATTAATTTAGTGTTTGGAAGCTCTTTTAAGCAATCTTTGTAGAAATCCACCTAGAAAAGTTCATCCTATTTTACTTTTCTCTTTTCCCCCTTATTTTGTGTGTGGCTGTGGTTTTTTTAAAGGCGAAAGAGAATTTGCCTGACAGTTGATTTAATAAATTATGCTATGGTCAGGTATTTGCTCAACTGCTGCTGAGACTTGATCTGAGGGGAAAAAGCATGTTGAGCTGTTCTGAGCTTTTAAAAACTAGGAACTTGTTTTTCAATAGACATTTGTTTTCCTTTGAAACAGTAAGCATACTTCATTGTCTGGAAAGGAACTTGGAGGACGTCTTAAGAGAAGCATCAGAAAACTCGTGTTGATGTGTCTAAGAAAGTCTTTTTCTTTTCCTCATTTTTCAAGGTGCAAGATTTCAGTTTTCTCCTTATCACAAAATTAGCTGAGACCTGTTCAGTTTGTTAGTTTCTCTTAGTTCATGAAGCCAGCAGGTGTCCTTCCGGAGCAGCTTGTTCATCTCAAAGGCACTGGCTTGCATATTGGTAGAGGTTGTACTGAGTGCAGTAAAAAGCAAGTAAGTTTGTTGTGCTCCGTGCTCTCCTTCTCCATCTATTTCATTCCTTTCACTGGAGTGTGAACTTGCTGTTACATTTATAGGTTTCTGAAAGAAAGTGCAGAGTCTCTGCGTGTGGCACCACAAGGATCTGGCCTGAGCCAAGCTTCCTGACTCCAATGGGATGTCCAGGGAATTGAGGGCATTCGAGTATTATCATATAACACTAAATAACTGATCTGGGAGAACCATCTCTCTGGTAACCTCTCTGGGATTACATGACTAGTGTAGGTTGTATGAGTATTCCCCTCACAGTCTTACAGCAAGCGTGGCCAACAGCTAAGAATTGGGCCATGATTTTCCTTGACTTCTAAGAAGAATGATGTAGATTGGTTTGTTATACCAGATTTCATAAAGGCTGAGTAAGATCCAAAGAACAAAACCTAAAGAAATGAAAAGAGAGTTTGAGAAGAGGCACTGTCAGGAAGATGAAGGAGGATATTATTAGATACTATGCACTTTAGATCTGTCAAGAAAAGTGGAGCTTTTCATTGGAAGGTACCAAATGAATCAAGAGCTTAGATAGCACTTTCCAGCTTTAGAGATGACAGGATCCTTGACAGAAGACATGGATATCCTTAGGCATGTTTTACAGACAGAAGCAGCAAAGAAAAATTCAAATGGCTTGCAAAATGGCAACAGAAAAGAGTCAGGCACTGAGACAAAAACTGACCCAATACGCTTCTCAAAAACATCATCTGGGATTGCTGTAGACTTGCCATTTGCAAGTGCTTTTTTTTTAAAAGGAAACATATGTGTTTAAAAAAATTCAAACAATTTTTCTTATTTGTCCTGACTCACTATTAATTTTGATCTGATTTTTTTCTGTGTATCACTCTTTTTTCTGTGACACCATCCAATGAGGCAATAGAGTGGCTTTACAGATTGTAAGGAGAGTTGATCCTACAGTTGCTGTGAGGAGTGACATTGGTATTGCATGCAGTTGCTCTTTAGACAGCTGAAGCTGACTCTCTGTACTACAGTTGTTTTTAGAGAATGACAAGCCAGGCATGGTATCAAAAAAATAAGGATCAAGTTTCCAAAGTTTGAAGGCTGAGCAAAGGTAAAATGAAGAACACGGAAATTCCATTTTATTTAGGGCTGGCAGAGAAAAGCTGTATCGGATTAGGCTGTAACCTGCCTGATGGTACTAAATGATGGAAAACATGAAGAAATGAAATCTGTGACATTAAGATGTGTTTGCTAAAGATTCCAGCAAAATGGCAGGCTATAGCAAACCAGTTTGGGGGCAGTAGTAAGTTTATTTGTGTCAATCATCCTAACTTTACATAATTTAAATTTCTCTGTTCTTTTGTATTAATGCTGCAAATACCAGCATTGGTAGGTTGGGGTTTTTCTGTTTTTTAAATTTTTTCAAATCCATCTGAAACATTAGTATGATTCTGATTTTGGACAAGCTACTGTAGTATCTCATTAGAACTACAGTTAAAGGACTCAGTAGGTCAGTTATCCGGGTAGATGACATCCACTGTAGTCTAAAAGTTTCTATCTCTATAGTGAGTTTCATACCATTCAGGAGTTTTATACCTATTCAATAGCCTGGATTAAAAAACAAATTAGAAACTTGATAAGCCAAAAATAAATTTCTTCTGGGAATTCTGCCCAGAACTTTGCACAAGCATACTTCCATTCACCATTTGTTTTATCGGGCACAGTATTTTTCCAAGGGAAGGTGTAAGGCTGTACTTCTTTTCCTGCCCAAATAGTAAGTTTCGCAATGTTAGGTTTAGCCCTCTTTCAAAACCTATTGTTGTTCCCTTCCTCTAGTAGCTTATTTATGAGACAGGATTAAAACCAAAAGCAAAAGCAAAATAGACATTTAAAAATTTATTGAGAATTTAGTCCCTGTTGTTACTTGTGCTTGCACAGTAACCACTTTCAAACAGTCACAGAAAGGGGCAGATGCCACAAGCACCACTACAGTGTATAAAGATTAAAAACAGATCATGATGCCAATATAAATTATGTTATATAAATATGTTTATATTTTATTATATAAATATAAATAATATATAATATTCTCAAAGGATTCCAGATTGCCAAAGACATGAATTCAGGTCCTTTTTTCAAAAAAGCCAACCAAACAAATAAAACAAACCCTAACCTATTTATGTATCTAAATGGTATGGAAAATATGGAAAGGGGGGAAAAAAGGTCCCAAGGTGACTTTGACCCCATATTGCTCACACTCTATAGTCTCAGGTAGGTGCCAGCATGTGCCACGTGACCTTGTATTACTGCTATTTTGGAGAGTCATTAATTTAAGCATTCAGGCTGACTCCAGGCACTATTGATCTCTGTATTTATAATATCAATCCATTACACACAAGATTTTTATCTGTAGGGGTTTTGTTTTGTTTGTGGGGTAAGTCAACCGTTTTGCATGTGTTAGTGTTGGGAGTCACTCTCATTCCAGGTAGCCTCGTTAGCAAGGCTGCTATAAGGATCCGATTTCACAGACTTAGAAGTTTTTCAAAGTACTGTTGGGATTCAGTTTTCTATAATAAGTCTCCCTTGAAAAGTTAAATGTAAGAGAAAATTACAGAAAGCTTCTATAGACTTTTTGTAGTTATAAAAAAAAATAACAGAACAGCACGGTTTTCTTACATGGTGTAAAACAACAGGTTAATATTGTATGTTGCATACACACTGCAAAGAATAGAAATGCAGTGCACTGCATTAGCTCTTAGGATCTATTTAGGTACAATAATAAGGCTAGACCAGAGCAGTCCAAGTTCAGCACTGAAGTGGTGTGAGGCCCTGACCTGGGGGAAACAGATGCATTATTTCACACCAGCAGAGCATTTGCTCCATGGTTTTCTATACACACCGCGTTCAGCAGTCGCATACGTCTCCACAGAATTGAAATTGTCACCTTTATAAATTTTCAAACGGTACTTAAATCTTTAGCAGACCTGAGGCATGTTACTTCTGCCTCATAGCAGAAGCATACAGATGTCACCTCTGTGTTGTCTTTGGAGGCATTATACATTGAAATCTAGAAAGAAAAATAATATAGTAATGCCTCCACCACCAGAGAGGAGAAAACAGTGACAACACTGGAAGGAGAGACTGCACTGGAGGAGAAGAGAATAAAGAAATAAAAATATATATACATATATGACATGAAACCACCCTCCCCCCAGCTGCTTGATGGGGGATGGTTAAACTGCAGCATCCCCTCCCAAACTCCTTGCACGACGACAAGGGGGCCTCAGATGTGGTCAGTGGGAAGCACTACCTTGCTGTCAGAATTATTAGTCAGATTTATCTTGATGCTTTTAAATTCCAGAAGGTATAAATACATAAGGGGCATTGTGCTATTTTCTATTGCAAGATATACTGTAAGCCAGTATGGGGATGGGTTCTTGTGGCTTTTCAAAGTAGCGTCCTCAGCTACATAATCATGCAAGAAAGGGAAAGTCTTAACTCTATTCCTGTTAATGCAATGAGGTTATATGCTTCATCACTTCAGAGTCTATTTAGATGTGTAAGTATGAAGCATACATTTATTTCTCTTTCTAAAAATATTTTGAAGAAAAAAAGACTTCTGCTGTGTTAACACTTTCAGTGAGGCAAGAGCTGTTGATGGGAATATAAGAAAAATGAAATTCAGTAGACTTTAAAAGCAGTAAAAGAGAGAAGAATTCAATTTACAGAGGGAGGAAATGAAGACACTGAAATTCAGTATTTTTGACCTCTGTTATCACAAGAGATGTCCAGGTTTTGTGTTTGTTTCCTTATTTCCTGTTAAAGGATGGGGGGGGAAGGCGTTAAAAAAAAGAACTCAAGAAATGCAAGGTATGAACGCATTATAATAATGTGTGCTGTAAAATGTAAGAACTGTGTGGTAGAGCTGAATTACAATTACTGTTGGAGGTTAGCATCACGCTATCTTTGCTTGATCCTGCATCCTGTTGCACAGAGAAAGAGGTGTGTGTGTTTCTGGATAACCAATTTTAGCAAGTTGCAGCATCAGGGATTTAACGGTGCATCTCATTCCCTGACAGTCTGATTCAAAACCCTTAAATCCTTTCAGCTTTAGACTAAACCCTGGCTTCATCAATCTTCCTACAATCACTGCACTTTCAGCCGATCTTCCTGTCTCCTGCTCCTTGCTGGCAGTTGATCATTGTTGAAATTGGCTTTGCACTGTGAATGCAACAGCTCCCCACCTTAGCTGGAGAGACAAAAGAGTGTTTCAGAAACAGATGTCTTCCATAGCAAAGGGCACACCTTACATGATTTGGTATATTTAAATATCATGTTAAATCATCTACAGACTAGCATTCATGTCATGAACAAGTGTGGTCTTATGTAACACCTCACTGGTTTGTCATGTCAAAAGGACCATTTTCCTTTCACTAATGTTTTCTGTGGGTAAATGCTTTATGCAGTTTGGTTTGTCTGATAAGACTGAATGAAAAAAAATATATAAGTTACTGCATAAGCACCAGGTACTGTTTTAAAATAGCTGAAAATCTATCTCCAACAACAGAAATATTTTAGAGGAACTATTAAATTCTGTCTTGAAGTTAGTGTCCGCTGAAGATACATCTTTATGCAAACTGTACTTTAAAACTCATAGTGTCAAATGATGTTGTTTTGGGGAAGTGACATGTAGGATATTCTCATATTTGTAGAATATTCCTTTCCAAATTGCGTGCATTCTAACTATTTGTTTTTCCAGGGATGTGTTGGAAAGGATCCAAATGGATAAACTGTACCCTTAGTGCCATAATCTTATGTGCATAAAATATTTTTAATTCCCTTTTTGAAAAGCATTGAACTTCATAACCTTTCAGAAATATTTTGGTCAAACCCTGGAGCGCATAGTTTTGCTCAGTCAGATACTCTGCTGGGGATCCTTGGGAAATATGGCAAAGGGGGAGCACAAAGCGTGGCCTGGAGTTTTTGCAGGACTTCCCAGCCTCCCGTGCACTCTTCTGGTCTGCAGCTTGCATGCCAAGCCTATTTAATCAACTTCCCCCAGCTAAAATGTGATTTTTACAATTAACTAACTGCTTGGGTAGTTTATACACATCGAAATGTGTTTTATTTTCCACTGCCTTGAAGGCTGTTTTATCCTTTAAGTTGGAAAGCCTCTTATCTAAATGAAACAGCCTGAAATTGTTGGATGTAGTTCATTAAATTCTTGGATAACTAGAAGTCTCTCTGGCACTTAGCAAGTGATATTAGGAAGAGAAGTGCTGATCCACCTTCTAAATGTAAAAAATTGAATTCTTCGCGAGTTGCCATGGTTTGTACAAGGCACGTTTAAAAATAATTAATAACTGTCAAACTTCTGCCAATTTTTACCCTTTCTCAACTACTGTAAATCCATGTTAACCTCTTTCAATTGAGGAGAGTTGTTAAGGATGTGAGTTAACGTAGAATTCCAGTTATCTCTTAATTTCAGTGCATCACCTGGTACTGGTACTTAGACAAGGGGTTTCAGAGTTCACAAAATCTTGGGAGGTTTTGAGGTGGCAAATATCCTTTGGCTCCTCGCACTTTCCTAAAAGTGCCATTTAATTCTTTCCGCTGTGGGAAAGAGCCATCAATGGGTATCAAGGATGCAGTTGTTCTTAACTGAAGAGGTGTTAACTGAGTATTGTCTGCTTCTTAAAGAGCAACAACTATTGCCCCTGTTGGTTTTCCTATGAACCATAAGAAAAATTAATAGAAATGGACAAGCTTGAAGGACCAAGCTGGGTGTTACTGCTGATACTACTTCTAAATATAGTTGTCTTAGTACTCCGTATCTGCAGATGTGTAGGCAGAGACATGTATCTATGAGTGAATTTTTTTTATATAACATGTGAATAATTCAGATGCACAAAGTTGCTCACTGCACCAAATGTCTGCATCTGGATTTTTCTTCATGTGGACCTCATGCCATATAGTCCATTTTCGTTTGGGACCATTTCCATCACTTTCTTCTTGCACTGATTTTCCATCATCCTTATCTTGGTATTCTCACATTATTTGGCTGCTCATAAGTATGTAGTACTCAGGATTTCCATCAGGACTGTTCTCCAAGTTGACGTGTTAAGTTCTTCTTTGAGTCTGATCTCAAATTGATCCAGCCACCCTTTTTATATCTCCTTCATTGATTATTTCTCAAAACCATAGAGTACAAAACCAACTGCTTAAGATAATGTCCATGGCATCCCTTGAAGAATTCCTTCTCTCTGCAGCTGCTTGCCAAAGACATTAGTGTTTGGATGTTCTTTTCCTAGCAATGACTGAACACGTTTCCTGTACTTTCACAGGTAGTAAAATTAATCTTGTCATACAACCACCCAACTCCAGTTTCTGCATTTATTCATTGTTTTCTCTCTCTCCTCAGCCAAAAAAAACCATACTTGTAGTTCTTAGTCATACTCCTTGTAGATTTTACTTTTTTTCAGTATTCATGTTGTCTACTAAAATGGGAGTCTGTTCCTAGTCTTTTTCTGTTAGATATTTATATAGAAAGTTAAACTGTACTTACAGAAGATCATCCTCTCTGGAGTAGATTGAAGCCAAGCATCTTTTAAAAGGCAATCTTAAATAATTTGGTTTGATTGTACATTACTTCCTCTCTCTTAACTTTACCATCCGAAGCAGTGGCATCTGGTGTGTGATTTTGCCATGTGTTTTTTTAGTTGATTTTATGGTTGTAGTTATGTTTTCAGGGACAAGGCACCACTCAGCTAATGAGCACTCCCTCGCCTTTGTGGTACTCTGGCTCTGTCTAGCTCTGAGCTAGACAGTCATCATGAGCCAGGACAACTCAGATTGTTGAGTTGTCTGTAGGAGTTCTGTAGGAAGTAGTTTCATCTATGCTGGCTAATTTTGCACCAATTTTCAAATTTCAAGAGCCTAAATGTATTCTACTTCTGAATTATTGTTACTGATATGTAATAAGATGTAGTGAAGGATTTGTGGCAAGTGACAGTGCATAAGAACTTGTCTTTGGCAGTCAGTGGTTAAATAGATGTGCCATAAAGAGTCTGTGTAAGCTCACAGTCTGATTTGCAGGAGCTGAGTATCTGGTACAGTCCAAGAAGGAAAAAATTATGACTGTTGCTGCATCATCATTGAAATGGTTTATTTTTCTTTGCTGCAAAAATGCAAATGAGTTTACTAGAATTAAATACTTAAAGGTAATGGGAATAGTGAGTGTTTGCAATAATTAAAATCAGGTAAATTGAAACCTTGAGCAGTAAGCATCCCGTATGACTTTGTAATTCAAAAAATTGTAGCAAAACATGTCTCTCAAACAGATAAGATAGACCAAAATAACGCTAGCATGGCCAAAAATGATCTCTCTCTCTCTTTTTTTTTTTTCCTCCTGATGAGTGTGTCTGAAATGTTGCAATAATAAACAGCTCATTAGTCAGATGTTTTCAATTATAGCTTTCTGTGTGTCATCTGTTATTTTTATACGGGGTGGGTAGTTGGTGCATTCAGCATTACAGACTGTCTGGATGTACATACTTCCACCAGCTAAAAAAATGCATTAAAATGCAAGTGATTGTACTCCAGCCCTTATGGAGCACTCCAAAAAGCATAGTGGGCATTCATGCAATACCTCTCATTCAGCTCATTCCAAGCATCTTAGATTTTTACAAATTATGTATAAATGAATAGCTGATTGTACCTCAACCTCCGAAATAACCCTATTAAAATAACTCTACACAGCAAGTCAGAATTTGAAGAACAATGCATACAAGATTTATAGATAAGTGAAAATTAAGCTGCTGTTCCAGCTGTTCCTGCCCTTATGTGCTGTGCAACCTGCTGTAGAAATCATTTAATTCTAAGACTTTTTATAGTTCCAATAGTCTCATACAGACCAAAGAAAATGAGTTAACAAAAGTAACATGAAAATGAGAGAAGTTTCTTTTCTCTGCCATCTTTTCATCTCTTCCTTTAAAATTATATTGAAGAAAATCTCAAAGTACTTTGAGAAAAGAAAAGCAGTGAAAGGAAATGTGTGTGCTTAAGGTCATTTTTAAAATAATGAACCATCTGCAGCTAATAAAAATTGATAAAAATGTTCATGAGTTAGAAAGCATCTAGAGGAAAATTGTGCATGGGTGTAGCTTCTATGCATTTTGCCTTTTGTAAATTTTCATTTAAATTAAGATTTACACTGTGAGATATAAAGTACTTTTGTGTTAATCACAACCACATCCAAAAGGACTGAAAAATAACAGATTTGGTCTGATTTTGGTTAGGTGGTTTATACTATCACTTGGTTTTTGTTAGAGCACACTGTCTTGCAATCGATTTAAAACTTAAGTACCATGAACCTAAAAAAAAATAAATCTGGGAAATATGGACATTGAGAAGGAGAACTAAACAAATATGCAGGCTGAATATTTGCTTAATGTTCTGTCATGAGAGCATGAGAGACCCAGGGAAGCTGGATTTGGATCACTGGAACTGTGAGAAAGGTCAGAAAAAGAGGAAGGAGGTGGCCCTATTTTTGTCCCCAGGCTTCTCCTTAGCACGTACAGTTCATTCTCTTTGTATTTTATATAAAATGCTGGTTTCACCAAATATGGCGTTGAAGTTGACATCATTTGGGTATATCGCTCCCTTTCTCCCAGAAGTCAATCTGATTTTGTACTGTAAGGAGAAATAGCATTTTTGGCAAAGCTGGTGCTGAATATCTATCAGTAAGTTTATAGTGTTGTCTCCAGTAAATTCTTGTAACACAGGTGGTCACATCTGGTACAGAAATAATGGTGTCATAGAAAATTGTAGGTTGGAAGGGACCTATCAGCCTTGCTCTCCAGCACATCAGCTGCTCCCTCCGGCTTGGTGTCATCTGTGAACTTGCTAAGGATGTGTTCTGTCCCCTTGACCTGGTTGCTGACATAATACTTAACCATTTTTGGGGGTGTCCATAAGTATTATAAAAACACTGATTAATAACATTTTATATTTTTAAATATTAAATGTCTTGCACTGTAGTTATTGTAGAAAGTCAATGTGAAATCTCTGAATTCATCCCGCATTTTCAGAACTCAAAGTTAGAATTATATTTGGAAATACATATTGACACAGTCCTCTCCTTTCCAAAGTTAAATATCATTTGTACATGTATAGATTTGCTTACCTCTTACTTCTCTACCAAAGAAAAGTATGTTTTATGCAGGCACATATTCTCTCTTCCTCAAAAGTTTTACATCATAGAAAAAGAAGTAGCTTAACTGTTCTTCATAACCTGTTCCTGGTAAACTTGATGTATTGATGTTCTTACTTCAGGCATGGAATTAGATTAAGCTATTTTGGGAAAAGCAATTGTTGTTCTGGAATAAATGTTTCACAGAGAGAGTTAATCAGGATTGACTGTTTGATGTATAATTTATGATATCCTTTCATCCCTGATAATTTCTATGGGAAGAATGGCCCTTGGTTTTTAGTTGCATCTGAGGCATTCGGTATTGCTGCATGTACCAAGCAAGATCTGTCGTAGATGTCAGTGGATGTCTCGGATCTCCTTCCCCAGGGACTGACTTTTCGTCTAAAGCATTTCTGATACCTTTACCTAATACTCTAGAAATATTCCACCATATTAACTGAGCAGGTGGTCAATCTAAGACCAGTTTAGATTACTGAGGGTAATTTTTTAAGAAACATCCTTTTGTGTTGTACACACTGACTTAGTTTGCACAAAAATGGTCTCTTGATGACTGGGGTGTTTAAACAAGATACTGGCTCTATTTCTGTGCATAGGTAGCCATGGTGATATCATGCAAAATTTGGAATCCATTCTGAAATCCTAGAAATTAGGAAAATTTTAAAGAAGTATTTGCAAATATTTTGGTCATAGATTGATCTGATACACTTTTGTGAAATGTATGAAGACACATTTGTAGTAACACCATAGTGCAATTTTTATCTTTATTGGACTAAATGTGTTTCTGGTTTAATGGTAATGAATTTGGTAAGAATGACTTGATATAACTGAATATATTTAAATATCAAACTTCCTGTGAATTCTGTGTAATAATAGAAAAGAGAGTTTGGAGAATACTGTTTTGAGTATCTTTGATGTAGTAATGGGAGTATATTCATTTCACATGACTGTCATTAAGGAAGACAGACAAAATCCTGTCGTTGAGTTTTGTAGGTGTGATTCCCATGTATGGACATTCTCTTTAATCAGTGAAAGGGATTGCTGAAAGATAAACTTGATAGTTTTGACTTTGGTCTCAACAAAGGAAGGAGAGAGAGAAGAAAGACGTGTTTCTTTGAAGGATGAGTCTGTCAATCCACTTGATGGGAAGTTCTTAGTCCTGTACTGTTGCTAGGTGATGTGTGACAGAAAGGGTATTTGAACCAGCTTTGAAATCTGTATTGGGATTTCTAACAGTAAATTTAAGCTGGTTAGCAAGAGCTCTTTGTTTCTGAGGGTCACGCTGGTGTACCGCAGTGGTTCACAGCTGCTTAAGAGGCAATGCAGAGTGAGGGACCCCCCCTTTGCAAGGAGAGGTTTGGGGTGTGACACTTGCTGTGGGATTGTCTCACCTCCAGAAGTTAGATTTCTCCTGTAAACGGCTTGCACTTGCACTTGGTGTACTTGCTAGGCAGAGAACAGACTGTCAGGTATGTAATTTATTCCTCTCTGACACAGGTGGGGAAATACCTGCCTAGGGAGGTGCTTCACTTGGTGCTTGGCTGTAGATGCAGATGGAGTGACTGGACAAGATGAGACACTTAACCGGTAGAGACAAAGATAAGAAGCAACTCTTAAGCATCATCATGAATCCAAGAAGTCTTGCAGACCAGAGCTGTGTGCTTTAGCTACCACAGCTGGTACAAAATCATTTCAACAGAGTATTAGAAAGCAATTCCTACCCTTATTTGGTCTTCTGTGCTGGGCAGCTTCCACTACAGAGTTCAGTTGGATCACTGCAGCGGAGCCAGTGCTTGGGAAGTCTGTAGAAGTCCTTAGCTAGTCATAGGGTAAGTGGTCTGATTTTAAGAGACACTTAGTGTTTCTTACTTATACTGCCCCTACAACAGCAACTTAACCTGGTGCTTAACGTGTTAAGATCTGCTATTTTGAGATGTGGGTCGAATACATGAAATATACATGCTATATATATATATATGTATGTACATACATTTTTGTTGATAAACACTCTGTGATAAGGCATTCCTGAAGATAAGACGTCGTTCTATTTGAAGAAAATCTGTGGGAGTTTTGCCTTCAACAGAGTCACAATGTAAGGTCCTATTTTAGCAAGGTTCTTTGTATAATTTAAGGACAAACTTGAGTTTTGTGCTTTGGAAAACTCTTTGCATATGTAGCTAGCTAATTACGCTTCTTCCCCCCCCACCACCCCCATCTCCCTTCTCCTGGGGTACACAGAGAGCTAGAAAAATATAAATGCAGTTTTGAATGCTTGGAAATCTTATTCTGAAGAGCATGAAACTAAGATGAAAGTCTGTTGCCATTTTTGTTTCAGATCTCTCCTGAAGTTATCGTGACACAAATATAACAATTTGGAATTATGATACAGAGTCTAAGGAATTCTGAAGTACCCTTATACCTATGTAATATAGTTTAAAAATCTACAGCAAAATGTGTAATACTGTCCAACTCTGCCTTACTGAAAGAAACTTCTGCTTCATTATATACAGTGCTTTAAAGTAAGGAGTATAGCACGTATTTAGTACCAGAAACAGGAAGCATTTGGAAATTACAAGTCAGATTGACAGAAGTAATGAAAATAGCTGATAAACACTGAGTTTTTGTGTAGGGTTTGGTGGGGGTTTGGTTTGGGGTTGTTTTGCTGGGTTTTTTTTTAAGATATCTACTTTTTGGAGGCTTTGGGACCCCTTTTATGGCTATAGCTTCAGTAGAACTCAAATATTTAATTGACATCTTAAAGACAATGTTTTACTGCATGAGATGTGTGAGAAAATAATTTCAGTTGATAGCTGTTAGGGGGCAGGGAGTATATGGCATTTTGCATGCACAGGAGTGAATGTTGTATAGATAATATAGTACACACTGTATATCATCTATACATGTAGAGTAGTCCATAATGACTCCTTTAGCTTTTTGCATTGTAAATTAATGTCTTCAAACACCGAAAAATTTCTTATACTTTAATTGCACAACTGTTCTAGCAACTCAGAAGTTCTGGCTGAGTCTTTTGATATCACGGTTTGGCCATCACATTGTCTGTAACTATTAAAACCTGAGGAAAATCTTTAGCATTGGACAGGTTCTTTTACTGTTTAATTTATGTCTGGGATCAGAGGCAGCTGCTCTCAGAGATGGTGCTGCAGCTTTGAGAAGCATTAGTAACAAAAGGTGGTGCATTACATCTGAGGTGAAGCTTTGCCTGACCTGCTGCCCCTTGGTGTGTTTAAATCAGTGTTGGAGTTTTACTGAACTGCAGGGCAGCCTTTTATATATATGTATGGCAATGTATTAAAAAAGCAGAAAATCTTTGCAGACAGATGGTTTGTTGCAAGTTTTCAGAAAAAAGTTTAAAAGAGCTGGAGATACTATTAAAAGATGTTGCAGCATTTACTGTAATGTGCAGAGCACAGGCTAATTGGGATTTCAGTGTTAAGAGCTACATTTTAATAACAACAACCACAGCTGAAAGCAGTCTTCGCTGTGATTTGTCATTAATGTGGCTGAGTAGCCTCTTTAAGTTTACATTATTTTTATGATTTCCAGCAAAAGGAAAATACAATAGGAGAAAGTTTTGGAAGTCTGATTGATATATATTTTTATCCATCTGTCTGCAGGATCCTGGTTTCTAACAAAACATGATTATTCAGCGTTTGGTCATTGAAGTTGTGAGAATTCCATAAGCTTTTATTATTTTTTGTGTGTTTCTTGCTATTTTTTTTCTATTTCCTGTTTTTGTTTTGGATTGATTTAAAGTATATTTTCTTCTGACAGTTTTGTCAAGACAGCAGGACCAAATAGGGAAGGCTTTTTACCAAATGAGCAGATAGTCCTCTGGCAAACTCCTGCCTCAATTTGACATGGTTAAGCTGATTTTTAATGGATTCTAAAGCTGTTTGTGCTGCCAATACTGTCCTTGTCACCTCCTCTGCGTTTGGCTGCTCACAATTTACATCTCCCTCCGGGAATCTGTCAGCACTTTAACCACAGAGGTGTCCCATCAGAAACACTGGCTTTCCTGACCTGGTTTCAGGGCAAGTATTCAGGCAGTCCTTGAGCTGAAGATCCTGCTAGACTTCAGTGGAAGGCAAAAAGCAAGCTGACACCTAGACCTTTTGAGTAAGAGAGGCAAAAGAATGCTCCTTTGTCAGAAAACATCAAAGCAGACAAATCATTGCGCTAGGAAGGGAATTTCCATGAGTTACATGGGCATTGTCAATAGCCTGCTGTTCATTGAGCATCCCATGGGCATGTTCCCTAATGTGCTAGAGCATCAGTAGCTCAGGTGTTCAAAAAATTGCTATGATTAATATTCAATAGGTATAATTGTTCTGAATGTCTCTCAAAGAGTTCAGTATTTTCATAATAAGGCCCTAGTCTATCAAACAGCTTATGCCAAAAACCAATCTGTCCGCTCATGAGCCAGTATATCAAATGCAGCTCCAAAGAGCAGCAGACTTTCAGGCTCGTTCCCCAAAATGGAATTATCAAAATCAAAGTAATCCGATTTACATAAAAGAAGCTAAATTTGGTCTTGCTGCTTGGTTTTTTTCCATGTGCTTTCCTATCATCTCCACAGGAAAACTTGCTGACATTTTAAAAAGGGCTTTGATTCATAGAGCTTCAGCAGACTTCAAGATTTTGATAAAGGGTATTTTGCTCATCTCCTTAGTAGTGTTCACAGCTAAGTGTGGTAATAAGGGAACAGAGCTGTTCATGAGGAATGTGAAGAGCTCACAGTGTGTGTTGGTATCTAAGTTTGAGAACTTTGGATCTAAGGACCAGATAATATGACCTAGTTCATCAGCTAAAGGCTAAATTGTCACTGACAAGTCGAAATGTATCTGTCATCCTTAAAGGGCAAATACACCTATGGCAGGGGTCAAAAAGTGTGCGAATCCTGTTAGTATCAAAATTATTCTCTTCCACTGAACTTATAATAAAAGTATCTCTTAAATTTGTGGAGCACATTGCAGGTAACACTGAGATAGCCCAGGATATGCAGTGTATGCCCTTTATTAATAGGTGCTAGATGGTGGCCAGGTAATGTATTGCTGTAAGGGACTGTGCACTTCAAATTTTGTTAGACAACTCTTAAACAGAATAGAATAATTCAACATTTTACACATCCAAACCCAGCAACCCAAAGAGGATGGTCTGTCTAATTTCTTGTCTTTAAAACCTGGAGAAAAATCCTGTCATTTGGAAGACCAAATTCATACTCACATTACCTGGTTGGCCACTTAGTCTGCACTTCTAAAAACCCTACTGAGCCAGTTCCAGATAACTTCTCTTTTGATGAATTTGCTTTGAAAAAACATCCCATTTCAAATATGTTTCATTTTTATTCTGTGATGCATGGCTAATGCGTATCTTAGACTAATTAGAGTATGATCCATCATAGAGACATCCTATAGGTGACTATAAATACGAAGGGAGAAGGTTATCTTCTTTCTTCTTTTGTTGATATAATTGCAGTTCAACACCAAGAGTGAAATTGAGCAAGAGGTTCAGCCAGGGAAAGGAAGAAAGGAATGACAAATATGTGAAAGAGAATAAAACCAGATAGACAGTCCTGTTCAGTTTGAGTTCAGAAAGAATGATGCTCTTCCCAGACAGGCCCTTGGAGGGTAGCATTTATCAGTCTGATTTGGGGTTTGAAACAGTAGAGAGTAAAAAGCAGATGAATTATCATCTCCCAGAGAAATTAAACAAAGCTTTCTAACATTCAGCCTGTAAATAAAAGAGAAGGTAACCCATCTAGTAATGTACCGCCACTAACTTAGCATCTTCAGGGCATTTCTCTAGCTTTTCTCCTCAATGTAAATTATACAATTTCTTTGTCTTTCTCCTTCAAATCCTCATCTCTGGAATGCAACTGCTATTTTTATATCCCTCTTCTGTTTTTCTCTTATGTGAAAGGCTGTCATTAACTTGTTTACACATGAAATTGTCTTTGTCTCAGAGCACAATCATATTCCTTCTTTACAGAGCCCTCAGATAGGATTATTCTGTCTGTTTTCCTGCAACACTTGCCATCATACTCAGTATTTAATGAGGCTCAGCATTTTATGATAGACAGCCTTGCACTTTCTTTCCAGTTAATGCACCACACTTCAAAATGCTCTCCTAACCCTTGTGAAGTATTTGGTGGACATACACATAACTCCATCGCCTACGAGCAGATACGATACCAATCAGGGGATGCCCTTTAGACTGAGGTCTTGTTGATGGAGGATTTCCTGCAAGAGACATGAAAAATGGCCCTTTTTGTCATCTTAAGCTTATTGTCCTGTTATACTAAATTTAATTTGTAACAGTCGGTGGAGATTTAGATTCTTATTCAAAAGTTACTAAATATTAAGAAGTACCGTAGACACTAAACGTGCAGACAGTGGGGGGAAAATGTTCATGTGAGAGTGAAATGTAAACTGCAGTATATATTTGTGTCAGTTTTGAAATCATTTGATCTCTGCACAGATTCTGTCATCCCATAGTGATACTATTTGCTGGCCATTTTTTCATATTTGTACCAGGCTGAAAAAAACTTGCCTTTTAGGAAACTCAAGCTTTCAGATTATACTGCCCCTATTCAAAGGATTGAATTCAGTCATGCAGGGCTTCTTTTCATCTGTCTTTGCCTTTATAAGCTTCATCTTGAGGCCAAGGACCAAGCAGTCTTCTTAGTTTGAAAAACACTGAGTGTATTTCTTGGAAATACTGCAGCCTTTTAGAAACTAGTAGAGTTACAAAATAACCTGCATTTTTTTTCTCACATACTTATGCTACCAATAAAGCTGAGGTTCAGGCTATTAATAGCTGATAAAAATCATTGACTATATCTTTCCTTCACAGAAATGTCATCTAGTCATTTCTATATTAAGCATTGGAACAAGCTGCCCAGGGAAGCACTTGAGTTGCCATCCCTGGAGGTATTTAAAAGACATGTAGATGTGGTGCTTAGGGAATGGTTTAGTGGTGGACTTGGCAGTGTTAGGTTAATCGTTGGACTCAATGATCTTAAAGGTCTTTTCCAGCCTAAATGATTCTATGATTCTATATCGGATATAAACCTGAAAAAAAGACCAAAACCTCAATATAAATGGAATACATCTCATGAGTTAAATAATACATGCCCTTCTGAACATGAAGAAGAAAGAAGAGGGCATCACCAAAATTCCATTATTCATTCCATAGTGTTTAAGACAGTTAATTCCAGACAGTCTTCTTAATTCTTCAGGAAAACCTAAGTTTTCAGTTTGAGTTTTATCTAAAATCCATTAAAATCATAGAGAATGTCTCTGCTGAGGCCCGTAGCCTTTGGACAAACTGTTATTTTGACAAGCAAAACAGTTTATGTATGCTTACCTTCTGAGGCAAAATAACTGAGAGTAGGAGTGTGCAGCCATCAACTGAACAGCTTTTAGTCTGTACCAATACAGAGCTCAAAGGCTTTGAGGGATTTACAGTTGTGATTTTCTTTTTATTCTGGGTTAATAACTTTAAATGAATAATTAACTGGATCAGAACCTAACACCATCATGTTTAAAATGTTCAAATAACACAAGTTTTCAAAATTGCAGTATTTGCAAAAATAATCACCTCTTTTAGTGTAAGTATTTGCAAAAGATTTTTCACTATTTTGTAATGTATTTACCTGCAGGATCCAAAACTGCGCGAACTGTTGGATACTGGGAACCTAGGAGGTCGACTGGAAAATCGAATGATAACTGTTGTCTATGGTCCAGACCTGGTCAATATATCATACTTGAACTTGGTGGCATTCCAAGAGGATATAGCAAAGGTAATATACATTCATCTGTGTCATATAAAATTAAAGTTTTTGAAGTGTTGCTTTGAGATGTGGATAAAGAAGATAAAAGTGGAGATTGTTATGAAATGAACCTCAGTTCTGTTGTAGAGCTGTGCCACTCAGTACCCAAGAAGAAATGTGCAATCATTTGGGGGGGGGGGGGGGGGGGCGGAATTATTCAGCAAAGTTTATGCCCCTGATATGTGTGCTTATCTTCAGAACATTGCTTGTAAAGCCCAAATAAGTATTGTGAAAATAATGGTACATGCCAATTTTTACTCAGCTATAAGATGTATAATGTGACTCTTTGAACACAGTTCAATATCTTTCAGTAGTTATCACCCTTTTATGCTTGTTCTAAGTGTGTGTGAATTATGGATCATCTGTGAGAACAAAGTTTGTAAACAGTTGACTTTTTAAGGTTGGCCTGTATCAGAGTAGTGGGAATCTACAGCTCTACCTTGTATACTCAAGTTTGTCAGCAATCAGACATCTTGGTTAACTTGCACACGTGAATGTTTCTGTTCATGTTTGAAGGTCAATTTTAAGCATCGTATTTTGCCTACTGATAGCCCTTGATAAGAATTGTGTAGTCAACGTCATTACCTTAGCAAAGTATTTTTTCCATGCAGGTATACAGTCATTTCATTTCTGTCCAACACACCACATAAAACACAGTTGTGCTTGCTAAGCAAGTTCCAATTGATATTAGTACATGTTTTGGGTTTGTTTTTTTTTCTTCTTCCAATTTCTATACAACTTAATTGTGTTTAATAAAGTGGGAGCTCTTTGCTTTGTCTATTCCAAATTGGCATTCAAAAGCTGCTACTCTTTCCACTTCCATTCATATGGGTCGCTCTGATGACAGCCTCCAGATAACCACACACAGAACACATTTCTGTACAGTTTGCCTTCTCAAGTCCACTAGATAGTGCTAAAAAGAGTTTTTCTGTAGACTGCTGTTATTTAAAAACAGTAAGGAGTTGTTTTGTCACCTCACAGGTAACAAGGATGATCAGACCAGGTGAAAAAAGGTCATAGGATGAAAGCCTTAAGCTAGGAGGATATATTTTTGCTTGCCAGGTTTCTGTGTCTGCTAATCTTCATTAGCCAATTGGTCAACTTGGCAAAACCACAATTTCCACTGTTTCTTCAATACGAAAGAATAGAAACAAAATCTGTTTGTCGTGGTCAGTGGACTGCTGAGTGGGAAGTGCTATCCTCAGACTTGAAAACACACAGCTATACTCTACAGGGCTGGTTAAGAAATCTTAATGCAGCAAAAGTGAAAGCAATTGAAACAACTCTTCGGGGGGGGGGGGGGGAACAACTAAGTATATGATGGAAAATGAAAAGGTATGCTAAAGATTTACCAGCAACAATTGTTAGCCCTTACCAAGGAAGAGGGAAAATCACTCAAATCAGAAGCTTATGTCCTTCTTTTTTCTCTTTCCTGTTTAGCCAGCAATCAGTGAACCATAATCTGTTTGATAAAACAGTGCAGAAAGTGGTATTTTAGGGCCATTTTCTGTTTGGTGATGGAATCTTAAAAATACTGTAGATAAAATCATGTTTTAGAAGAGCTTGGCTGTTCTAAATCCTGAGTAACTCCTACGATCTGAGTAACTAAGAATCTAAGTCTTCCTTGTTGTTTGTAAATGCGGTGGACCAAATAAATTCCTATTTTATCAATCAGGCACTGTAGCCTGGGGATGGGATTTTCAAAGCACTGCAGATTAGCTGTGCTTGCCCTGAAATTGTGCTAAATATCCTGATTGTTTCAATGAAAGCAGAGTTTGATCACTGTTGAATGCATCTAAAAATTCTTCCTCCTTTAACATGTTTTCCAATTCTATATGAGCCAGACCACAGAATCTGGCCCTTATCATCTCCAGGACCCATGTGGTGACTTGGAGGAGTCGTCATAAATAAGCACATCATGGAGGTCCAAGAAGGCATGTAAATACAAGATGTTTTCAACATCACACATGCAAATTTTGACCATTCCTCTCACTGATGTTGCAGGGAGAGCAAGTGCCAATGAAAACCTTCCCCACCTTTCCCTTTTCAGTGCATGAATATTTTTCAGATTAACCCTTCATTTGTGATACCTTATTTTTCAAGTTGTGTGACAAGTATTGATCAGTCCTCCCTTGGAGGAGAAAGGCAAAGTAAACTGTAACAGTCTGGGTGAGGCAGTTAAAATTATTCGATTATGTGGTTTTCTTCCTTTGCAGAAGGCTTCCTGTTCTGCTACAAACTCTGTTCATCACATCCACTGGCCAAGTTGTGCAAAAATTATGAAAATATGAGCCTTGGGCTATTCAGCTTGCTCCTAAGTGAACTACATAAAGAGCTAGAAATGATGATGTAGTTGCAATGTACTGTTTTATGTGCATTCCTCCAGGAGAAAGTAACTAATGTTTAAAGTACATTAGTGATGAGCTGAAGGGCACTCAGCAGCTGGTTTGTTCAAAGAATGCAGCTTGAAATTCATTAGGTAATGGTCTAAAAGGCAGATTGCTAGACACGTCTTGATGATGAAGAGAAGTAGCACTTATACAGTGCTTGCTTATTTTCAGATGGGTGTGCCTGTGCCTCTTTTGGGATAGGATTTGTGAGCATCCACAATCGTAGCACTGCAGAAGCCAGGATAAAGAAAGAAGTTTATTCTCAAACCGTATTCTGAGAGGATGCTCCTCTTCTCTGTCTCTGTTCCCAATGTAAAGTACAACCTGTGAACTTCTGTGTCTCCTCTACAGTATTTCATTCTCTTCCCAAATCCAGTAACTTCAGAATTGAACATCCCATCTTTCCCATATCTTTCCTCTCATTCTCTTTTGTGCCTCTCATGCCAACTCTGTTCTCACCACACTGGTCCATCCTGGCCATACAGACCCCTATCCAGAGCCCAAGGAAATCTGTTTCTCCTCAGTTTGATGAGCTTTGGATCAGATCCATCACTAAGAGCTGATTAATTCCTCCATAAGTAAAATGATGTAGTCAAAGATGATTCACAAGTTGTGCTATACTATGCTTTCCACCACGGGTCTTTATTTTTCCAGCTTCTTAGGCATATTCAAGAGCTTGATCAGTATAACAAAATGGTAAAATAAACCGTATCAATTCATGTCCATTTGATACATTTAAAAAAAAAAATTCATAAGGATGCCAAAAGTGTAGAATCTCAGCAGCTTGCTTTGTTAACCTCCCACCAAAAATGCATGTGCGAGAAACATTGCCTTCACACGTAGTCAGCTCTGATTTGAAGGAAGTGTTTTCAAGAATGTGTGCTGTCTTTTCTTATGAAAAAAAGTCTCATCTCTTCTGTTGAGATAAATGTCTTACTGTATGTATCCTGATGTGTGTAACAGAGGAGAGAAATTACTTCACTGAGCAACAGATTTCCAAATGAACTGCTGCTTATACGCCACCTGCCAAAGCACAGAACAGTTAAATAATTTGTTAGTAAAGTTCACAGGAATGATAGAAATATGAATTGGTGTAATGGGACGTAGCTGAGAGGGGATCGAGTTCAGGGAGCTCTTATCATGATGGATGTTACTTGCTCAGAGTTGAATGTTGGAAGGCTGGGTTCTTCCGCTACCGAACAGGATCAGAGACTTCCAGTTTGCAAATGGTTTGTTGGCACTAGTACAGTCCTATTTCAAAATACCCAGATTTATATTTTCCTTTTGTATTGCATCTGTACAGGAGTCTGCAGCTACCATGGTGATGCAGAGGGTCTTATAGCCTTTCCGCAGTAGGCTGTTTTCTTTCTACACACAAAAGCTTTCTACCCTGCGGAGCACTCTCACTGAGCACTGCCTTCTGGAATCGCTGCTGCTGGTAAAGACAGCTGCAGAGCGCATCATGCACGGAGTTAGAGTATGGGCTTTACTATGTAGCATGCAGCAAAACCAAGGAAACAGAGCCATTTGGTAGCTAAAGCAGTGAGACGCATCTTGGCTCACAGCTTGGTGCAAGCCCATCAAAGTCAGTCCAAAGCGTCTCCTTTATTTCTTTGGGTCAGTGCTCAGGGCTGTTGTTTCCCCTCCTGCTGAGGGTTCAGACCAGTGACTGGAAAGATTATGTGATCCTTGGCATATTTTCTGATCTTGTTTTTTTGGCTGCAGCTCTGTGGTGGCTGGAACGAAGACCCTAAAATGGGAAAGGCAATGAGCAAGTGTTGCTTGTGACTTGTTGACTTGGCACCTGCATCGTTAGAAATGGCTCAGCCTGCAGGTAGCCCTTACAACATTTGGCAGGAGCGATGCGATCGCTTTGAAGAGCCAGGAAAAGCTAGCAAAGGAACATGGCAAGACTGTTTATATAAATAATGCTTGTGACAGGCACATAATAACCGAGTTCCCCTTATATTCCTGTCAGCAAGCACTCGGACAAAGAGAAGGATGAGCTGGGGTGTGGGATACTCCTGAAGTGCTATACTTCTGATTTCTACAAAATACTTCAGTTTTAAGCCCAGCAGAACCAGTAAGATCAAAACAAAGTCTACAAGCTCTCTCAAAAGCCAACATATTTTCAATTTCTAAATAATATTTTATATTGCTATTAATCTCTGCAGCCGTTAGTGTCACAGGGAGAAATTTTAACTGCTACTATTAGTGCCTAAACAAAGAAGTGTTTACAAGATGAGCCTATTCTGAGCCTAGAAAAATGAGTTGCCAAGAAGAAAAAAAGACGCTGCACTTAATACGCTCTGTTCCAAGAGTCACAGCAAAGCAGTTGTGTTGCTAAAGAACCCAACTCCTTCTCTTGTTCTTTTTCACACCCCTGTTTTTTTTTCAAATTGGACCTAAGAAGTAAAAACAATTAAAGAAGAAAAATGGAAGTGGTCACGTGAGGCGGAGGGGAGGACTATCTCCGCAACAGTGGTTTGCCTGCAGAACAACAAATCTGTGTCTGAGGGAGGAAGGTTTCTCTGCCAGAAATAACAGTCATGGGGAGATGTGTTGTCTGAGCTGCTGAGGGATGAGGTGGTAAATGGGGTGGACTTAAGGATCTGATAGCTGAAGGATATCAAAGGCCCATATAACAGTAGGCATACAGGTAGCCTTATCTCTTCCTCGCTGGGAGCAATTGTGTGAGACCAGTTTCAGGAACAAGATCTGATAACTTTGGGGAAAAAAACCTTAGCATGTTAAAAAAAAGTAGAAAAAACCTATAACTTCAGAACCTCTATCAAATCAATCACCTAGTCACCTGATGTCACCTGAGGCTTTTTAGGTAAAACAAGTTTATAAGCTCCAAAGTGACATAGCAACATTTGTTTCATTGGAAGTCAATGATACTTTTCATCACTATCAATTTTTGTCAGAATGAAATCCCCCCTTTTTTGTATTTTTCCTCAAGAAAAAGAAGAGGCAAGGAAAGGGAATACCTCCCAGAGAGTATATGCATCTGAGAGACTGTGTGGCAGTGGGAATTTTGGATCTGGTCTGATATGAAAGGAAACTCAATTTTAGTTTGAATGACAACTTGGAAAACTTCATCAAGTAAAAAACCAAACCAAAACCAAAACACATTGTTTGCAAAGGCATTGCTTATTTATGTCCCTTTCTTTTAAAGGGGTGAAACAAAGCCAATCCAAAACTGCAGTTGTGATTAAAAAGGATTGCAACTAAAGATTGTAAATAAACACTGAGTTAGCAAGGAAAAATGCACTGAAGTTGTCGATGAAAAGCTGCAGAATAGACCTGCAAGGGAGGAGGGTGACAGGACAAGCAGTGAGAGTCTAAACTTCAGATTATAATCATGGATCAGCCTTGCTGGGAACCTGGGAAAGGTCAGAGACCTAAGGGAAGGACTTCAGCAACATGCATGGAAATGAGGAAAAATAAGTCAGAAAAATAAAGAAAGGAAAAGTGAGGGAGAACCATGGGAAGAGCAGTGCCTGCAGGCAGAGATGGGAAGTTTCCCGTGAACAGCTGGAGGACATTTATTCCATACGTTGGGGTAGCAAGAGGGAAGAATAATTTAGTGAGGGATAGGACCACAGTGTAAGGATGTACAGTAGGGGGAAAAGGAGCTTTTCTATTTGGAGTTGCATCTTCTTCCTTGTATATCAGAATAATTTAAAATTATTTCTATATATTTCTGCTGGTTTGGTTTTTTTTGGCATTTTTCTTGCGTTGACTGGTAAGATCTTAGATAGAGCCAGTACTTACAGTTCTTAATTCGGTATCCACCATAAAAGATAAGGCGTGATATTTCTTGTCTGCATTACCTCATGATCTGTAGAGAGAGTGATGCGGAGGCTTTCACAACGAGCACTTAGAAGAGGGGACATTGAAGCAAGAGACTTGCTATGGTATGGTCTGTAGCCCACCTGTAAGGTCTGTCTGTCTTTAGAGGGATTTAAGCCCATTTCCACTTCATTTTATAAGAATGGTAGTATAGAGGCTCCTTTTTTAATCCTTAGCGTGTCAATTAGAACAGTGTCCAACACGCAAGAAAATGTGTTCTTCTGGGGCATTTATTGCACATCTTCCAGGAACTTGAATGTGTTTTGCATCAGAAATTTATCCATATGATTTTTTTTTTCAATTCAGTGGAATAAGATATCTTTAAAAAAATATTTGTAAGTCTTCATTTTTTTTGCAGCATGAGAAAAATCAGGTCTCACAGATGAGGAAGGAAGCTGTAATTGGAAAAATCAAGTTCAGACTTTAATTAGGCCCTTTTTACTAACGATATAATTTTCAAAAATATTTTGCATTGTGTAAGTAAACATCTAAACTAAACCTCATTTAATCAAATTTTCTCTCTATAGGAATGGTCAGATGAAGTGTTCAGTTTGGCAACAAATCTGTTGGCACAGAACATGTCAAGGGACGCATTTCTGGAAAAAGCGTAAGTGGCCGTCGTATTTAATGCTGTGGGTGTTGCTCTTTGCGTCATTTTCCTCTTTGCTTGTTAGTCACATTGTCAACTATTGTTTCTGCTTTGATGAGTTGTCACTTTTGTAAACACAGGCTGTCCTTTCTCATGGTTTTAAAAAGCCTGTTATCTAAACATCATTTAAGCAAAAATCTTGTAAGGGTTCTTCTTGCAAACTACTAAGGCGTAGCAAAAAAACAGAATTAAATGCCATCTTCCCCTTGTATACCAAAGTAGCAGCTTCAGCTGTAGTCTGAAGCTTTGCATTTAAAATGAAGGAATATTCTGGACTGACTTGCTTCTGATTTATTTTCCCTTTTTCTGTTATTGAAAAAAAAAATGAGAAATGCAAGAAGTCCATTTTCCTCAGTCTAATCTCTCTGGATTTCACATGATTCAGAGGGAAGCTGTGAATCCATTAATCTAGATTGCTTTGCGCAGTGTGCAGATTCTAAGTTGCTTTCAATGAAGTAGAAAAGCAGTTTATGAGAACGTTAGGTGTGTAAAAACACACCTCCAAAAGAGAACTAAACCCAAGATGAGCGATTCTCAACGGGGTGATGAGTGCACATGTGGAGGGAGTTTTGCATAAGTGATAGCGTTGAGACCAGCGTGGCAAAGCCTACCAGATAGTGATGGTAATGAACTGGGGTATTTGTTGGCCTTTTGAGGTTCTAGAAGAGGACATATACCGTCCCCGGCCTATGAGTTGGCTGGTTAAATTCAGCTTTGTGTCTCCCCCAAACACCTTTTAATTTCTGCTCACAGACAAAGGCTCAGTTCAGCTAAATACCATGCTGGGGCTTAGGTTTCTAAAACTTGCCCCCATCCAAGAAGGAAGTTAACCCACCCTTTTTCTGGACTTTCTAAGGCTGCACATGCCTAATTTCATTAGATGCACCCATACTTAGTCAGAAGGTTGCCGACTGCTTAACTTTAATCCCATGTACATATTCATAGGCGTGTGTTCTGAGAAGGGGGGGTGTATGTGTGTGTTTCCTTCTCATAGTGTTCATTGTGGTGCAGCTGAAGTCAACAGAAATTTTTGAAAAAAGTTTGAAGATTGGACGTTGCAGGAACTACAGCTTTATGTCTGATAATGCTGTGTTGGGACAGCAATGATATATTAGGCAAACAAAATCCCAAATGGACAGAAACATTTAATGTTTCCTTTTGGCTCCACTTGTTGACAGTGGAGAAAGCACTGTAGTAACCTGAGCAGACCCAGGTGTGAGAGTGTCATCGTTTAATCCAGCCAGCAACTAAGCACCACGCAGGTGCTTACTCACTCCCCGCCCACCCAGCAGCATGGGGGAGAAAATTGGGAAAAGAAGCAAAACTCCTGGGTTGAGATAAGAACAGTTTAATAGAACAGAAAAGAAGAAACTAATAATGATAATGATAACACTAATAAAATGACAACAGCAATAATAAAAGGATTGGAATGTACAAATGATGCGCAGGGCAATTGCTCACCACCCGCCGACCGACATCCAGCTAGTCCCTGAGTGGCAATTCCCTGCCCCCACTTCCCAGTTCCTAAACTAGACGGGACGTCCCATGGTATGGAATACACTGTTGGCCAGTTTGGGTCAGCTGCCCTGGCTGTGTCCTGTGCCAACTTCTTGTGCGCCTCCAGCTTTCTCACTGGCTGGGCATGAGAAGCTGAAAAATCCTTGACTATAGTCTAAACATTAGTGAGCAACAACTGAAAACATCAGTGTTATCAACATTCTTCTCATACTGAACTCAAAACATAGCACTGTACCAGCTACTAGGAAGACAATTAACTCTATCCCAGCTGAAACTAGGACAGAGAGCAAGAGCAGAGATGAGTTCCTTCAGCTCCATAGGTTGTAGATGAGTTACAGGAGTGATTTGGTATTACTATTTCCATGCCGCATACCACTCAAATCCCCAGGTAGCCAGCAGGCTTTGCTGACAGGTCTGTAATGGGGAGGAGTGTGGCTATACCTAATGGGCATTTTCATATCAGATTCAAAGGAGGAACATGTTATCATGCAGTATAGTAGAGCCAGTCTTATTTGGAGCCATTTTTTGGTGGTTGTTCAAGCAATATTAATTAATGATGAAGTCACTGGACACATTGCATAGATTCAGTAGCAGGCAAGCATGGCATTCTTGTGTCTTTTTCTTTCTCCACTAATTAATAAATCACTTGGGAACTGTAAGGTTTCCAGGGTCCTCTGCACAGATGCTAAATTAGAGTCACTTAAGAAATCTTTGACTTTGAAGATTAAAAGTATATCCCCATTATAATTAGTGTACTAAGCAAAGGGTTGGTTGCAGTCCTATCAGAACCCTTTTGTTGAAATAGAAAAGCAAATTGCATTAGAACAGAATTAAGGGGTTTTTTTCTTTGTGGCATTCAGTCCCTTGCAATGTTGGAAGTGCAATAATAAACAGCTTGAGCAGCTTTCTGGTGGTTTGATCAGATGAGAACAATAGGGTTAATTTGGGAGGAGGGGTTGTTATTAAAAACAACCATTTTGGTTATAAAGTGCTTATTTGTCTGTTGTAACCATGCAGTCTATTTTTGTGTTGGGGTGCAAAAATGGGTTCTGGAGTACATTAGTACTGCAATACTGACCAGGGCAGTAACGAGTAAAGGGTGACTGCACTGTGGAAACCTTGGGTCAGCATTACGTCCAGTGTTTGTCGTTCTTGGAGTCAGCACTGCACTTCCGAAATGAGTCCATTCAGCTGCTACCGATGGGAGTATCTCCTGGCAAGCTTTCTAACAGGAATAACATGCTTGGTATTCTTAGATGGGTGAACAATGGCTGCAGCGGAAAAAATAGTGTCCCACGTGTAGCAAAGAATTTGGGAGAAAAAAGGTGGCAAGTGTTGGTGGGAGTTGGCTGTTCTTCAGACACACATTTTTAGTTTGCTTTAACTGAAGTTCACAATTATTTTTTTTTTCCCCTCATTTTATTTCTGGCTTTCTTGGCTGTAGAGGAAAATATTAAATGTGACCAGAATGTACTCAAAAGTTTCAAAAAATAGAAGGTAAAATAAAAGAAACCTTTTTTACTAACTGCTGTGATTTTTTGTCTTTTTGGTCTAGTTCAGTGCTGGGAGATGGGGCAGAGAGCATAATTATTTTTGTTTGGTGACACAGTAATACAAGAGAATTCAGTTTCCAGAAGATGCATATGAGGAGACAAGGATTTGTATAATGTTCCCATCCTAGTTAGGGATATTAGCACGTACTTCATTTTTGAAGTGGTTGCTAATGGCATTTTTGGTTGGGAAGAAAAGGAAGGTTTATTAGAATCATGCAGTTTCTTTTTCTTTTGGTAGGCCAGTGGGTAACATGAAAAAGTTTTGGGTTGTTTTGGCTTTCGGTTTTGTGGGTTTTTTTGTAACACCCCACCTCCCCAAACTCTTAAATACTTAAGTGTTACCACATTTTTCACCAGATCATATTACTGCAAAACTAATTTATAGTTTTAATTATATTCAAGTGGAAGAGTTGAAGCACTCAAAAAGTTGTGCTCTTCGCAGGCTGCTGCTGGTAGACATTATGCTGGTAACCAGTAGTCCTCGCATACAGGGAGGATCACCAGATAGCAGCTGTAGGCCCAACTGCTTCTCATTAAAGCTACTGGATGACTCCTGTTTCAGTAGGCTTTGAATCAGTATGTTGAAAGATTTGGACAAAGAAAGATATGTCCTCACCCTGTTGCCTTAATGAGCATGTGCGAGAAGTCACAGGTGCTGAGATACTGAGATGTTCTAAACAGTCGGTTCAAAAGCTGGATAATTGCCTGCCTGTAGATGGTTTCAGAATGTAATTGTTATATTGCTTCATACTGGAAATGTCCTGGGCTTGCCTAGGGCTGCTAAATATACTGACACTGTTGCTGGTGCAGAGACATTTTGGTTGCCAGTGATTTGACTTCCTACCAGCTGAGGAGTGACAACATTTAGGGTCAAACGAAGAAACCTGCACAGATGTGTTATGGGAAGGGCTTAGGGAGGCAGGGATGCTGGTGTGCAACATCCAGGGACAATTTCAGCCTCTGGAAGGGGAGTACAGCCACCTTTCCAGTCAAGTTTTTTAGCCTGTGTGCCACAATTCGGTCTGCTGATAGACTGGCAGGCAGCCTGGGTGAGAAGGAGCTTGGGGGGATTGTAGATTTGTGCATTAATGGTATTTGCAGTGTCCTGTTGCAAGACAGACAGTATTTGACGCTACAGGTGCGTTACTGTTGAAGGAAAAGGTATTTACTTATTAATGATATCCCAACAGGTTTTCTTATTGGGCAACAGAGCTGAGTGGAACTTGCCATGTGATCAAAACACTAGCACTGAGCTGTAAAGTTGGTGGAGAGGTACTTGAAAATTCTGTGAAAATAAAACAGGATGCTTTTCTCTCCACAGTTACACAAAACTTAAGCTGCAGGTGACTCCAGAAGGGCGCATTCCTCTGAAGAAGTAAGTTCTGTTCCCCTTCCTTACCATGTAGTCTTTTCTGACTTTTGAGTGTGAATATATGTTTGGGATGAGCATGTGACCCCTATGTCTAGGATAATAATTTTATCATCTGTTTATAACACATATTGCAGGAAAGAGTGGCCAGTGATACTCAGGATGTCTCTGTTCAAACACCCTTTGGGCATAGATTGTCCTTGTGATCTTGAGCAAGACATTTACCTTCTCTGCCCTTGTTTGTTCCACTTGTGTAAAATAAAAAAAACCATAATTTCTTTACCTCAGAGACATGTCGTGAGGATAGATATATTCAGATTGCATGTCACTGGGGTTATATGAAGAGAGCAGTGGTGACTTTCTTAAATAACTCTCCGCTGTAATAGGGGCTTGTGTGGGGTAGAGTTAAACTCATTGTGGGCACTGTTAAACTCACTTGTGTTACCGAGCGGCCAGCAAATGGAAATAAATAGCTAAAGACATGGTAGACTGGGAACTTGTACTCAGTCTTTAAGCCACATGGGCCGTCAAGCCATGTCTTTAAGCCATTTCCCTCTGTTTTGTCTTTGTTTTGCAGCATATATCGCTTGTTTTCTGCTGACAGAAAACGGGTAGAGACCGCATTAGAAGCTTGTAATCTTCCATCTTCCAGGGTAAGCAGCTGAATTTATTCCTGGCCCTTACAAAGTGTTGTATATATTCAGTGGTGTTTATTCTCTACTGAGTTGAGGACAGTTTCTTCAGGGCTGATCATGCTGTGCTGGCTTTGCTGCTGGATAGGTCCTGAGCAGCAGGTCGGTCTTTCCCACACAGAAGTTCCTGGTAACCCTCTGCAAATCTGAGTACCTTTGATTTGAAATTTTGTAGGGACCAGGAGTGCCTGGAAGAAGTGTGAATGGATGAAAGGAAAGGGCAGGGAGTTGTGTGACCTGGCCCAGAGAATCCCGTGAGAATGTTTTAAGAATCGGTGACTGTCACACAATTTTCAAGGCATGATTTCAGAGCAGTGTTAGTTCGAAGTGTAGTAATGGTGTAATCTGTTTCCTTCTCAGGAAAATAAAAATCTGTAGCTTGAGTTAAGTGACAATTTAAACTCACTGTAGCTTATCTAAAAGGTGCATGGAGTAAATGTTGAAAAGCTATAGTATCAAAACTGTTAATGCTGAGGGGATGCAGCCATTGTATGCTGCTAATCCAGGCGCTCTCCTCAACTTGGAGCATTTGCAGGATGGTACCTCACCCTCAAGAAGGCTTTTTTCAAGAGGAATGAGCTCAAGCAGGTGATTCTAGTTAACACTGGAGTGAAGATGTCCTTAGTCTTTCCTCCCAGGTGGAGATTCTCCTCCAAGAAGCTTCTTGCAGGATAATTCTGACATTCAGAGGCCCAAGAGGTGGGGCAGAACTGCTCTGAGGCAGAGGAGAGCCTTCATCTCCTGATCCCTTGCTTGTGTAGAAAACTCTGTGCTGTGATGTTTGCTCAACGTTTGCTTCCCCAATGGTTTAACAGAGCCAAGTCCTACAGCTCCACAAAAGCAATGGAGCAAAATCTTCACAAGCCAAACCTCAGATACCCCTTATCAATGAGAACTTCCTTCATAGGTTTGGGAGCTTAATTACATAAAATTCCAAGGAACGTCTGTAAATTAGGTATAGAAGAATATAATAATCTTACCTAATGCAAGATTGTGAGGTTAGAAACATGGAAAGAATAATCTTAAAGATGGGGTTTCATTTAACTGTTAGCAACCAAGACAAGATGTGCAAAAAATCTCTGAAGCACTGCTTTTTAAATCAGTTGATTGTCATGGTTTAACCCCTGCCAGCAACTAAGCACCACACAGACACTCACTCCCCACCACCCAGCGGGATGGGGGAGAGAATTGGGAGGGGGGGGGAGGAGGGAAAGTGAAACTCATGGGTTGAGATAAAAACAGTTTAGTAGAACAGAAAGGAAGAAACTAATAATGATAATAATAACAATAATAAATTGACAACAATAATAATAATAAAAGGATTGGAATATACAAAACAAGTGATGCACAATGCAATTGCTCGCCACCTGCTGACTGACGCCCAGTTAGTTCCTGAGCAGCGATCCCTCCCAGCCCCACTCCCCCAGTTTATAGACTGGACATGATGTCACATGGTATGGAATACGCTGTTGGCCAGTATGGGTGAGGTGTCCTGGCTGTGTCCTGTGCCAACTTCTTGTGCCCCTCCAGCTTTCTCACTGGCTGGGCATGAGAAGCTGAAAAATCCTTGACTTTAGTCTAAACACTACTGAGCAACAACTGAAAACATCAGCGTGTTATCAATGTTCTTCTCATACTGAACCCAAAACACAGCGCTATACCAGCTACTAGGAAGACAATTAACTCTGTCCCAGCTAAAACCAGGACATGATTTATCACTTCTGTTTACTACATATATCTGAAAAAAAAACCCTGAACATCACTGGAGTCCTTGAAAGAAACTGCAGCCTTTTTCTGCTGTTTATTTAAGTAAAGCCAATTTTACATACACATTGCTGGATACTTGTTGCTGGGATACCATCTTGAAAATTATTCATAATATAAAGTAGATCCTTTCTTTGGTTGGGACAAAAGAGAAATACGCTTCATGCAACAAAGAAAACTGTGTTGATCATCTTTGAAAAAAATATTTTAGAAGCTAAGTACTTAAGTAGCATGAAACTCTGAATCTCATAGAGGTAATGGAGTAGAAGAAAATCAGTACTTCAACTACAGCTCTTTTCCTTTGTGTTCCTGTTTATCTGAACAAATACAATTCTTAGCTTCAACTTCCAGCTTTTCTGCCCCATTGTACTGCAGGACAAATGGTGTTCCTGTAAAGCCTTGGAAGGGCACTGGACTCCAGCAGCATGCAAGACATGAATATCAGGGAATCTTGCTCAGCAAAATCACACCAGAGAATCACACATTCAGAGAATTCATAGAAGCCTCTCATGGACATTATCAGCTTAGGCTTTTTGGCTTTTCATGTTTGTGCCTCATGAAGATCCCTCTAAAGATTTTTTCCCCAAGTTTCCATACCTGTCATTGCTCTAGGAAATTACAGGGCTTGTTGGCCATGAGTTTCACATGATATTCTGCTGCACCTCTCAGAACATGTGGATGACCCTAAAACACAAAATGAAATTCACGTTCATGAGTAAGAGGATCCCAAGTCAGCATTTATCACTCTCTTCCGGGTTCATAGCTTCAAGTTTGGGACAGTCCCTCATCTATCTTACACAGTGACCTGAGCATAGGGCAACCTGCACTACGCTGCCAGGGTAGAGTATGACTGCATGGACTTGTCTGTGACAGTACAAACTTCAGCATCCACTAGCCCCGCTCTTTAGCAAATTCCCTGTGTCTACTTGCCAGGACACTTTGTGGGACAACGTGTAGGCACCGTATGTAGTGTGAGAGGAGGAAGAGTTCTCATTGCCTGGATAGTTGCCTTCATCCTGCTGTAGACGAATAGCACCAGAGAGGCTACCCAGAAGTGCCAAAAATAACCTCTTTATTTCGTATTTAGGGACCTTAATAAGGGATTGATTCTCTGCAGTGCTGAGCACTCCAGCCCTGATTCAGCTGAGCAGTTGAGCATGACTGCAGTGGGATGACCCATGGACTTCAAGTCAAGCCCATTCTCAAAGCGTGGATTGATTTATTTATTTATGTATTTCTGGGTCAGACCTGGCATGTGTAGAGTCTTGAAGGACCAAGCCCTGTGTGACCTCATTTTCGGCAGCATTCATCGTCCAGCAGATCTAAAAGCAGAGGAATGTTTAAATAAATGTTTAAATGAAGTTTTAAAATATGTCAATGAGGTTTTGAGTTTGGCATCTGATTCCCTTATGATTTTTTAAAATCTTGGCCACTTTTGGGGAAGGGAGGGGTGCTTTTTGTTATTGTTGGGTATTCTCGTTTGTTTTGGTTTTAGTCAAAGGTGCCTTAAACAGAATTTGAAGAGGGTAATTTTAGCTGCTTGTTTGGCTGTGAAGACTGGTTTCTGCCTTACAGCTAATGTAGAGGTTCGCAGTGAAGTACTAGTGAGCTTGACTGTTAACTTAGAAAATAACCAGCTATTGAGTCCTGTCTGTGCAAATAATCTGAAATGGCTGTTGTGCTGCCAAATATATAACAGAATGGATACAGATGTTATAAAAGCAGGCAGGTTACTAGACAAATCATAAATCAACAGTGCTTGAAATTAGTAGAGAGTCTTAATTACAGAATAAAATTGAATGCCAATATTCAGCAAAGCTGGAAGTGAGGGATGCTCTCATGTGGTACAGAAAGTTTGTGATTTGTTCATTGGTCTTAAAACAGAGATGAGCACATAAGGTGTGTGGGTGGTTCCACTGAAATGTGGATAGCTCAGACCAGGATGAAGAAAGGGGCAGCATATTTTAATCCCTTTTGGCAGGCACGCTTTTGGAATCCAAATATAGTTGTCTGAGGTTGTGCCTGAGGTGGCAAATGCCTGCAGCAAGGCTTTTGTCTCCCATCTACATCTTTGTGTTTTGTAGCCCACTGATTACATTACTGGTAGGAAATAATTAATAACTAAAAGGTTTTGTGTTTTTGCCAGAAGGCTTGTGTTGGTTATCCTCTTTGTAGACAGGCGTTTCGAGATATGTGTTGGGAAACTGAGGTTTTCTTAACTGGAACCAAGTGGCAAATAAAAGCCTGGATCTCAAGTTATTGGAAAAGACCCACATTTTGTTCAGTGCTGAGCATCTTCAAATTCCCTGTAAAGGAAAAAATGTAGTAGGTCAATGGGAGACTGTAGTGCTGTGGTAATTACAGAATCAATGTTTAAAATGCCCTTAGGAGAACTGCTGGCTGAGGAGCAGTACTCTGCTGAATAGAGATTATAGGTAGAGGGAACAGAGAAGCGTGGGGTGCCACCTTTAACAAGAAAATTCACAAGCTTTATGAATCTTGGCCTTTAGGAAAACACAAGTATCAGGAGGCCTATTCTCAAACAAAAGCACTGTGGCTCAAATTTATCAAAGCGTAGTGGGTGCAGTTTCACACGTAGTTCAGTGTCACTGGCAGGTGTCGCTGAAAGGAGCTATTTCCACCCTCCAACTTCAGGATTCAAACTTGTCCGTCCACCCTTGCACTGGATTTAGCAGTTGTGCCATTGGCAAGTTACCTGGTTCAGTGAGCTGATCCCATGCTAAAGTGCACAAGGTTGTTTTAGCTGAATAAGTTTTGAACCAGTTCACCCTGCAGCCACTCGCACAGTCTGCGAAAAAAAGGAAGGCTTAAGAGTCTAATGGCCGGTGACCTTAGACCGTTGGAGCCTGGAGATGGGTACCCAGGCGGAGCAACGAAACAGCCCAGCTCAGTCTGAGCCTGAGCTGGATCAGGTTCAGCCTGTGCTTGCAGACAGAAACACTGAGCAATGGTCACAGTACAAAACCCTCTCAGGCCTCAGCAGGTTTCATAGATGAAAGGAGAGATAAAGTGATGCCTGTGGCATTTATTTATTTATTTATTTTAACCTGAAGCGGGAAAAATATAGAAAAGGTTTTTTCTGTCTAACAAAGGCTTGAATTGATGCTTCTGGTTCCCTTGGCAACAGCGTTAAACAGGCAGAATAAATAAAAGCAACGATTTCCTCTATCAGCAGCTTTCTTCTGAGATGACCAGGTTCAACGGTGTTTAAAGGCAAACGGCTTTGCGTCCAAGTTACAATTTTCCTTCTCCAGTTCATCAGAGTCAGGCATTATTTTGAAGCCATGGAGAGGAGTCACGTGGGCCCATGGTGTTCCTGGAGACTACATGCCATAGCTTTAGATAAAGGTAGCTTGCGTGGAGGAAACTCAAAAATTAGATTTTCAGTATTTGCATGTCACGTTTTTTGTGTTTTCCTTTTTCTTGTTCCTTTGCAATGTTTCCTCTGCACAAAATACAAGCTTCTGTGCCATTTTCCTTTCTCAGTGCACTGATGCAAAGGCAGAAGCCAGTGAGCACACCATTACTGTTCTGTACTGAAAAAAGCTTTGCACCTTCCTTAGGGTCCTCATTTCTTCCCAGCCCTGCTAAAGAAGCAGCCCTTGCTGTCTTCTGCAAAAACTCTGGAGCTTGAAGGCAGTGCATGCAAGTGGGAGCAGGGCTCTTGAGCTTCGTGCAAAGGACTGTTTTCCTTATCCAGTCCAGTAATTCCCTCCAGTTAAAAACAGTAGTTTATTTTTTCAGAGAAAAGCCAGCAGGTATAATGGGGATGATGAAAGTGTCATCTAGAAGCAGGATTAAATGTAAATTGTTTTAAATTTTAGAAAAGGTAAGAAAAAAAATGCTGGTATCTCTTCTATAGGAGAGCATTTTTATCAATTTCTGTAAAGGAAATCTGATTGCCAAATGCATTACACTGAGCGTTTAGGACAAAGATGCATGGAAAAACTACACTGCATGAGCCTTGCCCAGAGTCACGGTATCTCCAGTGTGTATCTTCAGGAAGGAAAAGGAAACAGTTCTGCTGCAGTCAGAGAACAAGTGTATTAATTATGACTCAGTGACCTAGTTCATTCCCTGGTTCTTTGAAAGCCTTGGAAAGATGAGTGACGTGCTCATCCTCTGTAGTGCTGCCATTTTGCTCACTGAAGCACGCAGACTCAGCACCGCCGGCCACCTGCCCCGCTGGGAGTGAGCTCAGAGGCTTCATCAGGATTGATATACCTATTTATGCTGTAGATAAGGGGGTTAGATAGGGAGATGTCCTTTCTTTCTTCTCAGGTGCTCAGAGAAAGATAACTTTGCCATATGGAAACTAAGTTAATAGATGTATTTGTATTTTTTTTAAAGATGTACTCTTTAAGCTGGTCTGTTATTCAGGGGAATTTATTATTCTGCAAAATCTGGGCTCCTCTAGGTTGCAGGAAGGAAATCAAAAGAAGCGCATTCATGAGTGATCTGTTTACAAAGAACGTATAAAAATGCTGTATCGTTCTTTTACTGGTTTTTTTCCCCATTTCACAGAATGATTCAATCCCTCAAGATGACTTCACACCAGACGTGTACAGGGTGTTCTTAAACAACCTCTGCCCTCGGCCTGAGATTGACCACATCTTTTCTGAGTTGTAAGAAAAGAAGCTTATTTATTTATTTATTTATTTATTTATCCCTTTCACTGATTTTCTGGGCTGGGGATGGCAAAGTAGGTTATTTAGTCTACAGCAGCATGCAGCGATTGCCAAGAACAGATTTCGGTGTCAAGCAGGGCTGTTATTTAACCTTAGATCAAGGGTTCCTTCTCTCCCAAGCTTTTGCCTCCATTTCTAACAGCCAGAGTTTTAAAGTAATTTGTTCCTAGAGGAGCAGAACTGCCGGTCTTGTTTTTCTGTGTGGATTAGGATAGTTTAGGCTTCCATGAAAGTAAAGGAAGAGTAATAAGCCATAACAGCTTGCAATAGCGATGAGGATATGTGTAATCACCCCCAGAAGCTTAATTAGAAGCAGAAAAAAATGCAGTAACTTTTAAGATTTGTGCATTATGAATTTGCACCATGAAATTAAATTAGCAGCCCACTACAACTGATTTCATACATTCAGTTACAAGCTATATAACTCATGTTGCTTCTACCCCTTGCAGCAAGTCATTGTACTTCCCAGTTTCAGCAGAGTCTGATCAATGGAGTCAGAACACGAAGCAATATGAAAGTAAAGTCATTTCTAAAATTCATCCCAAGACCACCAAAGCAATTGGTGAACGTATCTTTGCAACATGGGCGTACTCCTTTTGTGCTTGTTTTCTCTAAGGTTGAGGTTTCAGAGGAACGCAGCCTTGGCCTAGTTTGCTCCTATTGAACCCGGGGGTAGGCTGCCCATTGCATTCTCGCAGAGCAGAAGTAGGCCAGTCCAGAGTGCTGTAGACAACCCTAAGCACGTCAGCTGGCTTGGAGGCTTCCTGGATCTCCATCTGGGTACAAATTGGACCCAAAGTCTGCTCTTTTTACTGACTCCCTAAATAGACATCTTTTTGCTTGCTTTGCAGAGTGCCTAGCCTTTTTTTAGCAGGTTTATAAAAAAAAACCCCAAGGAAATACTAGAATAATAAAATCAGGGCTGCTGTTATTCAGCAGTAAAACCAAATAGTTGGGCCAGGAATGGCAGCAGTGTTTGTGGCAAGTTCAGGATTGAATTCCACGTCATTTTCTCTTTTACTTTTTTCAGTTGCTTAGTTCCAGGAAATCAGAGGAATGAAAAGCTTCTAGCATAAAAATCTTGCTCCTAGATGTTTGATGAAGAATGTTTGTTGTTACATGCTGGCAAAGTAAATTAGTCCAGAGACACAGTGGGACAACGTTTTTGTTGTACGATAGTTTGAATCTTGTTCCGTTTTCCCTGGGAAATTACAGAACATTGAACAAGATTTCAAGGAAATGTGTTTTAATGGCTTTGCTGTTGCTTTAATTTTTCTCTAGTGGTGCCAAGAGCAAACCATACCTTACTGTTGATCAGATGATGGAATTCATAAATTTTAAGCAACGTGATCCACGATTAAATGAAATCCTTTATCCACCATTAAAACAAGAACAAGTTCAACAGTTGATTGAGAAGTATGAACCCAACAGTAATCTAGCAAAGAAAGGTCAGTGGTTTTTATATTCTCGCTGTACTCGGTTTCTGATTTGAAACAATGACTCAATTATCCTACAGCACATGCTAAAGCAAAATTTGGTTTAGAATCAAATTGCAATTCCAACTATCTGCTTTTGGATTTTACAAGTCTGTGAGATGTTGTGTGGTGCATTTTTAAATGTATTTAGTTGGGATCAATTTAGGAAGAATGGGGCTGGTTTCAGTATTTACTTTTCAGTACGTGTAATTGATAGTTTAGAACAGTTGATCTGGTATGCAAACTTCAGCAGAAACCTTATTATCACAGTGACTATTTACCAGCATCTGAAATGTAAAATTTAAAGAAAAAATCAGTGACAATGAAACTAAGAAGATGGCAATTCTGTCATTTAATAATAGTAATAAGTCCAGCCCTCTGCTTTCTGATGAAGTGGTACACAAAGTAAGATGTGAGAGTAGCTGAGTGTGTTTCGTGATATACTTACAAAAAATTCCCTTTTGAAAATCTCAAGTGTTGTCGGGGCTTAACTGGGCATTTTGCCAAAACCAGCGAGAGAACTCCTGCTCAAATCTCTGCAGATTTTTGCTACCATCACAAGTCTTAAAATAGCATCGAATTTGTGTCTGTATCCTGTTCTATTCCAATCCCCATATCCTAATGATTACCCCAGCTTTTAATGTGTTTATACCTTAGAAATTTTAGGGGCATGGGAATATCCTGAAAAACAGATCTAATATGAAAAAAATGGTTTGGTTCAGAGATTTCGGATCCAGAGGAAACACAAACACGTCTTTCCCAAAAGTCTAGAGGGTAACTGAAGGCAGTTCCACCTCTCTCTGTGGAAGCCTTCTGACCTAGATGTCTTCCTGAAGGAAACCTGTGGCTCCCGATGCTGTGATCAACATTGTCTCAGGGCAAAACACTTGTAATTTTTCTTATAAGGCTTCTTATTTTTCTAGGCCATTCAAATTTAGTGTTTCCAGAAGTTTTGATGGAGGGTTAAATCCTGCTTCTTTGTCATGCTTATGCAAAATGTCTTTTGACATCAGTGAGAACACTAGCATGGATAGATGAAAACACATTGTGACCTCCTCTCTCATCCGTGCAAATATTAGAATATTGCTCTGTGCTTACCTTATTTCACATCAGCAACAGGAAAGTCTGGTACCTAAAAGATCATTCTTATTACCCAAATATTGGTGCTTCATATAAACCAGATAAAGGATTTATTAGAAGGAGGTGTGCTAGTGTGCTAGCAGGACACCAAAGTCAAAATGAAATCACCTTCTGACTAGCAATAAGGAGGAAGCATGAAACAAACCTCAGAAAGAAGGGTGTTGTGGTGGTGTTTGCTAGCACCCTCCAAGTAGGGTTTGCGGGACACCTCGAGCTTACGTTGGTGCACACAGTTGCTGCAGGCACTTGCTCTTCCATAGGTGCCTCTCTTCCTGGGTATGATTTATATTGCTTTTACGGAATCCCAGAACATGTCAACTTTAACAAGGGAAGGGCAGGTCATAGAGAGTTAATTCCTTCTGTGTGGGGGTTTTGTTTTTTTTTTTTCTCCTCAAACTTGTGCACTGAGGTCCAGCAAACTCTGACAGAGCTGGCACAATCTGCGGGCCACCTCTGTACTGCAGACACCACCTCTTACATAGCACCCTGTCTGGTAGCTGAGCTGCAGCAACCAGCACATGCTGCTAACCATGCTCCAGTGCAAATCCCAAGTTTACTGTGTTAAAATTACAGGACTTGGCTAACCAGGAATGACAAGGGAACACAATATTTTCTGTACATCTGCTCTGAGCTCGGAGTGCAATTCACTTTATATTAAATGAAGTGTGGGTGTGGGCTCAATCCTACGCTCGTAGAATAATTGCAAACAAATGCTGCATGTCTGTAAAATGTCACTGAAATATAACAGTGCATATTCAAAATAATGGTTTAACCTTTTAATATGGTGTTTTGTAAAAGGGATTGTCACTTAGGCTTTCTGCTGTCAGAAAGGACAGTTCATAGGCTGAATTGCAGGGATGGCAGACCGAAGTGACACGCTGCAGTGATACTTTCCCTGCCACTGAAACTATACTTACTTGGGCCGCTGAGCAGAGATGTTATTTTCAGTAGACCTGTGGATATTCAAACCAGCTAGATGTGGTCCACTGTTATACACCCATGAACTTGTTGGACTTAACTTCTCACCTTCACTGCTCAGATATTCTGTTACATTTCTTGGGGTGGCATTGCTTATGTCCCCTTATCTGCTGGGGCCAAAGTCAATTGCGAGGTAAGGATGGAAGTAGGATGTTTGGAATGGCCCTGGTGCTGTCAGTAAGAGCAGGTAGAAACCAGACCAGCAGCTAAAATAGGTAAGAAGGTAGCAGAAGCCTTCCTCCAGCATAATTCTCAAAGAAAATGGGGCTCAACAGCTCCGTGAAGAGAGATGGGCTTAGGGTTGTTGTCCACATGCTCCTTTATGCTTCTGCGTTTCAAATTGAGCTGGAAGAGGTCCCAACTAAACAACAACTCAGGATTAATGGGGTACACCAAAAAACAGAAGAGCAGCATAGGGAAGAGAGGAGTAATGTAGCAAGGCACATGAGGCAGAGGTAAAGATGTGAGAGAATTAGATGATAAACAGCAGGATAGGAAATGGAGTTAGAGGTGGCCTTAGGATGACTTCATTGCTGTTGTACCAGAGCAATGCAACTAAATAATTGGACTTTTGGAGCAGTTTTGCAGAGTTTTGGTTCAAGAAGCAAGCCAGAATATCAGACAACATGGTATATGTATTTGTTCTTTCTTGCCAATGAGAAGTTACTCCTTTGAAGTAAATTGCAGATACGGGTCCAGAGCAGAAGAAAATACCATAAAGAAATATGAAAGTTGTGATTAACTGGTTTTGTGAGTAATGAGTGATTTGAGTGGTAGAGACTTTAAAGGCTTGTTTGCAAGAATTAGGTGATATAAATTGCCAGCCTTCATGCCACTTAAATCCCTTTTCCTCAGATTGTTCTGGAGTTTGAACATTTGCAGCTGCTCAGTGTGTGCGTGTTTGTGTGCACATGCCTGCACACAGGTATATTGTTTCCATAAGCTGCCTTTCTGACTGGCTCCGTGCATTATCTTGTTTCATTATTATAACATCAGATTGCAGAGAGGTTAGGGACAAATGTACATGTAAATGATGAAGGTCTGTCCACTTTCATGTTTGTTTCTGTAGTATTTCTATGTTTAATTATTTAAATAATCTACCTGATACTGAGATGTTCCACTGAAATAAAGGGATTCATGTTCAGCATCCTCATGAAATAATCCAAGCCCTTCTGTTTAATTTGAACTTTAAGCCTGTATAGTCCTTGTTTAAACTGCCAGTGAAAATTACTTTTGCAAAAGCCTGAAACAAAGTTAGTAGCAAATGTCGTTATTTTTCAGTTATTCTGTAAGAGCAGGAGCCCTAGATTTCTAATCATCTTTCACAAAGTTAGACAAAGTATATGTTGTCTTTTTTTCTTTTTTCCTGTGCACAGTAGCACACATGTCAAGATGCAAAATTAAACTGAATACTTGCAATTCACAAGGATTAAAAGCATTTGCTAAAAGCATTTATGCTGTGGGAGTAAGATTTCATGTTTGCAACATGCAGAATGTGCTGGCCTTGATGTAATAAATCACTTAAGTGTATGTTTAAGTTTATGGTGGTGTGGGAAGAGAGTATAGTTATATGAAAATCTCTTATGCTTCATTTCCTTGAATGTTATATTAATTCTCTATTGAAGTGAAATTTTGACCAGAACCATGAACACGGGTACCTGGGTAACTTCTGAGAGTGTGATGCACATGCTTCTTGGCAAATACTGAGAAGTTCTTTTAAATACACTTATGGATTTTTCCTTGAAAACTTAAATCCAAATTCATAAAATAGAATCTATTTGCCTTTGTACAGCAGCCTGACTCCTTGCTCCCACTACCCTGTTTGGATAGTTCTAGATCTCCACTCATCTGATGATTATATCTTTTTCTAATTTGCCATCTAACTGTATCAATTATCTAGGCACATCCACTGTACAACAGTATTCTCTTTTAATTCTTCTTCTCTCGTAGCTAATTAAATGAATTTCTAAAGAGTTTTTGTACTGTCTCTCAATTTTCACAGCACTAGTCAAACGCTTTTGATGTCTCATAATTCTCCATTTCTCTAATCACCATTCTAGCCCTTTTTTTGTACGTGTTGCAGCTAAACTGCAGTCTTTTGAACACAGTAAGCAAGAGCTGTCCGTAGTATTTTAAACTCTTACAACATGGCTCTTCAGGTACCTGGTAAAATCACATGCCAATATGCTTACTGGATAAGGGCCTTCGGTTCCAGAGTTTTGAGTAAAAAGGCTGCCTGTGTTCCTGCTCGTCACTAACGTATTTTTAGGTATTGTATCACTGGGATGTGATTGAGCTTTTGCAACATCAGCAGATACATGGGCTTGACATCTACGTAGGTTAAGCATCTGGAGTAGTATTTTATTGTGGTTGAAGCAAGCTGTTGTGATTAATGCTTTGTGTCATACAGTGAAGGAGATTAATGCGCTATGTATAGCATGTTTCCTTATCAGGTGGAAGCAGAAGGAAGTTCCTGGTACCGCTGAGCAGTCTCTCACTGTCAGCAAAAGCGTACTGGGGGGCTGTTAGGCCTGGTTAAGTCTTGTAGTTTGGTATTTTCAGGCTGTAAAGCATTTGCATTGGCTGGCTGGCATAACTGCTAAATGTATTCCATTTCAAGTTACATGTTCGTAATAGGATGTATATCAATAAATCAAATGCCAAGGGGTTGATTGGAAATTTCCTTATTTGCTTTTATTTTTAAGAAGACTTGTATACAAGTAAGTTGTTCAGGACCTCGTTACATTATGGATGGGAGATGGGAGTTTTAGGTGTCGCTGTTTGCAGTGTCAAGGCTCCCAGGAGCGATAGTCCTGGTTTCTAGAACTATGTGAAATTTACCATTTAAATTTGGTGCAAATTCTGCAGAAATGTGCTGGTTCTTCCTGACTTAATGATGCAATTCATTTCTAAAAGTTTCTAAGTTCAAAAGGACCCTGGAGCTTTGAGAGCTCAAATCCCATTGTCTCATTTTAAACCGTTCCTTCTGAAACCAGTAAGTGTTTTGAAAACCACTGAACAACAGTCTTGGCTCTAGGGGCATCCTGTGTCTCTATAAGACTAAGCATGCAAGAAGAGCTATACCCATGTACCAGACTAGCAATGAAGAATATGAAACCAAGGCCTGCTAGGGAAAGGAGACACAAACAAGCTGGAATCATGCTGTAGCAATAAAATGCATGCTTCCCACCATCCTTGTTGGTGGGAGCAAGACAAGGGTTAGGTTATTATTAGCCATTATTTTTAGAGTGGTTCTTACTGAAAGAGATGGTCCTGACTGTAGTACAAGCTTTAAAAATAGACTCTGGAAGTGTTTTGGAGATTTTCCTGGCCAATGGATCTGTACATCAGATTGTACTTACTAGAAGGCATCTTTGGGATAAGTAATGGCATAAAGATGTTAATTTTTTTCTCTTAAGTATACATTTGTTTAAATACTATCTTTGCCTATTTAATTTTAAAGGACTAAACCTTGACATCTGCACAGAAGAAAATAGCTTTCCTCTTGTATTTCACAGCATTTCTTTCTCCAGATTTTCTCAACTGTACCTATTTGGAAATACTGTATGTCAGTTTTAGTTAGACATGCATTTTGGATTGTAGGAGAGCTGGTTCCATCATTCTCTGAGTTCCAGTATTAATTCTGTTTTGCTAGCACACATTTATTGGTAGTTGTTTTGCTGGGGGTTTTTTTAGGTAATAAAATAAAGTAATTAACATTAGATTAAGATATATTTAATTTTATACAGCATTAACTACATGCATTTTTCTCATGGCAGCCTTAACACCAGGCAGTATTCACTTCAGCACAAATGTGTTTTTCCTCCCTTAAACATCAATACATTTTAAACATTTTCATCCCACCACATTAAATTCACCTTTTAGTAGCTGCATGAGAATAATTACACATTGGAGTCTTTCGATGGCAGAAGGGGGTCATTTCCTAGGCAACAGGTTTTAATGGCAGAAACAAGTACTGGAAACAAGTACTGTGCAACCGTGGCTACATTTTTAAGACATACTTCATAATACTTAAAGCATAAATTCTGATGTATAAACCATTCAGGCAAATGGTGGGGTTTTCTGGCACTGAAACATTTGTAGGAAGTGTTACAAAATGGTTGAAATCCTTGGGCCTCCTAACTGCAACATTGGAAATTAAGAGTACTTACCAAAAATAAACATTACCTTTGGGATTTTCAGTGCTTTCCAGCATTCCAGTTGTACAAGAGACGAACTCTCAGCATTGTTTCTCAAATGACAACAGAACAATAGATCCCAGTCACAGTTTAATACTCTTTAAAATTTAAAAGCCACACAAAAGTTGTAGCCTATCCTATGCTGTCAGCAACAAGTGCTAAGTTAGGTAGCTTGCCAGAAAGCATTTTTTAAATTATTTTAAAATACATATATGCAGCAAATGTTAGTATGAATAATGTATCACCATGAATAAGTTAATGGAAACTATACTTGTCAAAATGAATTTGCAAAATATGTTTCTGTAATGCACTGTATTTTCTTTTTAATTGCTTGGGTTTTAGTTACTAGTTAGGCTGTAAAATTAATTTCAGATCTTGCAGTTATGTGGAAGATGCATTGCAAGTAAAAGACTAGATGTTGTAAAAATATTTTAGAATGGAAAATCCTCAATTACAAGGATTTTCTGCATCTGCTTTACAGGTAAAGTGCTTAATCTTTCTAACTTAACTTGATAACAAAATGGTACAGTGATGTGGACTAGTAATAATGGATTTTGCAACAGTGAACAAAAATACAGTAGTATCTGGCTTAGTAAAAAAGGAAATTTTTTTCTCTTTTATTCTTTGGTTGCATTTTAGAAGTGTAGGAACTGGCTTGGATCTGAGACCTATGTGCTTATGCATAGAGTTAGTTTTTGCTGTTGGCACTAGAATTAATGAAAAGATCAAAAATACGTTTAGCGTTCCAGGGAGGGCAAGTTTCCTAATCTTCTGTCTGTAATACAGATACTTTGGAAAAAGCATGAGCTTTGCAGAAATGCATTTTGGGACTGGTATCTGGTACCAGGAATAGCTCCACTGATATCGGTGAAACTGTGCCAAATGTAAAATGGACAGACTTATTGTGGAATTTATATCTTCAGAGCTACAGAGCATAAACTAATCGTGATAATGTAAGTTCAGCAGTCAGACCAGACCTGCGCTAACTAGTACAGAAGCTGATCATACCAGTGACTCTTGTCCCACATCTGGGAAACCTGATAGACCACCTGATGGACCCCAGGCGCAAACCTTACAGGCAGACTTAAACCCTGTGTCCTAACATTGGAAATGGATGAAAGAACCTGGGGTGAGAGGACCACAAAGCAAACATGAGTAGAGGTTTTGGAGTATACGTAGCGGCTGGCTCTGTCATTCCCTTCAGCTAGAGCTTTTGCTCAGAGATAAGTAAAGAGAGTCTTACATCAAAACTGCATTTCAAGGGTTGTGGAGACATATTTTTCTGCTGCTGCCTGCCTGTATTGTGCTTGACTCGGCCTCAGACTCAGTGCCAATAAATAGAAAACTTACTCTAAAAGTAAAACAGCTTCTTTGTGCTTGTTGCTGTTTTACTGCCTCTTTTATGGAACACAGGTAGGTATTCAATTTTAGCAGCAGGATTTGTTATGTGAAGATGAATATCAGATAAAGTTTACTTCTGAATACAAAGCTGCATAGACTCAAGTGCTGAAGGAAACAAATGTAGATAAATTTTGAATAAACACTGTGGAGTTTGCTTCTTCATTATGACTGCTACAAATGTAGTGCTTTGCAGCTGCAAAGGGCCCATGAGGACAGAGGGAGTGAAGACTGCTGTGATCCAGTGGGTGACATCTAGAACTCATGGCAGAAGAATGTGGTTTTCCTGGCTCTGCCACAAATGAGTTCATTGACATTTGGCCATCCCCTTTTATGTGCCATTTTGGTTTTTGCCTCATCCTTTGGTCGACTTGACAAAATAGACAGTCAGTCTCTGCCTTGAGGAGCTAGCAATGATCTGTGAGTCTTTTGGTATGCATGGTATCTGTCATAACAGGGCTGTTAACATAGTTGGAGTATGTGCACTACTATAATACAACAACCATATGAGGAGGTTTCCCTTAGAATGTCAGATGTAATCATCTAGTCTAACAATATCCTTTAGCTGGAATATGACTGTTGCCTATAAATACATCAGGGTTAAACGCTGGGGAGGCAGAAAGAAGTTGTAAGCTAAAGGACAATGTTGGCAGAAGAACAGAGAGGTATCAAGTGGCCTTGAATAAATTTAGGCTGGAAATTAAGAGAAGTTTCCTAACAATATGGTTCTGACACAGCCTACCAGAGGTAGTAAAGAGGGCAAAAAAAGCAATTGTTATTAAGAGAGAGCTTGATTTGTTTATGAAAGGGATTGTCAAATGCAGTGTGCATTCGACAGCTGCAGAATGAAGTTTAGAGACAAGGAAGTCCCTTTAAAGGGACTGAAGTCCCTTCTTTTTAATTTATTTGAACTATCTTTGCAGACCCATGCCTTTATTCTTTTCCACTTCTCTTTAATATTAACCTCTTATTCAACTGGAGGAGTTTCTGGAAGTAAAAATAGTAGCCATGATGAAGGCTTTCCCTAGGTTTTTTCTCACCTATAGCATGCTCACACTCTTACCTCTTCCCGTTACACAGCTGAACAGTCTTTTTGGCAGGTATATTAATAGCTTATGTAGAGAAGTATTGCTTAAGAGAAATAAGTATGTATTTTTAGATGTCTTTTAATGCAACTTAGCAATTGGGATTAAGCCAACATTTAACATTATTACATCTCTCAGGATCACTCCGAGGCATTCTACAGAGCATGTTTTTCAGAGGTTTGGGAAGACAGTGATATATTCTAGTAGTGGCCCTCTTTCAAGTCTGTCAGAAATAACTATAGTATTGCTGGGATTAATGGTATTTTTATCTGTCTGATTTAAAATCTTTCCACTTACCTAGTTGTCTGCCTGTCCTAGAAATCTAGCATGTTGTAAAGTGTTCATTCCACTGCTAGCTAGGAGCTAGGGTGAAGGTGGTTTTGTAGTGGTTTTATAGATTTAATTGGGTCTAGATTATATGTTGTCTCATATCCTGTAAGGGATATTCTGTCAGAAACAATTTCTTACAACATCTGTGCTGAAAAGTCAAGAGCAGCTAGAGAATGGGCTTGTGTCTGTAAAACCCTGCAACGCCATAGACTTTCTGTCCACAGTAATTTTTGTAGATGGTTGGAGTTTAAGCTCAAAGTGTTCAGAAATACCAAGCTGAAGATGTCTGCTGGGACACTTGGGTAGAGCTCACTGTGTTTACCTTTGCTTAATTTGTCCTGATGTAATGAATGAGACCTGCCCAGGGCCATTAGCACCTTCTCCTGGATCATGCTCCAGGCCTTGACTGAAGTCCAGAGCAGCAGATATGTTTGCATGTAGACTGTAGTTATAGTGGGAAAGTGGGTCTTGAGGACTGAGTTCCTTGACACTGCAAGAATGTCTTTTACATCGCTGTGTTGATCCGCATTATCCTGCAATGTCAGCTGAAATCATCAAGATGTAGATTCATTGGTCTTTTTAATAGACGAGGCCCCACTCTTGGATGAGGGCCTGGAAGGCAGTAGCTGAGGCTTGCTAATGTAAAGACTGCACAAACCAGGCCAGCACTTTTAAGCAAAATTCAATTTGGACAGGGAACAAAAAAGAAAAAAGCAGAAAAGCAAATGCCTGCCAAGGAATAAGCTGCAGTCCCATGTGGTTCTCTAGCTAACTTTAGATGTAGCATTTCTTCACAGTCCAACTTGGAGATGGTGCTGATCACCCTGCTTCAGTCTTGAGACTTAGGAGAGATTGCTTGTTTATCTACACCAGAGTGGGATTTTTTCCCCACTCCTTAAAAATTACTAAATATTCAGACTTGTATATGTATATGTCTGCTAACGTTCTAGAAGTTTTTTGATTCAAAGAAAGAGCTATCTGTGGCTGAAAAGAGAGAATGATAACCAGTAAGAAACTGCTTGATAGTACACATAGAGGTCTGGTTAAATGTGAACTGTAACACAGATGCGCTTGATTCAAGATGCTGGACACTTGTGTGTTTGTTAGCTATCATAGGCATATGAGATAGATAGATAGATAGATAGATAGATAGATATACACACACTACTTGCTATTAATAAAACACTGTTTTACAGTATAACAGGTTCCTTAATGCAACACCTCTGCTTACCAGAATCTCTGAACTGTGGCCCTGCTTTGTTACAGTAGATGTTTTTAAAGCTGCTGTGGAGATTTAGATGATCAATATCCATGAAAATTTTACAACATTTGAATTTTGAGGAAGAGAAAATGTTGAGTGTTTAAAATCTTCCCTGCCTATGTGTGTGTTTTACTGTTTTCTTGCACTACTAGAGAAAAATACAGGCATTTCATAGGCTGTAGCCACTGTGAGTTAGAGACCTTCTTTCTTGGGTGTTTGAAAAGGGTTGAAAAAAACTGTGACTTCTAATAAAAGAAATAAATAGCATGCTCAACATTGCACAGTGACTTTAAGATCTTGTTAAAACGGATGGCTCATGCCAACAGACACAAGTGAGATTTGCAAACTTTTGTTTCCTCACAGGTGACACTCCATCTTCCTTCTGAGATGGCAGTGTCCTTGGAATGCTCCCAAAGTTTTCATTCTGATTGAAAATGCTCTTTACCATAAAAATATGAGGTTTGCTATTTGGTGTGGCTTGCCTAGAAGCTTATATGAAATATGTCCTCCCTAAAGTGAACTAAGTGTTTTGAGCTGCAGTACCTCTTCTGAAACCCATTCAGAAAAGTCATTTTTCATTTGCAAACACTTTCTTGAAAAAAAAAGGAAAAAAATAAATTGTATCCAATGTTAGTTTTCTCTGATGATAAAATGGATATGATAGCTTCATTAGAATGACAAGCATTTCAGATTCAAACGTACTGAATTCTGCTTTACTTGGTTGATGATCCTTAGTCTGCAAAATGTTCTGGATCTCAATGTCCTTGGGCATGTGATATTTCCACATGGATTAACTGATATTGAGCAAGCTCTTTTATGTACGCAACTAAAGGACAACATCTTTACCTTCCTGTGTTTTCCCTCGCTGACTGCTTGTCATTCAGTAAGCATTTATTTCTGACATTGTATAGGAGTTACCATTCTCTGTTTGTTTATATTCAGATTTCCCTGGGTCCTATTACAATGTAACCATTCAAGGATAGAGCAATGAATCTTGCTCTATTCCTTTCATATTGAGTAAGTTTTCTGTTTCTTTTTCAAGAACATGTTGCCAAAGAAAGCTTGTTTTGGTTTGTGGCCAGGTAACCATCCCATTACAGAAAGTAGTTGAGCAAATATAACTGAGGGCAGAATTGGATCCATTATGTTTTCCTTTAAGTTTAGAAATCTGAAATGAGATTTGAGCACAACAGGATATTCTCCTGGTTTGATTTTAAAGCATTTAAGCAATGAGACAACCCATAAATCCACTGTAAGACTGTTTCCTAGCACAATTAGTTGTAGCACTGCCAAGCTTTTTCAGACACCCCAATTTTTCTATTGCTTACCCTGATATCATTACCTGGTTCTGCCTTTGGCCACTGTAACTGTTCTTCCTCATCCTTATCATTTACATTTAAAACACTTGTTGACCATTATATTATTGCCACTTCAGCTTTACATGTTTGATCTTTCTTGTTTTGGCATATATTGTGACATACATTATTATTCATAACACTTCACTAAATAATCTTCTGTATACAGACACGTTTCTGATACTAAGTAGTCACAAACTAGCGTCATGAGACAGGGTGCAGTGTCAGTTGTCCCATTAAGATCCTTGATGTTGTCAATAGTTAAGTTCAGCGTAACTTGTGTCCATTAAATCTGTAGGATTGCCTGTGTGGTTGGGTTTAGTTACAGATATGTATGTTGATATATTTAATGCCATGCATGTTTACCTCTTTTATCAATGACTTGATAGTAAAAGGTCCTGCCAATCAATTACCACCTTTTTTAATGCAGCTACGTACAGATGCATTGCTGTTCTCTACATCTTGTCCAGTTTTCAGGGTGATGGATTTCTAGGCATCTTCTTCCCAATTCTGCTCTGTATTTTGTATTTTTCTTTGGCTGAATGATTCGCTACCTAGCTTCAATTCTTTATGTGTTCTCATTTGGTTTCTGTCCCATTTACCCAGTTCATTACAACTGTCTGTTCTTTGAACCCTGTGTTGTTGACTCTACTTTTTAAGATTATTAAAGACTATATGAAACCAGACCTCCTGCTGATCAGTGTGGCAGTCTCCGGACTTCTTTTGTGCAGTTCAGCTTTCAAATTCAAAGAATCCCTGATCTTCTAGTCTGACCTCAGTTTATTTCTATCTGTGCTTTCTGCAGATTAGTTTTTCCAATAAGGAAAAACTTGAATTTAGAAACTCTATTAAACACTTCACTAATATTCAGATACAGCAATTCAGCTGTATTGCCTTTCCTCTACTTACTTAGTAATTTGATAAAACTGTCTGACTAGTATGAATATTTCCACTTGCTGATCATGGAGAAAATTGCTAAAATGGAGGAGTTACTGATGACTTCTGCTTGTGGTGTGGAAATGATGGTTGGCACGTAGGTATTTTGAAATATCTGCAGATCCTTACAGGAGACCTGAAAGTCCTTCCTGTCCTCAGTGGTTTTTTCTAAAATAGAGCAGCACTGATGTTCCTGGGGCAAAGTCCAGTAATGCAATTGTAGGATTGTGGCATTTTCAGTCTTGGCTGACCTTGCACTGTATTCTCTTTTTGTGATGACTTTGCTATTGAGAGGATGTTGCTTGCACGATGCAGTCGTGTCCTGCCCTAGTTTACAAAACTGAATACAGACAGAAATTCCAGTTAAACCATAGCAATTTAGTGGTAGCACACGTGTCTGGAAAGCTGAACGGATTTCAGCATTACTTCCAAAATCACTTGGATGCAAAGGCTGCAAGTGTTATCAGAGTGGCTCTGGCACATCGTGTCCCACACAGTGTGAATTTTATGTAAATTCATCCTTGTGAACTTCTTTGCTGGCTCACAAAGCTAGAAAGCATAGAGGAGCTAATGTGTGCCCAATGTCAAGAGACACACTGAGGGTATATGCATCCTACTCTACACCATGCATGAAAATGTTAATACCTAATGAGCTGTAAATTGCAGTGCTGGATTGTGAAATAGAATTCCCAATGGGGCATATTGTACAGATCTCTCACAGGATTATAAAATATCAGCTTTACTTGGCAGTGAGAGGACTGCTCAGTTGTATGGGATTACAGTGAATGTGATTAATGTTACAGATTGCATTGGAATGGACCTGATTTTGCTGTCAAACAGAATACTAATGTAATTCGGTGTTGCTGGCTGCGAGATACGAGGTGCCAATTAATTGTCTCTTTTCCTTTTTTGTTTGTTTGTTTTTCTTTTTTACTTTAATAACAACTCTTGGCACAAGTGTGCCTTCCAGTTACATTATAGGTGAGTGGATAACAGCATGGGTGTAAACAAATGGAAGGCTCTATTAAGTTTGCAAATACATGGAAAGAAATGCTTAAGATTCGTGCAGCCAAACTTGTTGACTGCTTACAAGCAAATGCGCATGTTAATTGTCATACAAAATGTCCACAAATTTTAAGGGACAAGCAAAGGCTGATGTTAAATTTGCAAGACTGAAGTGCAAAGAAAAGTGTGCAGATAAATGGTCTTTTCTGCTGTCAGTTGTGCCTCTCCTGTTTTGTGTCCTCCCATGTCCCAAGACTTTGCCCAAAGGACTAGAAGGCTCCTGGCGGCAGGCTAGGTAGACCTCGGGGAAAATCAAGTAGCTGCACATACAGCTTACCTGCTGAAATAAGGGGGACAAAGTTTAGATCAAGCAGTTGGGTTGAGAAGTTTGCACAATTAGCTGTACTTTTATATTTCCTCCAGACTACTACACTGCTGGGGTTTTGACCTTTATCCTGGGCCTCTGCAAAGGGCAGTGAACTGATGAAGAAGCTTCTTTTAGAACCTCAGCCCTACTTTGAACCCTCATGTCTCTTATCTTGTGCTTGGCACAGTGCTGCGGGTGTTGAGTGAGCAGGGGTTTGTTTACATCCTCAAGTTGATGAGCTGGCAAGCTGCCAGGGACCCACAAGCACTTCCACATCTAGAGCAATATGCTGGTCATGCTGGCATGCTAGAGGAGTTGGGAAGGCAGGAACTTGTCAAGTTACCTGTGTCTCATTAAGCAGCAGGAGAAGGACTGTTGTGTCAAAAGCAGCCTATGCTTTTGCCAGCCCTGGAAACTGCATGAACGGTTTTACATGAGGCTATTCTCTATGTCTGCACTTGCACAGTAAACTGCATAGTGGCGTGGCCCTGCACAAGGACTGTCACAGGCCCTGATGAGAAAAATATGCTAGGTTCTCTAGATCTAGTCAAAGAGGATTATGAAGAGCCTTGTGATAACACAGTAAGACTTCAAACAGAGGAGCCTCTGAGAATTATATTCACAAAGTCTATCCTATCAACCAGTTCAAGTGACTCACTGGAATTCCTGTTTCATGGCAAATTTGCAAACGCTGTCTCCCAGGAATCGGGATATTCCAGATCTCATAAACTACAGAAGAAAACATTTTGATTGATGAATGTTGACAGTATCTAAGAACTATAGAAGAGAGGATTCACTTCATTACCCCTATAATTTTGTGAATTTTCATTAGGTCTTTTGCCAGCAGTATGCCACCTACCTGAAGACAGCTTCCAAGAAAAAGGATTTGGGATGATGGAAGTGACTTCTGTTGTCTTTTACAGCTGACAGATGTTGACCACAAAGGAGCCCTGTTTCTTACGGCCAAAGTAACAGTTAGATTTTTATGTGCTTTTCTTTAAACTGCCATCCAGGAACATTTATGTCTTTGATCCAGTGTAATAGATCTTGAAAGGTCTGGGATCATGTAGCTGTAGCTAATAAGGAAATATTGTGAAATACTCAGAACTTGCCACTTCATTTGTGCTCTTTTTTTTTTCTCCCTTGTAACTATTTTGGAGCAATCAGGTGGAGACAGGGATGCAGAAAAAGATCAAGCTGCTGCACAAACACTTCCCATGTTTAACGTAACGAAGCTGATCACAGCCTGGCAAATTCAATAGAATCTCTCAGCATTGCTATTAAATATATTACTCTTCTAGTAGGAAATTACTTCTCCTTCTTACCAAATTTTAGTGAAAAAATACCAGATTTGATTGAGTTCACTTGACTGTCAGTCTGGTGGTGGTTCTTTGATCTCTGCATGAATTTCACCACCAAGCAGGTCATATGGAGCAGCCGTTCAAGGTGCCCTGTGGAACCTCTTGCTTATGGGCTGCTTCACGCTTTGCTGCAGGTGAAACGCTGAATGCTGGGGACATTTTTGGAATCCCCTATATGGGCTTCCTCTTCCTTTCTGCAATAAAGAATAAGGTTTGGAGGCAGCAGGTGGGATAATTGCTGACAAGCTCCCCGCCAAGCAACTGGCAGATGAAGTTCAGCTTCCAAATTAAAAGTGAAGGAGACAAGGGGATTTTGGGCACACCACAAAAGGACTCTGGGCACATGCACCTGAAGTGCAAGCAGAGCTTAAATCCACAGTACAGAAAAATAGTGCAGGGGTAAAGCCAGAACCTGATTCAAATAGGTCTGTCTGAGTTTGGACTAGATTTCTCTTGTGAAATGACGGCATGGGAACTTCACAGTGTGAATAACAGTTTGCGTGGGCAAGCGGGCAGTCCTGGCTGCGAGGGTGCTTTGCCATGCATTCCATACCCAGAAGGTAATGAGTAAAATGTTCAGAAGATGTGGAGGAGTTAAGGTCCCTTTCTTTTAGAAAATTCCTTCCCGTTCGGAGAATGGATTTTGGAAGGTATGTAGATGTATAAATATGGAGAGAGGCATGTAAAGGCATTTCCAGATTTTCCAGTGCCTCTAGCTCTTCTAAGTTTTTAATTTGGATACTTTCTTAGAATTACATAGAAGTTTATATATAATATAATTTATAATTTATAGACAAGTGTTCAGCTACAGATTTATAATTTTGAGGTATTGGGATGATATATATAGGTGATTTTGTATTTCTCCCTAATACTTGCTCTTTTATTTTACAGACCTGTTCTATTGCACAATAAAAACATTAAAATTGATCTGTTGCTTACTTGGCTTGCACAAAACTTTAGCCAGTCACTTATCTGTGCTTTGACAATCAAATATCCTGCAGCTGACATTCACCACAAATTTCTTCAGTCTAGTGAGTCCAGAGAAGAAAAAAATACCCGTGTTAATCATCAAATACAACATCTGAACATCTTCTGTTCTGTGTAGGAGCTGGGTGGTTTTGACAGACTTTGCAAGTCATCCAGCTGTGACACATTATGCGGTCGCTTCTTGGTGAGATGTGCTGAGACAGCACTCGTCCTGTGAGCAGAAGTGGATTTGCGTTAAGTTGAAAATGGAACAATTGATTAGAATATCCTGAATTTTCACTTTCACGTCGAATGGGGTGTTGGTGCCCAGGTGCTGGCAGTGGGGGCTGTGGGGCTTCTGTGAGGAGAGGCCGGGGCTGGTTTCAGCCGGTTCCGGCTGGCTCCAGTGGCTCCACTGCAGGGCACAGCCCGGCCCCTCAGCCATGCTGGCAGCACCGCAGGGGAAGCGGGTTTAAGAAATGACAAAATGCTGCCAGCAACGAGGATTGAGGGGAAAAGCGTGAGGGGAAAAGTGTGAGGAGCAGCCCTGAGAGTCCTGAGGGCAGAGGAGGAGCAGCAGCTCAGGCCCATGGCAGGCATTGGCCTGCTTATCAGAAAGTGTTCCTGTGGCACTGTGGGAAAGAGTTAAGTGTTGGACGTTTACATAGGCCAGACACCACAGGAAAAAGGAGGCATTTTTATGTTTGTGGTGTTTAAGTGTTTTAATAAAGGACTAGTGAGGGACCCCATATGGAAATTCTAATTAATCGGGTATATTAGAGAAGAGATATTTGGGGGGCGGGAGGGGGGGGGGATAAATTTCTTGTGCTGGTAAACTCCAAACCCCACAGAGGAAAGGATCTTCACTGAGGACTTCAGCTGATGACAAACCTTCTGTTATGGTTACATTTGTGTTTGCTCTTCTCGATCTGGCTTTGCCAACATAGCTAAAAGAGAGAGTCAGCTGGAGTCTCGTCTTTCTTTGCATTGCACTTAAGATTATTTAGTAAGGTCTTGGACCAAATGTTATTGAAGTTGATGGTAGCATTTCAACAAACACTAGAGAGCTTTGAGTCTGCCTCTGTCCTAATAAGCGACATCAGATCAAATTTAACACTGCAGTGGTGAGTGAAAAAGACAAGCCAGTTAACTCCACAATTTTAAGTATATAAAGCACACTGGTCATTTTTCAAGTTTCATCAGAGACCTAGGGTTCAGATGATGTTAAGGCAAATTATGTGCAAAGAAAAAAAAAAAAGAAAGAAAAAAATGTGACTCTGTCTTGTCCCTGTGTTTTTGCCTGGTGTGTTTCTTTTCCCTCTAACTTCTGATATCTAATCACATCATTAAATCTTTCTAATATATATCTGAAGATAAAAGGTGACAGTTGTAATGGAAAGAACTGATCACAAATTATTTTTTCTTGGCGATGTATGCAGTAAATTTGTAATATGCTTAAGAAAACAGAACAAATCTTACCAATAAATTGAGGCCATTTCATTTTGAATGACTGTCCACTGAGGATCGTCCTCACTGCAGTTGGCCTCAGAATATCATTGGCGTTGGTCACAAACAATCTACTCTTTAATATCCAGGATACAAAGTCCCTTTGACATCTGCCATCTCCATTCCACAGTCAAACTCTCACTGGTGCAATATTGGCTGTAATTGAACTTGCAAATCGCTTCAGTTTCTGAAATGCTGACTGCTTAATTATGATGGGGAAAATAGCATTCTACAGCCATAAGCTCAGATAACTGTTTAACTCGGAAACTATGTAATTATATGTGTGAATAATACTTGCTGTGATTTATGTTAATACCAGTGGCAATATGCAGAAGGACCACTTGGCAGACCTTGTCTTACTTCATTGTGGAAGGGAGCAAAAAAGCAGAATGAACCACAAAATAGAGAGAAGGGAGGAAGTGCAGGACTGGGCCTTGCTTCCTTTTATCCCAAAGGTGTTCAAGTTCACCCAAACAGGCTTCAAGAGATTGTTCGGTTCAACTCCCAGCTTAACACACAGGTTTTCCATGGGATGTTGTCCAGTCAGTTAATTTATCCTCAGCTTGAGGTGTGCATCTGGAAAACAAGGACTGCAAGGACCCTGTTTTTCAGGCATACTCTGAGGACTAAACACAGAGATCAGTTTGAGATGCTTCAATACTATGCGTGAATTGACCTGAGTATCTGTATAACAAAATGGAAGCCTATCTTTCTAAACACTGTGTGATTATGATGCCACAGTTTTTTTGAGGAATTCTGTGTATGAAAACTACTGTGTTTCAATTTAGCCTGGAGCAGGAATGACAAAGCAACTTTAAACCTCCTAGTCTGGCTGAAAGGAGTGCATGCAAAACAACACGGAGATTCTGAAGATGATTCTGGATGAGCTATCTCAAACATCAGAAGCTGCAGATCACTATAACATAACATGGCTTTGCTGGTTCCCCATGTAGCAGCTATCCCATTCAGATCCTACCCATTTTTTCCTGTATGATGCTACTTGTGTAGTATGAAAGTACACCACAGACCCTATCTATATCCCAGTTAACTTGGTGCAGAGTGTTTCTTTTAGATGGATTTTAGCTCAAACTAACTCCATGATAGTGCCTGATACTGTTTGCATTCATAATGTCTCTCTGGTAGATTCACACAGCAGATAGGTTGATCGTAAATCTTTAGTTTCATGAAAAGCCTCAGTGGTGGTTTTTTTCCTGGTTTTCTCCATCTTACATTTTTTCTTGTGAAAAGGAAAGTACGTAGGCCTCTTGTCTGTGGATAATTAATTACTCTATAACAAAGCAGCTGTGGAGCCTGACAAGATTGCACTCAGATTACAGTCTTAAAATAGTGGATGGAATCCGTGTTTTTCCTTCCAACCATCTTAAGATTGTCGTCATAAGAATGAATGATAATTGCATTGCTCTGTATTGTCATTACATTTCTTGTCATATGAATGGGTTCATTTAGTGCCACCATCTTGGTTTGTTATGAAAATGAGGTATCTGAACTTAAGCTGTTATATCTTTTCCTCTCTGATCAAGAGCCAAATCCTAGGGTGCAAGCACAGATTTTAAGTAAATACTTTAAATGCTGTATTTGCATCATGTGGTTCCAAGCTTTACAAAAGTGATGCAGGGTTGCCCGTTACTTTTTCATATGCTAGAAAGTTATGTGTAAGTTTGTATGTTATAGGATAAAAATGGATTGACCTTAAAAGGAGAGAGTAGCAGAGTTAGGAGCAGAACTGAAGTCTTCCATTTTTCAATGCCATAGTCAGTTGACTACGTTTTTTTATAGAGATATTATGCAGAATATTTTGGGTTGGAGACAAGAGGTAAGACATTCATTGTTGGGAGTCACGAGGCACGTAGCTGCTTCAAGGTTCTTCAGGGATAAACAGAAGATCTGTTTTACTATAGGCAGTACCTGAATTAACTAAAGCTATGTGGTTGAGTAAATCTGCAGATGAAATCTAGACAAAATAACAAAAATAAAAGGCAAAGAAATATGTCTCAAATTTGTTTCGTTAAGCATTAATCTTCAAATATAGACTACTGGACTATTTTTATTTTTTTTTAGTCTAAATGTACAAATCAACACCCTAAAATCAACTTTATGCAGAAGGCTTAACAGAGAAATTCATCCTGATGTAATAAGCACAGCTCCATTGAGATCAATGGTGATATTTAAGCTAAGGGTAGGACTCAGCTTTCTAATTTGCCAGCAGCATATGAAATGATCATTTATGCTGGCACTCCAGTGAGATATGAATTGGAAGACAAATACAAAAATTACAAAGCAAAGCTTAGTTCCCAGTTGAAAGGCGGTGCATTTAGTTTGCTTTGCAGTTTGGTTGCATTCCTATACACACACTGAATCATATTTAAAAGAGGTCAAAGTTAGCTGTTTCTTTGTGTGGCTCTCTGTTTGCTGGTTTCTTGGTTTCCTCTGGAAAGCATGCTTTCTTTTGTCCCCAGAAGACCCCTTTCGTTGATAGGCTTTGATTTATTTTCTCTGTTCTTTTAGCCCTCTGTAAGTCTGATTCCCCTGTGCCCTTGATTATCTGTAGACACTGATTATGAAATGATTTATCTCTGGTACAGGTAAATGGATGTGTATTACTTGCAACTTATATGGCTGGAAATGAAGTAATAGTAACAAAAGAATACATGAATAACTAGATGAAGGCCAGTTTGATGATTATATGGTCTTTCACACAGACCTTTGTATAAGTGTACAGTGAACATAACATCTGTATGTTGCAAAATCTGTACTTGAAATTAATTGGTGCTTTCCCTGGATCTGTGTTTCTCTCAGGGCAGATATCAGTGGATGGATTTATGCGGTATCTGAGTGGAGAAGAAAATGGCGTTGTTCCACCTGAGAAACTGGATTTAAATGAAGATATGTCTCAACCACTGTCACACTATTTCATCAGTTCCTCACACAATACCTACCTCACAGGTACAGTGTTGGAGAGATCTGATTTCTTACCTTAAAAAAATTCATAGCATATTTGCAGAGATAACTGTAAAATATACTAAAAGCATCAACAGTAAATGATGATGGAGCTTAGTCTTCAGGGGAGCAAGGGTAGCACTTGATTGTTGTTGTAGCTGCTACACACATACATCAAATATACTTTTATTAATAGGTGAGCAGCAGTTGTGTTATTCAGATAAGGTCTGGTCTGAAGCCCAGTGAAGTCCTTGGAAAGTTTCCCTCAACTTAGATATGATTCCAGATTAAGGACCTTATTTGGGGAGGAGAGGGAACAATGTACTTTTTATGACAACCAAGGATAGCCAAACGAGTATGCAAAGCAGAATATGGGAAACATCTCTGTATCTAATAAGTTTGCCCCTAAACATTAAATCTGACAGTTTGTTGAGCTCCATGAAATTTGCTTTGATTCAGAGATTAGAAAGGTTCCAATATGGCACATAGCTTTCTGACAGTTCATTCATATCTGCAAGGAATGGAAATCTGGTCTCTGACTGTATCTAATGTCTGAGCTGAAAGTTTTAGGTGCTATCATGTTTTTAAAAAGGTTGAGCACCCAGAAGCTCCTGTTAATTTGAATTAGAGTTAATGAGTCTGAACTGTATTGGTTGCACAGCAAAGTCAACAGTGCTTTAAGATTCTGAAAAAACTAAGGCAGTTCAGGAATCCAACTTTTGGCAGTAATTTTCTAGTCTAGGATGCTGTTAACTTTTGAGAAAATAATTGTAAATTTACTATTTTAATTTAGGTTATGTAGGAACAAACGTTTTAGACAAGCAGATGTGCACAGGGAGTTCTCTCCTATTTGATTTGATGTTTGCTTTGTCTTGTCATGATTGATGATAACTTAGTATTATGTTAAAAGACAAAAAGAAGTAATGCTACAGTATGTGCTAAAAATGTGGCTCATGGATAACATAGACTTTTTAATGTTATTAACAGACTTGCCTTAACTGCCCAAGTTCTTCAGAATGCCAGTATGCCAAAACATAAACCAAACCATGCAGTGGTGATGCCCAGTTTAAACAGACCATGTGGTGGTTACTTTCATCTGTTTTGTGTTTGTTATAGCACTTTCTACAGCACCTTCTAGTGCTTTCATAAAGCAAATGAACTGTCATTGTTTCCATTAGACATCATTTTTCAGAGGTTCATATCTTGGCTGTAAAATGTGTTTTGTGCTAAAACTTGTCATATAAGTATTCAGATTGACAGCTCTTTTGTTTCTCTGAATTAAAAGAAATGAAAATCAGTGTGGCCACTTCTAAGTTATTATTCCAATATGCAGAAATTTATGCACTTTGGAAGAGTGCAGACATGTCCAAAGGAAAAGTGGTTTTTAATTATGATATTTTACAGGCCTCTTACCTCCAGTATGGACTTTGCTCAGTCAGTGAGGATTAGGACTCACTTAAGCCAAATGCTGTAGCTTTATACAGATTTCTGGAAGAAAACAGTAAAGCTGTTGTACAAATGTGGGAAGCATAGGCCCACAGGGAGGACAGACGGTGCAGTTTAAAGTTGGTCTCAAGAGATAAAGTACTCCTCTCCCCTCTACCAGCATGAATTAATAGCCGTTACCATACCACAGATTTTTATCAGGGCTGATCAGGACAGTCATGTTCTAAAAGTCTAGAAGCACAGAAGCCAAAGAACAAAGAATCAAGGATGGGAATTCATGATTAGTCCAACCTATTCTAAATGTTTTAATTGCACCACAAGTGACCTAACATACTTAATTACTTTAGGAGAAAGAAAGTTTACCTTACTTTACAAATTCGCTTTGACTTGTATGTGAAAGTCTGCAAATCATCTCAGATTGCATCTACAGGTTTCTTTGTCTGCATTTCTAAATAATTTCAGAAGCTACATTTGGAATTATGATCCTCAGTCTTAAGGTAACATAAAATTCCTGGCTTAGTAAATTGGGGGGAGTAAATCAGAGTAAACTCGGGAATAGTGCAAAGTAAGTTTGAATCTCTTTCAAATTCCATTTCAGAGTGTGTACTTTCACATTTACAGGCACAAAACACATGCCCTTCCCTTTTAGTGAGTTCATTATGTTCAGTAAATGTGTGGCAGCTGGCCAACAATGGGATTAATGGTTTGATTTTTATCTGCATATTACAAAGACTGACAGCCTTAGATTTTGCTTTGAGGCTAGACCAGATACAGCAATCACATTGCTATTTGCTTTCTTCCAACAAGGACTTAGTAAAATTAATAAAATTAATGCTGGCAAACTGTTCTTTTTCCCAGGAAGATTTCGAAGGGTCTGCTCAAGTGCTCATGGCTTTGGAAGGGAAGCTTCAGTAGCACCTCTGCCCTCAGTGGAGCTGTGAAATAGTAACTAGTCATGTAATAATTATTAGGACAATAAGAAAACCATTCAGTCTAGCAATACTTTATGATTACTGTGCTTAATGCCCTACCAATTATCTCTCCCTTTGTTAGTTTTTTAAACCCAGAAAAAGCATGCACAAAGAAACAACATTATAACATAAAAAGAAACATGTGCATACTCTGAATTTATTTTTAATTATGCTGATCATTTTCCTAGCCTTTAGTAGAAACCCTTGGCAGTACATCAAGTCCTGATTATTTATTTAGAAGTGTTACAGCTTTCTTTTTCTTAGGGAAATGTAATTTTTAAGAACAAAGGTAAAAATCCATGAAGAAAGAAGTGATTTATAGTGAATCTAGGCTAGCTTAAAGAAATGTCATCTTTTGGAAACTTTTTTTTACTGTCTCTCATCTTTTTTCTCACTGGTATCATATTTATTTATTTACTCCTTTGAACCCTTAATGTGTAACCCTGCTTTTTTCTGGTTTCTCAGCAGTCTCACCTCAGGTTACTGCTGTTGTCACAGTGGGGAGTGACTTTGCAACATTTCCCTCAGCAGCACCCAAAGTCAAAGACAAATGATTACCTGTCATTATCAGCATTGCACACTTTGATGGCTATGCAACTTGCTGTTGTATATGTGAAATGCAAAATATGATAATCATAAGGCTTTAACATATGTTTTGTCTTTGGCTAAAAGGAAAAATAACAGCAGCAGTAAGCTGCAGAGCTATCAGTTTAGCGTGCACAGACAAAGTGGGACTATCCCATTCATCCTCAGCATCTGCTTCCTTGCTTACAGTCCAGTACTTCCAGTTGTTTCTAGAAAAATGTCTCATGAGGGGCATGTTCTCTTCTTCTTTATTGCTGCTGTGGCCTCTCCTCTACTGTCCTCCAGCTTTTCTGTTCTCAGTGATTCATAAGTCCTAACTGTTCTTGCTTATTATCTGCATTCAACACTTCCTTGAAACCTTCTTCACCTTCAAAGCCTCCAAAACAGTATCTTCACAGTTTCCAAGATGACAGCACCATATGGAAGGGAAGGAAAGCTGGGTACTGCCTGCTCTGAGCATAAGTTTGTCATACCATCAAGAGCAGTTTTTGGCTGGCTGCTGTGTTGAGCTCAGGTGATCGGCGGATGAGACCCAAGGCTCTACTCTCTTCCAGCCCCACCATGTCCTTCCTGGTGGACTAGAGGGTAGGAAACCTCAGGGAGCTCCTGCAGCAGAGACGAGCTGAGCTGAGGAGGAGCCATAGCTGTCCTCCCGCCAGCAGACCCAGCTAATCCTGTCCAGCAGTGTTAAGACAGATAAAGGAGGTTCCTCCTGGCACTGGGGTCACAGTTTATCTTAGCACGAGGGCTAACAGGTGAAAAGAAGGAGTAGTGGTTGTTGTGCAGCTCTTCCATCCATCAGCAGTTTATGGGGGTATTTTTGACCTTCCAGCTGTCATTATTTCTCGTGATTCCCCTTCAGAATATCATAAAACCTTGTGTAATACTGAGGAAAATGTCTCACAGGAAGGAAGCTACAGACCACTATCTAGGCCCGGTGGCCTGTTCAGTGCGACCATGGAAGTTACTTCCAGTTATATCATTGAATTGACTATAACCATTTAAAAAAAAAAAAAAAAGGCAGCAGAGGGAAAGCTGTTGTTGCTTCACAAAGTGGAAGATAGTCTGTGTGGAATGTCTTAGATGGAACTTTCTGAGATACCAGTTATGTGCCCTGCTCTCAAAAAAAATCCTATATATAAAAAATAGCTTCAGTAAGATGGTGATTCCCATCTGCCTGACTCTCTTGCATGTTTCTCTGAGGCAGTTTGGCTTTTGTGAGAAGATGACTGCTCAGTTAAGCAGACTCTGAGTAAAAAATCCTTGAGTCTCCTGCTCTGTCATGTTTTTACATGACTGCTCTAATTTTGACAGCTGAGCGTTCATACTAGCACTGTTAAACCTCAGTTTATTTTTTTGTTGTCCTAAGCAGTACCTGCCCTCCCTTACCAGCTTTACCCATGGAATTCCCTCTTTCTTAAGCCATACTCTAAGTGAGGGAATTTCTACTTTTAAAAGTGAGTGGAAACCTTGTAAAAGGGAGAGGAAAAAAAACATATAACTTGTGTCCTTAAGGCAAAATTAATTATTCTAATACAGATCAGCAACTGACACCAAAATTTCTAAAGGAAGCTTGCCTCCAGTAGCAGCAGAGGTGAACATAAAGAGTTTAAAAAAAATATTGTTTGGTCTGATCTGAGATAACTGGAGTCTCAAGAAGGAGAAGAAAAGTCAAGATCATGAAAGTGTTTTGTTTCCTTTAAGTAGTATTTCATTCACTACTGCTCAGTGAGTTTTCAAGATCCTCTGCGCCTTCTCTTATTTGCCTCTTTAGGCCAACTAGTTGAAGCATATTGAAAAAAGAGACATGTTAGTTGAAGCATATTGAAATAAGAGATCTGTTATTTTCTAAACCCCCCTCTTTAAGGAGGATAGAACTGTGCCGAGGATTGGGTAACCTCTCTGACTCCAGTAGCAGCATTTGAAGATCTTCAGATAGCTGAAATCTGTAAGAGAAAGATACGGAGAGCCAGCAACAGGGGAAGGGCTCTGTAAGTACGTCCCAGTGGGTCCCACTCCCTCACTGCAGTTGGAGAGGTTCAGCTGGTCATGCAGTATGTCTTTCTCGAGTGGGTCCCACAGCTAGGATGAGGGTTACCCCATGCACCCCGAGCCAGAGAGTGTCTGTCACATAGCCTGGCTGCAGCGTGGGAGCTGCCTGGGCACTGCTAGCAGCTGAGCAAAAATGCAGACTCAGAGGCTGGCCAGTCCCAGGCCTCCTGGCGTACGCAAGTGTTGCATCTTCTGCTTGGGTAGGCCTGAATCAATACTGACAGCAAATGTATTCCTGCTGCTGGCTGGAGCAAGCCTGACTGCATGTCCTGCTTTGGTCCAATGTAAAGTGTTAAAAATAACAGCCATAGGTTGATAGCCTTATTTTGACTTACATACAAGCAGTACCAGAATATGTCACAGTGGGCGGTCTAATTCACTTGTCCTGTGTGTGGCAAAATAGCTCAGAAGGAAATTAAATTCAGATAAATGTACCATGTCTAGAAAAAACAGCTGCCAACACCTTCTGTTGCTTCTGGAGTCAAGACCCAGACTCCCAGCAGTATGGGGCTCTGAGTTTGCACACTGCAAACTACAACATCCAGAGCACTGATTGCTTTTCCAGGACTTGCCTGAAGAGACAAGGTTTAAACAACTCATGTTTGTGCATGGCAAAGGGAGTATACAGGGACGTCTTCATGCCGGGATAAGGTGGTGCCATGGGTGGTCGAGGGGGCAGAAGCAGCCTCTGTTTCTGGAGTAGTGAAGAGTCAGGTGACTCCAAATACCCAGATCCAAATATCCCCCCATTTGGGGAGGATATGTATCTTAAAATGATAACCAACTTTTAAGCCCATTTATTGCAAAAAACTTTCACTTGGAAAAACAGTGATGAGTGAACCCATCAAGGATGCACTTGCTGAGAAATGAGCTGCTTAAAGTTATAGAAGTGTGGAACTGATCTGTATGGGGAAACATGGGTCATATCCTCAGCTTATATCAATTAGGACAGGCTCATTTTGCTTAGTGTCCTGTTAGGTATGATTTGGCTGATTATATTTTTTAGAACAGTGAGTTTTTGTCGAAATCTGTTTCTCCTTATCCAATATAGGGTGATGGGGTACAAATATTCTGGTATTACTGTAGATGCTGCATGTATTATAGAAGGGAATACATAATGCTTTCAATTTCTAGTATTAAAAAATTGATCAGTACTCAGGATATTAAAAATATCATACTGTAAGTATTCCCTTTAGTGTCTGTGTTAGCACATTTTAGAATGCATCTGTTAAAGGAATAGTTTGGAATAAATGCAAATAGATACTCACACAACAGAAATTTATAAATAATATATGCAAAAAACATTTGAGGGAACATTCCTAATATTCCATATTTCAGAAAAATATGCTATTGAGACTATTAAAACATTTGCTAGCATTTTGCACTCTGATTAGGACTCTTTCTGAAGATTGAATGTTTTGAGGTTGAATATCCTCTTATCCTTAGCAGGAATTCTTCCAAAACATCTGAGCCTTATTAATAAAGTAGTGTGGGGAAGTGTCATATGGCAAGCGATGCATGTCATGATTTACTTAAGCACTTTTGAAGGTTAAGGATCTTGTAGTCCAAAACACTTAGCAATAATAACGGCTGGTAGTCTCTCAGGAAGTATAGCAGAATTTGTTAATAATAAAAATAGTTTGTTAATCCAAATTCAGTAGGCTTTGAGGGAAAAGAAGGACAACATGAAAACAGTTTTCTAAGTGAATGTAGTTTTTTAGGCAGCAGAGTTCAGCAGATCCATATACTGAGAGCCGAGTTTTCATAAGCAGATGCTTAGAGGTGAGTGCACAGAAATGTGTGCTATTGTACCCTGACCCATGCTCATGCTTGTTTGCAACTGCAAAGAAAAAGAGCCGGTGCTTATCCCAGACATTGGGATTGCACCAAAAAGGCTTTTGTGTGAGTAAAGATAATCTGCCATAATGAAAGGGGAAACACAGGAAAAAATTAAGTAAAAAAAGAGACACGTTTTCACTTTGCTGACTCTGGGTTTTCAGAACCTTCCAGCACTGTCCAAATTCTTCTGTTATTAAGATGTATTTCCCATTGGTTCCAGCAGGAGCTGAGAAATCTTATGGATTTCAACAGGACTAATGTTAATGCCTTGTGGAGTATTTAATGATTGCTCCAGCTCATGTATCAGACACAAACACTAAACAGGAATTTTCAAATAAAAAGGGTTTTCTGTTACAGTCTTTAGTGGAAGGTAAAAACACAGAGAAAGCAGACAATGCTATTTTGTGAAGCAAACTAAAACATGTAGTTCCCAGCATAAAACCCTAAACACAGAACCACAGAGACAATAAAATGAGTATTAGAGTAATCTGCATTATATTATATGCCAGTCTCGATGAAGTATTTAGATGTCCCCCATCGGTGAAGAATCTTTAGTGTAAATGAACTCACTGCCACCTTAAAAAGCAAGTGAATTCCTTTCAAGAAATCCAGCAAGGTCTTCTCAGGAAGGCTGCTAGAAAGCGGGAAACTGCATCTATTTTCTTCACATCTAAAACAAGCACTAAGCCTTTCTTCCATTATCTTTACCTGTCTGCTGCAAGAAATTTGTATCCATATGACTGGAGTCAAACCTGTTACAGCAGATGAAGACACTCTGGCTGCATATCCTTCCCTGAATACAATTGGATTTCTTTCTTGTGTTTTTGGGGGTTTGCTTTGGGGGGGGGGGGGGGGGGGGAGAGTTTAATACTTCCTGAGTTTGGGAAAAGCTGAGTTTTCCTTGTTTATTTTTAGATTCATGTTATGGCCTTGTTGGAAACTGGTAGTTTAATTAAATTTCTCCCTACATAATGCAGTATCACATCAGGAAATTTAACTGACCAGCTCAGTGCGATGATTAGCGTATTAAATATTGATTTGAGACCTAGTAATGGTACCATTAGTGACTGTGCAGGAGGTTTGTTTTATCTTGTATTAAACTGCATTGCTTGTTATGAGAAAATGTGATCTTGCTGTCCTGAGTCACCTCTGAATTTCACATTGCTTGTCAAAGGATAACAAGGTCTTTTAGAGCTAAGCCATTTTATTTTATTTTATTTTATGCATTTGATGCTATCAGAAGTTTTTGAGTTGGCTTCAGTTTTGGTTGTTGATCCTCACTCACAGCAATTTAACCCAAACCTAGAATCCAAACCATGACATTGACTCTGCCTAAGTTATTTCCATTATGATGTTCTGCTTTTTGTATGCCTTGGAGTGTTATTCCTCTCAGCTGAGGGTAAAAGATGCTGTTAACTTTAATTATTATTAGATTATGTCTATTCCCAAGGCCCAAAATGACTTTCCTTTTTTCATGTTCTTGTGCTGTCACAGCTGGACAGCTGGCTGGTAACTCATCAGTGGAGATGTATCGGCAAGTGCTTTTGTCAGGCTGCCGCTGTGTGGAGCTGGACTGCTGGAAAGGACGAACAGCTGAAGAAGAGCCAGTCATTACACATGGATTCACTATGACAACTGAAATATCCTTCAAGGTACAGCAACACAGCACACAGGTGTAGCTGGCTTCAGCTGGGGCAGTTTCTTTCATGTAAAATGCATCACAAATACTTTGCTAGAACATTACTGCGTAGGTGGTAGGGAAGAGAAATGTGAGGGCAAAAAGATGTTTTAGGAGGAGATTTCAGAGCATGTGCAGAATCATTGGAAGAGTTGCAGTATTTGGACCTTGCACAGGAACAGGTTCTTGGTCATCATGGCAGTTGAAAGAAAAGGGATTATATGGTGTCATAGCCTGTGCCATCTGAGGCCTGGGCTCAGTGCCCAGGTCCATACTTCTGTGCATGTCCCTGCAGCACATCTCACAGGGAGAGAAACGGGTAGACCACAGTCAGGGCTGAAAGACCAGGTGTTGCCACCACAACTGGTTTTACACAGTGTAAAATGGGTCTATGGATGCGTCTGGAGCCAGAAGGATGGGGAAGAAGGACTGGTTTGTGTTACAGCTCCATAGCGTGCGGCAGGGAGGAGAGCTGAGATGAAGGCTGCAAGAATTTGAACAGCGATAAGCAATGCGTCAATATACTCTTTTTCTCTTCTCTGCCTGGTAAGTGGGAGTGGGAGACACAAGTGCTGAACTGAAGCAGAAAACAGCAGCTATCATGGAAATCTCTGCAATTTGCAAGCCTTTAAATTCCTATGAGCAGAGAATAGGCTACTCATGCCCAGATGGGCAGGTCCCATCTACAGGGTCCAGACACTCAGCATTATATTCACAATTAAAAAAATTGATAACAGTGTGTGCAGTGTTACTCTTATCCCTGATACTTGGTATCAGATCTGAAGCACTGGAGGATGAAAAAGAAAAATTAGTGTCTTTGGAGATTGTGAGGGGATATTTGTGCCATTTAGACCTTAAACATATCAGCCATATTACTGAATTTCATCTTCCGTTTCCTTTTTTGATAATAAAAGGTAGATACTATACCCTTAGCAATAACCTTAAGTTGTTATCTTCTTGGAATTCTTAAAGATGGTTTTGATCCAAGGCGTTAAGAGGAGCAGGATGGAGGTGTTTCTCTATAGTATTAAGATCGGTAGTCAGCACAGCTTATAATGATACATCAGGATATCATTTTTGAAGTGTGAAGAAATAATTCTTGTTTATCTGAGACACTAACTTACCACAGAAATGCATTTCTGGACTTACCTGTGTGCAAGAAAATGTGGAAAAATGTTCACTACTGAATTTGATTATATTACAGGTGTTAGGTGTGGCTTCTCTACTAGCTACAGCATGAATTGTTGGGTTTGGGGTTTTTTTGCCTTCTAGTGCCTTTCTTTAGGAAAAAAAGCAAACAATACTGCCACACAGACAAAACACCAAGTTTCACTTACACCAGAACACTCCTTTGTTTTTTCAGTTTGTTTTGTCTAACTCTTCACTGATGAGTTAATCACAGGAAAACGTAAAACAACGTTCTTGCACGTTTGTTGTTAACTTTTCAGTTATGTTTATATGAAGCCAATTATGTTTGTAGGCATAGAGTTTGATTACTGGAAGTCCTTTAATTAAGGAAGATGGCTCAACTCCTTTGGTCATGAGCAGGAATTTAAAACAAAGTTAATCTGATTCTTAAAAGGATCATTAGCAGAAATGAGGATTATCCCTGGTTATTTACATGTTCAACCCTAGGCATTGTGTTGACAGGAGAGATAATGGAAGGTATTTTAAACCTACTAAGGAATATTTCATCTGTCACTTCAGGGCAAGTATTTTTTCTCCACACAGAAGGTAAAACGTAAAAATGTATTGACTGCTGGTTTCTTTTCAACACTCAAAGTGTACTGCTCGGCTGAGGAGGAGCAAAATGGTAGTGAAATAATGTGTCAGAAGTGTGTGAATCAATTCAGAGTGATCACTGGGTCTTGAACACTGAATCATTTATCAGCTCACACTTTCGGCATGACCACGGCACATAATGCTTCTGTTCAGTCTGTCAGTTTTCCCTGCCTCAGATAGGCTTTCTGAGGTGTGGAGACAGAAGCAATATATACTCCCCATCATCATGTTGCTGGAGGTTTTGTGGGTTTTTTGTTTGATTGGTTTTTACCTTGCTTCATGACATACAGAAATCAGTAAGGTTTTTCTCAGCTGCAGATTGTGAGCTATTGCCAGGGTGAGATTTTATAGGGAACCAACAATATTTTTCATGCCATAATCAGGAATCTGTGCGTGTGTACTTTATATATACCTTGAAGACCTGTTTCAGGTGAGTCATTCTACAGCTGGAGTAAAGTATGCAACTTACCATGGTGTTCCTCTCTGACCATAGAGAATTTGCATTTACATTTGAATGCAGTGCAAGACTGAATCAGCAGCATATCTGTTTCTCCACTGAACCCATGCCTGAGCTTCTCATCCTCAGATTTCATCTGTGTAATCCTGATTTTACTCTTTCAGGTTATTTCCCCATTCATGATGGGTTTCATCCCTTCTTGCAGTTGAGAGGGCAGTTGAAAATAAATTTATGGATTTATTGCGTAGCTTGAGCACTGTGTAGGAGCAAGAAGGGCCTCAAGACTGCTTTTAGCAGTACCTCCTATATCCAGCCTCAAGTGTTCTTAAGCCCTGCATGATGCTCCATAACCACGGGGAGGGTGCAGGTGGGTGGAGACCAAGCCAGCGCTAATGATCTGGGTGGAGAGCATCAAGATGGGAGGACTCAATATTTGCAACCCAATTCTCAGCACTGCTGTTCCCTTGTAATGGCAAAATTGCCTTAGATACTTTTGAGAATCCCACCGGTTCTGAACAGCATTAGGGTGGTACCAGCACTTAGTGATTTACTGGAGCTGGAAAGAAAGTGTGCAGCAGGAATCACTCCATTGTGCGTTCCCCCATGGGAGAACCGCTGCTGTGAAACTGCAGCTTCCTACCTGCTTTCACCCAGCCTTCTGCACCGTTTATTATTCTTCCAATAAATGCTTTGCCTATCTGCTTTCTTTAAAGACTAGAAGTGGTCTTAGTTGAAGTATATGAATGGTTAGTGATACATGAAGCATTTAAATATTTGGTGATTGCAGTTTAGTAAATATAGTCATTCACCACCTGTGTGTGCTGAGAGCAGTAGTTTCTCATCTTATAAGAGATACTACAACAATTTGTGCAGGAGCTGTGTTTTTTCTGCTTACATGAAGACTGTAAATTTTGTTTGTATCCTAGCTCATATCAGCAAATCTTGAGATGGATTGTGCTTTGCTTCCAGCTCTGGATTCTGCAACCCAGCATCAGAGGAATGTACCAGAAGCTCAGCTTTCATTTTAGGAAGCGGATTTCTTGCTGTTACACTTCTCAACTGAGCTTTTAAAAGTACAGAAAATGAACAAAAGGAATCCCCAGAGGAGGCTTGTTTAAAATAAATAAATCTTTTAGTTTTTAGTCATCCTTGTGATTTGGGAGGGAGCAGGCTTTACAGGTTCTTACAAACTCCAGAGCTTGACATCACTACATATGGAAAGTCTTCAGTGTTTTATAAGTTCTTTTGTAAAAACAATTGTGTTCCAATTGTTACAGAGTCACACCAATAGAGAAACATTGACTGATTTGTAACAGTGAGTGCATTACTGTATTATGCACCCCACTAAAATTAGTGTTATCAAATGATTTCTCTACTAGATTTACAGTTACCATTTTCCATCAGAGCTGAAAGGAAACAGTTTCAGTTTCTGAGCCCTCTGTTTGATGATTACTACACCGCCAACTGTTGTAACTGAGTAATGTTTTTTCTTTTTTTCTTTCTTTTGCCTTAAAGAGATTTCTGTCATCAAAAAAAGAGGGAACTAAAACTTGTGAGTCAGAGTAACTAAGGATTTTATGGATATGTGATTGTGCTGCTGATGTTTAGAAGACACGCATTTGTCAGAGCATTTTTATTATTATGCAGAATAGTTCATGAAAGTCATAGCCTCAGGCATGGAACAACTCCACACAAAGACCAAGTCTTAAATTTAAACTATTGATTTAGGCAGACATAAGTCATTTCTTGGGAAATGCAGTGCTTGAGGCTCATCAGACATTTTGGAGATTTGATTACAGTTCAGGTTGAAAAATTTGGTTGCTGCAAAACTACATCAGGAGCTTTCTGGGATGTTAAGAATGGAAGGTCTGATTTCAGGCAGTTTGGGCATGATTTCAGACCTCTTTGGGTCTTTTCCGTCTTCAAAGACAAAATGCTGTTTCTTTAGAGACATAAATTTGTAACTGTATGTATTTTGATTCTTTAGGAAGTAATAGAAGCTATTGCTGAATGTGCATTTAAGACATCACCCTTTCCAATCCTCCTTTCCTTTGAAAATCATGTGGATTCGTAAGTAATTACCATGTTTTCCTGTATGTTTCCTGTTACATTTTTTTGTAAGGTCTGAGCACAGAATTATGTATGCACTTGTGGCAGTTTTATTATATGACATGATCAACGGCTCTTACCCCGCAAAAACTTGTATTGGCTTAAGTAACCAAGTTGATCAGAATGAATCAGTCATGTTCTTAAAAAAACCTTCCTGAATTAAAACCTTTTGTATGAAAGAGAAAGTTTGAATAAATGTGAGACAAATTGCGTTAGCTTTACAGTCTTGGTATGTCCTGCTGGAATGTAGTGGTACTTCAAAGAAAAAGAAACAATATTTCACCTGCTTATGACCCTATTCTGTGCTATAAGCATTTTCAGTACACAGAATTTGGTCTGTTTCTCATGTGCTGGAAGTAAAGGCCAGAACCATAGACTAGCTAGGATTGTGAAACAGGTGGTATGGATGGCCAGGAACTGTTTCTTTTCTACCAAAAAATACCAGTTTACCTAAGCTGTTTTCTCTTTGGTTTTTTTTCAGTTACAAAGAAAGGACAATTTTTCTGTCTAAGAAAAGAAAAAATAAGTGAGAACACTTCTAAATTTGTCCCAGTGATCTATCTTCTATTATTATTATTATTATTATTATTTTAGTTTTGATTCTTCTTTTTTAAAGTTTGACATTAACTTTGGGTTTGAATGTAGAGACCACATGGTTCAAAGTGGGGTGACACTGACACATAACATGTGCCTTAACCTCAATTGCCTTTTCGCCTTTTGTTTTCTGCTGTGAAAACATTTTGAATGCTTGTGGGGCCAGTTTGGACTGAGAAACTTTTTTTTAATGTGAAGTAAAAAGTAATCTTTGGGGCAGCTATGAATGATTTAATACAAATCAGAAAAAATGTTGGCACTTTTGCTTCTTAAAGAGGAAAAGGGTGAGGGCTAACTGCTTTTCCATTGTTTTAGGAAGAACATTCATGTCCTAAGGGAAGGAACTGGTAGAAGAAGCTATGTAAGAATGTTTTTAAGAACAGATGTGACAATACTGATCAAAAATTATGTCGGTGGAAAAATCTAAAATCTGAGAGCTGACCAACACTACCTGTATGTCTTACAGTATAAGTTTACACTACCTTTTTTGGACAATTATGTGCTTGCTCTGCACACATTTAAAGGCCACATGGTTATGATTCAAACAGCTAGCTGTTAAATCCTGCTTAGTTAGTTCTGTCTTCCTCTGAAAGACCACACAGATACTGCATTTAATTTCCTTCTCTAATTGGTCCCTTCTGGTTTTTTTGGTGTAAGTTATATCACTTTGGACTTGCTTGTGCTCACCTAGTGCTGTAGGTTTTAACTTGCAATGCTTTTCTCAGTGCTTCCAAATGCAACTTCTGGTCTTTAGAAAAGATCTCAACCATCATTCTTCAATGTATTATATTTTGTATTCATTCTTCTGTTTTTGTTAAAATATACATTCACTGCATTACTATAAGGCAGAGAAAAAGCAACGTCCAGTTTATTTTAACCAGAAGGGTTACATTTTTCTTCCTTTAAAGTCATTAAGACTTAAATCTTCAACTATTCCAGGGAGATCTGTTCTATTTTAGGGAAGTAAAGAAGTAAATACTTGTGTAATATAAACTCCTGTCAGATATAAGTTACATACAAAACTGACTTTAAAACTGTAAGATGAAACATTGTCAAAACTAAAGGTGATGTGATACTGCAGGAACATGTCAAAAAGGGAACAGTTACTTACTGCTGCATTACTCCAATCTTTAGAATTTGCCCCGCAGAAACCATTGAACCTTTCTCTTCAGAAAACTCCAGTCATGGAATAATGAATTATCCCTAAGCGTATTATTTGATGTCCTTTTCCATGCATTGCTATGACATAGGTTTTTAGCAAAGCAAGTCTGCGAAAACAGTATCAAGTATTTTCTCTTTCTGAGGCTTTATTGCTATTTATTATTTTTTACTGCAGTAAATCATCATACTTAATGAGTATGATTTCTAATTTTGCTTTGGCTGAAAATAATTTCTAGTTATTTTACCAACTGCTACAATTATCTCTTCATTTCTTCACTAGTTGCTAGAGAAATCTGCAATTAGTCATGCCACTCACAGAAACCTTCACCTAATTTCATGAAATGCTCCTTTTGTCTTTTCATTTACTTGGAATGTTGTTTTTCTCCTGGATCTTAAAAGATGGGCTTTGCCCTGAGTATTAACAAAAAATGCTAAGTGTTTTTATAGAATTGCTGTCAAACAAATCTTCTGACATCAGTTTCTACTTTTGGGTGACCAAATTTTTCTTCTGACTTTCAACTTAGAAGAATCAGTATTCATGTATGAAATGCTGGTCCCATACAAAGCAGTGGAAATTTTGGCATTGGCTTAAATAGAAATACGGTTTTAGCTTGTGTTCTCTATTCATGACTTTTAAACAGACTGCGATTATCAGAGGTAAATAAGTTTTACATCACCACCATACATGTGACAATGTTAATTACCACTGGACTTAAAATGCCATTTTTCTTCCTTCTGGTTTATGTTCATGAGAATATTTTTAACACTTTTTGTCCACCTAGGGAACAAATCACTTGTTAGCACATAGTGTTAATAATCTCATTTTGCTTTCTTTCAATGTTTTTCCTAGAAGGACTTCTCTCTAATGTCTGTATAGCACGTGAAGAATTTTCATTTCCTTTGCTATAACTCCACTATGTAGTATATTTCTTCTTGCCTGTTTTTATACAATAAAAAGTTTAGAAAAAGGGGCAAGCATATGGATTTTAGAATATATAAAATATTATATATACCATCATTTATATTGAAGTGAAAACATGCACAATGAAAAAAAGACAGTACTGAGAAAAGATGTGGTTCTATCAAAAAAATTGAAAAGTGCCTTGAAAACATTGAAAAGACCTCAAGAAGACCTTGACGTTTGAAATTGGGCTTGCAAGAAGATAAGCAATCTGCAAATCTGAAAGCAGACACTCTATAATTAGAACTGTACTGATGATATAGCAAAAAGGTTAAGTGATCCTTGAGCAGTATCCATGTAAGATTGCTTCCAAGATTAAATTTAATTACAGTTATTCATATTGCTGGTTTCTTGCTGGAATTGTGATTTCAAATATTAACAGGATTTTTATCACTTTTTCTTCCTACACTTTATTTCAGAATCTTCTGGGAAGTGTCTGTGTCTTTGTCTTATGCAGAAGAAGGATCTCTGTAGAAGTGATGATAATATATTGTTAGGAGCAGTAGTCATGCAGTAGTGCCAAAGAGCCTCTGTGATTGACTTTCATAATAGGCATAATACAAACACAGTAAAACAAAGTACAAGCAGTACAATAATAGTAATGAAAACATTTCTTAATATTCTTTGTATTTCCATATCTCCAGGTATCATGTTCCCACTTTATCTTCCCTTGCCCTGGCACATTTTGGGGGCATATATAATTAGTCTATGTGCTACCCATCCATGTCTGCACAGTGAAAATCATAAGGCGAAGTCAGCTCTTTTCAGGCAATCAATTCTCATTACAATACATGAATGCTGAGAGACTTTCCAATAACAGTAGATGTGGACTGGGAAATACCTGCTTTTTTGTTTCGTAACACAAATGGGGAAATATGTTGATGTAGAAAAGCTGGTATTTCAATCTGTTGCTCTGGTTCATAATTTTTAAAGAAGGGAAAATAAAAAGAAACTGATATTCCAGCTTTTAAACTACTGTAATAGTAATACATAATCTATACTATTACTAATGATCTATCTCTTGAAACTCTACATGTATATATAAAAAAGAGAGAGAGAGAACACAAAAAACTACCACTCAGTTAAATGCTGGTACTCCTAAATATTTTTTATTCCCTCTTAGGAGCGTTTAAAAATAACTGTGCATATAGTCCAGTTCACAAAGACAAGTAATTTTGTAACGTCAAGGTTTTCCTCCTTTGGCCTTTCTACTACTGCAAGATTGGTTTATAGTATTGAAAAACATTAGTTTTTCACATATCTTTCCTTTTCCCTCTTTCTGCCGCTGGGATGCAGTGACATTGGAATGTATACACTAAACAGAAATAGTGTTGCATTACATTTTTCTCTTTTGCAAAAATGAAAGTTCTTACTGTGCTCTCTTTGAGGTAAACATGTAAGTAATCACAGAAGATCAGAAGAATTTGTTCTAGCTGTGGTGATAGTTTGAAATTTATTAGATCTAACTCTTGCATATTTTGGGGGGATTCATATCAAGAGTTGTTTCTGGAGTTGATGTGCCCATTTAAAAATGCTGATGTCACATCTAATTACTACAATTTCAATAATTGTGCTCTTTTGATTCAAGAAGATGTCCTTTGAATTTTCTGGGTTCTAAGAGCATGGGTCTATTCAAAATATACACTGGTGGCAAAGTCGGAAATAAAATTCACTATAATGACCCTAGACTGATAGCAAATACCTAGTCTGCTTGCTTACTAGAGTGAGGTGCCTTTATTTTCCTTCGTAGCTGGCGGTTAGAAATAGCTAACGCACTGTCGTAGCCTGATCTATTCTTCCCGTCACTTCCCTTGTGGGTTCTTAGTTCCACTGCCTTGCTCGTCTTCATCTTAATTTTCCATCCTCAGCTAAAAGTGGCTTTTAGCTTTTTTTTGCAGAATTGGCTGCATGCAAAAGAAAGCATTAATGAAATGCTGTAGTGATTTAAACTGCATGAAGCACTTGCATAGCTTTGTGGAATAATTTAAAGCCTCCTCACAATATATTTTGTCAGTGACTGAGCTAATGACCAGTTCACCCCCTATCTGCTTCAAGGGACATCCAGAATGCTGATCTCAGGGAAATTACCTTTTCTGATTCAAATGCCACCCAGCCTTTATCTCAGCTCTGGTTTGGCCTTGCTGACCCCAGGAAGAGTTGCAGTGCCAGGTGCTCAGCTGGTAGCTAATGACAAACGAGACACAGTGGTGGCTGTACTCTTGGTTTGCAAGAGAAAAATGAGCACTCCTTTTTTCCTATATACCCAGCTCTATTTTGTCATGAAAAATAGCTCCATGGTAACGTAACCGCGAATATCATCCATGTATCTTCCATGATACACAGATCATAATTAACAATAGTTGAGGAAGTTATATTAAGCAATATAAACCTGTCCTTTAATCAACACTTCTCAACAGAGTGTCAAAAAAGGAAACTTTTACAGGTACCTAAGCTCAGATGTTACAGATTTTAAATAGGCACATATTACAAAAATACACAGTTGTCTAAGATTAGAGAGTGACTGTAGCAATGAGCTGCATTTTAAGATGATTTGATAATATTTCCAAGCAGTATAACCTGTCTTCAGTCCTAAAACTCCCATCACTGATATATAGGAATTATTTCATTCTTTGGTTGCACTTTGGGAAAATTGATTATAAGCCGAGTTTACTGAGGTTCAATTTACTTCTAGAGGATGTAGTGAAAACTGCTGAAGTAATTTTCTATGGTAAAATTTGACACTTTACCTGATTTTAAATAAAATTTAAAATTTTTTAAAAAAGGAATCTGACCACATACCCAAACAAGCATAAAATGATCATTGAGTAGCTCCACCTAGCAGCTTGTTATTACATCCAGATCCCCACTAAGACGACTGTCCTGATATTTTGGTCCCAGTTATATACACATAACATGCATGCCGCATGTAATAGTATGCATATAAAAACACTTATTACAGCAATTCTCCAAACTGAGATAATATCTTAGCAGTAGCACAATTACATCTACGCTATGACTTCTGCCAGTGAGGATATGTCAGGGGAAATAATTCTGAGTGAGCTGGTGAGAACAGTGCAAGCTTTTGGTGCAAACCCAGCCCAGGTCTGCAGATGGGTCGTTGCTTTGTTGTGGAGCACAGTGCAGAGGTGCAGCTGCAGCTCCAGGCAGGGCTGCGCCTGAACGGGCTGTCACGCTGCACAGGCACAGCACCCACCTCACATGGGCTGACAAATAGGGTGGGAAAGTGGACTGCGTTTTAACAGAAAATGGGCAGTAAAACTAACTGCATTTTAGAAATCTGCAGTAAAACAAGCTGCTTCTCTACCGGTGCCTATAACTGATGCAGCTTTGCTGGTTTTGAGACCCAAGTAATGTCTTCTGCCCCTTCTTCTGTATGGCTGTGCCTTATGGACATGCTGAGTGAGGCGATAGGTACACTTGGCTTGGGAAATTTAACAGAGACACCTGCACAGGAGACTCCTTTCTGTGTAACTGTTTTGGGTTTTGTGCCCCAGATCAGGTATGACAAAAAGAGAACAATATCCAAATGGGGCTGGGGGGATATGTGTGTGAGAAGAGTGCCAGGCATATGTAGAAAGTAACATAAGGAGGAAAATATTTAAACTTCGAATAAAAATGTTGCCTGAAAGATGCAAATTCACGTAATGGTTATTTCCCTAAAGGTAACAACTGACACCCTCATTTTTTTATTTTCTAAGTGCATGGGGAAATATACCTCAATGTTAAAGTTCAGCTTCACTATTATTCAATTGACTAGTGCCTTTACTTCATGTGTGATCCTTTTGATAAGCTCTATCAGAGGAATGGGAATAATTGCATGATATATCTAGGTCTCTGAAAAATTCACAGCAATTGGATCGGGAAATTATATCTAGTTTAGGGATTTTAGATATTCCATTACTGCTGCCTTCACTCTGTAGCATTAGTAGGACTCATTTCTTTCTTTCTTTTCTCCCCTTTAGCCCTAAACAACAGGCAAAAATGGCAGAGTACTGCAGATTAATATTTGGAGATGCATTGCTTATGGATCCATTGGAAAAATACCCGGTAATATGGTTTGGTATTTATCAGATCACAAAGATCTGTGTGAATTGTTATTTAAGTGTTTCAGTCCTGTGTCATTCTTCATACACGGTCTTTCAAAACAGAGTCTAAAGGAGAGGTTTAAACAACGTGAGCTGTTGGTGACTTAAGCATATAATTTCTGATGCAGAGATTGTTCTGATACAGTGAATTGTAATCTTATAAATGCAATTGATGCTCATAGCTGCCATTTTATAATGTAGGCTTTCATATTTGAACTAATACTTATTTCAGTTATTGCGGTAGACATTTCGTAAAGCATTTTTCTTTTCTTCTTAAGTGCCCTCAGTAGCCCTGTTTCGTTTAATGTTGAGATTACCTCTTGTGCAAAATACATTTCATTTTAACAGGGTTTATAGAGGTTACAAAATTATCTTGCACCATGTGGGCCCTAAGAAATTACCATAAGCTCGTTTCTTTTGTTGTTGTAATAAATTTCTCTTTCTTTTCCTGCAAGCTTGAACCTGGTGTTCCTCTTCCAAGCCCCATGGATTTAATGTATAAAATTCTGGTGAAGAATAAAAAGAAGTCGCATAAGTCTGCAGATGGAAGTGCAAAAAAGAAGCTTTCAGAGCAAGCTTCCAACACGTGCAGTGATACGTCTAGTATGTTTGAACCTTCCTCCCCTGGAGCAGGTATGAATTGAATCTACAAATATATTTCTCCCTAAAACCCAAATGCTTAATTATAGCTATCATTCAGTCCATTTACATTGCTCTAGCAAGGTAAAGGTACACCAGTGTGGGCCTTACTCCGTAGGAAACAACGCTAAGTGTCATTGATCCAGGAGTCTGTGAAGGCTCATGGCTGAGGAATCACTTACAGAGTGACCGAAAGCTCAGTGGTGTGTAATAACATTTATCTGCACTGCTTAGGAAGTAGAGCAAGCTGCCAAGTCCTCCACCCTTGGGTGCCTTTTCTATGTGCCCAAGCCTGATACCAAATATAAATGTTTTCTGATTTTTGTTGCCTCAGAGATGTACCTACCATTTGGTGCCCTTTCGGACTTAACCCATTGCACAGGAGAACTGCAGTGGTTCTGTAGTGTCTTAAGATTTAGGGTAACTGTGAATGAGATATCTGTTCCTTGGGCAGGCAAGGCTTAACCCTCTGTTGTCTTGCATTAGTTGGGAACGCATCACAGACCTCTGTGCAAAGTGCTATAAAATGTTCTTCTGTTCCAGAGATAGAAACAGGCAAAAGTATTACTGCAAACAAATATTTGTTACCACCAGGAATTGTAGGGAATGTAGCCAATGGAAAGCAGTGTATTACATTTGACTTGTTCATTATTAGCAGAATTTTTAAAATCAGAAATGAAATAGAAAAGTTACTATAATTTAATGATCTGCAGGGGACCATTGTGAATGTTGGTATGCAAAAATTAGTAAGAGATGGTCTTTGTTCTGAAGAGCTTGAAACCTAACTAGAAAAGACAGAAGTGCAGAGAAAAAGATAAAAGTACGGATTTGCTCTAAGCCACAGGAGCAGATTAGCAGCAGGACAAACAACAAAATCTGTATATACTGATTCCCAGCCCAATTTCTGTTCCCTGCACTAGAATTTCTTCTTCCTTGTAAGACTGAAATTTTGGATTGCTAAAAGCATAGACATTTATTCCCCAGTAGTAGAATACTTATAGAGCAAATTGAAAGCTTTACTGGAATATAAGTTCATTACCATTTGCCATTAAAAAACTTTTTTCCATTGTTTGTAATTTTTTCTAAACTGATTAATTGAGCTGAAATTTTTCATGCTGGCAGTTTGCCTCAAGCTGAATAAAGAAAAAAGAATCCTGCTGTATTGGTGGATAACACTGTTTATCCTATTAGAAGCAAAGAAAGATTTTTCAACTATTGTGTTAAGAAACTTTGAAAAGGGCATGCTTTGGAGTAGGGCTTGGATTTCAAAGGAAGATTCATCCTGGTGTCAGGAGTGATTTAATACTGTTTTCTTGATTTGCTTTAGTCAAAACCCAAGCAACAGAAAAATAAGTGTGTGTATGCCAACTGACTCCTTTCCAACACTTGAAATCAGCCCTGGGATCCTAACTCTACATTTTTGTTACCAGCACATAGTGAGAACCCAGTGGCAAAGTATATGTCTTGCTTTCTGAGTGCCTGATCTGCATAGAGGGTAACAGCTTTATCTTTCAGGAGCCTCTCTATGAGCTTATATAGGAAAAGACCTGGGCTGTGAATCTAGATGTTGATGATGATGCAAGGCAGGGGAGTCAGTCCCATAATAGAGTGTGTAATTTTACAAATTAACTGTGAAAATTATGTCTGTATTACCAAAATAACAACCTCTGTTAACTGTAGATTGTGAAGATGAACACTTACAAATAGAAAATGCTAGAACTGAGATTCCAGAATTGATGTGGTCACTTGGTTCATCTGTGACTGCCGGAATATATTACTTGTAATCCTTCTGCTAGCCATTGTTTCTCCTTTAGGACCTATGCCTCTTTTGGAGAATGCAGTTAGTCAATATTTTTTCTCTCTCTGTCATTCAATACTTGATCCTAGATGTAGCATCCTCATCTTGCAGTGAATTTCTGTGGGGGTATCCAGGCTGCATATGAGCACTTGACAAACAGCAGTGAGTTTATCTGAACAATACCTGTGGGAAGTGAAATAATATTAAGCCAAATTTATCTAAGGACAGGCAAGTCTGAGAGGGCTTAAGAACGGTTTAGGGGTGACTGATAAGGAATATCCAGTATCTGATTTTTCAAGAATACTTTGAATTTTTAAGTATTCGGAGCACAGCTCCAGAGATTTCAGCTACAGCTTACAGTTATGAGCACGCAGCATTTCTGTAAATCAGATGCCAGATTTCTGTCTGTGAACATTTAAAAAAAAAATTATTCACCATTTTATAAGACTGCTGTGGCAAGACCCAGTGAAGAGCATGGTTCCATGGGGCAGTGCTCAACAGTCACCATGACACCCTTCTTTTCAATGCCTTGTTCCTTAGGTGCATCTCAATATCAGCAACATGTAATGCTGGAGCACCGTAAGCATTATGCTCCTCTATACCCAGTACCAATTCCTTTCTGGAGCACAAGAGGAGTAATGCAGTGAAAGACTCACTAAAGGAAGCCTAATTCTTAACATTTCTTAACACAAAGTGTTTCAATACTCCAACCTCAATATAATCTTTACATTTAGCAAGTTGGGCATGTTATTCAAATAACTGTATTGTATTGTGTAGCTCCTGTCAGAATTACTACTGATTTCCAGGAGAAAGTTGTACTGATTTAGCTTTCTTGAGATTTTAAATGAGGTTTTTCACAGCGGTGCAAAAAAGACTCAGATTCATACTTCAGTTGATAGCAGGCTTTGCTGTGTCTTACACTGCTTGAGGTCAGATTTAAACCCAAATAAACCTTTCTTCTGATACATTTATAAAACATACCATATAAAAGCTAGGTGGTGGTGATATAGTAGCAATAGTTAAAAAAACAATTCTGAAAAAAGCTTTGCAGAATGGCTTGCAAGATGTTCCTGAAACTGATGTAAAAAGTAACTTCAGTAGGTATAATATCTGTCAGTGGAAAAAGCTTTCCCTAAAGGTACAGCAAAGCAGAAAAACCATTTCTGAGAAAACACTACTTGTGACATAGATTGTAATTTTGGTAAACAAGCATCTTGGACCTGGCTGTTTTAGCACAATGAATGCAAGTAAGTAGGCAAGATTTTCAAGGAAGTTAGATTACACTGCAAAAACAACAGTGGCAGTTGTGCAGGTACATACATTTTACCAAAAGTAGGCCTATACTGGAAGTAGCCAAAACTTGCTAATTGAACAGTGTCGTGGTTTAACCCCAGCCAGCAACTAAGCACCACGCAGCCGCTCACTCACTCCCCCCCCCATCCAGTGGGATGGGGGAGAAAATCAGGAAAAGAAGTAAAACTCCTGGGTTGAGATAAGAACGGTTTAATAGAACAGAAAAGAAGAAACTAATAATGATAATGATAACACTAATAAAATGACAACAGCAATAATAAAAGGATTGGAATGTACGAATGATGCGCAGGGCAATTGCTCACCACCCGCCGACCGACACCCAGCCAGTCCCCCAGCAGCGAATCCCTGCCCCCCCACCCCTTCCCAGTTCCTGAACTAGATGGGACGTCACATGGTATGGAATACACTGTTGGCCAGTTTGGGTCAGGTGCCCTGGCTGGGCATGAGAAGCTGAAAAATCCCCGACCATGGTCTAAACACTACTGAGCAACAACTGAAAACATCAGTGTTATCAACATTCTTCACATACTGAACTCAAAACATAGCACTGTACCAGCTACTAGGAAGACAGTTAACTCCATCCCGGCTGAAACCAGGACAAACAGTATTTAAATTTACAAGCAAATTGTTAATTTCTAACTGATAGGATGACATTTTCATCAGAGTAGTGGATGCTGCAAGGAAAGAGTCACGGGGAAACAGAGAGGGTAGAATTGGCTTCATCGTTTCATGGTGACTAAATAGAAAACTGGATTAAAAGTTTTAGGCTCAGTGTATGTAAATGCATCAGTACATTGCTGCTGCATGCCAGCTGAAGCCATGGCCCACTGTTACAAAGTAAAATGTTTTAGCAGACTGAATGAAGTTAATTTCTTCCTTTTTAAAAATTAGCAAATGCTGATGATGTACAGCCTGTGGAAAAACCAAAAGGTGATTTCCCCATCAAGATGCTGGGGGCTGCCTAAACATTCTAGAGCTAACAAGCTGCACCAGCAAGTACCACATTTATAATCCATTCCGGCTGTTATATTAAAGGGATCTGAGAAAGCAGATTACCAAATTCCTCTGAATTTCAAGCAATGTATAACCTTTATTTCCTTAGCTCCCAATATCTGTCACGCTGCTGAGGCATGGTGAGAATGGATAATATTTAGCACTCTACTTCCTCAACCCTTGCTAATAGGGATTTGGCTTGTCATTCCCGGCTCTCCTAATCATCTTCCATTCGGTATTACTGTGGTGAAACCCCCTACCCATCAGCTGGGATTCAGCCTCCTTTGTCCACTTGTTACGTTGGCCAATGAGCACTTTTATGCCTTCCCCATGCTGCTCCACTCACTAGGGGCAGCTCCTTGAAAACATCCTTGAAACTGCCCCATTACTCCACTGAGAAGTTTCCTGTGTCTTTCTGCCTATGAGTGGCTGACAGTATCTGTGTTATAACTTACCTATTGTGGTAGGAGCAACATCTTTTTATTTCTTGTTATTCTCCTGTCTGCCTCTGCCCATGGGCAGGCTCTTGTCTCGTACTTGGAGGGCAAGCCTTTGAAGCAGGGCTTTCTATTTTCACTGTATTTGTATACCACATATCATGGAGAGGTCCTGTCCTGACCTGGGTTTGTAGTCCCACCTAAATGTAAATAATAGTTATGCCATTACAGCTAGTTGTCCCTTAGATAAGCTTACATTTACACACTGGACTTGACCTGCAGCACAGCTGCATGTGCCAGCCCACATGCATTTATGGTACACAGTGCCTGTGCCCTCCTGGGAAGGGATGGGAGTGATGGCATGGGGTTGATCCCAGCACCACTGTGGGATGGTGAGCACAAAGGTGTCCGCAGCACAGGCATCATCTCAGTCTGGCCAAGGCTTGCTCTGACTGTGTCCCAGCAGTGTAACGGGAAAAGAAGGTTGGGCTTAAGCATAATACCATGCTGCTGGGTGAAAGGCAATGCAGATGTAGTCATGCTTTCTAAAACACTTACTAATTTTTATTCTGTGTTTGCAGTCCTGTGTATTATTTGTCCTGGTTTTGCTGTTTGATGCTGAACTTGAAAATGAGATCTGATCTCCTTGGGAGTTTTCCTGTTAAATATTTTTAAATAAAGGAATAATGTGTTGTGTACTTTCCTCCCTGGACACTTCTAGGAAGAGCAAGCTATCATCTACCTAGTACTTCAGCAGTGCAAGTTGGCTGAAATCTGCCCCATGTCCCCCATTTTGTGGACTGTTCAAAGTGTTATTTTGCCAGCATGGTTAAATCAATTGAGAGCTTCCCATCCAAAGATTGTCACTGCAAATCCTGTGAGAGCTCGGCTGGCTCTTTGCAATGTATTGAGGTTCCCTGAGCCATCCCTTGAGCCTGTTGAGCAATCATGTTATTTTCTTCAATGAAATGTTCAGGAAGAAGTGTGTTCATGAATAAAAGCCTGACATTTCAACATCTGCATCTGGAAGGAAATGCAGCCTGGGTAGTCATCATTTGGTTGTGAAAGGCACACTCATTTAAATCGTGTGCTCTCCATGTTCAGAAGGGGCCCACTGGGCATGATTCAAGTCCTGCTGGAACAAAGAGGAGTTTCTTTATTGACTCAGTGGGCTTTGGATTAGACCCTAAATTGACAGGAGGAACGGAGACTGAATTACCATTCTCCAGAGTGTTTGGGAATGCTGCACAGTGGTTAGATTTTTGTGCTGCCAAAATAAAATTGCCACTGCTGAAGAAAACTGAAAGGTTTGTGGAATAAAATCTTCAGGGAGAGCTGTCAGTCTTACAGGTGTGGATAGGTGAATGCAGTATAAGTTAAACCTTCTTTTCCAGAGTCTTCTTAAGATGCACCGTGTACATTTTACAACAGCCAGACCCACAGGAGAAGTTACTAAAGAGAAAGATAAGCTTGATATTCCTTAATGGTTTAATTTCTGGTGCAACCAAATCAGAACATTTTAGAGGTGAGGGGAGGCATTCGTTAATTAATGATAAAGAACCTTTGTCTTGCCCATAGGAATTTGATGAGTACACTGCAATTGGGAGCAAGACATAAAATGTGTTTTATTTGGTCCCATTTACTCCAGCAGTACATTTTCAGGGAAAGCATGAGTTTTACGCATCTTCTTCACATTATTTGGTTTACACTGCCCTCAGGCGGTGCATTTGAGCTATGCCACCAGAGTCCTAACGGTAAGGCGCACCAAAGCAGTTTGTGAAGGGAATTAATTGAAGTCAAGCTATTGCAGTTAGGCTCCTGTGCCAAATGCTCCCAGCTGAGCTACCTCAGTACATGTACTGTGATACGTTCAGAACAGATGGATTTTGCTGAACAGCCATTGATACCACTACACATGAGAATCTCATCAATTTTCATGCATGATATCTTCACCCCATGCATGCTGTTCCGTGTGCACTTCCCAGAGGGGGTGACACATTCACAGAAGGTCCTGCAGGGGTCTTGCAACAGAGAGGGAGTTTGAACTCACATTTCCCAAGCTCCAGGGCTGCGCCCCAAACATGGGAACATCTCTTCAGAGTAGTTTGTGATACTATACCTACACTGTGCATACTATGCACACCACAAAGCTCTTTTCTCATGATTTCCAAACACTGAGCATCTAGCAGCTGCAAAGGAAGAGTTTTTGTTTGATTGGGCAATAACTTATCAGTGCTGAAGATGGATGAATCCCTTGAGACAGTGTATTTGATTTGTGCTGTGACAAAAAGCACATGTATAATGCAGTTTCCTTTAAGCAGTGCTACTTGCACATCTTTCTTGAATTTATTGCTGGTAATTGTAACTATTGCTTCAGCCAGTAATTATCTTCTGTTTAAAACTTTTCAGGAGAAGCAGAGATTGAGAGCGATGATGATGATGACTACGATGATGACTGTAAAAAGTCATCGATGGATGAAGTAAGGGGGTAGATATGTTTTATGGTGATGGGTTGGTTCCAGCAGTTGTGGGTTGGCTTGTGTTACCAAGAGTGGGACTACCATCTAGTGGAGAAAGGGGGCAGAGCACTGGGAAAAACACCAAGTTTTTGAAGTTGGTTGTTAATTGGTTTGGAAGCACATCTTTGCTTTGTTTATTTATATTTTCATTTACTGAAGAATAAGAATTAATAGCACCGTAGGTGATCTGGTTTAGACAACTGCTTTTGGTGTATTAAGCATTGTTGGAAGAAAAACTTGACATCAATAACTTAAAGCTATATTTATTATTTATCCAACAGTATTGATAAATGTGCTCAGCGCTACCCATGTGTAAAGGTAATGCAGTCCCTTCCCTAGGAGCCACGTAAAAAGAATGAATACAGCAGCAGCTTAATTAAACACTTAAATTTTACAGCAAATTTTCTTCTTTACTGTGTGATGCTCCCGATGTGAGGCATTGACTTCACTAAGCCAGGATCAGTGAAAGATATCACAGCTGATAGAAAAACTGGGCTTTGGTGTTTGTGGCCTCTGATGGCCACCATGGACAGATCAAAACTGCAGCATTTTCCTTTCTCTGTCCTAGGGTACTGCTGGAAGTGAGGCTATGGCCACGGAAGAGATGTCTAATCTGGTGAACTACATTCAGCCTGTGAAGTTTGAATCATTTGAAGTATCAAAAAGTAAGCTAAGCTAAGCATGAACAACATCTTATACTGAAAATTACCTAGCAAGTGTTTGGAAGAAAGTTCTGGAGAAATGCTGCTTGGCTTCCTTGCTGTTAGACATAGGCACACAGACAGAAAATGTTCCCTTGGTATCCAGCCAAATGAATTCATATTTATTTTGAAACCTGTATTAGTCTAAATATCAAACTTCATCACCAGTAAACATGCTGCCATTCCAAAAACATTTTTGAAAATGTTGTACTTAGATTGTCTTTGTTGTCCATGACTGAAGAGTAACTTAACCAGTTTGAGAAAGGTGGTCATAAATATTCCTCTGGATTGAGCAAGTGCTTTATAATTTGCCTCTGCTACTTTTTTAGAGTATTCAGGATAAACAGAATCTGCCCTTCCCCATGTGCAAATTGACTCTTTCCTGCCTCTGCCTATCATATAGAAAAGGCCATAATTTCATCCCCTGCTGGTTTTTATGGAAGATGCTTACTATTAATGCACTCAGTGGCATCCTTAGTAAATACTGCACTATCTTTTCCTTTCTTGGTGCAGAACCCCCTACTGTTTGCCTGGCCTTTTGCACTTTGTTTTGACAGGTTTCAATATGCTCTTGAAGCTTTTTAGTTAAACAACTGTATAGCATTTTAATTTGTTATGGATTTGTGGAGGCCTTGGCAGAGGATAGGTAATTGGTGCCTAAGTCCATATCTGAATACAAGATTTTGCATTTACTTATGATGAATAATAAACATATAAAAAGTTATCTACCTGTTCATTTATATGTGGGTATTTATACAGACATACAAGCATTCACAAACTCGTGCAGAGAGCTATGCCTGTTCCCTATAGTAGTGTCCCTTTGGATGTTTATAATCTCCTCTAGCTCTAATGAGAATGGGAAGAACACAGTGGGAAGGAGATATTCCTTCTGGAAAGGAAGCCATGTGAATCCTAGCAGGACAAGTTGATGCAGCTGTTATAAAATGGTCATGTGTAGTTTTCGTCTGTTCACATGCCTGTGCCTTTCTGAGTTTTGTCTTTTGTAAAGAACCGCTGATGTCCAGATTTTTTTATCCTCAGTCTTGATGTGGCCTTTGATCAGTCATACTGTTTCTGTGAACTCATAATGTTAAGGAATTAATATTTCTGGTGTTTGTGTCAAAAAAATCATAATGTGGTAAATGTGGCTAGTTAGTTAAAGCAGTGGCCTTACGTGGTAAATGGTGCTGGCTGGTTAAAGCAATGGGCACTACAGCATGACTTGTGGGTTCTGGTCTTAGTCCTGGCCTGGACTCACTGCTGGACCTTCATTAAATTCAGCAAAGATGAGCTGAATAAAGGAGGAGTTAGATGAGGATTTTTTTTTTAATTTGCTGCCTGCCCAGTTGTTGCCCAGATTTTATTTTTGTTCACCTGACTTCATTTCCCTAAGTGTAGAGCTCCATACTTGTCTTTTATACAGTTTCATCATTTCAGTGTTACAACATTTTTCTGATTTAGTATTTTCTAATTCAGAATTTGTTTTGATTTGTGGTCCTGGCCTCTATGGTGATGATAACAATACCTCACTGCTTCTATTATTCACACATTTTAAAAGTGTGTTTTCTGGTCTTGCATCCAGCTTATTAACAGAAATATTGAATAGCACTGGGTCTGTAACAGCCCTCGGATTACCCTTACTAGACATGTTCCCTCTCTCTGACAGCAAGTAGCTGTAACTGTATTTTTTCAAGTTTTTCATACGTTTTTTCAATCAGCTGTTTGTCCACTCCTTAGTAATTTCCTCCTGATAAGATAGCACCATGTAATGTATCATGAGAGAGAAATGGCTCTCTTGCACAGTCTTTTCTTCAAAGGGCAGGTTTCTTAATCCTCTCCAGATGCTACAAGGAAATAATTGTTCTTATTTTAATTAGGAGTTTGGTTAAGCCCTGGACGTTTAGTAACCAAATCATTTAACAGCTACCAGTTCTGGTTTCCTACAGATGCTCTACTTTAAGATAAGGCTGAGAGATACAGTATATTACTACAACAAATTCTAACACCTATATTCTAAATGGAATAAAACCACTATATATGCGTGTTGCTAGTGCTATCCCATTAGTAAAGGGGAAAGATCTCAGTGCCTTTATAAGGAGCTGAGATGGAGCTGAGCTGGCTGGAACAGAGTCTGGAGAAAGAGAGGATATTACTTGTTGGAAAGGAAGAGGAGTGGTAGGAGAGCATCCTCTAGGGAACAGCAGGAATCTTTTGCCATTAGGAGATAACAGCTATGAATAATGGCAGTAACATGATGGTTGCTAATTAGAAATAGGGACAGGCCATAATAAAGTCTGAGTCTCAGCTCTCCTAGAGGGAGAGAATCACTTTTGGAACACCATGGTCATCCTCTGACTCTTCAGTATACACTGAGAATAGTTTGTAGTTCACAGGCTGGCAGCACATTTTCCTCTCACGTTGGCCAAATAATCTAGCTCCTCATTTCTTTGGATCAACTGTTTCCTTTTTGGCGTCCTGTAAGGAAAGCTCCCACCTGTTTCTGTCCTGCTTCTCTCTGCAAGACAAGTGCTTTTGTTCAGTTTTATGCCTTTCCTGCAGCTTCACAGTTTGACTTCAAGGAGCTGGCCAGGCTGGCCTCCTGGCCATCCCTGGATTACTGCAGCACAATTACTTCTAAAACCGGATGAGGGAAAGCCTTTTCTCTGCCTTATTGTTTGCTTTTGATAAAGTGGTGAGGCTAGAGAGTTCATGTTTCAACACAGGCACTGTTTCCCTCATTTCTAAAGGGAGCGCTGCTGTGATATCTAATGGCTATGACCTCCCAGCACGGTGGCCCCTTCTAGGCAATCTACAAGCTGATGGTGATGAAATGGGAAGCTGTTATTTTACAGGAATCCTTACCTTCTGTACAAAAGTGTAAAGGAAAAAATACTGAAGCTAGAAGGGTCTTGACTTAGGCTCTCTGCTACAGCATGTCGCATGGGTACATTGAAAGGCTGTGCACACATCAGGCAAAGGTGAGTAACAAATGATACACAAATGAATGTTTAGTCCTACGGAGTTAAAAGCTTAGGAGGAGCCTTTCACCACTGTCAGGTCAGAAATTTTGACGAAATTAAAGAGGTCATAGAAGCTCCATATTAGTTCAGGGTGAGGTCTGACGACCTGCTGGGACACGGGAGTGTACCTTCAGGCTTGATTAGATAGCAATGTTTCCATGACTGTTTGAGACAGATGTGACCTTACCCTGACATACTAAAGATAACAAGAACTGCTGTAGGCACAGCTAGCACACTGCTTAGTTTAATCTGATACTGACATTAGTTATTATAGCTTCAAATTGGCTCAAAGCCCTTGCATCTGTCTGCAAACACAATCTAGAGATCCAGCAGGGCCCTCTGAGTTCCCCATAAAAGCTGCTACAATACCTCTGCGTCACACCTGTGAGCTTTGGGCTCTACCTCTCAAATATATCAACATGGTATTTTGCAAGCAAACATGAGAGATCTCTGCCCGTGCCCTGACTTTCTGTTGCCTGCAGCTAGTACAGTAGCAATCTCAGGCAGTACCAATGCCCTTAATTTGGGCAGTGCTAATGTGAGTTCAGATGGAGCTCTTGAGTACGTGCAGAGTGAGCTTACTGCTGTCAGCAAATGATTGTGTATGTAAATTCTCTGAGATCAAAGTGAAATGAGCTGGTGAATAGTAGATGGGATAAGGGGACTGAGACTAAACCTGTTGTTTGTAGCTCATGTATTGCATATGATTTCATGCTCTAATGTGTCACATTTTATTTCCCCTTTAAACTTTCAGAACGCAACAAAAGTTTTGAAATGTCTTCCTTTGTGGAAACCAAAGGGCTTGAGCAACTTACGAAGTCTCCTGTGGAATTTGTGGAGTATCCTTGACTTTCAGAAAGTTGCTTTCTTAGCCTTTCTATATCTGAGATCTGTTACAGGGCTTTATTGAAATTTAGAGGCAGGAGCTGGGGAAATAGGGAACCCAAATGAAATTTGTAGATTTGACTGTCTTCCTAGATGAATTAATTGGCCTGAGTTCTGATGAGCTAATTTAAAAGCTGGCATGAGTCCTTGTGCTGTGGGCTAGGACTAGAGGGAATAGGCATAAACTGCATATTGAAGACCTAATACTTTGTATTCTCATTGTTAAATTTATCATCCTATATGAGGTGGTATGAGTTATGGTGAGCAAATTGTCAGAATGTGGCCGACTTGTTTTTTTGCAAAGTGATATGAGAAAGTTTACTTTCCCATCATACATCTAGTTCGAAGAGCACTGAGCTGTTTCATTACCACACAATTCTTTTTTAAAAAAATAACTTTTAAAGAAAAGCTAAGGAGCATTCTGTATAGACCTTTTGATGTTTCTCAATATCTCTCATCGTGCCTGCAGTTAAGAATGAATGGTCAAGATAAAATAGCGCCTTAAAGAAGATTAATGGAAAGCTATTTCCACAGATAACCTGCAGCTTGTTCTCATCTCTGAGATTTGTAAACTCAACTGTAAGAAGTGTACACTCATCATTTCTCTCTGTATGTAGAGGCCAATTCTAATGCTTATTCCAGAAAACCACTTTTTAACCGAGCACCTCTTCCTGCTCCAGAGGAAGATATGCTGTTTACAGTTAATTGGCCTCTATAAATGCTATCTTAGGAAAATCCCAAATTAGTAACCATAATGATAAATGAAATTTTATGAATGCTATGTTTTTTATGCATATGCCTGTGCTCTTTCCTTGCTTATTCTGAGTACTCTGTACAGGAACAAACAGCACCTTTAATTACCCTGTATTTCTCATATCTCCTACAAAATTATGGACCTCTGGAAGCATTATGGTTGCAGGAATCAAATAAGGAAACTAATGCCATTCTGTAAAGAACCTGCATTTAAATATTGCAGTTGTACCTCTTTGCAAAGTGATTTTTGTCATATGTACTATATCTTAACTACTCACCATTTAGATACAACAAAATGCAGCTAAGCCGAATTTACCCAAAGGGAACACGTGTAGATTCTTCGAACTACATGCCACAAGTCTTTTGGAACGCCGGCTGCCAAATGGTTGCTCTTAATTTCCAAACTGTAGGTAAGTTATGCTGGTCTCTAGATTTTGTAAGCTGTACATTTCCACTTCTCTGATACAGTTTCTCATTCGTAGGTAGGAAAGGCTTTATGTATCAAAAGATGTCTAGTGATTGAATGATACTACAAAGCAGTTAATGATAAGGGGTGTGGGGTTTTTTTTAGATAGGAATATTAATAATTATCATGCTGTAGCTAGTATAATAGGCATACATGATGCACTCCATATTGTTATCATTTGTAAGTGGTTACCACTGAGCAGCATTTCAGATCTGGCAGGGATTTTTTTCCTCTGTCGTCCAAAATCTCATTGTATCAAGACATAAGGGACTTAGATAGCAAATTCCACTTTAAAAGTGAGTTTTTAAGAAACAAAGACATTTGGGCTCCTAGATGCACAAGTCACTTTCGAAATAGAAATGTGTTGTCTTCCAAGGCTACGTCAGTTCTGAGACATACAAATATTTCCATCTACTGCATACCAGAACATATCCTGGTCATGTTCTGCCTCTGGGCATATGGTACCATGGTATCATTCCCTTTTTCCTTTCCAGTTGTGCCCATGAACATACCACCTTTTCATGGAAAGCAAAACCCCACACAGGCTGGGAGTCTGCAGAGTAATAAAAACCTCTTTGGGCCAGTTTCAACCAAGTATCAGGCACCCAGTGTCTGATGTTAGAAGGGGTTGGAAACATAAGTACTCTGCTGGGTTGGGTACAACAGTACAATCAGTACAATACAGGGGTACTCAAAACCTAAGTGTCAAGGCTTCTTTTAAAATCTGAGAATGTTTTCTATTGAGTAGTCTCTGAAAAGTGTTACAGATGTCTTTTTCTTGTCAAAAGAATCCAAGAGGGGGCTGCGATCACAACTGAAGCCTCTAGAGTCAGTTTGAAATTACAGTAATTGTTATTATTTTATTGCTTTTTAAATTATTATCTATCCAGAACATAATTCTTATCAATATTTTTAACACCTAGATTTGTCTATGCAAATAAACATGGGAATGTACGAGTACAATGGCAAAAGTGGATACAGGTTAAAGCCAGAATTCATGAGAAGACCAGACAAACACTTTGATCCATTTACTGAAAGTATAGTGGATGGAATAGTAGCTAACACCTTGTCTGTCAAGGTATGTACACAGCTGGTGAAAATGCTCTCATAAGAATGTCAGAGCATAGATATATTTCTGCTGTGCAGTGGCCTAGCAAATGACTATATTAAGTCAAGAAAATAAAATGCATTTAATTTCCATGGAGTGATATTTCATTTTTAAATACTGCCTCACACTTCATATTGTAGGATAAATAAATGTATTTTTATTGTACGTATTCTTTTCCATAGAAGTAATTGGGAAGTTAATGGATTTAAGAGTAGTTTGGCTGTGGTTTTAGTAACAAAGGGCTGAATTTAAAACATGCTGTTATGAAGTGGTAGGTTGGACTGGAATAGCTAGAATGTTACACTGTTTAGTATATATAAATTTTCTGGTTCTCTCTAAGTTCTCCAGTGGAACTGTGGAACCATAAATGTCAGCTGCAATTCATTGCCAACTTGCTTTTCTTCGTTCCTTTGTAAGGACCTCTGATGATGTTCCAGGATTGCCAGGAATCTGCAAATTGAGAACTACTTGTATGAATGTTTAGAGGGATAGATTGCATTGGCTCTGACAGGATCAAAGATTTATACTTGGCATATGTCTAGTTATAAAAACATAAACTTTCTGAAATCCTGTTATTCCTTTAATGGACTTGTCCATTACAACAGCATCCATATTATAGAATCCACCTGCAAAATTTCCTCCTGTTTTCATTGAGAGAAAACAACTATTTCTTCTCAGACTGGAAACACAAGCGTAGCAGAGCAGTGCTGTGAGGGATATGAATAAAGTAATAATCTGATGACATGCATTGGTAAAAAAAGATGACTGTGTGGGAACGACCTTGGTAGTGACCTGTAATCATGGAAGCTTTCAGCTCCTCCTGTGGGTTTAGAGACATTTTGTTGTGCTATTTTAGTAAATGGAGGTGGAAGTCATTCAATAGCTATTAGGAGGTGCACAGCATTTTTAACAGGAATGAGCATCCAGGAGTCATGAAACAGCTGTCAGAAGTCAGCTGCTTCTGCCTGCTTGGTGAAGACTCTGCTGATTATAATGTCAATGCCCATACAAGATACAGCTGAGAACGAATTAAGATTTGCTTTAGGCAAGCCTCAATTTGTTAAGGTACAGTGGCACTGCTACGTATTCCTGTACATTTTCGGTTTTCTGAAGTAATTGCAGGCCTTTCTTTAACCTTTTAAAGCTGAGAGTTGTTTCCTGTTAAAAATAAGAACTAGAAGAGACCAGCTACTTTATAGTTGTTCTTGTTTTCATAGTGAAACTCCTGACCCTCTGTGAAGAGCCTTTATTAGAATACCAACTTTTTAGCTTGTTTTATCCCTTGCAGTTAAAAGCATATGTAGTTTCTCTGCTGCTTATACCTCTTTTCTTCCGGCATTTTTTGAACCTGTTGTTGAAACTGGATAGAAATTAGAGTTCTCAAAGATACCGTGTTGTGGAAATAGGCAGCCAGATTGAGGGTGAGATCCAAACAAGTATTCCTGCTGAGGGAAGGGCAGCAGCATGATCTCAACCACATTATCACTCATAGGGGAATTCAGGACCACAGGGTCACAGGAAACCAGGCCTCATAAGTTGTTTTTCTTTGTCTGCAATATTAAACAGTGTTTTTTTGTTTATTGTGGTTTTGGGTTTGTTTTGCTTTATTTTAAATGCATACTATCTGATCATTAATGAGAATTATCCACCTGCATTTCAGCCACTCATTTCCTAATCCACCAAAGTGGTCTCTAGTGATCCTCCTTTGTTTTGGTTTTAGATAATTTCAGGTCAGTTTCTTTCTGATAAAAAAGTTGGTACCTATGTGGAAGTTGACATGTTTGGCCTGCCTGTGGATACAAGAAGAAAAGCTTTGAAGACCAAGACCTCTCAAGGCAATGCAGTTAATCCTGTCTGGGAAGAGGAAGCCATAGTGTTTAAGAAGGTCAGTGTAACACTTGCTTCCCAAATGTGCATTGTGCTTGTTTTATCACTGTCCAGCAGGGTAATTCTGTGGCTTACTGAACTTTTGCATTTGTTAGAAAGAAGAAAAAGAGATTCTGAATAGTTATTTCTTGAACTGTTTATTATTAACCACTTTTGGTTTAATTTTGCTGCTCTAGTTGTGCCAGCTCCTACTAAAATAAACGAGTTTAAAGTCACCTTGATTGTTTCACTGACACAGCTGGAAGCAGCAGACATGTCAGTAGACTCATCTGCATGGCATGGTGCAGTGCCATGCTATGAATGAGCAAACGCAGATCCCAGCAGCAGTTTAGTTGAATTACCATGGCATTTTGCCTTGGCTGAACAGCCCTCCTGTTAACCTGTGAGCAAGACGATGTGAATACAGCTGTAACAATCTGGCTGTCCGAGCTAGCACATTCAAAGCAATCTGTTATCTCTGCTTAGCGCTAGATTGTGCTATATAAATACAACCTAGGGGATGAAACCCCATAAATCCCATCCACTTGAAATGAGACGTAGGCTCCTGAGTTACTCATGCAATTTGAACAATATTACTCAGACTTAATTCTCTAAACTTTGAGGGAGTAGAAAAGATCGAGCATGTTTTAGGATTGTGCAGTGTTAATGTCTTATTGTGCTTCACAATACACTTGCAGCCTGTTTTTTAACAGAATCCCTGGGTTTTGCTTATTGGGCACTGTGTTTAAGTGGATCCTGAGTCCAGGTGTTTGTAAAACAATTTCTTTCATATTTCTCTCAGCAAATGTAGTTCACAGAGATGTTTATATAATTGGTACTTGCAGCCCCGCTTTGTAGGGAGTACAGCACTTTTCCCTGAATATTTGGCCTTCTGAATGACTTTCCTTTGGCAGCCTGCCAAAGCTTAGGTTTAGAAACATCACTAGCATTTTTCTTCTGTAATGAACTTCGAATTAGTGTACTTCATTTCTCTATTTAGTTAACAGTTGTGCCTAACTGCCTCTGTGCTCAGAGAAGCATAAATTACTATTTTTAGTAATGTTGAAAATAAATTAGAGAAGCTCTTAGTTTTGGATTGTTGCTTTTTTTTCCCCCGTTTCATTGTCTAGATAAATTTTAGCATATGTTCTGAAAAAATGCATATCTGTGCCCAGGTTAAAAATGTGTGTATTTCTATGTATATTTGCATTAAGTAAGAAAATTAGATTAATTATGCTACATATTTTTTTAAAGGAATATTAAAGATTCCTATTTTAGTAAGGTAGTTTAAGTAACATTTTCTGATTTCTTGTTTTCTTTTTTCACTGTTTGGCCTTCTTTCTTATGTAGTGCCAAGAAAACATCCAATGATAGTAAATGTCCTGCCTGATTAAACCTCTTTAGCCCAGCCAGTGAATGTGCTGCAGCACTTGAAAATTCTACTGGGGTTGACATAGTTCATGTAATTCATACATTCACACTCCGCAAAACAGGTTGAGTTGCTTGTTGAGTTTTCAACACTAACATGCCTATCAGTGACTTTTCTTAGAAGTAAGTAATCCCATTGGTACAAACAAAGGAAAAAAACATGTAGGGCTGTGCGTAATGAGCAGGAAACAGAGTGGCATTCAAGAGTGATAGGAGTTCAGCTGCTATAGTCCCTTGTATCATATTGAAAATATAGGGTCAAATTGCTGGGTTGAAATACTATGCACGCATCCCACTTCAAGTTTCTTGATTGAAAAATGCTTCTATTAGAGTTATTTTGACACACAGGTGCATACACCCTGACCTCTTTCTTATATGGTAAGACCTTCCTATGGATATGTAGATGTTAATATCTGCTAGACTGAACTTTCTGTCTGCTATATAGCCTATGTCTGGAAGGAGCTGTTTCATTCAGTGCAAAAAGTTAATAATGCAACAATATTGCTTTCTAGGTCGTCTTACCTTCCCTGGCATGTTTGAGGCTAGCAGTGTATGAAGAAGGAGGCAAATTTATTGGTCATCGGATATTACCAGTCTCAGCAATTCGACCAGGTGAACTTTTTTCTCCATTGAGACAGACATTGTGAAAAGTGTGAAGAGTAAAAAGAAGCAGCAAGCCAGAATCCCAGTGGTGTAAATCAGCAGCCACTCTGCAGATTTATAGCAACTGGGGATTTGAATGATCTGTCTCAGCTTTGAAATGGAAAATACTGTATTTCAGCAGAAATTTAAATTTGTAATGAACCAGGAAAACCAATAGAATTAAGCATCAGAGGCGTGGTTGGCACTTACCGGTCTCCAGTAGATCAGCTGTTTGTTCACAGTTCTATGCTAAAAGGTGCAATTGTACACTTTTAAGAGGAAAGAGGGCAGCAACAGCTAATTTTGATGTCATCTTTGTAAGAATGGAAGATTGCTGGGAATGAAAAAAATATGCTCCTCTAATGTAATTTTTGCATGCATCCAAGGACTGACCTATATGCAAGCTGTTGTATCTTTGCAAAACCTTTAAATCAACCCAAAATAACTTTTATCTTTATTGCTGAAAATTAAAAAAAAAAAAAAATCATTACTGGTCTCTTCCAAATCATATAATTATTTCTATTATAATTAGTGGCCAGTTGACTGAAAATTGTCTTGTGTGACAACTCAGCCCTAATTTTCCAGGCCAGAGACTTGTTAGAGATCATGTTTCAGAAAGATGTGGTGTCATTGGCATTTTGAGCAAGAGAAGTGTCTGACTTCAACACCAGCTTTGCCAGAGAGGGGGGGGAACGAAATGAGGGCAAGCCTATGGCCATAAACATGCTCCCAGCTTCACTCACAGTAGAAAACTAAGAGTATCTGTGTTTACCCTGTACCTTATCTAACCAGTTGCAGCAGTAGCACAAAACTCACGTCCCCATATCTAACAGTTGTCGTCCATATTATTCCTGGAGACCTGATCTCAGGTAATGTATAAATCAGTCCCTTCTCTTGTGGCAGGTGATGTCAGGGGTCTTCTAAGAAGAGCTCCAAGCGGTTTTGTCTTAGCTGGTGTGGGCCGCATGGCCTCACTGCAAGCGCAAACAGGCTAGCCATGGGAGGTGGCTGCTGGGCATGTCACTGCTCCAGGATTTCCTCACCAGTTGTCGCTTCTCCTTCCCTTCTCTCTACCCTGCTCTTGGCTATGCAACCCTGGCCGTTCTGTTGTGCCAGCTCTGCCAATCTCCACACCTTTTTTGTGAGCCAACTCAGCTTACCAATCCAGCAGAAAACTCTCACTGTTTTCTGTTGGCTTAATGGATATAATTGCCTCATGGAGGATGTGCTGAGCTCTAGAGGAAGATAGGTGATTGAAGAGGAGAAAAGGACACGTGAAGGATTTCCCTCTTCTGGTGGAAGTGAGCTCTTCCCACGGCTGATCCCCTTTTACGGCACTCACTCTTCATGCAGCACAGAGACCATTCAGAGCACTCAGTCATGTACTTGCTTTTAAGCTTGTGCTTTTTAGAACAAAGGCCACTGTGTTAAATCATGCAAGGACTTCTGAGAGCTTTTACCCGCAGCCCTATCTTCTGTCCTTTTGACTCCAGTAATCATTAGTTTACAGCATGTAATGGAGAGTAGCATGTTGATTTTGGTTTATGTATCTGCTGAAAATTTGCTGGAGGTGCTTGAGAGAGCTGAGAAACCTGTGTAATATTTAATTTCTCTCTTTTCTGAGACATTAATGAAAACTATATCATACTATCACACAAATCCACAGAATTAGCATTATTCCCATAGCAAGGATTTAACTGTTACTTGGAGAGGGAGTTGTTCACATCAGCCAACTGAGGGTCCCCCCCCAGATAAATGCATACTGCTCGTGACTTTTATCTTGACACTACCATATGTGTGGCTCTGTAATCACGCCTTAGAAGAACGACTTCAGCCATGGTGCAAGACACCAATTTGTGAGGCAGAGGATGCAGCTTTGCAGCACTGTAATGCTGTAAGAATTTGTTGGGTCTGGAAGTCCTTTTCTCCCATTCCTACTTCCATCACTGTCTTTAAACTGGCATTAGTGTGTCTCACCTTATGGTGAGGCATTTTGAGGAGCTAAATTGATGGAAGACTCTTCACAGTTTCTGCAGGTTGCTTTTTCCGGAGTTTAGCTTGCTGAGCTGCCTTTCTACAAAGTTAGAAAAGTGTCACTGAACAAGAGAAAGAGCAGCGGATGGTGGTAGGTGGCTGGGAGAAAGGGTTTGGGGCTGCCCCATCTGTGTTGTCTCACCATTAGCTTGGCTAAGCTGCGCTGTAATGTGTGCCCTCACTTATACAAGACAGCCAGCTTTCAAAATAGTCTGAAAATACTCTTTTTTTCAGATACATTTCCAAGGTTGGTCACATGATAGGATTCATACACACACACACTTTGTAAGTAAAGTGCCACATTGTCTGTTTTTTTAATTAGATGCTGTGCTGTGGACAGACTGTTACATCTTGATTTTACTTGGCTGCTCAGATTCCTGAGTACTACAAGGGTCACTTTTGAAAATTAAGTAGGAGCTACAAAACTAAAAAAAAAAAAAAAAAAAGCAGCCAAAGGTAATAAAATAGAATACATAAAAAATTATATAAATGACAATTTTTTGCATTAGTCACAGATGTTAAAATAAAGGGAAAATACTATTTTGAACTGCAGTGTCATGTGCCTTCCTAACGGTCCCTTGTTTTTATACTTATCTCTGAAACCCTCAGGTAAATCTTTCCCTACCAGAAGTCCCTGGGGTTGCTTGCGCAGTTGGAGCCACACTATAAATAACAAATGATAACACAATTACACTGGAAATGCCTGTGGAAGAGTTTATGCTCTGAACTGGTTGTTTCTTTTTTTGCAGGCTATCACTACATTTGTCTGAGGAATGAGAGGAACCAACCTTTGACACTGCCAGCTCTCTTTGTGTACATAGAAGTCAAAGACTATGTACCTGATACTTATGCAGGTAAATCTGTGACATTTTCCTACTGGGAAATAGAAACGTTAATTGAAATGCAAAATGAATGTGGTATAGATGACTTGCCATATTGGGATAACTGTCCTGTGAACAAACCTCTGCATCTGATGGATCATTATGTCTCATCACTCATACAAGATGGCCTGATTTACAGCAGCCTACCTGAGGTTTAGGATTAGGGCCAACTCTTATTTTCAGCAGGCCTTGTATGACTCTAAAGGAGGAAATACCCCAGGCATTTGCCATTGAAACACAAATGAAACTTTGCTTATGCAACACAGTAGTATGTAATTGTTTCCTAAGCTGAGTGCCATGCTTAATGTAAAGCATTGTATTTTGGAATCGGCCCTAAACAAGGATAGGTTTAAAAAGCATACTGTACTTCAGTGAAAAAAATGTATTCTGTATAGCTATTTTGATTTTTTGAAAAAACGGAATTTTTACTAATGTACCTCTATGCCTCATGTGAAGCAGGATCCTAGTTGGCTGATGCTGTAAGCTTTGAAAATCCATCATAAAACAAACACTGTGCAGAAAATGTACATCCACGAGACCAAGCACAAACTCAAAGAGGGTTTGCATTAAGAGTATTTGTGCACAATGGTGTACTCCCCTCCACTGTTATTTCTAGGACCTAGGAGTACCTATCAGCAGCAGATCTGTATGAAAAATAATAGTCTCTTTCTTAAAAGCTGAGGAGCACTGGAACTATAACATAAGGGGTTTGAGACTGAAGTTATTTGCATTATTTCTAGATGTGATTGAGGCCTTATCCAATCCAATCAGATATGTAAACTTGATGGAGCAAAGAGCTAAGCAACTGGCTGCACTGACCCTGGAAGATGAAGAAGAGGTAAAGAAAGAGGTAAGGGAGTTTTCAGAGTCTCTGCAAGTTATGGTACAGTATTTACAAGCACCTACTTTGCTTAGAAAGACAAATATTCAAAGTCCCTGGGAATTGTATCTGTTGATTACTTGAACACCTGTGAACATCTCACCTAGAATGAGACTGGGGTACATTACAGCTGAGAAGCATTGCACTGTGTGTGTGGTTTCACTGAAGGCAGCATGTTGTGCATGGACCAAGTTACTGTTCAGAGGTAGAGAGACACCAAAAGCTGAATAAAAAAAACATGTTATGTGCATGCTGATTTGCAACTTTGTTATGTAGTAAATGAAATCTTCTTAAGTCATTGCCTGTTGTTTTCCAGTGTGATGCTGAAGTTCCCCTTACAAAAAAGACAACTTTGTGTCAGTAGCTTTTCCGGAAAATATTACAAATTTTCCAGAATTTCAGGCTCTGTTTCTGGAGAGGTTATTCTGTTCAGGAACATTTGTGTATCTCAGATTATGATGTTGCTATACATTCTCTGTGAGCAAACATGCCCTAAAGAGACCCAGTATAATCATACAATAATTGAGAAGGGAAGGGGCCTCTGCAGGTCAACTGATCCAACCCTTCATAGATCTTAGAAAGAGAGATGAAGAGGAGGAGACCACAGAGTCAATAAATGTTCAGGCCTACTCTAGCTTAGCTGAAAGCTATGGGAGCCACATTTTCAGTTGTTAGATATCTGTTTGGGTATATGTGGTTACCTACAGACTAACCTGTAAACCCTGTTTGTCTGTGTAATTGGAGGTGGTGTGCATACAAATCCATGGATGTTATTTTGAGCATAATAGAGAGTACTGGCAGTTCAGCTCTGGTTTCTCATAAGCTCTATGCACATTCAAACGTTCAGTCTCTCTGTTCCAGACAGTTGTCATTGGGACATCTTCTAGCAGTGTTTGAAAATATCAACCTTGTCTTTTAAAGATTGCTTGTGTCAGATGTTAGGCACATCATGTGAATCAAAAGGCACTCAGTACAGGTCTCTAGTGAAGATGGAGAAATGCTTTATAATCCTAAACTGCCCTCAGCTCTGGTGCCTGTCTTCTTCAATTCTCAGATGTGCAAAGCCTCCCTGAACTAGATTTTGTAACCAAGAATACATTCCCAAAGCAGACCAGATGAGTGAAAGTCATTACAATTCACTGGCCAACAATTTACTCATTGTGCAGTGTCACAAGTTCGGCTGAATGAGGACACTGTGAAATGCTCAATAGTATCTTAGACATTTATCTAGGACGCTCTACACATGAGATTCTATTTTAATAGCAAAGTCTTTTTTTAACATAATCCTTTAAATACCTTAGAGGTCATTTTTACTTTTGAAAAAGTACAGATTTTCCTGGTCTGTACGGGCTTATTTGTTAGTTAGAAAAATTCTGTCACAGAGTATCTTCTAAAGCAATTGAGAAGAAGGAAAGATGAATTGTAGTGCTCAGGTAGTGCTACCATATGTCAAGGAGCTTGAAAGCTCATAGGATAAAGGAGCTTGTTTGGAGTAGCAGAGAAATATTTTTTAAAAGAAAACTGTAATGATTGTAGTGGTGCTTTTGCTAAAAATGTATAAGCATTCAGTTAGATAGACTAGCAAGGGACAGGTACAAAATTGGCACTTTAAGTGGCGATCTAAATACACCATTGTTACCTTCTATTTATAAGCACCCTTTCTGGGTAAGATATTTGGCAGCTGGGCTGTACTTGGAAATCTCACATTGCCTGATCATGTTGTGTGATGATAACGTTTTCTTCATCTGTCAGCCAGGCCGACTGTTTAGTTCACCTACATTGGCCTGCAAGAATCACATCAGTTAATAATTGCAAGTACATTCACTGGCAACATAGCTAAATAAACTCAAGTATGTTTGCCAGAAATGTACACCTAAGTGCACCTGGATTCAATTTTCCTATGTACAGTTTCAAATTTACGCACCATAAATATTTGTGTGCAAAGCTGTGCTGTCTCCTAGCACAGATTCTACCTCCCCATACCACTTTCCCTCCCCTCACACAAGTTTATTTATCTGAGCTGGGTTCTTGCAGCTGCCACAGGAAAACTGAGAGCTTTTTTCTTTGCTCCCCAGAAGTTCAGACTGTGTCTCTGTAAGAAGTTCTGCAGGCTTCTTGCAAAACAGTAATCAAATAAGTTACCTAATAGTGAATTGTTTTGAATAAATAAATGAGCCTTTCTTTAGGCTTCAAATTACACTGCCTGTTAATTATCAGTGTAATAACATAAACAAAGAATGCTGAAGAACTGCCAAAATTTACAGCATCTTTTCTGCATTTATTTGCATTGTTGCCATCATAAGTGTAACATGAATTCCTACCTTTAGCTTTCTGGTCAGTTCTTGCTTTCCAGCCTGGCCATAGAACAGCAATTTTGCAGAATGGAAGCACTGTAATACCTCCAGTGTGGGTTTTGTACTTTTAACTGTACTTCTATGAATACATTGTAAATCTTTAGGAGTGTACAGGTGTGAACATTGCCTTCTCTTCCCCTACCTGGTGTCCTTTACAGACAGGAGGAATAAGCCCCCACAGTTATGGCAGCAGAAGTGTGTAGGGGTCTAGGAAAAGCTAGCCAGAGTAATATGCATTTTGGCTGCAGCTGCTGGTGTACTGTCCCTCGGGCTGCATGTTAATTCCCACTGCAGAGGCTCATTAATGTGTCTGACACGGAAGCAGCAGAGTGTCTGACCTATTGTTTCTACCCATAAAACAGTGATGAAATGGAAACTATTGTTTCGCATGCCTGGATGTAAATCAAATGAAGCCAATTGGCTGCTTTGGCTAAATAAAATTATTTTGATAGAGAAAGTAAACAAAACTAGCTCTAGGAGAGCAGCTGCATTTAGCATATCTGATACCACTATTTAAAATGAAAATTCAGGCCTAATTTTGCAAATCATAATGATCACAGAAAGTTACAGTAGTGGAAATTAAGTTGATCTGACACTTCTTACAGGGAGACGTTGCTTAGACTTGCTTATACTTTGCCAAGGAGGATAGAGGCAAACAGACTTAATAACTGCCCACCTAGTCTTAACAGTGCAGCATAGAGATCTCTCAGCCCCAACACATTGCAACTTCTTTTCTCTGTAGAAATAGAAATAGACCATAAAGATATGTACCTGTATGAGTATGTATCTTTCTACTTAGTAAATATACTGTCTTGCAAAGACATAGCAACATGTGGAATACAAACCATTTTCTGTCAATATTAAAACTATGAATTGTAAGGCTGGATTACATCATGTTTTTAAAAGACCCTAAAATATTCTTCACTAAGGAAAAATCATGTTTACTTTAGCATTCTGTGTGATGAATTATGAGAAGAGAAACTGCTTTTTAATGAAATTAGATTGCTTGATGTAGTGAAAATTACTCTTTATTCTCTTCCTGATCCTGTCTCACATTTATGCTTTAGTTTCTGAAAACGGATGGTTTATGTCCAAAACTGACAGGCTATATTAATAGTTTCTCAACAAGCTGTGATGCAGCTTTTCGCACCACTACAAACCCAAAGTATGATAATACCCACTTGCCCATGCAGTGACTTTTGGGGCACAAACTTACCAGAAGTTAGGAACTCTAGCTTTATTTGTGTGTTGATGATCTATATAGCAAACATTGTTTTTATTAAACTAATGAATTGCATCCTGTGAGGAGTATATTTTAAGGAGAATTGAGGGGATAACCATGTCTGTGCATGTTTGTCACAGCTACAGCTTTTGCCAGTCGTATGTTCTACTGTCATAAATGTTGGCTAGATCATGTTTTTCCTTATTTTATTGCAGTCAGTACTGCTTGATATAAATGAAGTTGTTGGCATTGGTTTTCAATTGCATCATGTTTCTGACTATAATATCTCTCTCCTATAATTTTGGTAGAAATAGGCTCTTGAGACAGAAACACTTTTGCAATATACAGTGTGTTGTCAGGGCCAAGATGAAGGAAAGCAGCAGCAGGAGCAGCACGAAACAGTTAGATCAAAATGTATTTTGCTTCTGTTGATTCAGTGCAGTCTGATATTTTGCAAGTGTGGAGTAATCATGGGGCAGAAAACAACTGTGGTATCCTGCCTCTGCATGTAATGTGATTACCATCAAAGAGTGAAATGGAAGCAGCCGAAGGAATAAATCCAAAAGTACCCTGAGACACCATGGCAACTGGCCCCTTGCAGGGACAGCAGGAAGCAGGGCTTGGCCATTTCAAAATAAAAATTGCTTCGAATGACCTTCTGTTTGCTGAGTGCTGGGCACTTTGCTTCTAACCTGATGGTCACAAGGGAACTTATAAGATGTTCAGTGCATGGTACAACATATGCTGTAAGCCTGAGCCTTTAGGAAACTGGAGAGAAAGAAAAGATTGTGGAAAATGCTTAAATATTTGGATACCACAGAAGTATTTATGCAGCAGGATGGAGGTACTGTTTACGTATTACCCTTGGAGTGTAATTAGAAGAATGTAAGATCTTGGGAATCAGAAGTATGTCTCTGTTCTGCAAGAACAGTGAATAATGATAATGCTGTGTGTATCTATGAAATTTAAAAGTAATTTTGTGTACATGTTTTCTTCACAGCAGGGATTTGAGTAGCATTTTCATGCCAGCTTCTACATTATTTCTAGAAAGGTTTTACGGCAAAGAACAGTGCTTTTCAATAAAACACAGATTTCACATCTGGTGCAGCTAATATATACCGTATTGAAAAACATCCCTGATGAGTTATATCCACTTAAAATAAAAATACTTTTTCAGAATAATACATGCTCTATTTCTTCTTGAAATGTACCCTGCAAAAATGAACCACCTGGATTACCATGGCTCTTAAGGATATCTTTTTGTTTGTTTGTTTTCTTTTAGAATGATTTATATATAACATTTACAAAATTTTATATTTGAAAAACAAGGCTAAACTAGACCTGCAGATAAACAATTTTAAGCCTGTTAGTTGGAAAGAGCAATGTAAATCATTACGTATTTTCAGATTGACCATGGAGATGCACCGTCCGAAGCTAACAATGAACCTAGGCCCACACCAGCAGAAAATGGAGTAAATTACACTGCCTCTCTTACACCGAAACCAGCAACTCAGGTTGTCCATAGCCAACCAGCACCAGGTAAAAAAAAACAACGGAAAACAAAAAAAGTCCCATCTTTTCAAAATAGATCTGGATAATAATTTTTCATGTGCTTTGCATTTAAAGAACAAAGGAGGAGTTGTGCTTGTTTGTTTTGTTTTTATAAAATAGGTAGAAATTTTCCCACTACTTTTGTATGCTGTTAGGGCCAGTCTTCTTCAAATATACCAATATCTTCTATCTAAGAGTTGCTTTTGTGGTGGAACTGAAGTCCATTACAAGCAAGAAAATTTGCTGGATCTTGTTTTCTGTTGTTGTTGCAAGTGCAGGAATATCTTTAAATTGTTTTTACAAATATGCCTAATTTATGCGTGTGGTTACACTTTATTCCACATACAAAATACAGTCTTGAAAACTTATATATTTTGTATTGACATATCTCCTATAACAAATCCGTGTTAAACCACAGTGTTTATAATTTTATGACTAAGTAAAACAGCAAAGTTCAGGTGGGTTTTTGGAAAGTTACCTTTTTGTGTTGGTTCGTAGGATTGGTGTTGTTTTCTGTGTTGCTACTCTTCTGCTCAAGAGATGTGTTTTCTCAAATGATTAATAAATGCCCACGTCAGTGTATGTCCTGTGTCACCTGCCATGTTTTAATATGCAATCAAGCAGCACAATAATGGCTGTTGTTTTAAAAGAATTAGAATTAGTCATCTCTTTTATGTCTAGGTTCGGTGAAAGCACCTGCAAAGACAGAAGATCTTATTCAGAGTGTCCTCACAGGTAATAAATACACAGTTTACACTGCATGAATGATACGCTTTTTTGTTCAAGAGAAACATTTTTTATTAAATAGGCCATCTGGTTTAGACATTTCTTTAAGTGATTAGGACTGCAGTAACTCATAGAAAATGTACATACCGTGTTTTCTTTCTCAGCTTTGAAGTTATTAAATGTTTGAGCACATGTTTCATGAAATCAGTTTTGGGTGCCAACAGGGAATTTTTTAAAAATATCACATCGTTGTAGTTTCACAAGCACAACGTTATCATCTAATGCAGACAAAAGACCAGCAGTATTATGAGAACAGAAGCTACATTTGCTCTGAATATTTTGAATAGTAGTGAAACCATTTTATCTTCATTAGCCTTGCAGTGTTCCCATTGCTCCTACAAAACTGAAATTACCATTACATTAAGCAAACTGGCCTCTCAGTTCGGTAGTGCCAAGACACATGAAATTCTGCGTGTTGATTGCCTCTTATTCAATCTCCCTCAGGCAGTAGAAAGAGGCTGGCCTAGGTTTTGGGAGTACCTGCTGGCCTCATACAATCAGTCTGTTGTCTGGGAAGGGGTCTTCAGTCTGATTCTTCCAGAGCTGTGACTCCAGATCATGCAAGTCATCACTCCCTCCAGGGCTTTTTTCTTCTTTTTTCTCTTTCTTTCTTTCTTTCTTTCTTTCTTTTTTTTTTTTTTTTTTTTTTTTTTTTTTTTTAATCGCTGGTTTGGGGTGAGCTCGTGCAGGTCAGGCTAGCAGACACTGAGCTCAAGCTGTGATCTGGGTTCATAGAGCAGGATGTCCTTCATAGCTGCTGTTGGAGTAGCAGCACTGGAGTGCAGCTTTCAGTATTTAGCTACCGATCCTTTGCTGGACTGACAACCAGATGGCCATGACACCTCTGATGCAGGGTCTCCATGTTATGTAGCCCATCCAGAGAGAAGGGAGACTTGAAGTGTTGGTACAGTGGGTACAAAACTGATCTGTGGTCATGTCTATGTAAGATCATGTTTTTATAAGCTGAGCTGATGGGAATCTTTTGCAGCTGAAAGGCGTTGAGGAAAGAAAGTACATGTGGTTTATTTTGCTACACATCTTGGTGTTCTAAATTTTCATCTCACTTCTTACCCTTCTATCAATTAAATTTTCAGTATTTTCAGTCTGGTTAGCTTATTTCCAGATAAGTCTACTCAGTTAGTTTAAGCTAGCACATTTCACTTACGTGCAGTAAACAAGCATGCTTTGTTTCATTCCTTCTAATGGCAATTCCTGGGTTCCCTGATTGAAATCGTACATTATTAGAAAATTGAAGTGGCTTTTCTTATTATCATTGTAGAAGTGGAAGCACAGACTATTGAGGAGCTAAAGCAACAGAAGTCTTTTGTCAAACTTCAGAAGAAGCACTACAAGGAAATGAAGGACCTTGTAAAGAGGCACCACAAGAAAACCACCGACCTTATCAAAGAGCACACTGCAAAGTATAATGAAATCCAAAATGATTACCTGCGACGAAGAGCAGTTTTAGAAAAAACAGCAAAAAGAGACAGTAAGAAAAGGTAGGTTGAATGTAGCTTTCCTGTTCTTGGATACTGGAGATCTTTACTCAAGTTGTCTTTTATAGTAGACAATTAATATGGAGGTGATATTAGAGCACAGAAAAAAGTCAAAAGCAGGAAGATTCCTAGGTAAAATGAAGTCTGGGCCTTTGATACAGAAATTGTCAGAAAAAGCCCTCTCCGTGATGTGCTGCTTCTCTGCTAGAAGCCAAATAAGTTGTTCACCATGTTATACCTCTTTCCCTGTAAGTGAGGGCATGCAATATTGATCCTGGGACTTTCCCTAGACAGCTGGTATGGATAGGTGACTCAGCTGTACTAACAACAGCAGCCAGTGGTTAGGTAGTGAGCTTAATCACAAACTATGAGAGGGGGCATCCCCTACATGCTGGGACAGTTGAGGAACCAGACTGCAGCATGAAACTCAAACCTATCTGGATAAAGTGTTTTACTTTTCTGCTCAGGTCAACTGCAGCACGTTGTGTATCGGTGCACCCCATCTTCTCCCATGCTGACCTGCCTTAGGAGGAGGAGTATCAGTTCCATGGAAACTTCTGCCCCACACTTAATAATATAAATTTATAATGTAGCTCCTTTTTCAAGCAAGGAGAAGTTTTTGCAGCCAGCACACATGGTCATCCTGCCCATATTAAGCAAATGGTTTATTCTGGGCCACCACAGTGTGCTCTCTGGTGGTGGAAGAGACCTGAGTGTCAAAACATGAGGAAAACTTGGTGCTCTTTTGTGCTATTTATGGGTAAAATGGATATTCTGCATTTGGGGATAAAGAGCATTGTCTCCAAGTTAGAGCCCTGGAAAAAACTCATGCTAGAGTAGAAGGCATCAGTTACATAATTAGGTGAAAGAAACAACTGAAAGTTATTAACATCTGGCTACTGTTTAAATTATGATTGATCCAGACCACTTGGGGATCTCTTAATGATTGCTTGGATTTGCCTCTGCAGGCACACCCCTTCTGTGCTATGTCTCGTTCTAAGTCTTGCATTGCCCTATCTCTTTGTGTGTGCTGATACAATTTTTATATTATATTTTATATTATAGGTAGTAATAAAAAAAGAGTTGTATTTGTTATTATCAGTTTGAAATTCAAGACTGTTCTGACTTATTAATCTTTCCACAATTATGGTCATCTTCATATGGTAAGGAAGTGTATGTTAATAAAGATCAATTGTTAACTCCTGGCAAAACATAGACACGCCTAGGTACAGTCAGTGTCTGATACTGTTGCAATTGAATTTTTATTTCTCCCATTAGTGCAGCAGGTTTGTTTTAAAATAATTTATTTTTTAAAGTAATTAGATAAGCACAAAAGTCATTTAACATTTACATAAAATTGATTTAGCTGCAGTTCTTAAATACGAAGACATTGAGTGAACATTAAAAAAGTTACTTGATACTTTTTGGTAGATGACCATCAGAGAAAAAAGCTGTTACCATGCTCTGGCTGCCAACCTTGTTGATAGTACCTCTAAATGTAAGTGACTGGGATTCAGGCCATAACTTGTCCATAGGAAGGAGCTTATTCATTTATGCTTGCCTGATGACAGAATGTCATTGGGCTTAATAAGAGCTTAACACTCGTAATATATCTATGTTCAGCTGGCCTTAACTGTTGCCAGTTTTCAGGCTTCCAGGCTCTACACTTGAGTTTAACAAACTCCCTTAATGACTGCTTGTCAACTGCACACACAGTGATATTTTATTCACTGTATTTTCCATCATCAATGTGTGTGACAGATAGTGGCAGACAAAACAACACCATGTTTCTTTCTTTTCTCTAGCATATTCTATTCAAATTTAAGCAGAAAATCAAAATGAATAAATAAAATGACTCATTTGTCTTTGAGTAAAAAGGATTTTGTTGTTTTATTTGGTTATGATCTGACCATAAATCATTCATGATATCAGGCAATAAAACCCTGCAGTCTATTACGTGGAACTGTTGCAGTGATTTTGGAGATGTGAAGTTTTATGTGCAGATACAGAGAAATCTGAAGGTTAAAAAACCTGAGGTTAAATTTTAAAAAGGCAGGGATATTTTTTTAGGGTTTTTCAAACTTGGAAGTACATATTATCTCAAGCAGCAGACTTCTAATAGAATACTGCATCTCAAGGAAAAAGGCAATTTTTATCATTTTAAATTATTACTGAAGCTATTTGCCTGTAACTGCAAAGTATAAATCACTACTTCATCAGGAGTCCCTGTATCAGATTGCCATAAAAATGTGTTGTTTCTGATCAGAAGCAATCCATGTTTCATGCCCTTCTTTAAAACTGGGCCAAGACTCAGTAAAGCCATTGTCTATAGGAAGTTTGAAGTATTGATTTATACACATGCACAAGTGTTTTGCTGGTGGTGTTCTGAAGTTTCTATAATGATCATGTCCCTTAAAGACAGTCTTAGTGTTTTAGCCAGCGTTTAGAAATAGTCCTTATTTCTTTTTCCCAAAAATACAAGAGAAATGTCAGCTTTAAAATGTATAGTGTAATGGCATAATATGCTGACTTTAATATTCATTAATGCTGTCTTCTGGCTCTGTGTTTAAATTATCCTCACCTATCACTCTGACACCACTTAACCTCTTAGCAGAGTATTCAAATACAATAAAAATACAAGAAATAAAAAGAGACTACCTTGGGTTTCATATCCTCAGACCGATGAAGGCAGCTTCACATTATTTCAGTTGAAATAACTCTAACTGACAGCAGCTGCAAACTTGAACCTGGGAGAGAGAAGAAAGGCAGCCAGCGTAGCAAGTTCTCTGCATTGTAATCTCTGCAAATTTCTGAGTAGCAAACTCATTTTTCTCACAGTGTTGACCCTCTCTGTTCAAGATTTTGCTGTCTTGTCCCTGTCATGCACTGTTCTGAGGTTTCCCGGGCAACTGATTTAACACCTGAGTACAGCAGTAAACACAGCAGCAGAGCAGGGACACAGCATAATCTTTTTTTTATATATTTTTTTTTTCTTGGGTTTAGTTCAGTGCTGGCCTGAGACTGATACTGCTTTTGCTGCTTATTTTTAAATTGAACGGTTTAGTGTCATCATGTCTCCTTTCATAGTTACATCTCTCCTTCCACTTGTCTTAAGAAAGAAAAAAAAAAACACCAAACTGTTCCTTAGTGTAGCTTTTTAGCTTCCTCACTATATTTTTCATTTGCCTCAATGTGGTGCCTTTCTGAGTTTTGCTCCCCACGGGGGGGGTGCTAACTTTCCTCCTAAAGTCAGCAGTCCATAGAGCACTTTCCTCTGTGTGTGCTAGGCATGGCATTTCCTGAAGGGGGGAGAAAATACCAAATAAGGGGATGTTCCTACCATTTTAAGCATTTTTATAAATGCAGATGTAAAGTTATGCTCTTAAATTTATTGCTAAGTGCATGCAAGGATGACTCAGTTTCCAAAATACTTAGCATTCACCATTTCTGCTGAGAACTGTGCAGCTTTGAAGTTCAAGTTACATGTCTGGAAGTGGATAAACAAGTTCCATGGGCATCTGTTTATGGGAGATCTTGGCAGTTGCATTTATAGCTCATTTATACTAAGTCTGGTTCACAACCACCATGATGGGTTAGTAAAATGAGGTTCAAAAGCAATAGCCATCCCATTAATAAACTTTTAACACTATCTTTTTCCTGAAAGATTAAATTATTGGATTTGGTAGAGCTAAAATCATCTTCTGGCCCTATATGTGGTGCTGAGAAACTTCTTGATGGGCTACATATAACCAGCTGCCTTAAAAACAAGGTTTAAATATGGGGCAGAGTGTACACACCTAGTGACTTAGATCTTGGTGATGTGTGTCTTTGCAGATCTGAAACGGGCAGCCCAGACCACAGTTCTTCAACTATTGAACAGGAATTAGCTGCACTTGACTCTGAAATGACCCAGAAGCTAGTCGAGCTGAAGGAGAAGCAACAACAGCAGCTGCTAAATCTCCGACAGGAGCAGTATTACAGCGAAAAGTACCAGAAACGAGAGCACATTAAGCTGGTATGTTTGTTATGTCGTCTGCTTTTTGGTGATCTCAGGGTGAGTAATGAAAGCAGCATGACGTTATAATTAAGTGGGGCTTCCTCTTACTCTGAGTACATTTCAGAGCTTGATTTCCCTGTGGTCTGCTGCAATTTCAAGGGGTTTTGTGTCACTCTGTCACTAACACTTCTAACAACTTGGAAGGCTTTGGATGGAAGGCAGAAAGGCAACAGGATTATTACTACTACCAATGCAGAGTCCTTACCTCTTGTTATGCAAGTCTCAGTTTGCTGCAGCTTTTGGATGATATTCCTGTTTTGTTCTGCCACTTTTTAAAACATACAACACTCAAGGAGGCAGGATTAGCTGGAAAATAAATTGAAACAGTATGAAAATAAATAAATGAAAATAGATTCAAACATTCCCCAGGGCAAAGAGTTGTGCCAAACAGTGTTCCTGTTGCATATGAATGCTTTAATGGGATGCAGGACATAATCTGTATATGGTGAAGAAATATTTTGCCTCCATCAGTCCAAGCCAGCTTGTGTTTTTACAGCTGGAGTTTGGCTGACAACTACAGCAGGATCATAGGCCCTCTGAGCAGAAATAGAGGAGCTTGGGCAGATGGCAGCTGATCCTGATGGATATTCTCAGGCAGAAAAGAACATTTTTAAAGGGTGTTATGGGAGTGCAAACTGTTTCTCAACTACAGGCAATCCTCTCTCAGTTTTTTTTCTATTATATGATATTTTGCCTCATTACTGTTGGGTGAAGTGATTTGTCTGCTCTACCCTGCCATCCAAAAATAGCAGATCAGAGGAGTGATATGTGTGCATATCACTCAGCAAGGCCTTTTCACAAATTCATTCCCATGGATCATAGCACAGAGCTGCGGTTCCCAGGTGGTGCACTGTTTATCACCAGTTGTATGTGAACCACAGCTGCTCCAGTGTGGATGCATGGATGTGGTTACCTGTGCCACAGGGAGAGAGTCCACATTGAAGTAACAGTTGTTGGCTGCATCTCAGACATTTTAATTTTTATAAAAATGAACCACTTTGGACCCACATAGTTGGGCTTATATTGTAACCTAACTCATTTCTCATTTCAAAATGGGAAACGGCATTTCTCAAAGCAAAGTTACATTTTCAGCATTGTCCAGTTAGGTAGTGTCAGGATAAATTCATTTTTTAGCACAGAACCCTCAGTTTTCCCTCTGAGCTGTGCAAGAGTTAATATTCCAATTAAAATCTGCTTTGCAGCTGAGAGATTCTTTCTGATATCTTTGTTTTAGAGGAGAGCCTATTGTTGGTATCTTTCTTCTTTTATCCAAGGAATGAAAAGCTGGATCAGACTAGCTAGGCATTATTATACATTCTCTGGTTCATCATCCTGAGAGGATTATTTATAGAATCAGACTTAAACTAGAGGGGGTGATCAAACCAAACTGGTCCCATTTCTCACTTTAATTCACCATTCATTGAACTTGCACGCAAGCCCTGTCCATGTGTCCTTTCCCATCAGCATCACCACCACAAGCACGCTTTTTGTTAGCAGTTCCGGCACAAAAGGGATCGGACCCAGTGCTGCACAGCAGGTTTCAAACCAAGAACTCAGATTTTTTGAATCCATGATTCTGCAATCAAAATGTAGGCTATGCTTATCTATGCTTAGCTTTCTTAGCTATCATGGATGAATTTTCAATATCCACCTGACCACCCTGAAATCCAAGCTGTTCCATGTAATAATGCTCAATGCAAGAGGAATGTTTTCAGCACTCACAGAAAACCTTGAATATTCAGCGACACAGGAATTCAGTTTGTAATTTGTATTGTGTAAATTCAGTTTGTGACCGTTTATGAATTATCATAGGCATTTTAATTCCTAGCAAAGCTAAAATCTGCAAAATATATTTTGGTTTTACATTTAATATTCTGAAACTATGTCACCTTGATGTACAGAGAAGTGGTAGTTTCTGTGTAAGTTGCACATACACAAGTCTGGCTGAACTCCAGAATTTAAGAATGCTTTTACACTGATAAGAATGACTTCTGATCATTAGTAATTAATCAGGGAATGGTGTAACACTTTCATGTCTGCTACAGACTTTTGAGGAAACTTAGATGCATGTGTGATGTTTAGCTTAAAATACATGTTTTTGTTTCTTGGGATTTTTTTTTTTTTTTTAGCTTATTCAGAAGTTGACAGATGTAGCAGAGGAGTGTCAGAACAGCCAGCTAAAGAAACTGAAAGAAACGTGTGAAAAGTAAGGTGCTATTCCCCTTACAATTGATCGCTACTCCATGTGGTTTTTGTTTAGATACATTTTGAACTTGCCTTTATTTTTTATGCTTTAGAGAAAAGAAAGAATTGAAGAAAAAAATGGACAAGAAGAGGCAGGAGAAGATCACAGAAGCAAAGTCCAAGGATAAAAATCAAATGGAAGAGTAAGCATATCCTTAGATACATATATGTTGCGAGGAGACAAGATTTTTCACAGCTGGAAAAATCAAAGAAAAGTCTCAACCCTAAATACAAGGCAGCTTTTAGTCAGACTGCAATACCTCACCAGAGCAGTGGAGTCCTTCTTACTTTCACTGATACTAATTTCATTCTTGGTGGCCAAGATGGCCAATGGCATCCTGGCCTGTATCAGAAACAGTGTGGCCAGCAGGAGCAGGGAGGTGATTGTTCCCCTGTACTTGGCACTGGTGAGGCCGCACCTCGAGTCCTGTGTTCAGTTTTGGGCCCCTCCCTACAGGAAAGACATTGAGGTGCTGGAGCGTGTTCAGAGAAGGGCAACCAAGCTGGTGAAGGTTCTAGAGAATGAGTCTAATGAGAAGCAGCTGAGGGAACTGGGTCTGCTTAGTCTGGTGAAGAGGAGGCTGAGGGGAGACCTTATCGCTCTCTACAACTACCTGAAGGGGGGTTGTAGTGAGGTGGGTGCTGGTCTCTTCTGTCAGGTGGCTGGAGATAGGACGAGAAGAAATGGCCTCTAGTTGCGGCAAGGGAGATTTAGGTTGGATATTAGGAAAAATTTCTTTACTGAGAGGGTTGTCACACACTGGAATAGGCTGCCCAGAGAAGTGGTTGAGTCACCATCCCTGGTATTCAAAAAGCACGTAGATGGAGTACTCCATAACATGGTTTAGTGGGGATGGATAATGGTTGGACTCGATGATCTTGAAGGTCTTTTCCAACCTAAATGATTCTATGATTCTATGATTAATTTCCTGGGACTAATCTAATATCCTGTTCTGTGAGTATTGAGAGTCTGGGTCAGCTGCAAAGGTTCTGATGTGCGGTATGGGGACATGCCTATGAGTGGCACGACAGAGCAATTCGCCAAGATGCTGTTAATCCAGATGCTATTCCTCTGAGTATAAATAGACTTAGTGGCTTCAGTTCCTGCAGGGTTTGATTTCACCTTAACTTAGGTTTTTATTTGTGAGTTATCTTTTCTTCTTATCTCTGTTAAAGCTGCTTTCTGGAAGAAATAGCAACACATTGGAAGGTTTGCTTTACTTCTGTGGTAAATTCACCTCAGATGCTGTGCTACTGATTCTCCTCCAGTGACAGTGTTATGCAGTGTGCAGTCACTTTGGGTGGAAAAGGGAGGAAAGCTGAACTCTGAGGGTGCAGTTTCTGTGAACAGGGACAGGAATATTAATTTCATTTATGCACCACCAGATGATACAAACTGTAGTTGTACAAGTTGCTTATATTCTTCCCAAGGGCACAGTATCTAGGTTTGTTTGTCCTCTTTCATTTGTTTTGGCAAGCAGCTCAAAAAGAAAATGGAGCATTTTAATCTTGCACTGTTTGCTGGGATATTCTTGTTACTAGTCTTCACTTTAGTAACATTTAAGAACAGTTAAAAATACAGGAGGAACAAAAAAAAGAAAAAAATCTAGAATATCTGAGTTTTACTAAGTAACAAAGACACAACTATGTTTGGTTTTCTACAAATATGTCCTGGTTTCAGCTGGGATAGAGTTAACTGTCTTCCTAGTAGCTGGTACAGTGCTATGTTTTGAGTTCAGTATGTGAAGAATGTTGATAACACTGATGTTCTCAGTTGTTGCTAAGTAGTGTTTAGACTATAGTCAAGGATTTTTCAGCTTCTCATGCCCAGCCAGCGAGAAACCTGGAGGGGCACAAGAAGTTGGCACAGGACACAGCCAGGGCAGCTGACCCAAACTGGCCAATGGTGTATTCCACACCATGGGACGTCCCATCTAGTTCAGGAACTGGGAAGTGGGGGCAGGGAATCGCCGCTCGGGGACTAGCTGGGTGTCGGTTGGTGGGTGGTGAGCAATTGCCCTGCGCATCATTTGTACATTCCAGTCCTTTTGTTATTATTGTTGTCATTTTATTAGTGTTACCATTATCAGTATTAGTTTCTTCTTTTCTGTTCTATTAAACCGTTCTTATCTCAACCCGCGAGTTTTACTTCTTTTCCCGATTTTCACCCCCATCCCACTGGATGGGGGGGGAGCGAGTGAGCAGCTGCGTGGTGCTTAGCTGCTGGCTGGGGTTAAACCACGACAAGGTAAAAAGGTTTATACAGGTTTTGGAGCCTCTCAGCATATAACCTGTGTATTTGGTAACACTGAAAGGTCACATACACACACAGAACTGCATCAGATAATTTAAGAATCAATATTATAGAATTTTAATAAACACCCTAGAAAAAAGATAACAAAATGAGAATAACTGATTATACAAAAAAAGGGAGAAATACTTGATATGGTTAGACCTCATCAGAGGGCATGGAAGTCATATTAAAAAAAAAGTAGTTAGTCATTACGAAAATGTTATAGCAGTAAAAATCAATTGCTATAGGAAATGATTTGCTGAGATTTTAATGAGACACTAGTGAGAAAGGCTCAGAAACAGCTAAGTAGAAATTCTTTGTTGCTTTCTTTTTATTTTTTTCTCATTTTTTCCAAGGGCTTTTTGCCAGGCTTTTCAAAGAGCCCTTGGGAAAGGTGAGATGGGAACTACAAGGGAAACTCAGCTGTCCTCTGTTGAGTGACACAGTTTGTCCTCACTCTCGCAGTAGGACAGAGAGTAGCGAGATCTTCTGGTGAATCCCATTAAAGTCATCCGGCTAGGCTGGTTTTTATTTAAAGCTTTTACACAAATTTGGGAAAGAATATTACACAGAGATAATACATTGTATTGTTCTTAATTGATTTTTCTAATTCCTACATGCACCCAGGGCTTGTGTAATTACCTAAAACCATCAGATCTTAGTGTCACCTGGACAGCAATTCATTGTTCTTGACTTAGGCAATTAGGTTTTAGAGTACTGTCCTGAATCTGGTCAACTCAAGTATCCACAAATTGTTATTTTATGTGCAATTATCCCTTTGGGGATCTCATCTTCAGCCTTTGACCAATGCTATCTCACAGAGTCACTTAAAGTTCAAGTATTTCCTTGAAGTTCAGCTTTATGTGGTTTACACAGCAAAGCTGGGGACCGAAGTCAAGTCTGCCCTGCTCTTTGTGGGAACTTTGCCATTGTCTCTGAGATATCACCAGCAGTATCTGCTTGCTGACAGAGACTATTTCTCTACTATACGATGTGCCACAATGTGGCAGTGTGCATCTACTGATGATAGTGTGCTCTCCTAGCCTGACATTTGGGCCTTGAGGAACACCACCATCACTTTGAAGATGTGGCAGTACCGTATCGGAAAAGCCTGTTGTGAAAGAGCAGGGGGGGGCGTTGTGGTAGGTCATGGGGAAGTCTGAGCCCCACATACAAAAAAGATGCAGCCTGTTACAGAAGGCACGATCAGGAAGCAGATAAAAGTTAAGTAGGCTGATCCCTACATTCAAAACATAGCCTTACTTATTTTGTAAGGAGTTGGGGGGGATTAAAAAATATTGGTGTGATCTTATTGACTACAATAACTTGTTGCGCTTGTCCCCAGAGAGAAGACGGAAATGATTCGATCGTATATCCAGGAAGTGGTGCAGTACATAAAACGGGTATGTCAGGCCATATGTTTATTTTTCACTTGGTGGGGTAAAATGTCAGCTTTCATATTTTAGGTCATACTAAACTGCAGATTCTAAGCTATGGTATAAAGATTCTGCAAGTGCTGATTTTTAACAGATACAGTGTAGACTTCATTTCACATTCCAGTTAAAGGAAAACTGGAATTTCAGGCAGATCTTCATTAATTGTTAGTCAGTGTTTGGAGGATGGTGCTGAGAGGGGCAGATTTTAATACACTTCTGATTTCATCTTTGCATATCTTGTGTTTATTCATGGAAAATGTACCAATTTTTTTAATTGGCTTGCTGTCTCATGAATGCAAAGATTGCATAAGGAATTCTGAAAGGCAATAAGCATTTAATTGCAGAGTATATTTTAACCTTAATTACATTTGTACAGTTACTGAAATGCAAAAAAACATTCTATGAGCTCTGTAAATACAAGTCAAAGAATTTCATTACAGGTGTTAGCTTTTCTGAAGTTACAGGTGGTTTGCACTGGGCTGAAAGTACGCACTGCAGTGTTTTGATGTTTGAAATCACTATGAAACATGTGCCACTATTGAACATTCTCTTAATTTCAGTGCAGATAGTTCACTTCAAAAGTTGGCCCATTTTTGCTCACAGAGGCCTTGATTCATGAAGCAACCTAGAGAATTAGCAACTGAAGTATGCTTAATTCCTGTTGGAGTCAGACACATGTCTGAGTGCTTTATTAAATGAGGCCCAAAATTTATCAGCTTGTTCATTTAGCACTCTAGGATGCAAATCCTCTTCTTCCGGGAACAGGGACCATCTCACACAGCTTGTACAATAAAAGCTAAAGCAAAATAATATGACTTTTAAAAATGCATTATGCTTTTGATATAATTTTCTAATAAGTCCCTTTAGACATTTCTGATTCTAAATCCCATGTGTGACATCTGAGGTATATTGTCCACACAGAACTGTTAGAGCAGTTGTGCTCAGGGATGCTTGTGAAAATGGTGTGTAAGTTTATATTAGAATTATTCATAGTTTTGATGATAATGTTTTAATTTTGATGGATGAAATATTTGTTGGGGAAGAGGTGGGAAAGTAAGGATGTGCAATCTCTAAAAAAGATTCTCTGCTATTTTCTTGTAGCTAGAAGATGCTCAGAGTAAAAGACAGGAGAAACTTGTAGAAAAACATAAGGAGATTCGTCAGCAAATACTGGATGAAAAGCCTAAGGTAGAGAGTTTTTGAACATATGTTGTAGTGCTAAAAATGTCCTTCAGGAAAGAAAGTGTTCTTACAGCAGGTAGGCTGATCTTTAAACATGAGAAAGCCCATTCATAGCATCATAGCCTTTGTCTCTAATATTCAGGATGAAAAAAGGTCAAGTAGCAGCCTAGTATGGAGCACCACTTCAAGTCCATATGTCATTACAATGGGGTTTATTTTTCAGTATTCATATTGTTAAAAAGCTTTGAGTGTAAATGGTGCTTCTGACCAGCAGAGTGTGCCCTTCACTCCATTGTGCTTTAGCAGTACAAGACCAAAACACAGTTTACATTGAAAAGAAAAAGAGATATCTTTTTAGCATGCTTGCCGCAGATACTTGTGATAATTGATGAGGATATATTTTTGTGGAAAACAATGAGCATTTTCATAATAATAGTGCTTAATAGTCTACATTGCTTCCTGAATTTCTTCTATCTGATTTTGTGCACTGCATCTACATGTAATATTCTGAAATACGGTTTTTGATCCTAAAGATTGAGGGCTGACTCTTGCTCCTAGTGAAGCTGGTGGTAGTTTTGCCATTGACTTCAGTGGTGAAGGTTCAGAGTCCTCCACTTGTACACGATTTTCCTGTAGGAAGACCTAGATAACTATATAATCAGACTTCTGTATGAAGGGAGACTTGTTTTCAGTAGAGTTCATATCCAGGTATGATTCTTCACCACCCATTGTCTTATGTCTGCTTTCATTTCGTTGCACTTTCTCCAATGTGTGTTCAAGGCTTCACTTTTCATTTCTTGTCTGTGCCCACAGTCCTAATGTTTCCATGCTTGTATTACAGCTTGAATTCTAGCATTAAGCTTGAGCCAATCAGTGTTGTCATGTCATTTCTGTGAAATATCCAGAGTATAAATTAGGCTAAGGTCTGAATAGCTAGAAGTTTACAATAGTTTGGAAAAATAAAAATGTTTGCATTTCTGACTTTTACTCATCTTTTTAAAATCATGTTTATAAATAAGCTGGAACTTTTTGATGTCGTGGGCATTTGAGCATAAAGACTATATGTAATATTATGTTTTATATTTGATGCTGTAGGATCATGAGCTTCTCAGGCATGTGAACTAAAAAGGCTGGAATTTAAATGCTGGAATTTTAAATTTTGAAGGATAATCTGCTAGTACCTCTAACACTGGCTTTTCACAAATACTTGGGCACTTGATTACTTCTCTGTGTCTATGGCCTTCTTTTCTTGGTTTGGTTTTTTTTTTTGAGTTATTGATTTACTGAGAAGTAGCATAAAGCACTGAAAATTTGTCACTAATGACTTGGGTTGCATTTTGAAAGATTGTGCTGGACTGGTAGTGTTAGACTCTTCCATCAGCTGTCCACGTGCCAAGCGTGGTGTCATGGCACAGAGCAGCTCCAGATCCCTTGTCCTCCCCTGCATCTGGCCATCAGTTCAAGTGCTGCGGTAATCAGCGCTCCTCAGTCAGGGCTCTCAATTTCTCCTGAGAAAACCCTCTGCAGTAATGTGCCTCACAGGGCCTGGCTGCAGTGTTTTTTTTTCCTTTCCCACATACTGAAATGGGCAGACTTTCCTGAATTTACGGTGGTATGTGCCTCTTACTGGCATGAGAGGATTTAGGCAAAACATAATTACTCATTTTATTAAGTCTGGTTTTATGTTTTACTTCATGTTCATATTTCATATCCATATTTGCTTCACTAGTGATAGGGCATATGATATAAAATAGATCAAACGATTTCCCAGCTGAGAGCCACCAATGTATTTTATGCAAACAACAACCTTTCTAGGGGCAGCTTTTTTCACAGGCTACTCTCTCGTGCTTCAGTATTCAAACACCCACTAAAATTTATGCTAGCTGTGGTAAAAGGGTTTTCTGGCAATATCAACTCAGCCCCTAAACAAAGAGTTTAATATATTAAGAGGGAAAGAATTTTTAGTATTTTTACCAGTAATTCCATTGGAGAGAGATTTGCCGTCATCAATCACTGTCATTTGGTTATTTATTACTGACTCACAGTTTGTTGTGTTGTGACTTTGTGCACAGCTCTGCCATAGCCAGGAGGAATATCGTTTCACAAAGTGTTGCCAACAGACTGCCACACCAGTGAGATTTTTTCTAAAGTATGAGTTTGCAGCTTCCTTTGTTGTGGTGTGTGTAGGTCACCAAAAGAAAATTTGCCTTAGAGTGCTGACATTTTAGACAACAGCTTTTAGAAACTGCACAAACTGGATGCAAATTAGTTTCCTGTGCTGGAGGCAGATGACTTGCGTTTTGTTTAAATTATCATGTGTTTAGATGAAAGTACTTAACTCAGGACTGATTTACACCTTTAAAACCTGTCTCTCTCCCATATATATAATTTCTTTTTAACATTTGGATGTGAGACTGTTTTGCAGCTTTCATTTGCAGGGCTATAGTATAATTAAAAGCTTTTTTTCTTACGTATGAGTTGGAGACTTTACTTCCTGAACTGATACTTTCAGGCAAAAGGTTGGAAACAGTTCTTCAGCTTCTTCTGGTTCTGCTGAAGTCAGTGTAGGCATTGTCTTTAATGAGCCCAAAAGGTTATACCGTATCTGTGTAAGTAACAAGGCTGTCTTTACGACAAACTAATCTCTGATGCTGTAGAAACTAGAAAATGAATATTATCATCAAATCTATGTGTGTATGTATGGAAACAGGCCAGCCACTCCCACAAACATGTTTGGAAAAGGAAACTATCACCTAATTAAGAAGTCAAATACTGACTGACTCTAGGTCAAAAAATTTCTGACTTGCCATTTTAGTGAATGCACAGCAGAAACAAAGTTCAAATGCTCTCCTGCCGCAAACTTTTTCCTAATGAACGCCATCATTACCAGCCAAAGCCATACGTATTTTCTTTTCTCTCACTCCTTTTTTTCTTGCGTTATCTACTGGAAGCTTTATTATCAGCCTCCCCCGTTCTAATTCTTTGTCTCCTCTTCTTAGTCATTGATACACATTAAGCTTGTCCTGTCCTTATCTTCTTCCCCTTGGGCATCTCTTGTGCATGCTGTGGAGACTGCTGTAGAAAGGCAGCTCTTTACACTGCAGTACTGAATTCTGTATGTTAGAGCAGTGTGTGATTTTAGATTTCTCCACTACAGCGTGTGTCTGGCACTTGTTATCTAAGGAAGAGGAGTGCATCGAGGATGGGGCCTGGTGATTGCATCTCAATTTCTTTGTCCTTGACAGCTTGTGCATCAAATTAAACATAAATCAAGTGCATTTCCTTCCCCCCCCCACCCTTGCCTCCAATTTCATTGTAATTACAAAAATCAATACACGTGAGACATGACAAGGAATTAATTATTTTTCTGAGAATCGACTCAGTTACAGTAAATAGACCCAAGCCTCACCTAATTGAAATCAATGAGACTTGTTATTCATGCTCATCAGTCAGAGTTACACTTAAATCACAGTATAATAGCCGAGACTCCTGTGCTCTTGCAGTCAGCTCCTGCTCCCAGCCAAGTTAACTGGACTCTTTTGGCTTCAGTGGACCATATTCTTGCAGCCCAGCTGTCAAGGAATATGTAACTCATGTGGTTCCTCATTTTGTAGCCCATGTTCATGTTTCTGCTCACACCTACTCTACTGTTCACAACCCCAGCTTAGCCAAGGCTTGCCAGATGGAATGGTCTCCTGTAGAGATGTGGAAAATGGCGTTATTCAGGGTAAGGCTTTATCTGTGGGAAAAGGTCCAACGTCCAACAGATCTACAGAGGCACCATAAGCTGTGCAGCCTTTCTTCTAAGTGTTCCATCTCTGTGGTCTTTCAAATGAATGAAGAGAATGCAGCCTTAAGATATAAAATCCCTTTTCTTCCTCAAAAAGTATAATGAAAACAATTTTGAAAAATTAAATCAGTTCTTGGTAATGGAAAATATAAGCATCTGATGCATACTAAGTCACTTTCAGAGAACATAAAATTATCTCCCAATATGACATGTGTTATTAATTGCACCCAATGTGAGTTGGCACTTCTACATCCAATCAATAATTAACATTAGCACTGTACCTGAAAAACTTATGGGGATGTAAAATGATACATGTTCAAGTTATAGAACAAATTAACAAGATGCTGGTCCTTTACAGCAGTAAGCCTGTCATAACTCCAGCCTTATTTCCGTTACGTAGGGCTGCAAAGGACCTCCAAGGTCTTTCTTCTTGGGGCTAGCTGCTTTTACAAACAATCACATATCATGTAAGCCTATTAATGAAACAGTGCTGGACAGTGACTACTTCCTTCTGAATGTTATCTAGATGAAGATATTTGAAAACCCAATGAATGATTTCATAGATTTCGGATCGGTGCTTTCTGATTTCTTAGAGTATCTAAAAACACAATGAACTTTGCGAAGGTTACAGCTTGTCATATGTGCTTTAGGTAAAACTTTGTGGTCATCTTCATGCAGATAGTGTCATTGAGTTAAGTGGAGCTGTTACTGACAAAAGAGTCAGCAGTATCACTGCTCTAACTTTAGAAGGAAGTAAAATATGGCAAATGTATTTCATAGCACTTTTAGATTTTATTTCAGTTAACCTCAGAGCTCAGAGCTGCTCTATTAGCTCATCTGGAAGAGAGCAGCTCTTAGGAACTTTAATGACTATTCCAGTGTCATTTCAGCTCACTGCATAATTCACAATAACAATGCACTGTCCACCACAATTCCTTTTTTATTCTTTATACCTCTGTAGGAAGCCAAACTGTCTTTTGGGCTAGCTGCACTTAATTCAAACACTTCCAAACGCATTCCAGTTCAACCACAGGCAACTCTTCAAGAATTTTGGGGAAGGAGTTTGGAGGAAAAGGTTATATCAGTTTAGTGAATTTCATGGGACATTGCATTGCATGGATTTGGATTGAACGGGGGAAAGTTGCCCTCCTAAAGTAGTATTCAGACTCATTGCAAAAAGACATGAAAAAAATTAGTTGATAGCCAGTGTAACATTTGAAAAGTTCTCCTTTTATCTTCTCCCTGTTTAGGTAAAAATTATTTCTTTCGTTAGTTCATTCAATTTACACATTTCCAAAGTTCAAAAAGAAATCTCTTGCATCTGTGGCTGCCAAGCTAAAATGACTTATGGCATTGTCTGCCAAAAAAGAAGAGAATTAAGAGGATTGAAATAATTTACTGTTTGTTTCACTGTTCAGCTTTGGGTTTTGGTGCTTGTATATTCATCAGAGGGGAATAATAAAATGCTTCTCTGCCTCATTAAATGGGCAACAACATGGAGAAATGAATGGAATTTTCTTAGCCTCAGTGAACAACAAATATTTAAAAGGAATATTTAAAAAAAAAAATCTAGACTGAGATTTCCAAATCTCCCTGTGACTTGATCTGGCATCTTCCCACTTCCGGACCAGAGCTTGCATTTAAATTGAAAGATGCAGTTTTCATGGACTATTCACTTGAGGATCTTGGCACTTTGCTCAGCACCTCTCAGCATCAAGTCCTAAGTGACAATCAGCCTAATTATCTAATAAGCTTTGAGGAGCTTAAACCCTGATGGTTTTTTAAACGTTTTATTAGTGCAATTGCTAAGCAGTCCCAGTTGCAGAGTATTTGGGGGGGAAGCTAGGGTTGTCTCTTATTTTCTGTTTCTCCCAGTGGATAAACACTGCAGAATGCACTTTCAGCGTATAAGTTGAGTAGTAAATAATCCAACTTCACTCATTAAAATGAAATAGGCTGACTGTTATCCTATGCCAGCTTTATACCAATAAAACACCCTAAGTTCTGCGAAGTGACTAGCTCATCACTAGGCCTGAGATCAAAAGACTTCAGTCCAAATAACAGGATGCTTGAAGGATTATTTTCGATTAAGACCTTGCTTGCTTGCTTGTTTAGATTTTTTCTTCACAAATCCACATTTTTAATGATTTTTTATTTTTCCAGCGGAATAAGTATTACAGTGTGAGAAACGGATATCAGGTCACAAAAGATACACCTAACAATTTGAGGTGTTATTTATTGTGTTAATTAAAATGTGCACATACACCTATGTCTTGGGAACACTAACTTTCAAATCAACAGCATCACATTTCCAGTGTGAATATGCAAAATGCTTTTTAAATGTATTTTAATGAATTCTGATATCACTTTCTTTAAATAAAAATGTCACAAATCATTTGTAGGAAGAATGTAAGCATAAAGAAATATTTTAATGAATGGGACACGAGGGAAAATATGAGAAATTTAGATTGGAGTTTATTGATAAAGGGTGATGTTTTTCTCATGTGGATCATTCTACTGGAATTCAGAGAAAATCTTGGGTTTGATCTGGAGCTGAAAAAAATTTGAAAATAAATTATTTGGAAGGACAGACTTTTTTTAAGTTTTGCATTATTGTAAATCAAAAGGAACATTATGAAGTTAGCAGAGTCACTGCTGATTTAAGCTGATATTAATGAAGGAAGAGTATGGTCCATAATGGAGGTCATATGGCAGACAGATTTGATGTGTGAAGGTCAGTGAGATTTCCCTGGATAACATGCTAATAAGAACTGTGAGGGTTGTTTTTTTTAAGAAAAGTGATTTCAGAATCCAGCTACCATCTGTGGGCAAAAGGGTTCACAGAATTATTTTTTTTTAAGGAAAAAAAGGCACACATTGAGAATTCTTCCTGAAAAAAAAGAAACCTCACTGATTTTTTTTTTCTAATTTACACAAGTGAATCTTTTCCTTATTTTATCCATCTCAAATAAGCACTTGGCTCATGTCTCAGCCCACTGCGGTTAATTATTTAATTAGCCTTCCTGATACATGTAAGAAAGACAAAATTCAAAGTGGAGCTCAGACCATCCTGTGTTCCCAGCTGTTCCCCACTGCTTTCCAGCTTTGTGTGATATAGCCCAACACTGAGAGAGGTCCCCATTACTCAAAAACTCCCACTGGGCTGGAGGGAAAGCAAAGGTAACTCCATATACCCAAATTCAATGGCAGCATCCCCCAGCTTCCCTTCTCTCCTCAGTAGAAAGTACAGCTGCACCCAAAACAGTCCAGTCTTAGGACAGTGCAGAGGTACATGTTTGAGAGACCTCTTCAGCTTTCAGAGAGGCATCCAGCTTTGCATCCACCAATGGCCACAGCAGCACAGGGCAGCATATGGCATCCAAACTGCTCCTCCAGGGCAAGCTTCATGCTTTTACTATCCTTGTTGGCTTCTGCAGTATCATGGAGGTGTTGGATGGCAGGACAGATTAGCCCAACTGGGTATGAATAATAAGCAATAAATGTGTTGTTATTTACCATTATGCCGGTAAAAATACGCGTGTCCCTGATTCATAGTGGACCACTGCAATGATGATCCATCAAAATGACAGATCAGACCATGTTTTCTTGCAGTTGGGGCCATTGTTTCAGAACACCATCACCATGTGCAAACCAACCCACTTGTTAAAAGCAAGAAAATTACTTGCATTTATACAGTAACTGATTTTACAATACTGTACTGTTACTCTAATTCTCTTACATGCTTAATTTGCATTAGAAAGCAATTCAGGTAAAGGGAGGAAAAGGAAGTAATAAATTGCCATTAAAATGATCAGCTGTGTAATAAACATCAAAAAGTAAAAACTGTATTTTCTCCCTTTGTGACATAAATCACTAAAGTAGACCTAACTTCTAATTTTAACATTTGTGAATAGTTAATCCTTCTCAAAACAAGTGAATTTCCTGTGCAGAGAGAAGCACAGTCTGTTTTACCATAGATTGAAGAGAAAACCTGGAAAAGGACGTGAAAAATGAATATATAGCTGCTTTCTGCAAAGTCGAGCTCATTGTCTCTGTAGAAGGTGCTCCTTTGTGTACTGTAGGTGGCTAAGGATGACAAGAAAATACCAACCTGGAAGGAATAGTGTAACATTAAAAGGCTCCTTATTTGTTCTCTGTAGCCTCTCAAAGCACGTTTGACTGCACTGTCCTGTTCTCTGCTCAACTGTAGAGCACATCTGTTAAGGTTAAAGCAAAATGCCAGCTGTCACTCAGTAAGCTGCTCTGCTGTGACCCACTCCTGCACTCACTGTGGTTTGGCAATTATTGCTTTCCACAGCAAAAATTTCCCAAAGTGTGGACAGGTGGCCAGCAAGCTGCAAGGTAGCAACTGCTTGTGAGAAAAAAGAGCATGAAACTAACTGGTGTGTTAACGTTATTATCTCTGAAATAAAACAACTGGAAGTGATGTGAAAAAGTTTAAGAGGCCAGGGACTGCAAATGTTTTGTGTCAGGATGTTTAGCTTAGACTATGCAATATTTAAACCTGACGAGAGAAGTCCCTGCTAGGAAAATAATTGTGATTCTGCAAAGACAAGTGCTTTGTATGCTAGATCTTCAAGTGAGCAACAGGGCACCAACAAGCTGTTGACTCCTCTTCACCTTTTCATGAGCTGGTATAGTACTCTATGAAAATATGTTATAAAACATAATGTAAATTATGCATGGTGTGTACATAGTATATTTGAAATGCATGGTAGCACGGACACTACTTCAAATGTAGTGCATATATAGCATCTTATACACATGTTCATCACTCTAAGTCAGGCTCAGATTGAACAAGAAATGCCATAAAGGCAGAACCATATGCTCTTATACAACTGCATTCATCATTGAGCAACAGCAGCAACATACTTGTTAATTATCAGACCTTCAGTGCAACATGACAAATGACAAGAGATTCAGTTTGACACGGCTAATGGAAAAATATTAAAAGAAATATTAATGCTTGGTACATGAACTCATTAGAGAAATGTTTTAAAATGCATGAAATGGGGAAAAAATATGTTCCTTAATGAACAGAGAAATCATCACTGGTCCTGTGAAGATTGTAGTACAAGAACAGCTTTGTATATTCAAGTTGTTTGTTAAGGTAGTGCTTATGTCTTTGTGCAGAATCAGTCTGCAAAGCAGATCTGCTAATGAAAATAATACTGCATTTCTGTAAATGAGGTAGTAGCACACACTGCAGTACACGTTAAAGATGCAGCTTGCTTTTATTAGTACATTCATGACAAGGTGGGTGCTAAGTTTATCTTATTTACAGTGTGACACTTCAGGACGATAAATATACTAGTAGAAAGGGTAACAGAAATAACAACAGTAGCGTGAGACTTTCAAAAGTATACAAGGATTAAAAAGTATATTTAGAATCATGAAGAAAATCCTAATTCTGTTGGGGGCGGGGGGTTGTTTGGTTTTAGAAACAACAAAAATTTCTGCAACAAGAAAACACTGTTTTGAGAGGCAGTATCTTTCCCAGCAGTTTAGGAATACTGAGCTTGGTAGGGGAGGAAAACCCTGTACATCCGGAAGGGAGAGAAAGTGTATTCCCATCCATGGAAACTAGCATCTCAGCCACGTTTCAGCATGTACTTCCAGTGCTACGTGGGTGCAGATTTCCAGGGTCTGGCAGCCCTCCTTAGTAGCAGAATAGCTGGGAAAGATGTTTCCTGGAAAGACTACTTTTCATTAAATTTCTCCTGTGACTCATTTCCAACAAATCAGCATTTTCTGACAGTAGCTGCATATAATTGCAGTTGTTGCATAATACAGTAGTTGTGGATTATGATAATATATAGGTTTGACTATAGTGACTCAGTAAGTTTCCTATTACTCAGCTGTTGTTTGGAAGGAGGTTCTTGCCAAGAGATCGTGGAGTGTGACTAAGCACATAAACTACAGCTATGTACCTCTAAATGATCTCTTTTATGGAGTCCTAGAGATCTGTAAACTTTGTGTGGAATAAGTGGATGTGTCCAGGAAGGGTGAAGCCTAATCCAGACATGGTTAGATACGCAACCCGGCTCAAGGATGGTCAAGGCAAAGTTTTAAACTCTTGTAACATTGGCTTTCCCGAGTGGTGGGTCCGGAGATCATTTGTAGGAAGATGTCATGAGGATGGTGGAAGTTCACAGTTTTTGGTTCTTTTTCTCCCCCTAAAAAAAATGAAAGAAAAATCAGAGTTTTGATGTTCATCTGATAGAAATTTTTTCTTTTCAAACCTGCTGAGTATGGGACAGGAAATCTCAGTCTTGGTTCATTCTATCCACTTTGCAGCTCTCCAGGTTGGCTTCTGGTTTATAGAAATGAATGAAGACATTCACTAAAGAGAAAAAGGTTATCAGGCATACCATATCCTACTGATAATGGTAGCAGGTGTTTTCTCAGTCTTTTTTTTTCCTTCCTTCTATTTCTTCACTTTCCCACTTACTCAGTTTTACCTGCTCTCCTACTTGTCCTTCTCTGTCTTGCATCGAGATTCTTTTCACAGTGTGTCATTTCTTTCTAATACTCTTTCCATAGACTTTCTTAACTTCTTACACTCTTTCCTCCCCCTGCCTCTTTGCCACCACTTGTTGCTATTAAATTGCAAGGAGTATCACAAGAACTTGTAGGAATAGTGTTTCTTTCGTATTAAAAGACACATTTGAAGAAGAAGCTTGAAGGGAAGAGATGTTAAAGAGCTGCTGTGACGTGGTCTGCATGTCTGAGCTTAACTGTGTATGTGGAACATGTTCCAAAGTCTTCCATCAGATGAAGGATATGATACACAAGTTCCAAAGATATATGAAAAAATAATCATTCATAAGTGCCCCAAAACTGGTGTAACAGGAAGAGTATTATTTAAAGTGAAAGCAATGAAGAAAACCTCAACTGAAACTAGAAGACAACAGGAGAAAAAAGTGATAGTGAGCCTAAAGAATTTAGATTCAAGATTGAGAACTAGTGAAGACTTTAGGGAAAAAATGAGAAACGTAGATGAAAGGCTCTTTACTAGGAAATGAAGTATAGATTCTTGGCTCATTCTCAATTATTACAATTTTCATTTTATATCCAGTCCAACACAGTAAAAAATGCAATGGAGTTGCATCTATCCAAGTGCCCATCTTGACTTCTCTGCTCAGAAGTCTGTGAGCCATAAGCCCAGTGGGCTTTATTCTGACAAGCAGTTTAATGATTCCAAGTTTATGCAACAGCATGCAACCAGTATGTTGCTGCAACCCATACACTGCTGCACGTTACGGCTACTGGTTGAGTTCTGACTGGTGATGTTCCGCTGGTATAGTTACAGTCCCATGAGGAGGAAATGGGCAATCATAGTCTTGCTTTGGAGATCAAGACCAAGGACTGATGGAGGATTAGATGTGGATTGCTTAGCAATTGTGATAATTGCTGTCCCCAACGTGGAGATTAGTGGCAGATTTTGTATAAGGAGAGGGGCTGCTGGCACATGCAGCGTGTAGGTGGGCATGAGCAGCACAGGATTGATGACAACAGGGAGCTGGGCAGCACTGCACTCAGTGCGCTATCCATGTCAAACTAATAAGAGAAATTACCAATAATTTGTCAGGTGTCCTGGATTCTCTGTTGTGTTCAGCCCACTTTGTCAAGTTTTGCATGCATTGTTTGACATTTGCAATGCCGAAGCAATGCAAAGAAAACTATTAATTAACTACAAACATATTTCCAGAAGGAGAGTCTAAATGACAGGTACATTCTGTTTAGCTGTGCAGCCCAGTGGTGTGGAAATAGGTGTGGTAAATAATGTATTCCCCCCTCCAGAATGTGGGTCCAGTACATCCAGAAGTTGAATTTGCACAGTAGTGTCATATAGTGCAGAGGGAAGTGATCTGCTTACATCCATGCCCATATTGTTTCCCTCACTCTCCTTCTTTGGCCCCTTAAATATTCCAGTTGTAGAGGAACAGTACTAGCTCCAGAGACACAGAATTACCCAATCCAAATCACCCCATGTCAGAGTGGTTGGGCCGTTTTCCCAGTGCACAGAAGGGGGTTGAATCTTGTTAGGCAGAGCACAAGCTGAATGTCCTGAACACGGAAGTATTGGTAAAAGGCTCATAGCATGGATTTCCCTCCTTTCCTTGTGAATGACCTGCATACCATCTCCATTGCTGTGCTTTTGTTTGAAAGGGCCAGAGAGACACAAAGTTTTGAAGTTAAAGATTGAATTTCATTGAATACAAAATGAAAACTTCTTAGCTTATATTTTCAGCATGAATAAATCAAAACTTTTCTATATCAAAATCCTTCCCTATATGTTTAGGGGTTTTTTTCCTCTTTGGGACCTGATCAGCTATTCACACAGTCCTAGTCATTGTTCAAAGATAGTTTCCAGTAATATTCTATATTTCCTTTGATTTCTTTGACTCCTTTCTTAAAGCGAAGGTGACTGCTGAGAAGCAATTATACACCAACTTTAGTGAAACAAACACCCTTGATTTATAAATCAAGGAAGCCTACTAAACCTTGCTTGGCAACAGAAACAGACCTCAATTAAGACAAGATAAAAACAGGAAAGCTAATTTCTGTGATACAGTAATACTACCCGCTTTCTTTTTTTGCAGTATATGCTCTGCAAATACATATCATAGAACAAACAAAATGCATACAGTAATGTACAGATACCCTACAGCAGAATACAACAATAATATTTTACAATGCATCTGATAGCCAGTTGCACTGAGATTCGCATCTTCAAAGCCCTGGGAAGAAGGAGGCATTACCGTAACTGTAGGTAGCCTACATATAATTTAAATCTATGTAAATTCTTCCTGAGTGATGCTTTGGTTGGACCAGGCTGTGTCCCAGCCCTGCTGATCTGAGGTACTGAATGGGCCCATGGGTTTGTGATCTGAGACTGTGATTCCTGGTCTGCTACAGGGAAGATCAGATCTTCTGCACCCTGCATCTTCTGAAGATTAATAAATGAAGCATTGCTTATGAGTGAGGCTGTTACCTGTAACCTCACTAACCCTCTCCTGGTCGGTGTGAATCTTAGTTAAAAGGAAATTATAAGGAAATTTTAGATAGAGTAGATATAGTCCATTTGTTTATATTGATGAATAGATGTGTCTGTGTATGTCTAATAGTAAATATTTGGTTACATATGCATATGCATGCATGCTCACTAGATATATTAAGAACATGCATATGCTATGGTTGTAGAGATTAGTTTGATATATACATTTTGGATGCATCTGTTAAATTACAGTTATTCACAGACTTGCAGGATGTAAAATTCAGTATTATAAAATTATATTAGTGACTTTAATACTGGCATGATCACTTTTCTGTTAATTACAGTCTGATTCAACCCCAATATTTTTTTCCTGTCCTGTAAAATTGCCTGCTTAATATTCTGGTTCCCTTCTGGAAAGACAATAAATGGGGAAAGAATTTTCTCCACCCAGTGGGACCCTTCTTTGCCAGCAAACGCAGCAAAATGGCATGAGGAAGGGGACCCTGGGCAGTGGGTTGATGGGAGTTAGAGGTGTAATGCCACATTGATCTGGTTTGTTCAACCCAAGAGAAGGCAACACACAGCACTGAACATCAGTGCATGCTTTTCACAGTTTAGGAAGGAGTCTTGCTTGAACATGTCCGGGGTAGCAGCTGATTAGCAATTCAGAGGACCCATCTCCTTCCTTTCACTCCATAGAAAACAGAATACTAACCTTCTAGCTCCAGTGCCTAAGTTGGACAACATAAATTACCATCATCCCTGCTTATCTATATAGAACTTCCCTAATGTTCCTAAATTATATTAGGGATTTGTTAGGTTAAGCACATTTGAGATTATGAAGTGTTTAGATAATAAGGGGTATATAAATGCAAATTAGGTAGTAAATATAGGAGAAAGTCATGAAAAGAAGGTTTCATTGAGAATTAGCTGCTAGATAAATTCTCTTCTCAGCAATCTCCATGTAAATTGCAGTGACTGTTCACTCCAAGGAGAGTCTTTGCAGTGCTTAAGCAAATACCTGTTTCTAAATGCTCTCGTACAGAAAGAGCTGAAACATATTTATATCCTCACCCCAAAGATTAAGACATTGTGAATAATGGCAGATTGCAAACCGGAGAGATGGATTGGCAGGGGAGAAGACAAGTGAAGCATCAAAATGTCATCATGCATTCATTATGTGCAGTGACTTCCCAGTTACTGTGTAGACTCTCTCCTCTTACTGGAACAAATCTGTACCTCTAGAGCTACATAAACCATACTGCCTAGCACTAGCTGCTCATGTGTTTATTTTTTCACTCCTGTTTATTGTGAATGCCTAGTGTGATAGCTTCCAAACAAATGGTGTCTTTCTTCCAATCACTTTCCTTTCCCATTTTTCTAATGCAGAAATTTTTCATTTGCCTTCATGTTTATTAATCTGGCATTCCTGCTTCCTGGGATTATTTAGATGTCTTGACCTCCCTACCTGCCACATCTGGTGTGGGAGATAGGGAAAGCTCTTTCTCCGAGAACTTCTTGTAACAGAGTTCAGATTAATAGCGATAGTTTCATAGTTTGACATTCTTTATTATATTGATACATTAATGAAACACATTTTCTGTTTCTACTTTGAGGTTTTTTCTGCTATATTCTGATAGTCAATTTTTGCTCATGCAGACAAGATGTACTAGACTTCTTACTGCCCTAATTCTGTAATTACTGTATAACCACCATAACTAACTTGGTCATATAATTGTGTAAGTACATTCACAGGCCAATCGAGGTCCTTTAGTGATTTGAACTCCTGCATTTTTCTTTGATTTTTATCTTTTGCTGAAGGGCTGTGTCCTAACATTTTTAATCTTTACACACAAAGTACAAAAGCTTTGTAATGATCACCTTGACTGCTAATGCTGCTGTCGTCAGTGCTCATTTAGTTAGCCCCTTCCCAAGCCCATTTCAGTCAGATTCATTCATAGATTGTTGTATCATAAAAAATTAATGTTACTTTCTAGCTCCCAAAGGTACAGAAAATTGTTGCATTTAGAGTTGATAACGTATTGTGAAAAAATTCTCCAACATCTTGTGTTGGTTTGTTGAGTTTATTGTCTGCCTCACTTGCAGAGTTACTCAGTATGCAGAGGGCACTTATGAATGTCCTTTCTGCAGTGACTTACTGGTTGTTTTCCTGATGGTAAATGGCTTTGCAGAGCTTCCACTAAAAGCTATATTCTCCAGTAAGTTTTATGATGGCTTTTCAGGTCAAAGCTTCTGTTTCTCCTTCAGATATCTGTGCAGAGTTATTGTCTGATGCATAAGCCTATGACAACATGCAATATTAATAATACAGCATGTAAAATTATAAGTGTATTTTTCATGCTATCCAAGTAGTAACAACTTGGCCTTTGGTTTTATATGACAAGCTGCCTTCAGAGCATTAATTGATTCATCTTCATCTATGGCCTCACTAGAGCTACGTTTCCCTGAGGCAGTACCTTGGTTAGGATCATCTGTACTATCCTACTTTCTGTGCAATACACTTTTATTGTGACATATGAACCATGTATTACCCTGATTTAATACTCCAGTTTCTCCTCTTACAAGTTTCCTATTAGTAGACACAGGAGTCCTCAATATTCCTCAGCTGGCCCTCTCAATCCTATTTGCAGCTATTAATGCTCTTCCTGTTTTAGCCTGTCACTCACACTTCAGTCCTTCATACATAAAACTTAACATAATTTTCGTTATGTACAGCATGTACAGGCTGCAGTACGGGATCGTTAGTTACTACAAACATGGCTTTTGAGACACCAGCTATCAGGGGAGCCTTCCCACAGCATAGACAGTATTGCTCGTCAGGCTTCCTGTCACAGCTCAGGAGGAAAGCAAGCAATATCTGGTAGCAGTTACACATTATATATTTTTTACTAGTCTCATATAATAGCTTTAAAAAATGTTTTAAACACTTAGCAGCTACCTTTTTAGTTATGGGTGTTTTTAATGTGCAGTTAGATAGAGGCTTTTGAGGCATTCTTTGTCTCATGAACATGTTAATTTGCAAAAAACCAAAATTTCTAACCTGTCTTTTAACTGCCTCATAACCAACTTTTAACCCACCATTTAATCATGTCCCCCCTCTTTCTTTCTCTGCATGTGTGTTGCACTTCCCTCTTTGGTGCAGAATATTATGCTGGAAGACACACCAGAATGTTGTCCTTGACCTCCCTATGACTCCTTAATTCCACTGAAATAGCTTACTTTTTGTTGTTGTTGGTTTTGGGGTTTGTTATTATTATCCACCAGTAAAAAAAACTAGGATTCAATTCCTTGCGAGTGACATTTGGGGATTATTTCTGTAAAGCTATGTTCACTTATGGCATTAATCCATAGAAATGTTAATATTTGGGATCAGTTAGTGGCCTGAGTAGAAAGTAACCCTTTTGGGGGGCTACCAACTAAACAAACTGAGCAGAATATGGTGGGTTCCTTTGTCCTTGTTTTACCTGCTCTGTAGGCATTTCTTTTCCAATGCATTTTCTTCAAGAATTTTCTGTCCCTGGCTTACATTTTCTCAGGACATTCACTTAGAGGCATCAGACAGTCACAGTGCAGCAGTGAAGCTCAGCATTGCTCCTTGTATACCTCCATCTCGTTCGCAGGGCTCACATCAGCCTGAGCTTTCCCTGGATCTTAGCCCATCAGATGAAGCAGTTTCTCTTCTCTGCTGCCAGAAGTCAGGCTTTCCCAGTTTCCACTTTTTCCTTGTTCTTCCCCAATTTGTACTTTTTCATTGCCAAACTCTCTTGGCAAGTCAAGATAATGTGCAGTTGAATAGTCTTTCACTGTTGTTGCAAAAGACAGGCCTTATTAAGTGGTTTGTTTTTGCCTCTGACACAATTTAGCAGCAGAAAAAATTAAATAGTTTTCAGGGTGTTCTTGACTATTGCAGATGGTACTTCTTGCCATCTAGGAGACATCTGTACAGGCAATACTAGTTTCTCAAATAACAGTAATAGGGACTTCAGACACACATGAGGTGCCCACAGGACAAGTAATGTGAATAATGAAAAGCTGCTGGAACAAGATGACTTGGATAAAGAGCTCTTAAGTGGCAACATTTTCTCCTGGTTTTTCTATTTTTACATAGAATAGTGGATTGCTTTTTTATTATTTCTTTGGAGATGGAAGTTTTTGTTAATTTACTATAAATTACTGATTAAGAGCAATAACTTTCAAGCTGGTATCCTGTCTTTTTAATATATTGAACTTTCCTATTTATCGTTTTAGGCTACTATACTTTGAAAACATCCAACACATCAAATCAAGGGGGGGGGGGGGGTAGGATAGTTGGGCTTATTTAGACTGACAGTTTGATTTCTTAGCACCGTATGCTTAAGAGTATGGTGTATAGTTCGCCATGTAGATAATTATGTGGTCAGAAGATTATATATAGCACTTGATTTTCCTAATGAATTGATCATAGCATACAGACCTTTAGAGCTGCTAAATAGATAAAGGTAGAATTATAAACACAAATGCCATCTTTGAAGTACTTCAGTGAGTTATGCCCTTTTGAAAATGTTACCTATAATGACATCCAGATGTCTACATGTAGTGTTATCCCATATATCTTGCTGGATGTTCAATATTCACCCTTTTTATAGTTTGCAATTCAACTGGTGCCATTAACAGCAGACAACTGAGGGCTGTAATCATTCCATTCTGCATTTCTAAAAGGTTTTATTTAATTTTATTTAGTGGCTGACATCATGCCATCCTCTTCTTTTTGTTGTTTTTCTTTTGGGCTTGGGGGGGGGGGTCATTCCTCTTTACTGGGGCATTAATAGACATCATCAGTGTCTTCAAAGAAAATTATTGTTACTTAGCTTGGTTTTCTGTACCAGTGATTCTTTCACCATCCTTTCTTGAAAAGGATTACTATTATATCATTGGATACAGATTAAGTTTCAGCATAAAGGTAATATTTCACTTACTCATGTTTTTTTGGCGTCTCAGTCTCTACACATACATGGAAGTGTATTGTGTTCTGCAGATCATGTGTTGAAGTTTAATGCTGCTGCTAACTAGCAGTGCAAAAGAGTACTGCTACCCTGGGAATATTTCATCCCTTTCACCTTTTCCTGTTTTTGTGTGGATTTGTGCAAATGTGGTGAATAACAATTCAAGAACTAAGTGGGATGCTCTAATTGCATTTCCTCAGTTTTCAAGACTTCTATCTTTCCAAATTCCTGCACTGTTTTAATTGACTTAAATTAAATGATGAGTCTTAAGGCTCTAAAAATTTTATGAATTAAAGGGACCATAATGTAATGCAACCGAAGAATGCTTCAAAGGCAATAGGTGTAAAACTGGAGGTAAGACTCATTTCATCTGAATTTACATATCTACAAGAAACCTGTGTACCTGTGCAAGCCCTCAAGTCCTTCAAGAGAATGAAATTGTGCTAGGAAGCAATTCACCTAATCCATTTTATATGCCTGGTCTGTGAGAATATTAACATAGAACTCGTAGAGATTCCAATAGGACCTATGACATATATTTTGATTAAAAATTATATTGAGCGTGTGGGTTTTAAATGGTGTCAGCAGAACGAGCTCAAACCTCTCTAATTAAGGAGATAGGCATTACATTTCTTAAGCAAAGGATGAATTGAGATTAATTCCTCTGACAGGTGTGAAACTTTCTTGATGTATGTGAAAACGAATATGAGATGTCCTCAAAATTACTGCACCTAATTTTTGTCTGTGAAACAAGCCTTTTTAGAAGAACACTTCTTGGTTTTTAGATTATCTGTTAAAGAAGATTTTTAAATGGCCCTTTAAAACAAAAAAAAAGTGATCTATCTTAGCTACTAAGTTATCTCTAAATGAACTTACTAACACTAGATTGTGGTACTTTCCAACTTTTCCATAAATGCCACTAAAGTCTTGTACAAAGGCTCTCTGGTCCCAGCCCTTCTCTTCCTAAATAGCCACCTATACCTACCCCCAGACTGTGAATGAGGCACAATTTGTGTCCTCAGGGAATTTCCTTTCTTTCAAAATGGATGGACAGCAAGCAAATGAAACAGCAGCATCTTTGCTCAGGCAGCCTAAGGTTTTAATCCTGTATAAGAAATGAAGGTGGGCAAACATTAAAAAAAAAATAAATTAGTTCTATTAGAATATATTCTTCAACTTCCAGGGAAAATGAAACATCAAGAATAGAAGGAAGAAAGCAGTAGGAAGTGTATCAGAGAATAAGGATATGGACAGTTTGTAGGTGGTGGTGTGGAAGGGAATGCTTAGAGGTGCAGGAAATTTGGGAGGCATATTTAACTGTTTTGTTGCCTGGCAGTATAAAGCACTGCCAATATTTTCTGAGTGTTTTATGCTATTCCAGAGCAGTTTAAATTACCCCAAACATACTGGTGAATCTTAAGTTAAAGTTTAAACAAGATTCACAACTTACATTGCATGCCTTCAAATCAAAAGGAATAATAATTAGTACCATTGTGTTTGAATTCCTCATTTTATGTTTATATACAACATATTTAATAACAAAAAACAAGGGGAAAACATAAGAGTTAAGATTAAGATAAAAGCTTTACACTTGCATTTGATTAATTTAGTACTGTTGTTCGGAGAAAGTAAAGTTTTAAAAGAGAAATTCAGACCCTAATCATGATCTTAATTTAAAGTCAACCCTATTAAAGAGTGAAATTTGACATTCTGGTAACAACTCATCTACAGAAACAAGAAGTGAATTTTACATTGCATACCATCAGCTGAAATCATTTTCTTTTCTAAGATTAACCATGGGAAGAATTATTCCATTTGCACAGAAGGCACTTCGATATGTTGATATGTATCATGACAGCCAGCCAGAGGTTTGTGCCACAGATGTACATTTTATCTGTTCACATCTGAGTTCTACTGACAGCCATTTCTGTTGCATACCTTTAGCATGGAGCAGCTAAGTGTTTTGATCAATCAGACATCTCATCACCTTTCAAAAATTACTAAGATTTTGAATCTAAGAAATTTGAAGAGTGACTATTTAAGTAAGAAAGAGTAGGTTTTATTGTCAAGAAGAAAGACGTCGTATTTCATGTCATTTTGCTTGTGTGAACAACTTAAAACTAGGTATACATCCAAGTTTTGCTTTCCTGTTTTGCTTTTTAATGCAGTAAGAACAAAAGTTGAGTTTCAGTTGCTCAGCATCTGCTTAGCCTCCCAAACTGGTTGAAGAAGCTTTTACTCAGAAAAAAGACACTCAGAAAAATTTCAGCTGCTGTTGCCACTCATCCATGCAAAATTAGGCAGCATCGCTTTAATGACAAAGCAAAGAGAAAGGCTGGGTTATAGAAGTATGAAATGGTACATTCTCTAGAAACTTGATCACAGTCTTCAGAGAGCAATGAGAGTTTCAGTTTCCAAGCAGAATAAGGCCATCCCTGGGAATAGCCAACAGCGAGATGCTCGGCGAGGAGCCGCACAGAGACTCGACAGCACATTGGACAGCGCTGGGACCCAGCACAGGTGCCTCCCGAGCTCTGCTTGCTGACCATGCAAGGGCACAAATTAATGTCATTCTCCTTTACTTATGAAGACAAATGTTAACTGCTTCCCTGAGTAGAGTTTCACAGAGATAATACATCACCCCAGATCACAGCTGATGGTAAATGACAAGGTGTGAGAGGGGAGGGAAACATTTTATAGCTGGGTGATTAAGGTGAAACCTGCCTAGCGCTCGCAGTTCTAGGGACACAGTTACTGTGCTTTCAAGTCCCCAGGAACAGCTTCACAGACAGTGGAGAAACAAAATGAGAGGAACCTTAAAGTAGTGCTTATGACTTAAAGATCTTACATAGGTGAAAATACATGGTAGACAGACTATGTTTTTTAATTCTGGAATTTATTCTGTAACCACTGCAAAGAGAGGAAAAAACTTTGTGCTTTCCTGCCTGTGTTATCTTCCCCACTTGCCTTCATCCTTTACTATCCTTTAGTTTTTGTGGGGTTTTTGTAGTCTCACTGAACTATACTTTTCTCCAAGCACATGCTTCTGGAGACTGGTTTTGATTGTGTTCTTGTTCTACTCTCAGCCATTTCCAAACCGGGAACTGTTTGAAATTCCTGCTACTTGGCTATGGGAATTTGGACACCTTTTTTTCCTTGGCTTACTCTTTATTATAACCCTAAAAGCACATCTAAACTTGTGGTCAAGAGTGCAGTTCTGAGAAGAGCTGGCATTGGGCTTGACAGCTTTGAAGCAGTTGATCATTTGAGTTAATAATTGGTGAACAGCTCTGTTTAGCTCCAGTGTGATTAACAGAGTGATGCTGTGGAGTATATGCCCAAGCAAAGGTTTTGGATACCGTAAATTTTTTTGCACCTGTGACTTAATTTAGACATTCCATGTGGCACTTAAAAATAAAGAATTCTCTAGTGCACCATTATGGAAACAGAGTTTCTCTTGGCCTTTGCCCAGTTTATATTAAGAGATCCAATTTATATTAAGTGATCATTTTTAAGGACATTTACTGTAGCCATTGCCTAGGAAAAGGAGTTCAGCCATAATAGGTTGGTTGTGTACCCTTTCAACAAAACTTTAAATATTTATACTTTCAAATTTATGTTGTGTGCTCTTTTCCTTAAATAGAGAGCTATCTTGAATATGATCCATCTAGCTCGTCAAAAAAAACAAAACAGAGCACTAACCCAAACAACACTGTTCAGTTGTATTATTATTCCTAGTTTACCCCAGTTCCATACTATTTAAGACATTTCTCCTTTTTGTGATTGCCTCGAACCACAGCTGGGTGGTAAAACTAATATTTTCTAACATGCTCTGTGTCTCAAAGTGTGATTAAAATATAATGACTAATGGCCATCAAGTAACCTTAAATTATCATTGCTATCTTTATTCTGAACCCAAATATAGCAGAACATAGTATAGCCAAACAATCAGAACTCCAATTTTGAATCGTAAATGCAGGTGGGATTGTAAGAATACAAGGTTTTGTCTGTATCAGGTCTACAGCCAACAGTCTCCCATAGCTTTGTTAATGATCATTTGAGAGAATTCAAGTCTGCTACTTTAGTTTTGCTATTATTTTCTACAAATCACTAGGTCAAAATTGAAACATTTTGAAATAATGATTCCACTCCTTTAAATTCAATAATTTTTTTATCTAGCCTACTTCCTTTGTTTCCTCCATGATTAAAATGTAAATATTCCAGAACTATAAAATTTGAAAAGAACATAAGGAGTATGTATCTGCCGAGGAAACACGACAGACAGCATTATCTTTCTTCTGAAGTCACCACACATACAGATATTTTATGCACTAGTCATAATTGGAGTGAGGGAGTATTTGAGCTTTATTCATAATTTCTTCATACGTTGCAGGCTTTCTTTTTCATGGTGCTGGGAATCTGCAACATCCCCACACACGTCCATGAGTCCCTTACTGCCAGAAATGGGTGGCAAACCCCCTCAAAAGCTGTTCCACTGTACTTGGCTGGTTAGACATTGCTGCTCTTCCCTGTAAATGTGTCAGCATAGCCCATATATAAACATCAAGCTAGAGCGCACACAAAGCAGTTGCAAACTACTGTTTGAAGGATCTAAAGAGCAAGCAAGTATGATTGTCACTAAATTTATCTATTTTCTTGAAGACAGACTTGCCAAAAGAAACCCTTTTTCTTCAAAGTGTTGTTAACAAAACCATAACAACTTGTGTTTTCTATGAAAGGTAATTAATTTTTAAGTTGAGCCAAAGAGAAAAAAAATCAGTGGACTTGACAGCAAAAGCAGGATCAGGGGATGTAAATTCTAATGAAGTATCTCTGTTTACTTTGTTCTCATTTAAGGAGCCTCTCTTCAATTGTGTTTGGTTTTTGTGGCATCTTGCTTAAAAACTGAAGGCTGTACCAAGAGCAAACAATTTCCAAGCACAGCGTAGTGTCACAGACACCTGTGCCTCTTTCCCACAAAACAGCAAGTTAAACAGACACTTTGCCTCCTCCACAGACTTTTAAGTCAAAAAATAATCAGAGCCAGCAAAGGAGGAGGATGCTCTGTGCTAAGCAGCCCAGAGAGAGACCTATTTCGATTCACTTAGTGTGTGCTGTCAGGGCCAGGATGTGTTTATTATTCCACTGCACAGCCCTAATGGATGCAAAAGATTCTAAGTTTTAATCAGATGCAGCAAAGTGTTATCCATGCCGTATTATCATATGTGGTGTCCAGCAACTACAAAAATAATAACATGTGCTTGTAAGTAGCACTGAAGTTGCATGAGAGTCAGGTCATCTCCTGGTTCTTTAGGCAGATCTCTGACTCTGCAAAGCTGCGGGAGCTTTGCTGTGGGTTGAGGGCAATGTGCATCCTTAAATTTGTAACAGGGTCACTGGCTAAAACAGGCTTTCTGCTATGCATTTGGTGCCTGTAATTGAAGACATTCTGTATAGACAGGCTTATGCAGAACAGAAGCTGTGGAATCAGGTCCACCAGATGGACACAGCAACAGGATCTAGACCTGTGCCATGAGGACCAGCTTTTACCAGAGTCTGAGGCTGATGCACTGCTCAGGACAAAGATACTTGTGTTTTGTATGATAATCATAATAATTATATTCTACTTCCTATGAATACTTAATAAGTATTTTTAAAACAAGTTCTTGTTCTATGGATAGTAAAAGTTCCAATTTACACATGAAGATTTGGCTTAAAATTAGGTATGGGCTTCCTTTGGTTTAAAAGGAAGAAGGCCTTTCTCCAATTTTTCATTTTAAAAAGGGGTGCTTTTCCAGAACTGTTATGCTTTCCTCAATAATTACATAAATGCTAATTTTTTGCTGCTTCTTTTGGATTCTGGATGCGTGCATTATTTTCTCTCTCAAAAACGTAATTTTGGCAAAGTAACAGAACTTTAAGACACAGCACTTCCTGGGTAAATCTTTTCTATAAAGCATAAAAGTAGAGAAAATAGTACGTGCAACTTCATGAGCATCTTTGTAGTTGTTTTGCTTTGTAAGATATTTCTGTTGCCTCTCATCCACAACTGGAATGTCCTTTCTAGGCATCTTTCAAGTTTTAGAGGAGCAGGGAACTTCTTGGTAAAAATAACACCGTATCTGGCTATGTGGCAAACACCAGATGCACAGCACAGTCAAAGGGTTTCTATATGCACCCTCCTGTGATTCTGCTGGCAAGATAACCTTGCAGAGCTATGGGGAGAGGGAAAACACTTGTGGTGCTAGGCAAAGTTAGGCTCATAAGAGCTGTAAGTTGGAGAGAAACTTGTCAGGGAGTGATCCCTTCTGCATTTAGCACGCTTTTTAGTATATACTTTTAGATAGTATTCACCCGGAGAACTTGAGAATGCCAAATAATGTAATGATATATCCTGGGTGTAACTCTTCACATCTTTATTCAATAATAAAATATTTGGTTCAGAGGTGAAGTTTTATTATAGTCAGTGACCTGCCAGTTATTTTCATTTACTCTGTTATCTATAATCTCCTCATTGGCATTGTCTGCATTATGATGATACAACTGCTTCTCCCTGCATTTGGCTTTCCCTCCTCATTTCCCCCCGAATAAATAATATTAATGTGATGGGACAATTTCCAACTAGCATCTATCACTTCCTCCTCAATCCATAATATAACGTTACACTTGCTTCTCTGCAGGCTTTTTGGTTTCTGCTTTCCTTTCTCATAGTCTGGAGGATTTATATTTTAAAAAGTGTTCTGTTTTCATTTAGAAGAGTTATTGAGTTATATGTGCCTAGCTTCATACACCACGGTAAACTCTCCTGAGGGTCTGGCCGTGAACTTTCACAAGAGGAGCTGCTGAGTACTCAAGACTTCTAACAGTTCGACTTCATTTATAGGTGTCAAGCCCTTGAAAATCTGTCAAAGCTAAGTAGATTCAAAATGGGATTGGAGACCACTTCAGAAATGAAATATTTTCAGAGTTGAAATTCTTGTTGACCAGTACTTTGAAAGGAATTAAAACTTTACTAAAACTTGAACTCCAGGACTTAAGTCAGTCTTTAACTACTAGAGATCAGCACCAGGAAGGCCTACGTGAAGGTGGGAATTACTTTATCTACATCTGCTTCAGAGCTCTTTTACCTTTGTACAGCATCTGGTACTAGCTGAGGGCAGAGGCAGAGTGCAGGTCTTAGTCAGCCCTGGGTCTGATTCAGTCTGGTAATTATTACATTCCTAAAGCCCTGAGCAATTTGGGGAATCTGGCCTACAATGACCAAATGTCACTTCTAGTATTCTTGCTTATCTTTGCATTGTAGCTAAGGCAGAAATTATGTTGTCCCACTTATCCTGTAACTATATATGAGACTTTGAGCACAGACAGAGAGTCTCCCCATGACTTCACATATATTTGATTAGAAACCCTACATGAATTCTGTGTGTATCATGTCTTCATTCTTCTTTTCCAGAGCTGACACATTACTGTCATCATTATTTGTTTATGTGGTGCCAGCATGAGAGTGTTTGGCTCTTCATTAGTTGTCCATATGTAAACCAATAACTTGTAATTACTTTTGAGAGTGCCTTTAGGAAATAAGGAAATGACACTTACGCATTCATATGCCATGTTTTAGAAAGAAGTCGGAGGCATCATGCTACTGCCCTGTTGGAACAGATGTATCTGGTATGCAAAATGTACATGCCACATGTGGGCTAACTATGAGACAAAATTAAAATTTTAATCAAAGTCTCCATGCATTTCCAAAGTATTAAACAGCAGATTGTTAGGCGTGTAAGTAGGTCACACGTTGTGTTGAGCGATTGTGCTTTGTCCTTAGCCATCTGGCAACATGAATCAACGTCAGCTGGATGCAAATATAACTCTGCAAAGGTGACCTTGGTAACAGGATTGGTCCACTGAGCAGAGACTACAGGAGGGTTACCTGCAATCAAAAGAATACTTTAAGGCAAAATCTGAAAATAAGGTTTCTTGATTCTAGGAAATCTTATAGCCACCGCTACCAGTTTGGTAGTCTGCTGTTTGTCAGTGCTAGCTATATTTAGTTTCAAATCAGGGATTATTTTAATCGCTACATGTATACTTAGATCTCAGTGAATGACTGAGAATTCACTGAAATTCAGAGTAGGTATAAATGAGGTGGAAGACACCAAATAAAAGCAAAAATGGTTCACTATGGTCAATTGCTGCTAAAAAGAGAGATTCTAGATATTATCCAGGGATGTGTTTTTGAAGAAACTTAGCTTTTGAAGCACTCTGTTTTTAAAAGTTTCTGAAGCTTAACCCAGCTGTGGGTCTGACATCTAAAATGAATAGAAAATTCCAAAAGGAAAACAATGTATAATAGAACTTCCCTGTGTTGTTTCCAACTCAAAACATTATAGCATTTTTCGTGTATTAAAGGTTTTGCTGGAGTGCATAGTTAACTTTGCATTTTGCTGCCTTACTTTAGGTGTTAATGTCTGAAATCTTTGGCTTAAGCATCTTTCAGAGTGACATGTCTGCATGACAAAATTAGAATCCAGTTCTGATGGTTCCCAGTCCTGTTTTGAAACCACTAATCCCACGAAGGAGTTTTGTGGGCTACTCAAGTTTTCCTGGTTGACTGCATTAACAATGAAGTCAGAGTTTCCCTTGTATGGAAAACAAAAAAGGGAAAAGGCAGATTTATGGGATTTCTAGGTTCCATGCTATCTACAAAATGGATTTAACATATGCCAAACCTACAGCAAAGAAATTCACTCTTATATTGTCCTGAATAGAAGAAGCTCTTTTCTTCTTAAACAAAGGAAACACTGTGAAGCGTGAAAGCCATCAGGTTTCCTCAGCCTGCCTTCCCTGCATTATGACTCATGCGGTTAAAAACACCACTACAAAATGAGAATACAATGCTGTTGTCTGCACACAAACATGCTAATTTAAAATGTGTGTTCACATACCATGAACTAATTGTCTTCAAAATTCAGAGTTATTTGGTTTTTCCAGCTACAGCTAGGCCCTATTGGAGTTTCCAGATTTTATTATTTTTATTATTATTATCATCATCATCATTGTTGTTATTATTGTTATTATTTCTGAAAGCATTTTATGTGAACATAGAAACTACTCTTCTTGCACAGTAAATGTATCAAACCACATTTGTTTCTGTTTCTCTAGTACTAAAGCAAAGAAAACTGCTGCTTATAAGTTGTGTGAAGCTGTTGTAAGATGGTGAGGATGTGAGCAGGAGTTAGGCATATGTTTATACCTGCCCACAATAAAGAATGTCTCAGGCCAACATTTAGGTGAGGGTGTAAGAAGTTGCATTACTTTCAGTTGACTCACCTGCATGTGTTTAAGGATGCGAATTTGTCTTGCTGAAAGCCAACTGGCATTATGAAAGGAGAAATAGCAAATATTGAAATATAATTCACATTCTTACAATCTAAGGTTATTATTGTCCACTGAAGATCACTTTTTCAACGTACGGGAAAAAGTCTGGTTTACTACTGAAACTGTTAAGAAGTACATTAATCTAAATTACTGTGTCTCAGAGAAAGATTGCAATAACTCATAGTCTATATCCACAATGGATATGTGAAAAGTATAATGTCTGATTTTGCTTTAAGCTAATTTTCTTTTTTATTTTACATAAGTATTATAAATTGATCTATGACTACAGGCTGCCTTGGGTATATCTAGATTTGCAATCAGTGTACAGCATAAGTTATTTTTAGATATGAAATATCCTTGCATCCACAAAGTGTGATTATTCACTTGGTACAAATACGCTAGGGAAATAAGTAATTTTAGTCCTTTTAAGTGGTTTACAATCATCTTTTTTCACTTTATTGGATTTAAGTCTTTTTCCAGTACTTATGAACTGTTCAGTTGAATGAGTCTGTTTCTAATCGATCATCAAGTCAGACATAGTGATGCGATCACTAGGTTTCTATTCATGAGTCTGTTTTAATTTCAGAGATAGAATTTGCAAGACTTACACTAACTTTATTAAGGATTTCATTGGACCCAGGATGAAATCATGGTCCCTCCTGAAACTGTGAATTCGTACACTGATTTCTGAAGGTCTCAGTCTGAATGGCAGATGTTTGAAGCAGTGCAGCAGCAGACATTTGCTAGGACATTACTGGATTCTAGCACAAATTCATGAAGTTGGTTCTCTGCAGAGACTCTTGTTACAGATTCATATTCAGAGCAGAATTTAAAACTCATTAAAACCAGTGATTTTAAGTGCATAGTTCCATGTAACCGCTTGCTTATAGCACTGTCTAACAGCAACCAAAGGGAACAATAATTCCTTAATAATGTTGGAGACTTTTGGAGCAAATGAAATTGTTTCCAAATCAGGTAAAAATGAGCAGACATTCAGAATGCCAGACAACATCTGTTACACCTGGAGATTGAAGACTGAAGATTCTGATTGTACTTGTGTAGGTGTATTCTCAACCGTTTCCCAGAATCTATGAATTTTGTGGGTTTAGATAATACTATTTACAAACCAATCAAGTCTAACTTTTTTCTTTCAATTAAGAAAGTTAATTGGAAAATGTCCTTAGAAATCAGGTTTCTCCCCAACATACTGTAAATAAATAAGTTATGTTGGAAAACAAGATGAAGATAAATGGACTGTTTCAAGCTTTCAAAGAACAAGAACTGTGTAGTCCTCTAAACAACGAAAGTACATTTCATCATCTAAATATCAACACATGCATTAATGTTTGTATTCATTTTAACGTTATTAATTTGATTGCATTCTTTTAATAAGAAACACAGATAAAATAAGTGCTACTGCAAATATTTGCTTGCATTCATATCACTTCCTAGAACTTCTGCATTTCATCATTGGTTAGTGCTGTTGAGCAGCCTCAAAACTGACCCCAGCTGAGGCAGCTCCTCAGAGCCCTGGGAAAGTTGTCATTTAAACAGCTTCCGAGTTGCAGCCCTTCTCCTGGCAGAGCTCAGATACACCCCAGGCAGGAGGTAATTGCCCTCTGTCACTTCACAACTCCCTTTCGTAAGAGTATCAGCATTGCTGGTTTTATTGGCTTGCTGGGCATGTTGAACTACTTGAATAAATGAGGTTGAAGGGAACCAAAATGTTGCTATTTGATCAGGCTTCACAGGCAATGCATAGGTTCTAGTTCTTTGATCACTTGGAGAACTGTATGCAGTCAGCTGCATCCGACACCAGCCTTAACTTTCTGCCCTACCCTTCCCTGCAGTTGGCTGAGTGAGATAACCCCCCAACTTTATTCCTTATTTGTGGTCCTGCCTCTTAATGTAAATTCTAGTTGGTAGCAGATTACATTAATGCACTTAATTAATTTAAGCTACAGCAACTAGCAAGCAGATAAGGATTTGCTCAGCCATGCCTGCAAGAATGGCATAATCTTCAGGAGAGAAAAGGAGGATTGCTAGGGATACTAGCTGCTTTAGCTACACCAATTTTAAGTTATCCATAAATTTGAATTTAAGCCCTTCTTCTGAAAAAAAAATGGAGCCTGAGTAAATTTGAAATATGACAAGAGTACTTTACCTTCCTTACATTTTTGCAGATACAGTAGGACTCCATCTCTTCGAGAAATGATAGTGTTCATGAATTTGCAATAGCTCAGTGGAAGAACAGAGACCCTAAAATGCGTAGTTCTGCATGGGCCTCTCACAAAAAGACAGGCCCTGTCCTAGTTGCTTCCTGAACATCGTTTTCAACCAAAGGAATTCTATAAATATCTGAGCAAGAATTAAACACTTGTATTATGAAAGACAACTTGAAGTACTTCTTTCTTATTAAACCTAGTGGATATACATTCAGCATGATTATTACATTAATTATTTACCTATTATATTTTTTTGCAATGTGATTAATATCGCCAAGCACTGTTTTGGAAAAAAATCCAACAACTAAGAAACTAGTAAGAGACAGACTGCGCTAGCTGTTTGAATAAGTATTCTTGGGATGTCAGAGAAAATGCTAGTAGCAAAGTTGGACACTTTTAAAATCCAATTTCTTCTGAAGTTGTAAATTTTCAGGCTTGGCTTTATAAAGCATTGAGGTTTTTTGTTTGCCTTTTAAGTCTTGTAAGACTCAATGCAACATTTTAAAACATAGTAGTAGCCTAGCATTAGTCATCACAGTCTATTTAGCCTGGTGAATAAAGACTTCTTCCACTTACTTCTGGTTTGTGAATTTTGCCTGCTGGCCCACAATTGGTACAGTTTTGGTCTGCACCTTCTTATAATTGCTTCTGAATGTTACTGCTCTGAGATAAGCATCACTGTAGCTTTTGAGAATTAGGAATCTTCTAGACTGACATTTGTGAATATTATCTGTCATAACATTTACTGGTTGGAGTTTAAACTCTAAAATTATCCACATGTACAATGCTCAGGCAACTGGCTTATCTGTGCATGTAAAATAAAAGCTTTAGAGCAGCCTTTAAAAGAGATGTATCTCTGTCTCACCAAGGCTTGGCTGGGCTTGGTGCAAATAAAGAAACATTTGTTGGCACCTGATTTGCCAAAGCTCTGAAGACATGCCTGTTCTGAAGTCTGCAGGGTTGCTTCCTAGAGGGTTTTTACCTTTGTACATCAGTTTTGGCATAGCAAACTGCTAAACAAATTTCTTGGTGGAAATGCAGTTCAGGCTGCTGTGGTTGGTTAGATCACCCTAAGATGAGCCTAAGCAGATTTTAACCTTTTGCAGTGGGAATGAGGCAAAGATTTTTGGAGAAGGAAGAAAAGTTGATTCGCTTGTAAGTAAAAGTAATGCACACTCTTCCTGTAATTGCATCTTCTTTCAGTTTATAAGGTTTAGTGAAAAGAGGCAGGGATTGCACTGCCCTTCTCCTTATCCTCTGGAAGTTTGGTATCATGATGGAGCCCAGTGGGTACTGCTTTCCTGGTACCTCCAGTTCAGATAGAGGCTCAAATCTCAGTAACATGAATGCTTAGGAGCAATGTACTGAAAGCACTGGGTGAAATCTTCCTTAATTCAGGACCACTCCAATATATCCATTTTTCTTATCTGTTCCCATGCTTCCCATGTGTACTTCCCTAACTTAACTGTGTTCCAGAAGTGAAAGAATTAGTCTATGTCTACCCAGCACAATCAGTTGAAAATATTTTTGTGTAGACTTGACAACAAAAGTGTGGGTGGATAAGGTCAAACCCAGATGCCACCTGCAGATATCCCCTTGGCGCACAACTAGAGTATTATTCTCTTCACGGCCGGAAAGGGCTGGAATTGAGACAGAAAGTCTGGGTGGTCCTCAAATTTAATGTGCCAAGAAAGACTTCCAGCCTACTGTGCTCTTGGTTCCTCAGGCTGGAGATAAAAATGACAGTTAAGCCATTCTGCACTTCATAAAGTTGAGAAGACAAATCTCAGTGAGTGTCTCCTATTTTTCCCTCATCATCTGACCTCACTTTGGCCATTTTGTCATTGCTTAGAGTAGTTGTTTTTATGAACCTCAGAATTAGGTGGTAAGTCTAGACATAGTCCAACGGCTGAGTCAGTAACACACTGGGTTTCTAGCTAATTTTTCAGGGTTATATGCTGTTTGGAACAGGAAATCCATTATTTTAATTAACAATAAATAGAAAATAGTCTGCTGTGAATTGATCTTAAACAGGTACTGCTGTACTAAATTAGTTCAAAATAAGCAGGATTTTCCATTGAGCAAATTGATATTAAGGCATCTTGAGTTTATTAGCAGTAGCTACATTATCTATCTGAGGCTAACTTTGGTTTCAGAAAAGAATGAAGCTGAAAATCTGTTCTTAGATGCAAACAAATGAGCTTATCATAGAGTACAGAGCATTGGGACAGAAGGGACTTGCCCCATGTAGTCATTCAAAGAACGAATTGTCATATGTATTGCAGCTTACAAAATAAATGGAACTAATAACAATTTGTCAAAAAACAACATTTTTGTTTATTTCATAATCATTTAATGTTTAATGAAATTTTGGGAGAAGACGTTTTCTTGACGTGGTGTTTGTGTAAAAGATCCTTTTATCTGACACTTCATTAGGAAAAGAATTTGGATTTTGACCATTCTTAGAAAATAAATCTCCTTTTAATGCAGGGAAAGCTGTGCAATCTGCTATATTTAACACAGAGAAGGACCTAATATTGCCTAAGCTATCATGCTAGCTCTGTAAGACAAGACTATGCTATTGCTTTCAGATTCTAATAGTATTAAAATTTGAACTAATAACTTATATTTCATACGATTTTGCAGATGGGAGAGTTGAGACCTTAGCAGTGAAATGACTTACAGAAAGTTGCAAAGGAAATCAGTTTGTTAGATAAGATGACGAAACTGTTTCATTTGTGTGAGGCATTGAATCAATGAGACATCCATTTGCCTGATGCTTATCTCAATTTCACTGGCATTTGCTCATCATCATTTCAGAGTTGATATTGGTATCACTTTGAATATGTAGTGGTGTGATTTAGAATGACATTTTGGGATAGGAGAAGAATTTTCTTTAATTTGCAGTCTTCCAAATTTGAGTATCATTTACAGAAAAGCAATTTCTGTCTCACCATCAAGATCAGAGGGCTTTATCCTTTGCATTCCCTGAAGAGAATTTACTTACAAAATCCATGTATTAACACTTTACACTTTAAAACAATCAAATAATGTGGTATACTTGCTAAATTGGGGCAACGAGTATGTTTCACTGAAAAGCTTTTGGGCTTTACTCTCTTTGACCTGTTTACTATAAGGACAGAGGGAAGACTGAGCCATCGCAGAATACTGCTGCAGGCTGTGTTCTTACAGAAATAACTTAACTAGGTTAGCTGATGCTAGTTCTGGGTACTATATACCTTATTTTAAAATTATGCATTGTGCGGACAGAAGGCTATTTTTAAGGTGGAGCTAAGCTGATTTCTCTTAGTTTTATGGTTCACCTCAGAGAACAGAGGTCCTTCCCAGTCCTTGTTACGTTCTTACACATACAAATCTATATACACATCTTTGTAACACTTGAGTTTTAAAGGATGAGCGAGAATTCAGCATTGCTTAACATGAAATACTGAGATACTTAATCTGTACCAAAGGAATATTTGCATGTGTGATCTAGACAGACTAAGTCTTTATGAGAGGAAAAGTATCCTCAGTAATGTAGATTCTTGCATAATGTCTTTGACGGCTTCATACTCTCCTACGATATAACAGGTTTTGTGAAAACTGTTTTCTGTATAGGATCCTTGGTACTCGCACAAGAACCCAGCTTTACAGTAAAGGCACCATTATAGGACAGCTAAAAAGGCTTCATTATCATGTAAGAAAGAAGTTAGTAGTTCCTAAAGCTCTTGGTGGCCATGTAACCATGGCCAGTGAAAGAACTCTTCAGTTATTTTAGTGCTTACTGAATAATAACAAAAAATCATTCTGCCTAGTAAAAATACCATATACTTCTATAGTTCCTTTCTTTGTTTAGCCTGCTCCCAATGGTAATCTAAGTCTCTCTGATTCTTTCATTCCTTTTAACTGGCAGATTGGAATGCATTCTTTCATTTTCATAACTACTGATGAACCCTAAAATAATCCCTCGCCAACCTGCTGTTCTGTATTAACTATAGTAATACTGACTCCCTTAGCATTCTTACAGTTTTTAAAGTGATTTTGACTTCTTTATGATGAGTAGTTGATTCACAAGGGTTGCCTGACTATCTCTCAGACTAAGGCAATTTGCCAAATGCATCCATGGAGTGGGGAGTGAACTTTTAATGTATTCTGACTGATATCAATAGCAAAATTCAGACTGACTTCAGCGGAGCAAGCCCATGTCCTAACTGAGTAAGTCTTTGAGACTTTCAATTCAAATCATCCACTGAGACATTCACAGAATCTTGTCAGCCGTATTACTGCAGTGCATTAACTCTTCCTGCTTGACCAGAGGAACACAAGCTCTGGATAAAAGAGTCCCAGATTGGACTTTTTCTATCTAACGTTCATTGTATTAATGGAAATATGTTTCTGATAAATAAATTCCATTCTCTTGATCTTTGTCTAGCTTGCAAGCTAATAGATGTTATTCTACATACAGTAAAGGTAGTAGATAAAATGTTTCGTACCTACAGAATTTCAGTGATACTCTGCCTGGACCTTGTATTGAGGTTTGGGGTTTTGTTCTGGGGTTTTTTTGAGCTGAAAAGTATATATTCTGACTTAATCTTCTGGCATTTATGGAGTTGTTGTATAATAGTAGTTGATTTTTTTAAAATGGTTATATCTAAAGTAATCAATAGGAAGCAGGAATGGAAATGTACTTTTCTTGCCCAGGGTGAGAAATAGGAGTGCTTATGAATACTATTCTTGCTGCAGTTGGATTATGTATGTGTAACTTAAGGGTGAAATTGCATAGTGATGGGTTTCACTCACGTTGTTGTTAAACCAGTGATTTTCACTGGCACGCAGTAGAATTAATCTGAAATGGTTTTACTGTTTCACTGAGACCAAAGCCAGAATCATTCTCTTCCTCCTGCATTTCTTGTTCCATCTGTCTACTTCACAGTCAGTCTTGGATCAATTAATAAGCAAAACTACATGTTCATTGTCTTTGTGATAGGGGTGTAGAGGAACTTTTCTGATCCAAGGAAGGTGAGAATATAACAAGATTTCACAACATGAATACAAGTTTTTACTTTAAATGTTTTTTGTACTGTTTCTGTGTTGCCATGAGCTAGATTTTGTCCTAAGTGTGTGTTTGTGCAACCTTGCTGTAGATTACACCCATGGGAAAGCGTGCCCTCTCTCCTTTCTTTTCCTTTTTTGCTTGGTTTTGTAATTCAATCTTCTGTTTGTAAATACCTATATAAAGAACATTCTTATGTAAAACACGTCTGGCACATTGAAGATGAACTCTAAAACACACAACACAGCTGGAAACAAATTTTGAAAAGGAGTCATGGCTTAGTAATTTAGGCCAGAGCTTCTTCCATAAAGACCAAGAAACTTTTGCTTGGTCCATTGATTAAATAATGGACAGTATATATTGTTTTCCAGATGGCTTGTTTTTTTCCCCCCAATTTAGTGCCCCGTGAGCACTTGCTTCTTAGTCAGCTGGCCAGAGTTTCAGCAGAAATATGTCCCCCGCAATTGCCACCAGTGAAGAGGTATCCTTTAGCTAGCTGAACCCTTAATAAGAGCAATATAGTACAGAAAAAGGAGAAGCAGCTGGGCGTGAATGTTTCATTTCTAAAAATCTTAAGTCACTTGGGTTGCACCATTGCTTAAAACTTTTCCGTTTCCCCTCAATCTGCTTTTTAAAATCTTTCCTTCTTTCTTTAACATGGTAATTTTGTGCTGCTGTGGTCTCGGAAAACACTGTAAGTGTATGCCAAAGGCAGAGCCAAGAGCCACACATGTAAGTTGCTGAATGACCAAGAAAGGTATGAATTATTAAAAGAACTAAATGATGTGCTGTGAGGCAGCTCTTGTGGATAAGCAGTATTCCCCCTTTTATTTTTCCCCTGATACAATACACTTTCTTCATTGTATTTTTAAAGGTTCATTAAAGATAATTGTAAAGAATAGTCATATTAACAGCATTTGATTGGAGGTGTTAGGTCAGCATGATTTATTGTGGTGAATGACAAGATTCTGTGCCACATTTCTATGTGTTAGCAAGAATATAAATCTGGGCTAGTTGTGGCAGTAGTTCTTTATACTAATGTCACAATAAATGAAAACACAATACAGCTTTTCATGACATCTTAGAAACCAGAAATATAAAATGCAGACTTTTTTGTAGCCCTTTGCACAAGTGAGGACACATTCAGGATTATCAGATAAACCAGAAGATATTCAGTATTTTAAAAGCTTAAACTTGCACTGGATTGATTTCTGGACTTTCTGATGTCTGGTGTCTCCAGAAAGCTGCTGGGAAACCAGCAGTAGGTAGGCACCGACTTTGAATAGCAGATAGTGTTTTAACACTTCCCCCTGTCATTCGTGTTCTTCTCCAGTCTAGTTCCCATGTATGTCTTCTCTAAAATGTTGTCTCAGCACTTATAAAAGCAATAGATATTTGGCTGATCAGTTATGATTTGGAAAAGTATATGTATTTTCTGTGTTGTATTATCTGTGCATTAGAGATTTCACAAAAAGCTGCTTAATGCAATGTCTGTACATACAGAAAGATACATCTCACACTAGAATCAAGAAGTTGCTTGGGGATTTTAAAAACCAGGTAGTTATGACAACTACAGTCACAACCATCAGAATAGAAAAGAGCTTGAAATTCGGTGTTTGTTTTAATCCCTATTGTTTCTCTCTGACTTTCTCTTTCTTGTGCTGCAAGACAGTGCCTGGAGCTCCAAAACTAGTGAGCACCCCTGTGGTAAATGTATATTACATATTATGCACATATGTCTGCTACACTAGAGCCATTTGGATCAGGAGTATTCTAATGGTGCAAGTGCATAGACTATATTGTTAAAAGCTTTATAAACAATATAGGTTTTGAGTGGTGTGTACCCTACTTACAGCTAAGTAGTTGTATCTTGTAACCTTAGAATTTCCTATCATTGTGGAATTCATGCTATCCAGATATCTCTGTTACTTTCAGTGGACTGTGTTTTGCTAACTATCAAAGGGAAAATCCTCAGTTTGATAAAGTAGAGATTTTTCTGTTATTCTTTTTGGATGTTGCTTTTTTTGCAATGTTTACTTATTTTGAGCCTGATTTTCATCCTCCAGGTAGGTAAAATCTGCATATTGGCAAATGTGTGTCTGCTTTGCACACCCAAATCCTGGTCTGTCAGCACTAGCCAATACGTGCGTGCAGTCACCTGCATGCAAAGTAGACACACATTTTCACAAACCAAGATGTGTCCTTTACCAGGGAGGCTGGCTAAAAATGGTGCCAGAAGTAAGGAAAACTAATAATGTTGCACAGACTAAGGAATTTAGCAGGAGGATTCTTAGTAGTGTTTTCCAAGACTGGTTTGCTTTTAAGGGAATTTCTAGTCAAATCTTAGTCTGCCTTCAGTAGTTACAAGCCTCATTGAAGTAACTAGGCCAATATCCACAGTGACAAAATGTTTGTGTGCTGTGAACATACATGTAATTTTGTAAAAAATTGCCAATTTTAAGTAAGGCACTTTATCTGATTTGTCTGTCAGTGGGAGCACAAAACCAGTGAAGTGTATAGATCAAAGGGACAGAAAAATGAAGTGCATCAGGAGAAGTGATAAGGAACTATGCAAAACAAAGTAGCTTTCTTTTTTCACTTTACATTTCACCTTCTTGCTGCTACATTTTTTCTGCTACAAACTGTCACCTTCTGCTTCCTCAGCTAATATTTTAGATTCATTTTGCATGTCAAAAAGGTGCAAGCTACCACAATCACTGGCACCCATTTCCTGACCATCTTATACCCAACATGTATCTTATAACACCATTTGTGTCAGTGTTAATGCAGTAGCTTTACAGCCCACTGCTACCAAGGTGAGAAAGAGTTCAAGGAGAAAATAAATAAAATGGTTTCATTCATTTGTTGCAACACAATATAAGAAGGTGGCATAAGTTCCCTTACATAGAATTTCAATCAAATCCAGCCATGTTGTTAGCTAATTATATTTTTTTGCCTGCTATTTTGACTCAATTAGAAGGCATTTATGAATCTGCATGAAAGTAAAATGAGGACACAGTGCTCAAATGTATTGTTCTGCTTTTTCACCCATTACCAAGGAATTGACTCAACAATTATATCCAGTTTAAAAAATGCTTTGAGAGGAAATGTTTTGTAACAAATTTTAAAAGTACTGCTTCAGTTATTAAGCTATTTAATCTTCAAATATTAAATGAGAAACTTTATTATGTGCTATTGTCTGTTTCTATTTTTTTTTTAAAGGTTTCAATTTCATTTGTAACAAACCTGACAGCTAAGACAAAATACAGTTTACCTCAGTGAACTTGCATGCAATTATTCCATGGCTGACAGTCACCTAGTATCACCATATTACACTGGATGCCATTACAGCTCTGGCTCCTGGACAATTTAAATACAATACTGTCTTGAATACATGATAGAGTATAAAGTATATGATGTGGGAAGTGTCAAGATTTTAGTGGCACCAACTGTATCATAAAAGAGCTGTGATGTAACTTCTACAAACAGAACCAGATTCAGCAATATACTCATGCAATTACTATCCATATGAAGCAGTAAATCACTTAATACTGAAGTAACACTAATTTTAGAGCAACACAAGACAGTTAACACAATAATTTAACACAACAGAGAATGAAACATACTGCAGCCACTTGAAAAATAGCACGGCAACATTGTTTAAAGACTGCACTTAGCAAGAACCAAAAAGTCAGCCATTTTTTTCAGTTCCTGGCTATAATTTTATAGCCATCTTCTGGTAACTGCGCAAACTAAAAAACTTGGGTCTTTTTGGTTGCTGCTGGATTACCTTCAGTACTTCTCTGATCCAGACCTTAGACCTCTTCAAGAGAGAGAGTTTTAAGTTCAGGGTGCTCCCACTGGCACGTGATGAATCACAGCTATCCCAGTGAGTCAGCTTTGAGTAGCATGCAGCTGCCTGCAGCACGTCAGGGTCTTCTAGGTAGATGGGACAATCTGACAATCCTGCCACTCTTTTGAACTATCAAAGAGAAGTTTCAGCTCCAGAGATAAACACCAGCTCAGGACGAAGGCGAGTGAAGAGCAGTAACAGCTCCAACAGCAGCGTGTCCCGCACCTTGTCGTGCTCAGGCACTCGTGCAAGACTGACTCAACAGGAATAGACTGTCTGGTGAAGGAGCAGCACCACTCTCGTAAGCACTTGGTGATGTCCTTGAAGGTTTTCCATCCAAACTGCACTGAGCTCATGGGATCAGGTCTGACTGCAGTCTAAGGCCTTCCTGCTGCAATGGCCAGAGGTATTTCTTCAAGCACATACTTCAGGTGGCATGGCTGATCCTCATTTTTCCTTCAGAGACATTCTTCTTTCCCCCTCCCAGAAAAAAAGTGACACTTCTTGCAATGTGCGTACGCTGCAACTTCAACTAAACCCGTATGTCTCACATAACACAGTTGAAATACTGTCCTCCTTTAGTATGGAGTGACAGGTTGTGATAAATAGACTGCTTTCTCTGACTAACATGTACCTAGTCAAATATTAATGAGCCGGCACACAGAAGCATGAAGTAATCTTTTGTTTTTCATTAAGTGCATAGATTAAAGAGATGTTATTTTACTGTATTGCACAGAATTATGTCATTTCAGCTTAGAGTAATTGTTAATCACATCAAATTGAAATGATCCTTGGTTTTGTTTTAAAGAGCATAGAAGAACAAGAAGTAGAGGAAAAACAGAAGTAGAAATGGAATATGAGACTATAGTGAAAGTGAGTGAAACATTCCCCTTTTTATCTAGTAATGCTAATGTTGTTTTCATTTTACATGTCAAAACTAAGTCAGGAGCGTCCACAATTTACTGCCTGGTGGTTCTTCTGAAATCTTTGAGCAATTATAGCCCTGATTATTATCTGCTAGCTGCATAACATATGCTGCCACTGACCATTACATCCTTTTTATACCGTGAAAGCAATTTGTGGCTTCTTCAAATCATACCCCACCCCATTGTCTCCCTGCCTGTTTTATTTATTGCTGCTTTTGCCCCACCTCAGTGCAGCGGTCAGGGGCTGTGTGTAACAGCATGATTATACAAGCTTTCTCTCCACAGCCCTTTGGGTCATCAGAATATCCTCTGTTCTCTGCTCACAGTAGCTGCAGTACTCTCAGATCAGAAAACCAGGCACTATGAAATGTCTCTTTGAAAAGGTAAAGAAGATTGATGCGGGGGAAGGATGTGGGCTTAGGAATTGAGAGCATCTGAATGTAGAGGTATGAGAGGTGTTGAAGGTAGGAATTCTGGGTACCTCTAAAGATTAAACTTACCAAGCAGACAAATTAAGGATTTGTCATCTGGGACACCAGAGTATAGGATAAAGAAAGGATTAACCAGGGCATCAGAGCAGGAGGAAAACTGGGGGACAAAGAGAAAGAATTTATGAATGCAAATCAGTAAAATAGGATTAGTGAAGCCTAAAGGGGAAGATTTAGAGGTAAGAGAGTGAGTTTTCAAGGAGGAGGAAGGGAACAAGAGACAACTGGGGAAAGGCAGGCAAAGCCTGGAAGAAAGATGAAAGTAGATTAAAAGAGGTTTTTTCATTGCTTTATGGAAGGGCTGATGATTAGAACATGCTGATAGAATGAAGTATTATTTCAGAGCTATCTCTGCTATCAGGAGACATGATTATGTACAAGCAAACTTCCTGAAACCTCTCATAAATACAGTTACGCCAGGAGGTCTTGAGCTTTCACTGTCAAGGGGGTACCAATAAGCCACACACCTTTGTCACTGAATCAGTGAGTCCTGTTTGCTTTGTATTTGTATTTAATATTTCACCTTCTACTGCTTTGTTCTGGAATGCTTTGATATGCTTTGCTTGTCTTTGAGGAGAGAAGCACCATGGCTTCTCAGTGGGACTGTATTTGGTAACAAAACCTGCCTTTCTGCTGCGGTTACCTGGATGCAAAGGATTTGGTTAATTGCCAGGCAGGCACTGTTTGCTTTTCAGTGTCCTCGGGCTCAACTCACACACGTGTGCAGGAGTAAAAGGAGCCTCCCCAAGAGAGCTGCAGCTCCTCCTTGCTACGGAACATCCTTCTGTGGCTTTTCACCATCCCGCACAAGGTCTTAACAGTTGTTCTGTAATTCATAGTCCTTCCTAATGACAATCAAGGCTCAGTTTTTGGGACTACTCCTCTTCCAGTCTGTGTGGTGCCGGTACCAGTGTTAGCAGTGAGGCACCACCAGCAGTGGTGAAGGCGCACGTTTGCTGTGAGTGCTGTTCTGCTCCCTGGCCAGCATCAGTGTGGTGGTTCTTTGTGCTTTCCCCCCAGATTGTTTTATCAGCCTGTCTAGGGCTTTTTGTTTGATTTGTTTTTACATACTTATAGTGGATACTTTTATGGACTTGTACTTGCAAGAAGGAAGGAGCGAACTCTGTATGTTTCATCTGTGCCTTGCACAATACAGATTGACTTCTATACTTTACTGAAAGGCAAATGCTAAGTAAGTTTGAATATTTATAAAGTGTGACTATAACTTGATCTGTCAGGCTTTTTTGCTGTGACTCACCTGTCTCTGCCCACATGGACACCAACATATTCTTCATGTATCTATACATATCATTACATGCTTGTGGTTTATTTAAATGTTTTTATTGCTGCAAAATAAATGATCATTTTTTCAAACACTTTTTAAAAATAACACAATTTTAAATATTGTTTAGTTCTCTCCTTGTGGTAAGGTTAGAGATTAAAACTGCTAGGTGGGGCCTTGATTTCGTGAATGTTGTTTTCCTCTTCGACACAGGCAAGGCAACTAAAAATGTACATTTGCTGAGCAAAGCAGTTCTGACAAAAGAAAGTAGAGCCTGTAATGAATATGTTGGCACCTTGACAGTATTCAAAAGAGTGACTTACTGAAGATGGCAAAATTAAATTGGCAACTGCTCACTAGGGAACTGGGATTTCTTTGTTGTTTGTGTTTAAGTGTCACAAGAATATTGATTTCTCTTCCTGAGGGATGTTCTGTCTTCCTTTCCTGAAAAGCAGGAAGATTAGAATAGAGCTGAGCTGCCTTGAAACAACTCAGTGAACATTTTAAAAAACAGAAGTATTTAACTCTCTTCTCATCACACATTGCTTACATTTTTAACAATATGAGGCCAACCTGATGTCACCTGCCAGGGTCAAATTAGGATATCCTGGGAGGATGGTGGGGACCTGGGAAAATCCAATTGCTCCTGCACAGTTAGAAGGAGATCCAACCTCAGGGAAGAACCTCCTGTGGCATCATGTAACCCCTTATGACACCACTGGAATTATTTTTTCCTTTGTCCTGCTCTCAGGACTTCAGCCTCATAGACTGTGTAAAGGGAATGGTACTAGGAGAAGCTTTGCATGGTAGAATTACCATTCAGTGTACCTTACCTGTGCAAGAAAATTGGGAAACAAAATGGATTAGCACTGAGAACACAGGGAGCTCCAAACTGGGGTGAAAGAATCCATCGCCCCAAGGTTTACCTTGCTCCAAAGCAAATATGAGAACGATGGGAGGAAACTTTTTTTCCCCGCCCCTTTCTGCCCTAAGCCCTCACTGCTGTATCCACAGGGCAAGGCATTTTGAATGCTTTGAAGTACCTGGATAGGAGGAGGGCAGGCTGCACAGAAGAAAGAGTCAATTTTTCCTGCAGGCCAAAAAGGAGTATCAGCTCTCACTCCTATGTAAGAAACCACTGGCTTTGGGTTGAACAAAACTAATGACCTTAGAGAATATTTCTGTGCAGGAGAGGCATATAATCCTTCTAAGCCATGATAATAGCTGTGCGGAAATCTAGAGAAATTACCTAAATTTACAACTTCATTCAGGATCTGTCTGAATCCACTAGTAACTAATTAGTCATTTATAGGAGGAACTTCCATTTAGTTAACAGTTGTTTGTCAACAGTAGAAACCTAAGTTAAGATTTTTGAGACAGAAAAAGAGAATGTAGACTTACAATTCTGGTCTGAACAAGCAAAATGACTTTTCCACTAGGATGTTTTGGCTGGGTAGGGATGGCTCATGAGAGCTCTAAAAAGTAGGACCTAAAAGCTACTGCTACAATTTCCTCATCCTTTGAGCTGTGTTCCAAATGAGCACTTAAGTGCATGATAGAGTTTTTCAGTGGGACTTCAGCCATATGTAAGTGTTGTCTAGAATCAAGCTGGCATTTTTTCTTAACCTGGATTTTTGTAAGTCTTTTGATAGCTGTTATGCACAACCAGAATTCAGCACGGTGCAATGTCAGCCTCCATGTTTAATTACTGTGTGACCTGTGGGAATGATGCTGCATGTGGTAGCTCACATTTTGACAGCTTTATTTTCACAAAGTAGGTGTTGATGCCTGCATAAAACATATGGCATGAAGCTCATAGGGCAAATTATTTCGCAACCTGCTGATACTCAAGGTTAGTATTTCTAGAAACTATTAGATATACAATAGCTTATCTGTGGTCCTTCTTGAGATTACTAGTATATTTAGAAGCACCTATTTGGATCAGTTTTATTCTGCAGGGTGTTATGTAGGTCAGTGAGATCTCAGTGTAGTATTTCTGCTCTTAAAATGCTCCTTTCTGCTGAAAATTCTGCAGGTTCAGTTTTCAAAGCAGCAATCAAGTTTCAGGAATCAGTATTCCTGATAGGATTCACGGCCTTGGCGGCAATTAAATCCTTCCCTGTTCTTTTAGTAATACACCTTATACCACATAGTTTGGATGCTGCTGAAGTTGAGGTGTGATAGATATATGAGCCTGTAATGCTAAGTAGCATGGAAATTGTAGAAGCTCCTGGGAACAATAACTCACTGTCAGTCTTTTTCTTGGGGAATCATTGTAATTCTGAGCAAAGCCTCGCGCTCTCCATGGCATAATGGAATAAATTCTGCAGTAATTTCTTCCCAATTCCATGTTAGTGTTAATGTCCCCTCTTGGCCTGGAGTACCCTTCATTCCCATTTGTACTCAGACAGACACTGCTGCAGCTCCCACTTGAAAATACTAATTGGTTGAAAATTAATTCAATTTTTTAAATTATTAGTTCCCTTTTTTCCTTTTTAAGTGATTTTTTTTTTTTTTTTTTTAAGACTGGGGTTAATTCCTTGTAATGTCAGCTGCCCTTTAATGGTTGCAATTCCCTCATAAGCAGATTTATTTCAGTGATATAAACCATGTTTGAGGATTTTACCTAGGCCAAGATCCTCTCTATGGCTGCTGCGGGAATTGATACAGTGTAAAAAAGCAATAAGCCTGCTCACAGGTCCAGATCATTTAAGTGAAATAGGTGTCTGTTTTCACATCCAATCACACATAAAGTAGAGAGTACATATTGTAAATACGAATGTTGCCTGCTAGGAAGTTGAAGTATTCTGTGCCCTGCTGTATTCCTTTTTGAAAAGTTTTCTGGGCAAGTAAGGAAGTTTCATCACCCGATCTTCCTAGTGTAATCATCCATTATAAGTCCCCACCACGACAATGTCCATTTTCGTGTCCAATCTGTCATTACCCAGAGACTTTCAGCAGGTCTCTCTCTTAAAATATGCTGGAGATCAGAAAAAAAAATAAAGGTCTTTGATAAATACCTCACCAAAGACCCTCTTTGTACCTGTCCTCCCTGAACAAACTGTCTCTTTTGTATGAGTATTTCATTAACCTGAATTTATATACAAAATCTGCATTTATGCCAGTGAGGTAAATATTTTGATTTACTTAAAAATAATTAGATGCCTTCCATTTTTCCACCGTTTTGTGAGTATATGCATCCACAAGCACATAGACATGTCATTAAGAGGATTGACTCAGTATTCACCCTCGTTTCCCTCCTGTAACCATTTATTAATATTAGTAGGAGGACTTTTTTAATAAACATGCATATAATAGAGATCATTTTTTAGTGTCTTTTACAAGAGTCACATATCGAGTGTAGGATACTGACATTAGGAAATCTCACAGTGGCTAGGCTGAATGTTAAAGGGGGTATCTTTTTTTTGTGCACAGAAGTGTAAACTGCTATTGTCTGAAGATAAAAAGAAGCTGTACTACACACAGAAAGTTGACTGCCCAATGCTCTGCCCATTCTTATTTAAAAGTACAATTAAGCGTAGGATACAGGAGACAGTAAGGTGGAACAGCTCTGTAACTGCTGGTGTAGCATGCAGAGAAGACTGAGAAGATAGCGAGCTGCTGCAGTTTGTCTGACTTTAAAGAAGCATCACTCTTAGGTGTGATTACCTCAGTCAGGCATGCTTTTCAACACAGAATATTTCAGCTGCTTTTTTTCTAGTTTCTATGGCAGGAAGACACCATTCCCAAGATCTGTTTGAATCAGCTGAATGTTATCTTTGACTCCTCATTCATGCTGCAGGCATAGAGGATTTGGGAAAAAGCACCCATCAATTAATGGCTGCACTTTTTAAAATAATCCCACTTCCCATCATCGCTGCCGCTGAGGACAGCAGCTGCAGTCAGCAGCTGTGACTGATATGGCAGTCCATGCTGTGTGTCTCTGACAGATGCCAGCGTGAACCAGCTATAATGGTACAAATGCCAAATTGTAGTTTCAGTGCATCAGTGAAGCAAAATATGACCAGACAAGAGAAATTCAGTTGTCCTAAGATCTGTTCTGCAAAGACAGCAAGACTTAAAAGAGTGGGTTGAAGCCTTCTTTGAGAACCTAGAGCCATAACAGCAGGAGAGAGAGAAACTAAAAATGGTGTCTTCTCCTGAGGTCTAGACCAGATGTTCCTCTGCAACCAGCCTCCCTCTAACTTCTAAAAGAGTAACTAAACTATCTAAATTTCCCATCCACATTTACCTTGCATTTGTAAATGATCCCGCTGCAGAATCTTCGTAATCAGCTATCCTTCAAGTTATATATGTTGCTGTCCTTCCTTTGCATTAATCACTGGAGTTCTTTTCTTTTTTGTCTGAAAACAGCCATACTGTACGATCAGAAAATGAATGCACTGAAAATGCAACACTGCAAATTGAACACTTGGATAACGGCTTGTGGCCTCAGTAGTCTGTGTTAACATGTGACAAGACAGAATAGTAAACTGAGAAAGCATTCTCCTGTGAATTCAGTGCCCCCATTATCTTTCCTTCTTTATCCGAAGGGCTGAGGAAACCTTTTTTGTTAGCCAAGACAGCTTGGTGCTTTGGCTTAATTTTCATTGCATAATTTTAAATACAGATTGTGTCTACGGTGCTGCAATTAATGGATAGCCTAAAGACTTATTATTTCAAACTAATTGATATGTAAGAAAGTTTAAATAACATAAGTGATAAGAAATTTTTAGGAATAACTTCTGTAACTAACTCAGAATAATCTTTTTACTGTTATATAGAGTAGCAGATGACTTAATTATTCACTTGCCATCACTAAATCTAATGTCTGTCTATATTTCTATAGTTCTAAATACATTTCCATGAGATGGGGAAAAGGTGACATTTTATAGTCATTGTTCTAAAAGGTTTTTTTGCAAGTTAATAATCTCATTCATTTCTGATACTTGTCTACCATCATTTGAAATACTTCCAAAATTCAGGATAAATTTCTGTTATCCTCAACAAAATTATGTACTCTACACATATTTTAAATAGAGCTTTAAACCAAGCAACCCGTGTTTTTAAAGGATTCTTTTGCTTCCTCAAGTACCTTGATCACATATGAAAGGCCTTTATTTCTCTAGTGTTCATTAAACTTATCTTCAACTAGATTGTGATCAGAATTGGCATCAGAGAATACACTGTAAAGTTGTAAGACCTCTCAAGAACTTTTTAAATGCTTTTGGAAGATGTCAAGTACCGAAGTAATAATAAAACACTGATAGAGCATTAAAAAGATAAGTTCTTATAATGGAAAGGGGTTTTGTTCTACTGCCAATTTTTTTTTCTTAAATAAGGTTTTGCATGGTACAAAACTTTTCCAAGATAGAAGCTACCAATAGTGATACACACAAATGAAATCAGATTAAAAACAAATTGGAGCTCTAAGGAGATCATGTTATACATTTTGATGGCATGCCTCTCAATGGAAAAAAAAGCAAAGGACTTAGTGAAGTTCTATGAGATTCATCTAAGTAGGCTTGACCATCTGGTGAACTAAACTTTGACGAACTGTATTAACTTCAGAAGGAGAGGAGCCAGGGACCAAATCCAGCACACGCTGATATCAGTAGAAAAGCTCACTCTTTCTATAGTAGGCTTGAGATCTGGATGAGGCCCCAGCGTGACCTCTGCGTGCTGTGGCCCACTGAGATCGGTGAGGAAGGGAGGTACCAAGGGAACCGATTCTCTAAGTAGTGTTAAGTTGTAGTATCCCTTATTTTCCTGTCTCTGCTGGCTTCTAGGGAATTTGCACATCCCTTTTCCTGGCAACAGGAAGCTCTGACCCCAAAATTCAACTGTGCTATTGGCAATGTCATTAAAAGATCTGCTCAAGAGGACTTCAAGATGTCCAACTGCACAGCAAGATAAAAAGCATACCCTAGTGCAGACTTAAACACACCAGTGCTATGGCACGCACATTTTCTGTCACCACAGCTCACCGAACATATTCCAGCACACATGAGAAGAGCTGACTCAGGATCTGTGCTGGCTGGTTGGGCTGCAGCATGATCAGGGTGGTAGTCCTTCACCCATAATAAGCATTAAGAGGGCAAAACACCTTCAGCCATTTCCCTTCTTCATGGAGCTCAGGTGCTCAACAGAAACCCAGATCAGGGCAAAGAAAGAGAAAGGTGGGCAGGTCTGGATGTGAGAATGGCATCTCACCTTCTCTGTGGGAATTCGTTATCTCTACCTGTCTGTTGAAGCAGGCTTGGATTTTAAGCAGCAACCTGGTTGTGTTTCCTAGACTTTTTCATGCTTTGCAGTTTCCTTAAATTGCTAAGACAAGGCAGTTGAAAGTCCTGAACCTCTGACGCATGGCTTTTGCACTTCTCTTTTGTAAGTCAGATTACCTTCAAGATCTCTGTTGGGGAAGGAGTACACACTTCATGCCATTTTGTGCCAGTGGTTCCTTTGACCTGGTTAGTTTGTGCCAGTACTTATATGGTTGCTGGTATTGTAGATCCAAACCCCATCAAAGTCAATCACTATCTTCTTCTAGACTTAAGTGAACTTTGGGTATGCCCTTTAGCAGGCATGAGTTCAAGCTAATCTGCGCAGCAGTGGGACAGGCTTTGTCTTGTTTATCTTAGCTTTATGAAGTTACCTTATATGTCAGTTTTTGCATTGTGGGATGCTTGCTGAACATCACTGAACTAAAGTTTTCTGCTTGGTTCATTTAAACATGATGGGTAATTAGAGACTTGCCTGAGTTTGCAGTAGTCAGCGCTAATATGACCTTTGGAAAAAATGTTTAAATAAAAAACAACTGAAGTGAAATATTAATCCCTTGAACTTAATCATGAGGATGGCTCCATTAACCTCCCATTGCATAGTACTACTTAATCCAGTAATAGCAGTACAGAAAACAAGAGGAGGTTTTTTTCCTTTTAAGTTCATCGGGAAGTAAAAAGCTTCAGGCTATTTTTAATTAGGTTGAACCTCTGGGCGGTGCTGCTCTTAGATTAAGCTATAAAGTTTTTAAGAGTTGCAGTTAAAATTCCACACTAATTTTGCTTCTTAAGTAAAAGAAAAAAAATTGTGTGTTGTGTAATACAGCATGAAATGATGAGAAGTGGTGGGTATTTGGATGAAATAATGGTGGAAGTGCAGAGCTGTGAAGATAATAGTACTATATAAACATAGAGCAGCCATAAACAGTATCAGACTCTGTATCCTTAGTAGCAATGATACATCTCTATTTGATGTTTATTATTATATACATCAATATATAAATTTGAATCGAGTCCCAACTTTTTGTCATTGTTAAACTCAGCCTCAAAACTTTCCTGACATTTGGAAGCACAAAGGCCAAAATACTGAACCATCATTTCTGGAAGATGGAAAATGAAAGACAGTAGCTCTGTCTCTGCTGTTAAATTTCTGCCAGGTTCTGAATGGATTTTTTTTCATTAGCTTGTTATGTTAGAAAATAATGGGTCAGTCCCTAAATTGGCTCATCATTTAGGGACAGTCAATGCACATCTCTGCTAACAGTAAAGAGGAAGCCAGATTCATGCTGTTAATGAGTTAGGAAATATTTTGGAATAGCCTTCATTGTTACAAGGGATTACAGAACTGCAACTACTTGAAAAGATTTTCAAATAAACTTCTAAGGCTTTGATCTTTATTCAGAGTGTGCTTGCTTTCTAGTCTAAAAACATTCATTTTTAACAGGATATTAACAGAAGGACTGACTGCTCTGTAATTTTCCAAGCAGACTTTTCAATGAGGCTCCATCCTGCAGAGGCTTTCTGATGTGAAGAGGTATAGTCAGTACAAGGTAAACTTCAAAGTGCAGCATAAGGCTTTATCAGTGTGATTATTTTTTGAACTAATGATGGCTTACTTCTAAAACTCCATGCAGTTCCCTGACAATTATCAATGACATGGAAATTACAGTGAGTGTGTACCTTAAGAAACATGCCATCTAAAGATACACAGACCTCGGTGTATGTTAGGAGCTCTTATTACTCAAAACTGCCTTGAGAGTCTGGGCTGAGTAGGAAGGGCAGAGCAGGGTATCGCAGTGAAAGGAGGTGCCAGACTTAATCATAGGATGACTGTTCCTTTTCCATTGAGTAGCACATTGATGCCACTAGAGAGAGACAGAGAAATAGATTCTTTATTTCCTTTTCATTGTCATATTTGAGAAGAAATCTTTGTGCTAGGAGGGAATTTTCTGCCATACTGATGGGACCTGTTAGAGATGTCCTGTCAAGAGTCAGACACAGGTGATACTATAATTATCTGTTAGGAAGGTGGATGTGAGAGACTGAAAAACACTTTCTTAAACTGTATTCAGAGTTCAGTTTAGGCAAGGGTCGAAAAGCTGTAGTGTGGGTTTCACCATATTTTTTTCAGATCTGTACTTCATCAGCTCCTGAGACCTTACACAGGAGACCTTAAACACCTGAAGCTTTCTTTTCTTGTCTTTCTCCTCTTTCAAAAATAGCCAGACTCTTGCTCTGGGGGACAGCACCACTTTTAGGCAAATCACATTATACATAAAGTGGCCCTGTGAATTCCAGGGCCCACTGGAGACAGCCTGCTTGGCTGCTGTGGTGCTGCACGGCTCTCAGAGTCCCGCATACTCTGGTCCACCCGGGATTTGAAATATTTCTGGAATATATTGTTGCTGTTATAACCTCAAGATGTCATTTAAAAGGAGTTTCCAAGGAACTGTTATGACCTCTTGAGCTGAGAATTACAACACTGCTACTCTTCCAAGGCCTGTACTGTTGGACAGTCAGCTGCCTGTTTACAGGGTGCCTTGGAGGCATCGTGGAAGTGGAAAAAAATCACTTGTTAGAAGGTAATGGATGCACTGATTTTTTGTTGTTGTTGTTTGTTTTGAAGACAGTATCCAAAATATGGACAGCACTTTATAAAAGGACCAGTCAAGAAGCTCTATTTGAGCTATGTCACTAGTTATTTACCCTGGATCCACCCCAATAAACTAAGGGCAGTATCTGATGATAGATGAGACTTCAGTGGAGTTTCTCTGGATTTGTTGCATTGAAATTGAGCAGATTCTCTTTTGCTTACAGTGAAGCTGACTTACTCCAGTGATAATGAAAAAGAGCAGAATCTAGCCTTAAAATGTTATACATGCTCATAGAGAGGGGATTTTTTTTCCCATTCATACTAGCTCTAATTATCCTTATTCATTTGCATCATGAGATGCATAGGTCACATATTTATAGAGTCATCAAAAGAAACACTTGACAGCTTAAGAAAGCATTTTATCCACAAAAGGAAACAATTACACAAAACAGTCATCAGAAAGAAGATTCCAAGTATACAGCTTACAAGGCACAGAGCAGGGCTTTGCATGAGAATAAACTGCTGTACTGATGAAGAAATGGGAAACAAAAGTTATTGTGAAGAAAATCCTCCCATAGAATTCCGTACAAGCTATCTCCTTAAAGAAAATGCAAGAGATCTGAAATTACTACTAATAATAAAACTGCCAGTAGGAAAAGATCACCAGTTTAGGCTTTTGCTGTAAGGAGCTTCTCTAATTCAAAAGTTTTCAGCAGAGGGACAGTACAGGCATATGTATAGATAATGTATGTATAACCTGGGCAACATTGATGGGCATCTCATTACTCAAACATGTATTTTTTAATTAGCTCTTGGAATAGATGTTGATTTACTACACAGAAAGAAGATACCAGTTTCTTTACGAAGTGTTAAAATCTAGGAGCCCACGTCCCAGGTTTCTTCACAGTCCCATTGGTTTAATTGAGGTTGCAGTTAATAAAGGTGAGACACAGATTGATGAAGGCCCTAAGGTTACAGTCTAATGCCTTGAGACAGCAGATATTAAAGGACTCATTTGTATGGGAACTCGTCGTACATTAGGGAGGCATAGCAAATCACCTTTGCTTTAATAGGAAGAGACACGAAGCTGCAATATGGAAGATAACAGGGGAAGTTGAAGGGGGAGTATATGAACAGGGGGAGATAACACAGTATCTAGACTCCTTGGCTTGTGACATGCTTCAGGTGTTACAGTGATTTTTTTTCAAGCCCATCTTGGGACAATTTCAGAAGGAGAGTATCTGAACTGTGCAACCTGTTGACATGGAAAGGCAGGGGTGGCAGTAGTGGATCAGTCAAAAATACAGCTACTCCTGAGCAAGCAGCCCTGTTCGCAGGAACAGCATGGAGACCTTGTGGAGTGGGAATATCACCTTGGTGTGTTAGACCTTGTGTGAAGGACTAGGGGAGCTTCATTTGGGAGAGAAAGGGTGTGAGGTGGGGCTGGCAGAGAGAAAGTCCTGGAATTGGTGTCCTTTTTGTCTGTCATGGTCTGAAAAGTAACCATTATTTGAAAGTGCAGTGATGGGCATGCACTGAGACTGAGATGTCCTTGTCTGAGGACAGGAATCATTAATGGGAGCTTTCCAGTCACTGTAAACACATTTCCCGCACCAGCTGTCATTTACCTAGTGCAATGCTGTTCCTTGCACCGTCTCTGATACTGACTGCCCTTAGGTTTTCTTTAACGATTCCACGCTTCAGCATCTTTTGAGATAAAACCTCAGCTACCTGAACAGTTTCATTTCATGTTTAGCTATATTGTCCTTGAGTAGCTATGTTAAGTCCAAATGTTAACATGGTGTCATGTTCCTTTATGCACTTGCTTGCAGTCACTGGGAGAAAAAGAAAAAGAGAGCATTTAGGTGCTCTCTGCATGTGTAGACTTGTTAATTCCTTTCTGAGGCTTAGATAAACAGCTTCCAAAGAAACTGCATTTCCCAGCTGCTTTCTTTGGGCCATTCTTCCAGATGGCATAGGTGGGTATATTGGTTTTGGAAAGGTCCTGCAGAGGAGTCCTGGGTCTCCTCAAACCCATCATCCTCACATGAAGTCACTGTTTTCTGCAGTGCCCCATAGCACACTGAGTGCTGCAGAGGGACTGTGGCCATGAGGCACAAGGACAGCTAAGCAGTGGTTACTCCTTTGCCTTCCCAGCAGAAATCTGCTTAGTGGAGGGAATAACATGGTCCTTAATAAGAAACTCCTTCTGTTTCCAATTAAACAAAAATTGCTGCCTATAAATCACTTGATCCCTGAGCTCTGTTCCTCAATTTCACTCTCCCTGTTATTGAGCCTCCATCTGCTTTTAACAATTCTTGCGACTCGTATGTCTTTTAATGATGTATCCTTCCAGAATGGCTTTCTAATTAAGTAAGCTCTGAAAATGAAAAGCAGCAGAACAGCAGCTTGCTTGCTCTCTGTACCCTTAATCTGGGAGTCCTCTCTGTGCTATTTTGGAAGCTAAATTGAGGTCACTGACATTATGCATATTTGTTGTCTGATGCAGTCTTAAAAGCCCCAAATCCTCTATTCAAAATTATCTTTAGGCACATGGGTCAAACATTTGCAGAAAGAAAAATAAGTATTTGGAGCTTTAGCAGATTTAGAGAAACAGGGGAGTACTGAGAAAGGGGCCACAATCTCAGACCAGTATTTCTGTTGCAATATGTTTTCACTGACCAGTGAAAAGATCAGTGTTGCTGGTGTTAAGAAAACAGTTCCAATGACACGTGAAAAGGAAAATGGGAGCTTTGCTAAACAGAAATATCCTGTAGAGTTTGCAGTCCCCCTTTTGTTACGAATCATGTAGTGACCAGTTATTGCCTCTTGTCAAAATACATTCTGCTGAAATTGTACAGAAGAAATTAATGTAGTTGACTTTCTCATCAGTAAAACAAAAAGAACAGGTACTGTTTATCTGGAATTAAATACTACACTGCATTTGGGTAGTGCCATGGTAATTATGGATACAAATTAGTATCACATTTCAACTGGTCAATAAGTACAATAACCAAATACCAAACAAAAGAGGCATTATTTTGATATTTTGCTGCCCTCTGCCTCGAGGGGCAATAACACAATTTAAACATTTCTCACATTTGGAATCAGAACTCAAAAATTGTGAAAATGTTTTTAAAAACTTGAGAATGAAGAATTTGCTGTTGGAAATGTCAGAGATTGTTGGAGATAACAAATTGATTGGACCTCAGAGTGCATTTTTACCTGGATTGTTGAGCTAGGATATTTGGATTATTTTTCATTCATAATTCACTGTATCATTCAGGGAAAGAAAGCGTGTGATTCAGGGAAACAAAGTATTTATGAATAATAGAAAACAAGATGGATTTAAAAGGAGAGGTAAAAGAAACACAAAACTAAAAAAACAGGCTTTAGGGAAAAATTGCAAGTGGAATGGAAAATGTGAGACTTAAAAAAGTTTCTTTGGAGTCATATCGAATTTTTGCAGTGGTAGAACTTTATCAAAACAAATATGGCCGTAATTAATGTTTTTGATTCAACTAATTGCATTTTGGTGGGGTTTTTTCACCAAAATGTGTAACTAGTTGTATTTCATGCATAACTTTCTCAAAACATTTTTGCTTGAAGATTAATTCTTTAGATGCTTTTTAAGTAGTGACCCTTCCATTATTTTTGAGTTGAAAATACATTTTTTAAAAAATGTGAGCTGGAATGAATCTCAGTCCGTGTGGAAGTGGGTTGGTTTTGCATCAGACAACTGCCTCTGGCATGGGATTTTACATCAGGAGAATAATGTTGTGAGGTCATACCGCTGTGCAGACCAAGCATGCAGTATCTCAAGCTCCATGGGGAAGGAGGAGAGTGGAAAATTGTTTGGAAAACACTTTCATTGCTAACTTCCGAAATGCCACTTTTAAGGTACAACGGGAAGGAGAAGCAGTGTTCACGTTAACAGCTTAAAAGGTGTTGCTGTGGCAGGAAGGGAGATGGGTTGGATGTGTTTTCCCCCACAATTTCCCTTTGGCTGCCAAAGTGGAGGGGGAGGCGGGGGGGGTGTCAGATAGAAGCAGTGCTGCTTATCGGCCGGCTGTGTTGCCGCATCTTGTCTTCAAGCCATGGAGGCTGGCTGCAGGGTAGATGCAGTAGAATTTCACAAGGTACTGGCAACAGCACCAGCCCACAGAGGCATTCCCAAATTTCCTATGTGTGTGATAGGGAGTTTTAGTCCACTGGTTGTTTTTAATGCACACAGTAAGTTCTTTGCTCCTGACGCCTGATGTCCTAGATGCAGTTGCCATTTATGTTTGTGTGGATACCTACTTCCCATGGCTTGAGCTACTGCAAAACTTTTCTTAACTTTGCTCTACATCTGAAACTTCTGATAGCTCATTATTAGATTCTTATACTTCATTGGCCCAGCTTGTTTGCTTTTCCACAGTTATCTTAAAACAATTCTGAAATGAAAAAAAAAAAAAAGAAAGATTCTGCAGAAGGAAAGATGTATTTCAGGTAGTGAGAAGGGAGAGGAGTTCAGTATTTGAAGCTTAAACTTGGGGACAAGATAATATGAAAAACCGTAATTGTGGAATAATTAAGGATTAAGGGGTTTAACCTATTTATTTTCTTTTTTAATGTTTCTAATTTTTTTTTAACTTAAGCACTCCATGTGAACTGCAGCCCTCCTGGTAACTTGTGTTGGCAGCATGTTGTGTTTTTTCATGTGATCGTTTTATTTTTGTTCTTGGTAGAAACAGAAATTCATGAGATCACATTGGAAGTATGCAAACGTCTACAGGGGCTTGATCAGGATAGTCTAAAACCACAATTTCTGCTTCTGTAATTCTTTATTGATCACAGTTACTGTTTTTAATGCTCTGGTCACTATTTTAATTCTATGTTATGCTATGTTATTTTGGTAGTTTTAATAATGACAGCTAGGTATAAATGCTATAAATAGTTTTAATAATACCATCCCTTTCTTTTCTGAGTGCATTTTCCTTGCTTTAAGCTGAATGACCATATTGATTTTCCCTTTCCACTTTCCACAGAAGGGTTGCTGAGGCCTTTCTCTGAATGATGACCCTTTCTGGAAAGCAGTTGTAGCCAAGGATGCTGAGGAGCCCTTTGAATTGGGAGGGAATATGAGTCAATCAGCTGGCTGGCCGCCAGGAGCTCTGCTCACTAAGGCACAGCCTTAGGCATGTAAAGCCCCGCTCATTTTCTGTCCCTATGGCTAGGGGCTGTGTTGGTTGTAGTGAAGGTTCAAAGGATACAGTGGCGTTCATCCAGGGCACGAGGGTGCACGAGCCCAAGCCCCTCGTTCACCCACACTGCTTAATGGCTGGCTGAAGTCAAAAGGGTCCCTCAGGCACAGCTTCCCTATGGAAACCCTTGTGGGGTATAGCTAACAGAGGCAGGACAGTCGCAGCCAAAACCTCACCATGTCTACTGTTATTTTGAGCAGGACAACTTGGTGGCCTAGTGCTCCACAGCCTGTTGTAAGCCTGTGCTGGTGTATGTCTAGTTTGATAAGCTATCATATAAACGGCATGGAGGAGAGGCCTTTTCAAACCAGAGACAGCTGAGGATGGCACCTCCCGAGCTTTGATCCCTACCTAAGCTTAATTTCTCTCCTTCTTCTGTATTTTGGGGATAATAATACTGATACTTACTCATTTTGTAAAGCTGAGTATCAGCTGATGTTTTTTAACTAGCACTGTTGGGTAAAAAAATAAAGGGTAGGTAGGTAGAAGCATACATTCAAGAGTTAGAGCTTCTGGCCACAGCCATCAAGAGTGACTAACACATTCATCTCCTGTCCCCAAGGACCTCACTGCAAACACTTAATGATGGTTCCAAATTTTAAGCTATTACCTCATTGCCTGTAAGTAAAGTACATGGCAGTATGATTTACCTGAACAAGAAATAATGTGTCCAACCCCTTGTGGGATGCTAAAGCCGCATGGAGGTGACATTAATAAGTCGTTTTTATTGGGGTTAAAGAGAGGACAGAGGATCTGTAGGAGAGCAGACAGTGAGACAACAGAAGGAAGAAGGTTGTTATGTGTTAATGGGAACAGTGGTCCAGATAATGATCTGCCCATCTAATCATCAGTCTCATTTTCCCCCCCTTGTCTGGCTCCAAAATCCTAAAAGCAAGTGTAAGTCACCTTGTTTAGTAGCTAGAGAGCAGAGAAATCGGGATAGGTGGACTTGTGATGGGAAGCAACCCAAGGGGACAGCAAACTGAACAGTAAGGCCACACAGGGACGGAGTCTGGTGGGGTGCTGGTTGTGCAGAGGTTTTTATTTACACGCACACACTGACATGGCAGTTTGTCATGCCATCAGCAAGTCAAATAAAAGACACATGACTACTGCTACTAATGGGAGGGCAGCTTCCCATTAGTGAATGAACTGTAATGTCCCTGTAAGGCCACAGAATATGGTTATCATTCTCTAAGAGAAGGATACTGAGGCTTTTAAAAGAAAAACAGCTGGGTTTTTTGAGCCAGCTGGTTTTAAGCAGAAAACTTCCTTCTTTAACCTTGACCCACAGGTGTTTGCCAGTATTGTGCCTGGGGCTGGTGGTTTACGGAGAAACATGGCCAATGCACTGTGAGACTGTCGTGGGTTTGCAGGCCCCAGGCTTGCTGAGGAAGACTTCAGTGAGGGGTCAGGTCTGGCAATGGGATGGCTGCGTTGCACCCAGGCTCACCCGTTGTGCTCTTCATTACAGCTGGAGTCTTGTGTGATAGCTTGGTGGTCAGGGAATAGGCTCTGAGGTGCTCATCTGAAGCCAAGCAAGGGGAAGGACTGACAGTGCCTTTGAAATCAAAAAGAAAACTAATTTTTACACACTGTTGCAGTTTTAATCAACCTTCCTTGTCTACTGTCTGCTCCTTCACAACTAACTTCAACCTTCTCATGATTAGATATCTGTATAGACTGTCTCTGGAGAAAATGAAGAGAGAGAGTTAGCTCCAGATTCATGTCATTTCTATTAAACGCTCAACTTCGGGGGGATTATCCACTGGAGGCGTCCATTAGGAGGTGAATATTAGACACAATTGCTATCTAACAATATGCTTATGGTTGCACTGGGTTCAGATAACGTTCAGTTTCTGAGGGATTTCAAATATTTCTATTGCTCTTAAACCTAATTAAGCAAATCCAGATTCTGAATGAACTTGAGAGCCAGGACACTTTATCTGACTTTTGATTTTACATACCTCCTTGTATACCTGAGGTGCCCAGAATTCACAAATTCAGTAATTCCATGTACAACAATGAGGTGGGGAGATGCAGCAGCCCATCTTTGACTCAGACACTCCTGTATAAAGAAATTCATGCCCTGTGTCTTCCAGTGCTTTGGAGCCTTTCCCACAATTCCTAGATTTATGAAAAATATTGTATGCAGAGCTGCCTCTCCATGCAGGAACTGTAACTAGCTTTGTGGGGTGCTCGGACACTGCTGCAGGTCTGCATTGGCAGCCCAGGGCCTGGCTGCAAACACTCCCGAATAGGAAAAGAAGATGGCACTTGGTGTGCATGGTGCACAGTGTGCTCGGAGCCCACTGGCAGGCACTGCCTCTGCCATCGCTGCTGTTTCAGATTAACCCAAGGAATGTTTTGTCCCACGTTTGGCATAAATCTCCCTCTAACTGTGATAGCATCTTTGGGTAGTTGTCATAAATAAACAGAAGGACTCATCTTCCCCTCCCTCCTTTTTTTTTAAGCAGTGAGGATATTTAGTAGTGAACTGTAACCTGTTGCAGGGGTACATCACACACAGACCAATGTGATCAAGTGAAGTCCATTTACTACAACGTTTGATACAGTTATACCTTATGCGCTTGTGCACGCGCCTTATACAATACTCTAATTGGTACAATACCCCGTTTCACACGACACTATCTTATCCTCTATTGGCTGCGCAAGCTTCTTCACGAGGTGTCCAGCAGTCACTTATCTCATTCTTCAGCATCCAGGTGTAGTTTGTCAGGCTCTTCTTATCTTCTTTTTTTCCCAGCGTACAAGGACACAGCGTCCTTGTCTGCTCCAGCGTTTTGTAAACTTATGCTTCGTTCCCACACAATGGCTGGATTGCTCACATGCCTTTGTCCAGCCGAGAAATCCTCAACAGTAACTGAAAGCATGATTTCACCATGATGGCAGACCTTGTACCTAGAACGTAATCTTTGGATTTGCAATGTGACCTATGTGAGTGCCATGCTGCCTTCACTCTGAAGTAGTGACCAGCGCAGATGTAGCCTTTTGGTGGTTGAGAAGGTCACTGGGCAGCAGGAGTGGAGTCCTGGGACTGCAGGGCCCTGGCTGTGTGCTGGGCAGTGAGGCATGATCAGCATCGTTTGTGGTTTTTCCTGCCAACCACGCTACAGCACTGTTCCTCGGATAATACACATACTCTTGGAAGCATTACCAAAATGGAGGCAAAAGGAGGATCCCTTCAAAAATTTGTATGTAGACATAAAGCCAGAAAACAAAGCAAGTTCAGGAAAAAAAGAAGGGCACCGCATGAAAGAAGGGTATTATGGTAGTGATTGTCGTAACAGTTGATGCAAATACATGTTTTAGAGTCAGGATGTATTTAATGGAACCATTTGTGCCTCAGACACGGTGTTTGTCAGCACTGTGTCACTGAGGTGGGAAACTGAGGCCAGAACAGCAGGAAAACTGCCAGAAACAAGGCAGGAAATGAGCTTTAGCAGGGGAACCAAAAGGAAAAAGCCAGAACTTAGATCTTGAGGAAGAAAAGCTGCAAAATTTGTCTAATTAAGGAATGTAGAACTAGACCAGGTGAGCTAAGGACGTAGATTTGCACATCATGAGAAAGGAGAAGAGGCTTCACAAAAAGAAAGTCAGAGATGCAGGATGAAAACCAGGACAGAAGCATGGGGAATGGGATTGGAAGGGCTCAGAGGGAGGGGTAGTGGTAAAGTCACATGCTGTGGACAGGTCAAGGATGGTAAGACTAGTATAAGGCCTAATGTTCAAGTGAAAATTTGTACTGCCTGTTGAGAGCCGTTGCAATAGAGTGAAGGAGGCTTGATACTAGATAGGATAGACTCAAGCATAGAGCTGAAGGATCAGAATTCATAGCACCTTTATGCCTCCTGGAAAAAAAATACAGCTCAAAATACAATTGCCTAAGAAACTATTGCAAAACTGCTGCAGCTACAGTTAGCAGAACCTGACTCCCTCTTTTTAAGAAGGTGGGTGGATGGATGGTTGGATGCATGGACGGACGGATGGATGGAGCAGGTTTGGCTTTGGAACTCACCCCTTTTGCTTCCTGCCGTGCTTATATTGGTCATGATGAAAAGTTGGCTTTGTCTTCAGCTGAAACTTTCATACACATTAACGTTTTTTAAATAATGGGTCGTGCAGATCCTAATATGGGCACTAAAAACAAAGGCTATACAAATAAATACTGGGAAAGGACCCACAGCTTCCTGAAGACCGATAGCCAGATTTCTTTCTGCATGCCTTTTGCATCCTGTTGATGATATAACACTTTTTCCCCAGTAATGTCCAAGACACATACTGTATTAATCAGATAATGTAATTTTCCATGATCTAGCCCTAGGAAATGTAATTTAACTTTTTTTCCCTCCCTCTTTGACTCCCTTTGATGAATGACTTTTTCCTAATGGTTTCTCCAACCCAAGAAATCTGGCAAAAGTTATTATATTGTTCTCAGAGCAACGTTTGTGGTGTGATCAATGTGTGATTAGCTACCTGAAGCTTAATAAAGGCCTTGCTCTTTCAAAGGCTTATCCGTGATCCATACTGCACATGAATCGGGTCTTGTGAAAGCCAGTAGGAGTATGGACACCAATACAGCTAAATCCACATATGTGTTAAGGATTTTGGTACCCCAGGATGGTACCCAAAAGCAGCCTTATGCACAAATGAGTGCACATTCCTTCAGCTTTGCAATGACTGCATGGAAATCAATAGGCGTATTGGATGTGTGGCGCTAATAGGAAAAAGAAAGGAATATATTCTTGCGTCCCGTAAAAATGCATTCTTAATTTTGCCCCTGCCTCCTGTGGTACATTCCCCATACTGTAGCACTGGTAGCATTAGATACACCTGAAGACAGCTTGTCTCTCTTGTTGTAGTTGCAGGTGGAACTTGATCAGGAATATCAAGACAAATTCAAAAGACTGCCTTTGGAAATTCTGGAGTTCGTACAGGAAGCCATGAAAGGGAAAATCAGCGAAGATGGAGACCACAGTTCTGCCCCTTCTTCCCTGGCATCTGACAGTGGAAAATCAAATCATAAACCTCTGCAAAGTGAAGAGGAATTGGAAGAAGATAATCCAGAAAAAGTGTTTGATACTACTTTTTAATTGCCCAAGAAACAATCAGTGCGCCAGGGCACACCATTCCCCAGCTACCGTCTCTGCTCTCCCAATGTGAGCTGCCACTGAAGCGCTTCGGGAGGCAGGAGGAATCTGCATTCAAGTGCACATTTCCCAAAAGGAACATTTTATAAAAAGTATTGTGCAAAGGTCTTCATTCTCATTCTTCATCTTATTATTATTCTAAAGCTTAGTGCAGTTGTAATGGGAAAATTAATGTTAACCATCCTCTCCCCTGTTTTTTCTTTTTTTTTTTTTTTGGCCAATTTTCAATGGGTAATTTTCTGGCCATGTTCACTGTTAAGCATGTTTAATGAAGACCAGTGTATTGTGCAGAGACGAATGTGTGCAGATTTCCTTTTGAAGTGCCGGTGCAAAGTGCTCCAAACTAATACAGATCCTAGAGAATATTATAACAGTACTTAATCATATTTGTTTCCTTCTTTATAACTGCACCTTGACAGCTGTACCATCATTTTACATTTGCACTGAAACATGTAATCCTTTTTAGCTTTGCAAGCACTGGTGGCTTGCTGTCTTGATATTAAGTTTATCACATGGAAAGAAATGTAATTGCTGCTGAAAATTCTTGGAACGGTGGGGACAAGAGGAAAACAAAGAGAAGAAATCTGCCTGGAGATTGTCGGTGTCTGTGTACGTCTGTGTTTGTTACACTGTGTGAGTGCATATATGTTTGTATATATATATCTATATATATCTATATGTGCACACACATCTGTCTATATACACACACGGCATGTTTCTGTTTGAAGTCGGCGTGGTCTCTTGGCCAAATGAAATGTTTCAGGGATACGTGAGTAGAGAGAATCTTTATGAACGCTAACATCTGGGTTATACTGCTATAAAATAGTCATTGAATCATAAAATTCTTTTTGTGGTGTTAGTGTTGTAAATCAAAGTAGTTTTAGAATATAAATTTGATATATATTTTGCAGACTCAAAGGTATTGATTTTAAGTATCATATTTTAAGCTTACTGAATTTGATAGGATTATAAAATGTTTAGGACTACAGTATTTGAAATTTAACAGAATCTTCCATTATTTTTGCGACTGAGGTTCAGTTTTACTAAGGTCTGAAATTTAAAAGCAAAATATAAAAACCTGATCACTGTTATTTAAAAATGTATATTAATCCATTTAACTGACTTCTTAAAATAAGAACAATCGAAGTTAGTGTACTGTATGATATGCATGAGAGAAGTAACAGCACATTTTGAGAAATTTGTATCAGACGACAGAGAGACTTTGTGAAAGTCAGGATATTTGAAAAGGTAAAGAAATGCTATTCTCTGGATTCCAATAGTAACAGAAATAGGAATTATGAAACATTACAGACAGATTCTTATTTGTACCCAAGCCAACACATAACGCTAAAGGCCTTTCCCTCAGCCGTGTGGTGAAGAGGCATCTTAGGGCAACGGATAAACTAGCTCAAAAGACATAGATTTGCGTCAAGAGGCTTGATCCTGCAAACTCACATTTTCCTGCGCACCACTGTGCTCAGCGCAACTGTTCTGGGGAATAACATTCACATGCATGCTTGCGAGATCGGGGCCTTACTTTGTATTAAAAAGCAATCGGAGAAAGCAGTCAAGAGAGGCATTTTAATACATTGTAACAGTTAAGTTACTTCTATTCCCTCAGGATTTTAGTACTTTAAAGTAACTTATTATTTTAATTTAAGCAATAAAATATAAATCAAGCTTAAGTTTTCAGTTAAATAATGGTGTGTATATATATAAGTTCACATCTTGGAAAACAAACAGTATTTTGATGTTTCTTTTTTAAGCTTAGAGCAGAAAGAAAGAAAAATTGCATATTGTTTGGAGATCATATTTTGGATTAAACTATTCTGGTTTACGATGATGAAATTAGTGAACATGAAATTCAAAAATCTGACTTTCATCTTAATGCTAGGAAAGGTGAATCCTCTGTTAATCCTTGTTTTGCACTTTGAAATCAATCTTAATCACTCATTGAAAACGTAGAGAGTCAAGATGTAATGCTGCATTTTATAAAGTAAAAATGACACATTGTCTAAATTATTAAAAGAATAAACTGATAGCAGTGTTCACAATAAAACTGAAGACTATTATGTTATAGAAACTGTTGTACAGCACAGGCTTTTTGGTAAAATCTTAGCTCCTTTGAATTTCAGCACTATGTTCCCGTGGACTTCGGGGGAGCCAGGACTTCGCCACAGTCTTCAAAGAAACTTGGGCAAATACCAGTTAACCTTTTATTTATATTTAAAAATAAATAAATATACCGGTTGGATTAAATATACTATCAGCTGTAGTCATTTTACAGTACGTTTGTATTTGACCATTTCCTGTACTCACATTTTTTTATATCTGTACAGTGCCACTTTCTGCAGGTGTAAGGTAGTGTGTAATACTGTACATCTTGCATTGTTCAAACTATTTCAGTGAAACAGATATCATTTAATATTGATATTACTTGAACTAGAGTAAGATAATGAAAAAAGGGTCTTTATGATGTGCAAGTCTTGTGCCTTTTATGTATTTGCCTTGTTCTGTGTTGAATGTGTGGAAATGCTGTATCGTGGACTTTCTGCTATATAGAATAGAGCTGTCTATATTAAATTAGGTCGTGCACTTCAGATATCTTTACACTACTGAAAATAGCTTGGTTTTGGCAGTATAAACAGAATTTTAAAAATTCTAATGAAGGCCAGACATTTTAGATTTAACATGTTCATAATTATGTTAATTAATGCTCATGTATTAGGTAAACATTCACTGAAAGATAACTAAAGGGACAACATTGCTTGCCTTTCTTCGAAATCAGTGTTGCTCTTGTACATTGTATTAATAGTGTCTGTGATTGATTAGTCCTTGATGATTTGCTTTCAAAGTAGGATGAAATATTTCAGTTAACATGTACATATTTTTCAGTTCCTCAATCTATGATTGTTTCAGAGGCATAATTCACATTTTTGTAAAAATTCTATGCAATTTTGTGGCATGATGTTTCTTCCACTTGTAATTTTACGTGCTTACATTACAGATCCAAAGGACAAATAAAAATTTCTTAACACAAGATGGTTGTTTTCTCTGTTCATTGACTCAAAAGCCTCAGTTGACTCAGGAGACCTTACTGACCTTGAAGACCTTTACCCTGGCCCCTTCGCTCCTGCGAAGGGCAGTGGCACGAGGAGTCGGTGAAGTTTCCCTGCAGGCTCTTGTGTTCACAATGAGAGCAAGAAATTGCACGTGCCTGGGCACCCGCCGCCCCTCCCAGAAAAATGTGCATTTACCAGTGCTCTAAAACAATGGGAAACTTTTTTTAAAAGTGCACGGCAGCCAATGAACTGGTAAGAAAATGTATTGGTTTAGAGGACAGGCTTTTGTAGAATAGCAATTGCATGATTTTCAGCCATACTGGTAAACTACCTTGACAAATTAGAGCAGCCTTACTTCTCTCCCACTGCCCCAGCTGTTTCACTGATCATCTATGCAATTATATATGTGCTGTGAAATGTACCTTTGCAGGGGCCTTCCACTGAGAGCGCTGAAAAATAAATCTGTTCCATTGGCTTTTGACTGTCCTTTCCCCATTTAATTTACAATGTAAAAAATTATCTCTGGGAGAAGAGATAAGCAGGTATATTAATCCAGTGTACTAAGGGATACACCTATTAAAATAAATAGTCTCCAAGGCAAGTAGACTCAAATTGCTCACTAGAAGAGGTGTGAGGAAATGGGGTCTGATGAGGTGGATGGACATGGCACAGGCTAAAAGCAGGCAAGGAAGGGAGGAACGGAGCTGAAAGCCGAGCCCCTGAATTTGACAGAGAGGAGTAAGCCTAGGACAGAAAAGGAGCAGGGGGGAAAGCAAAAGAAAAGAAAAACGGGGATGTTTCCTTCCCAAAGGAGGAGCAGTGGGGGGTGAAATGAAGAGCGGCGTTCATCAGGGCCCCAATAGTGAGCTGCCTGTCGTGTAGCGAGGCAGGTGAGGGGAGGCAGCGCGGTGGTGAGGATTTGGGGAGGATGAGGGGGAGACGGTGACACCGAGCACAGAGGGAAAAGCCAGGAGGCCATGGGAAGGATTGGGAAATAGCCCTCGGCTCCCACGGGGCTCAGTGAGGCAGGATTCTCACAGCCGGCCGAGCAGGCGACCTTGGCGTTTGTTGTATTTGGGCCACAGGAGACTGACTTGGCTGCTGAGGAGAGAGGGCGACAGGCTGGGATGTGTGGAAGAACAATTTGGAGGCCGACCACAGGGAATATGGAGTTACGGAGGCCAGGCAGCGGGTCCAGAGCTTGTGCTCTCATGCAGCTGTGGACACTATGTGAAGCAAGCCCATTGGGTTGCTGACTCTTGAAGTGGGTTCTGCAAATGCTCCTGGTGATGGCCAGAAGAAAACCAGCCTCACTACAGCAGCAGAAGTCTGCTACTATGAGCTAGGGAAGGTGACCAAAGACTTCACTTAGCCCTCAAAGTGGATGCTTTGGTAACTACTGCCAGTGCCAGGTTCCACCACAAGTAATTGATCCTCAGCTTTATGAGACTAACATCAATTCCTTCACAGTGATGAAGCTTCCAGGCGAGGGCTGGGGGCTGTCTGGATCCAAGTGAGGTCTTGGGGTGGGCATTGGGGGACATCGCTGAGCAGGGCAGGAAGAGTTTGGAGTGGGTGAGCAGGCTAAAGGGCCATACAACCAGGCCTCCTAAAACCCAGGCATGCAGTCGAACCCCAGGAAATCATTTTGAGGTAAACAGCTGTACCTTTGAAAGACACGAATGGGGGTTTAAACCCACAAGGACTACATTGTACCCTCAGACTTCAGGAGAGCTCTGAGTGTGGGAGCTGCACAAGTCAAATCTGCCAGCCCTGGCTGAAGCACTCAAGCTCATGAAACCACTAAGTTTCAGCTACAAAATTCAGGTCAGCATTTCTTACTGAGAGATTGGCTTCAACGACTGCATTTGGCTTGTTTGGGCACTCATTCAAATACATCTTGCTTGCTCCAGTAACTGCAGAGGGAGTAGAATAACCTAACTCTACATCTGAATTTCACTTCTGACATCAGGCATCAAGGAGCCAGGTAGTTTCTGGCTATGGTAGTGTTACTTAATTTGGAAACAGCTAAGTCCTCTCCTGGATTTAGCCAGAAGACACCCGAATGCTAAGTGAGACCACTTCTGTGACCCTGCCATTTCCCATGGAGTTGAAACAGTTAATGCCAACCTCCCTTCCCAGCTCTGCCCAGACATGAAGCTTCCTTAAATATGCACAGCAGGATTTGCTTGGCCATCATTAGGCCTAGGTCCTCCTCGGAGTCAGGGAATTGGCCTTACTCTTCTTTAAGGGCTCAGCAGGAGAAAGAGGAGTCTCTGTGCAGTGAAGGAAGAGCTACTTAGCAGAAGGGCCAGGGCAGGAAATTAAAGCCACATGCAAAAAGCAGCAGGTGATGGTCACTAGTGAAGTTAAGGAGGGTGACTGCAGAAATGCATTTTGGGATTAGAAGAGGTCCTCTAAAGAGGGAGACTCTCCACTGGTGTGCAGTGGTAGGGCAGTTGGCTTGTGCTGCTTTCCGTGACCTACTTCCCTTTCACTTCTGAGTGGGTGGGTCTAGAGGTTCAGTTCTCAGGTTCCTTGGGATCAGTGTCATGGAGGTAGCATGACAGGAAGGTCGATCTGAGGGAAAAGAACCTGAAGAAATGAAAAATCCAAGTGTTCAGCTTGCAGATGGTAAAGAAGAAAATATTGGAGGTAACACCTTGACTATTGTATAACTGATAGAATTTTAAAGGCCTGGGATTTGTGGAATGGTGGGCTGCAAAACATGGCAAGAAGTGCTAATTCTTTTGGCTGGATCCAAACCAGAGCAGGTAGAAGGGCTTTAAGTAGCACTGGAGGAGCCAAGCTCTAATTAGGAACAAATTGAAGCAAACTTGATGAATGTGAAGAGAAGAAATTTAAAACCTGCTGCTGTATCAATGGAGGAAACCTGGCTAATGAGCAGAAGAGCTTGGCAACTTCCATCACCAAGAACTGTAATGTAATCAGTGTTACTGAGCTGCAGTGGGATAATTAGCCTGTTCAAATAAGTTATTACAGCCTGCGTAATGGGGATCAAATAATTTAAAAAGAAAAAAAGGTTAGGAGGGGGTAGATTGAACTTTGTTCTTTTCTTGAGTAAGATGAAGTTTAGTTGGTAAATGTTGATGCATTGATCTAATCTACTGATGGCAGGAGCTGCGAGCAGGGCAGGTGACTTGCCTTCAGCTGGGAAAGGGGTTACAGGTGTGAAATACTCTGTCCATGTTTTGTACTGGCATTTTCAGGAAGATGCAGAGAAAAGCCAGCTCTGTACACTCCCTGGGCTATAAGCTGATGGCTGAAAGTTGGGCTTCACAGAAAAACCACTGGAGGCTGGTGGGAAAGGCATTACACCAGCCGACAGATGGAAGCTGGAGGCAAGCAAGTTAAAGACAGAGCACAATCTTCTTTATTTTCTTCCTTTCTGCACAAGCACACCAGAGATGATGAATTGTAAGTACAGACAGAAAAAGTGGATGATGCACTGCATAGGATGGTGTCACATTGTGTTACTCACGCCATGTGGTCAGTGTGGATGCAGAAGAGAGGAATGTGATAGACAAGCCAGACCAGACAATCTCACAGTGTCTCCTGGCCGTAAAGTCTGTGAATCTTACCACAATGTGCTTCTCTTGGAGGGGTTTTTTCCCTCCAGGAGGAGACTTTGACATATGATCACCTAAAAGGTTGTGATTCCCTTTAGAAAGGCTTTGTAATATCCTCTTAATTGCCAGGGTCAGTAAAGCAACCCTGAGCGTTGTCTCTGTGGCTCAGTCATATGGGATGTCTCCCAGAAAACAAGCCACCTCTCTCCACAGGTGTAAATCAGCAAAAGCGTGGTATCCCAGGAGCCCTCAGCAATAATTAAGGAAAGTCAACCCAAGTGCTCTCACGGCTCGCCACCAGCTGAGCAGAGCAGATGAACTCCCTGACTGGAAGCTAACCCAAGCCATAAAGTCTGTGGTAAGATGCATCTCTGACTCGTGGAGTGCTGCCTGTTGGCCTCAGGGAAACAGCTGGAGACACAGCCCCAGCGAGGAGGAGGAGGAGGCAGTGGCCATGGCGTGCCGCAATTTCCATCCAAGGGTGCAATGATCTCAGCAGAGAGCTCAGTTCCTCGAGCCTCCCTCTCCATCTAGGGGAAAAGCCTCTCCTGATGAGAAGGGACTTCTAGAAGTAGGAAACAGCCTGTGTTCCCTTCAGTAAATAAATATTATGCCCTGCTTTCACTTTGCTGCTGCAAAATGCTCCCTCTGGTCATTAAGCCCAAGACAGCAGCCCAAGCGTCAGCAGGGCTGTTAGCTGCTGTGATTTATGAGCTGGAGGAGACCACAGAGGCCCCTTCACGCTGTCGCTGCCTTCTGTGCCTCACTTAGAAACCTGCAGGCAGCTGCCAGGCCCAGCTGGAGAAGGAGGGAAGGGGAAAGGTCCTTCCCTGCTCCCCAGGAGGTATTTTTCTGCGGAAGTGCTGGGTGGGCAACAGGGCTGGTAGCCCCTTGGCAGGGCTGGGGATGGCGCAGAGCTGCTGCAAGTGGCACGTGCTGTTCTGCGTCACCCGGGTTTGTACCACACAGGGAGCGATGCCATGAAACACTGCTGTTTCACAGCACCCCGGGCAGTGCAGGGACTCTGGGCAGCGCAGGAACCCTGGGCAGCACAGGCTCTCTGCTTGCTACATGCTGCTGAGAAACCCCACGCTGCCTCTCTTGTGCAGGACCCAATTTAGCCCAGTGCTTTGGAGCATTCACCAGTGAGTGTCTCCTACATCTTGTTGCTAGTAGCTCCTTTTATTATATTAGGGCCCTAGAAACAGGAAGAAAACATGCTGGTATCGACTTGATAGCAAGAAAATAATTGCTCTGCTTTCCCTGAGGAAATCCAGCTTTGGGTGTGTGCTCTCCCTTTGCATTGCAGCTTTCCATGAAAAGCAACTATTTTCTATTGCCATAATTTAAAACCTGTATCTGGCTTTACAAATTCCTGTTCCCTCAGCCTGGTGACAGATCAAGGAGCTGTGATAACTTTCTTGTGTCAAAGTAACTAATGAGAAGGAAATTATCTGGCTCTCTATGGAAAGGCTGTTGTTATCAACTCCTTGGGGGATGCTGCAGGTCCCCGCCTGCAAACAGACACCACGATGTGCTGTGTGACAGCTCCAGACCAGGGCACCAGCGGTGCCAGACGGGACCAGGGCACAGGGACAGGCACTTGCCAATGTTACACATGGTGGTAAAAATCTTGGGGTTTAACTGTACCTGCTTCACTATGGGTTAAGGTGAATTTGACACTTATCATTATCTTGCTTCATGGAGTTAATACAGCTAAACGTTTCTTTTACACATATTCCAATCACTTACAAGCACTGAGATAGTTGCAGCAAAGTACTATTTGACTATATATAGCACTACCTTAAAAAACAGGTGTATAAAAGCCAGCACAAGCCCCGCATGTGAAATGAGAAGGAGCTGGTTTTCACACAAAGCGATTCCTCCGGCAGATTCCTGGGTTGCACTTTCATTTTCAAAACCTTTCCCATCTGTTGGCACTAGCTGACGCTCTGCAGCAGCCTCGGCTGGAGGAGGCGAGGGGCAGCCTCACCGTCCCTGGCAGAGGACAACCTTCAGGCAGGACCAGGCAGACCTGGTGGCCTCTGGTCCTGCTCTGCTGACAGCCAGCAGGTTGCACTTGCGTGCTCTGCCCGACTTGCTAGTTTGCAGCCCCAATCCTAAAATGCATGAAAACTGTACGATGTTTGATCTAATGTATTTGCAATGCTGATGTGCAGCACATGTCCTATTTCTTCCCCATTCACTTGGTCTCTGAGCACTCTGGAACATCACCAGAAGTAAAGATCCACCTCTACAAAATAATGCTTATAACTTTTTGTTCCAAAAGGTGATTTCTTTGATATTTTTTGAAGAAATACAGAGGGATCTTCTTGAGCAGCCTGTCTAATCCAATTCACAGATTGAGGGGGATTCAAAACATCTCTAGGTGCACAAAACACCCAGCCTTCTTCCCTCCTGGGTCTTGCTGCTGTGCGTCGTGCCTACTGCTTCCCCCTGGCAGGACCGCAGCCACCCCTCTAGCCAGGCAAGGGGGCTCCTGGGGCTCTGCCTTGTTTATTCTGGGTTGCGATGAGGCACCCATGCAGGAACGCGGGAACCTTGGCCTCTCCACCAGTGCACATCTGCCTGCTGATAGGTAGCAGCACCTAAGGAGCATCACTGCAGCATCACCTCCGCACCATGCACTCTCGCTCCCCTCGTTAGTTCCCCAGTTGGAGCAGTGTTGTGAGCTTTTTGTGCTACAAACGTCTTTAAGTGTCAGAATTTACTAGCCAGGTATTAATATTGGTTTTTAGCGTATCTGGAATATAGACTGAAAAATCCAATAGTGGTTTTTATGAAGAGCCGTTTCATACTTTCATAATAGAAGTCAGAAAATGCCATCAATTACTGGGGTCTCTTCAGGGGAACTAATTATTGTGCTATGCATACCTAGTCTGAAAACTTAATAATATCTCCAGATGCTACTAGAAGTCCTTTGGAGGTCTTACAGCCCACCAGGGAACCCTCTGCTCTGTTTTTTTTCTTTTTTTTTAAATGAACCATCAAATATTCTGGGAGGGAGCCGGACTGGAAACCCTGCATTCACACAAATTCAGGGTGGTATTGTTCCCTTTTGGAGGAGAGGGAGGATATTTATTTTATATTTTTAATCCCTAAATCATCTTATATTTGCCTTAGGTCAACTGTTTCAGGGTGACTGCCCATTGCCAGACACTCAGGAAACTGCAGATAGATCCCTCCATCTCCTGTGAGAATTGTCCCAGTTGTAGCAATTAACAGGCAGCTTTTGGCATGGTTTTTTTGCGGTGAGGGAGGTTATCCTAGCATTAGGTAGAAGGCAAATGCCAACAGAGGCAAAGCTGTGTTAGTGACTCCTTGCATGAATGCAACAAGATCTTGGGGGAGCACTGGGTATTTTTTACATTGACTGCTTGACAAATGCCCAGCAGAGCCACAGGCTCCACCCCAACATAAAAGCACTTTGGATGATTGTGGTCAGGTTGGGTAAATTGTTACTGGAGTATTTCCCCTCTTTCAGAGCTACAGGTACCAAGGGCTGTTGCAGTCTATGGCACTGTATATCAGAAAGAAACAGGAGTTTTGCAAGCTCACAGCAGAAAAGGCATCCCACAGTCCTCTGCAAAAGCCAGAGGTGATGTATTGCCCATGAGAAGACAAACCAGAGCCATGAAACATGCTCCTGTCTTCCCCCATTTTCACTTCCAGATGGCCATTACTAAACAAAGAGACATGAAGTATGTGCCTGAGCCTGTCTCAGATGACAAAACCATGCTGGTGGATCATGCTAATCCCTTCATGTCTGGACCCCAAGTCCTCTTGGGTGCATTACTCATCCCTATGGCTCTCCAAAGAACTAGATTTTCCTTTAGATGTCTGATTTTGCTGAAAGATCTGAGAAGGGCTCAAAGGCATAAATTATTTTTTTCCATAGCCTATGCTAATGTATGATCCTTAAATTGCCACCAGATCTGCCTCCTTCAGATAGTGGAATGAAAATAATACCGTGCTCACCCCAAGCCAAGAGGAGGATCTGGTCCAAACCACGTCATCTTTCAGCAGCCCAGCAGCATCGTGGATGCAGATGGTACGAATGCCTGGAGAAATGCAAGTGCTGGAGGATCAGCACTCAGTATCAGCCACTTGAATTAATTTCTTGTAACAGTCCTCAGAATTGGGCCCAGGTTTGTAAGGATGGAAGTCTTTCAGTATGGTGTAAATCAGTGTAGTGTGTACACTGTGGGATGATGGTATCAAGTAGAGCAGGAGTTGGTTTGTTCCTCAGTACTACCACCCACTCAAAAACCAAACTGGGACATTCATGAAGCTTTATTTAAATAAAGAATTCATTTTTATTTGTAATTGAAAGAATTATCCCCAGTAATATTACTGGTGCTTACAGCAGTTACTGGTTGCATGCTTGCACCTTCCTTGACAAGCAGCAGAGGTGGGACCATTTCTGAGCTGTGAAATGGAAACTGTTTTGACATGACTCTAGGAGATGGTACTTCCAAAAAACCCAATAAACATGGTAACACCTGCAGTAAATTAGAGTTAGCGACTCTAAATCAGCAAAGGCCACAAAACCGCTAACACAGGGAGATGTAGAAGACACGTAATTAATTAAAAGCATGCCATATTTATATAAAAGGGGGAAAAAGAATGGAGGATGTTTCTATACAACCATTTTGGGCTGTCTGTCTAGCTAGCACTCCTTTACCACATCAGAAATACAGGCACCAGCCAACAGCGCCTGATCCTGCTTTCCCTGGCAAAATTGCCATCTGCCACCGGTTACAGCAGGAGCAGGACTAGTCTTACAATAAATCACATCAATTTACCGGGCAGCTTTCCATGGGAGCCACACTATGGCTTTGATTGCAGATGAAGCCTATTCAGGCATGCTGACAGCCAGGCACTCACAATCACGGCGGATAGATTCAGGCTAAATCTGTGCTCTCCCTACAGGAGACTTGTAAGGCAAAAGAAGCGCAGGCATTGACACACCATTTAGGCACAGATCTGCCAAGACCCCTCCTTATTGCCACAAAGATATTTCTGCCACATGTTAGCAAAAAGAAAAGCATATTAATTTAATAATGAAATAGTGATTGCACCATCCTCTTTATTGTAACCGATGAAAAGGCTGTAATGCAAATTGTTGTGTGAAGTTGCTTGTTCTAGCCAATGTTTTGGCACATTACACTCCTATATAGGCAGCTTTTAAATATTAATCATTGAAAGTGTTTTGAGAGTTGGATTTCAGTGGATTTTAACTGATGGATTGTCATGGATATTAAATACTCAGCCCAAGTTTCAACACAAGGGTGTTAGCGGTGAGCTCGCACCATTACTTCTGACCATGGGTGGCTGCAGAGATTGACAGCTGAGACTGCACATGTGAGAAACCCTTTTCTTAAGGGTGTATCCATATGAGACAGGCCCTGTGGGCTCACAGGTTTGTACTGCTATCCATTACAATAATTGATTCCTAGCCAATGTCTTTGATTAAAACAAAATAAAAGCTTCTGCTTTTCCCATGTTCGCTTCTAGAGGTTTGAGATGCAACCTACCGTTCTCAGGAGTTTATTGTGGTGGCCAAGTAGGACTTCCCATGGACAAGAGAAGATACAACTGGAAATGCAGAGGGCTCCTTGTTCAACACTAAATGATGCCAATAACATGGGTTGATTTGAAATGGGTCTCAATGTTGCTGAGCCAGCAGTCATCTGCCTGTACCCTGAGACAGTGATCAACCTGAAAAATTATATATCCATGTTATCCTGGGATCAGAAGTGTTTGCATTGAATGTATTTTGAACTGGTTGTCAAAGCTGAACAATACCAGCTCTAAGAGCTATTGATAGCATATGACCATTTCAAAAGAGAAAGATTTTGCAAGTCTTTTGTATGTGCATTAATATTAAATTATCCAGAAAATTTCAAAATGTGAGTTTGCAACAGGTCCCACGTGACAGTACATCCCCCATGAGAAAGAATGAGAGGGGAGAATGTAGCTCAGCAAAGCTGACAGTTTAAATATCCCCAGAGAAAAACATAACCAAGGACATTATTTTTGTGTATATGCCACATTTGGGGGAGGAGGTTGGGTTTGTTTTGTTAAGCAAATGACCCATGGCACTTCTGCAAAGAAGAAGATAGATTTTAGACAGCAAAATTGTGTATCTCACCTGGGATCAGTAGTCTATCGAAATAGTTGGAAGTTACCACTTCTAAAAGATGCCTCAGTCCTGTGTTCAGTTGAGCTAAATGACTTGGGCAGCCACCTCTGGGACTTTAGTGTGTATGGATGTACATCGTGAGGAAGAAAAGAGCCTGGACTTATCTACAGAGACTTGGAACATTTGGGGCAAGTGTTCCAAATTAAGAATGAAAACATTCCATGATTTACGTCAAAACTATAAAAATAAGCACTTTGCACAGCTCATGCCCTGACTGAAGTCAGCATCCCTCATCCAAAACATGCAAAAATTACTTCTAATTACTCCAGCTCATGACAAATGAAACTCGCCTTGGTGTTCCATGGCTAAAATATCTGTTCTGTCTTGATTTTTCCTGCAACCATTCCCAGATGCAAGAGGTGCTGTACAAACATTCAAAACAATGCCATGATACCCATGGCAGAGGACACAGGAAAGGGGGAAGGGAGAAAGCAAAAGGCCTTATTTGTAGCTTTTACCGTAGTAATATTGTACAACGAGCCTCCCACAAAGCCCCAACTAAGTCCATGGCCCCAGTGGACTAAGTGCTGCCTTAAAAATACAGGGACAAAACAAGGCAAGCAAGAGAAAAGGGCTCAGTTTCTGTGGGACTGGGATCCTGTCTCTCCATCCTTGGCAAACTGCAGCAAGGTGGTGGAGACAGAGTGGAGAGTTAAAAATGTCCTCGAGTTGCTGTGATTCCCAATGTGCCTCTGGGCTGAGCAGAGCTGCTGTGCTTCAACAAAAGGATTTTCTCTTCCCATAGTCCAAACCAATGTGCAAGGATAACTGCACTAGTTTAACAATGCTAGTAGTACCATCCTCTACAAGCAAGATTATATCACCCTCCTGACAGGCAGAAAGCGCGTTGCAGTCCTCGGTGGGGCTTGGATTAAGTTCTCTCCTCCCGGGTACTCTAAAAACCAATCCCTAGGACAGGACGCTTCTCCCTGCGAGGCAAAGTCAGACCTCCCCTGAGACTCCCTGCAGGAGTTAAGCCCTGAGCTCTCCTGCAAGGAGTACAGAGGCTGGGCATGCTCCTCAGCAAAACTGTAGCTTTCTGGAGGGCTCCAAAGAAAGCAAGTTTGGGAAGCAAGGAATTAGGGTTTACTAACAGGTACACATGGGATCTGAAGAATTAAACTTTGAGAACACAACTGCCACTTTTTGGCACACTAAAATACTGAAGGCACTTCGACGTGGTGATGGTGCCATCACCTGAGGTTGGCATCAGCACTTGCAAGTGTGGTGTTAGAGGTGAAATGGTAATGTCATTGCAAACACGCTGCTTAAGCACAGCAGAAGCTATGGGTACAAATTCCCTAGCTGTACAACATGGGCTCGAAAGCCAGAAGTAGGCACAGAGCTTCATTCTTTACCAGACCTGCTTTAACAGCAAAATCACAATCTTCCACCTAAGCAACATACAACCACCCCTTCAACAGGCTGCAAAGGCCATCTGACCGTCATGGCAACAGCACAAAACACAAACAAGCAGCAGATCCCTGCCAAAGCACAGCCCCCCATGGGATGAAGTTGCTGACAGTTCTGCAGGCCTGGTCACCCTCATAGAGATTGTAGTAGAAATGCTAAGACTGCTGTGAATGCAAACACCGTGGTATGAAAGCACCAGGAAGAGCAAGCAGCAGGATGAGGGTAATGGGAAGGCACATATATTAGTAGGCCACGAAGAGCCAACACACATCTACGGGCAGCTTCTTAGGCTACCTGGCACAGGAGACAGGGGAGAGTGAGTCAATCCTGATGACTCACAGGTGGAACAGGGTGGAGGGATTGACCCTCACCAGCTCCAGATGGGTATAAAAAGGCAGCTCCAAAGCCAGATGGTGGTCACCATCTTGAGGGGAGGTTGGGTTGTTTTGCAGTGCTCATCTTTTAGCCTCCATGGCACCATGAAAGCACCTGGATACTGGTATCACCCAGGTGGGGTTTTGGCTGCTTGTGAGTAAGTAAATGAGAGTACAAATCAATGAAATTGTATTTTGGTTCAAATTGAAATCACCTTCTGCTGGCATGCAGATTTGCTAGGGCAGGATGCAATGTTACTTCTTGCCGTCAAATCTGTGCAACCTGATCTCCTGTGGAAGTGTTTGATGGTGTCATTGGTTTGTAAGTGGAAACAAGATTAAGTATGTCAGTTGGTGCAGTAGTTAAAGCTTCTTTAAGCTGCCAGTGAGGATGCTTCCTGCCAGCAGCACTCAGGTGTTGCTCCTTAGGTTGAAAACTTTCCCTTTTGCTGCAAGGGCCCCTTCACAAGAAGTGTCAGGTGCAGAGTGAAGCCCTCAAAGGCATTCCCTTGACAGAAGACGTGCTGATTGAGCCTCCCTTGACTGCCAGAGTGCAGCACCAATTTGCGGTGTATTGCCGAAGAGAAAAGGTACTTCAGCTGGGAGAATAGTTTGCAATAATGAGGGATGAAATCTAAACTTTGCAGGATACCTCTTGTCAAACAAAAATGTACTAAAGGCACAGTGAATTTCTGGAGTACCTGACACGTGTTTCTTCCAGGTAGGGCTCCGTAACACACACTTGCCTTGTAAGCTATTTGTTCTGCCTTACAAACTATCCCTCTTGAGCAAACACCACAGAAGCTGGAAGGGCAATGTCACTGGAGCTCCTCCATCAGCACTTCTGCTGCTTTCCTTCCTCAAGGTGGGAGGAGTGGTAAATAAGAGGAAACTCTGTGTATGTGTCTGGAGAATGCCAGAGGCAATACAAATGAGCAGGCTTGTTTGTGTTGGGTTATCAGATGGTGTTGCTACAAAGCACTATGTGCAGCTCAGAGGAGAAAGAAAAGAAAAAAGAAACTTAATACTGAATTTTTGGTGTTAGAGTGGCTGGGTATTTCCACTCCCAGCACATTGCTGGATTATGAAGATGGATCTCTAGCACTCAAAGGTGTGCAGGGCAAAGAGCTCTTCTGGTGACGAACCCCTCCAGGTGATGCTGCAGGCTCCCAGAGAAGTAGAGCGGTAGGAGCATGTGGTTTGGATCCTGGCAGGGCTGCCTCACTGCAGCCATGCACCAGGCTGAGTGCATGGCTCTATTTGCTATTGGAGAGGTGGCTGCAGACTGTATCACACTCCTCTGAGTGCTGCTGTGTTTTCACATGAGAAGTCTTGGCCTACATAGGATGTGACACCGTTGTTAAACCAAGAAATGCAGCTGCTTTCACAAAACCTCTCACTGAAGTCCTGGCATGGACGTGCACGGCATGCATCGGCACACAAGGACTTGGCACCAATGGCATCTGGAGTAGAAAATCTCTGCGGTATCTCCCACAATCTGTACTATTTCACGTGGATGCAGAGTTGAAACTTCAACTAGTGATTCCTAGGATGAGCTTGTCTGGCTTTTTGCAAGAAGGGTATCTCAGGAAAGGGCTGTTCATCCCTTCCTCTCAGCTGGGGTTGAGGTCTTCATGCTTGTATGAAAAATTAATTTTTCTCCTGGGGGAGAAAGCTGCTATGAAATAAACAGGAGACAGGCTAACCAGACAGAAATAAGAGAAGAAACGGTGGCTTTCAGGTGGACAATAACCAGCTCTGGCCAAAGAAAAGGATGAGAGGAAATGGCCTCAAGTTGTGCCAGGGGAGGTTTAGATTGGATATTAGGAAAAATTTGTTTACTGAAAGGGTTGTCAGGCATTGAAACAGGCTGCCTAGGGAAGTGGTTGAGTCACCATCCCGGGAGGTATTCAGAAAACCTGTAGACAAGGCATTTCAGGACATGGTTTAGTAGACATGGTTGACAGTTGGACTCGATGATCTTAAAGGTCTTTTCCAACCTAAACAATGCCATGATTCTATGTTTCTCTAAAAAGCCGGAGGAAGAACTCATTGTGTATCTCCTCTGGCATCTAGTCCTCTTCCTCAGGGAAAGCTGGCATATTGCAGGACAGATGATTTCCCTGACTTTTTTTTACAGTGCTTTACACTTCCCAGGAGTTGTTTCTATATGACTGTAATAGAGCTGTCAAAATAACAGCTTGTGGTGGAGGATTGATCTCACCTCTCTGCTCCGTGCTGTCCCCGCCTCCTGCAGCACCTGCTTCTTATGAAAGGCTTGAGGATGGGGCCAAATCAAGGTGACACTGCCTGTGAGTACAGGATGTGTCTTGGTGCTCGTTTGGCTGACCTCCCCAGCAGAGCCATGGCCTCAGGTTCCTCCATGCTTCTCTTTGCCAAAGGTTTACAAGTCTGGTCCCAACTATGGTCTCCTTTGCTCTATGACCTGTAGAAGGTCTTTTGCATCCAACAGTCTTACCCTTTTGCATCCTGCCCTTCCTGCCCAGAATTTTTGCTCTTGCCACACTGCGCAGGCAACGCATGGGGCACAGTCCCAGCAGCAGCCAGCTGATGGTGCAGGGTTTTAACGAGTAAAGACTCTTTCACTGCAACTTAACAGGGCAACGAGGGTGGAGATGGGACAAGGTCTGGTCCCCATCTACTGTGAACTGGCTGTTGAGTAGGCTATTGAGTATACCTCCAGAATGTATTGCCTTAGGTCCATCTGGCAAGGACTGCCTGGAGGGAGGCAGCAGCTTGGTGCTGGGGCAGTGACGGCTCTCCCATGCCTTACCCCACCCTCAGGACAGACTGGTTATCAGAAAGTGTCTAGCCCTGGTCACTCTGGAAATAATTGTGTAAAGTTGAATGGGTGGCAACATCAGAGCAAAATATTACTGACGTCGCTGTCCATCAATGTCCATTAGCATTTGCTTGGAGGCATCAGCCTTTTTCTCTCTTCTTTTATCAGACCCCTTAAGTAACCTACAGGTTCCTGCTTGCAAGGTCAGCATTTCCTACGGATGAGAGCAGTATCTCTTGCAGATTGAAGCTGTGGGCTGTGTAGGTCCAATGTACCTGCTCAATCAGATGTTTAAGTATCTCTGCAGGGATGATCGCTGTCATTTAATTTGCTGATTAGTGTTGTCATATCTATTTGTAGAATACAGTATAATTTATGGTGAGATCCCTGGAGGATCTTCAGCAAATGCTACAAGTAATTGAATCTGCTGATTTCTAAAGGTCAGGTGAAAACTGAGTATTATTATAACACAGATTATGTGGTGATGACACCAGGTAGCTTTACATTTCAAATGTAAAATTCGTATTTACTGATTATTGCTATATACCACCACTGTGAAAGATGAGCAAATAATAAAATCAAGAAGGCTAACTTCTGTTTAGCAAAAACCTGTGGCAAGTTTTCAACCCTGTCATTAAAGGCAATGTAGTTTTTGAAGAGAAGAAAGGTAAAAGGGACTTGCACTACTGTTTTTCAAGCCAAAAGGGGAGGAGAAGAATTTCAGAGAGAGGCAATTAGGGAAGCATCAGGAAATTGTTTGGGTTATTTTACTGAAGAACTGGCTCACTGATGAACTCTGAGGTTGAGTGCTGCTATTTCCAGTCCTGGCTGCGTACGATACCCTGAGCTGGCACGGCTGCTTCCCGTCTCTTTTCCAGCAAACAAGTGGATTTCCCTTATCAGCAAAACTAGTTTTGGCTGGCAAGTTATAAAAATGAGGTCTTTTAATTTGGTTTGTACAGTCTTTGGAGTTCATTTCTGCAGAAATAGGGGAGAAACAGAAGGAGGGTAGTCTGGCAAGGGACAGGGACAATTGACTTCTGAGGGCACCAGGCTACAGCAGCTCACTGAAGAAATGGTTTGCCCAAAGAACAAAGCTGATGGAGGATACCAGTAACACAAAGTTCAAGCTAGGGTGCTGGTTTGTCTGCACCAAAAAGTCTGCTCACTGATAATAGTTGAGATTTTTTTCACAGTAAAACCAAACTTTATTTTGTTTTAATAAGGAAAAGGTGGGGTTTTTTTGCAAACGATTTTTCTTGTCAAACTTATCTGGCCTCTTTAGAAATACTTCTGGAATAATGCTAATTCTCATCTGTTTCCCACAAGTAACTTTTCATGACAAAGTCAAGCGAGATTTAAACCCAAAATAAACACACCCTACTCCCCGTGCCCAAACAAACAATCAAAAAAACCCCTCAACCAACACCTGCCCCCCTGCCCCCAAAGAAACAAACAAAAAAAACAAGCAGGAAAAAAAAAAACTCAAATGAAAAAAAGAGCTTGGCATGAGCCAAATATTCAAGACAAGGAGTGGGTTGAAGCAGTGACTAGATTTTGGAGAAGATATCTATCCCTATAAGGTTGCTGCTAGCCTGGCACCATGTATGGTGTCTAACAGGCATTTATAGGGCATGCACCACTGCCTTCTGGAGCAACTCCTGCCTATTGGTGCTTTGCACAGGGGAAAATTGTGCTCAGTTCATAGATTTTGTGACCAAAGTGTCTAATAAAAAGGGTAAATGCATGTTCACTTGTAAAAACCCTTCGCCAGAATGGGTCAAGCAAGTTATTCTGTGCTTTTTCACTGCAGAAATATGCGCATGTTGCAAACTTTCTATTTTAGCTGCTCTGTAAATCATAAACCCAGAGCACTGCAGCCTGCATAACTGCATGAACTGCCAGGACAATAAACTGAAGCTTTAAGCCCACAAAAGACTTAAATACCCACCTTACTTTACATAGTCTGGTGACAGCAATATGGATTTGCCTAAGGCTGAATGTGTGCTCTGGTGCTCTGATGGATCAGGGCCTAAATACACACAGACACTTCAAACAGAGGCATCTGTTAGCAAAAACTTCCTCTCCTCAGGAGGAGGCTTTGCTCACTGCTCCCGTGCAGGAGCTGGGGCACATAAATCCCCCAGACTTTGTTGTTCTGCCAGCAAGCAGGAAGAGAGCAGTAAAAACCTGCCAGGTCAGTTAGAAACCAGCTGAGTGACAATGCTGCAAAAGAGCCACCTGAAAATAAACAGGTGAATGATAAAACACATGAACAGGCCCCTGGGGCGAAGTCAGAAGGCAGCTCGGCTCTCTGGCTGCGTGCACGCTTGCGCGCTGCAATGGCTCTGCGGCCGTGGATGCTCCCTCCTGCTTTCCTGCATCTCTCCCTTCATGCAAAACCCAGGGCATGGCAGAGTGGGGCAGCCCATCACCTGCTGTGTCGCACAGGACCCCTGCCATGAGCAGAGGGGGAACACCAGAGCACAGACCCCGTGGTACCAACACTGTGAATCTGTTTTCTCTGTCCCCAGCATCGCTCCCCTTAGGGTGACGGTGGGTACCAGGTGATGGCAGCTACCACTGGGCACAAGGATATGCAATGGCCCACGTGTATCAAATGGGGATCTGTTAGGTTATTTTAGTGCTCTCTGGGGACAAAGCGAGGGCATGCAAACACTGATAAATAACCGCTCCCGGTTCTGGGTCTCTTACATAAGGTGATGATTATAGAAACTGCAGTGTACGAGTGGGTGGGAAGGGATGCAAAGATCAGAGTTTTTGAAGGAAAGTAGGTCTGGGTATTTAGGGGGGAAAATGGAAATTACCAGCCTTCCCTGAGGTCTGATGAACTTGAATAAGAGGGTGCTGTATTGTATCAATATCTTGGCCGCAGGGCACGGTGTGAGAGTCCTGTGCTGAGGAAGTGCCACTCAAAGAATTTTATATAGATCTTCTCTTCAGAGATGAGCCGATGTATGGTACCGTCAGCTGAGCACAGTACCAGGAACAAATGATTTAATAGCATAAATGGTTTCTGAAGTGAGCTAGGTGAGTACTGTCCCAAAGTATCCAACTGTTCATGTTCCTTCCCAAGTGCAAATGATGCTGGAATTGTCACAGCTGCATAGAAGCAACTTTGTAGCCATCCTGGTGTTAATGTTGGTTAGTGAAGATTTTTCACCATATATTTTCTTTTCCTTCCTTTTAATCCTATTGAAGAATGCAAGATTAATAGTCAGGACACTTTTTAATCCTAATCAGAAAGATGCTGCTTATAAACTAGGTTTAGGCATCTTCACATCACATATCAGAGAGGCGCTGGGTTCGGACTGTATTAAGACAGGCTGCTATTTTATTTTATGCATAACTGTTTAGAGAAAAATGGTGCAGGGTTTCGTAGTGTAACCCAGTCTCAGTGCAATGCATTAAAAGTTACATGCAGTTATTTGCCATATCCTCCTCTTAGAAATACAGACCATAACTTGCCAGCTCCCTGGGCTGCAATTTATTTTCTAATAGCCAGGTTGTGAAAGCCATGGGAATGGAAGTGATCTGCTGTTCTAATTCGTAACGCAGGAACTGAACCCCCACTATGTCTTCAGCATAATTGTAGCAGTAACACAGGCATTTATAGATTCAGTGGTGAAAGTCTGGAGGTTGCTCTTCGCTGTGTGCTATTTATGATCTGATCAGAGTCATGCACTACAAGTTAGACATGTTACAGCAGTGTAATTCTGAGTTACACTTCCTGAGTTGCATTTCTCTCCCTGTGGGTTTCTGATCACTATATCAGAAACAGCATCGCAACTTCTTTCATAAAGTAGGTTTTTGATGCATGGTTGGTGGAAAGCCTCCTTTGGAAAAATCATTGCGCTAATGTAAGATGCTGGGTTGAAGGAGGGCTGTAAAACAGCAGAATGGATATAGGAAAATAATCAGATAGCCAGTGTGCTGGATGCCATCAGTGCTTCTGTATCATTTACTTCTATTCTGTATCTGTATTTGGAGTGTAGTCTACAGGTAAATTCACACAAGAACAGAATTCCTGCCCTGAGCATCCTCTTTGATGGTTTTGGAACATCCCTTCCTTGGGGCCAAGCCTGCTCTCACTGCAATTAGCAGGACCTTCAGCTGCAGTTCTTGTGCATAAGCCTTGCTCAGCTGAACAGTCTCCCTGACCCCAGCGGGGCTCATTGTGCACCTAATTTAGGGGTGGAATTTGTCAGTAGGTCAGTACCCACTGGGATGCTGAAAAATAAGACCTACTCAGTTTATAGACACAGTATTTTCAGTCACCCGAAGGACCATCCCCAATGCACATTGCCACTGGGAGACTCCAACTCAGACCAGATCCAGAAGATCTGCTGGATTGCCCCAGCTGCGTGACGTGCCCCAAGCCATGGGCGTTTAACGGGTCTAAGGGGCGTTTGTGCTCCTGGTGGCACCATATAATGAATGAGCAAGATGAACATGTGTCTATGGCACAGTGTTTTCATGAGGCAGGATTGATAAATGAGAAGCAAAAGCATATTTGGGGAACAGGTAAAGCTGTACTGTAGGTTTTACAGGCTATGCGTTGTGAGGACCCTGATTTTCTTCTTTTTCTCCTTCAAGGCTGCAAAAGGAAGAGCTAAGGCAGCAAATCCTGCTCTTGTTTTGACTTCCTTCACGTGCCTGCTAACAGGTTGTTATGTGAAAATCGCGGCAGGGGCAGGGGGATAATAGTGTGTTTGTGGGAGTTTGAATAAGTTTCTATGTGTTTAGCAATTGCTTGTGTCCTTGTTTGCTCTTTCTTACAAGGCGTGTGAATGGAGACTATTGTATGTACAGACAAGCAGTAGCACCCAGGTACTCCTTGGATATAAAGGAACATTTGTGCAGTGGCAGCTGAACCATGGGGATGGTAGAAGTAGGTGTCCTGTCTACATTTTAAAGGAAAAAGGCATATGTTTTATTGAATATATCAAGGCTTTGTTAGCTATGCCACCTTATTCTTGCAGGGAATCCGTAGGAAGGATTTATATTAAATGTTCTCTGATGATAATGATACTTTTTAAATAGAATACAGACTATTATGCCACCTAAATCTTGATAGCCCATTCCTTCAGCTCAGAAATGCTAATGCAAGGTGTACCTTGTACTCCATACTTTAGGGCAGCTCCTATTTCTTTTCTTTTTCCACTATATATTAATGTGGAGTTAGACACTTTATCTACACAACTACACGGTCCCCCTCACAAGCCTCTCCAGGCATACAATTTAGCAAAAAAAGTCTGCTTTGTTCATTAGCACTATGCAGTGTAATTAGGAGAATGAACAGAGGTGCCAGAAAGATTTATAACTTGATTTTTCAGTCATGGGGAGGGCAACTAACAGGCAGTATTGATTTCATGAGAAAACAGGGATCCTCAGACAAAAGTAGCATTTTTCTCACTATCCCCTTCAGAAACATCACCCTAAATGGAGGGGGTTTTTTAGAAATGAAAGGATAAATAAGCAAAATTTTCAAAACTGACTGCTTTTTTGTCTTTTCCAAAACAGGAAGATATGCTTAGATAATCTAGAATGTCAGTAGGATTTGGCACTTGTGGAAAGTCCTACCCAATGTTTCAATCCATCCTTCAGAAAACATGCCATAACCTCACTACCCTAGAAGCACCACTTCACTGAAACTGTTGCAAGAAACTTTGCTAGATTTCACCAATATTTTTAAAAAATCACCTAGAAGTGCAACATTTATAGACACTGGGAAAACAAACCAGAACACAGCATTTCAGTTTCAAATCAAATTTGTAGCTGCTTTGAACTATCTCTCTTTCAAAAGTACAATTAAATACAGTTTTGGCTTTTTAACTATTCCAAATAGAAATGCAATCACTTAGTGACATCTTTTTTGGCCGGGTTTGTGATGCTTCTTGAGATTTGCCTCTGGTTTCAAAGGGGTGGCGAGCTGCTCCACTCCCATCCCTGGGATGTGAAGCCTTAAGTCTAATTATGCTATTTTCATATTTCCCGGTTATTGGCTGCTTTACAGCTTATAAATTTAGCACAAAACGTCCAGCTGTGCTGAGACTGTGGAAGCAGTTGAGGTTTGGGGTTAGAGCTTGAGGAGCATGTAGCCTCTTATTTTCTACTCTGTCTGGCTCTGAATGGCAGCTATTCAAAATATACACATACACTTTCTACTGTAGGTTGGTTTTATGCGGGCTTTCACTTCAGTAGATGAACTTTGAACAAATAATTTTAAGCTGGTAACTTTAATCAATGGAATTTTTTCTTTTTTTCTTGCAGAACCAGTTTCTTTGATGTAACTTCACATTCAGCACTGGTTAAATTCTGTTGGTTTCCTAGGAAAGGTCTGCTATTGCTTGAATCAGAAAGGCAAATATAATGCAGTGAGATCTTGTCTACCAAACATGTGGGACATGCAGATGAATGACTTGTAGTCAAGCTTTAAATGCAACTTAGTCCCCATCCTTCTTTGAATTATTTGAAAGAAAGATCTGCACAAAGAATGGGGCTCTTACAACTCCAGTTTGAAACTAGTTGCAATTGAAGTCCACTACCATTATACAGCTCTAGACCTCTGTGCCTTCAAAAATTAAAACCCCGGTTCCTATTGATTTTTTTTTTTTAAATTAGCATTTATTTTTTAACAGCAATAGCACGCTTCCCTTGTGAGAAGAAGATTTCTTCCTAACAAAAACCTTCCTTTTGGTGCAGCTCAGAGGACCTGCCTTTCACTGTCAGATGCTACCCAGGCCTATGACCAGACTGTCGGATCATATAGCATCTCTCAGCTTCTGGATCCAAGTGAACCACTTGCTCTCTCCCTGGCACGCATGCCCTACACACCCCTTGCCCAGCCTCGCATCCCAAATCCAAATCTTGGGGCACCAGCACCATGGGGTGTGCCAACACAGCTCTGCCTCCCAGTCTAGGCACAACTGTAATGATTTCTGTGTTTTATACCTACTTTGCAAAGATACAAATAACCCCTACCAGCTCCTGGATTGACAGGGCAGCACAGCAGAGTGCTAAGGAGAGCCCCGTTCATCTCGCTTTGTTGCCAGTTCAGCTCTGTGTGGGAAAATAGGTGTTAAACTGAACTTTAATCTGCTGGCAATGAACATCTCATTATATAGCTCTGCCTGAGGGCTAGGCAAATTTGTCCACCACATGGTTAGTGTGCTCAGGTGAAATCTGAGCTCGTGGGTAAGGATTTATGAGAAAGCGGACTGCTGATTGCCAGCAATACATACATATACCTATGTAGACTGAAGCTCTTTTTCTCCACTATCTGCAAGTATATGTACTGTTATTCTTAATGGGATGAGCACTAGCTAGAGGATATTTCTGTTTGGGGGGAAAAGTGGGGCAAAGGAAGGAAAGAAAAGAAATATCAACCCCTCAAAATGTGATTCATAAAAATCTGCATACAGCAAATGTACCAGATCCTTGTACCACAAACTGGTGGTCCTTTTGCCAGCTCTCATCTGCCATCCCAAGGTTATCAGTTTGAAAGAAAGATACAAGGGACGCAAATCTTTCCTTTTGTTGCTTTTATCAGGCTTGTTTTCTTCTGTTTGCCTAAATTAGCCAAAGATGCCATTAGAGCCAGCAGCGCCATGCTGATTTCTATAAGCAGGGCCTTGGGGCTTTCTGTCATTTATCTGAAGAAAGGCATATTAGCATGAGATACACTGAGTTTATTAGATATTGATACTTCATGGCTCTCTTCCACTCCTGTCCCTTCACCAGAGCTCCCCAGGTCTATTAGTAATCCAGTCACCAACTCCTGTCTCTCCCCTTGTTCTACGATTTCACACACTCCTGCTATTGTGTCTGCTACCTCTCTGGTTCATAAAGCCTCTCACTTCATCTTCAGATTACTTTTGCAGAATAACTCCTAGCATGGTGCTGGTAAGCAAATCTTTTTACCTATTTAATCCGACTATGACCAGCGCAAGTGTGGGACAATTGATGTTTATGGGAAAAGGGATAAGGAAAAAAAATGTAATACAAAGTGTTACCATTGAAGCTTCTTTAAATGCAATTGCTAAAGATGTTGCAAAAGTGACTTTCTGCACACATTTGTGGGTTTTTTCATTTTCTGTTAAGTTTTTCATCAACATTTTAATTAAAGCCTTTATTAGTGAGTACATCATTGGAAAGGACTGCAAATATTTTTTAATTATTTTCTCCCTCAGACTTTTTACAAATGACACTATATAAAAGTTTTGCTTTAAAGGGGTCATTCTGGGAGAAAGCAAAAAGGCAGTAACAGTGTTAAACCACTCATGTAAAGGTGTGACGTGAGGCATAGCTTGTCTTAATGAAATTTGTTCACTAAGTGAGTCTAATTTCTGGTCATGGCAATTTTGGTGTATTGATTTCTTGACCCACATGTGCCTGGTAAACAGGATCTCATCACAGTTCCTGGCTTGTACAGAACTTCCCTTTCCTCTCAGGCAAATAAAATATTTTAATCTCCAGCTCTTGACAGCTTTCATACACAACTGCGTGTAACTCAAAGTTCAGAGCTGCAGATCTGGGGGTGGGGAGGGGAGAAACCTAAAGGTGATCTTGTCCTCGTTAACACTCATTAGCTGATGGCTCCTTGTCCCAGGCTGTGCCAGCTGTTTGCAGCTGCACAGCTTCTCCCTTTCCACCGGGGTGGCATCAGCCTTGACTTGTGCCTGCATTGCAGTTGCACAGGTGACTGGGCTGTAATACAGGGAGGCAGGAGTAAGGTTGGCTGCTGGGAGGTGCTTGGCAGCAGCAGCAGGAAGCTCAGTGCGGGCTAATGTGTGTTTTGGTATCCAAGCTACTATAAGGCTGGGTCTTGTACCTCCACCTTACTCTGTGCTTACACACAGACTGTGCTAAAGCAGTTTTAGCCTTTGCTTCTCCACAACACACTCTCTGACAGAAGACTTTATGCATAATTTTCAGATATAGCAATCAAGCCACCGAGAAACTAAACTCAAAATTTTAAATTTGGGTCTGTAGGGGAAGCAAAATTCTGAATACAAACTGACTGCCATTTCTCAGCTGCTTCTGGATTTATATCGCCATCTTTATGCAGGTTACTCACATAGTAACATAAGTTATTAAAAAAACCTCGATGTAACCTCAAAAGTAAGAATAAGCTCATATTTCCCCCAGTTTAGCCCATTAGCCCACTGCTCTTTACCATTCTTGTGGCCAAATAACCTGATGACTATACGAAGCGTACTGAAGAAGTGCAGATGTCTCAGCTATAAGTAACAGCTGTAACACCTAGTAAGGGAGCACTGTATATATTTAAAGTGTGTAAGGACCAAGCAGATGTTATGCCAAGATTAGGATATAACATTTTTGTGCCTATGTGAGATCTCCTCCTTGGAGGATTTGTTCTTGAGAGTTGTGTAACACCTTTCCTTTCGCATTGACCTCTGAGATAATGTGCATCAGGAACGTCATATTATCAAGAGAGCCAGGCAGTAGCTTGGGAGTTGGTAGAAGGGCACATGAATAATGGCATTATTTCCAATCAGAAAATTGCTAAATTTAAGTCTATTACTGAATCCAACAGAACACTGTGCAGCTTGGCACCTTATGTAAGGTATGCACCTACATAAAATTGTGTTGATAACAGGAAACAATAAGGTTTGAAAAGAAAGCTGAAAGAAAAAAATTCTCCATGAGCATGTGTAAGGGAATACTAAATGTTTAGTGATATTTATATTTTTTTAGCTCATCTCTTGATTTCAAATTGCTTTTTAATCTAAATATCCTTCCCCAACAAAGTGAAATGGTAATGCACAACCTGAAAAAAAACCACAGGGATGGGAAAAATTCTTACCAGGTTGGAGCTGCTTTTGCTTTCAGCTGAGACGTTTCATGCAGGGCAAGGTGAACTGCTAGCTCCGTACACCCATAACAAAAAGGGCTAGACATTGTGCTTAATTTAAAACTGTCCCCAGTGAGGCTATTGGTGTGAATACCAGAATGCAGAGCAGTTGTGTGCAGCTGAACATACAAGTCCTTAAAATAATCCTTACTCACACATGTATCTAACTGCCACTGAGAGTACTGTCAACAAAGCAAAATATTTTGCTGAGCAGGGATGGGTTCCTGCTTTCAGCATCCGTGTGAGTAAATATGGCATCACTGGATCTGTTGTAAGCAGGCTTGTTAATACCAGTAAGGTTGCTGTTTGTGTCTAAGAACGCAGAAGTAATAACCTGCAAAATTAAAATGGTGCAAATGTAATTCTAGCATTTCCCAGGAGTGTCTGGCTTTGCGACTTTAGCATTGCTGGTACAAGGCAGGATTTTTTTTTCTTTTAAGGTAATACATTTGATTCAGCACTTACAATCAGGAAGTTCTAAAAGTAATGATGCTAATTCACTACCAGAAAAAAAGAATGGGACCTTCCTATCCAAACAGCAGGAAGATGAGCCAAAACTAATAATGTCAGTGGTGATTCCTGTCTTGTGTTTATATGGTCAAAAACAGGAAGCTGTCTGACATTGATAAAACCACTCTTGAAAAGTTGTCATCAAAGGTCTAAATTATTCACTTGAGTGCATTGTCACTAAATGCATACTAAACAGGAACCAGGCTCTTAAAAGATGAGCTAACAAAATACTGGGTTTGCATGTTTTCTCTTCTTTGTTGATTTTTTTTTTTCAGTGGAGAGAGGAAGAGTAATGATGTGCAGTTTTTTACAGTGCATTAGCTAATTATAGGCATTAAAGATGAAAAACACCTATTATTTTATCTAAGTCTTCCCCTAGCTATTGTCACAGCTGACAAATCCAGTTCTTGTTAAACACAGTTTGCAAACTGCTCTTTGTACAAGCATGCTTTACAGCAAAAAATACCATAAAATAATTAGCAATGTCATTCCCTTACCTGTCCAGGCCATGTGTCCTCCCAACTTCAAAGGTCACTGCTGGGAGTTGAGAGATCCTCTGGGAGTGATGCTTTTATTTACTGTAAGTGTAGTTTTCTCTTGTTCTTCTCAGCAAGTCCACCTCCATAAGGCTTCTCTCGTAGCGTCTGCAAAACACAATGCATATAGTGTGAGCACATGCTGTGTTGGAAAGGTGGAATCACCTGGATTTTATTAAAAGAGGAGTCAAAGTAGACTCACAGTGATAGAGCACTGCATACATGAATGTTTTCACTTCCATACTTATACTCCATGGCATTATTGGGGGAAGCGGGGGGGGGTAATGTATTTTTCACCATCATGACTGGGGTATTAGCTCTAAAGGGAAATCATGGAAAAAGTAGGCTAGCAGAAGTCACTCATTGCATGAAGGGTATGGAATAAGCTACTCCACATACTTAATTGCATCATCATCAAGAACAGGCTTTTCTATGCCCTAAAATCAAAAGAGGCTTTGACCTCAGTCTTAGGTTGGTGATTGAACATGAGCACAAGTCTCACTAAATAACTGAGATCATCAATATGTGCCCAGTTACATGTTCTCAGGACACCTATGTCCTAGCATGATACCTGCATGCATTTGCAGCTTCCCTGAGACATCAGGACGAGCTTGCTGTGAGCACCAAGGTAACCCAAGACAGCGAGGGAGGTAATCTCTCAGATTATGGGTCCTTGGAAAATTGAGGATTTAAAACCCTACTGGGAGTAGGATGACGCCGAGTCTTCCCCAGTTTCCCCTCTTTGTTTTCCAGTCAGAAAGGATGAGTTTCTTTGTAAGGGTCAACAACATCCTAAGACCAGTTCAGACCTAAACTGACAGCTCCCTTAGCCTGGGCACCCATTTTTGCTTTTTTGTGAGGTCAATGTGCTCTCTTGGATTCATCATCTCAGCTAAGAAAGGGCTGAGATTCACCCGGTAACTGAAGCACCTGACTGCTAGCAGCCTTCAGGACTACAAAGTAGGGAGCATGTACAGAAAGCTTAAATAAATGCAAACAGGCTGGTCCACTTTGACAGGGAAAAGAAATCTCCGAAGTACTACTCCTGCACCTGAGGTTCCTGAAAATACTTCTTGAAACTATTTACTTGAGCAAGCATGTCGTTGCTTAAGTAAAGATGACACATCAAAGCCTAATTTTGTCAGCTCTTGACTTTTTAGTACCTAAGAACCCATGATGAATTAATACTGCAGTAGACGAATATGACTTCTGCAATTCCTCCTGTGTTTCATTATGTTAGCATAGCGTTAAAAGGAATTATTTTCTGGTTTTGGTTTTGATTTTAGGTGTATTCCCCTGTTCCCATGTAAATGTGAGGCAGAATTGCACCATTTAATGGTTAAGAAAAGAAAGGCAACACCAGGAAAGCTGGTTTCTCACCTATGTCTTATTGCCTGGAGTTCTAAATTAATTATGCCTCTTAAGGGAAAATGGATGTTGAATGGGGAATAAGGCACAGCTGTTGAAGCAGGGTATAAATAGGAAAAAGTTTTAGAAGAAAAAAAGGTGCACTTTGAGCTAGAAAGATGTGTAAGGGAGCATTGCTCTTGGATTTAGACTATTAGGATTAATTCAGCACTAATATAATGGACATATCGAGGCTTTGGGTTTGGGGGGGGGGGGGGGGGGAATGGGGGCGGTTCTGTTTGTGTTTCCTTGCATTGATAATAAAGCTTGGGGGAAGAGCCAAAGGCTCGGTCTCACCAGGAGGATCCCTGAGCAGGGAGGGCAGTGAGCCAGGATGGTGGGGGATGCCATGGGACACCCCTGCAGTCCATGGGATTTCTGACACAGCACATGAGATTTCTGGAAGCAGTTGTGAGAATTGCATCCTGTGCTCAAGTTATCTCAAGGTGCAATAAATACTAATCTGCCTACTCTTGTAACATCAGAGCCTGCCTACAGTACTCAGCCTATGTACACAGCAACATCATACGTACAGCAGGTATGCATTTGCATGAATACTCGATTTGTGATTTCTTAGAATGACATCCTTAAAGACAAGGATAGAAGCATACAGGCTTTGTAGCAGCAATGAGGCTATTGCTCTACCATACCCAGTATCCAACAGTGTTTCAAAGGGTGTATTTATAAGTAGGTAGGTAGGAGATAACCTGTCTTTTGGGACATCTTTACCTGCCTTGCACCCCTACGAGGGTTAAGTCCCATTATATCCCATCTAAACATATCTGTGTGTTTAGACAGACCATTACTTTGATAATATTCTTGGACAACACTTCTGGCACTGTATTGCTCTTGTTTAAGCTTAGTCAGCACCAACCACTTAAAAGTCTGTATTGGTTTAACTGAACTGAATTAAAACAGCCCTGTGTAGACAAACCCTGAGAATTTAGAGCAGTTCAAGCTGTGCTGGTGTCTCTTTGGGCACTATGGAGTAGCACCTGGGATATTATTGCCCTTTTTTTAATTCTGTGAAAATAATCTTTGCTTCTCTCTCCATGTCTCACTAGTCATAATATCTGAATGGCTGCATGAAAAGAGAATCAAAATGTAGGCCAAGAGATTAGACAGAGATAAGCAATGCTGGATTCTTCAATTTATGGTTCCCCAGATACAATAAAAGGAGAGGGGAGGTCTCACAAACAGTGAAAATGATAATTTTTTTTTTATCATGTAAAGTTGGGAAAAAAAAATTTCTTTTAAGGCTTAAACTAGTTTATGAAAACTGCACCACTGAGTTTCATACTACCTTTTGAAGCAAATGGTCAAAGTTTTCAAAAGTGGCAAAGTTCACATTTTTTATACACAAGTATCTCCCTCCCTCTCTGCCTCTCCAATGGGTGCTAATCTATTATCCACCTTAAAGAAAGCTACCTGTCACTCCTTGGAATCTAAGGAGAAAATCAATTAACTACAGTATTAATGAGGCCTGATTACAGTTTTTTCCCTGCCTGTTGTTGTTTTCACCTCTCTTTTCTGCCAATATTTAACTAGGGATTCCATACACACAAAAAATCTTATCTATTCCTTCCTTTCATCAAACATTGATGATTGGAGTTCCCACTTTTATGACTTTCCTGATAAATGTTATTTTAGATTAGAGTGTTTGGAATGGGCCAGCTTAACTAGGAGCCACTAGGACAGAATTCCATACTAACATTGTCGGTGCTTATTGATGGTGATGATTCAGGATTATTTGTGCTGCAGTTAAATTCTAGATTCAGGGGGTTCCTTCTTCCTTATCAACATACAAAATGTCTTCTTTGATATTCCTTCGCAGGATATGTGCAGGAGAAGGATAAGGTTTCTCACCTTTCACAGCAGGAGGAGTATCTTAAGTGTCGAATCTGGCACAACTCAAAGTCTTCTTCTGGGGTCAGATAACCAATTCGTTCCTTTACTCTGTAACGTGGTGGTACTACTTTGTCTTTCAATGCCAGGTTGGGAGCCTGGGTTTAAACCCCTTCACTGCCTGGGAAGGAGTTGATCTTTTTAGGGAGCTCCTTAACCACAGTAAATTATACTGGAGCGTGCAGAACCTGTTCCTGACTTTGCTGGGACAGTGAACGATAGCATCCCTAGGAGCCGGTGCTTGTGGCACCTGCTTGGGAGGAAGATGCCCAGGGCTGCAGTCTGTGCTCAGGCTAATGGCTTTGTACCTTGACACAATCCTGGAGCTGTTCCATCTGCTTCAGGCTTTCATTGATCAGCTGCAGCTGAATTGCATTCCTGGCTCTGGAGGTGTAAGTCTTGCTCCTTGGCCTCAGGTCTGGCATCTATACAGTAACTTGTCTCCCACATATAGCACTGGGATGATTTGGGTTATCTATCCCAATATACAAGTTCCAGCCTGACTAGTATGAATTATCTGCACCTTATGTCTCTGGCAGTCTTTCTTCTGCCGAAGGCACAGCGCGGTGCCAGCGGATCTATACAGGTTGATCATTAAAGGTTTTTGGTACATGAGCAGGCTTTGGAGAAAGAAATGAGAATACTTCTGTTCTAGGTAAGGCCCTCCTCTTCCGAAGATTTGTCCATGGAGCCAGATCTTTGACTGGAAAATTGCTAAAGCCTGGACTAACAGGAGGAGATGTTAGCACAGATTTGGACTCCCCAGAAAGGCTGAATGAAGCATGAAGAGGAGCAGGGATCAGGAGGGAAGGGAGGCAGAAGAATGTGCACTGGTACACGAGGCTTTCTGGTTGTTTCTTTGTCTAGGTAGGCCAGCTAAAGGAGGATTACTGTGTGAGCTACTGCCCAAGCCAGTTGGGCTAAACACCTCTCCTGTTATTGCTCCTGAATTGTGAGGTGAAAACCCATGGTATGTCCAAGGCCTCAATGCTGGAAAAGGATGATTACAGGATTGAAAAAACCCAATGTGACCAGTATTGTTCTGGTTTTGTTTGGGACAGGGGAATTGTTCAAGGCTGTAACGCCATCGGCGTACAAGAAGTAAAGCAGAGAACAGGGAAACAGGGAAATTGCCTGAGCCCAGGGATGCTGGAGGAGGCTGAAGTCTGATGCAGTGAGACTGCAGCACAGTGTAATGAGCTAGGGAGAGCTCACCCTGGGCAGGAATAACAACACATCCACTCACTTCCAGAAAACAAATAAACACTATTGTGATCATCCATGAATACATGCACCTTTTTTTTTTCCCATGGTATAGAGGCCCTTTGTATAACCCTTTAATTTAAACCAGTGAAATTGGAGCAACATAAAATTAATTTCTCTGGGTCCTGTTCTGTAAGCATCAATTATAATGTCTCATCTACATGAAGTGCTGCTAAGTTTAGTAACCAGCTCTTTATTATGCAGCACCCAAAAGCATTCAAATATATTCACATTAAGATGTAAGATCACACAAATGTTAATTGTAGAATCATCCAAATGTTAACAGTTGTTTTTTTTTGCCTCCTGAGGCTATAAACAGCTATTTTGATTAAGTTGCCATGTTCCACTAAAATACATTTTCAGAGAGAAATTTCGCAATTGGAGCTTTGCTTGACAGCAGGCACAAAACAACGTACTTTCAGAAAGTAGAGAAAGCATAGAGGACTATCCTTTATTTACGACAGTGACACTGGAAATCAAGATTTGATACTTGCTGAAAGAATTTCACTGGTGGTAGAGGAAGGAGGGATGCACTGCTGTGAATATGTAAATAATTTATGCTCTCAATTAAAATTTTACTCAACACCTACAGTTTTTGCCTGAGATATGGCTGGGAAAAAACCCTGAAAACTGCTACCATCTCCTCCAAGGTCATATATCTTGTTATTCAAATGAATATTCAATTTTGTTCTACATTTGACATTTTATTGGCCCCTTAATTATTTTTTGGAATAAAACTGTGTATTCTTTTGACTTCCTTTCCATTTTGCTCCTGCAGTCCAGTGTTTTTCTTTTCCTTACAGCAGATTATTGTGTAGCTTTTACTTCGGTGTTACACTTTTTTGCCATCTCTTATCTTTTTACTGTGTCTTCTCTTTCTTTCTTGTCATTATTATTTCTTCTGTGTCTTTCTACTCCTCTGTTTGTGCTGCTTTCCTTTCCACAAAAGTAGTCTTTGCTGTCATAGCTGACTTGTTGGTCTCTCTCTTCCTCCACTTTAATTTGTGTTCAATTTTCCCAACTCTATTTTCTCATTTAGGTGCCTCAGATGGACCACTCAAATAAACAAAAATAACAAAAGAAAACAAACCACTGGCCAGAAAAAGATGGCACAGGGCCAGAATTAGGACAAGAGACCATCCCAGTTGGAAAGCGATTAGAGAAAGGTTAAGCCTGGTATTCAAACTTTCATGAAGCTGAAAAGAAAGGCAGTTGGATTGGAAATTAGGAGCCATAGCCTAATTCTAGCTGGCTTTTGCCACCTTTAAGGTGGCAAAGTCAGATGAGGTGCTGGAAGAATTTGTAGGTTATCCAGCTGCTGCAAGGAAGAGGTCTTTTAATTCTCTTTTTCTCCAGCCTCCGTCATTTTCTGGAAAACCTCCTGCTTTGGGCAGAAAGGTGGAGAATGTCTGTCTGTCCCCCTGAGTACTGAGTGCAAGGACCTGCAGTGGACATGGCCTTCTCCTGTCCCTGTGAGCAGCAGTCACACAATGCTGGGGACAGCTGTACTGAATATAGAGCAGATCTTCAGTTCACTCTGCCTTTTTTTCTTTTTTTTAAATTAATGGTGGGCAGGATCACATTTGATGCATCAGATATGAAAAATAATATCAGCATGAAAAATAACATTAGCTTGTCCTTCTGGTTAAGGTAACATTAAGACATCCCATAAGGCACATCCAAGTTGTGTTTTACTTCTAAAAATGCTACTGCTGGTTCTCAAATATCAATACGATATGGATAGCTTTGTGATTTTATCTAACAAACAGCAGTGCTGAGAAGAAATCCACCTCACAGCTTCTTTTTCTGGTCTCCCACTTAGGCTTTGTCCACCATTTCCAATGCTGGTAGGACTGACACTGATGTTTTCCCTGCACAGTGTGAATGGGAGTGTGTGAAGGGTACAGGGCTATCTGAAAAAAAACAGGAGGTCTTTTGGGACCAAAGCATACTCTACAAATCTATTTTTCACTCTGATTTCTTTTTCTTTAAACAGAATTATGCAACATCCATAGACTCGTATCAAGAAAGGAATAATATGGTACATAAATTCATGTCTGCAAGGATAAATAATTTTAAAAAAGGTGTGAACACGGAAGGAATAACCTAATCACTTATTTAAAGCAGTTTTGATTTTGTATGAAGGCATAGCTGGCACATACTGTAATACATAATATAGAGTGCACCTGGGCTGGGTTCATGACATATTCCAAAGGATGTTTCTAGAAGGCATTTTGTATCGCTATCTCTTTTTTTTTTTTAATGATTTTACCAGTAATATTTTTAATAGCTCATGGCTGGTGAGGCTGCTTCTGTCTCTTCCTTTGTACGCTAAGTTGGAGACCCTACCCCTTGCTTACAACTTGGGAGGCAGGAGAAAAATGACATTACAAGAAACCATTGTGCAAAGAACATTAGGAAGAAATAACGGGTCGTAACGGTATGGATTGTACCTTGGCATAACCACAAACCTCATTCATTATTCTGGAATCATTTACCTTTCGTAGTGGTGAATTATCCCTGCACAAGTTGTGCCTTCATCTATTAGTTAAAACTCATGTTGTAACCTAAAAACTTTAAAATTAAATAAATAACTAAATTACACTTACAGTACTGGAATAGCTGAATCACAAACAAACAAACGAGCAAAAAAAAGACTCCAAAGCTTTCCAGATGGCTGGTTCCCACTGATGTACATTTTTTCTCCAGAGCTTCAAAACATGTTTAAATTATGAAATTTGGTGTGATTACAAGAACTTGGCAAGCACTCATTAAGGTTTTAGTCTGAGGAGTGATACTACGGAGTTAGAGAACTGAAGAAGAGCAATCATGGAGTTGTACAGCTGTCCTTGTGTGTGCACAGCATTGTCAGCATGGGTTGTAGGGCATGGGACTCTGGGTCCAAGGGTCTGATTTTTTCATGTGCTGCACTCCTGCTGCCTCCCTGGGCCAAATCCATCCTTGGCAGAGTTGGTGAAACTGGTGAAATTGTATCAGTGATTAATTTGACTTCCTTTGCTCAAAACTGCTTGCTTAGCATCCCCTGTACCCTGTCACTAGCTTCTGCCGAGGCCAGGTGGCTTGGTACATGTCTCTGCTCCTGGCAGTGCTTGGAGAAGTGAGGCAGCCAGTGAGTACCTGGCTTTCCTGCTGCACATCCCTTTGTGATGCTGGGGCAGACATACTGCTCCACAGGCAGAGCCCCTTCCTTCGCTAGGCCAGCAGAACAGGGGGGAAAGGCTTGTGGTGGGCAGTCTGGAGTGGGAGACGCCAGTAGAAACAGATGGTGGGAAGGAAAGTCAGGGGAGTAGAGGATGACAAAAAAGGAAACACACAAACAGTATTTTTACTATCTGTTTTGAATATATTCTGAGGCTGGCAATGCTGAGTTTTCAGTTCAAGCAGTGTCTTGCACCCTCCATTCAAGCCAGGGTCAAGCTGGCAAGCAGGAAAAGGTCTTGTACTCCAAGCACAGGGGAAGCAGACCCCACTGGGGCAATGGTGGGGTCAAAGATTGGAGATGTGCCTCTCACAGCGGATTCATACTTAAGAGAAGTGAGAACCTTCCTTTGCATCTCAGCTTCTCCTGGCTGCAATCACAGAGCCTCTCTCCAGCTCCTTCAAGCCCATCCACTGTCAACTCTTTAGGGCCAGGAGATAAAATCCTGTTACTCAGCCCGAGGAAAAAGCCAGAGCCTTCCTACTTCATGACTGATAGAGGCTGCTAGTAAGGACACCACGTTTTGTTTGTTTGTTTGTTTTTCCTGATGCAGCTTGTTGTCCAGATGATGTTTGAAGGAAGTCCTTTCTTCACTGGTCTGATGATAGAGACTGCTCCCCACTGTGTGGCAAGGGCAGGTTGGTTACTGATACCTCAAAATACAGGGTTAAGGATAGTATTAAGATAGAGAAGAGAGAGAGCAAAAAAACCACTGTTGGCCTTCTAGTAAAAAAGGTTACCCATGGAGTTGGCAAGAACATTACACCATTGTATACTGCTGCAGAGAGCCAACCCCTACTCAACACCAGACAATAGACAAATCACTCTGAATTATTCAGCTGTAGCTTAATTATTCGAGAAGAGGATGTGGCAACTATTCATGTCAAAAGGAGAGAGGAGGCAGGTAACTGCAGTTCCCTTGTGCAAGCCCAGTGCATGCAGGATACTCACTGGCTGTCCATACTACACTAACGTCAAAGAGGTCCCTCAAAAGGGACCTCCTGTAATCCCCACCTCACTGGTCTCTAGGGAATGACCCTGCCATTGGCATTGCACTGACGTTGCATTCTTGCTGTCTGAGTAAGTAACATACCCTGCAGTAAGCACATACATAAGCATTCAAGTGACCAGCCTGCTCTGTACCTACCAAAGTGTGGTTTGCTGTCTGCTCCTCAGATTTATTGCCAAAAGACGGTTCCTTTGGGGCTCAACCAGCTGCTATCTTATGCATTTGTGGACTTCTGCCATGTGTCGCTGCCAGTATATGAATTAAAAACAAATGCTGAAAGTAAGGTGAAGAGATGAATAACAGCATAGCAGGAGGAGATGTGCTTAAGCCGATGCAGTGGATGTGGTGTGACTCCTTTCTAATAATTCACTGTCCGTCAAGTCACTATCACGTGTAATAACCTGCAGATGGCTCAGCGGTGAGTGGCATTAATATTCTCAGGCCCCTCTGGCATACAGGTGCCCTGCAATGTCCTTCCCACCCTCTCTTTTCACCAGCAGACAGCCTTATGCCTTGTTGCTGACTGTCAGGTGAAGTAAGCAACATGTACTTGCTGTCATACAAAACACATTGGCTGGCTCCCAGTGGGCTTGTATGCCTTCCCTGAGTGGGGAGGAAATACAGGCGAGTCCGCTTGATGTCACTGACTTTTTGCAATGGTACCAGAGGAGAAATGTGACAAGCAGCAGCAGAATTGAAATATCAAGGATATTCAGAGAGTTTGTTGATGTGACTTTCTTGTTTATTCACTATTCTATCTAGAATCACTGTCTGATTATACACAGCGCCACTTTCAAGGGACATCTCTGATGTTGAGGCAGTACGGAAAGCCTCCGGGTACTCCGCATGCACTAGGACTTGCGTTGTACAAATGCATATACACACTCAGATGACATCTAAATGCTTACTGAACTTTAGTATGATCAATAACATCATGCAACAATTTCTCAGGGAAGTTTTGAGAAAGAAAAAACAATCTGAGCCCTGGAAAAGGAAGAACAGGAAGGTATGTCCGTAGGTGGGCTATACAGGGTAGTGTTCTTAATTACTTTCCCTAGAAGATCTAAAGGAAAATACAGAGAAGCAGATTTAGAAAATGTTTACATAGGACTGGAAGGGACCTTCCACTGCAAGTGCTGTGTCATATAATCCATGATAAAAACATCAAACCCACAAACTGAAGAGTTTCTAGACTTCACTGTTTACATTGAAGGGCTACTGCAAAAACTTGCCACTAATGTTAGAGAGCATCTTTGGATTTCCCACTTAAATTTATTGATGGTGAATTTACCTCTATTATTATAAACCAATCACAAGTACTGAGATACTAGGAAAATGGGTGCTGAATAACATCTAATGAGACTGAAAACAAAGGACACTCAACTGCTAAACTAAAAATCACACAGGAAGATGCATGGGTTCAACCGCTTTGTCTTCTTTTAGGGTTGAAGTCTTTCTTCAGACTGAAAAATCCTAAACTGAAAAATGCTTGTTTGCATTAATAATTAAAGTGGAGTACTTCCAAGTAAGCACAGATTTGTTACAGTTGATTAGTAAGTTTTCCTTTACAACTTCCAATGAGCAGTTTTTATGTAATCTGCTTGTCTTTCTATATATCATTTACAATGCTGAATATTGTTGTTTCAGCCATGGTTGTGTTGATACTCATACTTGCAGGCAATGCCAAACTCCTTCAGCTCACCTGAACTCTTAGACTAAAGTCAATTTGATTTGCACCACTGTGGAGAAATTCTCAGTAAGCTGAGAGGGGGGAGTACAAGCAGGTTCAAGAGCTCAGCAGGCAATCTCAGTCTCATTGGTGATGCGTAAATATACAGAGGGAGAGATTGGAGGTGAAATGCCCTCCCTCATACATGTTTGGGGTCAGTGGGGCTTTGCTCTTCTTAAGACAGTAATGAGAAATGATCTCTCAAAAGTGTGAAAGGAGCCCCAGGGCTACCTTGGGCTGCTGCCTCTAGCATGTAGTAAAGTCCAGCACCAACAAATCCTGCCCCTGTTCAGGTCACAGTAGATGAAGGACGGAGATCCTTGTCTCACACACATAAAAGCTGACTGGCTCCTTGTCTGAAAGGCTTAATAGTACTGTGATATTTTTGATAATGATGCCATTTTTTTGGAAAGTGGAGATACTTGTACCTTAAAAGATTCAAAAAGTCTTTTTCAACTCTAAATTTAATTTGTCATTAAACCGGGCAAAGAAACTCAACCCCTTTCTTCTAACATCCAAATGGAAAAACACAATCTTATTAGCAGCATTATCCTGAAAGATGTTTTCCTCCCTGCTGCATTATCCAGCTTCTGGAAGAACTCTTCTCCAGCCCCATACTTCTGTCCTGCTGTATTCAGAAGACCTGGAGCTCAAGCCTGAAGGTAAACATATCCCAGTACAATGAGAGACTATTTAGCATCCTGAATAGATCCACTATCACACTTTTGAGTAGTAATACTCACTCCTTTTAATAAGAAAGACCTCAAAAGTAATAATTGCAATGTCTGTCATTAATATTATACTGTAGGCAGAGAAAAAACATTCCCTTTCTTCCCACTCATTCCTGTTATGTACATCTTTTTTTGTGTGTGTGTAGCTTCCTGAAAAGCCTAGGAAGAAGCTAACAGCCTTTATGAAAAATTATCATAGATAATCTTATTTTATAATGCATCAAGGATCCGATACTGGAAGAAATTTTGCTTGTCAAGAGACCTAGCATTTAAGAAGGTAACCTCAGCTTTCAAAAAAAGCTTTTTTATAACCTCAGCTTTTTTGGATGGGATGTGGGTCTGCAACACAAGATATCACAGCTGATACAAATGATGGGGGCCATGAACGTCTGGAACAGGATGGTATTTACAGGTGTGGAAAATGAACCATCTTGTGACAAAACCCTGCAAAAAAGGAAAGCTTCAAGAAGAAAATCTCTTTCATTTTGCCGTGTCCTGCGTAACCAAAATATGCTGTAGCCAAGCATTTTACAAGGGAGAGCTGGTAGAGACATCTACAGTTAAAACTGCCAAGACTTTCAGTATTTTGCCAAAATTTTAACTACCAGAGTAAAATATTCCAAGCTTTCTGTCTGTCTCAAGCTGTAACAAAATGGTCCAGCAATGTTCATGAAAATGGTTATGAAAAAGTATTTTTAATCAAAATTATTCACCCCAGCCATTTTTTGGAAGTAGACGAGAAATCAATGTATGTCTGCTTCAGTCTGCAATTTGCCTTGAGTGACCATTGGATCGCCTTTTGTGTTAAAGACACACAGATTTAGCTGCAATGTAAGACTTGGAAAATCACTGATATAAGTGGATGCTTTGCTACTGACTTCACTGAGACCAGTATTTTACCCATCAATATCAACCGCAGTACCATTAGTGGCAGATGATAACACATTGAGTAGAACCCTTTGGCAGAAGAAGCAGTGAAGTCCTCCCTGGGGAGTGTGCAGATCAAAAGCCATGTAGCTACATGCACCATAGCTACTGCATACAGCACCGATCCCAGGTTAATAAGCCATATTGTGAGGAATATTAGCTTGAGCATCATCCTAATGCAGTTTCCAGTAAGCTCTGAGCGCAGGCAGAGGAGTCTGCCCCAAAAGCCTATACAGACGTACTACCTGTGGCACAGGAAACTGTTCTTGTGCAATGTGCAGGATGACAGCAGACAAGGATTGAAAAAGATGAAAAGTGTCCCCTTAAGCTTGCACATGTTAAGTAAGGACTGTGACTGTGGAAAAATGTCATGCATTGCTAGCTCTGAAATGACTTGTGTCACAGCACTATAGTATCTACATACAAGACGACCAAAATAAAAGCTGCAAAGAGGGCATTTATTCAAGTATTTTTTAACGGTGTTTAATTATGCACATGAAGCTTTCCTTAGTATTCCACGTCAACGTATTTAACTAGGAAGATCCAGGCTTAGAAATAAAGAAATTAATGATTCAACCAAGAGGTGGTATAAATTGGTAAGAAGCAGTACACACACTAGATCAACATGGGCTGTATCAGAGATTGGCTGACTGAGAGCTATAACTAGCAATTGTTGTCCTGTATTGACAAGCCACTCTCAATGAGGGAAATATTAATGTCTTGCAAGGAAGAAAATGAAACAGTACAGCTGTATCTTGTTCGCAGCAAGGCAGCAAGTCAACCTAAAAACTAGCTGTAAAATCAGAGTTTCTCAGATTCACTCCTAACTCATCCCTAACTGGCCAAGTCACACTGACTGCTGAAGTCAGGAGGAAATCAGTGGAGAAACAAAGATGAAAGCATTGTCATCGATTGTGCCGTATTTAGAAGTCCAAGTGTGTAAACAGAGTTGTACCACAACAAAACTCACAATGCAGGAATCAATCTCAATATGTGGGCCTGACCCTGCCACTTACAGTTGCATGGGGAGTTTCAGACCCTCCACATGGCCTTACTTTCTACAGCTTTAAAAATCTTTTAATGTGAAGTCCATGCGCTGTTAAAACTGACGTTGTCAGTACCTCTAGTTTTCTTGCAGAGCCATGGTCCTGACAACTGTTCCTTTGATGACTGCCCTTTCAATGAACAAGTCAGGTCAGAGAGCTGACATCGGAAAGGGAAAGACTGTGAAAGAACAAAGAATGGCTTTTTCTAAAGAAACTATACTTCCACTAATTCTGAGATGCCACTACTAGTCTGCATCTCAGGCAGTTACGCAAACATTTCAAGTCCCTACATTTTGCTAAAACTGTTTTACGAACCACAATAATGAAGATAATAGGCCTGAATTTTATCCTGGTATGAAATCACACAGGCAGGCAGCCATGACCTATTGTCATGTAGAAGCTGTTTTGGGGGGGAAGGAGATAAGAACTCATGGGAAAAGCCAGACAGCGTTATGGACCGGAATAACAGTGTCTGTGCTTACAGGCAGTGCAAGCTCTAGAGGTCTGAACACAAACCACATACAGATTCCTAGTGAGAGTCCAATACTGTTTGCTAGTGAGTAAGCCATTATGCCTCACAGGAATTAAAATATTTTTTATCACTACTTTTATAATAATTTACTTAATTTGTATGCAGCCCAATGGCAAAAAGAAAAAAAAAGAAAAAAAAAAAGCAATGAAAAAGACATGGACCACTTCATTTGTATACCCACAAATGTATCCATTTCATTCATTTAAAAACAAACACTTCTGGAACCACAAACAAAAACCTCTTCACTAGCCCCATGTCCATCTCACATTCAAGCTGATGCCCTCCATCTTTAATGGCTATAATTGCTGGTCCTATATCCTGTGTGTTAACTCGATCCCTTTAGCTCTGCCAGCGATACTGGCCTTCATCCAGCTCATGTGCTTCTCATGCAGGTTCCTTTGTTACTTCCTTCCCGCATCTCCTTTTGCACAATACGCCTACCCTGAGCCTTAGCTGCAGCCTTGCTCCCCTTCATGTATTTCTAAAGTCCTACCTCCACCACCATGCCCATGAGGAATTTCTAATTGAGTAGATATAAGCAAGTATGAACATCTACTTAAAATAACACTTGCTTCAATCACAGAAACCCCTCAGTCTGTAGGTCTGCTGCACTGACAGGCTGTCCCTGAAATCATGCGTCATTGTTGCTGTTGATCTCGGTCACCCCTTTGCTTACTTCTCCACAGCAGCTCCAGGAGCACAGTGCCGGCTCTTGAAGGCAGAATCATTTTTATCACATCCTGGTACAGCACCTGATGCCAGAGTGGGGTCTCGTCCCAAGCTGGATTTTTACAGTTTATGGTATAGGATAACATAGCATAAGCTCTGGCCACTGCATTACCAGATTGAGTAGTTTGTGGCAATGCAACACCCTTACCATGACTGTCTAGCAAAACTATTTTAGATTTTTCTCCACTGCTTCCTCAGCTCACCCTAGTTAACTTCTTCAGCTGTAGCTTGCTGCCTTTCTGTAGTGCTGCTACCACCTCTTGGTGCCCATGTCCCTTCGAGGTGGTCAGGCTGCAGGGCCCAGGTGGCCAAACTCAACAGTTCACTAACAAAGTCCAAGAGGGCTGGTGGGCTGTAGGAGGAAAGGGATGGGGAACCTGTTTTGACTGTAAAACAGCATTTTGTTCATTTTTGTGGACGTTTTATGTTTTTTTTCTTGACACGGAGGAAAACACTTCTTGTAAAATCATGAGGAGAGAGGGAAAACTGAGACCAGGCACACAATGACAGCAAACAGAGGAGTGTAGGGGAAGGCACAGGGTGCTACATTCGCAATCCATGGCAGTGGTTTGCAGCCAGTCAGGAGCTGTGAAAGGGCTGGCTGGAGGATATTCGGAGAGGGAATCCCGCGCTCTGGATCTCCTGTGTGCTTAGCTCAGCTTGCTTGCCCAGCATTGGGCGTTCAAATAAACCTCAAGGAGTCCAACCGTAATTTTGACACAAAAACTGTGAGAGTTCAGGAACCCTCCAGCGGCCTCTGAAACACCCCTTCTTCTCTCCGGCTGCGTGTTTCTGCCTTGAAGACAGCAGGCCTAGCGCGAGCCGGGAGCACACGGGATTTCCTTCTCGCCCATTCGCCCGCCCTTTAAATACATATAGTAAACACAGGCACGCCGGTGCAGGCATCCTCACAGGAACACAGCCCCCGCAGCCCCCTGTGTGGTGTGTCCGTATGTACGCGCGTGTGCGCTAGAGCAGAAAGGTATAGCGATGCGCGCGGGCCGCGCACCCCGCCGCGCCCGGGGCCGCGCAGGCGGAGCTCCGCGCCCGCGGCCCCGCCGCCCACTTGCCATGCGCTGCCCGCGGCCCTGCGCGGCGGGGGGAGGCGAGTGCCCGCGTCCGGTAGAAGACGCCTGGGGGGGGGGGGGGGGGGGGGAGAGCGCGGCGGGGCCCGCCCAGTCCAGGCGGCGGCTGTGGCGGTGGGGTTTCCCCCTTCCCCTCCGCGTTTTCTCCGCGCTGCGGGGGTTGAGGCGGGCGCGGCGGCGGGGCCGCCGGGGCGGGGGAGGAGGGAAGAGAAGGGGGGGGGAAGGAGGGGCCGCCGCCGTCGTCGCCGTTGTGAGGCGGGCGGGTTGCGCACACACACACCCACACCCAGGCACAGTGTGCGGACGAGGAGGAGGAAGGAGGAGGTCGTCGCCTCGGCGTAGCCCCGGCACCCTGCGCAGCGCGGCGGGGCCGGCGGCGGCGCCCGCCCTGCCTCCCGCCCCGGCGGCGGCTGAGGTAAGGCGGCTGTGAGGGACTGCGCGCGTGGGGCGGCGCGCGGCGACCGTTGGGGGCGACCGTTGGGGGCCGCCGGGTCTGGCGGCGGCATCGCGCCCTTCACGGGTAGCGGCTCTGCCCGTCCCTCCGCTCCGGGCCGTAACCTTGGGCTCCCCGCTCCCCTCGGGGCAGCCGCCGGGCGGCTCTGCCGGCTCCGGCCCCCGGCCTCGGCGCACCGGCCCGCTGCCTCGGAGGCGATGGACGCACACACACACACGTATGACTGTGTGTGCGTCTGTGTGAGATTGTATATGTATATCTCTATCTGTACGTGTGTGTGTGTGTGTGTGACTGGTGATTGACTTATTCTTCTCATGTTCACTGCCAGCTGAGCTCTGCAGCTCGCTGTAGTTTCTGAGTGTATCCGGATTTTGTCAGTGCTGGGCGGTGTGACAAATGTTTCTGTGTAGTTAAGTATAACTTTCTTGTGGTTTTTTTCTTTCCTTTTTTTCCTTTTTTTTCTCTTTTTTTTTTTTTTCTTTTGAGAAAGGCTGGCTCACCTTTGAAGATTTTTTTGTTTGTTTTCTTTCAGATGTGTTGGTCTCTTGGGATACAAGTGCTCGTGTTGCTTGTGTGTGTGTGTAATTTACACAGTTGTTTTTAAATCACTTAGTTGTAATTTTCAAAGCAAGGTGCAAAACCAATGTTTCCATTTTGCCAGCAAGGCTATGCACCGTATTTGATGCATGACTTTGAATTATGTGCGGTTAGACACCTGTTACTTAATCCTGTTTATCCTTTCCAGTAACAGTTATCCAGCCTTGGTCATCTTTTTTAATATCTGAAAATAATATACAAATATTCTTTTATGCTGGCATCTAGCAGAAACCCAGGGATCAAATGCATTTGTGAGGTATATAATGTGTGTTTGTTAGATAATACTTTCTCAAAGGGAGATGATTTTGGAAAGTTACAGAATAATTTTTATCTCCGGGGGAGTTTATGTAATGTTAAAGTGTCCATGGGGATGAATCTGTAAGAAAGGCAGGCAGTAGGGGCTACACAAAATCAAATTCTTGCACAGTATAAATCTCCAATAAAGCATGCATCATGTTCTCTTAATAGGTAAATAATGTTCGTGTTTTCCAAACTTCTCTTGATGTTGCACCACAGAATTTTCAGTTTAATAATTGGAGTTAATGAGGATCCTAGAGAAAACATCGCATTTCTCATTCCACAAAAGGATGGAGCAGATTTTTTCGTAACACAATTGTGTGTTGATGGTTGTATTCTGTAGTTTACTTGAGCAGTTCTAGCAAGCTAATGATACTACTCGCTCAAGGTTATTTTCTCTAACTTCTACAAGTGTAATGTTGACTTTATTTGTAGGCTTCCTCTGGATCAAGGGTACCTAATATTGCTGTGTACTACAAAATAATAATTGTTATATAGAGCTGAGCAATTTTGTATTATACAGAGACAGTTTCTAAATATGAGTTGGGAACAGATGTCTTCCTCTCTGCAACTGATAACTTCGTAATTAAAAATAAATTACAGATTTCAGGAATGAGAATTCTCTCCCACTACTGTTAATACCACTCTGCCTTCAAATGTCAGTTTTGATTCATGTCTTGATGATATCACTAAAAACCAGGTATTAATATGAAAGTCAAACCTCTGGTGAAAATATAACTGCATGTAGCTGTCACAATAAAATTTTAAGATCTGATTTGATTGCTGGATGTGGATACGTACTTGGTGGAGTAACAATGCCTTTTATTTTATAGACATGTGCCCACGCACAGGAGCTTTCTTCTAAAACAGTATTTTCTGTCGGGAATTTATGCATAACCTACACTCTCTGCTTTTTCTTAGTATGCAGGGAAGAAAGAACCCTGAGGGGGGAGAGAGAATTCAGATGAATTTCCTTTACTGACAGAGGAAATACCTCTTTGTTATATATCACCCAAAATCACTGGTTGTGTTCTGGTTTCACCTTTTCTAAAATAATGGCGAGTTGTTTGGGCTTGATATATGCTGCTGACTTCTGTTGTAGACTTTGGCCACTTGTTCCAGTAATATCTAGCTGTGATGATGAACTTGGGGTTATGCTGTGAGTCTGTCAAGTATTTGTTACAGCTTTGTAGGAACTGATGGCTTTATTTTCACCAGGTTAACATATACTGGGTTTAAAAATTGTATAATTGTAAGGAGTAAAATTTCCATGCTTACTGAGATGACTTATTTTGAGTTTCTTTTTCATTTTTTAATGTGTCATTTCTTGTGGTCTACTCATGTTGTTCAGTGGTTTACTTTCCTTGGTGGTTTTAACAGCTCAGTTGCTGTTCCTTCCTGTTCATAATTTGCCCAAGACTGAAGGCTGAAACTGCTGTTTTAATATTTTCCTTAAAATTTAATTAATCCCTTTTCCAGGGGAAAGGGAGAAAGGGACAGGGGAATACTTACCAGAATTTGAAATTTGAGAACAAAAATTTAATGCAGGCATCTTACCCAAGAGTGGCTAGTTATGAAAATCGATACCTCATTGATTTCAGAGAAGGCTGGTTTCCTCTGTAGTTTCAATCATCTGTCCTATTAGATTTGGGGAATTGTTGTAAATTAGTTTAGAAGTGAAATTTTCCAAATCGTAAAATGTCCGGTTGGTTGTTAGTGGAAATCATTATTAAAGGTTGCATAAGCATTATTTGCAGGATGGCTAATCAGTAGCCTGGGCTTAGTTCCATTCTCTAATAAATAGATGCATTGTGCTACTTCAAAAATTGCAAAATTGATGGCTTGAGTTAATTTACTAATTTTGCAAGATATGTAATACATCCAGTTTTGGGAAGACTCTTTGATGTCTGTGGAAGTTGCACATAGTGAAGATGTTTATGACCCAGACTGTTAACTCTTCAAAAGTTTCTGGATTATGCTGTTTAGGACACTTTATTCTTATGAAAGATGCATGCGTCACACTTATCGCATCAAAATTACCTAAATGCATGCATCAAAGGCACAGATAAATTTTATTTGGTGGGACTTTCTGAGAGCAGGCTTTGTGGTCCTCTTGCTCCTGCAGGAAAAGCGTGTGTTGACTTGACTTTGTTCTGATTTTTGAACTTTGTATTCCCAAAGATATGACCTGTAGAGGATTTGAATATATGGGATGGCTGTGGTATAAATACTGAAAATACTGTGCTTTGACATTAACCAGCCTGCTTTGCTTGTGTTCTCGCCCCTTTCATAGCACTAAGCTATGAAAACCTATCTTGTTGGTCCTCACCCGTCTTCTTATGGTAGTGGTTTCTGGAAGTTTTGCAAACATGGGTGAAGAGGCTTGTGAAATTGTGGCAGAAGACAGCTTCCCAGCCATTCTGGAATTAATTAATCTATTATGCCTAGTAGTAACTTCCATCTTCCAGGAAGACGTGCTAATATATCTGAGTGCCTGGAATAGGGCCACAACAAGGGAGAGAGCATCAGAACAGCCCTTTCACAGCTGTCCTCACAGTGCTAATGCCAGGACTCTGTAGTTTTCAGGGCAAGATGCTCCCAAGCGGCTTGTGAGACACAGAAATAGATGGTGCAGCACAATTGTGGCTTTAGAGATTCCTCTCCATCAGACTTCTGGATGATGAGTTGTTGATCTTTTCCCTGCAAGGTTGTCACTGCTGGAATCTTGGAGGAAAATCAATACTTACATCTCTTCCTTTTGAAGACCTACACCAGCTTATATAAGGTAGTGAAGTGCTGTGGTTTCTTTTGTCAGTTTGGTTATACAAGTCATTCTAGGTATCATCCACTGAATGAAGAACTCATTAAAGCTGTACCTGCACAACAGCAAAAGAATTGTGATTTTTGGAGAAGAACGAAAGAAAACTCTTCCTTTCTACTGAAGAGCCCAGCCCTTAGGACAGACTGTTATGAAGTCATATGGTCCTGCTTGTTACTAGGCTTGGATGAATGGTATTTGGGAATGGTTGTAATGTTTTGTTTCACTATTGGAGTGCTAAGAAGCACCAGTCAGTCTTTCTGTGGGGTGGAACCTGTTCCTGAGGAGCAGTGCAGGTGTGTCATGGTTTAACCCCAGCCAGCAACTAAGCAACACGCAGCCGCTCACTCACTACCCACCCAGTGGGAGGGGGGAGGAAATCGGGAAAAGAAGTAAAACTCACGGGTTGAGATAAGAATGGTTTAATAGAACAGGAAAGAAGAAACTAATGATGATAACGATAACACTAATAAAATGACAATAGTAATAATAAAAAGATTAGAATATACAAGTGATGCACAATGCTCACCACCCGCCGATCGACGCCCCGTTAGTCCCCGAGCGGCGATCCCCACGCCCCCACTCCCCCCAGTTTATATACCAGATGTGATGTCACCTGGTATGGAATACCCCATTGGCCAGTTTGGGTCAGCTGTCCTGGCTGTGTCCCGTCCCAACTTCTTGTGTTCCTCCAGCTTTCTCGCTGGCTGGGTATGGGAAGCTGAAAAATCCTTGACTTTAGACTAAACATTACTTAGCAACAGCTGAAGACATCAGTGTGTTAGTGTGTTATCAACATTCTTCTCCTACCTAACTCAAAAACATAGCACTGTACCAGCTACTAGGAAGACAATTAACTCTATCCCAGCTGAAACCAGGACAAGGTGTTACTGAAAGGTTAGGTTGCCTCAGTGTAGTGTGTCAGCTCAGGAAAAGAGAAAAATACAAGGTCTCTGGCTTTTAAGGCCACCTGCCTTTTTCATGGTTTGCATTTATGTGGCACTTGGGGTTATTACTTTGATCTCTCTGTGGCTTACCATTGTTTTCTGTTGCCAGTTACAGGTGTTGAGCTCAGTCTTGATCCTGTCCCACCAGTGGCTAATAGCTGGTTGTGGGACAGACAGCATAGATCACAAAGACCATAGAAATGGCTTGGAGTAGTCTCACTTGTCCTCCCCTGTTTAATGATCAACTCATTTAATGAGTAGGTGAATCCATTATCTGACTTTCTGCAATTGCTGCATGCTGTCTGATTGAAAATCTCTTCCATAACCAGTAAGTTCCTGATGTTGTGTCTCTCGTCTTTCTTTTTATAATAGCAAGTGATCAAAACTTGAGTTAACTAGGTGATTGGCAGCTGTCATATATCTAAAGTTAGGGCCTTGCTTTCCATTTTATATGGAAGCTGTTACTGAGCACCATGAGGCCCTATGCTTGGACAGTTAAGGGTCACTTGCTTGGTCTTTTCTCAAAATAAGAGCTTATTTCTTTAACCAGTAACAATAACTAGGAGCTTTAGGCAAATTAGGCGAGACAGTCTGTTTGGAATGCAGTCTATTGTAAGGTCTGTTTGTGGAGTTTTTGAAATTAGTATCGCTGAAGTAGCCATGTACATCCGCCCTCTTGTTTCTGAAGAAGCTGGATCTACTCAGTTGACTTTGGGGCTCTCAAATTGTAACTCTTTTTTGTGAGCTAACCTTGCAATTGGCAATTTTAGAAGACCATGAGGTGTGTAACATTATAGATGCTAGGTTGAAGAGTGACTGTTCAGGTTGAATAGGCTACATTGTTCTTTTTCGGGTGTTTTACTGATAGATCATTTACTTGTAAAGTTTTAGTCTAGGCTTGGTGTTCATATTTTTTTGTTTTTATGTGTAATACCATCCAAAAATATGAGGAGATTAAAAAAAATCTACTGATGTCAACCACCTATCAAATAGTTATATAAAAGCTTTCCATATCTGCAGTTGGTCTAGCAATTTGCCATCTGAGAGAGAATATATATTCAACCTCAGAAATGTTTGCGTGCACTTCGGTAAGGAGGAAATGGGTATGAAAGAGGTATTATAGCAGGCTATTTATTCTTGAAGTTATAGATAGATTTCCTTTAACAATTTCTGTATTCAACTTGAGCACACGATCCTGCAGACTGGAAGCAATCAGTCAGGAGGTTAGTAAGTAATAAAGGGGGCAAAAAGAGTAAGGACTTGAAAGGTTAATAAGAAGCATCTCTTGGATTCCAGTGATCTAGTTTCCATGATCCTGTGAACAGTGTAATGTTGTGGACAATAACAAGTAATAGGGAAGTTCTGAGATGTAAGCTGTGGTTTTGAACAAGATAGGTTGGATGAAAGAGCTTCTCATAACAAAGTAGTAGTTTTTCTTCCTTGATCTTTTAGGCCATTCCAAAATTCTGTGGGGTTTTCTGTTCCCTTTTTTCTCCTTCTTGAACATATTTATTTCCCATGCCTGAAACTGCCAAGTCTCTCACATTTGCTTTTTGGTTTTCCTTCCTAAGCTTGTGGAGATGTTCATTACTGATGTTGTTGTATGCACTATATTTGCTGCATGTACAGATCTTCTCTACTCTCCTCTTAGCTGAGGCTGTGTTCTGGACCTAGGATGCTTGCCTTTATCTCTGCTGTTAGACATCTGTGCTGCTGCTGTGGCTGCTAAAAGGAAACATAGGGAGGAGAGGAATTGCTAGCTGCAGTAAAAGTCTATCTGTTTTGAAATACAGAAATTAGGATTAAAGTTCTTAAAAAAAAAAAAAGCCAAAACAAAATCAAACAAAATCCACCCCAAAACAAAAAAACCCAAACAATTTTAAATATTGATACCTTCACGCAAGTTGCCTTTTTTTTTTTTTTTTTGCTATGTAGACATAAGGACATGTTACTCTAATTCTTACAGAATTCTTCTCAGAAAAGAGTGAGGATGAGTGCCTTATTGGGAATTAAGGAATAGAGCCATGGAGTGGTTACTCTGGCTGGGCTAAGGTGATCTGTTGAACCAAACAGAGTGGGTATAATCTTTTTCATGAAGGACCCTGATTAGGGAAGGAAAAGCATTTTTTAAGAAGGAGGATGAGAGATAGGGCAAGAGGCTGATGGATTTGTGGCAGGTTTGTTTGCAGAGATGACAATGAAGCATAACTGTTAAAGGATAGGTTGGGTGGCATGGCGTGGTGATGAAATGGACTGTGTATCGCTCCTAAATCTTGACTGCAAGGCAGACAGGGGTTGTTGAATGATTTGATTTTTTTTCTTTTCCCCCCAGATATAGTTCTTGAGGATTGGTGCTGATTAATTGGGTGCTCTGCTGCTGGATTCAGAGAGCTGTACTGCATGTCTGATATCAGCAAAGAATAGACTGAGTAATTATTGCTTTCTGGTCTTTCAGTCTCTGTTATTTGTGTATCACTTCCTTAGCAAAATATGCTTAGGAATAATTGTCATACATTAAATGACAAGATGGAATGTGATTGCAGGTATATCAGAGCAGATTGCAAATTAGATGCTGCAGTCTGGCATAAGAGCTGTTAGTTGCAGGTAATGTGAATACTTTGGCATCACTGCTCAGCTTGTAATTTTCACATTGGAAATCTCCTGTATTTATGTATGCTGCAGGTGCAGGGGAGCTCTTGGAAATTCCCCTCAGCGTGTCTGCCATCCCTCACATGATGTGCTTATTTGCTTTGATTGGTGAATTCCCATGCTGAAGCAGAAGGTGGGGGTTTCTGGGGCCGGGGGGGAGAGGAGGGGAGAGATGTGACCTGGGGGAATAATTGAAGGCTCAAATAGGGCAGTCTGAGTGGGGAGCAGATGAGCTGCTGCTTGTTGTCCTTGGGGGGTGGTGGTGCCATATTCTCCCAGGCATAACAGCTGGGGCTGTGAGACCCTGGCAGGCTCTTCTGCTTGCTCTAATGCTAGGAGAAGTAGCCCCCGCTGTACATCTACATTTACCCTGTGGAGGGACTGGTGGTCCTGTAATCTCTCTGCTGCAACTGAACTGATGCAGTGATTATTTTCAAATCCTTCAAATCTGGCAAAATCTAGCAGAGCAGTTCTTTTTGCTGATGCTCTGGTTTTCAGCTATGAAATACATAGTGGCTTTTTGCTGACCCGTGACTATAGCAGGTGGCAGGGAAGAGAAATAACTTCTGAGAAGACCTTGGCCCAGGTCAGAACAAAACGGACTTAGTTTTTTAGTTGCACAGGTTGCTGCTTCCCTGCATTCAGGTATCATTGGTATAATTTTGCTAACTTCAAGCAGATGCTTGTCTACTTGGATGCATCCTAAAGCATTATGTATGTTTAGCCCTGCATGCTTTTTTTATTAATATTTTTTCTTCCCAGTTTGAGGAAGTACTGGAATTGGTGTACATGCCTGGCCTGGCCAACAGGTATTGGTAAAATGGTCTCCTTTGAGGTATCTTGATGAGAGTATAAGGTTAACTAGGAAGAGGCATACTAAAATAGTTTGTAACTGTGTGCCATTTCATGTGTGTGTCTTTACAGAAGAAAATATCTTAGTCTTTGCATCAGGTAATGCAAGTATTTGCACTGCTTTTTATAAGAGCGATTGCCATCTCTTCCCTGGTTGAATTAATGAAGACTGATACCTTGGAAGAAGCATGTGGTACTTAACTGGACTTGCCCCAGAGAGGGTTAAAAAGTTGGTGTGGCACTGGTGAACTTGGTAACCTGTATTGGTAGCTTTGTGAATGGGTGCATGGATTGCACGCATAGGAGAAGGTATCCCAAATGTCTCTCTTGTGACCTTAGCTGTTAATTACCTTTGCATTGAAAAAGAGAGACAGTTGATCATCACTTAGTTTTCTGGATTGAGCTGGTAGTAAAGATGCACAGATGCTTAGATGGATAGGAAAAAGAAACAGCGGTATCAGTCTTCTGCATTTTGCTTTTATCTCTCTTGAGGGCTGTGTGATCATTACTATGGAGAAATGTTGAGTGTTGTTCCTATTGCATGTTTTTGTTGGTTTGGTATGGAAGCTATAAATCTTTATTTCTGCTAGTCTGGTTGAGTTCTTTTAGAAGAGTTCTTGTTAATGAAGACTGAACTGCAAAATTGTGCTCCCTGTCTGAATAGAGGAATCACAGCTCACTTAGACCTTTATGTGGTAGTCCAGATCGCATATAAAAACTTAATCACCATTTCTCTGCTGCATCTTCATTTCAGTGCTGATCCTTTCACTGAATTGCAGCCTCAGGGAAAAAAAAAAAAAAAGTGTTGGGTTTTGGCTATGGTGACAGTCTACCAGTTGATTTATTCAGTTTTGGGTTTTTTTTGGCGGGGGGTGGGGTGGGTTTTGGTTTTGTTTTTTAACGGATAGATAAATGGTGCTCTCCAAGTTTTGTGCAGATCACTGTGTATTAGTTTGTTACAGCTTTCATGTGGTGAACGAATAGCCTCATGTAGCCTAAATGCATTTCCAGATGTGGGGAAATCAGAAGTGTATGTTTGCAGTAATTCTTTGCTATATAAACATACATGCTTCTTGTATTTTAAAGCACATGAGGTTGAAAGCAATACTTACATGAGTAGCTGTAAATTGGTGTGAAGTAATTACTTCTAAAAAAAAAAAGTGAGCTTTACTGCTGGGTATGGTTTTTTTATAATGATCTTTGTGACACTTCAGTTTTCAAAACTAATCAACTGAATCAATCTGTCAAGAAATACATGCTCTGATTTATATATTTTTGATTTAGTTATGCTCAGTTAAATAAATAGTGCCCTATAATCTTTACTGATCTCATCCTGCTTTCATTTCTGATTTATCCTTGAAAAGACACTGTTCACTTTAATTTAGTATAACCACCTCCCCTTCCTACAGTAGCCTACAGTAGAACAACTGAAGATGAATACTGTGAAAACAAAGATAAAATCAGAGCTTTCAGATATTTGATAAGTTAAAAACATCTATTGAATTGATCTGAAATTATGCGGAAAATATACAGGTAGTTCTTCAGGTAATTTTGAATCATCAAATGATTGATACAGTGAATAGTTTTCTGTGATTCAGGTGCTGAGCAATGTGGCATTACTTTAAGGCTTTTGAAAACTGGAAAACAGATTTTGAAAGTCACAGGTAGAAATGGCAGAGGGAATTACATTGCTGTGTTAACCATTACATTTTATGTTTTAAGAAGTTGGCTCCATCCCACTGTAATTTAGTGTCAGAATGTTTGCTGTGTATTTTCATGTAATTTTCATTCTCTCTTTTTATATGGAATTGTTTTCTTTACAGAACACAATGTTAGTACAATAAAATAGGAGAGATTTTCCAGTCATGTAAAATTACATTAGCCATTTTGTGGGCTTAGTTTTTGAATTATTTTTTCTATTCCCTTAATAAAGGCTGATGATACCTAAAAGAATAACCCCTGTCTTTAGCAGCATTTAAGTACACATGAAGGTCTTCATGAGTAATTTGAAATTTTAACCAAAACTTGGATTGCTAACATGTTGCTTTGCCTGGTTCATCAGAAAGATCTGTGGAAGTATTTCTTCAAGGCATTAGAGGTAGTAATTGTCAGAGTAAGGTGCCAGTTTTGTTAAGAGCTTTAAAACTGTATACCTAAAAGTTGTAAAATTGTAGACGTATGGTATGTGTTAGGTGAGGTATATCTCTTCCTTAAAAAGTAATTGGTAACTTAGATGATAATTGCTTTTCTGGTAATACTGCTTAATTTCATAAACCATTGCATGGTATCTCTCAGTTACTAAGAAGCCAACTCATCACTTCAATTAAAAAGTAAGTGCTTATGTGTACATGAAGTACAAATAAATTCCTGGCTGTCTTTTTGTCATTTTTCAGAAGTTAAAGAAAAAGTAGTTCTCAGTTAATTTTAACTCATGTAAAGGAATTCTTATTTAGAGATGACTGAAAGTGGACAAATCTTTTTTTCCTTCCACCTTTTCATGCTATCATCACGTCTAGAGTTTTAGAAACTAAAGAATGTTGTCTTGAAGGCTTTAGCAGGTCATGTTCTGCTTAGCTGAGTGGTCTTCAGCTGGTAATTAGCACATCTCTTACTGACTGAAACATAATTTTAACAAAAGTTGGCTCTTCATCTTCAGGAATGTCTATTGAGGAAGTGTGGGTGTTGCAAGCATGTAACCTAAGTCAATTTGAGCCTTGTATTCAACTCAGAATCACTTTGTGCCTTATCTAAGGTGCCTTTTGGAAGGTCATTGGCAATTCATCTGTTATCTCTTACTGTAATACTGTTGTGACTGGGTTTATGCATCTGCAGTTTTATCAGGAAGATTCATAGGCCAAAATTTTATGTGTCCACTTACTGGTGTATTCCTTTCATTGTTAAAAGGGAAAATAATAATAGAAAAAAATGACTGTGTGAAGAGTACATCACTGGAGGTGTGGTTTGTTCTGCTCTCAGTGCAGCTCATTCTGAGCAAAGCCTGTGAGATAAGGATTGGTGAGATGGTGTTCTCTGAAGAACTGATGAGAAGCAGGGTACATAAACTTTACTGTTTATTTCCCTCTCGCATCTCTCATTCTTGTTTGGGCTTGATATGGTAAGTAGCTCTGTAGATCATGTCTAGCTCTGTGCTGCTAGTATTGCTTTTCCATTTGGGCTCTGTTTTGGCCTTGCAAAAGTTAGAGTAAGTCAGATAATTTTTCCCTTTCTTGTGGCTTCCCATCTTTAGAAAGAGACATAGAGTGGAAGGGGAGGAGGGCAGTGAGGGGAGAAGGCAGCTATTCTATCTAATAGATAATTGAATAGCTTCTGTTTTATTGTTTGTTTTTAATCTTGAAATTTGACCTGACAAAAGAAAGGTAACAAGAATCCAAATAGTGTCAGGAGTTATGTGGCAAGAGGTATGCCATCTATGAGAAATAAAACTGAGTACAGCACACTGCAACTGCACAAATCCAGCCCGTCAGAGCTTGAGACATAAGTAAATCGGTCTGTAGGTTTTGCAGGTGAAATACTTAATTTGGCTTCAAAGCTGTATTCAACAGTATCCTATTGGCTATACATCCAACAGGGCTCCAGTTATTCCTTCCAAAGTGAAGCGTATATCCACAAAGTTGTCTCAAGATGCTGATGGTTCTGACTGTAGCACTAGGCTGACATGTACTTGCTAAAAATGCTCTTTTTCAGAAAAAAACAGCCATCTAGTCTGTGAGATCAGATGTCAGAAGACTGCACTTTTTCAGGATGGAGAGAAATTGCTTGAATTAGAGAGGGCTGTATTGAGGCTGATATAATTTCTTCAAAATTAACTTTTTGCTCAGTTTCAGCAGAGCGAGGAGTGGCTGTTAGGACACATTTGATCTTGTACTAGGTGTGGTAGTGTTACTGGGTTAGAATACATAACCTTTTGTGACACAGGAGGGATAGGGGCCCAGCTTGAAAGCTCTTTCTTTGCTGTTTGATATCAGTTTGGTAATTCCACCATCTAGCCCCCTTCCCTCCTCCCCATATCTTTTGGGCATAGGCATATCCGGCTGTAGTGGACTTTTAAAATTAGATTTCTTTGTTCTAAACCAGGACTTGGGTTAAATACAGTAAGACACACACCCCACCACCACCAGTGTCTTGATTATGGTATTTTTTGAATACCTGTCTTGAATGTCATGATAATGCCTGACATGAAGGCTCATTGTCTTGTGAACAATGAGATGTGCACTGCTGAAGGCTGTTTTTATATCAGAACAATGTGCATACTTCTAGTTTAGCCCTTAAAGTATGAACTGAAGTACAGCACAATGTAAATGTCAATTCAGGAATGTTAGGTAGGTTTGGTATGATCCCTTAAGGATTCTTTCTTCATGTCCTAAATTGCAAGGTTTCTGGGGCAGGAACTATCCTTGCATTATTTATTTTATGGCATTTATTATAATGCAGCCTTTATCTTTTTTTTTTAACCTCATTGGTGCCCGTTTGCTGATACCTCAGATGAGACAATGCACTGCAACAGTGTTTTTAATTAGAATATATATACAATGCTATTTTATGCAAGTTAAAAAGAAACGGCATCCACGTTGTTCAGTTCAACATGCTGAAGTGTCTAAAGGTAAAAAGCATCTTTCAGACAATTTTGTATCTTTTTATATTTCAATTGTTGAGATCTTTTTTAGCGTGGTAAGAGGACTTTACAGAAGCCTGCAGCATATGTGTTAGCAACAGAGATTTTGGTAAATTACTTCTTGACCTTGACTTGCAAATCAAAATGTAGCAAATCAGGGGCGTGGACATACCAACACTAGGACAAACTCCCAGGAGTGCAGCTTACTGTATGGAGCAAGGCATTGCTCATACTGCTTAGAGTGACATGTCATGTAGTATTAGAGGCCGTTGTCTTTAATACCTTTGTTATGGAACAGATGCAGTTTTGGTTTTTAGCCCAGCAGTAGCAAAGTTCCATTCTTTTCAGTTTTAGAAGTATAGTCTGTTATAGGATATTTGTCAAGCAGTCTTTTTGCATATAATCTTTGACACCAGTCTTCCAGCAAAAATGTAAATCTGCTTCTTTGTATTATTTCTAGGTATGAGGATTGCCTGTGTAAACCTTTAAGTCAGAGCACAACTCAGGAGCACCTTTTTTTTTTTTTTTTTGGCAACTATATGGAGATGGTCTGAATCAGCAAAGCTTGCTTAAACGGACACTCTCAAGTCAAAACTATATGTACGTATAAAAAAATTTTTTTTTTCAGTGAACTGAAGTAGCTGCAGACATCAGGCCTACCACTGAGCATCCCTGTCAGTTTTAAAACTATATGTGGGCTTTGTTGCAGATGCTGTTGCAGATGTGTAATGCCTTGATCTGTTTATTAGCCAATTAAAAATTTAAACCAATGTCTCCCATTTTTTCTTTGGGAGAAACTAGTGGACAGGAAATCTGGCTAGCCCTATCAGATTTTGCCCCAAGAAATTGCATCAGTTTTAAAAAAGAGGCATTGTACTTGCAGCTTAATGTTTAAACTCAGTGCCAAAATGTTATGGCAGAATAATGCAAACCGATAATGCAAATGGTTTTCTTGGGTGGATTTCAACTCCTGTGCTAGTATCTGGTAGAATATATTTACTTTCTTGCATTGAAAGACTATTTCCATCATAATAATGCCACTTTTAGCTAGCTGGTTGCAGCCAGATTCAGAGATAGTAATCAAAATTGTTTTGAAATGTAACTGTTTATTACAGTGTAAATTTTTCTTTTATACTTCAGATTATTCGGCAACTGAACATGTTTACTTTGAACAGGGTATGTGTTCTAGATGGGTAGAAGCAAAATAAAAGTGTGTTTAAGCCAGTTGTAATTTAACTTCAGCTCTGTACATCTTGAGACAAGAAAAGCTGCTGGCATTTAGGCGTTGCTGTGCATTATGAAGTGACTACCAGTCCGATTCTCTGATGGAATTAAAACAAATTGGAAAGCTGAGTGATGAAGAGGAAGAGATATTTGTATGAATTAAATGTCTGTGGCCTGTGGTTTGCCATCCTCTGTTGCTTTGTTGATAATGTCGGTTATGTAAACTTCTTTCCACCACTTTCTTCTTGAACTTGCAGCAAAGCAGTTTTGTGCGGTGTAACATCTGTTAGCATAAAAATGGTTGTAAATATACTGCTGCATCTTCACTGTGCAGCCCAGTAGGAAGTAAAGAAGGGATGGAAAGGAGTGTCTCTAGAAGCACAGATGGCTCTAGTAATTAATAACATTTTGTAAAATAGCTTAAAAAAAAAAGTATAACTTAATATGATTGCCAAAAAAGGGACTGTATGGAAGAGCTGAATGCATCTATTTGGTACATTTGGCAGAGTTTGCTACCATTAAACTTTACTGGATAGGACACATGATCAGCTATGTACTCTCCCATGTGTTATGGGACAAAGAGGTTTGGATAAAATGGCATGCCCGTTCTGTGTTATTTGCACTGTATCTTGTATTATAACCAATATGTAATTATTTCAGTAAATATTCAAGGGGAAAAATAATGCTGCTTAATCCATTTCTCTTGCCGTTATGGAGTATTGGGATGGTAAAAGTGTAGATCAGAACATGCTATATTGGAGTTGCTGGCCTAAAACATGAATGACAAGAAACAAGCTCCCAGTTTCTGGAACATGGGGCACATCCCCAAAAGAATGACTGAGCTGCAGTAGGATTTCTGTGATCATGCTGAGCTTTTCGTGGAGACCTTAGGTGATTGCATTTTATCTTAGTGATTCAGAGTGATGGCAGCTGGTGACTTGCTAGCCTGAAAGGAATATCCATCCTGTTCCCATCTTCTCACCTGCTGCATGTTCACCGTTGCCTGCCCTGGCTGCATGTTGGAGTCTGGGGTTGCCCCTTCATTTCTGTTTTCTTTGGATATGGTGAGACACTCCTAGTACTCTTAGTTGGAATGCAGTTTTTAATGAAAATAATTAATTTCATTGGCCCAAGCAGTAAAAAGCATTTACCCATAATTGAGCTGGATTCTTTGTAATGCCGTAAGTGAAGTCTTGGATTGTTAATGCTTTCATCAGCAATGAGTAATTTCATAGATTGACAACCTCTTAAACTGCAGCACGATAATTTTGGCTGCAGAGAATTACTATAGGTGACACTAAAAATAAGAGTACTCTTTCCCCCTCCCCCCCAACACCATATGACTGTCCTGAAACACAGATAACTACTTGCAGGAACTTTAGGATAGCATATAGTTGTTACATCCAAGATACCCTGGAATTCTGTGACTTCAGTTGCAGATTGTGTTTCTCAGGCCTATTACATTTGCATATGATGAGAGTTTGTGGTAACTGTTTCATATTGTGCAAATGCTGCTGCTGTTTACTAGTTGGATTAAATTACGTGGTTTTACCATATAAATATAATCAGTTCACTGTAGGGAAAAGTCTGAAAGACTTTGTTATTTACAAATAATTTTGGAGGGTGTACTTAACTATTATTGATTGATATACTTTTCATAAAGTAGAATTTCTGGCCTCCAAATTGTTTGGAGTCTCTGTGGAAATAGTCTGCCTGTTTCAGGAATTCAGTGTGCTGAGTCTTGCTCAGCAAACACCAAGAAATACTTTTACTTTTCAGTTTAGTTATATGCACCCTGATCCTGAGTCGAGAACTCTATTGACTCATAACTGCGTGGCTGGAGTCAGATATAGGACTGGTACTTAAGTGTGTATTGTGTGTGGCACTAGCAGCAGGTTGTATACTTTGTTTAGTAAGTTTCTGACTTTATTCAGTGAAGCTAAATGCAACAGTCTTTAATAAAACCGTATGTGGTTTATGAATGTGATTTCCATCATGGTATTCCTTTGGCAGAAATGGATGAAATGTTACTTGGTTTTTTTTTACTGTTTCTGAAGTTATTGACCAATAATTGTGTTTAACTGTGTATTTAGCTGACTCTTTTGTCTGTGTCCATGAATCATACTGTCAAGTTTTTGTTTACTTGGGATAGACAGCCATATGCCCCTGTAGTCAGTGCCATCCAGGTCGGTATCAGTGAAGAAAAGGTGCAGTTATCTGGTAACTGAAGAGGCTGCTGATCTTGTGGATTAGTATGTGAAATGTTCCAGAAAGATATGCCAGAGGCTCAAATTATGTAATGCTTTGAGCAGGAAGCTGCAGAACTGTGTGTAGAGTGTGTCACCAGCAACAGACTGATGTCCCTGGCAAGGCTCCACTCCAGGAAGAGGCTGAGATTTCTCAAAGGCTTCAAATGAGAATGAACGATTTGACAGCGTGGCCATTGCTAGAACAGCTTGCCCCATTGAAGACAGGAGCTGGCAGTGCACAGTCTTGCTGCATGCTGCTAGGAGGCAGGCTGCTGATATGACATTATTTTGGTAAGTGTGGTTTCCTGCCCACAGGTGTGTACCAGCTGGCACCATCTTGTCAAAGACCTAGTGTTAGAGTGAGTGTGATTCCTCCCCCGCCCCAGTTTATTGGTTTTGTGTGTTGGTGGGTGTTTTTGTGGTTTTCTGGGGGGTTGTTTTTTACTTCTTTTTCCCAGATCCTGAAAAAAATTTACAAAGAAGAAAGGACCTTTTTAGAAACTACATGTCCAGATTGCTGCATAGGGAATTTAGGTCTGAAAAATGTTTAAAATTGTTTGTCTAAAAATAACTAATAAACAGATAAACTGTGGTTGATGTTCCTTTTTGGCATAAAATGAGTGAAGGTAATGGTAGGTAATGACTGTTTTGGGGATATATTGATGGACTAAAACTGTAATGTGTAAATTAAGATTCTAATGGTCTTTCCTGAATTGGGTACTTTTACTTCACTTTTAATTAGAATCGGGCAAAAGGTCCTGATTGGAATTCTAAAGTTTCAGTCTCCCAGTAGGTAACTCAAGGAGGTGCTCTTCATCTGTAGCCAAGTATCCATAGATGTTAAAGACTTCTAGAAGTGTGTTCCTGTCAGGTCATTCTCCCTGATCATTTCAGAGAATGGCAGGTGAAAAAGAAACTTGTATGTTAGATCTCTGTTGATGAAAACTTGTTTTCTGCTTTAAAATTAAAAAAAACAAAACAAACCCAAAACTGTTTACAAGCCCAGGGTCTCAATGAAGGCTGGCCATCCTTTTGAAGGATTATCATGATTTAGCTGGGGGTTTTGAAAAGTTAAGTCCTTTCCTAGTAGGTTACTAGGGGGTTAAGTCACATGAAGAGAGAGAGAGACAACCCATATGGTATGTTTAAGGTGATAGGAAAGTTCAGGTGACTAGTCAAGAAACAAGTCTTGCCTTACCGAACAGTAGTTAAGAAATCTGTGTTATGACCAATAATGAACACTGGACACTTCAGAATTTGATGCCTCAACACCTGGTTAGGTGTTCAGCTGCAATAGAGATCCTGTGGCATCTATCTGGTTCAGTGTTCATGAAATGAGGAACATAAAATTAATGATCCTCTGCAAAAAGGTAGGTTATTGAGCTACTTAAGACCAGCTTCAGCTTATTCACCTCTTTTTAAAAACTATGCATTTGTTGTTTTTTTTTCCTTTGGAACAGGAGAGAAATGAAAATTGTTGGGTTTTTCTATTTTAGCCTTTACAACCAGCTGTGAAACAAAGGGATAAACCTGAGGCTGCAGCTGCTGTCTGTTACCCCATCAGTAGTTGGGCTGTTGTGAATTATGGATTGCTCAGTGCTTCTGCCTCTAACTGAGATTTGACTCTGGCTCTAAGTGTTTCCCTCAAAGAATTTAAAGTCTTACAAAAAAGGGCCATTGGAGATTTTGAACACAAACAAGCTTCTGAAGAAATACTTAACTGGTGAAAAGAAAAAGCATTTTGGTATTTGCATAACTAAAAGGAAACTGATTTTTTTCATTAAATTTATGAGATTGTACTCATCTGTTTACATGGAACATGAGAAATTTCAGAGCCCAGTGGCAGTTTTACCCAGGAAGCCATAAATGATTAAAACCAGTTGAGAAACTGATTCTCTTTCTGTTATGTGCATTAGGTATGGTATGATGCTACTGATTTCAGTGGAGCTGTGCTGGATTTTATGCTGATGTAACCATGTTGAAATTCGACCACAATCTGAAAGTGAACAAAAATATCTGAGGTGTATCTCTTATTACAGACTAATAAAGTAGCTTGTATGCTTGAAAATATTTTTGTAATGTCTTTGGTTTTCCAACAGAAACGTGTTTTGAATAGTGAGTTTATTTTAGCATTAAGTTGGCTTCAGTTCACCTCAGAAGTGTAAGGACACTTTTGTGTGCAGCTGTGAGGTGGTGGAGACCCAGTGATATCTTGTCATGTAATTACAACCCACTGAGGCGAGCCTGAAAGTGCACTAGCAAAATGAGAGGGTTTGAGGCATTGGGGGGAGAGGGGGGGAGATAAGAAAAAAGGCACTGTGTAATCTTCTAGAAGAGTAGAAGAACACCCTTTCAGTATTTAATCAGAACAAAGTACCTAACCATCATCCTCTCAGAGTTGCTATTTATGTTTTGGAAAAATTTCTCTTTTAATGGAAGTTTTTGACAACTTTGGGAGAATTCAACAGAAACTATTTTCTTTAACTGCTTTTATTGCTGTAATTGTGATTGCTGTGGTTCTCAGTCCCTCTAGTATACTACTTGGGGTGGTTTATGTACTGTGAGTTTTCAAGGCAAATGCTAGACATACAATATGCTCTGGCCTCTCTTGGCTGAGACACTTGTTTTCTAGAACCTGTTTCTAATCTTGCTGAGTCCCCCCCCCCCCCTTCTCATGTACCTCATACAACTTAAAAGCTATCAGGTCAGATTTAATCCTGAGTATGCACCTAGTGGAAGCTCTCAATTTTAGGCTTCAATTTATTTTACTTTAAAGGAAAAAAGATGAAGCTTAGTGAAAGAGAGAAAAATACAGCTTCTGTCCTAATGTGGAGGAGCTCTTGATAGAGATTAATTTGAAAGAGCTACAGTTAATTTCATATTATTGTAAATGCTGAACACCCTTTATTTTTGCTTTTAAAACATCATCTAATACATCAATTTCTAATCTAAATTTGGGTTCAACTTCATTTTTGAACACTCTTTTGTCCTTTTCCTTCTGGTTTCTGTAAATCTACTGCTTTGCTTGTTGAGTGGCTGTTGTGCTCATGTCCATTGTAAACTCTCATACAAATGACTTTGATATAGAAATAAATTGGTTTTGTGCATTTTAAAAAAGAGGGGGAAAAAGTAACAACAGCAAAGCAGTTGCTATTATTGATACACGTGTGACAGCCACGGGATCTGTACAAGTGCTTCTTCATAGGAAACTTGGGAGGAGGTCAGTTTTTTTCTTGAAGCACTCAACTTTATGATGCACAGAGTATATTGCAGAAGATGAAAGTACTAGAATGTCACTAGGACTCTGCTGTGACCTTATCGCTGCCCTGGTGTCTGGAACTGAGGGAATGGTGTGAATCCCTTTACCCACTTGTGCTGCCCAGAAGCAAAGAAGTGTCCAATGCCCCATTGCTGCCAACCCCTTCCCCACACAAATAGAAGGAGGAAAGATGGAAGAAGTGGACATCAGTGAATTAGTTGATGCTTTCATCCTCCTAAAGTGTTGGCAAAAACTATGGAGGAAGTATGTTTTAACACTAATAACAATGGCATAATTTACTTTTTACCCAAAGCTGCAATGAGAAAGAGACTTATTATATACCTCAGAATAAAATACATTGTTTGGCTCTGCTCCTGACACACTGCTCCATTCTTGGTCTCCATTGTGTAAGGTTACTTTCTAGTTTTAAATGCTTGGAAGAATGGATAACCATGTATTAGTTTCACCTGCAGCTATAATGCTTTTGCTTAGATAACAAAGAAGGGAATTTCAAAATAAAATTAATGTCAAACAAAAACTCACTGTGCAATATTTATGCTTGCTATAGTGTACATATTCAGATTCATAATGAGAAATTATTTCTGGGGAAAAAAAGGTCTCGAAGTAGTTCACTGTGGTTTTATTAGGTAATTAAATATTAGTATGCACAATTAAGGCTTTTTTTTTTTTTAGGGAAAGGAAGACTTTCTCTACAATGGAAGTTTCTACAGAGTAGTTTTTCATTTTCAAAAGGTATGTGGTTTTCTGTTAACATTTTAATATTAACAATTTAATTTGTAATTACTTCAGGTTTAAAATATGGTTTAATGTTTGAATGCTGCGCTGTCCATATTAGTAGAACGAGAATTTTATTCTGCAGAAACAATACTTGGGGTTCACGAGAGGAGAGAAGTTATTAGAAGTTTAGGTCATAACTCTGCAAATTCAGAGTATGCTGTACTCTCCTGAAAACCAGACACTGAGAAAGAAGTGTGTATGTGAGAATGATCAGTGACAGACAGATGAGGAAATTCTAGGTTCTGAGTGGTCTCGTCTTTTAGTAGCCTAACATTCTGGGAAGTACGAGTGAATAATAAACTGATCTCTTATTTCCCCCTGCCTCAGGCCTGACTAAACTACAGTGATAATGTGGGGCCATTCTTAAAACAGCTGCAAAGGCAATTTAAGTACTCTAGTCTCTGTGTGATGCCAGCAGATTCTTCTCACCTCAGATTTGTGGAAAACTATTTTTTTAATAGTCGGGGATGGGTCACTTGCACACCAACTTACATTCACATCATACATACTCCTATTCTGAGTGTAGTTTTAGATATCTCACTGGCATCAAGGATTCTTACCCTATTGGCTTCTGCTGTCTGAAAGCTACTTTTCCTTCAGAAGCACCAAACTGGCACAAAATTCTACTTGCTTTAGCATCCAGGCCTTAGGCAGGCTTAAAAAGGTTGTTGAGGCAGATGCTAGTTTCTTGCTAATCCTGAGTGAGGCCTCAATCTTGCCCTGTTGGTCAAACCATTAGCTTAAGTGAGTTCTTTGATGCCTATCCTTACTGCATAGGAGCAGAGCACTGCACATGCAAGTAGAGTGTAGAACTTCATGCACTATTCTTTCCACTGAAGTTTTTGTAGGTGACCATGATGAGATGGTCTATTTACTTGTTGTTCATATAAAAATGTATCTAAATTCACATCAGAATTCTCTGATGCAATCTCAGATGATTTCTGAGATGAGGATTCCAACTGCAGATAGATCTCCTCTAGAGAGATCTTTTGCAGGAAAATTTCAGTGCAGAAAAAGTCATTGTCACCAAAGGGTATGGTTGCGTTGGTCCTCTAGAATTTTAGAATTGGAAGTAACAGTACAATGGTTGTCGACAGTGCTTTATGTATGTATAATCTTGGCATTAGTCATTAAAATGCACTTCTATTTCCCTTGTTTTTCACTTTTTGATTGTTGGTTCAGCCTTACCCTGTACATCACAAGGATTTGGGAATTTGTTGCACTGTGACCTGGTGTTCTATTGCAATTGGCTTATTTATTTGTAACTGATAGAAACTTCTTTTGTGGGCACAAGTACAGTTTGCTAAAATAATTAAAAAAGAAAAAATTAAACCTATGTTGGCCAGAAATAGCTTTCTTAAAAAGTAGAAACTACTGTAAATATTTTCTTAGAGCAAAAGTCTGAAAATACAGATAGTGCTTATCCAGGTGTAAGTAGTAGAACTCTTACTAGAGATTTAGAATGAAATCACACCAGTGTCAAAACTCCTGTGGTAATTGGCTCATTTTTTAAAATTGATAAAGAATCAGGGGATGAATTGGTTTACCTCAATTAAAAACTCTACATAATGGGGGAAAAGCCACTACATATGGAGTTAGATAAAGAAAGTTAGGGATGTTGCTTTTCATTTTCCACTTGGACCAGTTTTTAACCATTTAAACAAAGCACGCATAAGGATATGCCATAGGTTTTACACACCATCTTGAAAGTCAGACTTCAAAAACTTCTGGAACAAAGGAAAAGCAAATTCCAGAACTTCTGAATTTACATCAAGTAAATATGAAGAAAATTTGGCCCAATAACAAAACAAAAGGCAGTCACAATTTGTACAGTCAGTTTTAGGGTCTGTGAGCAGCAGAGTGTAGTTAATACTAGTTACATTGAGGATGCCTGGGAGAGGTTTTTTGGGTAGTAAACATGCTAAAACATGATATTATTAAAGATGAAGTGACACCATCATGCATTGTTGTCTGTTTCATTACAGTGTGATTCTGGACAGTATTTCTTCAGCAGATGAGGTCAGCCAGTGTGTCCTTGCAGGTTTATTCTTTTTACATAGTGGTAGGAAGACGGGGGTGTGCAAATGGGATATATTGCCTTTATCGTAACACATCATTACCTAGAATCATGTTCCCTTTAACGCCATCAGGACCTACAGGAACTTTGACCCCTTTCCTACTCTGAAAGAGATTGAGCTGAAGAGAGAACTAGCCAAAGGCAATTTTTTTAATAAACTATGGTTTCCAGCACTGTTGGAAGGAAGGCGTGCTGAATCCCTGTCAAAGTTTATAATGTGAAGCTGCGCATAATGTTCACTGGGCATTCCTGACTGGAATAACAATTCAAACAGTGTACTGATCATCAGTTACCTCACTGATTTAATTAATCACCACTTTTTAGTTGATTTTTATGGATGTGAAATAAGATTCCTGTGGTATTTTTACAGGTTAGAATTGCAGAATTTTTTGTGGATTAAAGGACAGGGTCAGATTATTTGGCGTGTTTATTTTTGATGAAATTACCTTTGCTCTTGTGTGGGCGCTAGGGTGCCCCTGTATCTCTCATGGGGAGCTAAGACCAGTATTCAACCCAGGGATTCTTAGTTATCACCATATCTTGTGCTCAGTAAGAGCCAATTATGTGCTGCCTGTGTTAATCCTATTTATGTGATTGTGTACTTTGTCATTGAAAAAAGAAGTATATTTGCATGGGAAATATGAGGAAAGGTCTCAGTCTCTGATTTGGATACAGCCCAACCATGTGGAAGAGAGTTTGCTAATCTGTTTAGGATTTAGCAGCATACTGGAGCAGGAACTGGTTGACTCTGTTGATCCTGTAGGCAGGCAATAGTTGAATCGGACTATGTGAAGGAACACTAATATTTTTCTCAAACTGCTGTCTGACTCCTCCCACTTTGAAAGTTGAAATACCTTCCTGACTGAATGAAGGTGAAGGGAGAGATGCAAATTAGAGCCATCACCAAAGATAAATTGCACTGTAAAAGAAAGGAAGGATTCCCACTACTAAAATGCTGTCCATTAATGTGGTTTAAAGGTGTTATTGAATAACGGGATCCTCAGCCCAGAGTTCATGAGCACCTAATGGACTACTGGCTAGAATCACAAAAGGAGGGCAGGAATATTAGGAGCTAATGTGTTTAGGTATATTTATCTGTGTGTATGAGTTTCTTTTGTTTCTCTATGTTCTGCAGCTGTGCAGTCTGTAGTCTTCATTTATAAGAAAAAGTACTTTTTTTTTTTTTTTTCTCTTACCCTTACAATTACATTAAGGATAATATCAGAGTACTGGCAGGTTCCTTCAAGGTAGCAGTTCTTACGGCATAGGTAATGAAACAGACTTGAAGAGAGATACTCTCAACTGCCTCGTCTTTCCAGGGCACATAAATAGTGTTTGTCCACCCTGCTGTATATTCCAAATTGAAACCTGTTCATCAAGGGGTCTGTGTGCTCTGATGGACCATGGCAGGGAGGGGCAAAGGGCAGAGCAGCTTAACCTCAAGGTTGGTAGATGATGGGGGTGAAATGATGCAACTTTGTCTTGTATTCAAGAAGATCATTATCAGATCACTTAATAATACCATTGCTAAAGTTTTCCCTTCCCTTTGTGATTACAAAATAGAAGACTGGCTACTGACTCTTCTAAAACCTAGGTTCTTAAGAGTATTGCAGCTTTACAGAATGTGTCTGCAATTATCTTTATAGCTGAAGCAACTACTGGTTTTGCTTTAACAGTTGAGGGGGTGCTTTGTAGATTTGCATGATTAACTTGCTCATGTTTCAGAGGCCTCCAAAATAGTGCCATATGGCCCCAAATGACATCTTGTAGCTGTGAAAGTACTGCAAGTGCAAACACAAATGCTTTTTATGTAGTTCTGCTCACACCAACATACCTGTAAAAATTATCCACTGTAATTTCTAATGTTACATTGCTTACTTGCTTTACTTGAAAAGACCAAACCTTGATGAACTTCTGTCTATGTAATCTATGTGCTACAATCACAGAAGTATTTTGTGCTTGTTTTCCTTATGCAGGCATGGATCTGCACTAACTCCATTGTCACACCTGCTGAGCCTATTCATATAAGCACTGATGTAATGGAGGATGGGTTTTAGTCCTAAAGTATTTGCTTCCTAGTCATTATATGGGGTGTGGTAATTGCTCCCAAAATGGAAGTGACGCTTTATAGGGGAGAATAAAGAAAAGTTGCCTTCTAGTTAGGGACCAGTGCAATTTGCTCAGATTGCTATTCTCAAAATAAAGAGGTTTTTAATCCTAGCTTTAGACTAGGATTAGACTATCCTGTTTCCACAGGATAACAGCAGATGACACCAAGTTGGGAGGGAGGGTTGATCTGCTCGAGGCTAGGAAGGCTCTACAGAGGAATCTGGACAGGATGGATCTATGGGCTGAGGCTAATTGTATGAGATTCAACAAGGCCAAGTTCCAGGTCCTGCATTTTGGTCACGGCAACCCCATGCAGCGCTACAGTCCTGGGGAAGAGTGGCTGGAAAACTGCCCGGTGGAAAAAGACCTGGGGGTGCTGGTTGACAGCTGGCTGAATATGAGCCAGCAGTATGTGCAGGTGGCCAAGGCGGCCAACGGTATCCTGGCTTTTATCAGAAATAGCGTGGCCAGCAGGAGCAGGGAGGTGATTGTTCCCCTGTACTTGGCGCTGGTGAGGCTGCACCTCGAGTCCTGTGTTCAGTTTTGGGCCCCTCCCTACAGGAAAGACATTGAGTTGCTGGAGTGTGTCCAGAGAAGGGCAACCAAGTTGGTGAAGGTCCTGGAGCACAAGTCTTATGAGGAGCAGTGAGGGAACTGGGGTTGTTTAGTCTGGAGAAGAGGAGGCTGAGGGGAGACCTTATCGGTCTCTACAACTAACGGAAAGGCGGTTGTAGTGAGGTGGTGTATTGGGTTTGCATGGCAAGGTTTGGGGGGGGGGGGGGGGGGCGGGGGGGGAGGTTTACAGGGGTGGCTTCTGTGAGAAGTTGCTAGAAGCTTCCCCTGTGTCCAACAGAGCCAATCCAGCCGGCTCCAAGACAGACCTGCCGCCAGCCAAGGCTGAGCCAATCAGCAACAGTGGTAGTGCCTCTGGGATAACAGATTTAAGAAGGGAAAAAAGGTTGTGGTGGGCACAGAGACTGCAGCCAGAGAGAGGAGTGAGAACATATAAGAGAAACAACCCTGCAGACACCAAGGTCAGTGAAGAAGGAGGGGGAAGAGGTGCTCCAGGAACCAGAGCAGAGATTCCCCTGCAGCCTGTGGTGAAGACCGTGGTGAGGCAGGCTGTCCCCCTGCAGCCCATGGAGGTCCACAGTGGAGCAGGTGGATGCCCGAAGGAGGCTGTGACCCCGTGGGAAGCCCATGCTGGAGCAGGCTCCTGGCAAGACCTGTGGATCTGTGGAGAGAGGAGCCCATACTGGAGCAGGTTTGCTGGCAGGACTTGTGACCCTGTGGGGGACCCATGCTGGAGCAGTTCATGAAGAACTGCAGCCTGTGGGAAGGACCCACGTTGGAGAAGTTTGTGGAGTACTGTCTCCCATTGGAGGGACCCCACACTGGAGCAGGGGAAGAGTGTGAGGAGTCCTGCCCCGAAGAGGATGAAGCGGCAGAGATGATGTGTGATGAATTGATCGTAACCCCCATTCCCTGTCCCCCTGCACCGGCACCGCTGGAGGGGCTAGGTAGAGAATCCATGAGTGAAGCTGTGCCCAGGAAGAAGGGAGGGGTAGAGGGAAGATGTTTTAAGATTTGGGTATTTGCAATAAATCAAGTTAATTTTCCCCCAGCTAAGTCTGTTTTGCCCGTGATGGTAATTGGTTGAGTGATCTCTCCCTGTCCTTATCTTGACCAATGAGCCCTTTGTTATATTTCTCTCCCCTGTCCAGCTGAGGGTGGGGGAGTGATAGAGCAGCTTTGGTGGGCACCTGGCATCCAGCCAGGGTCAACCCACCACGGGTGGGTACTGGGCTCTTCTTTCATCCTGTCACTAGTTACTTGATAGGAAATGGCTTCAAGTTGTGCCAGAGGAGGTTTAGATTGGATATTAGAAAAAATTTCTTTACTGAAAGGGTTGTCAGGCATTGGAACAGGCCGCCCAGGGAAGTGGTGGAGTTACCATCCCGGGATGTGTTCAAAAAAATGCGTAGACTTGGCACTTCAGGACACAGTTTAGTGGGCATGGTGGTGTTGGGATGACGGTTGGACTTGATGATCTTAGAGGTCTTTTCCAAACTTAATGATTCTATTCTATCTTCTTACTGTCCCTGATAAGCACAGCAATTAAGATATTTTGTGGGGGTATTTTCCACCTGAGCTGAGTTTTGCTCTGCAGCATCTATTTTGGCTATGAATCCTGCTACTGTTCACTTAATCAGGTCCGTTGAATCCTACAGCCTGATTCTTTATACATGTTATCTGTGGCTTCTGGAAATTGAGTTCTTTTAGGTCTGAAAAGTTATCCGCTGTTCGTAAGCAGCATGCATAGGTTACTTAGGTGGAGTATACATTGAGTTTCCCTTCAGATGGACAATGTTTTCTTTATAAAAGTTCTCTTATTCTTAGCACATTCTATGTCAGGAATGCTTAAAATATCTTCTTTCATTACAACTTGGACTCAACAGCATAAAACAAAAATAGAGAGGCAAAAGAAAAATAAATGAAGCTTACTGCATCCAGATGAAGCACTATTTTCCAAATATTCCCTGCTGTTTGTGATCATGTAGTCTTCATACTTTCCTTTGAAAGACTGGTCTGTTTAATTACAGCAAAATCCAGGGATGGGTTGTACCTTTTTGGTGAGAAAGGTGAGCACAGAAGGAGCAGAAAGTATATACTGGCGAAGGTGTCAGAACGGTTGGTGGTTCAGAGAGGAGGCAGAGCTCTGGGAGCTAAAAAGCAAGTGATAACAAAAGCATATAGATAACTTACGGCAGTAGTTACTGTCTCAGTTGTCAGGTTCCCTGTAGTTTCATGTGCATTTAAACTGACACTTTTGATGAAGAAAGTAGTCCCCAGTCTCATTCCCAGACTCTAATTTCTTGTCCCTGGATGCTTGTTCACACCAAAAGCCTGTGTAACTAACTAGTGAATCAGGTAACTGATCTGGCTGACAAGTAGAACTGCTAAATGAAATTCTAAAATGTTATTTTTAACCAGGAGAAGAGAAGGCTCTGGGGACACCTTATTGCAGCCTTTCAATACTTAAGGGGGACTTAAAAGAAAGCTGGGGACAGACTTTGTAGTAGCGCCTGTTGCGATAGGACATGGGGTAATGGTTTTAAACTCAAAGAGGCTAGTTTTAGATTAGATATAGGGAAGAAATTTTTTACGATGAGGGTGGTGAGACACTGGAACAGGTTGCCCAGAGAGGTGGTACATACCCCATCCCGGGAAACATTCAAGGTCAGGTTGGACAGGGCTCTGAGCAACCTGATCTAGTTGAAGATGTCCCTGCTTATTGCAGGGTGGAGGTTGGACTAGATGACCTTTAAAGGTTCCTTCCAAACCCGAAGATTCTGTGATTTTCAGCTGAATCAGTTTTCATTTGAGCTGGCAGAGTAGAGGTTACTGGGGAAGGAATGAGTGACTGGTGGACTTCTGGAGAGGACTCTTGAAGTTTACCAGACTACTACCTCAACTTGTTCCATGGTAGGTCTGTCTTAAACCATGCCTGAATCTTCGGACATTCTAATGCAGAAAAAGGGAGGAAACACATGTTGCCTCCTGTATCTTTTGGTTATTTGTGATATGAGTTGTCTTGGGCTGAGAAAGCTTGTTTTCTTTTGTCTGAGTATTTCTTTAAGGGTCTGCCTTGTAAAACTTTCCCCGTAAGATTTATCTGCCACTCCCCAGGAAGGAAAGACTATTTGCTGTTTTTTGAAAAGCTATGGAAATGTTACATAAGGAACTCAGCAGTGGTCTTATTTTATTCAAAATTTATATTTCATCAGTGCCCAAAGTTAGAACCTTTTTCTTTTAAAATGTGCAAAGACCTGGTCTTGTATGCAAAGGTGGACAATGTGGGAAGAACTGGTCAAAAAATGTGACACGAAATGACAGCTCATATTGTTAGGCCTCAGTAAAACCTGAAGAAAGTGTAGTTTTTGTAAACCATTTTGTTCTGTGCAGGCTTAGCTCACTAAGACATACTGGATTCTTTGTGGTTTTCCCTCTTTCCCCTTCTTTTTTTTCCTGGGTCACTTTTTTAGTATTGAATTAAATTGGCTCCAGGCAGAAACCAAAGCACAAGAGTCTGCTCCAACTAACCAGCAGAGTACATGTCTGGAAATGAAGAGAGTAGAGTAGAAAGGAGTGGAGGAAACTATTCCCTTTCTAATATCTCAACCTACCCTCAGATGGCATGACTCAGTGCGAAAGCTGAAGGGCAGAGGTGGCAGAGGCAGAGATGGTGAGTGACATTCCCATGTTCCCAAGGGATTCCTTTGTAGACAGGTCAGTGGGATTTTTGCCACCCAGTTCAACTGAGGCCAAGCATATGAAAGAGAGTAACGGAGAGTGAAAAGAATAAGCAGAACAATCTGGAAGGTATGGGGAGAGCTGCAAAATAAATGAAGCAAGATAGAAAAAGTGGGAAATGTAATAACTGTCAGATATAGGAAATACATATGTGGTGGGGAAGAAAGCAAGAGGTCATGTGCACAGGTGACTTTGGACAAAATGTTTTATTCATTTCTGACTCTCTTCTCCTGTTGAAACTATCTGCCAAGCCCTACTAATGACATACCAAGATTATTTGCCTAGTAGATATTTTCTTTTAAACTGGTATGTTGTCTTATGCCACATGGATAGTGCATTCATCTTTAGCTCTTACTGTTTCCTGGTGAAATCAAGAAGAAAATTAGTAAATTACTGCCAGAAAATGCATTGTATTTAGAAAGGATTATTTTTCTTACTTTCTAGTATTATCAACTTCTCTAAACTCCCAAACTATGGAAAATTTCAGAGGGATGTTTTCTCTAATTACATTTGTGGTCTGGTTTGGAGGAGCAAGGCTTGGTTGAGTATTACTATCGGTTGAGTAAACAGATTCTAATCAAAGGCAAAACTCCACATCATCCTGAGGTTTTCCCAGAAGTTGCTTTTGTTCTAGTGTTCATATCTTATCTGTTGCAATTTTGTTGCTCTTAAAATGAGTATTGCATTAGAGAACGGGGAGTGTGCATCTGTGAGATAGTTACAGAGCCTGCCCTACTGGGAGGTGTTTACCTAAAGAAATCCTTTTTGATCGCAGTACCTGTGAAAACTGGAATCTGAGATGTGCTGTTCCACATCACAATGATTTCTTGCAGGCAGTGGAAACCTCAGTGGCAAATCAAATTTGCATTCAAAACTTCATTTATAATTATTGTGGTTATTATGATTTCCTCTTTCTCTGTGTACATCCTCTTAATCTGCTAAGTGTAAATTTTCTAAACTCGACAGGTTGCATAAGCCAGAAAAGTAGGAGATAAATCTCCAAAGAACTGCTGCCAGATCTTTGAAGCATATATTGAGTTATTGGATCTGAAACACAATGTGTAAGAGATGGTTTGCCAAGTTTTGAAAGTTACAGTATGTGCTGTCTAGTTATATTCTGTAAAACAAAGGGGGAAGACAGAAATACAGAATGTTGTTTGTTGCTTATCAACACACATGCCACTTCTCAGTTGTTTATCTTTTTAATTGTTGTTTCTTCTTTTCAAAATTAAAAAACTTGTTAAACATTACAATGAAAAGTAGTGAGTAAATCTACTTAGATTTCATAACTGCAATTTTGCTGTTTGATCTGCACCAGACTGAAAATTTGGATTGCAAACAAGATCATTATGAGATCTTTTGCAGTCTGGGCTAGCAGTTGGGAGCATATTCTGGAGCTGCTGTAGATATTACAAGTAATTCTTGTGCTGATATATAGACTGCTTTTTTCAAGGTCTGCAGAGTCCTTTTCTCAGGCATTTGTATATTTGGAAGACTTCAACTATTTATACTTGTTTTGCAGTGAGTGTTTTTATAAATGGCCTGATGATCAGACTTCTTCTCATATAAAGGAAGCAGTGCTTTACTTAACCTCATTAAATCAGGTCTAGATGGTCAGATGTGTATATCCAGCTCCTGTTTGTGAGCAAGCAGGTTGCTCAGTCTGACAAAAATTCAGTCGTTTTCTTCTTGCTGAGCTATATTTTAGCCCTGAGAAAGCAACCCCGTCTTTCCTTCTTTAGAGACCTTATGGGAGGAGAAAAGCCAGTTAACCTACCTGTTAAAATATTTGCAGCTTGTATTTGGTTTGAATTCACCTAGGCTGAGCAGCTGGCTCTATGGAATCAGTAGGTCATTTTCAGCAAGATGGTCAGGCATGCCAGCCTCACGTTAGTACTCAGTTACGCTGTTGAAATTATTTTGGAACTTTTCTCTTTGAAAACTAAATGAGTTTTTAAATTTTGCCTAGTAAGGTATGCTTTTGCACATATTGAGCCTTATGTGTAGTCCACTAAGCAATTTAACTCCCTATTGTGGTTTAACCCCAGCCAGCAACTAAGCAACACACAGCCGCTCACTCACTACCCACCCAGTGGGAGGGGGGAGGAAATCAGGAAAATAAGTAAAACTCACGGGTTGAGATAAGAATGGTTTAATAGAACAGGAAAGAAGAAACTAATGATGATAACGATAACACTAATAAAATGACAATAGTAATAATAAAAAGATTAGAATATACAAGTGATGCACAATGCTCACCACCCGCCGATCGACGCCCCGTTAGTCCCCGAGCGGCGATCCCCACGCCCCCACTCCCCCCAGTTTATATACCAGATGTGATGTCACCTGGTATGGAATACCCCATTGGCCAGTTTGGGTCAGCTGTCCTGGCTGTGTCCCGTCCCAACTTCTTGTGTTCCTCCAGCTTTCTCGCTGGCTGGGCATGGGAAGCTGAAAAATCCTTGACTTTAGTCTAAACATTACTTAGCAACAGCTGAAGACATCAGTGTGTTAGTGTGTTATCAACATTCTTCTCCTACCTAACTCAAAAACATAGCACTGTACCAGCTACTAGGAAGACAATTAACTCTATCCCAGCTGAAACCAGGATACTCCCTCTCTGAAAGGCAGATCAAATATTCTTTAATACCTGAGTTATAATGACAGAAGGTTTTGGTTCAGATGAATCAGAACTTGAGTTTGCTGAATTTGAAGTTGGTACCCATTTTTCCTTTAAAAAAGGAGTTTTGCCTGTCTTAACTCTGAAGGATTCATATCAGACATTGGCATGGTATTTGGCTGTGGCTGTGTTGGAACTAAGCAAGGTGAAATCTTTATCGGACAATAGTGTCTTTTATCAGACCCAATAATACAGTTGTATCTTGCGGGGGGAAAACCAGCCAAACATTTGGGCGTACAAGCCTGTCTACAAGTCATCTGGGTCTGTGTGCCTGAAAACTAGTTGGCTTTTTTCTATGCAGGCCTTTATGGCCTGCTTTTGTGTAAATGCATTCATTTTTAAGGATGTAGGTAAGGTACTAGCAAGCTACTCTGAAAAGCCTAAAAGATAAACTTCTGTAAGTGTTTTTTAAATTATTTCTTTTGGCTTAACTGGCCTTTTTCTACACGTCTTAACTGAGCAATTTGTTGCCCAGACTGTATAAAAATTTATTTTTTTCTTTGTAATTTGTATATATACAGAATTGGTGAACTGGGGAGTTTACCCGTTTAAAATGTTAAATAGTTGAGTCAGTTTGCAGGTCAATATTTTTAAGGACATCAGAAGCTTTCCTCTTTTCATCATTGATATATCAGCATGGAGTGTTTTCTATTGTCACATTATTAATACTCTACTTTTCCATGTTAATCTACAGGTCCTGTGAAAGTGAAATAAAATATTGTTACATTCACTTTAATGTCCATTTCATCTTAGAATCGTAGAATCTTGTGAAGGTTTGCAAATTGGGAAGAGCATAATGGGAATCAGAACTGAAGACTAAAGCAAAGACATTACAGCAAATGTCTTTTAAATATAAGGTAATATAGCTAAAACAACAGTGTACAGAATGGCTAATTAGTAAAAGCTGGGCCTATTCTGTGATGCAGGAGTACATGGTTGTGTCCTGAGTATTCCTTAGTGGAGTTTCTTTCACTCTCTAGTACGATTCTGCAGGCTACCAATTCTTACCTGTTCATCCAGTGGGATCCAGGGAGAGCTTTAAAAAGCCAGGGCTACCTGTGAAGAGATTGAATTTGCCATATCCCCTAAGGCTTCCCTGTTTCTTGTGTGGTGTGCTTTCACTGCTGTAAAAGATGCTTTGCAAACAAGATGCCTGAGGCTGGTGTCCCTACTGTGCGCTCCTACCCTGGCATGCCTAATGCATACATGTAGAGCTGGGCACGCTGGGTAGTTGAGGGTGTGTTGGTGGGAAGGTGGTTGTCTTCTCTGTCAAGTTAGCGTGTTCAGGAATTTTGGCTGGCTGTACCCGCTCTGTCCATTCTTTTCTTGGTGGTACACATTAGCTACTGAACCTTGGCAGCAGGTTATTCAAGACAGCAAGTGACAGCAGAGCAGGAAGCTATGCTGTTGAATCTTCTACCTGTTGTACTTGTGACCTCAGTAGAGTGTACTGGAGTCCGTATTATAAAACCAAAACACGCCGTTTGACAGTTTATTGCTTATCCTTATATGTGATCTTTACTGTGGTTTTTTTGCTGTTGTTTGTGTGTTTTGGGGTGTTTTTTGTTTTGTTTTTGGTTGTGGTTTTGTTGTTTTGGTTTGTGTTTTTTCCCAAGAATTGTGTCTAGAACACAAGGGGTTTGTTTCTGTATCTGAGTATTTTTGCTGGCACTTGATGTGGCTTGATATAAACAATGTGAATTTGAGTCAAGTGGTTAAATGTTAAAACAGTTTCCCACATGTGTTGGTTTACTGCCAGGGAAAGGTGAATGTTCAGCATAAATACTGTATTTAAACACTAATCAAACATTTATTATTGTTGAATGAATGACCTGACAAGGATGCATTTGAACCAAAATGTACAGGTTATATTACATGAAAGTGAAAAGCTTTATTAATATTTGAAGAGTGGCTTTAATTAGTCTGACTGTTGGTAGGTGTGTTCATTTTCTCAATGTACATCCGGTATAGTGTTTTTCACCAACTTATAATTGGCAGTTTCCCATAGGAAATAATCATTATTGGTATTATAAAAGCACTTTGTATCTATCACATTTGGGAAATGAAAGCTTTGCAAAGGTCAGAATAAAGTGTGCCCCCAATTATGCTAATAACTCATACCACAAATGATCCACTGGAAGGTTTAATAGCTTGGTAGTCCTCTTTAGATTTTCCTAGAACAGGAAGAATTAATATTACATTTTGACACTTTATAGAAAGGTGAAATCTTTCTTCTCTCCAGCTTTTGAAGTTTGTACCTGAATTCTGTTAGTGACTTGAGGATCTTGAAATGTTGGGTGGGGTTTTTTGGTTTTGGTTTTTTTTTTTTGGTGTTTTGTTTGTTTTTTGGGGGGTGGTGGTGGTGTGTTGTGTGTCTGTGTGTGTTTGGGATTTGGTTTGGTTCCTTCCATCCCCCAAGAATTCTTTTTAAAAGCATTTTGTTCCACTGTGAAGTCGGGGGTTTTTGTGTTTTTTGGTTTGGTTTTTGTTTGTTTTTTTAAGGAGCACAGGGTTGCAAAAGACACCATGTTTTGACATTTGGAAATGTCTATACATTTTATTTGCAATTTGACAGTATAGTTTAACAGACTTTGATCCTTTTGCTAAATGGAATGTGCTGCAGTCATTTAAAATGTTCAAAAAAATATTAAAAGTTATTAAAACCCCCAAACCCTAGAATTTTAAAGCAAACTAAATTTTAATTTTGCATTTTACCTCTCAAATAAAATTTACCTTGTTTCCATTGAGGGATATTGCACATCTGTCCTGCACTCCAAAGATTCAAGTAACTAAACCATCCAGAAGTTTTCCAAACAGCAGAACAAATCTTCAGGATATAATTACTTAGAAATTATTTGATACTGGATTTTCTCACTTATGTAACATGTCCACCAGATAGCTTTCCTTTGAACCAGAAGGTCTGTGTTGCTTGAAATGGCTCTTTCTTTTTGTAATTTTGAGGTTAAAACATTAGTAAAAGGCTAGATGGAATAATTTACTCCTGAGACTGATTATCCGAATATACCCACAGTTACTGTGCATCTACTGAGTTGTTAAAGAACCCATTAAGAGGGCAGTCTGAAAGCTAACATTTGCAAATGTCTCCAAATTGAATTACAGATGTCTCTGGTAAACAAAATGTTTGCTGCACTGTGTTGGTTCCACTTAGAGGTCTGGCTGTATCAGGTATGGTGTTTTGTAACATGCTTTGAAAAGATAGAAAAGGCAGTGAAATAAATAGCTCAGATTTACTCATCTCATTTCTTAAAGTGTAGAAACATTTTTAATTATGCATGTGTTAGTTTAAAATATTCTTTTTTCTTTTCCAGTGTTTTCTGTAAGCTTTGCTTCAAGAGAGATGGTGAAGGTTTATTAGTCTTTTTAGATGAGCTGTAAATGAGGAAGACTGACATGTATGACAATTGAAATAGAGTGTTGTTAAAAATTTGGATACACTGATTTTGAGCTGCATTAGGAAAGCTGCTGGCTTCTGCTTTACTAACAGTATTGTTTTGCTTCATGCAGCCATTAGGGTTATAGGAACACTACCTTCATAAAATTCCTGTTACAAGAATATTCCTTTATAACAATTTTTCAAACAGCAGTACTAGCAAGGCCTTTCTCATACAAACATTTCTGTCTTAACTGCATTCTGGTGCAGTTGGCCACACTTGTAAATAAAGAGCAGGATGGGAGCAAGCTGTTGGTAGGCTTAAACTTGAATCTTGATTATGTCCTCCTCTAAATATTTTTCTGTTTTGGTGTCTCTTTGTTTTTGCATTGTCAGTTGTGATACATGCTTAATACCAAGTGCAGAGACCCTTCGTCTCTGCTTGCTTTTTATACTTGAGTTCTCTCCATAGGCAAATTACTCTTCTTCAGCATAAACACCTCAGTTCTCTGAGTGGACATTATTAACTCCTATCAAGCCACTCCTGCTTTAACCTAGAAGATTATTTCTATGCAAATACACATAATCCTGTGCGGAAGGGATAAAGGCAAATTTGTCAAAGTTACCTGGTAAAATGCATACACACGTGATTCAATAAAGGATTCTGCTTTCTGTAGCCTACCTACAAACTGGGTTGTACAGTCCAAAACAAATCCTAAGTTTTGAATATCAGGCACACAATGGAAGATAAGGTTAGGGTCCAAGAGTAGGTTTGTTTAGCATATGTAATGAAATACATGGCAGTATTTACAATTGGCTAGATGTGGCACTCCTTACTTGAGTATTGTTTCATTAAGCTTTCAAAATGGTGTGGATTTTATTTCGCAGCTATGTGGGCAATTAAATCCACTGAAATTTTTGTGACTGTCCTAATTATTTTTTTTCATGTGAAGCTTGCTAATGCAGGTCTTGTTGCTGCTCACTCTGCCAGTGAGTCAGGTATGTCTCTTTGTACTTGTGCTTTTAGACCAATGGGGACAAAGTGATCCAGTTTTTCCTTCCTTCCAGGTGCAATTATGAGTCTCAATATAATAAAAATAAAATGATTGAATATCTACAGAGGTTCATATGGCATATTTTCCATTTATTTTAAGTTTGGAAGCTAAAATATCTTAATTGGTAATCCCATAAGGTTTATGTTTTCATGAGCTCTCTTTTCTCTCCTAGGTTCTGTATTTTCAGGGTATTGCTAGTTTTGTGTATTTAGCTATAAGACTATTGTAACTTAAGGCCAAATCCTTCTCACAGTTGAAAGAAAAAATTCAATGGTTTTATTGGAGTAGAATCAGATTTTAAGAGGCAGAGCCTGAATAGTCTTTAATTGTTCTAATCCCTGGACAGCTTTCCAGCCAGGAGGCTTCACAGGCACTGTAACATTTTGTATCAGTTGAATCTTTCCTGATGTAAAATATAGAGGTTTGTTATTCATGAGTTTGCTATATAGCCTGCTAAAAATCAGTGGTATCAGTTTTTCTAGTTGTATTAATGGGCTTTAAGAGATAAACCATATAGATTTTTGTTGCTGTGGCTTTGTTGTTGCTTTTGTGAGTTTTTTTGTTTTGTTGTTTTTTTTTTTTGTTTTGTTTTACCATTTTCTCTCGTGTTTCACTTCAGTTTATTTAATTTGGTTGGCAAACCTGTTGATATGATGGGGTCTTTTCACAAAGTCTTGCAGCTCCTGTGGTAGTTTGTGTAGCCTGCACAGCTGTTGATAGCATAAGTGTTTTGGTTGCTGTTTTACATGTAATACTTTATTTTGGTGCTTAAGTATCTCATATATACATGTCCCTAGAAGCATATTCATCTCCTGTACTGATGTGCTTTTACTCTCATCTTGTAGTCCCCCTATAAATCTATCAACTGACATGTCCAGTGGAGACAGCAGTGATCTGCGATGCAGGAATAGGTCACTTTTGTTCAGTGATTGATTTTTTGATTACTCGTATCACTTTCTTACACTGTTTTTCCACCACTTAAGAAGTCTTCCAAGAAATGTGCCCCCTCACCTGTCATCTGTCAGCAGAGCAGTTAGCACAGTGAAGTTAGGATCTCTGCTGGTACCATGATGCACTTTTGCATTCATGGTATTTCTTGTTGCAGGAACAGTCCTGTTTGACGTATTCTTGCTCTCAGCTTTCCCATTTGCATCCCAGTTGCATTAAGATTAAAAGAAAGCTAGGAAAACAGCATCAGAAGAGTATTCTACTGCGATGATGTGTCAATCACAGTGATGATTCTTATTTGTTGAACAATTAGTTCATTTTTTTAGGCAGGTAGGAGCTGGTGTTCTTACTGTAATTGTACTGAGCAATTTCAAAAAGTGGTGAAGTTTTATTTATTGATCAGCAAGCTAATATGAAAAGAAACAATATGGTAGAACACAGACATTGGCAGAAGAGTAATGGTCAAGGGTTTGTGTGAATCTAACATGCCAAATTAATATTTCCATTTCTTAGAAGATACGAAGACATGTATCTCAGGATCTCATTCTGAATTTAGTATGGCTGCAGCTAGTCTTGCTGTTATTTTCTCCACGTGGTTTGTATGGTAAGAAATATTTACAGTCAGCTTTTGTTTAACAGAACCCTGGATCTGCCCTGTAACAGAAAACACTAAAGATTGAAGAAGCTGTGTCAGGCCCTTTTGCTAGGTGGAAGCTTGTGAAAAATGAGATTTTGTTTGTTGCTTTCCATGCAAGTGCAGAAGGACAAAGAGAAGTTCCTTCCCAGTGGCTTCTCTAATAAGTTCTAATACAAAAGCTAGGCAAGTTGGAAGTTTCTACATGCTGTCGGACTAAGCAAGTGATGTGGCCACTTCTTTTTTCCCTATTCTGCTGTTACTGAGACCATATTCAGAGTGAAGAAGTGAATACCATATTTATTTGCTACTGTAGCAACAGATGAAAATCCTGATCTTCTTAACATGAATGGGAACATTGCCCTTCTAGTTTGGGATGCCAGGATTTCAACAGCTGTGCCTATCTTAGACATACTGGCTGCAGAAATTAAAACTAATTAAAAGCTAATTCTAGGTTACCATTAGGCTAGTGCTACTGGAACTAGTTCTTGGCATTGTCATGGATAATGTGCTTTTCATCTTGAATCGATTCTTCTCTCTTGTTTTTACTGACCAGATGCAATCCATTGCTGCTACATAAATGGTTGTTCAGCCCTTTCTCAGTACAGTGCTTTCCCATAGTGTATTTCAAGTGTATGAATTTGCATTCTCTCTGCAGAATTATGGGAAATGTTAATAACAGCTCCCAGGGGTTCAGTGAATTAAAGCATTATTGAAGAATTGCTGAGTAACAGAGTAGAGCAGCACATAGGTAAATATTTGTTAGAGTTGATGGGGTAGATATGTTGGACCACGGTAGGCACTGTTCGAGTTAAATTAAAGGACAGCAAAACACAGAATTTATTCAAAAGTCCAAAGCATCACATGTGTTTTGATTCTGGTTTTCCTTCTGAAGATATAAAAAGCTATGTACCACACCCAGAAAAGTAGTAATGAAGCAGGATTTGTTTGCCAGTGCCAGCTAAATGATGTAAAAGGGAAACCCTTCTATGTTACGACTCTTGATTTTTATTTTTGTGCTGATACTAAACATACAAATGATTTTAATGTACAGTCTAAACAGTTGCATGTGCCTTTTTGTACAAACAGTGGAGGGAAATATCACTGTTTTAATTTTTTTTTCTGCTAATGATTAATGTCTCTTAAAAAGAACTCAAACCAGAACACACCAAACCTGAAATTGAGACCTTTTTAATCTCTGAGTAGTCTCAAGTCCAGTTTCTGTCTTGCAGGTAAAACTGTATATATTTGGTTATGACAAGTAAGAGCTGAAAATGAAACTCAAGCATCCTCATTGATAGGAGGAATAAATGCTGGCCTGCAAAGACTCTATGTATACTATATGAAGAAGGCTGTTAAAGTGAGGAAAACACTATATATATAGTATATATTAGTTCTCTTTTGTCCATGCACAAGTTCTGCAGGCTTTTGGAGGCAATAATTAAGGAGAATTTAGGAACCAGAAGGCACAGGGCTGAATAGTTGAAAGCAAAAATATGTGGAAATTGTAAATAAAGGTATTTGAGAAGAATAACAGTGATGCCCTGTTGGACAAGAGGACCTTTTTTAGAGAGCTAGTGTTAAACAGTATTATGTGGGGAAAAGTAAGACCAGTGACATGGTTTATTTGCTGAGTGAAAAGGTTAGGGTGAGTCTAACCAAGACAGAGGTGCTAAGGGTAGAGAGCTGTGTGTGATACTTGAATCTTCCACTTAACTGGAAGTGAAGACCAGGTGATTTAGCAGGAGGCAGGAATTGTCTTAAAAATGTGTCTGTTCTTTGGTCCCCAGGTGTGCCCTGTGATACACTCTGTGGTTGTGACCAATGATCTTTTTCTCAAGTCCACAGCATCAGATGTTTATGTGTGCTTTTGTGTGTGGATAATGGCCCTGGGGATTATTGTGATGCTCTTACCATCTCCTTTGCCCTTCCTTTCTCTTTGCTAACAGATGCAAACACCAAGTGAGAATGTCAGCTGTTTCTTCTTTCCTCAGTTTCCTCTTTTTTCTACTGCAGCAGCAAAGAATAGGATATGCTCTTTTCATGGAGGCTCCTCAGATACTGTGGCACTGAAGGGTAGTTAGTAATCAAAGAGAAAAAGCTGAAAAGTTACTCCAAATAAGCTTTGGCTAGTATGCAAGAAAAATGTAGTCTGAGCTTAGCTAACAGAAGAAGTGTAGTTGGTCAATTGTTGGCATAAAGGGAGTTGCAAGTGACTGATTATTTCCATAGTATTTCAGTAGTTTCAAGGTATGTATTCTAAAAAGCTTGATTTGGCATCACTTGAACTACCCCCTCATACCGCAGGAGTAGACAAAAGCCTCTTGGAGGCTGGCCATAAAGTTTGTTGTACAAATTTAGTTGAGAATGAAAAGTGAATTTGTCTGACATTATAAAAATCAACTTTGTGTCCTGTAAGCAATTTCCTATTTGGTGTGTATGGAAAAGTCTTGATCAGTGGAAGGTAAGGTCAATGTAAACACAGCCTACTCCCTAAATAATTTAATATTGATATGGTGTTTAATTCTGTATTAAACAATAAACAGGGACAGTACTTTTTTGTTTACATAGAGATTTAGAAATAATTATATTGCCCTTCATTCTCCTAGGTTTTATTAGAAAAGACATTGAAGACAAATAGAACAGTGACAAAGCTAATAATAGGTCTTTTATGGAATGCGACTTTTTTTTCATTTTGCCAAACTAGAGCATTTTTACATCTTTGTGGTTTTAGGTTGACTCTTTTGTAAAAGTGGAAAAAGGGAGGTACAAAGATTTGATTTAGATTTTATTTCAGCTGTGTTGATTCAGAGCTGCTTGTTGTTTTCTATGAGCTCCATGTATAGTTTTTATTCTCTCTCTCTTTTTTTTTAGAATTGAAGTAAACTGCTGCCTCTGCCTTTTTTTAGTCATAAAATATCTCTAGAGATGTTCTATCCAGCTTGCGTATTTACTTTCTTGGTGGTTGTGCGTCAATGTGTGCATGTGCTTACCTGCAATTGCAGTTCTAATGTCAGTTGTGAAAATGGACTTGGGGTTCCTGTAAATTACAAGGCAAAATGCTGGAGCCTCAGGAGCTAGGAATGGGGTATACTTGTGCATGTTACTTTAACCTACAGAGTTTGGCTTATTTCCTTATTTCATGCATAATGCTCACATTGCTGTGTATGTTTCTAGGTTTTTCATATACAAGTATTTGCCTAAGTAATTTTTAAGACAAGTACTTCTAAGTACAGGATGGCAACTTTTATCTTCAAAGCCCATACAGTGCTTCTGGAACTTGTAGCTGTGTATGAATAATTGAATGTCAGCAATTAGAACCATTATTAAAATAGGAAGCTACTATGACTGTATTTTCTGCTCATTGTCTCTGTTCTATCTGTTCCTCCTATAGGTGGTATGCTTGGCTGACAAAGCTAAGTATTTCTTGCTTCCCTTTGGCATTACGTTTTGTCTTACAGAGTAGTGGCATTCCACAAACAATGATTACCATAGGTGGAAATACAGTCTGCAGCAATGCTGTGTTACTCTCACCACCAAACCCACTGGCCTTGCAGAAGTGGGAATGGCAAAATATTTCTATTCCCTGGGTGCCGTGGGGAAATGCTCCACACGGTCATTGGTCTTCCCCAGCACACACACCCCATCTTTACACTCTCAGCTTTTGTAGTAGGTTCTGCTGGTGTGTAGCATTGGGAATGGGGCTGAGGTTTCTGCGTGGGGTCTCTGTTGGAAATTAAGTCTCAGCTGAGACTGGCAAGGAACTGGGCACCAGATTTGGTGCAGTGCCCCTGTGCTGCGGGAAGGCGTGGAAGGATCATTCTCACAGGGTGGTTTCTGGGCAGTTATGAGCAGTGACAAGGATTAAAGCAATACTGCCTCTGGATTTCTGCTGCTATCTCTCCATTGGAGAGGGAGAAGACAGTGGAAGAGCACAAGCCGATCTGTTTGAGACTTTGTGTTCAGTGGTCCTTCTGTACTCTCCCAAACAACTGCCTGACAGCTTCCCTAAATTTGGATGGATTTTGCCCTTAGTGAAAAAGCATAAGCACAAATACATCCATCCCTAACCTCTGCAGCTGTTTGGAAGTCCTTGCAATTGGCAGCTCGATCTCCACTGCAGTATGGTTCTGGTTTCCTTCCTCTCCTCGTCTAATGAAGGAGGGATTCACCTTTTCAAATATAGAACAGTAACCTTCTTCTCCCTCCTCCCACTTCTCAATTATCAGGTGTGCACTATATCTAGGAATCTAATTTTAAATTAACTTGTCACCCTACATCCCATCTGTAGGGGTTTACAATTTTAAACCAATTGCCTTTGAGGTGACTTTATATACTGTTCCATTAACATATACATATTAATTCTAGGGCACTTAAAGACTACAGAATAAAACCCCCTCTTGAGCAAGACATCTTCAGGGAAAAAAAGTAGTTTGCATTTGATTTGCTGTAGAATGAGAGCTGTGATATGTCAAAACCTAACATTGAGTGGGGCTGTTGAATGACTTAAATAATTGTATTAATACAGTTATTTTTTAGGGCAGTGTTGGTCTAGATACCAAGTACCAGATGGTGGTGTTCCATTAGCCGTGGATATTTTAGTACAATGTAGGAGAGAGAGTGAAACTAGACTTGCCTGAATTTGTGAATATTTGCATGACAACCCAAGGTATTGACTTCCCCTTGAAAGCATTTTTACATTAATTTTATTAAAGAAGTACGTAAATAAAATGATGGGAGCTTATATTGTATTTGAGACTGTTAAATCCCTAGATTTTGCTGTTGTATATCACACTGTTGTAAGCAACATGATACAGACTGAGACTCCTGTGTGAGGCTGCTCTGCTTACACTGTCTCAACTACAGGAAGGGCAATATTCACACTTAGTCCAGCAGTCAGCTTATGGTCCAGAGGCTGCAGTCACTTGGGGCAAGAAGCAGCCTTCTGTGGTTGGAAAGAGCAAAATTTAGTTTTATGGTGTAATGCATAGTTTGTGCTTCATTCTTTGTCCTGAGGCAAACAGCATTAGTATCATGATACAGAAAAGTAATTTTCCTTTGGAGAAGAGATTTTTCCCTTTCTTTTTCATGCCCTTACAGTTGTATTCCTGCCAGCAAAGATGAAGTGACTTGGATTTCCACAGGTTGTGACATAAACAATAGTTTCTTTTAAAGGAAAAGAGAGCCTCCCTTGCACTTCTGTGACAGAAGAACTGAGACATGAATAACTTGAACACCAAAAATCAGTAGATCTCTGTCCCTTTCCCATTATCCTGCCGGCATCTAACTCTGGCAGGCTCCTTTTTGAAGAACAGGCAAGTTAGTGCTGAAGTGTCACTTGGAAACAGCAACATGGGAGTCAGGAGCAGCAACGAAGGCAAAGAGAAGGTGGTTGTGAGGGAAGGCAGGGAAGAGATGAAAGAGTTTGGCAGAGCTCTAGTGTAGAGGCAAGTGAGGATGGCAGCTGTGTCAAATACCTGGATTGGTGAGGGACAAAATTTTGAAAAAGTGTATAAGTGCAAGGGTGTAGGGGTCAGCGTTCGGAAGATCTCGCGTTGTCACGGAAAGTTAGAGGGTTAGTCGCAGCCTTGTGATGTACCTGTAACCCCACCTCCCCTTGTTAGTATAAAAGGAATTCACTGCGCAATAAAAGCGGAAGTTGGCGCTCACACTGTGTGTGTTATCTGTCTCTTTCCCTGGTCCGGGCCGACCAGTGATCTAAGCGTGGCACCTTGATATGTAGCGAATGCTACACAAGGGCAAGATTTTATTGTCTCATTAAGGAAACAAAACAAAAACTGGAACTGACTATTCTAAAACCACTTAATCAGATGCTAAACAAATCTTGCATTGACCATTTAAAAATTCAGTAAGCTGTGTCTGCTTTTGCGTATACTAGTTTGTATGTTGTATATGTAGTACAACTTGTGATGCATAAGTAGAATACAGATATCTTTTAGAACTTGAGATGGTCAGTTGGGAGTGACAGCAATGAACCAATTAATTGATAGAACCAAAATGCAGGCTGTATACTTGAGCAGCAAGAAGACTGGGGATCGTTTACCCCAAAACAGCAACAAGGAGGCTGTGGTCTTAGGATTGCAGATAGCCCACTAACTTGAACGTAATTTTCAGGAATTTATTATGCAGGCCTTGTTTTCAAAGACAGATACGTACACGTGCCATATCTTTGGTTCAGAGGGAGTCAAAGTACAGTGAAATGGTAGACTATTGTCTCTAAAGAAAGTGAAGTATTCTCTTTAAAGGGAGAGTGTCCCTTGAACAGGGGACTCGTAAGTGGACAGACATGCAACCATGCAATGTACCCAGAGGCAAACTTGCAGAATGAAGTCAGGGATTCTGTTAAGGTCAGTGACAATGGAATATTTTCTGCAGCTGTGCCTTAATAGCTCCGGTATAGACCTGGTTTTATTTTGTGGAGGGGTAGAAAGACAATCAGGTGGTAGGGACAAGGAACATAATACTGGCTGTGGAAATAAAGCTGAACTCTTTTAGGATTCTCAATCTTCTATTCCCCACCTCCCCCCCCCCCTTTATTTTTTTTTAAGTTTCAAGATACAAATCCAAATTTTTTTTTCAGTTAATTGCTAACTCTTCTTCTTACAATGTGTATCACACAGCTCTGCGTAGTCGCCTATGCAATGGCAGATGGGTGGAGATTGGGTAAAACTTTGGACCACAGTTCAGCTCTCCTTGCTGCTTCCTACATGACTACTGTTCTGCAGTCATTAAGGCTTTGTCTAAAAATCCTTTCTTATGCTATTTCTTTGCTTATGGCTTAGGGAAAGTAAAATCTCTAACCATGCCAATGTGCTTCACATTAATACTGTGTGCATAGTAAAGGCTAGTCAGTGAGATAGAAGTCTTTCATTCTTGATATTTACTTATTTTTAAGTAAACGCATCTGTTGGACTGACATTCACCTCTATGCTATGTGTATATGATCAAAAATGCCAAGTCTTCTATGACACAAGTATCCATGATACTTAAAAAAAAAAAAAAAAAAAAGACTCCAGCGTATATGTTGATGCAATTTTTTTTTATCCTTAATGTCACTCTATCTCATAAAAACTTTCTTTAACAATGATATACTGCTATACACAGGGGAAAAAAGGGTCTAAAAAATAAATTAATCTTGGTTTGATTTCCTGCTCCACCCCTAAGTTAGACAAGTAGTATGTTGTCCTGCTGGATTACAAATGCTTTATTCTAGGAGTGAGAAGAAAAAATACAACTAATTTTAAATTTATCTGTATCTGTCTATCTATATCTTACCTGGAAATATGCATCTATCCATATGGATATATAAAATATATATATAACTATAACTAACACATATTCAAGATGTTTATAAAATGAAAATACAAAAAATCTCTATAATATGTGTAAAGAGATATAAAATATATATATATATATTATAGGTGGTGGGGGGGTATATATAGTTACATGCATGCTTACTTCGAGGTACCCTTCCAGAATACATGAAAACCCAATCTTTGGGTGGGGGGAGGGGGAGAGAACAACAGCAACAGCAGCAACAAAAAAAACAAACAGAAAATAAGTAGTTGTTCCATTTTAGAACAAAACTAGTCTGAGGAGAATGTCATGAAAATAATTCCAATGCTTATTTTTGGTAGTTTCAAGGTCAAGTTCTCTGTGGATGCTCAGGGGCTGAGGTGAGCTCTCAGCTGTGACTTCTTCTGAATCCAGCTCCTTTGGAACATGGAAGATCTATCTGCCTGTCCTAGCCTGAATGGGGCTACTGGAAGCACTTTGTGGGTGCTGCAGGACACTGAGCATATTTGCTTCCATGGAAAGTTGTTAGGCATTTGAAAACTGTGCTTGAGGGAAAACTTGCTTACGTTGACTTTTTTCTATAAACCACTTTGATTTTTCAGGAATTGTCACATGCCATTGGAAAAGTGGCCTGGTCAGAACATTCTGTGGGGTTTCCATTTGTAGTCTCACTGGCTGGTTTGGCTAAGTGAGATGTGACCTGGTGAGGATTTTCCTCAGCTTCTGGAAAACTGCAAAACCTGGAAAGCCAATACTGTTGAAACAGTAATATTCATCCAGTTGTAAGTCACCTTCCAACTGGTAGATTGCAACTTTCCCCTTTATCAAAAGGTGACCACAAAATAAATAGTGGGGTTTTTTTCGTTCTTTCCCATTTGTTTACTTTGTGCATTAGACAGTGCTCTGTAAATTATAGTGCCACTTTTTCTCTTGAATAGTCAGTCAGGCGTGTTTCTGTTTCACTTGTGCTGGAGATCCATTTAAAGGTTACTCAGTCCTAGGAGAGAGAAGTATGTTTTTTTTTTTTTAAAAAAAAAAAAAGGAAAATGAAATAGTAAAATGAAAGAAATTGTTGGGGGGGGACTAGGGAGAGCACAGTAAAATGACATTTCTTGGCTTTGTTTTTTAATGTACTTGTTTTCAGATTGGTAATATTCTTGTTTCTTATGTTTTGTTCATGTCACAGCTTCATTAAAAAGTAGTAATGCAAGCAACGTTTATTTTATGCTGTGTCTAAATGTAAGAAAATTACTCCTTACTGAAATAGCAATTTGGTTGGAAGACTTCAGTTATTGGGGGGTGAGGTTAATTAAATTGGCTACTAGAAACATGATGTCCTGCTGTCTTAGTGTGGTGCATTTTTTGTGTCCTACTTTAAGAGCTTACTGCTTTCATTTCTTCCTGTTCTTTCCCTTCCTATTCTATTAGAGTATGAAAATGGGAAAGCAACTGGAACTGAACCAGGTTTGTCTGTGGTTACCTTTTGGTTTGGCTAGCAAATTGAAAGCAAAACGCCAGGAAGGAGGAGTGTCATCTGGGGGTAATGCAAGTTTATTTATAAACATGGGTTTCCTTAGATGCCAGAATATTGCTTGGACAGATGTCTGAAATGGCTCAGTGGAAGAAGGAGCCAGTAAATCTGTGTATTTTGCATAGCTAAAACATGTTACGCCTCTTGGTCCCAACCTAAAACTTCTAACTCCAGTGCAGGTACAAGTTTGGTGATAAGATTTGTCTTAGCATAAGACAATGTCAGATACACTTGCATGTACCCTAAGCACTTCTTTCATTTTTCTGTTTTGTAAGCATAGTTTAAAGCTATGTAAAGAAGAGAAAGTAGTTATGGAAGGGAGGGGGCTTATTCCAACATAGGAAGATGTTTTGAGGTGTTAGCAACTACAAAATGGCTTACTCCTGGTGGTACTGTACAGCTATCTGTAAGGAATAGCTTGCTTTGATTTTTCACTGTTCAAGTGAAATATAATTCAGGCTTTAAAGGTTTGGGTTTGTTGGCTTTTTTTGTTTTGGTTTGGTTTTTTGTGACCTGCAACATTTTTTCCTATAAAACTAAAGAATTATCTTGTTTTATTATGTTTTTTCTTTCCATATTAGTAGTTTAAGTTTTGGAAAGTGGGAGGGCATGGAAGTTTGCCAGTGTTAATGAGGTACAGTTTTCTTATTTTAGTTTGGGAACTTAGCAAAGGCAATTCATGGAAAAGTTCATGTTTTGTAAGTATGAATAGTGGCTGTTCTGAATTATTTAGATACTGCTTCATACTGTGCAGCTCAAGTAAGTGCTCAAGTAATAGAAATATTGGTAAATGTATGGGGGAAAGATGCTACTTGTAAACCTATCTTCCTTTTCCATTTTTCATACAACTTTATAGGTCTCTGAGACTTGCTTAATATATACTGGACAAGAAAATCAAGTTTAACATTATATTTGTTTGCTTTAATTCTAATTTGAGATTTGCATAAGATTTCTTTGTACTAAGTTGTTTCTCTTAGATGCATTGCTCTTTTCACCTTTCTTGAATAAAAAAAATTACCTTTTTGATAGCACACTGAGTCTCTTTTTGATTTGTTAAATGTAGTAATGTACACATTAAACATCTGCTGTCAATTCAGGGTTTAAAAGAGAATAGATTTCAAGGTTTATAACAGTTACATGCAGCTGTATACTTTCGCTTCTAAACTCTGTATTGCAGCATAAATACTCTATGAATATTTATTAAGGCATTGTTCAAGTTTGCCCAGCCATATTCCCACACTTTGTTTATTTGTAGGCTATAGGAAAAGAGTACAGGAAGATCTTTCTCAGTACATCTCTGTTATTAGTGGAATTACTTCAACTCAAGTTGATGAACATTTTATTTTTCAGCTCTTCTGGGAGCAGGGTTATTCTTCCTTGGTAAATATTCACAGTAGTTAGGTGTTTGGTTTTTTTTTAAAAGGAATAAATAAAAAAACATGAAAATATAAATTAATGTCACTAACAGCAAAAACTAAAGTATTTTATTTCACTCAGGTTTTAGAATAGGTCTTTGAATGTGTTTTATTCAATTGATGATTTTACAGGAAGAGAATTTGATGTGTTGAATGTCATGCGGTTTTATTTGTGGGACTGTTTTCATTAATGGCACTGTGAATTGCTGCTTTCCTGAATTTATTTCTCTGCGTCTGCTTTTGCTGAATCAGAATCTTAATAAGCTCAATGTGTGGAAAACTGTCATAAATCTCAGTTTTGTGGCTTCCATGGGCTTTAAGGAGCCTGTGCTTATGAAAATAGGGCTAAGTCTTCTGTTAGTCAACAAAGAGCATTGGGAGGAGGAGCATGTAGCAATTTTCTTTTGTTCTTTTAACTGTGAGCTAAAAGAAGTAGAATAGCTTTTAAAAAGGTACACGTTAAGAGCTTCATCAAAGGACTACTACAGAGTATGTTTTGTAGATTCCTTTTGTTTTCTCTTTTAGGTGTAATTCAATTCCTGTCCCACTCTGTCCTTTATTGTAGGCTTGACTTCCCTGCCATTTTCCATAGGACAGGCTATTCATTTGTTTTCTTTGGAATGCCTTGGTGATGAGAATATCTCAGGGATAGGGTTTGTTCATCTGAGCTCCCTGGGACATGGGCATCTGAAGTCTGTCCATCTTCCCCCACCTTTATTCCACTGGGTGCATGTGTTTTGCTTTTATTTTTTAATGTAAGATGCAGTATGTCGTGGTTCGTGTTTTTTACCAGTCCCTCTTTGTTTCCTGGGGTGAAGGGATAGGTGATTTTTGCAATTTAAATTCCACCTTACATTTTAAAAATAAGCCAAGTTTTAAGATGGAAATTTAATGATAATCTGGTCATATAGTTTATATCAGTAAGAAATAGAAAGCAAATGCATGTTTGTTGCTGAAACTGTAAATGCAGTCAGCTTTCTCCATAATGGCAATAACTACTGAAGAACTGGCACAATCTTTGCTGAGAAGCTCATACAACTTCTGACAATAGGCTTTTTCAGAGGTAGGGAGTATGTTTTCTGTGGTTCGGGTCATTCAGCTGTTCCATTTCAGTGATTAGCTCAGTTTGGTCACTGTTGAGGAATTTGAGAACTGAAAAAAGTATCTTGTTTTGCCTTTGTGTTCCTATGTACAAAAGCAAGGGTTTAGGAGAGAGCACTACATATCTGAAGTTTTGGAGAACATAGTAAACAAAGCTATCCTGTTCTGTTCCTTCACTTAAAATAGTACCGATTTTTCCCCCCCCTCAGTAAAACCAGCTAAAATCTAAAGTTATAGACTAGAATCTCTGCTGCAAATTCAGATCTGCTTAAATCGGTACTTTCTGCTACCTTTCCCAAAATGGAGAGGAAAACCAGAAATCGTTTTTCTCATTCTATTCTGAACTTTGGCTTTTTTTTTTTTTTTTTTTAAGAGAAGGTGCTCTTTTTGCACAGCTGACTTATGAAGGTCAGCCTTTCCCATGTTCTGCTTATACACTCTTAGATACGGGATGTATTTATGTGTCTGCATATGAGGAGGAAGCTCTGTGCAAGGCCCAGGCAAATTTGCTTTTCGTTAATCAAACTGTCCTTGGTGTCAGGACAGCAGCTGTGTAATAAGGCCATCAGAAGCTGTTTTTTAAATACGTTACTCAAGAATTTCAGTACTCTGAAAAGGAAGGTTATTTCAGCTGTTTTGTGCATGTTTAATGGCAGGAATACTCAAGGAAATACTATGACACCAGCCAGGTAGTGGCATGAGAACACTGTACTGTTCTCTTATTTATTTCTAATACAGTTGCAAGTTTACAGGTGCTTACACCGGGCTGCTGTCATTCTGAAGTAGGTCACTTCTTACACCTAAACTGCTTAACAGAATTTCTAGGATCAAATCATGTAGCTTGATGTAACGCAAAATTACAGCCTTCTTGGTTTAAAAGAATAAAAAAGTATTTGCATAATAAGGAATATGTTCTTTAATATCTCTACTTTTTTCCTTAAAAAAAAAAAAAAAGTTAGCCCACATCTTCAGATGCTAGTAACTTCAATAAAATTCTGAGTTTTCATCAAACTTGCATCTGTGCCTTTCCTTTTTCATACTTATCAGGGAAGATATTTATTCTAACTGTGCTCTCATCTAATTACTTTTTCCTGGTATTCACTGGATAACAACAGCTGCCAATGTTCTGATCACTTATAATCATAAAATGTTCCACATGAGTTAATTTCTGTAGTTAGCTTACATGGTGATTTTGAAGTAGTTGTAAGGCCTTATACTATCCCCCCCCCCCCCGGTAAAACCAGCTAAAATCTCAAGTATAGACTAGAATTTCTGCTGCAAATTCAGATCTGCTTAAATTGGTACTTTCTCCTACTTTCCTCAAAATAGAGAGGAAAACCAGAAACTGTCTTTTCATCTCTAGTACTTTTGGTTGAATTGAAGAATAGCACATCAAGCCAGTGGTGAATGCTATCATAAGTGCTTAAAAAAGCCCTGTTCCTGCACTCTCCTGAGCCTTCTGTATTTCTCTGCTCACATTTTCATACTGAGTCTTTAGAAAAGAGCATTCTCAAGTACTCATTGCTACACTGATTACGTTTTGTAGTGTATTGGCCTTCTGGTAAAATGCAGTATTTCTAATGATTTCATAATTTATTACATTGGGGGAATGAAGTGAATTTTGTATAAATAATTAACATGCATAAGGAAAAACTTCACAACATTTTTTTTGATGCAGAGGAAGTTCAGAAGTTACTTCACTGCATAAAGTAAATTTACAATGCAGTGGATGTTTCCAGGTGTTTTTAAAATTCCTTTCAGTTAAAGTAGTGTAGTCTAAACTGAGATTTCCACGATTTTAAAACCCAAAGCAACCCTAAAGCAACAGGAGCCATGAGAGAAAAATGGGAGAGAAAATGTTTGCGGACAAGGCATAAAATTAGAGGTTAGACGGGGGATGAGTTAAGCAGAAAGAAAGGACTAAGTTGCTGTACAGAAAAAAAGAGCACATAAAGGATAATTTTTACATGCGCAGAGAAGCGTTGATATATTATTAGGAGATACGTTATCTAGCTCTACAGGTAGGCTTTATCTCTCCTAGCTGTTGTGGTTTAACCCCAGCCAGCAACTAAGGACCATGCAGCTGCTCGCTCACTCCATTCCAGTGGGATGGGGGAGAGAATCAGAAGAGTAAAAGTGAAAAAATTCATGGGTTGAGGTAAAGACAATTTAATAGCTAAAGCAAAACAAGGAATTCATTCACCGCTTCCCATCAGCAGGTGGGTGTTCAGCCATGTCCAGGAAAGCAGGGCTCCATCATATGAACGGTTACTTGGGAAGACAAACACCCTAACTCTGAACATTCCCTCCCTCCTTCTTCTTCCCCCAGCTTTATATTGCATACGTTATATGGTCTGGAACATCCCTTTGGTCAGCTGGGCTCAGCTGTCTGGCTGTGTCCACTCCCAGCTTCTTGTGCCCCCCCAGCCTCCTCACTGGTGGGGTGGGGTGAGAAGCAGAAAACGCCTTGACTCTGTGTGAGCGCTGCTCAGCAATAAGGACAACACCTCGGCATTATCAACGCTGTTTCCAGCGCAAATCCAAAACATAGCCCCATAATAGTTACTGTGAAGAAAATTAACTTGATCCCACCCAAAAGCAGCACACTAGCTTTGGCTGCCTAAAGCTAGGCATCTATTTAAGCTATTGTTTTGGCTCCTTCTGAAGTCGCAGGAGAGAACAAGGCACCTTTTGGGGGAATGATTCATCTGTCTTGTTTTAGACAAATATCCTAGGATGGTATGACTTGTCCTCTGGAGGTGTCTAACATTTTGCATTAATTAGTGAGAGCTAGGCAGGTAACTTAGCTTGGGCACATAGCTCTTAGGCTTCTGAGACAGAGGAGAAAGATTTCAGCTGTGTTAGTCATGTTCCAGCCTTTCATTTTCTTTGTAAAGCCAACTCTGCAGTTAAGGTGATTTGTAGTCCTTCATTTTTACAGTTGCCAGATGTACTGTTGTCCCAGGTTTACACAGAATCTTTTTTGTTGTTGTTGTATTATTGTAGTTCAAGTAGTTACTTTTGCAATTGTCAGGTGTGCTAAAAAAATTACTCGTTTTGAAGTGATGCGGTGTATAATCTGTTACTGAATTTTGTTCAACATTGTATTATCATGTAAATTAACACTTTGTGGTTTCTACAATTAACAAAGGGAAATAGTAGGCATTTGTTTTCATTTTAGAATAGCTGAAAAAAGCTGTATTTGTTTTGGTTTTTTTTTCCCAAATAAGCAGATAAAACCTTAACTGAAAACTAAACTGAAGGTACATAATAACACAGCTTTGATCCCTAATGACAGTATCTGTAAAAACGTCCATTTGGTCTTTATCCTCACATGTCAAAATATCATCTGAAACTATTCACTTGCCTATGGCCTGCATAAATATTGTAACAAAAAAGGGGGAAGAGATATCTCAGTCATGTTCTCCATAATGGATTAGAGAATTTGATCTCACTTTTTTGATGAAAGGTTGTGATTACTCACTGTTGAACAGAAAGTCATTCTAAAGGTTACAGAACAACAACCAACTTTGAGCAATGACACAACAGTCTCTTTGGTGTTTATATAGTTTGTAATTGTGCATTGTTTATTGACCTTTGCAGATTAATTTTTTTTAAGGCTTAAAAATTAATACCTTCTTTTTATTTTATAAAACTTCCATGAATGGAAGACAGCACAAATGTTATGTCTTTCACGCACTTTGCTGCTGCTGAAGGAAGCTTTCTTTTCACTGCATCCTGCTAGTCAGCTGTCAGTTTATTGTGGTGGGTCTGCTGAAGCTGTTCTCTCAGCCTCAGGCAGCTGTAGTGACTGAAAGGGGGCCTCAGTTCTGCTCCACTCTGAGTGCTAGACTGTGTTGAGACTACATAGCCCCTTTATTTCCATCCCATCTTCCTCACCCTCCTGTAGCCTGCCCTGCCTTATCCCTCCTATTTAGGGTGCCACAGTAGAATTGGAAACAGAAAAGGGAAGGCTATCTTCTTTCAGTTCATGCTTACTGTCTCTCCTCTTCCCAGCTTGCACCACTGTGAAAAGCCTAGTCCATCTCCTCGATAAGACTATCATAGATACTAGTGGAGCAGCTGTTGGGTGCCATCCTTTCTCCAGGGCAAACAAACCCTGGTCCTACAGTCTCTCACGACAGGGAAAGTGCTGTAGCCCCTGGCGGTCTTGAGGCCTCTGCTGGACTTGCTGCAGTTTATCAAAGTCTTTCTTGTATTAGGGATCCCAAAACTGGATGCTATTCCAGATGTGGTCTTAACAAGTGCTGAGCAGGAGGAGATGATCACCTCCTTTCACCCCTTAGCTGTGCCCAGGATGCTGTTGATGCTTTGTCCTGCCAGAGCACGTTGCTGGCTCGTGCTCTGTTTGCTGTTTGCCATGAATCCAAGACCTTTTCTGTGGAGCTGCTGAGCCCAACCACCTAGTTGTTTACCCACCTAGTTGTCCACCTCTCCAGACCGTAACATCCCAACTGGGGTACAAGGATTATTAGCCGTTCATTAGCTAATAAATTTTCCTTTGTTTTCTCATACTAGCATTACATTTGTGTGAGCCTTCTTGTCTAAGAGTGCAACCTCATTCTTGGTTATTCGTCACTACATTATAAATGACCAAAGGAAACTGAAGTTACAGGTGATTTGCTGATATTCATACAGCCTCCTGACTACTATGAGAATATGGTACATGTGTGTATGTCCTTTCCATGCCTATATCTGCAGCCTGCTGCGGAGACAGGATCTTCTCTTGCTCCTCTGCCAAGGACAGTTCAAAAGCCTTGCTTTTCAGCAAGAAGCTTAGTCTCAGTATATGCTGATCATCATATTCCTGTGCAAGAGCAGAGTGATATCAATAAGAATCCATATCAATTTTGATGATTCTCACTGGTTTCTTAATTTAAAAATTAACTAGTCTTTAATTCTTTTGTGTCTGAGACTTGAAGAGGAAAAACAGTTGTTTGCATATTGATAGGGTGCGGCATTTAACTGTAAACGCACATGGAAAGGAATGAATTGCTGATGATCACACCTAGCATTTTTAGTTGTCTGCCTTCAACACAAATATACTATGCTCATAACAAAAAAAGCTGAACTGGAAGTAGTTCACTTTCTCCTGAACTATAACACTGAACAATGTGATCAGCTTTTTTTTTTTTAGCCTAACATTCTCATTTGGTTTTCTGAAACTTGAGAGGTGCTGTCACACCTGGGAGAATTTATTAAATAGAGCATTCTGTACTGAGGTTTTAGCCGCTGTGCATTTGGAGTGAATATTAATTTTCTAATCCATGCTATATCATACTCCCCTGTTCTAAATAAGCAGAGCAGTACTTGACTGGTGTGAGGGATTCACTCTGTAATGGCTTTGGGCAGGATTCCTTCTGCTGGCCCTGCATTTTGAGCTGTGGAGAAACAATACTTCAGATGTTCAAGTTGCATAAAGAGTTGAATGAGGAAGCGAAGCAGTGTGCACTGCAGAGGTGTAGTGGAGCCCTGGATATCTGGGTTCAATGATGATCATGTTCTGCTGCAGTCCTACCTCAACGGGGAGCAAGGTCTCTTCTGGTGGGGATTGTGTTGATACCTTGAACATCCATAATGGCATAATCTAGAAGGCAATATCTAGATGAGATTATCCGATGACTTAATTACAGTAGCTCAGAATAAAGCCATTGTTTTGTGAAATCAGAGTAAGTAAGGGCTGTATCATTTTCATGTGAAAATACAGTCCCAAAGGTTGATTAGAGGTACTGTGGGAGCAGCCCCACCTCTTTCCCATCTATTACCGGAAGGCTTTTTTTTGGAGGGGAAAGATGGCAGCCCCAAAAGAAAAGAGCTTGTTGTACAATCACCTGTGCCTTCTGCACAGTACTGACTTTCCTGTTATATTAGAGCTGTTAGCCCCTTTCTCCTAGAGGCTAAAACATTGTGAATCCTCTACTTGTATTTACAGATCTTAACCAATTCTATTTTTTGGGCAAGGGCTTTGTCAGGAATATTGAAAGCTCTTAAAATTTTGTCCGGTGCTTAATACAAGAATATTCCTGTTAGATTTATTCCAGCATTTAGAAAAGGAGACTTCAGCTGTGTGGAAAAGTCAAGTAGGTTCCTTTGTCACAGAGCTCAAGGTTTAATTTAAATAATTCACACAATCTTTTTATGTTTGTATGCAATAGCACCACAGGTTTTACATACATAACAGTCTGTCTTTATTTGCTAGGGCTGACTGCTAAGGGCCAGAAGTTATAACTATCTACATTAGGGATGATGCTAATACTTAAAATAGTGCCTTACAGCTGAGAAGTCCTTTGCGAGCAATAATTAATTAAACCTCAAAACAGTCCCATGAGATGGCATGATCCCCTGTTTTACAGATGGTAGAACACAAAGGCTGTGTATTGTTCAAGGATAGGTAGCTAGGCATTGTCAGATCAGAGGTTAAAACTCAGACATCCTTTTTATATAGGGTCATGTCCTAATCCACTTTGTGTTTCTAGTGCTTTGAAATTTGCTGATAGTTATTCTGTAAGGCAACTTTTTCATCTCATTGATCTTTGCTGTATGAGATGATCGTTGGGAAAAACAGGGCATTCCACCAATCTGCTTGTATTGTAAGTCTCCAAAAGGGAGTAATAAATTCTGTCCCTTTAGTACTGTCTAGGCTAACTGAAAATGTAAGCACATACTTTTCTTTCAGAACACAGTATTTTATGTTATTACTTTCCCTGTAGATACTAAGAACAAAATTATAGAGCTGGTTTGTTGTTTTTTTTTCTTAGCATAGCCAGTATGTAGAGGGTGGGAGTGGGTATTGCTGATACTCATATAAAGACAGCATTAACAGGGGAAGAAGGGAAGAGGAAGAGTTTGGCGCAGTTCAAGAGCTGTTCACATAAGTGTCGTTTTAAGAAATTTTTCTACTTAAAACTACTACTTGTGGTTATATAAAGAGTTTCTCCTGTTTGAGGTTGAATGATGTCAAAGACTTTATCTCTGTTTTGGCATGTGGTATCACACAGCAGCTGAGGCTCTTTGGCTTGTGAGATTTTTCCAAGTGAAGAGGGAGCACATGTTCCAGTAGGAATTTCAACATTGGCGTGTGTTTCCTCTGGGGGTGATGGGGAATGTCATGTTGCATCCGGAAGGCTATCTGGAATACTGCCTGCATTGAGTTTCTTTGCAAGTCACAGTGAACAAAATCATCTGCTTTCTGTCAAAGGATCTTAGAGGAAGGAAGAAAGATTTTTGAGTAACAAAAAGTACTGTGTAGTAAACTCATTGACAAAATCCTTCTTTAGTTTGGTGCTTGTTTTAGAAGCTGTTCTGAAAACCTTGTCTCTGAAGCAGTCTGCGATAGGTTAAAGTATACTTCCAGTGTAAAACTTTTCTAACGTACCTAGGTTTGCTGATAGCTTTTAGTTCAGTGCATCTATGAAACCTAAATGTCACTCTTCAGAATTCCACTTGGTGTGATAAGCAAATAGGGTCATCTGTGTTTTGATTTCATTTGGAAATAAAAGAAATTTGACATATTTCCTTATGCATTTGACTTTGTTAGGAAATAACCTGAGGACTAGTGAAGCTGGTATTTTCTTCTCTCATGAGGTAAATCTTTCCTTATCCTGAGACAGCGTGAAAAGCTGGCAACAGTAGGAGTTTTTCTGTCTGGGCCCTTTGCTCTGGAATCACTCTGTTTGCTCAGTTGCATGCTCCCATGCTCCAGTGAATTATCTTCCTCTGGTTTTAGGTCACAGCTTGCTTTCCAGAGGAGGTAGAAGAAGGTATTTCCTATTACAGGACAGAAGTTAATGGAGGTGGGGAATGAGGACCTCTACTGCTGGCTGCTTGGGGATCCTGATGGTCCTAACTGCTTGTCCCCTATCCTTGCTCATTTTAGAAGCTAGATGTTGTATCCTTCTTCTGTCTCAAAGCTGGGTTCTCCCTCCTTATGTGCCATGAACTGATTTATGTTTAGGGGCCTTTGGCTGTACAGAATAAGTACCTCTGCTGGAAGTGGTGGAGCTCAGGGAGAAGCTAGCAAAAGCTGTAGTTGTTGTGAAGCTTATGTATAACCTTACAGTAGGAGTTCCCTACCATAACTTGATCAGGAAATACTGCTCATGTCAGCAGCAGCTTCAACTTTGCAGGTTGCATGTACATGATCTGTCTTAGAAATTAGTCACATCTCCCATACTTTCTCTAACTTCCATTCTCCCCCTGTGCTTCCATAACTTCATGTTCTTTATCTTCCCCATCCTGCTATGACATCCTTCTGCTCCAGCTTGAGGTATACCCTTCTCTGTGCTCTCTACCTCCTCTACCTTCATACTGTACACCTTCCCATGTGTAGCCTAGGAGCTTATACCCTTAATCTCAATTTTTGCTACTCCATGGTTGCACATTCCCACAGTCCTGACCTGAGAGCATTGTTCCTGCCTCAGGCTGGCACAGTGCCTGAAGCAGAGGTGAACCAACTGGCTTCACAGGGTTGCAGCTGCCAGATTCCATTTTTGCATGAGGTTGTAGCAAGAGCAGCAGCAGCTCTAGACTTTTGCTTATGTGCAGGATCTGGCAGGAGGCAAGACATGCTTTGTGATTCCCTATAAGATTTTGTATATGGAAGAGGCAGGACAGCCTCCATTGCATGCTCTCAACATATCACTTAAAGGTGGTTTACCTATCAGACTTTACCAGAGTGTAGTTTGATAATCTTAAAAAATAACCTTTTTCCTAAACCTGTCGTATATGAGCAGCAGAACTATTGGATTTCAAACTGATTTTAATCCTTTTTTGCTTGGTTTTCATGAAGGGGTAAAATTACTGAAATGTGTTTCAAATCATTGATGCAGGGTCTATCATATTGGCCTGACACAGGGGATAGGCAATAGTCCCCCCTCCAAAGCTGCTAATGAACACCCAAAGACACACTAGGAGTCCACGTAGTGTTACACATGCAATTCATGGTCTGTAAAATTTAACTGCTTGCAGTAATTCTCCACACAAGAAAACTTACTTATCTGAGACTCTCTGGCTTTTGCTTGGCTGCCTGTTAAATATCTTTGTTACTTCTTAATTTTTTTTTCCTGATACTATACAATAATGAAAACCAAAAATTATCCTTCTTGCGCTCCTGCTAAGATGACTTAGCATCAGAATCATAAGCTAATTCTTGTATGACTTGGGCTTGAGAGTCGAGACATTAGATTTGTCAAAAGCTCTTACAACTTAACTCTTAACCTCTTAAATAATTGGTGAGATTTTTGAGAAGCTATCAGTTCCTGGTTAAATGAGTCCCATATTCCAGAACCATTCAGTATCTGACAGCTCTCGGTACAGACAATCAAATTATTGAATGGTGTTGCAGTCATTTTAACAACTGAGTCATGTAGTTGCTAGACTTCCACAATAGGTATTTAGTTCTCAAGTTATTAACGGGCAATGCCTGGAAATGAAACCACCCTTCCCTTTTTGGTTGTGTAGAATACTTTTTGAAAACAGTATATGCAAAACTTTTCTGCTTTTTAGCTTAAACATTAATTCTATATGTTATAAAAGATAAATAGAATTATCTGTTGCTGTTTTACCTTCTAAAGCCAATGGTTTCTTCATGTTTTTGCACTTTATTGCTATACTATGTTTTTTTAATTAAAGAAAATGAGCAGTTGAGTAGATTGAGTAATAAATGTTTTTACATATATGAAGAAAAACTATTTTTCCCTGACGAAGTTGTGTGCATTAGACAATACGCAGAATGAACAATGCCTTATTTTATTACGTTCAAAACATGCGTAGTTTCTAAAATTTCACAGTTGTTTTTTTTTTTTTTAACCTTGTTACACTACAGCTTAAATGCATGATGTTTTTTGCAGTGTGACCGGTGTATTGGAAACTGTGGTAACCTTCATGTGACAGGAATAGTAACCTGATTACAGACAACCCACTGGATTGTCTACCTAACGTGACCCAGGGGTGGGCATAATCCTTTGTCTACTGAGATACATTTGCAAATCCCAAAGTACTACCTGTATTAGTTATGAGGACCTGAGGAAAAACCCTTTTATTGCAATAATTATGACTGAAGAGAAACCATGAAGCTACCATGAAACGTGAAATCCCCTGTAAAAACAACAACAAACCCAAACCCTCAGACTTCACTTATCTTAGGTACTGTTTTACTAGTCAGTTCTTTCAGTTTCCCCCGGATTCTTTCATGGTTAGAAAGCAGGAGGAGAGGTTCCTCTCAAGATGTTCCTGTTACAGCTGCTACTGGCACCCTGTTCTGCAAAAACGTGCATTTGTGCTTCATGTAGGCACGGTGGGAAATTCTGCTGCTTTTCCTGACACTCCCAGAATTATTTGTGATTTCAGCCTCTGCTAAATCTGTGGCAAAATGCCAATCTAGTTTAAATAAAACCAGGAATTGAAAAGCAATTGTTTTCCAGCCTGATACTCCTTCTGTTCATTCAGTTTAATGAAGTGTTTCTTTAGCTATGGAGAGCTGGACTGAAATCTCAGTGATGTTCATTACTAGTGCCTGTATGTTATTCAGAGGGACTGACTGGTAGCAGCGTGAGCTTTATTAATGACTTCTATGGATGTGTGTGTGAAGTTTATAAAATATTAGATGGGTTGTTAGTTAATGTGAGGTTCTTCGTTTTCTTTCCATTAGTGAAGGGTAGTATATTTGGATCTTCTTGCATGGAAATAAATCCATGTTCTATTTACAGACATCCAGTAAAGATTCATATTATGAAGAGAAAATTGGCTTCTGAGTAGCCAGAAAGATTTAATTAAAAAACATGATATAAAATTAACGCAGCCTGTCTTCAGCTTCCTTGCGATCTGAATAGCTATAAACAAGGGGCTCTGGCTGGTTGTGGAAGTGGATTCAGGGAATTAGTGTGTTCTGTGTGTTTTCCAAGTATCGACTGATTTGTTTTGGATTATGTGTCCGTCCGTATACTCTCACGAGAGCTGTTCCCATGCCTGAGGGCTGCAAGACTGGATTTTTTTTCAACTTGCAGTGCCATTTGGGGCCAAACACGCACTCATATTCATAGCCTTGTGTGGTTTTTGTTTTGGTTTTTTTTGTTTGTTTGTTTGTTTGTTTCCTTTCAAATTGGGCTTATCTCTAAGCACAGCAGTAGATTGAAACATCTCTATTTTCAGGGAAGTATGGTCCCTTAGAATGCATATCATTTTGAGGGGCTGGCAGTGGCCCTTCTCAATACCAGGGGGGTGGTGGTGTCACAACTCCCGTTTTATTGCTATTGGTATGTGAAAGTACTGCGGTAACCACATTTTTATTTGTTTTAGTTTAGGACCAGGTCTTCACATTCCCGGTAAGGGTTTTCATCAATGGGACCCATGTGAGAAACTCTTAAGCTCAGTTTTATTATAAGCTGAGGGGGCGACTTCCAACCTTTATTAGTAGAAGCACTGCACATCATGCTTCTTGCAGGCCTGCATTCAAGTTTTTTTGTTTTTTCATTCAAGGGTTGTTTTTGTTTCTTTTTTTTCTGGTGGTGCTGGCTATGCCCACAGTTACAACTTCCAAATACTATTTGCAAGGCTGTTTTTTTCTAAAAGCTTTCATTGCTTTGTTCACATTTAAAAACTGTGTGTCATTCTGTTTGACAACTCTTTAGTCTCTGTGTGTCACCAAGTACTGTTTGAATGGTAAATGATGGTTCCAAATGTAAGAGTTTCAAATTAATGAATAGTGTGAAGCAGCAGAATGATTTCTAATATGAATGAAAGTGTATCTTGTATTGTCGGGGAGTGATTAAATAAGTATCCTAAACTGTGACCAAACGTCAAAGGAAGGAGAATAATTTGTTAGTGGTCTGTTCCCTGTTCAAAAATGACACTTCTCTCAGCCTAATGAATGAGTAATATCTTGGATACACCAACTTCACTAGCTTTACCTCACTGATAAGCATGGATTACTCATGATTTGCTTTGTTAAATGTGGTTGAATATACACTGCCAGTGTGAAATTTAATTTCATCTCCACCCTCACCCCCCAAAGCTGAGCTGTCAGGTTCCATGGTAAATGTCAGCTTTTCAGGAGAGCAGTACACTTTCATCTCAGGTTTGCTGTCACCAGAACCTGCTGTTCTGAAAAATCTGTTGGTGAGCACAAAGGTTACATGCTGTGGTATGCTGATCACCCCGGAAAAGTGGGGATTTTTGAGGTGTCTGAGTGGATCTGGTTCTAGTTATGGGTACACAGTGTTTATTCATCAAATATCCTGTTAGACACATTGATACGAGTCTGTGTAGGAAGTTGAATATATTTAGATAGCAATTAAAAGAATCGGTCATCTTTGACCTTATCATTTCTGGGTTTTTATGGGATAGAGCTTTTCTTTCACGACGTTATCATCGCCTTGCCTCACTTTTGTATTACAGATATCATAGATCCTTTCAAATTGAATTACTGTCTTGATTTTAAACAAATGAAAGCATGTTTAATGTTTATGAGTATGATTTGTTGAGGCACATGATTGGCAGCAAGAAATGGAAGTTTTGGACTTAAGTTAGAAGTTGGGAGACAATATGCTCCACTGCAGAAGCAAAAGCTGCAGTAGAGGTAAATATCTGTAGAAAAATGTAAATTGATTGTTTGCTACTCTTCCATTACATCTGTAAAGATTAAATCAGCTTCAGATGAGATTTTATCCATTGTAGTTTTATAGTGGTGGTTGAAGTAATCTGGCAGGGCTGAAAATGAGATTTTTAAACCTTTGATGCTATAAGATATTCCAGCCTTCCAGGCACAACATTTAATTATACCAGCCAGAGTTTGCTTTAGCTTTAATGAACAGTTGTGTCTGTGTAGACCAGTTCAGAGTTAAGAGAAATTCACACAACTGCCCCAAACTGGAAGTGTACCTTCCATGAAAAAACTCTTCAGTCTCCATGGACTCCAGCTCAATCTGTGATTGAAAATGGAAGAAGGAATAAGGTATTTATGTGAGGGACCGAAGTATGTGATGTGGTGGTTATGAGATGCGACTAGGGATGAGGGTGTGGGAGAGAACAGCTCTGTTGCTGTCTGCCAAGTGCCATTTAGGACCAGAGCCTTTTGGTGACCTTTGGCAAATAAAGCAAGCTGTCTGCACCTTGTCTTCTGTGCAAAGAGACTATGCCTTCTTCACAGTAGTGTTTTGAGACCTAATTAAGATTTTTCCAAGCAATTCCAGAACCTCAGATGAAAGGCATGCACAGAAAGCATTATAATTAACAGGAGCTTATCAGCTGAGCTTTACAGAATTAATAGATTCTTATAAATATAAAACTGAATGTTTTTTAGAAGCTTTTCACTACATCCATACCTAAAAGGCATCATTTGTAGATATGATATGTTAAGATTAGCAAAAAGAAATGTTTATTTCCTTGTACTGGGATATTTTTCTGTGTGCGTATCAACTCGTGCCTTATTGTTTTAGGGGGCTGGGGGTTTGAGAGTGTGTGCATTGCTCTAGGATATATCCACATAAGGGAAAAAATTGATGAGACTGTGTCTGCAGATATTTTCCCATTTCTCCTATAACCATATGAGTGTGTTAAAATTATTTTCTGTTTTCCAAAGACAAAAAAATGCAGTTAAAATTTAATTGACTTGACTGCCTTTTTCCTGTGCATTTTCCTTCTCAACATTTGGCATATTCAAGTATTGCTACTACTGGAAGGAGAGATTGGACAGCCACTGACTTTTAAGGCCATTTTGCTTACTCCATTTATGTGGTAAACATAACAGTGACTGGACCTAAACTAGAGTCAGGAGGGCTGCATGACCTGTATGGGAAGGAAGTTGTAGCTGGCTTGTAATGTACAAAGAAGCTATTGCCAGTACATGGTAGTTAGAGTTACAACAACAACAAAAAAAAAAAAGGGCAAGTAACCCAAGTAGAGGGTGCACTACCACTGTCCCATAGTGCACACTGAGTACTGAATGCTTGTGGAAGAGATGGTGAACTCTTAGTTACGTATGCACTTACTTTAATAACAACACAAGGCCCAGCTCCTGCTCTAGACAAGCATAGAGTTTTATAGATTGGGGCCAATACTTGATGACTCTGATTAAGATTATTTATTTTCTGGAATTTAAACCGCAAAAACATTGCTTACAAAATGGATCTGATCTGCAAGTATATTCAGGGAGTGTATAATAGAATTGTATTTAATGATGTGGGTGGTCTGCTGGGTGGGGCTGTTTTGTATTTGACTATAAAATCTGTCACCAGCCATTCTTTCACAGTAGTTTGCTGTCTGGTAGGAAATGTATGTCAAGCAGAATCAATATTATCATTCCTTTTGACTTGTCTCTGCTTTTAATCATAACTGGAAAATAGTATATATGGTGGGGCACTGAAACCATTTGTCACAATGCTTTTATTGTCTTATTCAGCTGCAGTATAGCATTCATTTAGTGCTCGCATAGCATCTCATTTCCATTTGCAATACAGCACAAGGGAATTCTTATTTCATTTCGTAGAAGAAGATTTGGCAAAATTAGAAGGCGAGCAACTCCTCTTTACCATGTTTTGGCTGGGTGGGGGCTTTTTGTTTGTTTTAGGGTTTTTTTGGATCAGCAAAATGGGAAATAACTGCAGCGACAGCACCAGATAATTTGGTATCTAGGTTAGGTAGTGTTATAAAGCAACAGGCATTGATGATCTAGTGTTGTATGATGATGATGTGGTGATGCAAATGCGGGTGTTTGTTTTTATTACACTGTGATTTATCAGAGCACTTGAAACACAGGATCTCTGTCCTGAATTTAGCACTTTGCTTGCAGACTTTAGGTACTGCTTAGCCTGTCTTTAATGCAGAAACTGTGCCTTATTAAAGCACTTAAAAATCAATACAAAGATGCGGAAGGAAGAGGGCTAGTGTGAGAGAATGGCATGGGCTAACATCACTTCACAGGTTTGCAGTAAGGCTAGTTGTGTGACAGGACAGCAAATATGATAGATAGTGAATGCCCTTTGTTTCTGAGGGTTAGCCTCAGCCCAAGCAGGACAGGCACTGGATCAACTGGTAGAGTTTCTTGGTAAGAGAGGATAAAGTTCTACAGCATGTGGGTTACAGTTATGTGCATGGGTGGAAGTACCTGACTTTGGAGAGGCAAAGAGTAATTAATTTCCCTTCTTTTGCTTCTTTCCTTTCCTCTATGCTCTGTACAAGTCATTCTGGCATAATGATTTTGTTGTGCCCTGCAGTACAGGGTGAGAAAATACAGTCCTTAGGAGAGGAAACTGGTTTCTTACAGGGAGAAGGACTGATAGAACAGCACTGTCAGAGTTAAGTTCTTGCTGTGGTTATGCTATGTCTGTCCCGCAGCTAGCTGTGTGAGCGCAGCATCAGGAGTTACGTTTGAAGTGGCTCCCGTCTGCCTTTCTTGGGTGGGTGCCAGCAGTGATGCAGTAGTGCTGAGAGAGATGCCAGCTTCACTGGAGAAGCAGCTACATCTGGGTACCCATGCCGAGAGGCAGCCCACTGCAGCATCATGCTGATGGGCCTCACTAATGTTGGCAGGCTGAACACTGGCTGACCACGTCTGCGCATGCGGCAATCCCACCTCCAGCAGCAGTGTTAGCTGTACCCAGTGTTAAAGGTTGACAAATTTAATACTGACATGTTTTCAGGCTTGTTCTTGTGCATTTGTTTTTCACAGATAAGTTGATGGATAAAGGGGTGGTTAGATTGAGAATAGCATTGGGGTAAACAAACGTTTACTTATTTAAGAATAAATTTGTATACTTAATGATTCTATACAGTTGCTTTGTGCAATTCAGACTTGTTTGGATAAGACTTTTGTTTGAAATTTAGTTTTTGGTAGGTTTTGATTGATATTCAACTCTCACCTGAATTTAAATTGTATTGATTATGATTTTGCCAGCTAATATTGTAACATTTTTATTTATTTGTTTTACTGGGCAATATAATTGAATGAGTACAAGCCTAAGGGTGAAAGCAGTCATCTTAGTAAAAATTGATTTATGTATGCTACAAGATGATATGTATGTTGTATTTTAATGATGCAAAACTGATAGAGCTAAGATAAATCAATCTTCCAGTGTAGGTTAAGCCTCACTCAGTAGAAAGAACTATAACATTTGAGAAACAGAAACAGCAAAGGAATATTTAACTTTTTCAAATAAATGGTTTAACTCTTATGAAATTTTTTTTCCTAGTATTTTTCTTCTTGTCAGATGCTTTTTGCATCCTTCAGAATATCTGGAGTATCTTAAAGGTTGTAAGTCTGTTTCAAGCACTTCTGGACTATTACTAGTATGCTGTAATTGAAAGATAGCAGAAAAGAAAATTCACAGTAAAATACAGAAGACTTTTACCTTGACAGTGGTTAATGTTATTTTTAATGTTTCCTGTATGCATTCAGTCAGCTAGGACCTGTAAGCATGTCCTTCACGAGCAGTTCCAATGTGTGAAGTTGCACACTTGGTCACTTCCCTTGTTGCTTTTATGTTGTTGTTTATTTGTCTGATTTATTTTTAACTGGAGAACAGTTATGGGAGTGGCAGAGAGTAGAATTCTTTTTCACTCACAGAATAGCATGCAAGAAAAGCATAAGACATTGAAAAATACTACTATAAAATCATAAAAATGGGCCAGCAGTCTGATAGATTGAAGCTGTAATGAGGGGACTGTTACTGTTTTATTTGAAATGCATCAGATTTTAAGTCAATGATATCTTCCTAAATTAACAGCCCTTCTAATTAAGGGAGAACTGTTGAATCGTAACCTCTTAGTGGCATAAAGTCAAAGAGCTTTTTATGGATGGGTGGAAGACTGTTGATTGCGTGGGGAAACAGGCGATATGAATGGATGGCACGGAGCTGTTGGTAGGGAATAGTGGTGGATTGCAAATTGATGAAAAGCAAAGGTTCATTGCCTTAAAGGCTGCCTGGATACATTACTGTTAAATTATGGTGAGCATAGTTGGGGCACGCATAAGACATTTTCCTTTTTAAAAATAAATTAAATAAAATATGTATCGGTTGAGTTGGATTAATCAATTATGAACCATTTGTTTATTCAGTTTTGTTTCATAGAACTGCAAATAAGATGGGTACACATACACAAATAAAGGCAAAACTAGCCTAATACACTGATTCATATAAAGCATTATTTTAATTCTAACTTGCAGTTGGAAGATATCTTACATGTCAGATAACAGCTCATATTTTCTTCTTAAGTGGTTGTGCACATAACTGATTCTGACCTTTTGGCAGAGGAATTGTTGGCTTGCTTTGCCACAGACATGTGCCTATTACAGTATAGAAAAGTCAGCAAGTTGAAATACCGAAGGATTTAAGAGGCTTTTTTCTGTGAATTCTTATACTTCCCTATTGAAAAAAATGTGATAAAACTTTGCAGGCTGTTGGAAATCCTGTAAAATGTAATGAAATATCATTTATCTATTTAAACTTAACCTACAGAATTACATGAGTAATGTAGTCCTTAAAATAAGCAAAATGGTTCAAATACCTATAGAAAAGTTATGAAACATTGCAAGAACCTTTACATAAATGTTAAGAACAGAAACTTTACATGCAAAGTATGAAACAGTATTTGCAGCAGAATCTGGTAAAGCACTCCCCCCTCAAAATTCACTGTTCGTCGGGCTGGACACAAAACTAAGAGAGAATTTTGTGTGAATGGGAACAGATTTCCTAATTATACATAGTAGGGAGTTATGTATGTGAAGAACTTCCATTGTAAATCACCAATTTTGACTGTGATATAGTGAAGACTGTCCCATGTAATCTGTAAATTCAGGTGGGCTACATCCATGTAGCTGGTGATAACTCTAGACTTAAATCTGCAGCTGAACCTAAACACGTTGGTGATCTAAGCCATGAGGTCTGGTGCTGTAGTTGGAGCCTGCAGTGAGCCAACTGACTTTCTAGGCAAGGAAACCCCGGATGTCTGGTAGTGGATGCTTAGGTACTGTTGAGGTTCACACCTTGCTCTGTGTACAGCGTGGGCGCAGTGTCTCTGCAGGCCCGTTGCAATTACTCTGGCATTTTTGTAGTATGGCATTTGATGAGAGATGTTGCCAGCTGAAAAGCATAGTTGCCTTTTTTTGATATACAGTGCTTGTGGTGCCCTGTTTCCTTCCAATAACAAACTTTTGTATTGATAAAAACCCTAATCTAGTTCTGCAGGTAATTCCCTTTTCTTCTATTTTAAATCACTTTGAATGCATGTTTCATCTCACCAACCATGTAGCTAGAAGAGTCATGCTGACTGCCTCTTTGCATGTGGGTCAATTTATTCATAATCAGATGCTTTGACCAAGAAGTTCTGTCTTTAAAGTGTCAAGATTTCAATTCTTTGCATAATTTCCTGTCACTCCTATTTCTAGTCTTCATCAAGTCATTTTGATAACTTGAAAGCTACAGTACTGGTGAAAATTTATACTTAAGAAAGTTCCTGGTTTTGCATGGTGAAATAACTTGTTAGCACTTTATGCCTTTTATTTTATTTTTTTTTTTTTAATATAGAAGTTCTTTTCTAGAAACTGGAAAAAAAGAAGCTTGAGTTTATAGGAGACAAATTTTGGAAATATGATGAACCAGGAAGTTGCTAGACAGTTTTCTGGTTCTTTTAACAGTCAGACTATGTTTCATATCACAGTTTACATTACAGATAATGTTAAATAGCATATGGTAACATTCTTTGGATGAAATCCTAGCTCTTCTGAAGTCAGTGACAGAATTCACGTTGATTTCAAAATCATACTAATTTTCTGATTCATAACCAAAATTCTTCAAAAAACGGTATCCTTGGAAGAAAATGTAGCCTGCAAAAGCCAAGAATGCAATTTGTTATGGTCCTAGAGTCTTCTGGAGTATAGGTGAAAGGAGAGAGTGAACAAGTGTTGTAAACTAGCTTATACTGGGCAGTTTTAGCAGGGCTAGTAAAAGCTCACAGAACAGTTCTAAAAAGCTGGTTGTAGTTCTACAGCTCAGCTGTGGTTTTTACAGCTTTCATGATACAACTTTTTTAAACAGTAAGAAATATTAATTCGTTGGTTTCTTTCTGTATTTTTAATGTATGGCAACTACAAGAGATCAGAGAGATATTTGGTTGACTTCAAAAAAGAAATCTGATGCAACTTCATTTGTGATCCTCTTAAACCACAAAGTAACTGTATTGCAAATTATTTTATGCATTTTCTCTAAGCTCATTCCATACAGCTTTGTAATTAGGTCTGTAAGGGCCAAATGTAGTCCAGATGAAATCACTTGCATTCCACCTGCCCGTGTTGAAGCAGACTTTGGACTATGTATAATATATGGGAGTAAGTGATGAGATCACAATGAATAGTCCCTCTGTTCAGTAATGATCATGGGGAATTTTAAGAATGCCTAAAGAAAAGCGTCTTTCTTCTGGAAAGAATTATTTGTAGCTTTAGGAGATGTAGGTTGCAAGGAAATTATATAGTGACTATGCAGACTATTGCCTGTACTTTTTATAAGTAAAGTAAACCCCCAAAATGTTACCGTCAAACTATTTCAAGTTCAAGTGGAGAATTTCTCTCATCAAAATGATAGTGAATTTACTTTGAAAAGTATATAAGTATGTAGACAGAGAAATATTAAAAAGTCATATAAGGGAAAAATACAAAGTTCTGCATTTGTTTTTTAGGTCATTTGCATTTTTTTATCTTTTATCACTCTTGGTTTTGCTTATTTGTTTTTCTGGACCTCTGCAAAAAATCTTGAGTCTTGCTTCATACAAGAGCTTCCCTGAATGCTCCTCTATCTCTAGGTCTTGCTTTTATTCAGTTTTCCCATAGAATGGATTGACTGATGATTTTGTTCTCCTTTTTACAAATAATTATTTTTTTTTAGCCTTACCATTTTTCCATGACAAGCCTCATTGAAGTGAGTACAATCATAGGCTTAAATATATGCAAGAATATAAGATGAAGGCCTTTCTGTATTGGAGTGCAACTTTATCCAACTTCCAAGTAGTCTTTCTGAAAGTCCTAAGTGAAATTCTTGTATAAGGCTTTGTTATGTTGTCTGTTCAGTGTGTTCTCATAATTTCAGTACAAGATACTTCAGACTGATGAGTTTTGGTTGGGTTTTTTTTTAATAAGGTGACAGAAGTACTTGACAGTCTACTGTCTGTTTTTGTCTTTTCCAATGATGTTGGATAATCTTACATGTCAACTGCAGTAGTGTTTTTATGATGTTTTAGTCTATATAAAACTTTATGGAAAACAATAATAAACAGCAATGATCTGTGAAGTTGTTTGTGGCATTTTACTGGTAACCATTGCGAAATGAAACAGGGTTAGTGTAAAGTTTGAGTAAGATTTAATTCATACACTGAAATTGATTAGAGCATTTAGGTGATGAATGACAATTCATCATTTTAATAGTGAACTTAGAATTAAAATCTTTGCCAAAACTGTCTTATTAAATGAAATGCAAATTTCAACTGTTTACATCATGTAGTCCAACCACTTGGATGAAGGTATATGTTTGGCTCTCTGCAAGTTTGCATATTTCTTTTATAAATTATACTACTTTTTTATTATAATCTATTCATATCTAAACTATGATGACATTTTCAGTTTGATGTATTTTAGTTTTTATTGTTGATACTGGAAATGGGTAACTTAGTGTTCTTAAGAATGGAACTTTTTTACTCCAGTTGTATATTAAATGTCTGTGTAAGTTTTTATTCATTTCTAAACAGGATCAGTTGACCATAGTGAGATCATGTATATTTGTGCGTGTTCATAACCTCTTACTTGAATAAGAAGCTTCCAGTGCTTCAACCATTTCCATTCAAATGATGTGAAAATATTCAAAGTTCAATTATCATGTGTAAGTTCCAAAAGGAATGCTCTTTAAAATGGGAAATACAGCAGAAAGTTTAGTGAGACCCATGAATACTATGTTGTTACAGATGCATCTTGACTAGCTGACTTAAAATGAAAATATAGATAGGACAGCATTATGTGCTCATATGCACACAAGTGTGAATACTCCTGGGACTGGTGACCCATCAGCCATTGGGCCAGTAGCAAACTTGACTTGACTTCAGTAGAAGAAATACCGTTGTGAATAAATTGCCACCACAGTGGTTTCCAGTCTCTCAGAGCCTCGTTCATATAAATACATGTAGAAATATAAATACCCAGACTCTCCAGGAGTCCAGAATAGACAACTTTGTTGGAATCTTCCTTAAGAAATAAACACTTTTTTTGCATTGGGAAGGTCTTGTCATCTTCTAGTGGTGGTTATCTGTTGGATTGCTGATTGAGATTTAGCAACATTGTCAGGTCTGCAGAGGGATTTTCCCTGTCCCCAAGCAAGGCTTAGGAATTGAAAACAAACTTTGTCACAGTTGTTCATATTTGGTGCAAGATTTTTCCTGGAGCTGTTTTGCCAGAGGTGACCTGTAATGCATGGTTGTTGATCCATGGGAATGGCAGTGGCGAAAACTACTGTTAACAGATATAGCACGGTCTTCTCGGGGAGAGAGGTCCTGCTGCAGAGCAGAGGGGATGACATTTCAGGTCCATGTCTCGGTGACCCCCCTGGACCGACTGTCCAGGCAGTATCAGTGCCCCAGCCTTGTCTCAGAAGGATTAATGACTGCATGTAAATAATGTATGATTCTCTTATGTTTCATCTTGCTGCTCCTGATCAAAATAATAGCTCCCCTGTTATTTTTGGTTAAAATAGTAACAAATATATAATTACTACAGATTCCATTTGAAGACTGAGTATACATTACACAGTTGAAATCAGTGGCCCTACTTGTGTGTAAGCTAAGTGTATGTCCAGGTGATATACTGGATTAAGCCACAGTGCACATGACATGCAGAATTGAATTCATTCAGGTTAAGAGAGAAGAATTAGAGAAAGGAAAAAATAAGGTGGTGATAGGCTTCATTATTAGATGGTAAAATAAACTCTTAGAGAAGAATATCACTGCCTTAAAGGATGTAGCAGACAGTTTAAAATCTAAAATCTTGGTTTAGACCATTGTTCTGTACCTTTGTGAGCATTTACTGAATAAACTTAAATTACTTGAGACTTTCTGTATTACAATTTCCTTGCAGGTAACTCCACAGCATGATATACTAGATAGCTGATCATAGATGGCATTGTTGTGGCATACGTGTCATTTGCCCAGGGAAACTAGGTCTCATACGGACTACTGATTATGGAAGGTACCTTGTTCACTTGTCAATACACTAGCCACCAGGAAGTCAGTATATGGCCTTACCGTGAAACATTAGTTATGTGCTATTGTGGAATAGGAATCAAGATATGACTGCACTGAGGTGAGGCTTTGACAATTAGCTCATGTTTCAGATCATTTGAGTTCAGAACAATTGAGTCCCTTTTGAACAACTGGTTGCAGAGTTGCTGTCCTGTACTGAAAAAATCTGCATAACGTGTGAAATGCATTTGCTAACAAGAGCAAAGGCAGTGTTCTGGTGAGAGTTTCTATTCAGGTATTATAAATATTAACCTAATTTGTGGGGTTTGTTTTTTGTTTAGTTGTTTTTTTTGTGGGTTGGGGGGTGTGTGGTGTGTGTTTGTTTATTTGTTTTTTAAACTCAATTTTTGTCACTGAACTCTACAGCCAGTATCTAGACATGAATAAATAGCATTCTGTAAATAAGAAAGTGGACCTAAACCTGAAGATTTAAAGACATACCATTGTTGAAATTTTTCTGGTCAAAAATAACTCAAATCTGGCCTGTGTAAATGATATGTGGGAAATTAACATAGTTATTTAATCACTTGGAGACAAACGAAAAGCAGAGAGTGAATAGTAAAATTGAAGATAGCGTTCCATGGGAAAAATGATATAGTTACTCTGTCACTTCTTTATTTTTCACATAAGAAGGAATAATAGCATTTCTTTCAATGTTTCTTCTGTAAGAAAGTCTTCCTTTATTTCCTTAGCAAAATAAGAAGTAACACTAAGTAGTGTATATACAGAAGTCATGATAGATTCTCTTATTTTCATCACCATGAGCTGAGAATGGACACTTACAACTCTCCAAAATACTTTATTATGCTCCAAGCAAGTTATGATGAGAGTCACTGTATTATTTTTTTTCATTCAAATCAGCAGTGAAAGAAGGATATGTGGGAGATATTCTGTTTTATTCTGAGTTATGAAGAAAAAGGAAATAATATACAAAGAAATACTGTATGTAAAATATGCTGCTTATTTTATCATGATTATATTATTTTGCTGTGACTTTATTATGTTGTCACAATCTTTTTATACTATGAAACTGCACCATCTAAAAAACTTCATAAATTATTTTGCAGACACACTGGCACAATCTTTTTCTGTTTTCGGGTTTAACCCTTAAGAACACAAAGTGAAAGTTTTGGGAATCATCACTTGGTATTTTTACTTAATTTTTTTCTTTGCAATCCTTCACAGAATTGGGCTACTCAGAGCACCCAGATCATCAGCAAGTATAAGTAAGTCTTTTTAACTGTTTTATTTTTCCTGGTTGCAGACTAGCTAGGGTTTAGCACTTAGTTTCTATTCCATGTGTATGTTTTCTACCTTTGAGCACAAAATTTGGGTCCATTTTTAAGAAATCCCCACCTATTTTGCTGCTTTACCACTTCTTTTTGCCTAGCACTCTGTGAAGGATGTCCCTTGAGCCCTGCTATATACTGAGTATACTGTACTCAGAGAAGTTCTGAGGACCTCACTTACTGGCACCTTCTGATTGTGGAGAAGGGTGTGCACAGTCCTGTTTTAATCCCCCAATGCTGGCTGATCGTTTTGGCACAATGATTTCAGTGTGGCTGCTATGCAGGGGCAGTTTTGTATCACTCCTGAGTCACTGGTGAAGGAATCAGTGATGCCACTAGTGACAAACAATGCGTTTCATCAAACTGAATAAGGCAGTCACTGCTGTGATCGAAGTATTTTCTTAGCTTTTTGTCTCTGTTCCTGCCACAGCCTGTCTTCTTACAGAAGGTTCTTGTTTACTTTCTGTGGCAACTGTGAGCTTCTGTTTGACTGTTCTGCAAATCTTTGTAATTGGGGTATGGGTATGTGTTTGATACTTTTCTTAAAAAGGCCTTGTGATTTTGGAGGTCAGTCTTATTTCACATTTTAAATGTTCTAAAGTGAACAGAGAAGATAATATAAAAGATTGAGTACAGTGCTGCAGGAAAGAGGAGTGATGTGTAACTATCATTAGGGCTACAAAACAAACTTGTTGCTGGATACTTTGAGTAGGCATATAGATTTAAAACTTGAGTCTTTGCAAAGAGGGATGTGAGGGATTTTGATGCCCAAAACATATACAAGAACATCCCCAGAATCCAAGGATCATTTGTGGAATAGAGGGGTGCAGCCTTGGGCCCACAGGATTAGTGTTGTGCCAGTTCCTGCAGAAAGTAGCTGTGGGAGAAAGACGTGTCTCTAACTGCTGCAGGCTTATGCAATTCAAATTCCTTCAGTGAAGTAGTGATCTTCAAACTGGGTTTGCTCACATAATGCTGGTAGCAGACAGTTGGGCAAGTGGCTTTGCTGGAACTCACAATAGCAACCATGTACATACAGGTGCTTAGTTTTGTTGAGGTGAGAAGGCTGCATACAGGCAGATACCCTGAGGCTACAGCTAAAATCAGCGTGACAGGAGACCAAGGTAAAAGCAGAGCTTTTCCTCTCTTCAGGAATAGCCATCTTTCTGTACCCTTTAAAAGTAACTTCCTTTATCCCTGATGTAAAACCTCTGCTATAGTTTATTGGCGTCGGTGGAAGTATCCCTGTTAACAAATGTGAATCCAGGATTTCGCACTAAGGATATAATGGTGGACAGGTCATTGTTTGCAACACATATTTACACCAGAACTAACAGAAAGATGCTCGAGTCAAAAGAGAAGCAGCAAGTGCAAAATCCAGCAAACAGTTAAGAGTTTTTAGTTCTCCATTTTCCATGTATTGCTCTAGATGTGGCACATTACTGTATGCTGATTCTTAAAATCTCATTATTTTGAATACTCTCTTTCTTCCCCAATCCATTTGGACATGATTTTTACTGCTCCTGTTACAACCCTCTGTAGAAGTCAATGTTCCTTGCAATTGTAAAGCAGCTTGAAATCACAGCCTTTAAATCCTTTAAAACATTAATCCCTAGTTCCAGCATTTTGTAAAATGCCAACTGCTGTTAGCATGCTGCAGTTAAAGCACACATAAGGCAGTGCTGAAGAAAAAGATGAATGTATCTGGCCTGCATGAAATAGAAATGTGAGGATGCAGGTCTATGTTGTATTGCCCTGGGTATAAAGCTTTTTTAGCAGTTCCTGGTCCCAACTCAATTTGCTTTTTCTCCTTATTCAACTGTAATTTACTATTCCCTCAGCTGTGCTCATCTATGTGTTTGTCAATCCAAACCTTAACCCTCATCAGTGAACTGAGTATAGAAAATAAGAAAAAAGAAAGGAAAGAGGTAGGGTTTGGTTGGGGTTTTTTCCTCCTAAAATAATTTGAGTCTCACAAACAGCTGCACAGATGCAACTATGTGAGTAGGATAGCAGCAAACTGCCAGTATACTTAGTTATGCACAAACAGTGGTGGGAACCTTGTAAAATGTCTTTGCCACTGGGAAATTGTAGTAGTCAGCTTAGATTGCACCTGATGAGGCGGTCTTCCTAAAATAAGTACCAGTGTTCCTTTTGTAATTCCTGTGTTCCTTGTATAATTAATGTATGTGTTTTGGAGGGCCTTCAGAGGAAGCTCACATCTGCCTATTGCAGGTGTTTGAACTTGCATGGACAAACCCCCCACTTTCCCTCCTTGCTTGCTACAGGGTTTTTTAGGAAAAGTTGTCTAAGAACGTGGCTTCTACTAGGTGCCAAAATTAGGCAGATTTGATCAACTTGATCTGGCCAGAAGTACTTTGCTGTCATAAAGACTATCAAGACTACTTTTCTTCAAGAAAAGAAAATAGCAGTGTTGTTCCATACTCCCTCCCTCCTGCATCCCCATCCAGCAGTGTTGTTGTGAATGCTGGCTGCCTTAGTAATCTTCCAAATGGTCTAGCAGTCCTTGTATTATGGCAGAAATTACTGCTTTGCCTGGAATTCTACTGCAGTGCTTCCAGTCACAAATTTTTTGCTTCAGCAACAATAAAATATTTCAACTTTTAGCATAGTGGACAGCTGACTAGCAACGCTGGGGACCAGAAAGATTTTGTATTGTTGGCTTTGGCAGTTGTTAGATCTAAACATGCTCCATTATTTTTTATTGTGTTCCCTTATAGCAATTGGATGTTTGAGGTTTTTAGAAACAAATAGAAAATGTTTGCTATTCCCTCCCTTTTGGGTTACTTTTCCTGGTCATATACTAGCAATGCCATTCACGTTTGAGTAAGTTGTTAGCTGTGTGTCTAACTCCTTTGTTGTTGTCTCTTTACTGATCAAGTCTTCAGGAGGAAGGTTCACTGAGTATAGAGAGATGTAGAGGCACTGCAGTGGGAAGCAGGACATCTCAGCAGCAGCTGTGCATTTGGTCATCATGGATTTTTATTTTTTTTAAATTTTTTTTGTGCGTGTGTGGCTTCAGCTTCAGGTTAGAGGTAGACAAGTAGGACTGAAGCAAGGGTCTATGCATATCTGTTGTCTCTGTTACAGCAATGGTGAAGAGGGATTTATTTACTGCCTGTGAGTGTGCTTGGTAGCTGGGGCGGCAATCCATGCTTAGGTTGAAGTGAGGATGGATTCAGTCCTGCCTGATTCCCTCTGTTACTCAGTGTCTACACTGAGCAGTGTAGTAGCAGCGAGGGATAGTGTCTGGCAGTGGCAGTTTTCTTTTGTGTGTTGAACTAGATTGTTAGTGCCATTTGTGCCTTGGCTATGTTGCTGATTTGAAAAAAGATAACATGTAAAAGTGCTTTAAATAACAAAGGGCTTAACCAACCCTACCATGTTGTAATTTACATCTAGCTATACAATACTATTAAATAGCAAATAATTAGTATATATGTCAGTAGTCTGAAGGGCCCAAGAACAGTTCTGTGGTTTCCACTGCATCTGGAAATCACTTAGTTGAGTAGTGGCATGCATAGTATAATCTGCAGGTTTCAGTATGGTGATTTATAAATTATACAACACGGTTTAAAGCTCAGCTTCACAAAAATAAGAGAAATGGCTTGCTTGATGTACAGCAGGCCAGCTGTGTGATTGTGGACCCACTTATGTAATTACAAACTGAAACTTACCCTGTACTTCAAGTCTATTATTGTTGATAAAATTAATCATACACTTTAATTTATTGTCCTGTAGCTATGCACATAATTCCCATTTGACAGTCCATTTGATAGCTTGTTCAGGTAGGCCCCAGACTGCAATTAGCACTGTGTGCTATAGTTAGACCTCAGTGCCACCTCTTGTGAATTGCTAGTAAATATTGCCAGTCAGGTGCTTATATATAAAATATTTGTTTCTTTTTTGCCTTGAGAGAAGCAAGATTTGTAGGAGCAGATGATATCTTTTATCAGGCTAACTGGTGAGACCAGCAAACAAGCTTCTGGACACAAGCTCTTTTCCAGGCCTCTGAAAAATAGCTCTAATAACGCTGATAGATCATTTGCGTGTTCTGTCCTCCAAAAAGATTTGTGGAGATGGTGGTTGCAGTTCTTTCCCTGAAAAAGGCTGACTGGAGATTACTTGTAAAGTTGGGGGAGGGGTTTCCTCATGGAAATAGGTATTAAAGATTATATAAAGTTTACCTTTTGTTGCCTCTTCTCACAGGAGCGTTACTGGGATCTTCAGTGAACAAGGCTAGAAGCAATTCTATTTTTGTGCCTTAGTTTCATATAAGCATGAACTTGCTTCTTTTGGAGAATGTTCACAGAAGAATCAGATGTCAAAATCCGTTCTAGGAATGGTTGTTGGATCCCTGGCGAATAAAGCTGTTCTTACGCTTGACAGGCTCACTGTATGTTGCCTAATACAGGAATCCATTTTATGCAGGACCAGGGTTTGGGTTTTTTTCCTGCTTACAGAAGAGTTTCAAATAAAATTCATAGTTCCAGCTGGAGTTACTAAGAGTTGTCCAGCTTTGTTTTGAATCTGGATATGAAGTAGAGCCTGTGTTGGTGAACTCCATTTATAAACTTCCTTATGGTGATAGGGTGATACCAGTTGTCTCTGCAGATCTTTTTATATATCATTAGTGTTCATTAGCCTTTACAGCAAAGTATTACTTATTCATTTCCAGAGATCAACAGACTTCTCATAAATAATTCCTTTATTTTTAAGAAAACTCAGAAAATAGTACAGAATTCTTGCCTGTGCTTCTGTGGAAAACTTCAAATGGTATTTGCATGTAGTGTAGACTGCAGAGCATGAAGACTGTGAACAACTCCTCAATATGGTTGTTAAATCAGGTCGAGTTTGTGTTTGCCTAGTGTTTGGCTGATCTTGGCACTTGGTTAACAGCAAGCTGGCTGGGATTTAACCTGCATTAGGCACGGGCAGTGTTTCCTTATCTAAGGGCGGGGAAAAAGAAGTGACAGGTTGTTTCAGCTCCATCTGCTAACATGGTATGGCTGTCATATCAAACTGAACTCTTGTAGATTGTGTTTCATGACTTAACATGAAGGTAGGGTTTTATGCCTTCATTTTCAGAATTGCTATTTTAACTGGTCCCCTTAACGGTTACTTTTTTTGTCTTATCTCACAGCTCCACCTACTGTTGTTGCACTTGGTTATAGTCAGTGTCCCTCTTCATCTTCAGTTTTCTCTTAAACTCACAGAGCTAAAAGCCATTTTCATCTTTCATGCACTTTTGCTGTTTGGTACCTCCTTTGTCCTCATTGGTCTCCCCTAAATTCCTCTGCTACTTCTCTCTTGCCTCTGATTTACTGTAATTGCTGTGAGCATCACCATGACACTTCTCTGACTGACAATTTTAGGTGTTACTCAGATCTCTTTGGGTCACAGACTGAAGACTTGCATGAGGGGATTGTATGTCAGATGCTTGACATCTGTTGGAAAAAGCGTCTTACCTGTGCACACATCTAATTGTTTTCCCAAATTTTAACTATGTCACATTCCTGTTACTGTAACAAACTTGCTTTGATAAATGCAGTCTTAGTTCACCAATTTTAAATGATTCCACATATTTAGCCTGCTCCTTTGGTGTCATTGCCACATTTCCTTCTCCTTCTTCCTGGCTTCTTGTACATCAAACTTCATCTGCCGTTTTGTAGTTTCAGGGCTCTTTACCATGATTCCCAGTGGCTGTCACCTCTGCTGTGTTTCAGTAATGAGAAGTGTATTTTCACCCCTGATCAGTTCGGGACCCAACCCTTCATTGTTCATTTTTTCCATTCCTAAGTCAAGACCTTTGGACTCTTAATTTTTGCAGCCTCTTGCAGCAAATGATGCTACCGTAACATCTGACAAGCTGCCTCATTATCCTTCTTCAGTTCCTCATATAAAGTCTTGTCTCTATAAACAAACCACTGTTTTGAGACTCTTGTGTAGGAAGTATTATCTTGTAATTTCCAAGGCTCCTCATACACCTCCAGTTTAGCTATGTGTATCTCTGGCAACTTTTCCCACAAGGTGTTTGAGACACAGAGTAACTGGTTCTGTTTTGGTACAATGGCAGACAAAATAGCATGTGGCCTATGACTGCAGCTCGAAGGTGGTGTCAAAATACAGATGATACTAACATGCCCTTGCTAAACGTTTTAGTTGCAATAACCTGTGGGTGAAACCTGGCTACATGGCAAGCAGGATGCTTAGAAACCTTAGGAATGGATATGCAGGGGGTCATTGTCTTCATTTTGTAATGCTCATGTTCTACTCCCCTGTTAGTAGTCTGGTGTTACTGGAGCTTGTCTGTTACTCATTCTGAAGTGAAATCTTCCCAACTTCATGTTGCTCATCTAAGGAAGACATGAAACACAAACAACTAAAATTAGCTAGCTTTTATTGTGGGAAGATACAAATATGGCAGCACTCTTCAGCTGCTCCTTTGTGATGATTATTAATCATTCAGGATGCTTTATGAATGTTAAAAACTGTCCTGGCATGGTGCAGTGGGGAATGGCATGCTTCATCCAGAGCTTCCAACACTACCAGCCATGACTTATCTTTTTCTTTGCAAGATTATATAGCAGAATGTTTCCCATGAAGGATTTAACAGTGAGATAACCAAATCCTGTTCTGAAGCGATCGTCTTGATACTGTACTTTTGTGGACTATGGGAGGGGTGTTTTTGCCAGTAGTGAGATCTAGCAGGTAACACCAGGGTTTATACTGATCATCTTGTTTTATTGCTTCACAGAAGGAAGAGTTTCCCAGCACATCAGTCTAATTAGACCACTATTTATCCATCCAGTCCAGAACTGCTTTGTAAGTTGCTTGCTTGTAAACTAGAAATCACAGTTGAGTAGAATTTGCAAATGTGGTGTTAATGGATTCTCTCCCCCCCTCAATATATCAGTTTAAACTTTTGGTCCACTATTGTATGACTCTGAATCAATTGTGTGTGTACGTGTATATATATATGTGTATATGACTTGGCTTCACATATATTATCCTGTAATTAGTAAAATAAAACTAATTAAGAATATCGGAGAACGAAGAGGCTGTTACTTTGGCATGTAATTTCTAGGTCTTACATGTTTCATAGCAGTATTGGCTTATAATATTTTAAAATCTCAGCCTGCCACCATCTTTTGCTGGTTTCTGTGGAGATGTCAGACTGTGAACCTCATCAGGAGCCAATTTTGTTCTTAAAGAACAAAGGAATACACACAGACGTTTTGTATTGTGGTGTAAACGCTGCTGGAGTAGCATGTGTATTAGAGATGCGAACAACTCACTGATGTTGGAAGTAAGGTCAGGGATCTGGTAGTGTCGCTGAAGTCTTTCTGACCTATATGTTGTAACCAATAGCTTAAAATAGCCAAGACCCAAAAGAGACAGCTTTACTAATTGAGGAGGCAGCTTGGGGAACAGTGGGGAGCGAATGTAGCATGTGGGGCATGGGTTGTTGCCACTGGAAAACTGTTGACTGGTAAATTCTGAGAAAGCTATTAGTAGCCTTATTTCCACGATGAGAGCCTGCTCAGTTTGTGAGGGAATAGTCAGGGATCATGACATGTAGATGACCAGCTTGTGAAGAGGAACTTCATGAAGTAACAGGTAGAAACATACTTCTGTACAGCAGGACTGCCTAGGCAGCTCTTAGGATTCCACAAGCAAATTCTCAAATTGCAGCTTAACAAAACCATAACATACCTTTTGCACTTGCCTTGCTCTTGGTTGGTTCATACCAACCTCAGTAACTGTCATGAAAAAACCAAGCCAACAAAAAGATCAGCCAAATGTTCCATCTAGTTCTTGCTCTCACTAAATGGGAGACATCTTCATGATTGAATTTTGAATTCTGTTGCCATGGATGAGTGTCACACAACACTAGCAACAAATGAAGCTGCTGAGGTGCAAAGCCTGCAGACTAATAAGAAATATTGGATCAGTGGCCTACACTTAGAAGTACTTTTTTTCACCCAGAAAATCCAAGATTTCAAGCCTGAAGGGAAGTAACTATTCCTCCAGACAATTCTTTGTGGTACATCTGAATGTCTTGCTCCTTAATGCGTATCTGCGTGCTATGGGAGCCTATTCCTATGGTCTCCAATTAATCTGTTAAATCCTCCTGGAGGAATCAGGATGATGTTAAGTGATAAACCGTCTAACAGTCACTGCGGAGTGGCCAGTCTCGTAAATGCTCTCATCTGCTGGACCAGTGTCACCAGAGGCTCTGGATCAACCAAGTGAATCTTATAGTGGGCAATGGAGAATGTTTCAGCCTTTTTCGCTGCAATTAGTACTGTGCAGAAAAGCCTACACATACTCAGTAGTGAGAGAAAAGGGAGTACTACCTGGTACAGGCATTACCTGGAATTGCCTTTTCCACCCATAAAATAGGTTCAGCTCCAGGCCGAACAACTCAGCATTCTCTCATTTTATATTCCCAGCTCTATGTTCTCCATGGATATACCAGAGTATTGCTCTATTTTGGTTTTCTCCTTTGCCATTGCACATGATTCAAGTGTCAGTGATAATGCCTAAACTGAATTTGTTTGTTACTGTTAAAGCTTAAATCAGTGATTAGAACAGTTGAAAAATGTTACCATTTTCCTGGAAATACAGCTAGTGCTAGGCAGAGCTTACTAATACAGACTTGAGAAATTGTGGGTGGATGTTGTATTCCCAAGGGGTGAAATAATTGACAATAGCATGGCAACTGACAAACAGCAACAGAAGTATTTTTTGGCGTTCATATGGGACCAAAAAGAATACATGCCATTCAGAAATCAAGTGGATAGTGAAGTATTTGGCTATGGTAGAACAACAATATCCAGGCTGTCCTGGAGTTCAGAAAGCATTTTTATTGTTACTGAGTTGCTGTGTTTGTTTGGTGCATATGGATGCATATGTGTGTGTGTGTATATTCTAAATGAAAATGTGTCTCCAATTATTTAAACTTAAAAATACCAAAAGTCATTAGGTTACATTTGGACTTACTTTTAAATTAAAGTGCTCCTTAGAAAGTATAAATAAGTATTTATTTAGAACGAAAACAAACTTCAGCATCGGAGACCAGTGCTAAACCTCTAACAAGATTCTGTGACCCATGAATGCTCATCTTAACTGTGTTTGCATTCTGTAATTAAGCTTTATGGTGGCCTTGCTGGCTTTGAATATTTTATGTGTAGCTTGGAAACCTGTTTGAACCTTTCTAGGAGTCAAATAGGTTTTTTGCAGCAATCCTGAAAGTAAAAACCTGCACATGAGGTCCTTGAAATAACAGGTATTAGAGAACTTTATTTTAGTTAAGTACACAAGATTGCACAGTGGGTGAGATCTGTTTAGCACAGCAGCTTGCTGGAAATACTGGGAATGAGGGCTCATATTCTGTAAGCAATTTTAAAAAAAAATACAGAGTTTGTTTAAAACATTTCAGCTGATGTTGTGTCTGGTGCTTCTTGTATAATAAAATGATATAGTGACTTTACAGCAATTAACAAACTCCTTGTTTTGATACACCCTTGGTACTTCAGTGTGAGTTGCCTAGCAATGTCAGGCTGCTGATGCAGCCAGAGCTTTTGCCTTGCAAGGATACCTATATCAGCTTTCTGTCAGATGTTACCTCTTTTGGTTCTCAATCTTTCATAAGTGCTTGGAAGTTCACTTGTCTTCTGTGGATTTTTTCTTTTCTTTTTCTCCCTGCTGCTTCTGTTTGTTACAGTTAATTGTTATAAGACCAGAATGAGACATTTTGCTGTGGTGAGCATGAGTAACAAAAGCAGCCAGGACATGTTGTTTTTTACAAAAACTTGAGTACCCCCTTTGTGAAATTTAATATCAGTTGCTACAAAAAAAAATTACTTGCCCTTTCTTTCTGTTTTTCAAGTATGTTACACCTTTATGTTCTCTGCTACAGGCAGTGTTTTGTATTCTGTTTGCTAAGCTGATGAAGTCTGAATGTTTCATAAAAGCCTCTTTAGGAGAAGGAAACAAGCAATTTCTCCTTCATGCTAGCAGCAGGGTTATTAAGGCTTTGTAAGTTCTTACTCTCAGAGGTAGGAGCCAGAGAAAAGGAAGGTGGGCCAGACTTGCAGAATTGGAGGGGGGGGGGGAACCACAAGCAGCAATTTATTGCTCTAGTTCTAATCTAATTTACTGAGTCATTCTTCTGGTTGAAAGGTTTTGTATTCTCATGTTGCACTGTGGTTCCATAGTTTTGAAGCTATCATAAAAATGAAGGGAGGCCTGGAGGAAAAGATACGGAGATAGGCGTAGGCAGCAATCCCACTGCTGTCTTTCCTTGGGTGTCCATGCCTGGGTTCCAAGGGTAGAATTTCAGTCAGAGTTAGCAGATTAGGTTATATGTCTGTTAGCTTGGTTTCATGTTACTTAGAACTTGTTCTTATGAATTTAATAAGTTGATCATACAAACTTGTGAAAGGAAAACTCATCAAGAAAACAATTTAACACAAAAATACTGCTTATGGTTCAAAGTTTCTGAGCACCAAACTGCAGAAGAATATTCTGAGAAAAGTGTAGTTACATGCTTGGTCTGATCAGGTACGTGCCTGTAGGTATCACCTCATGGCCACCTCTGGTGGTAGAAGCTTTGACTGGCCCTTGTATGATCGTTGTGTTATTGGATGGATACTTCTTTAAGAGTTAAAATCCAGTGTTTTGTTGCTTCTCTTCTTTTCCAGGCAAAAATCAAAACTGCACAGATGACATTACATTGTTAGCAAGTGTAAGGCACAGCATACACCAAACTACAAGGAACTCCCAGAGGGAGCATTTGCTTTCCTCTCTTCTCATATTAGACAAGCTCTGTTTGTTGCCATCCTGTTGACTGTCCCTGTAATCATCAGTGAGCACAAAGACAGGGGAGTGTATTTGGTTCCTCCACAGTGAGAAAAAGGTGAGAGCCTGCTGTGCCCCCTAAAGATGAATGCTTGTAAAACTGGCATCATTTAGTCTTTAGTTTTTGATGAATTCACTACTCTTTCCCCAGCACTTCAGTAATAAGGATGCCACCATGCAGCTGCCTTGTTATTTCTGCATGTTAGTTGGAGAAGGGACAAAATTAGGGAGTGTGTGGCTTTGAACACCTCAGTTACTGGCAGAAGGTTCCAGTCCAGCATCTTACTCATCAGATGTATACCTCCCATTCTCTTTTCCCTTTCCCTCATTAAAAAAAGTAGGTATGCAAAGGGCCTGACACTTACAAAGCATGCAGAGGGCTTGTTGGTGATTAACTGAGGCTTGCCTGGAGACCAGTGCTAGCAAAGACTGTCCTACCATTCAAGACCTGTGAGTCAAGGCCTGTGATCTCTCAGATTGGTTTCCTATAAAATACAACAAAGCTCCCATTCAGGGGCATGTTTGTATCCCCTTATGAATTGATGTGGACTTCTGTACACAAACACTGTGGGTCTCTAGTGTTTCACTTAGCAGCTTACTCATTAACAAATGAACTTGTAAATTCAACATAGATGTTAAAGGTATCAGTAAGTCATCTACCAAATTCAGCTCATTCTGCGTAGTGCACATCTACATGCTGCTGAGATAAAACAAGCAATGAAACAAAAAACCCCAGACTTGACAGTGTACCTTGGATGTTATTAGCAATCAGCAGTGTACTCAAGTTAGTGAGCCTGTTAGTGAGCCCTGGTTTTAAGATAGTTCTGTATTATCATATTACCATAGTATCTAAAAAAACCCAGCCATGCAGAGAGCCCCACTACTTGATTGGGTTTGAAAGTGGGCAAGTACACCACAAAAGAAGCTTTCTGCCCAGAACAGAAATGAACTGTGATCAGGGAATGACTTGTAGGAGTTAAAAGTTGGAAAGGTCAGACCTAAGGTAGTAAGGTAGTTGTTTTTTTCTGGAAATGTCTAAGGGCTTGCAGCTATAAGTGGAGATAACTCTTTCTAGGACTGCTGAAAATGAATAGGAAAAGTACAAATCCTTATATACTATTTTAAATTTTTTCCCTTGTTTTCTTTTGCCTGTCTGTCTGTGCATTTTTTTCTTGCACGCGTCTCAGAAAAAAATTATATGGCAATTTATGTTAATTATCCCTGGAAATTCATAACAATGAATTAATTCAAGAAAGCAAGTTTTAGTGCAGCATGACACTTGCAACTGTGCAAGTCTCAAATCTGCTTTTTACAGATGCTCAATTTTGGTCTAGAAGAAGTCTAATTATTTATATATAACACATTATGCATTTGTATACACCCAGGCAGTGTATTTTCCTTGTAGAAACAATTTGTGTACATGGCTTCTTGCCAAGAAAGCAACTTTCCTGACATTTACGGTATCTCTATGTTTCAGTCTGTCAGTTTAACTCAGCACAAAACTTATTTGCAGAGGACCTGTTTGCTAGGTAAAACATCTCTGAGTAACTGCCTTGACCCTGTGCTGGGGATGTTAGTCACGGAGGGTGGCTGCATTGGTGTGGAGGAGGAGAAAGAAAAACCCAACACGACCCATTTGGTTGCGCTCCACTTAAAATGTGCATTTTCCTGATGACCCCCAAAAGTAAATTTTAATAAATTCTTCTAGAAAGGTCACTTTGCTTTGCCCTGCTCCCTTCTTGTAAGGGGTTAATGCTGTGCAGAGATATAGTGGATTTTTAAGAGCCTGGTCTCCTAGCTTTAATCATCTTCTTGACACTCAATACAGACACATCTTTTGGTTTTTTTTAAGTCTACATCTTACTCTAGAAGTATGTAATCTTTGAATCTCTGTATCTTAGCCTCAACTGGAAAAATAGTTCACCTTATATATGTTCTGATTGTTCAGAATTAAAGCTCTATTTCATAGCAGCTGCAGGAATTGTAACTCTTCAGCTGTGCTCACTGGTAAAAATGTACAGCCAAAAAAGACAAGATATAAGATCTTTTGCTGGAGTACTTTTGAGTTGATCTGGGATGACAGAACCTATTTCAGGCCAACAGTCATTCTAAGGTTTCCATGGAGATTAATGATGTCAGAGGAGCAACATCTGAGTGTGGTGTGCAAGTAAACAAGGCTATAATGTTATAGTGGAGAAGTGAAGTCTTTGCATTTTTGTAAACTCATAGAATAGTGAAGCACATTTTCTTATTGGATTGCAATTTGCTTTTGATTTGTGCTGAACATGAGGTGAAGTAATGCTTTTGGAGTGTGGTGGTTTTCCTGCAGTTTACCTCAGTGCTGTAAGGGATGATTTCAGAACCATCTCATATACCATCTGTTTTAGCTTTGATTGCTGTTCTCTTTACTTGTAAGTTTTGTGTGTTCTCATATTACCTTATTAAACTTTCTGGCATTTTCTCTCTGCGCTGAATTGCCTTGTCTTAAGGGTGATACCCAGGTTTCCCTGTGAGTATATTTGCAATGCAGGAGCATCAAAATTAGAGTAAGTTACAGCTCTGCTGAGTTTTCTGAAACTTAGGATCTGCCACAAAGGATAGTAGGTGTAAGAGAGGGAAGTGGCAAAGTGAAAAAATACAGAAGTTTAACAGGAAGTGGCAAAGTGAAAAAATACAAAAGTTTAACAGAGACATAATTTAAAGCTAAAATTTGACCCTTAAGAATTTGAAAACTGTTACCATTGCTTGCAGTTTTATAAAGATTAAAATGCTACTCCACTGTGGAGAGATTACTGACCAAGGAATTTAATGTGTTAGAATCAGTAGGGAAGGCATAGCATTTCTGCATGGGTTTTTTGCAAAGAGAGGGATTAGGGGATCTGAAGGTGCCTTGATCCTACTGAAGTTTTGTAGCTTTTTAGCAATTCCCAAATGGGAAGCTGGTTCTGCAAGCAGTGCAGGTTCCTTATTATTACCTAGGGTTTTTTTCAGTTCCACTAGTGCAGTTTTGCTGTGCATTATTTGAGGAATTCTTGTAAAGTTAAGTTTACCAAAATAAAAGTCAAGAAGTAGTACATAAATTTGGCCAATTTTTCAGATTTGAACAGAAAATGGGGGTAAAAAAGTCTTAAAATTTTATGCTTAAGTTGTGTTCAGTTTAATTACTAAGCTTGTTGCTTCTGTAGCACTGCCTATGGAAAGGTGCTCGTGCATACATGCACACATACTGAAGGACAGTCAGAGTAACAGTAATGACGGTAAACAATGTCAAGTCTCTCCGTTTTTTTCTCAGAAGATTATTAAACAGAGAACAGTCTTTTCTGGAGCATCTACTATGCTTCAGTCACCATACTTGGCTCTTGTTTCTTAACTGTGATTGTAACAGAAAGATCTTTTGCGTAGAGGGAAGCACCAGACTATGTAAAGTTGCTTTTATGACTTGCACAAATTATCAAAATGTACTCATAATTTAAAGAATTTATTTTTTAGAAAGCAAAGTGGCAAAGCACCTCTGAGCTAAGATCCTTTTATGTCTGAGTTCAGCAGAAAAGGAATTATTTTATCCTCCAGGCCAGTTTCTAAATTCCTGAAATGCAAAGCTTACACAGCGAGAGAATGGTCTACTCTCGTACAAACCAACTGACAGTTCCTCCTGAAAATCAGGACAAGTTAATACATTCCACATGTTCTCTGTCCCAGTTTTTTTCAAATGGATTATTTTGAAAAGCTAAGTAAGCCTATCTTTATTTTGCAGGAAATGTTTGGTGCCATTAAGCAGCAATGCTGTTGAAAAGAACAAAGCTGGAACAGCTTTTGATAATGTCCTCTGAGAAATAGCCAATTGCTGTACAAGTGATATGAACAGGACTGTTTGTTCTCACTGGGTGCTGAGCAGTTGAAAATTCACACACCTCACTCATGAGCCTAAAAAGGAGTGAAATTCTTTTGAAGCCTTAAATATTGAGCCATTTTGAAAATCTCTCCCTGTATGTGTAATATAAATGTATGCTATATGACTGTCTTACAGTGATGAAGCTCTGAGTGTCTGACCATCACCTGGAGGGCTGAAGCTTTTGTGTATTACTTGACTTTAAAAAAGGGGAAAATCTGTTACGGGATTATGTCCTATGAAGCAATACAGTCTTTTTGCAGGTCTGGGTTTAGTGGGTTAGTGAGTTTCACACTTGGGATAGCAGGAGTTATCAATGTGGGAAGTGAAGCCTGGGTGAAACAGCTACAGGCTGCAGTCTTGTTCTTGTTATTTCCTGTGAGAGATTAAGGTTTAATGAAATGTTCTGTATCCCGTAACAGTGTTGAAGAACCTTTGTGGACAGAGGAAGTGCAGAGTAGAGAAGTTACGGAGAAAGAATATCGTTCTGTATGTTTTTAAGCACATTCCTTCAGGAGAGTAATTTTTCACATCTACCAAGTCATGCAGATGGTTGCATAATTAATTGACATTTTATATGCGAGTATCCTCCCATCCATCTAAATTTCTCCCTTCAAACAATGCCTTTTGACTCAGTTCTGTTACTACCATACCATGTTAGGCAATGTTTTGGTATGCTGAGTTTACTTAATCAAATACAAAGTTTACTTAACCAAATATAAAGTAATAGCCTGACAAAAACAGAGGTAGGAATCACTAAGCCTGTAGCAGAGCAGAGCATCTTTTTTAACATTGCTATTTTTTTGATATTTTGCTGTAAAAAAGAACAGTCAGATGTTGTCTGTTTCCACCACCTTATCTTCTCCTGACCTGTCACCTTTTCTCTTCTCTGTGCCCATCGTGCCAGCGGCTTTGACAATGACAGAGCCTTTTGTAGATACTGACCTCCACACCTCTACTGGTGGACTGTTTGCTAGTGGGAGGCACCACACCTGTTGGAAACAACTGATCTTGGACAGAAAAATAAGAAAAGAGGGGAAACCCTCTGCCTAGGCCACATTTAGCGAATCCTTCAATGCTTATTGTTGTTGTTTTTAAAAACTGATTTCCCTTTCCCCCAAGAAGCAAGAGGGAGTTTATCTTGTACAGTAACCTCACAAAACTGGCACTGGAAAGGCAGATGCATAAAACACAAACTAAAAAGGAACATCAGACCATCTGCCTTAAACTTGTAGCCATGTTAGACCTTGGTTGGCAGGAATAAGGAGGGGTTGTAATTGCATAGGAATGGGAGCTAGGACTTACGGTGTTGGATGTCTAGCATGGACAGTCTGCAGTATGAGGCTCGTTATTTCAGTTTTTCACTTCAGAGGCATGAATGTTGTGCCCTTCGAGTCCAGCATTTATACGTGGAAGTAGACATTTGTAAGTGCACACTCTGCAAATAGCTGCATGGCTGACTACTTGTTTACCCTCAGCATGAATGTCTGCATGCAGAGTTTTGCAGGTGCAGCCAATGCACAACATTTTTCCCACGCTCTTCAGCCATCCCATCATTTTAGAACAGGGCCCTGTAAGTTGATATCTGATACTCTGAGGTTTTTAATCAAGTTTTCTATGCCACCATAATACTGTTTGTTTGCTGCAGGAGTTTTCACTTCTAGAATCAAGTAATTCACTTAGTCCAAGATTTTCTTCTTTCCTACATCATGAAGAATACCAAAAACTAAAAAGCTGCCAGTCCTGTACATACTCTTGAGAAAGAAGCATTTTTAATTAAGTATTGTTTGGTTTGTGTTTTGATGTAGTAGCATAGAAAAACCCTGATGTGTCTGTATGTTCTTCAGTTTATAAAAATGATGTAATTCTTGCTTCTGCAAGGAAAAAAACCCTGAAGTTACTAAAACAAGTTACCTTTTATAATTTGTTACATATTAAGAGCCTTGAAGGTGCTCTCAAGTATGCAGAATGAATGGTCTCTGGCTCTTACAGTTTGTACTCATGAGGTGGTCAAAGTGGTATTGAGTCAGCAATGTCCATTCTGCATAGAAAAATCATCCAAGTTTGACAAAGTTTTTGACTTTAAAAGACTGTTCCTTGTATACTCAGAGTTTTACAGGTAAAATCTCCGGAGGTTTTGAATCAGTGAGCGTGCTACAGCCTCTCCCTCTCTTTATCCTCATAGTGCTAATATTGAGGTAGGAAAATGTTAACTCTGTATTTCTGCTGTAGAACTGCAGCATGAGCAGGGTTGCCTGGGGTGGTACAGGACCTGCAATCAAATTGGAAATTGAACCAGGGTTTGAACTGCATCTTGGTAGGCAGTACCTGTGAGAGGAGCCTCCCTGCCCTATAAACAAGTTTTAAATGGCTCATAGAAAGTCAACGATGAAGGGAGGGTGAGCCCAGAAATTGGAATAAATGGTGGAGTCAGAATTTTAAGGATATGAGCAACTTGAATTTAGAGAAAGGAGTCAAGGGATGAAGAAAGTATGATGATGATGGAGAAGAAGAAATGAGATGGGTATGAGAGTTTGGAAAGAAGGCAAAGTGGCTTGAATAACAGCAGAGGAACTCACCATTTCAGCAAAACAGGGAGTCTGTGAAGAGCTGGGGGGTGTCTGAACAGAGGAGAGAGAGCAAGCAGAAGAGGAAGTTGTTTTGGGGTGTGTGTGGAAGGTGCAGAGAGGGCACCACGGGTTTATACATACAGAGCCTGGCAATAGGAGAGGAGAGCTGCCTTACCTAGTCATGTTTGATAATACTGAGTGAAAATTAGTTTCCATCAAGTTGGAATTATGATTTATCATAGTAGAGTCCCAGCAGTTAAGCCAGTACATTCTTCTGTGCCTCTGTTATTGTTACTCTAGAGAATTGCCGCCTTTATCCTGGGGACCGTGAGGTGTGGCTGCAAATGTTGTCAGAAAGATTAGCAGAAGATCGAGGGGAAAAAAAAGCTCAAATATAACCTGCATTTAACTTCAACTTAAAAATAAGCTTCAGCCTAAAAACACAGCTTCCATGTCCAAAATTTGGCTGTTTTCTTTTCAGCTATTCTCAATTAAAGTTACTGAGTAATATCTGTAAACTTCATTTCACCTAAAGTGCTATACTAGCTTTATCCGTGTACCTCGTGAAGATAATTTGAAACCTTAAAACCTGGTAGAAATATATAGCATTTCTTTTCCTTCTGCAATGTAAGCTTTTATTTCTTTAAAATCCGTGTGTAGACTTCTCTTTTTTGAAGTCTATGGGAAAACAGTGAAGAAAACAGCAGGGCCACATGAGGGAATTCCATATTTATTTTTGGTATTTAATTTCCATGAAGAGGAGGATCCTGTTGATGCAGAACATTTCTTTCTTTTTTTTCTAACTTGCAAATGTTATGGAAGCATTAAAAGTTAGTTCCTTGTTGTGAAGACTCCAAAATAGATGTTTGGGTAATAGATTAGATGTAATATTTGTGTACTTTGAAAACAGCTTTCAGGCTGGTGTTTCATAAGCAGGATATGGAGCTGTATCATCACAAAGAGTATTACTTCTCAAATGCATGTTGCATATACAGAATTGATCAGCTTATAGACACATATTATACCACAATGATTAAAGAACCATGTGCAGATCATTAGTAGTGTAAAACCAGAGGTATGTGCAGTTGTAACTGTTCTCTTTCTCTGTGTAAAATATGGTTTGTTGTAGCTAAGGTCTCATGCTTGACTTACCATGATTTTACCATTCCAAACCTCAGGAGATGGCCTAAAACTGGCGAATTTGAGCTTGGGAAGATAAAACATCATGTACAGGAAAGGTAGTTGTTGTATTTCAAAATAAAACCCTCACCTGCACCATCCAAAAATCTGTAGATATATAATTTACCACCTGTAAGAAATGACTCCAAAATACTCATTCTCAAAGAAAATTGACCAAAAAAATGTAAGAGGTCTCTTGCATTGCAGGGTCACTTTCTTCTTTTCCAGTTGGTGGTTAAGTTAGCAAAGTTGAGCAAAGTGGTAGTGGGGAGAGGGGATTGAGGGGTGTTAAAACGTGCTATCCTTTTGAACGCAAAACTTTGGGGGGGCAGATCTGTCTGAGGTAGGTCAGCACAACGCCTACCAAACCCCAGCAGTATCCAGGACTTTGTAGTTAAAACACTGTCCGGGAGACTTGCGCTGTATTGAGAAGTGATAGAGAAGTGAGGATCAGATTTTACCAGGCCTCTAATTTGGTGTGAGGCCGGGTTGCCAGCACTGCAAGCTAGAAGCTCTGTTGCTGAGTTCCAGGCACAGGTCTGCACACACACTGGCGATCGCTTTCTTCCAGCTCTGCCCGCAGGACATGCTGTTTGCTGTTGGAATGTAAATCGTCCCTGAAAATGAGGTTGTCATGAACAAGCAGTACTTGGTACCCAGTAATGCTGAATGATTGGGTTAGGGATTAGTGTTCCTCTAATAGATAAATAGAGAAGCCTGTGGTATTTCCAAGGGCTGTCACAGCATCCATAGAGCCTGTGTGCTGCTCCATAGCACCTAAAGCAGTTCTCCTGAGTTCACCTTTTACTGCCCTGGTACTTTTCCTGGTCACAATTGCAAAGATAGTTGGATAAACCCAAGAACAATGCCTGTTTTCCTACAGGGAGGTTGGAATGAAGGTTGGATTCATTGCTTCTCTTGATCCAGTTTTTACAGTCCACTTCAACGGGAATCTGATTAGACTCTTTGTGAGGAAATGACATATTTAACTGTAAAACTGCAGATGTAACTATTTTCAGAAATCTACCCGCCCATCCTTGTACAGCTAAAAATGGCTTGTCTTGCCTCAGATAGAGGGATGATAAGATATGCAAGCTAGCTAGCCAGTCAGGCCAAGCTGTCTTGCCCCCTAAAGGTTATACTGCTGGAATTATTTTAAATACTGTTCTGCACAGAGTCCATGCAAAGCAGCTAATTACCAGCCTCTGCTCAGGCTTCCATGAGTGCTGAATAGTGGAACAGAATGATTTAATTTCTCTAACATGTTCTCTTGGCACTTTTGCATGCAGAATATGTTGCTCTAAAGTATCCCTTGGTACTAGATCCTTGGCAGCGTTCCAAAAGAAGTTGAAGTTAAAAACCATTCGGCGTAATTCAAGGGTTGGTAAACCTAGGTTTGTCACCTTCCCTGCATCATGTAATTTCACTGTCTGTAATGTGGGCTTTCCTCTTCTTTCACAGAAGTAAACAGATGATCTTACATAAGTGTTTAAACTGTGAATCAGGGAGTATAGCTGGCACTGGTTATGCATGTGATATTCTCTTAGGAGAGTAATTAAAGTGAGGTGAAGTGATCATATGAATCTTAATTTTTGCAAATTCATTATGCTTAAAAAAAAGAAGACTATATAGGGTTCCCAGTTACATTAATTAGTAAATGAGTGTGATTGTCTTCCATTGTGATTTTCAGTTTTGCATTTTGAAATTCTTGTAAAAGAGTTTGTATGTAGGGTACAGGAACATTTTGACTGGCTAAGTGTAAATTATTTAAATCACAAAAAGTTTGGGGATGTGGCCAGATTTAAGCTAATAGGAAAAGGAATTTGGTCAAGAGGTTCTGTTTCTCCTCAGTAGTTGGTTCTGAATCCTAGAAACACTCTCAATATGTGTTAACACGTTAATTTTACTGCAACTATCAAATCAATCTAAATATAGGCATAAACACTGACAAGTATTAGCCAGTTAGTTCTATTAATTGAAGGATGCTGATGTCATTGAAGATTCCTTTAGCGGTAGCTGCATTCTTTGGCTATCTAGATACCATTTTTAAAAAAAAAGCATGCCTTAAGCCTCAGGCAGGAGGGAGTAGTGTCTACACATTATTGATAATAAGCCTTGGCAATCAAGAGGAAGTTGTAGATCAACTAATTATATGTTGTTGATTGCCTGTCATCTTGCTACAGTGTTTCAATGTAGAGATACCAGAGATACCACAATTTCAAATTGAGAAAATTGATTTCATTTTCATTATTTTTAATAGTTAAACGATAGTGTTCTCCTTATAAAATGGTAAACATAGAACAAAAGTATGCATTGGAAGTTTAGAAAATCAGTCTATTGTATATGTTTATTTGCTTAGTAGAGGTTCCCTTTGCGTCTTTCAAAAACGATGGATTAAGGCCCCTTTTCAATTTATTTCAACAGCATCAATCTCAAATACCAGCATAAGCAGAATACTGCCCCCCAAGACAGAGTAGTTGTTAAATGAAACTAGCTGTAATATGTGTAGTTAACCCTTTGTAAGTATTTGTAGGTCATAGTATTGACATCATAGTTGGACCTTGCTAATCACATCTGTGTTTAGATGGCACTACATGTAGGTCTGTCTTGAAAAGCTCATGTGTTCTCATTCTTCCTTAATTCCTTGCACGTTTTTAATCCAGGCTGAAGCTGGATTGAAAATTTTAGGTAGTAAATCTCATGCAAGTACTATAATTTATTTCAGTGACCTAAACATGATAATAAGGATTGTGTGGAAAAGTGCTTTGGTCCCTAGTTTGTTTTCTATTTTAAGCAGCTAAAAGCAGCAGTCTGACACTAAGCTAAAATTAAGTGTATTTTGCTGCCCCTCCTAAAGAATTGTGTTCCTATTTTTGGGGCATCCTTATTTTTATAATAATTAATTTCAAATCTGTCTAAATTTAAAAAGGAAAAGTGTTTCAAATTTGTGTAAATTGGAAACTATGTGGCAAACATTTACATGTTTTCTTTCAAACTTGTGATGGCTTATTCTTTAAGCAAAATATTCCCAGCCAAGTTCCATAAACTGGGATGCTGGCCTTTCAGGATCACTTCTGTCCACTGGCCCAGCATGTGCTGATATCTTAGCTGTCACAGCATGCATGTTTTGTCATTTCTGATAGAGCCTCCACATCTGAATTCCTGATTATAGGTCATACTGGAAATCAGTATTTTTAATTACTGCTTGTATTGCGGGGGGGGGGGGGGGGGGGGGGGGACGACGGATGACGATACCCATTTAAAGTACTATGAACTTGCCAGAATTCTTAAATTAATATCTACTGCTGAGTTTTCAAACAGCCTGAAGGGAACGTAGCTTTTCTAGATGTGTTCGAGAAATTGAGACAGGGCTTAATGCAAGTCCAGTACTAAAGGTAACAATCACACCTGGTTTGGTTTTTTTGGTTTTGTTTTGGATTGGTTTTTTTTATTATTGTCCTCCCTATGACTTCTGAATTAATGGTAATTACTGGAGTTTGTGTGCTTCTTAATTGATTATGGTAACAAAATTCTAGGAAGGATTTGTTGGAGTACCCAGTGCTGGGCACAGTACCTCAGAGGAAGTGTGGTCCCTGGACAGGGAGTTGAAAGGAGAGAAATGGTAAGATTAGAGTATGAGAAAAGAGGAAAAATTGAATGAACTGGAATTGTTTAGCCTAGAAAAATAAATAAAAAATAAATAAAAAAAATAAAAAAATGAATCTTCATATTCAGATTGCCATTTGGATTTTTGATTGCATCCTGTCATCAATTAGAAAAACTGATAGCAGCTTATCTGTGTCCAGTGCTACTTTTTGTCTTTTGACATTAACAATACTTGTGTGTACTCTTGAGATTGCTAAGGGACAATACCTACTGAGTAACAGTAAAAATTTGCTAAGCAGCCATGTTCATTGCGTTTTTTCAATCTCTTAAACATCTGCAGTGTGACTCATTTGAAGGGCAGCACCAACCAGCAGTGTGTCTATTCAGAAATGGCTTTTAGATGGAAACTGAAAAAGTTCATTGCCTCAAGAGTTTGTTTCAAATTTGTCATTCAAAAATGTGTGTAATTTAAAACAAACAATACCAGCCATTCTAACAGTGAGGTAGTCATTAGCCATTAAATATTATCTTGTACTGTACCACCTTGTTTTGCCCCTTTTTTTTAAGGTTTCCCTTCCTTAAGCCTTGCCTCATAACTGTTCATTTCCTCAGTGGCCGTTAGATGCAAAACTCTGCTGATCCATTGGATATCAGCTTTATGCTTATTTTACTGTTGTCCATTGCTGCCACTTGTTGCAAATGTGCATGGGAGAGCAAGTGATGATTGCTCACTCTGCTGCACCAAGATTGATGTTCTCAGTATTATCCTACCCAAGACCTCTCTCAGACATCCTGTTTGTTATATTGTGCAGCAGATATTTGACATACCTTTGCAAGCTCATACAGACCGTGTCCAGTTTTGGTACCTCCCTCTGTGCTGTGAGGTAGGTTGCCAGACTTGTCCAGCTATCTGTTGTACTTTGGGACAGTGCCAGTGGGATCTGCAGGTCTCTCCTGCAGATGCATGAGCAAATCTCCCATGGGAATGTTTTTCTCTTCCATCAGCCATCTGGAGCTCTTGTAGGCAGACTCGATTAATTGCATCAGACAGGTAAAAATACCTGTGCTTCCCTGAGCAGTATGGAAGTGTATTTCCAGCATGCCACTTTCTGATTGCCTGCCTGCTTGTCTCCCAGCAAAGGTCTGGGATATGTCTGGGGCTCCAAAGGATAGTTCATTTTTGGATGCTAAGCTCTGATAAGATGCCAGCACTCTACAACAAAAGCACAGATATGAAAATTAACTCCAGTATCTTACCCTGAGTACTTAAAAGCATTATGAGGCATTGTCTGCTGTGTTTCTCTGCTTTCTGCAAGATGCTTCCAAATTGCCAACTGATTTTTTTTTTAAATTATTGTCTTTGTAAGTTGTGACATTAATTTTTCCATAAAGTGACAACCAGGCTATGAGGCAGATGAAGCTGCCTGTCGTAAACACTGTGTGGAGTGAGCATATTGTCAGCTGTCTCTCTCAGTCATCTTTAACATTATGTCATTTTATCAGTTGAATAACTTTTAGACAGATTACAGTCTCTGAAAATGATCATTGGAAAATTGATCATTGGTTAACCATGGGTTTTAAATACTCGAGAGGCTTCTGCAAAGAGAAAGGAAAAACCCATGTACCATGGTGTCTAGGGTAAGAAATATGGAAATCTTTGAAATGAGGATTATTTAAACTGTGAAGAACTTTTACAGGGTAAAGGATAGTGAAGCACTTGAATAGGTTGCCTGCAGAGCTTGTTGCCTTCAGAGCACTGAAGGTGTTTACGCAGCAGTTAGTCATGTCTATCAGAATGGAATGGGTTTGGCCCTTCTAGGGGCTGAAAATGGAGTAGATGACTTTCCTGAGTCTCTTCAAGTACAAGGACTTAATGTTTTTTGTTGTCATTGTTTTGGGTTTGGGGTTTTTTGGTGTTTTGGTTTGGTTTTTGTTTTTGGGGTTTTTTTTTGTTTGTTTGTTTGGTTGGTTTTTTTGAAGGAAGAGCTATTCTGATGAAAACTTCCCGCTAAAGATATATTCGAAAGATGTGCATTTCCATCAATTTAGTACTGCAGAATTTGGTGGCTTTCTATCTGGAAAACATGCATACAACTTTTAAAGAAGCTAATGTCATTATTTAATTCAACAAAAATGTTGAAGTTGTTATACATTAACATTCAGAGATCTGCAAAACTGCCTGAAATCAGACTTACTGTGATTTAGTGGGTCAGTCATTTATTAAAACTTAACAGCTGTGTCCCTTTGCCCAAGACTTGCAATCTTCTAAATCCCTTAGAAACAATTTAAATTTTGGGGGGAAAAAAAAGTTAACTAACAAGATAATGAGGTATCTCAAAACAGTCTCTGTGCATTGAATAATGCAAGTTATGTATATTTTAACTTTATATATATGTATGTATACATATAAAATTTTAAAAGCTGCTTTTAAGACACAGGCCATTTTGAACATGGTTGGCAGCACATTAAAAGATAAATCTTCTGATTACTTCGGACCTTTTAATCACTAAATGTCAAAATTAGAAAAGCTTACTCATTTTATAGAGAGAAATAATTTGAAGTAAAGCTACCCAACAGCAAAGATCTTGTCTACCAGCAGAAGCTGCACTTGTTAATTTTTCCAAACATGTGGAGGACAGCAAGAGTTTATGCTGGAAAAAATCAGATTAAAATGAAGCTAGTGTTTATTCTTCATAATTGCAGTTTACCACTAGTCACACCTTTTGCAGCTGACACTTTGATATGCTACTATAGAATCATAGAATCGTTTAGGTTGGAAAAGACCTTTAATATCATCGAGTCCAACCATTAACATAGCACTGCCAAGTTCACCACTAAATCATGTCTCTAAGTGCCACATCTACACATCTTTTAAATACCTCCAGGGATGGTGACTCAACCACTTGATGACGTCTTCATATTGATTTTAATCTGTCCTTTTAAGTCTGCTCAATCTATTTGTATTGTTACCTCAATGTTAAGGGATCACTGCAAACAGGAGTAGGAGAGGAGACTTGCTACCTTTAATATGACTGAAGCCTTATTTTCAAGCAATGACCATTCTGGTAAAGCAGTCACAGTAAGAGTATCTAATAAAAAAGTGATTTAATATAGAGGGAATTATAAAGCTAAGCAAAAGCTTAAGCCTTACTATAAGTTACAGATTCCTCTGTGGCATTTAGGTTGTGAATATTTGGAATGTATCTTTGGAAAATGGTTTTGGATCCAAGCATATTCAAAGCATGGAGTAAGAATGAATTGAGAAATCTGCAAATTAACATGAAAATATTGCAGATCCAGCGTGATGACATTATGAATTTTACTTTGGCTCAACTATTAGAAATTACAATTTTGCTAGCAATGATTGAAGAGTACCAAAATGAAGTAGAAGCAGGGTGCTTATTTCATCTTTAACTTGTATGATAATGGAAATCTGTTAGATATTTCTGTGGGGATAATTCTCAAAATAGATTGGGATACATCCTGTGACGACAAGAACCAAAAATGTATGCCTTGTATTTGGAAAGAGCTTCCAGGCTGTCCTAGAAGAATTTGGTAGGTACTGTGGCAGTGCGTGACATTCATGAAGTTGACCTTATGAACAAGTCAAAAATCATAGGAAAATTTTTAGAAAGCATTTGTGATGTTCAGAGGAGTGGGCCAGGAGATCGAGGTAGAATTTTGACCCTAGGAAGAAAATGGCAATGTCATCAATACCTTCAGGGGAACCAGACTTTCAGGGACCTAGCTGTGCTTTGATGTGGTTTTGACTTACTTCAACCAGATTTGTAAGCATATTTAAACATGTAGTAGTGCAAGTAATGATCCACTGGAGTTTACAGAATGGTGTGTGTTAGCTGAGTCTGAGGTGATTCTGACCATTTCTATTATTATTATTATTATTATTTCCCTGTGCTCCTGTGGAAGTGTAGTTCATGGTCTTCAAACCTGTAGATCAAGTAGCTGTATACATCTAAATGAGCAAACTTCTCCCAGCTGGTTATTTGGGTATGTACAGGTGCTTAACTGAAAGCACAAATATAGTAGTTGTGCAATGTCTTATTAGGTGTTCTGGTGAAAACAGACCTTCTGGTATAGAAAACTAATACCATTACACATCTCGTGGATGATAAATAAAATTATTCTCTTAGGTCATCTCTGTTTTCTGCCATTCATAGCCTTTTTCTTGTCTGTGAGAGGGGCCTGTTTTTCTGGGGAGCTTTCTGACCATCTAATGAACCATGCTGTATATAGTCAAGTTTATTACTGTATTAGAATTTGATTTTTAAATCCTGAAGAGATTTAAAGAGGAAGTTTTCCCTTCTAACTCTTCATCTTCCTTTGTTTTTTTTTAAAGGAGGAATTGAATATATATACAATATGCTGAAAATTAAGGTAAAAATATCAAATGGTGCTTTTTAAAATCTACGATCATTGAGTCCTCCTGCTGTATATATAAATTTTAACTTCAAGAAGCTGATTAACTATAGGTCAGCATATGTTTAAAAAAAAAAAAAAAAATTACCAGTCTGCAAAAAAGGTAAAATTGTACTATTTATTATAAGATTTGGGTGGAGAAAATGTCTTTGAATTCACTAACATTGTCTAATACTTTTATCTTCAATTTATTTTTTTGGCTTTACCATTTATTGCCATTTTCTGCCCATCAGAAATCTATTTCAGTGGTTTTTGATAAATAACACAAGACTTAAGCACAGATTTTGTCACTACATATTGCTATGAAGTAGAAGAATGTTACGTTACACAACAGTAGGAAATGAAACAAGTTAGCTTTAATTTTTCTCCCTTCTTCCTGGGAGGTAGTATTAAATATGGTACTATATACATGAAGAGTACCCATCAGATGTATACAACAAGAATTTATCACCAGGAAGAAGAAACAAGGTGAAATGAAAATGTTACATAAGATCACCTTGCTAATCTTTAAAAAAATAATATATTGTTTCTCATTGCTTGTTAACTAAACTACATACTCTAATCCTGAAACATTTTTCTTTTGTAAGATACAAAGAAACAAGATTCTGTGATGTTAAAATGGCATGAATATGTAATGTATCCAAGACTGTACTCATGTTATTAATTATCTTTAATGAAGTTTGTCCTGATGTTGTCCACAATGCACAGAAAACTTCCCTAGGTACTATTGCTTTCAGTTCATTCCAACAATATTCCTCGCTGTTCTTCTGGTTTTCTGTTTATTATGCCTGGTTAATATTGATATTAACAATATCTGTTCCTGTTGCTTATTCTTTATTATTGGTTATGTACAAGAAAATAGTCCCCATGATTGGGTTTAGCAGGAATTGAATCTCTAGGTTCTATATGTTTTTTAGGTAACAATTCTATTATATGTGAAACAGGCAATGCAGTTTAGTAAGACTTGCTAGTAAGGCATAAATTCCATTTCATGAAGCAGGTGGGACTGCCCTGGGAGGAAAATCAAAAGTTAGACCAGATCATCTGGTTCTTCATCAAGGTATATATCCACTGAGTTTTCAGTCTCTGTGACCTTTTACAACTATGTTTTCTTGTCATATTTTGGTTCAGCATCAGAACGCTATTTAAAAAAATATTTATTGACTGTATTTACACTGAAACTTTAATACATAGTATATAATTAAGAGCTGAGCAAAATTTTCACGGCCAAAACAAATTATATTGGCTAATCTTTACCTGGAGATTTCCCAGGTTAGTGATTCTGGATCCAGCATCTCTCTGTCCTTCTGACTAGGTCTGTATTATTTTTTTTTCTTCTTTTTATTTTTTTTTTTAATCTATAAGCTGTCTTTCGAGAGATTCATTCTGCACCCATCTCAGATGTTTTGCAAGCAACCTTTTTCTCTTCCTCCTCCATCAGATGATGAATAAAATACAATTCTACTAATGCCTCACATGGCTTGTATCGCTTGAGACATGCAAGGTACCTCAGAGTACAGTATGCTGACTGCTAGAGCTTCGAACTCTTCATGCAGCCAGAGCTGTATGAAGGCATGCAAACTAACTGCTCAAGAAGTATCCAAAAGGAGTAAAATTTGTACGTGTTTGCATTCATTTATTTCTCTGATCTTAGTGATGTTTCAAAGACAATTGAGTCAGATTTCCAAGTTTTATTTGCAACCATGTGGAAGATGGATGCAGAGATTCTTGTTTAATCATGTGCTGTCAAGGGCTTTGGGAGAAGCAGAAAATGTTGTGAAAATTGTGATGAAACCGAGTGTCTCACACAAGGTGAATACTGGCTGATCGTCTGCCAGCAGAATGATCAGAACTTGCATCCTTTGCACCTCCCAGGTGTCCCACCATCCCTCTTCTCTATCCCATTCTTTATAACAGAGGCACTGGTCTCTTGCCTGAAGTTCACTGGGTAGTTTTATTTCATCTCTGTATGCTGACTGTTACCATTTATAATTGTTTGCTTATGTCTTTTGCAGAATAAGAAAAAAATAGGTTTGACATGCCATTCAAGATGTTCTTGAGATGAGTCACTTGAATCTAGCAAGCGGCTTGCTTACATTGAAACATTGCTTGCAGATGCCTTATGGGGTTCTCTTGGGTCCTTCCTAAGAAGTGGTATGTAAGCTGAACACAGGTCGGACTCAGTGGGGAAAAATGCATGCTTTTTCACAGTTGAATTTGCTTCAGTTTCCTGAGTTTCAGTTCCAACTTAATCCTTAAACAATGGTTTTATTGAAGTAAACTTTGAATTTTAAAGGCTAGAGTACAAACCTGGGGTTTGGATTTCACCCACTCTTTACTGAAGTAATCTTAACTTGTAGTGCACCTGCCTGCAGAGGCTCATACTTGGAAGACAGAAGTCTATTAGAGACCTGCATTTTCACCGACTTGATATGTTACATAGGAGCAGGTACTGTTTATACTTTGTGAAAATGAGTATTACAGCAATACTGCTAGTACAGAGTAATTTATGGAGGATTCAGTAACTGCAGGCTGTTAATTCTGAACAAAGACAAGTGTTACTGAAGAGTCTTTGAGAGTATTACTGCAGTCTAAAATCATCTCCGATTGCTTCAAAGATTGCTTTGCGATATTTTAAGGCTTTCAGCCAGCCTGTTTTGAGTGACTGTAAATGTACTGCGAAACAGCATTCACACTAGAGTGTTGCAGCAGAAGGTATGTTTGCCCTACATACCATAATGGGTAGAAATCCCCAAGATCCCTAGGCAAGCACTAAATGAGCTGGAAGCAGCCTAGCTGTAGTAACATGGAGCTCTGTGTGGCTGAGAAGCAGACTAAATTAACCTGCACAGTGAGATTGCTTCTAGCACCCCGGAAAGCATGGCAAGACACTGCCAGCTCAGAGCTGACTCACACATCTACATGTTACACTGCACAGCATAAATGTGCCCACTGGAGAACTGAATAACATATTCATGTGCTGTTATAGTCTGAGCTGCTTTTTCTCTGTTACCAGCTTGTGTTACCAGGTGTACCTGATCTTTGGTCATTGTTACCACTGAGGGGCCATCTAGTTCCAGTTGGAAACATTACTTAATTCATGTCAGAAGATTTTTGTGTGTGAACAAAATGGTGGATTGAGACATCACATTCTCCAAGAATCCTCTGTACTCTTGATGCAGGAAAAAAAGGAATGTCTCTTAATACCCATGTGTGAAAAAAAGGGAAAAAAATCTCAGTTTTTATAAATGTTTTTGTTTTCTTGTTTAACATGGAAGTTTTAAAGAAATAGCACATGTATTTCCAGAATATTTTTATAAACAACATTGAGTAAACTGGTCTTATGGTATGTCATCTCTAAAGTAGGTCTGTGGAGGCATGTCTTAATTTCAGCCACAGGTATGATTACAGAGTGGGTGGCTTTGCTCTGCAGTGTAGTATTGCTGGTTAGACTTTGTGTCCCTCAAGTTCAATTTGTGGCACATGCCAGAGACCGCAGTCATAGGGGTTCAGGTAGTGTGGCTGGAGCTCTTATTTGTAGTTGTGCCTTTTTGTTAGCTTTGGATCTTGTGGCAGTTTTTATCCTGGTATATCAACCTGGTTTATATCCGGGTTTCATACTTCCGCTCCAAAACAAAGCCACACCTTTTAAGAAAGGCAGGTTGGATAGAAATTATGTTTCCTTGAGCCTAACAGCACCCAATCTGAAAACAAAAGGAAGTCTGACTTTAATTGAAACAGAGTCCTGTCAGTTATAGAAGCTTGAAAAGAGCGGCCTTTGTTTCCTAGATCTGATAGTTCTGCCACAGTGATGGGTTTGCACGAGTAACTTACTCCTTCTTATCTTGTGGGTGAATTTGGATTTCCGACGGAGAGTGCAATTTCTCTGCTTATCGCATCCAGCACCTGCATGCTCTTATATTCAACCTGATTTTCAAATATTACTATCTTGAACTTTAAAATCAGGTTGTTCTTCAACCATAGCTTCTAAAACAAACTAGAGAATGAATTTTGTCTGTCTTTGTTCTGCTTAATAGTTCTGCTATCTGTTTCTTGATGTTCACATGGGATTTGTTTAGGAAAAAAAAGGTAGCTTTTGAAAATATGTTTCAACTCACCAGCTATGTTAGCTGTAGCTGTGGGTTTGCTTTTTTACATTACAGTAAGCAAGTTCTTAAATGCCTTTGTAAACAGGTAAGTTTCTACTTAAAGCAGAGTTTGCAGTCTGTTGTAGAACTTACAGAAATAGCAAACTTTGAGAATTGGTAGGTCAGACCAATGAGTCTGTGAGTTGGATCAGCTCCTTTTACCATCCTTGATCACTCCAAAAGAGCTCATTTTTTGCTGGCACTCTGAACAAGCAGCTGTGCGTTGCGTTTTGCTGTTTTTTCTGCAATTAGATTACTCTGGTTACCTCTGATAAGTGGTTGTCTCCAGCACACACTGGTAAAAATTAACTTGGGGACAGTGGTGTCCACTGCTCTGCCTGTTTACAAAGCTAATAGGTATGTGCCCTTAATGTGCTTAATCAGAGATACTCTGAGGTAGACACAGTTCATGCTTTCTTATGCATAAGTTTTTATGCATGTTAGTTTGCATACTGCAGTGAACAATATTATTGATTAACCCTTTAACTAGCCTATGCTATTGAGATTTTGGAGAGGACAGTAGAAATGTGACTTTGGAAGGGAAAGCTGTAACTATAAAGTCTGTTCTTTCTGCTTCTGTGCCAGCAACTTCTGATTCAGGAGAAACAGTAGTCTCTCTATTCCCTGTGCTGCTTTTGTCTCCCATCCATAAACTTGCCAACAGCCTGGTATCTCAGTAAGCACAGCCTGGGTACCTGCTTTCAGGTGGCTTCTGCCAGCTGCTCAGCATGAAAAACTTGCGGAACACTCTGTGTTACTTGGGATGGGGCTTTCCAGAGAAACAGCAGCTGGGCCTATCCCCTTTTCCCTGCATGTGCCATTTCACTCATATGCCCAAAGGAACTGTGCATATATGGAGCAAAGAAGTGCTTTAATTCAGCAGTGCTATGATTATACAGAGCATCCTTTGACATGCATGGGAACTGTTCAGAAACAAAGATTGCAGGAGAGTGTGCTGACAAAAGGAAAGATTTTTTGATCTAAACCCTATATTAATATTTATTTTAAGAAAACAAGCAAACAAAAAAACCCCAATGTGCAACCTTCCTGATCCAAGCTTTCAACTTGTATGTATAGTTCTTTCACAGAAGACTCATTTTAGATACTGGCACCTTGCTCAGTCTGTTCTCCATTGTATAGTGTAGTTGTATAGTATCAGAGTGCTTCAAAACCAATAAAATCACCTTCCCTGGTGATGCTGAAAAAACCCTTTCTTGCTTTTAACAGAGGGGAACATTGTGACTTGCTCAGGAGAAATGGTATCTTAAGGAGAATGGACACCAGAAGTGCTCAGTGGTGGGCCAGTACCTTTACTGTGCAGATCTTTCTGCCTGTAGTATTTAACATGGAAAAGCTGTCATTTTCTTCTCTTGAAACAACCTTCTTATAGATATTCCTAAACGCTTAGTTGTTTTCCTGTGGAGTGGTCAGCTGTCTCTTCAACTCCTCTGACTGGCAGTGTACTTTATGGTCTGATCACAGAGAACAAGTTAGTTAGGGTCTTGGATGAGGATGAAGAACATTTTAAACAAAAAATTATCCTCAGGATGTTAAGACTGCTCTGGGAACAAATGGGGTACAGGAAGATGGGAAGTGGGACTTTGATACATGATTGGGCAATCCAGTTGAGACTGTGCCAAAGTGATGTTTGTCACATCACATTATCCATTAATTCTTTTGGCAAGTTGTATTTCCTATGTGAGTCAGCTACAATGAGCAGCGTCCAGAGACAGTGTTTCTTCTCAAGCTTTTTACATAGTATGCAGCTTGGTTTCCAACATGCAAGTCACACATGCTGACAAGAATCAGATGCACCTGTTCCTTGACCATGGCCCACTCCACAGATGCAGATTTATAGAGCCTAAAAAGAAAGGACTGAAGGGTGTGTACCAGTTGGGTAATTTCACTGCCAGAGATATTTTTAGTATAAATTGTGTACTTGCATCTAAGTTTAGAGTGATTGTAATTGTCAGAATTTTTGTTATACAAAAATAAGCAGCTGCTGAAGACCGAGGGCAGCTAGGGACCACAAAGCATTGAAAGTACTGATTCACATGTGGTAACACTTCTTCTAATGTGCCCATTGGGATTTCTTGCCTAAACTCTACCTTTACTGCCTGCTTCAGCAAAGCATCTTGCTTATTATCAATCTTAACAGAGCTTCTTCAGTTATTTTTTTGCTTTTCTTGTTCACTGGACTGTGAGAGGTGCTCTATCATCTTTTCCTCAACAACATCTGCACCTTGATTATAAGCTCCAGATTTTTCCTTGAAAAGCAGCACTATACAGTATTGTATGTATATACTGTGTGTATATTCTTCGCATTTCCCTGGGCTTGTCTCTGAAGTCTCAGAAGATTTATAAAGATAGCAGAAATGCATGTATTGTATGTATGCAGAAAGTGTGGTTTGCAGAAGTACAGCATGCAGATTATATTGTGCTTACCAAGAAAGGAGCAAAGGGGTTTGCTAGCCAAGGGCAAAGAACTCTCTTCTTTAAGCTTTCAATCAAAAACCAGTTTAGACATTTTTATCACATTAAAAAGTCTGGAGCATTTAATAGGTATGTGACAGGAAAAAAAGCAGCCTGAACTAGCTGACCAGTTTTCTTATGGGAAAAGCCTGCTGGGCCCAAGTTTTTATTCTTTGCAATGGTAATTATTATGCTGGAAATGCTTAATGGTGACATATAAAGTACAGCTGGTTTTAGACATGTAAGAATATTATCCTCACTTTCTATGGGGCCTGCTGTGCTTTGCATGTGACAGTTCTCTTGATTTTGATGGGCACTATACTTGATGAGTGTGTGTGCCACCTGTTACTAAGTTGTAGGAGGCCAGAGTGGATAGTGGCAGCATTAGTTAAGCACCACAGAACGCTTTGGTGCGTAAAGCAAGTGCAAATGGCAAAGCATTTTCTGTCTGTCTCTGCTAGGGTCGCTTTGTCAATTTTTATGGTGTAACAAGTTGCATCTGTTGATTTCCATTGCATCTGATGGCTTCCAAACAGACTCCTCTGCCTTTGACCTCCACTGTCACATCTAGAATCACCTTCACGTTTCGAGGCATTTTCCCCATGCACCCCTTGGTTTGTGTGCAGCACGGGGGAATGCTGAACTCCTTGTCTCCGGGAGCCCTGCCATCCCCACTCCCTAGCTGTCACAATAAATAACCCCACTCTGCTGTTGCCTGGAATGTTGGCACTGTTCTTGCCACTTCTTTCTTCTTTACCCCTCACACATAGACACTATTGTTTTGTTTTGTTGGTCTTTCTTAGTGTATATCCCACCCTGTTCTTTCCTTTCCAGCCTTATTGCAGAAACCCAGCTTCATACTTGGAATAATCTCTAAAAATAGCCTTGCTTGTGGTGTCCTAAACTGTTTCCATTTCAGCTATTCCAAACTACCTACTGTTCTTTTCTAGCACTGTGAAAATGCTGCCACCTTCCCTTTTAATTTTAGCTGTATTGGCCTTCTTGGGCACTTCAACATTCTGTCGAAGCCCACATTAGTGTCAGACATTCCATCCTTGCTTTCTGCATTTTTTTCTGTTGTTAGTTCCCTCCTCCTCTTTTCAATTCTTGTGCTCTTCCCCACACATCTGTTTCATTTTTCTCCCCTAATGCTTGTCCAGAATCAAGAATGTCTTCATATTCCAGCATGATGCACATTCCTTCACCTTTCCAGGGAGAGAAGAGAAGAGAAGAGAAAGCGCTGCTTATCTCTCTGCCTGCATGAGCGTGTTCCACTATGTATGTGTCCCTTTCCACCTCAGTAGAAGTGGAGATCCCAGCAGCAGGTGACAATGAAGAACAGTGATGAGGAGGCTTGGAGAGGTAACAGCTCCCCCTTTTGTTTCCTGCTGTTCAACACTGAACTGCATCTTAATGTTAGGAATTTAGAGAAAGTAAGTACCCAGACTCTGGTGTCTCTAGTTGGTCCAGAAAAATCTGAATAAATGGAACCTCTCAGCATGCTGTAAAGCCTGCTGTTTATTATGAGATGTCAAATAAGTGTTCAGAATGGGCTTTGTATGCCAGCATGCCATACCAGCACTCCTGACTGGCAGACTGGCTCTACTTTTTGTCTCCATACTGGACGAATAGGTTACATACCAACACTTTTATTTTTATCCCTTTTGGAATACTGTGTCAAATCATCCATTTGGAGCAATACAAAAATTGAGATGCCTTTCCTCCAGAAATTTTCATATCTATTGTGAATAGTTGAACAAGCCAAAATGCATCCAGCAGGAAGATTTGGAGAGGCTGCTGGCTTGGAACACTCTCCCACCCCCTCTCTTTAATAGTTGACAAGCCTGGTTTTGCCCCATTTTTTAAACAAGTGATACGTTAATATTCAGAAAGACATTTTAGAGACGTTGTTCTCAAGTAATGTAAACAACTGAATACTTCAATAATGAGTATAGCACTCTGTTTTATCAGATAAACTTACCTCAGATGTCTTATGCAGTCTCATTTTACCCTGAAGAGAACTATCAATTTGATAATGACTGATGTGACAGGGAACATAGCACAATGTCAAGCAAGTTGTTTTAATATTTGGTTAGTAGAAACGTATATGCAAATTGCATGGTTTCTTTGAGGCTGGGATGAGTGAAAGAGACTGTGATGCCATGTTTTATGCATCCACATCTTCTGTTTATGGTTGACTGTGAACTTATCAGCTAAAGGATTGGTGACATTTTTTATCCTTAGTCCCATTACCTGCACAATCTTTCTTATTCTGTCTCCATTGCTTTTAGAGCTTCTGGGCAGTGTCACAACAGCCATTTAAAAAGAAATCTGGCTGAAACAAATTTACAAGAAGTGCTTACTCTGCCACCTACCTACGATAATGAAGTAACAACAATAATATTAATAATAATAATTTAAAGTTCAGAACCAGTTGCTTTTCCTCTTGAATCTCTAGGAAATTAAAGCTATAAATAGCTGATAGCCTGGTATATCTCAAACATGGCTGTCCATACTTGGACAGCTGTCCTGCTGGAAAGAGTGCTTCTAGATTTACAAATTGTAGGCAGCATTGTATTTTTAGCCTTGCCTAGTTGTGATACATTGTGTTCAGAACTGTGGCAATCCCATCCTCAGCAAAATGCCCAGTTGTTTATTAATCAGTTAATACTGGATGTTATTGGTGATCAGAGGTGTATAACCTAAATTTTAGCTCTGGGATATCTTGCTGTCAGTGTTTTCAGACTGTCTATATAGATAAATAATTAGCTTCACTAAGTGTGTAATTAAGACAAGTCTTGTTAGCCTCATTCTTTAGAGGGGAAAAAAGGAAAATGGAAAATGGCAAAGAGTCGATCCAGGACTCTAGAGCAGTCTGGCTAAACATCAACTGTAACCCGGATCCCTTGATTCCCAGCTAGCCCAAAGGGGCTGTGTTTTTCCTGAACAATTGGTAATGAATGTTGTTTCTGCATGCAACAGGTAGAGTGTTTGGGAGAGAGGAAAATAGACGAGTTGAGCCTCTACAACAGTGTTTAGGACAGGCAGTTTATGATTATTTTTTCCCCATCTGTTAAATGTCATCCGGATTCATAGATCTGCTTTTTGCACAGTGATGTTGAAGTGCACACCATGAGCACCACATGTGTTTCTTTTCCTCTTACTGACCTGGGAGGAATTGGAGAAAGAGCCTTTATTAAAGACAATTAGTATGTTCTGTTTATTTCTGGTTTTTTTTCTATGATTGGAACCTGAAAGCTTGTCAGAAAAATAAAATTAAACCAACCAACCATTAACACTAAAGCTCTGAGGGAGCTGCAGTCTGTTCCAGCCAGGCATTAGCTAGGGCAGGTTACAGCTGCCCAGCTGCTGCCCTTACTTGAGCTCAGGTTGCATCACAGAACTGAGGAGGGAAGAAAGGCTGCGCCTACAAATCTCTGCTATCCAGGATTTGGATTTACCACAGCCACTGGGGCTGGGTAGTCAGAAGGGTGATAGATAATTTCCATTCCAACCAGCTGATAATGCTGTGCCTGCATTCCCCTACCTCCTAGCTGAGACTTGATTCAGGGCATGAGCCAACATACAAATGAGCATGATAGCAGGGGGTGTGAAGGGTGATGGAAACAAGAAAAAAGGATATGAGGTGTAAGGAAGGAAGGAATTTACTGATCAAATGCAGATAGTAGGTCTATGTTTCTTGCTTTTCATTCCATATTATCTTCTCTTGTTCAAAGAAGGGGATGCAAAACCCGCTTTCTTTAGGGTGTAAGGTGGGTGCTGAGATGAAATCTGAGCAGCATTATGACTTCTAAGATAGATACAAAAATTTTCTGACCAGTGCCATGGGTTAAATTGCACAATGACAATCCCACCTAAAAAGTATAAACCCTCCTGTATTGTCATGGTGACTGTAGTTAGTAGGCTTTATCCGGAGTACCAAGAAATTTGTAATTAATTTAAACTTTCAACAAATACCTACTTTTAACACACTCCCAACTGTCAAATACTGAATGCAGCTTTTTGATATTAATGCATTTTAGACCACTGGAATGGTTGCCAAAGAAGGTCATCTTAGGTTTGTCTGAAATTTTAAGCCAGCAATGTGGCTCCTGTTTTCTCAGAAACCATCTGGAAAATCGGTCAAACCCTGCAAATTATAATGCCACTTTCCTAATTTTAGATTTTAAAGTAATGTCTATGTTCCTCACAGCTTATTAGTTTTTAGAATATCTGTATATTTTGAACAAACTTATATTAAGTCATGTCAAAAATTTTAATAAAGTTTGGTTTGAACTAAAGTACCTGACCACAGAAGGGATTCTTTCAAAACACACAGAGATTTAGAAGTTATTACAAAAATGTGATCTTGACCTTTCGTTACATTTTATTAATACAAGGTCTGAGTCTGTGTCATTGTTTGGAAGCAGACAACTGTGTCCTCAGGACGTGGTCATGGATCAGCTGATATTTGTAGTTTGTTTTATTTTTGTTTCGGGTACTAGTTTGTGTTATTTCCAAAACTTTTCCTTGCACTTAAAAATGAAAGACTGCTAATATTAATCTGGTTTGGAAGTTTCTGTTGCCTTTTCTATGAAATTTGTAGTTAATAATTCGGTCTCTAGAATTTTGCAGTTGTTTTATGTCCTAGGATCCCTGAACTCTTGCATTCATAACAGGAATGATGCTCACTTAAGGTTGTTTGGTATTTATTGTACTCTCACCTGAATTCTTCCCAGGATTTTAATTTCAAACATTTATTTTTGTCTTCCTATCACATTAAAGTACAGGAATGACTTCTGCTTGAGATCTTTTAGAGCACTAAGCCTCAGAAGGAGGCTAAAAAGAAGAAACTGAAGTTCCAAATGTCAAAATAGCTCATGATTTTAATTAAAATAATTGACACATACTTCATACAGGCGTACCTAAAAGGGAGAAACACTGCTCACTGACTTAAAAGATGTGTTATCTGTCAGCTACAGATTAAACTACAATAGAAATCAAGTGCAGTATTAATTGCCCAAAGAGCATATTGAAGACTTTTTAATAAATCTGACAAGTCCGTTTCCTTTAGGGCTCATTGCTGTAATTATACAAGGTGTCAGATTTTACAAGACTGTAGAGAGAATTTGGGCTTAAGGAATTCAGAAAATACTTCATGTTTTGCAAGTGCTACATATTTGTGATTTTTTTTTTAATTATTCCATGAAGTAGCCTTTGTTTTAACACTGTCTTCAATTGAAAGCCACAGAGTGAAGTAATTAAACTTAATAAAAGTCACTGCTGTTAAATCGAGATACATTGTGTACATACATCATATGCTATAGCAATTCAGAAAAGATCTTGACAACTATTACACAAACCATTGCTTTCATCAAAGTCCAATTCATTCTCTGTTACTACCTGGGGAGGGACATGGCTTGCAGGAAATGGGATGCTTGACATTATACTAAAAATAAATCTTGAACGCCTCTAACACTTCTGCTTAACTAAAGATAAAACTGTAGCATCTTCCACATTTTTAGAGAACTTAATTTTTACATGGTTAGTGTTTATTATTGGAATGAGACAAAACAGGGAAAGTTCTAGGGAAAAGTTCTTCATCATATGCTCTCGTTATGAAATGAAGTTCACTTGACAGGTCAAAAGCAAAAAGTTACTGTTAGATGGGTACTGAATAATACGTGTAAATAAAAATGAATTGTCATTTAGTGTATCTTTTGATGAGTCAGATTGCTAAATTCTCTGTACAATTGACAGCATTATGAGCATGTCCCCTCCTGAAATCATTCCTTGGAAACATCCGTGCCTTTCCCCTTGCCTTTCCCCTTTAGTGTTGCAAAATTGAAAATGTGAACACCAAATTTTCTATCACCAGAAGAAAAGAACAACAATAAAAGTAACTACTTATTCAGTAAAGTTTATAGTTTTGTATGTATGGTTCATTATTTTTTAACACTTAAGTTTTTACTAACTTCCAGTTACAATAGCTCTGCGTTTTGGCTTACTATTCAAATAGGTACTTTTCATAGGAATGTGTATAGATGAGCTTCTGTTATTGCTGTAGGAGTTTCCTTGTGGACTATGAGTAAAAGCTTACTTTTTTATTTTAACACTTTGCTGTTGAAATGGCCAAGTTGTTTTTGTTTTTCCAGGCATTTCAAGTGGCACCTATCTAAAGCCTCATTTTGGTCAGCAAGCGAAGCTAATAGTGTTAGTTTATAATGGTCGTGCATGAGGACCAATCCAAATCCTATCAGAAGCTATGTGATGAGTCCAAATGACTTCGGTGATAAATTTGTAGTAAATTCAAAAGGGAAAATCCCCTCCAGTGACTCTGTGTTGCTGCTGAGTGTAGAAATAATTTGCCTTCTTGGGACTAGGTATTTGTTCGGAGGATGAGACAGGTTAATGATCTTTCTGTTCTTCAGTGGAGTAACAGTCATGCCATCAAATTTAGGCTCCTTAATAGAGTGGAAAGAAAGGCCCTTAATTTAGGTTCAGATGATTCAGCTCCATTGATGAAAGAGGCAACCATGATCAGTAGGATTAGCATTTGAGCAGGTGACAAAATTAGATGGTTTTGTTGTTACTAGTATTAGTTTGTTTTCTGTTTTGGGGGGAATTTGGTAGTTACTCCATTACATATAACCGTTTCTTATGTTGGATTTTTCTGCTGCTTCTGTGTTAGTATTAGTCTGATTAAGCTGTCTTTTAACATTATGACCATAGTCAATGCTTTTTATTTTTTCTGTACAACATAAAAAATATATAATTTATAAGAAATAAATAGTCTATTTCTTGCATCAGATTTATTGAATAAGTAATGTCTGTTGTATCACACTTATTTTTGAGAATTAATGAACTTTAAGTTTCTAACGACTACTGTGGAAGTCCGTTCTCTTAGAGAATTTGGAAATTATTTTTTTTTCTGAAATATTCCTGATGCTACTGCAAGATTATTTTAAGATTTAAGATTATTTTTTATGCAGTTTGTGTGTATATGCAGGGCTAAATTGTTGGTCTGCGCTGTGTAAGCCAAGCTGATATGCGCTCCTAATTTTTTGTTTCCGCCTCTGTTGGGCAGGCTCCCACTAAATCAATTCATTTAGAAGTTTGTGAGGAATTAAACCTGAGTGAATCATCTGACTGAGAAGCTTTCTGTAATGGCTTGATTTAAATGTATTTCTAATTGTCAGAACATTATACTGTTGCAAATGAACCAGAATAAGTTTATTTACATACCAGTTTTACATAACATTCACTTCTCAAAAAGGGGAATGCTCCCCCCCGCCCAAAAAAAAAAAAAAAAAAAAAAGAGTGGTAAGCACTTATGGCAGATAATGAGCATTTTAGAAAAAGTGGGAGGGCTGGGAAAAACTGTAGATACTAACAAACTAGAAAGGCTTTAGGACAAAAAGAAAAACATCTAAGGAAGCTGGGAGGTCATGTTTGGGTCCTATGGTCTATCCTAGGAATTCTACTTGTTAGAGATAATGACTGTCATTGGAGTTGATGACTGAACTACAGTTCGGAGCTTAAGTTAAGGTAGGACTGTCTCATTTTCAGCACTATGGTGTAAGCAATTGTTGTTTTCTGCTGTCAGCAACAGATACACTCATTTGTTAGCCTGAAGCAGAGCTCTGCAGTGGGCAGTCTCACAGAACTTGTATGAAATGCTGAAGAAGAGGTTAGTTAAGAACAAACCACTTCTTCTTTTGGTCTAATCTCTTAGCTGTCCCAGCATGCCAATGCATTCCAGCAATTAAAACAAAATGGAAAATGAGACAAAATGGAAATTGAGACCATTACTAGACAGTATGTGTTCAGGCACCTGAGCTCTGTTGTATGTCTTCTGTTGCTTCTGGACCTTGTTTTTGGTAGAACTGTTTTAAGTTCCCTGCATTAGTTGTGGGAATAATGTGTTTAAAAATAACGTGCTGAAAAGCACTCTTTTTAAAAAAAAAGAAAAAAAAAAAAGGAACAACAAAATTTGATCTTGGATGAGCGTGGAGAGCTGTGAAATCTTGGAATTGCTTTACATTGTAGTGTGGATACTGCAGAAATTCAGGACTGTGGCTCTCACCATTACTTTTTACACAGGACTCACACTGTAGTGGCTGGTATTTTCTAAATTTTCTTAAAACTTACTCTGAAATTTAAGTTCTAGTGTAGAAACCAAAGTTTTCTGTTTAAAAAACACCATCTCTCTGCATTTTGCATATGGTTATGCCGGTACATTTATGACCAAATAAATTTGTTGCTGAGGAGTAAATGTATGAAGATCTGAGTTTTCTTCCTGTAAATCTCTAGAAACAGTTGTAGTGTTTGAATATGAAAGTACTTCAGAGCCTTGTTAAAAAATGAAGGGGGCATTTTTATAAGAATTTCAGTGTTGTACTGCCTGTTTAGCCTTGGACAGCTAGTTTCTCACTCGAGTTCACAGCACTGCAGGTAGACTTTCTGGACTGGGATGAACTCCATAAAAAACCCCAAAAGTTACAGAGGTCTGCTCATATAGATCTGGTTGTCTTTGTTATGAAGAATCTTTTTTACCAAAGAGGAATGGTGGTGAAATGGGATATATGTACTTCAAGGGGCAGAAGAGTGGGAAATAATGTTAGTGTTTGGTTTTTTTTTAATTTCTTTCTTCTATCTGTAAGAAAAATACATACACCTGGGCAAGATTACTAAAGTCAGCATAGCATTCTGTGGGTACTTATACTTCGCCCTTGAAACCCACACAGACAGTAACTGATGCAGGTTTAGGTGGTATGATTCAAAGAGGTAAGTGGTGAAATGGCAAACACAGTATGGAGCCTCCTCACTTTTCAGTCAGCAAACAGTGATTCATTCCAGAGGGAAAAATAATAAATACTTTAAAAAATTTACAAATATTGTTATAATATTCGGGGCTAAGCAAACTGCGGAAATTGTGAGTTACTATGTTTTAGACTGGGGGGGATCAGCTCTAAGGAATACTGCTGTCCTTTCCAACAGTGTCTCAACATTGACAGGATGTTTATGGGATCCAAGGAGTATCCTATCCATCACACTAGCCAGCCCTGTGGGTTAGTTTAGAATATCACCTATTTCCCCAAACATTTGCCTGCTTTGTATTAACAGAATCCTTTCTTTCTCCTGTTCAGCCACACCTTGTCCTTCTTTTGGTCAAAGAATGAAAAAAACAGGATTTATAGTCCCTCCACCCACCTTTAGCTTAGTACAGCCAAGCTTACAAAAGAGGAAGACTTCTGTGTTAAATTATGCTGTTCTGGATATGGTTAATTTTGTGTCCTCACTCTTTGGGTAATCCAGGTGAATGAAAAGCTGCTTTTTTTCATGTGATCCAAATCATGTCTTCAGGCATAAATCAGTGTTGAAAGAAAGGGAGATAGCTCAAAAGGCATTTAACTACTGCATTTGAGAGACTTCACCTACTTCTTCCTTGTGGTCATTAAGTCCTGAGGTGTATTTTATATGAGTGTTCTTTCTGCTTTAGCGAACAGTATGTATTCAGAGGCATTTTTATACTTTAAGAACCCTAAATTAGTGAGAAGAATTTGATTTTAATTTTTAAAGGCTGTTTAAAAGTTTTAAAATTAAAATTTTAGTCTTTGAATTTAGTTCCTAAATCTTCTCTCTCCCAGTTGAATCTGCACACATTTCATAGTTACTAAATTTCTTTAAAGAGAGTAATTCTTGATTCTCATCATAGTGAGGGTATATGCGTGCATACATTTACAACCATATGAACATTAGAATGTCATGTTTGTTTGGGTTTGGTGGGTGGGTTGGGTTGTTTTTGTTTTTTACTTTCTTTGAACTGCTTAAAAATTGATTAAAAGAGATCCAAAGAGTGATAGGGGAATATTTTATATTTTGTTTTTGCGATCTTAAAAGCTAACAGGGTTATGGAAGAATGGATTTTTGAGAGAAGTGTAAGAAATGTGAGAGGCTGAAAAGAGCTTTTCTAAAGGCAGAAGGAATTTTCTTCACCTTCTGTACAGCTGCCAAAGCATATGGCTTAAAAATCTTGTTACAATTCATCTGACTCTTTACTACATGTGCTCAAGCCATCTTTCCCTCATGCTTCATCTGTCTCAGTTCATCTGTAAACTGTATTGACCTGTGAGAGAGCAGAGCTAGAGAAGAGATTGGTATGATGGTAAATAACAATGAGTTTGAGTCCCTGAGACAGAACTTGATTGCTTGATAAATTATGAGCAATCAAGCGTGTTTTCTTGCAGCTAAATGCAAAGTTATGCAAATAAGAACGACTGTAATTCTGGTTTGTATGACAGAGGGCTGTGCAGGGCTACTGGGTGCTGGTCCAGACCCCTGACTTCAGAAAGGCAGCTGGAAAAGTGGAGAGGGCTCAGGCTGAGTCCAAGATTTGAAAAACGTGCATTGCAGCAGAAACTGAAGAGCTCGATCTATTTAATTTACCAGCGATGAAGTAACGAGACAACTTCATCATACTGTGTGAGTACCCAGACAAGGAGAAGATACCTGTAAAGGAGGGACTTCTACAGAGCTATATTTCTGTGAATGGATGATGAACTCAGCAAAGTTCAAACTAGTAATAAAGTGCATGTTTGTAGTGCTAAGGTAATTAGTCTATCTGAAAGATGAATGGCTCTTCCAGCACTCTTTACATCCAGGATTCAGTGTGCCAGATGCTGGACAGGATGTTATGATGTGTCTTATACAGGAGTTCAGAGCAGTTCCAGTGCTTGTAGGTTTTGCAGTCTGCGTCTGTATGGGGTTCAATGTCAGTAAAAAAGGGTAAAGGCCATGTAAATAGGCTAGGGACTGTGGAATAATATTCTTCACAGTCTTAACAGTGTCATCGCATTTCTTATGTTTTAGCACAGAATGTGTCTGCTTTTCCCAGAAGAACTTCACATGCTGATAGCATGTATTGCTGCATGAACTACCTGTCGTATTTGAAGTAACTTTTTTCCTTGGGAACATTCTGATAGTGAAAGTCATTTAAACAGATAAGGGAGTGGTCAAAATGCCATAAAAATGGAGTGTTTATCACTTCAGGTGTGTATTTTTTTAAGTTTCCTTTAAATCTAAGGGATATTTTTCCAAGACCTTTGAGGATTTGTTGTATAGGATGGGGTTTTGTTGGTTCTGGTTTCAACTTTACCGTTAATGAAGCCTGTGAAGTCAGAAAACAGCTTTCTGAAGCTGCTTATCTACAAATGTAGCTTTGCTCTAAGAACAAGCACTAAGTTTTCAAGGTGTTGTGATTATATTGAGCTACTGTGTGAAGTCTGTGAGCTGTATGGAACAAGACACCATCATGCTACTGCAATGGGATGGCTCTCCTATTATGCAGCCTCCTCCATGGAACAAGGAAAGAGCAGCTCTTTGTAGCTCTAAACTGGAAGAGACCCTAAAATTGTAAGTGTATTTTTAAGAAATAATAAAAATTCAGTAATCTACCACATTCCCTGAAAGGATCTCAAAACATCTTATGGTCCTCATGAAGAAGATATTATTACTCTTTTACAGAGTGGTAAGAGCCAAATGCACAGAGTTGACAAAAAGAGAAGGGGGCTTTCGATAATATACTAAATGTAGCTGATTGCTTCTTGGCCCTAGTTCCTTGTCCTCTGTTTGTTCAGAGCGTCTCTTCATCAGGGAAAAAAAAAGTGCAGATGAATAGTCTTAAATATTGTTTAGCCTTATTTTTGTAAATGGAGAGTACAGATATGTATTTTGAGTTTTCATCCCATTTTCAATAGAAGTGAACACTTAATGTGTTCTGTCATATTGTATTTGTCAATAACTGTTAAAATGTATTTTTTACAATTATGGAGAATGAATTCATTTATCTTATTCCTAACGCTTTGGAAATGTGATATGTATTTTTGATATTCCTGTATCAATGCTCAAAAAAGGGCAGGAGATAAAGAGATAGGCAGCATGAAAATGTATTTCACGTTTTTTTAGTAGTAAGAGTATTTTTTCAGTAGAAAACTATCAAAAGTAACTGTTCTTAAAGTCCGTGCTGGGACAGAGTCTTAACAGTATCCTCTGAATTCTTTTGTTCTTGTTCTTTTTCTTGTTAGAACATTTTTGATACAAACGAAAACAAGACAGAGAAGAAGGATACTACAAAATTCTTTTTTTTTTTTTTAACAGTTGCATCTATTCTGGGTTTAAAGTTCAGTCAAAGTAGACATTTCTAAGAACTTTGTGGAAGCATTGTTATCTAAGTGGTAATATTTTAGTCTGCTATTCAGAGTTTTGGCATACACAAACACTACAGAGATGATATGCATAGCATAGATTACACAGGCTGTCATGCTTTCCCTTGAATTTTATGTATGCTTTTTATTCTTCTCACTTAGACAAACTTTGCTTGGGCTGTGTGCCTGCATTGTAACAGAGTAAGAACTGTACTGGCTACGCTCAGCCCTCTATCATGCTGCTAGAGACAGCCAATAGTAGGTGAAGGTTGTCAGAGGAAGGGCTAGGGTAAGCAGTCAAGAACGGGGTAAGGTGGTGTTCACCTGTGAGACAGGCAGTAGTGTGTGAGATCAGATTATTGTGACCATGTGCTGTATTCATCCTCAATATACTGTTTCACAGAATGATTTGCTGACATCTGTGAGTCAGTCTCATCTTGCTGCTGCCAAGTGTATTCCCCCTCACGCAAGATTTTCTGGTCCACTGTATAAAGGAGTAACCAAGATACTGTGTGTCCTAGATGGCATTAGTAATCAGGAACAATGCAGATGCACTTTACTTCAGATAAAATGAACCTCAGTATTTCAGAGTATGTAGTTGGGACATTTTCTGCTGTGAAGCAGCATAACCTAGAAGGCACCAAGGTGTTGGAAAGGATACTGAATAATTTGATAGTCTTTCTTGTAAGGTCCATACGTTATGACTTCTGTTTTATATTCTACATGAACAGCTTTGTTCACATTCCTAAGCTTGCAGAAATGCACAATACTGCAAGCTAATTTTATTTAATGCCCTATATACCTAAACAGGTTTTTTTCCCGATGAATTTTGACCTATATATTATCTGTATCTTGAGTTACGTGTAAAATACCACTGAAAATACCCAGGACTTTATTTAATACGAATGGATTTTGAAATACAAAACAGGAAAAATGTGTTTCCTACTACCTGTGTAGTATAGAATTTAGAATGTTAAAAAAAATAAAATCTGTTTATGTAGGATCTGATGTTTTCCTGTAAAAAAGAAACACTTATGTATATTACAGGTTGTGGTATTCTGTGTCGCCTAGGGCTGCGTTAATCCCAGCCTCATTATACTCTAGAAGTGATGTAGCATGTATTTAAGCTAAAGCAATGTTACAGTGCAAGTGTTTTTTCAAGTAATTAAGTTCAGACGCATATTTTACAAGTATTTTTCATTTTAAAGTTATGAAACAAAAATACTCTTACAAGGAAAACTCTTGATTTGGAAATGCACTGTGACTTTTTAATACTTCTGTGTGAAAGGAAAAACGAAAAGTCACCTTTTTTTCCCTGCTTAGACTTTGAAATACTCCTAAAAGACGGTAATTGAACTCTGCTTTTTCATTCCATTTCAGGTTTTTCTTCTATAATCATGGCAAAACCTTACGAATTTAACTGGCAGAAGCCAGTTCCCTCTTTCATGCAAGATGGAGCTGTGTTTGATAGATATGAAGAGGTAAGAGGCCAGTTGCATTTCATTTGCTATTCTCTTTTAAATATGTAGATGTTACGAATATTTCATGTTTTGCTTTCATTGTACACAAATAAACTTTCAAATAACTCCAGAAATGTGTGTGGGGAGGAAATACCAACACACTTTATTGCTATACAGATTTTTGCTTTTAAAATAAATAACTTTAAAATATATTTGATCCCTCTGATTTGAAATAAGCCCAGAGGAAGAGAAAGGGAGATTTGGATCAACATATCTGTAACATGCATAAAGCGCTTATCTTTGCAGATTCATAAAGCACATCGCTGAACAAAGTGAATCCTTCCATTTTTTGTACATCTATCAAATGGAGGCAGGGGGGAATATGTCTTTATTTTTTAATATATAAACTGAGGACCTGCATCTCACAAAGGAAAGTAAGAGAACACAAAACTTTTATATTCTGATTCAAATGCATCATTTGAGAACTGGAGTGGTTTTTATCTACTTCAGAAAATCAGCCTGTACTCTATCTGAAATATGATTACTATAATGCCACTTTCAGCTGTGCTTTAATCCAAATTTATTAAAGGAATGCAAAAAAGACATTTTACACAGACAGCCGAAATAAAGTGCTGAGACATTTACCTTATACTCAGCATTGATATGCCTGTGAGAATAATTTTATCAGGGTCTATTTTTAATCTTGTTTGGACAGGAAGTCTCTAAAAGTTAAAGGTATCTCAGTAATGTCTTCAGGGATAGTAGTATTTTCCTCTTATGTTTTGAAATGTAAGTAAACGGTATTTTTTATCATGAGGCCTGTCAAGATAGAGATAGTTGTTTTACCCCGTATTTTCAGTTTTGGGGACAGATAAACTAAGAAGATACTAGTGGACACTGAATTCCTTAGAAAGGAGGTTCATAAAAGCTTTATTTTCCTTCAGCAAATATTGCTTCAGAAACTCAGCCTGTGAGGATCCAAGTGAGGGGGTATGGCCCATGGTTTTTCTCTTCCACCTTAGATGACAAACAGAGGATGGGCAGATACAGAAAAGAGATTTAAGTGCTCAAATTTTGGTGTGAGATCAAGAATGCTTGGTGAGGCACCTGAGTCCTTGATGCAGTGATAGGGAGAATGAGACATCTCAAAGTTATACTTTTGCACTGTAGGTTGGTGTACTCAGCAGGCACCTCTGCGACACCAGATAATGCTGGGCAGATGTGGGGTGAGATGGTAGCGCCAGAAGTCTTGCTCCTTGCAGCTGAATTTACTGCCTTCCAAAACCCTGTAGAAAGGGGCTCCTACTTGCCACCTGTGGAACAAAATGTTTGCCTATCCACCTGCTGTTCTCTAGCTGCATTGCTTGCTGTAAGTTTTGCTGCAGTTTACTCCAGGTTTGCTATGGTACAGTTGGAAGCCTGGTTTGTTTTCTTGAAGGGAACTCTTCTGAAAACATTATAAAGGCTTTCACTTGGGTAACTAACTGTATATTTTATCTGCAATTTTACAGGAATCATCAAGGGCTGTAAAAAAATCTAGTGGCTCAAAAGTTAAAATCTGTAGCCTGTAAGCAGCGAGCACTTGATGGTTTGGCTGTTTGATACTATCAGATTTATGATATACATAGGCGATTATTTAATTGTGTTGTGGTAGTAACTAGATAGCCTACCCGAGAGAGACCATTGTTTTAGAAATGGCTATGCAAACGTAGCCAGATCTGATTCCTATACTATAAGGCTTGCAGTTTTCAAGAAAAACTTTTCAGATCCAGGATTCTAGTTTTCATGGAAATTCTGTGCTTAATTCCTCACCCTAACAGAAAGGTCATGTTGGGGAAAAAGACAAATGGTAAGTCAACTACAGTCATACAGCAGGTCAGTGTGGAACTGGGACTTAGGAATCCTGTTATAGGGTCTGGGTGACTGAACAGCTCTAGTACAGCATGAGAGTCTTTTATGTGCCCAAGTTTCATCGAGCGGTTAGAAAAATCTGGGTTATTGCCATGTGGAGCAGTGTCTTGATCCGTCTTAAGGGACCCTTAACCAGGAGAATTACAAAATTATGGAAATATATTTTAGGCCAAGCATTATCATGTTTGACTGCTGGGAGGTCTGAGTCTAGCACAGGATTATCTTGGCAGAATGTGGGAAATAAAAGTCAGACTTGATTAGGAACCTTACTGGTCACATTGCATCTATGGGGTCTGATGGTAGATGCTTTTTTTACCATACAAGGCAACAAATTGCAGAAAAAGTAATTTGATCAATAGAGTCACAGCTGGGGTGGAACATCAACATGAGTGCAGTTTACATAGACACCTTTGTGAAGACAACGTTTTTGGTGTATCAAAAGCTTTTTGATACATGGGGACACGATAAATGAGAAAAAGTTGCCTGGCTTTTATTGTGTGAGTAATCTTCCCGGGAAACACAAGACGCACTCATTTTGATTGGTAGCTAGCTGCGTTTCTGTATGAAACAGGACTCCAAGGGCTGTAAAACGAGTAAATCTGAGGTGTCTGGCAACAGGTAGGTTTCATAAGGGACGAGTGTTAGGGTGAAGGCAGGAAAATAGAAGTATGGGAAAGCAAGATGGGCAGAGCAGTGCGTGCTGGAAACTCATGTATAGTGGTGTCAGCTCAGACTGAGCTGCAGCAACTTTGTGCTTTCTATGTCAGCTCCCCCACCTGTAAAATTAACATAGTTGTTTGCTACTTGGATGGAAGACTGCAGTGTATCAGTCCTTAAAACCTGTAAATCTCATTTGAGGACCTAAAGTGTTGTCCAGAAGTGGACACCATTCAATAATTAATGTGTCCAGGGAAAAGGAGCAATTATCCCAAACACAGCGTGTCCCCTTTGCCTGTGCCCATCTAGGAGGGCTCAAGGACATTACCCAACTGTGGATCCAGGAACTTGCTTGTCTTCATGCCCAGTGTCAAGTCAGGATAAGACCTGACTGGAATGTAACCATTCCTTAGACCACCTGATGCCCTTGTTCCATGGCAGAGGACAAAAAGGCTCCTGTGGCTGCCGGCCTGATGTCCTGCATCCCAGGTCAGGGTGGGGAGCTGCCTCAGAGTAACCCAGTGAGAACAAACTGTCCTGGATAGATTTACTGACTTAAAAGCGTGCTCCATGGATTGAGGACCTTGGAGTTTTTACCTGTTTTTGTTACCTAAATTGAAATTGTCCTGACTCTGAAAATAGCTATGTATATTCATGTGCTTGCTGCCCTTGCTATACGCACAGGAGAGGACATGGCATTTCAGAAAGGTACCTCAGTCTTTAACATAGAACAAAGTACTGATTTCTGAAACAGTAAGCAGTGCTGTAACCTGCACACATGTTTGTTGGTTTTCAATTAAGGAAGTCAGGAAGTCCTGGATCCTTTTTTTTTTTTTTTTTACTTAAAAAGTGATTGATTCTGCACAGTGTTATCCTGCATTTTAGCTTAATTTATGATGCATTAATTGAGGCTGGAGGTGTGTGGAGGAAGTTTCTTTTTTAATTCAGCTAATCTTTTTTTTTTTGCCTTGTCTAGCCTCTTTGGTATGCCATTCTTTCTTGATTTCTCTACAAATCAATATCGTTCAAACTCTGCTTGCCAGATACTCTGGCTACAAAATGCTTGCGGCATGCATCCTGTCATAGTCTAACAGAAAAGTGCTTCCCAAATTCTGATTGTTAAAATGAAATGTGGTCATTTGATCCTGAAGGTAGTATTGGCAAATTACGTGTTTTTAATCTTTACGGAGTTTGAAGCATTTAATTTTCAATAATTTTTCTGAAGTTCCATTTCATTAAGGTTTTTGATTAGGTAAGAATCACTGCTTTTATTAAACAAAACAAATCTTCATAGCTGCAAAGTAGTAGGAAAATATTAATTAAGTACATCCCAATGTCTCAAATGGCAGCAAAAAGACAAATCATTAAAAAAGATAATTTTTTTAAGCCTGCCTCCCTCATTTCTGATTGCCTTGGCAATAGCAAATTCTCCTGGAAGGTATTTGGGAGAAATGTAACTATCTTTTGGTTTTGAATAATGAATAAATGTATGACATTTGTCAAACTGACTAAAATAATGGTCTGTATTTTATTTTCTATAGGAATCTTTTGTCTTTGAAAGCAACTGTCTCTTCCAAGTGGATGAATTTGGCTTTTTTCTGAGCTGGAGAAGTGAAGGAAAGGTATATTACTGTTATGTCAGGAAGATATATTAGATATTATTGCACTTGTTTTATATTCTGTCTAGTTTTTAAAAATCTAAAGTACTGTGTTAGTTTATTTACAAAACTAGCCTTAGTCCTCTTCTTTTAGAATTGGCAGAAGTGAAGTATTTAAGAGGGAATTAATAGATATAAAAGTGAAATACACTTTTTACTGTTAATTAACAGTGTTTACAAATAGGATTCATTGTTTATTTTGCTGCAATTCCTGATGGAGCCATGTGTCAACAGACCTTTGAACTTGTACCTTTTTTTGCCATTTCAGGAAGGACAGGTATTAGAATGCTCCCTGATCAACAGTGTTCGTTTTGGAGCTGTACCAAAGGTACTCTATATTTAGTTTATACTCTTCATTTAAACCAAGGGTATTTAAACTGAAGGTGAAATGCAGGACAAAGTTAATTTCTTTAAAAAAATACGAGCAATGCTGCTTTTATTTTGCAATCACAGTCTAAAATTTTAAGTTTTTAAGTCAAGTAATCTGGTGTGATTGCAGTGGGAAGGTTCTGTCATCTGGTCTTTCTGATGTAGTACAGTGCTTAGCTTTCAGGATGCGGTGGAGGTTGAACAACAGACATTAAGAGGACATATCAGGAGTTTTTAATTATTTTGTAACAGTGTATTGTGATACTTGTTTTAGGGATCTGGAAAAAAATGTTTCATATTCCAAATGTTGTTCCTATCTGTTTAAAATTTGTTGTACCCTCTTGCTCCATTGACATAAAACATAGAAAGTTTTGTTTGCATCCCTCTTAATGCAGTTAGATGGTCAGAGAGGGCAGCTGGTCACTGTCTGCCATTTTGAAGAATATCAACAGATGTACTAGCCAGGAGTTCTGGAAAAACCCAAAACTTTGGAAATATTTTCAGTGGTATTCTTCAGAAAGAATAGGTAGAATTGTCTGAAGTGAATTGTGGGCCTCCCTCCTCCAGGCCTTTAGTTTAGAAGATTTGTTATGAAGCAATAGATGTCTGTTAACACCTCTACATTACCACTTTCATGTGTTAAGTGTTTCTGTCTTAACTGTAGGTAACTATCTTTTAGTAGTTTTCTTGGGAATCTATAGACTAAAATCTTTCCCCCTGTAGCAAAAGGGCATGAGAAGTGGTAGTGCAGACAACCCCATGCTTCATGTGCTGTCAACCATACCATTATGCTTCAGACTTCACCTCTGTCTTTATGTAGGTAATTTGCTCTTTATGCCCATTAAATCTATAGCCCTCGACCCTTAACAGAGATACCAGCTTGTATGACATGTTAAGAAACAGCCAAAAAGTCACACAGATCATAACTCTCAATAACTATGGACTTAACTAGATTGGAATAATTTACTTAGAGATTAATACTGTTCTTCTGTTTCCAGTCTTCGGAGTGATTAGTTTTTCATGATGAAAATATATGTAATTTCTAATTTAACTTTCCAAAATGTATTTAAAATACTTCATTTACTTCTGAGTTCTCACAATGGCATTCCTAATTGTTAGAATATATTGTTTTTCAGGTTTACACACAATAATTCTAAGTGAAAGCACTCATTTAAGATGATTGGCAAAGGTTTAAATTTGTTAATGGAAATGCATCTTTACCATAGTGCATTGCAGAACAGAAGTATTGCAAATGTAACAAGTTATTTATTCTGTTTAACAGGATCCCAAAATACTATCTGCACTTGAGGCTGTTGGAAAATCAGAAAGTGAGTTGGAAGGACGGATAGTGTGTGTTTGCAGTGGCACAGATCTGGTGAACATCAGCTTCACTTTCATGGTAGCGGAAAACACAGAAATAGCCAAGGTATTTCACAATTAAACAGTGTGTGGGAGTTTAAAAAAAAAAAAAAAGAGGGGAGCTCCTCAGCAGTACTCAATTGTTTTTCCTGAGTAAATCAGCCTGCTTGGCTGACTGAAATACCTGTTTTAATGTCTTCTGCCACACTCTACAGAGCAACATCCATTTGGAGCATTCTGTAACACGTCTGTGTGCCACGGTGAAAAGAGAATTGTGACTTTATCAGTCTGTGCATGCATGGTGATTTATCAAAAGTAGGCACCGAGACCATTAAATATTTAAGACACAGCATTCCCTCAGCTGTTTAGTATCTCTCTGTGGGGCTTGTACAGCAGACTTTGTGACAATTATGCAGTGGATCTGTAACACATAGGGATGCTGAAGGGAAGTGCAATTACTTTCATTTTCCTGGTGGGTGCAGCTCAGCCCTCCAAAATTTTGTTCAGCGATTAACCTAATTGTATTGTGTGGTTCATGTTATCTGAAAAGACAAAAGCAGGAAAGAAAATTCTTTACAGTTAAGTGGATTCCAGTGTAGCCAGGTTCTTTTCTGTTTCCTGTTGACATGGAACAATCTTAGAAAACAATGGTGCTTTTTAACACGTTATCTTTCCTGAGAGCTTAAGATTGCAGTTCATGATGCAAGTTATGTGGCTCCACCAAGGCCTGGTACTCAATCTATCTGCTGTAAACTGCCCTGAGAAACTTGATCCAGAGTACTGATATCGTATGCTACTAGCTTAGACCCAGAGATTCAAGGGATTTTAAAAATACATGGGGTTTTGCCTTTCTTTTCTGATTGTGTGTACTTAGGGTGTATTATAATCTGTTTTGCCTGTGAGAAAAACATTGAATAGTGATCAGTAACATGCACCTGCTAAATCCCCTCCTTTAAAACTGAGTATCTGTTTGTCGGTTGCAGCATCACTAAATCCCTTGGCAGACCCGGTTGATCACTGACAGTGCCAAGTAAACTCCATGACAGGACAAATACTTGTATAACTTACATGGGTACACTCAATTGATTTTACTGTGTATATTTTCAGCAGGCTTTCAGGGAAATAACATGTCACAGTTATATTTTGAAAACAGTTAAGAAGCTAAGAAAAGAAGATACTGGCAGCATTCACTTTTATACTTAATCCAACAGTGTCTGTGATGTATTCTGATAACAGAAAGTTGGAGTTAAGTTTCTTAGCCACCTTAGATCTCTATAAACTGTATTAGACAAATTGGTTTGTGAGGAGTATGTTGGCCAATTACATACACTGTCACAACAGGTGAGCTAATTATATGAAAAGATCTACTGCTTCATTATCTGCCAAGATACTTACCAAAAATGGTGTGTCATGCTGCAGACAGCTTGTGGGTAGGGTCTGAGAGGCCCATAGATGTGAAGAGTCTTGCATTTGGGAGTCACTCCACCAAAACAGATGTCTAGAACTTGTCAACAGTGGTGATCCACCTGACCTGTTTGAGGCACAAGGGAGACAGTAAAATAGAACAAGCCAAAACCAATGTAGAGCTTTCTAAGTTGCCTTCACTGGGGATATTGGCGTATGGGAAGTAAATTGGCCTGTACTGTATTGGCCTTTCATATATGGTAAGTACATCAACTTGCTGCTATATTTCTGTGCTAAAATAAAATTTTCTAGGGGTTATCTGCACATAGAGCTATTCCTGCTTAATTGTTCCTGTTTTGTTCATGAGAAAACATCTTTCTTCTGGGACATAGTAAATCTCCTCTAGAAGAAGTGAGTCTTTGTGTGGCATTACGTAGCTATGCAGCTACTAACTGCAGTTTAGAATAGTCCTTGATTTAATCCATGTTCAGAAGTAAGCCCCCCTTGTGAAATGACAGAGGCAAGAGTTTGGAGAAGAAGGGGCAATGACAGATGCTTAAGCAGCCCAGATATGTGTAAGGAATGCATCTGTAGTGGTTTCTGTTGTTTCCCTCCTGTTGCCATGAGGAAGTTGAGCATTACTTGCTGTAGATCTTTTGTCGCTTCCTCAAATAAACAAAGGTCAGGATTGGTTGGCACCAGATTGGGATACTTTAAAACAAGGAAATTCAGTGACAGATCCAAATACAAAAGCCCAGAACCTTTCTGCCCAGATAGAGGGCAAGAAGGTATTCTGCTTCTCTAGATAATAATTTACAATTGGAAAAGAAGTAATTGTTACTCACTGAAGGCTGGGTTATAATGGAACTGAGGAACCATGACAAAGAAGAAAACTGATGCAAGTTCCTGCCTTCTTCAGGCTAACCATGTAAGGAGTGGTGTCAGGGGGAAGCAGATTCTGCCAGGTCCCATAGGACAGGGTGGCAGAGTGTGGGGGCAGTCCCTTAGGGGTGCCCTGGCTGTGGCAGGTGGGCATGTACAGAGCTGGTGCGTGCTGTGGGCAGTGGTGAACCTTCCCCTCCAGGAGGGGCTGGTTGCAGGCTGTCCGTTGTGATCTGTCATCATCTCTGCACTGGGGCAGCTCCACATTCCTCTGCCTCTCGTGGCGATGTGCTCAGCAGGTCTGGCCAAGTCATCGCTGAGCTCCAAGTATAGCTATTCCAACAACAAGAGTGTGTTTATTATCTCTCCACTTGTCTCCAAGCTCCAACTCTGGTATTTACATTCTATCTACTTAAATTTTATTGGTGTTTTCAGCTGAGAAATTGGTTTTCATTTCCACTCTTAAAACAAAACAACCACAAAATAGGGTGTACTCTGTCTCTGATTACAAGCAGCTGTCATGGTCCACTCCTAAAGCAACTCCACTGTGGTAGCAGAGAGTGACTATAAAAGGTGGAATTCAAAATCTAATGTTTGGAATCGTGATTAAATCAGGTTATATAAATTACTGTGAGCTAAAATTAAAACACATACATATTAGAGGTGTGACCGTATGTGTGTATTTTTTTTTACTTCCTGGATGGACTTTCTGTGACCTAGTAATCTGATAATCTGCTTTCTTCCAGGACACTTGAAAAGGCCAGTGTGTATTTGGGGGTGAATTCCCTTAGTGCAGAAGCGATGTAGTGCTGATGTGAGGCCTTAGCACATGGCATGTAGGCTGCCTATCTGAAGTTGGCCTAAGTCCAATAAAGCTGTTGTAGTTCAGCAGCCCAAAATCTGGACTTCTCGTCTTCTTTGCTCATCTACTTTGGCAATGCATTAAGGTGTTTAACTTAAAAGATTAACCTAAGTCAGCTCTTTTTGCATTCTTTAATATTACTGCATATCAGGGGTAAATTTGTCCTGACAGTTGTTCTTTCCCGGATCTAGCTGTGCTGTTGGGAAGGACCATCTCTCCAGCTGATAGTTTCTGCCCTTCTGCCAGAAAGTACTGTTCCCACTGCCCTGCTGGCAGAGGACTTTTCTACTATATAGCTCTTTCTGACTTACAAAAAAGTTCTGTTTCAGTTGACCCTGATTTTTCTCCCATGAAACAAGCTATTAAATATCTGCTAAAATCATATTGGTAGGAGGGCAGCTAGAAGGTAGCAGAAGATTCCCATGGGAATATCCCACAGTCAGATTACAGAAAAGTTCTGTTTTCCCATAGTTTTGGTTTATTTTGATGTTTCCAGCCGCTTTCAGAGTAGACCCCTCCAGTGCTGCAAAAGTCATTCTGGGGTGGAAAGCTTTGTTGAAGGGTGGTAGCAGTCTGGACACATAAGGCAGCTCCCAATACAGAGTATTTGTGTGGGCCTCAGCTTTCCTGATGAAATACTAGAATGTCAGAAGAGTCCCTTTTATTTTTGTAACAGAATTTTCACAGCAATAGCCTGCAAGTCTGTGCTGCAGTTGGTCAGGTAGGGAATAGGTTTTACACCATCGCGAGTCTTGTCTCCTTGCTTTTGCTGTCTTACGTTAGACATACAGCAATTTTCATAGAACAGAAATTACTTCTGAGACATCTGCGTTGAGAGAAGAGGGACATCTGCTGGTCACAGAATCGCTGAGTGAGGGCAAGGTACCAGGGAATCCTGCCAGGCCGTGTCTGTCTTGGTAAGAGTTGGGAAACATGGTTCTATTCTCCATGAATTTCCTGAACCTACAAGCTATCGAGCCCTTGACTCTGACAGTCACAGGCACTGAATGCCAAAACGAGAGGGCAGTGCCTCCTTGCATCTCCAGCTTTCCCAATGCTTGAATTAAGTAAAGTGCAACTGTGGAGAGACTACACTGAAAAAGTGAAGGTAAAATCTCAAGAGGTCTTGAAGAATACTGACCTAATCTGTAAATAAGGCATAGATGACCTTGTCTAGAATTTCACGAGCTGTAGGTTACAGTGATTTTTAACTTTTCATAGTTTTTTCCTTTTTAACCCTACTAAATGAAAAGTTGATGGCTAAAAGAGAGCTGAGAGGTCAAACTTACCTGTGCACCTTGCCACTGCTGCCTGCATTTCATTGATGAACCCCAGCTAATGCAAAGTCACTAAGTGCCTCAGAAGCATTTGAGTACTACAGCAAAAACTGAGAGTGTGCTTCTTCGATCAATTTTTCTTGCACCTTCTCCTTACAGAGATATTTGACAAAGTTGGATCTTGTTAGAAAAAAACAACGCAGTCTGCTTATTCCAGCCTGCAGTGTACTTAGATTTGGGCCTCTTGTGTCAGCCTAAGGGTCTGTGTTTAAGGTGTACTTGTCTTTGGTTTTGTTTCTTTTTATGGTTGTTATTTCTTTAGGATTAGATAGCAGGGCCCAGATTCCTCTCTTAGATGAACCTTGAATAATTCGTGGTATATAGAGAGTCATTCAAGAGTCACATTGACAGATTAAAGGTACTGAACCATATTTTGAAAATTGGAAAATATTTAGCACTACCATCAGTAAGAATGAAACTCATCCTGTATTTCTATCAAAAACATTTTGTTACTCCACTTTCTCTAACACCCAAGTGAAGTGTTTCCTATCTACCTCATTTCAGAATTTCATCTTGTTATAGGATTTTCCTTCTTTGGAGAGGTAGCAATTTGGAAATGCTGAGCATGAAAGAAGATAACTGAAGATCTTTATCCCTGTTTACTTACATAGGTTTACAGGTCTTTCAGCTTCATCTGTAAAATAAGGAGTGCTATTACAGCATACAAGCAAGGCTGCTGCTATTCTTCATAGCATGTTAGCTGAGAATAATCTGAGCTCTTCTTTCATCCTTCCCACAAGGTCATCAGACAAGTATACATTAAATCTGGGAATGGTTTGTTGTCAGGAAAGCAGTATGTTACCAGCTTGACATTTGTCAGAGTGTTCAGGCTTTGGGTATTTTCTGAATATCTGTGCACTGGATCACAGTGCCTTAAAAGTGATTATGAAGATAGTTGTTAATTGAAGACTATTCTGGCTCGGAAGGACAAAGAGTTTGAGTGCTGAGCCTGTATATTAACCTGTGGATGAGGAATTTTTTTCATCTTATGTCATTTTGCTTCTATATAGTATGCTCACAATCCAGAAGCATTTTTTTTTTCCTTAGTGCTCTCAGTTAATTTGGGGCCAGCTGGTAACCATGGGACATATCTGATGAAACGCTCCAGAAACTGCTTTAGCCCTGAACTGAAGTACAAGCAGCCAGATGCTACATTGTAGTTTAGCTGTGTGGTGTGGAACAGATAAGCAGGTGTGTGTCTCGAACTGCCACGTCTTGCCGAGGGGACATCATGCCAATGTAAAGATGATTCATAAATGGACAGAAACTCTTAGGTTACTCCCTTGCGTGGTACCAGCAGAGATGTGATGCTTTTGTGGCTTATGAGTGTTTGGCTGTAGTTCTGCGCTCTTTTGGTGTAAAAGAATGCAGTTCCTGATTTGGCGTCTCTGTCACTAAAGGGCATTATCATTGCAAAAAGATTAGGGAGTCCTCTAAAGTGGGAATCATGAGGACAACCCCTCCTGCAAAGAAATTACATGGTAAGTAGTTAGTGTATTGATTTCTCTCTATACTTTTTTTTTCTTCCTAGCAGTATTCCTTTTTTGGTAGCTGTTCTTGATGTACAGAAGTAACTTCAGAACTGATTGCTGGGTAACCTTACTTTTAAATGTTAGATTTTGTAATATCTGGTGTAGTTACAATCCATTGCCTTCAAATCAGAATCGAACTGTGTGTGTTTATTTCCTATTGAAATGGTGACATTGCCAGCACTGCACCAATGGCGGTTTTTAGCAGAAAAAAGTGGGAGTTTTGAAAGACTGAAGCTTATTCACAGCATGCATTGTGTGTAATTTAATTTTGCAAGGGTTTTTTGTTTGCAGTGCATATGCCATTTTACTGGATGGGTCAGTGTTGAAAAGTTCAGGAGCTTTTAAGGGACTGCAGACTAATCCAGATCATATGAGGATAATTTTTTGTATAGCTGTGACAGTGTTAATGCAGCAGTAATGTTACATTTTACTGTTTAAAAAAACCAAAAACATGCCCACAAACTTAGATAGTTGATGCTAGTTGAATTTCAACAGTTCTAGGAGTTTGAAATATACTTAAGACTTGATCAAGCATTTAACCTGAAATTATCCCAAGCACTATTTTATATCATCATAGGTGAGGGAACATTTTTAGGAAAAGATAAGTGTTCCCAAAGTCTGTCAACGACTTCGAGTTGTATCAGTTCTAATAAATAATATTATCTCTCCCCATGAACCTTGCTTTCTCTATATCCCTAGGCAGCACATCCATACTATGACTACTAAGTCATCTTACTCATGCAGCTGGGAATAGAGAAATGGGAGGGCAGACTGTTACTGGTGGGTCGTTTTCAAGCACAAGAACACACCTAAGAAAAACCCAAATGCTAGCATTTCTCATAAGTCAGACTTCTATTTTAAATGATTCTCAGATACATTCTATTTGTATGCATATTTTATGCAGTACTTCTTAAAAAGATAATTCGAAAAGCTAAATGTTAATAAATGTCTTAAATGACTACTTTTTCTGAAGCAAAATAGATTTATAAGGTCCATTTTTAAGGGAATCTGATTAACAATTTCTTGTTTAGAAAGAAGTTTGTGATGTGCTTGTAAAGTCTTATGAGTACAAGGGTCTGCTTAAGTGTGTTTATCTGCTGAATTGACACCTTAGACCTTGTTTTAGCCCATAGGGATTTACTGCCTGCAGTTCATAATATGCCATTTTCCAAAGATGTTCGTATTCCTCCTATATAAATGATGACTTTTTCATCTGTTTTGCAGATGTACAGCACTCATTCATGAAAAGAAAATTATACTCATCTGCATCTATTTATAAGTGTCAGATTCTGGATCCTGCCCAAGTCAATTCAAGCTGCATGCACAGAATTTGGCTGGAAGCAAGAAGCTTCTTTATTCATAAGGTTAATGTTAAGCAGTGGAACAAATCCTGTCTCAGTTCCACCAGTGTAAATTATCTGTTGAGTAATCCTAGCATTACAATGGCATAATTGAGATTGAACTTGGCTTGGAGTGCTGTCATTTTTTTCCTCTTCCTATAGCTTTATTCTGTCAGGATTCTTGCTGGAATCAGTGGGTGTTCATGTTAGGGCCTAATCCGTAAGCTTCTATACAGTACTGCAAAGTCTAGGTACAAGCTATAGTAGAAAAATAGATCCATAAAAAGGAGTTACATAAGTGCTGCAATGCTGCTGTTGGCTGAAAATCATCCCAACGATTACTGGAATGTTTTGCTTTTTAAGGATGAAAGCAAGAAAGCAAGCAGGACTTGAGTATGTAACAGGGTGTTAGGTGAGGTCAACGTCACAGAACAATTGTTGTGCCTCCTTGTGGTTTGCTCTAGTTTATTAATATTTTGTTTCATTCCTTTTCTAAAACTGGGCCAGTTAGATATGTCATCACATATTGTATAATGTTGCTTAGTAATTGCTAATATTGCCAGTCGCAAGTGAAAGGGAGGCATATGTTTATACAGCCTATAAATAGAAGGCTTAATAAATCAATCAAGGGACCACTTGCCTTTGCTGGCAATAAACTGTTTTAATAGCACCACTGATGCTACATGTAGCACTTGGAAGAATAGAAAGCATGATCACTTTGTTTAGCGAAGGATGAAATAGTAATGGATAAAATGCGGCCAGACTTTTCCGTGGTGTTATAGGCTGTGGAGTGGGCAGGTTTTTTTCCTCAATTCAGGTTATTAACATTATCCATAGCTGCAAGGAAGAGCAGCCTTCCCCTAAGACAAACTTTCCTACCTTTTCCCTCTTCAGTTTTCCTAATTTGGTGTTTCTGTGTTTTCATGTTTTTCAGCAATGGGTAGAAGGACTTGGATCCATCATACATAACTTTAGAGCTAACAACGTCAGTCCAATGACATGTCTCAAGAAACAGTAAGTTACTTTCTTCCCCTTTCTCCTTTATTTTGCTGTCCTTGTATTTTCCTTCTTGGAATTAAAAAAAAAAAAATTTTGTTTTTCATAGTTCAATATTTTCAATCGCAGAACGGTGTAATAAAGAAAATGATGTTATATTAGTTTAGAGTTTATCTTTCATTGTGACTAGAAGAGGTCTCAAGTCTATATCTGGCACCTGCTCAGGAGAAATTGTAAGAGAATTTAGAACTGTTCACTCGCTTTATTGGTATTGTATGTTTTAATTATTGTCTGGTTTGTTCTTTCATTGATGCATATGCAAACCAAACCCCATAAGTCTTTCTTGTCTTCACACTTCTGTTAATTGATGTACTGATTCTTTTGGACTGCTTTTTGCCTTTACAGCTGAAGAACTACTCTGCCTCAAGCGCTAAAAGGTTATAGAAATGTGTTTTTATTACAGAACAATTATTTGTTTGTATTCATTTCACAGACATGGCAATAATCTTAAGCTAAATATAAGTATCTAGATACCGATTTTAATAAATGGTATGATAAAAATATTTCATTCTTAATTTCAGCTGGATGAAACTGGCCTTTCTAACAAACACAAATGGGAAAATTCCAGTTCGGAGGTAAGCACAACTGGGAGTTCCAGTTTTTGTCAGGTACAGGTTGTATAATGTTAGTAAAATTCTGTGGCTTAATAATGAAATATAATATCAATTTTATTACTAATACTTATGTAAAAATAAGTACAGAATTAGACATGCTTAGCTGAGTTCCATACCTCCTTGGTAAACTAAGCAGGACTGCTTATCAGCCTAGTAATTTTTTTCTTAGTCCGTTGTAATGAAGATATGAGTGCTTGTAATTGTTTTCAAAGTCACTTAGAGCTAAAAGCATCAGTTTTCTCAGTTTAAAACTTCTCAAACTCTGGGATGGGTTTTTCACTTGTAAAACTTCATAAAATACTTACCAAAAGAACTATAAGAGCTTGCAACCTAGTTAAGTAGAGGACAAAAAGGTACCTTTTAAAATTTAGTTCCTTGTAAAAGAGACAGATACAGCTCTGCCAAAAATTCTTCTGCTTTTATAGGAACCCCCAGGATAATATTTGTTTTTTTCCATGTGGTAAATGAATTGTTGGGTTAGTCGTTGTCAGTAACAGAAAAGCTAGAACAGTGTATTTCTTTCTGTACATCTATTAACTATTACTGATTTTCAGTCCTCTCTGGCTAGGCAGTAATTCTCCCCGCTCCTGCTCTAGAAATTAATTCTTGCTGACACATTGAGCTTCTTTCCTCTTCATGCAGTATGTGAAAACCACACTTTTGGGGCATGCTGTTTTTTTCATAAATAGAAACTCATAGAAGGGAGCAAGAAGGTGGACTTTGTAAGATAAGCTTCACAGATCATTTTTTTTCAAGGGAGAAAGAGAGGATTTTGCATCTGTAGAATCTGCAAAAAGACAAAGGGCCTGCCATGCTGCCTTCCAGGTTTCTTTAGTTTCATGACTCAAGTGACACCTTGACAGTGTTAAGGCTGCTTCTGTGTATTAGTCTTTCAGCTTTCACATTACCAAGCCCCTGCTCATTTCTCAAACTTTAACTGCCATGAAGCACCTTCTGTGCAGAAGTCCCATAAGGGATATTAACTGAAGGGTGATGATGAGGGAACAATACTACAGGGGCAAATTCATTTTCAAGACTTCAGAGCTCTATGCCTGTGTTTGAACATAGACCTTTATTCATCAGTATGAATTTATAGTGTGCTAGCTTGCCTGCCACTGTTTCTGCCTTGAAATACTTTACCTCGCGTTTAGCAAGGCATAAATTCTCTCCGTTGTGCTACAGCACACTGATTTGCATATGCAGACAAGCCTGCATTTTGCTGAAGAGAGTCCAGTCCACTAGTTCCAGTGTATTAAATCTTTAAATTCAAATTTGCACTATTTCCAGGTTGACATAAATTGGTCTCTAGCAGCTTAATGTACTGCAAAAGTAATTTGCTTATAAATTTGTAAGGGATTTACTATTCCATGCTGTGCAGAGGGAAGCTGAATCTTCTTTACATCTGGATGCTCCAAGGAATGCACTATGTTGGTGTGGGTGAAATGTGGCAACTTTTGGGAGCTCATCTGGGAAGCACTGTATCACCTGCTGAAAGGACTAGGAGAGATGTCAGTGAGAGGCTGGAGGAAAGTTGTAGAGGAGGAATGTGAATGTACACTTGCATTGGAAAAGAGGGTGAATCAGAGCCCTGATGGGGGATGGCAACATCATGTGATTGGCCTGATCCAGCAACAGCTACTTCTCATGAAGTGGGACAAAGCCACCCAGGTGTCTCAGCACTGGGCAGCCTGGGATGTGGGGGACTTCCTTGCTTCCCTCCTTCTCCCATGAACACTTAGCGCAGAGGAGGAGTGTGGAAAGATAATAGAGGGAACAGAAGGAGGTGAATGCATAAGGAGAAGGATATGTGTATGAGGAAGGCAAGCCAGGAAGCACTGGGCAATGTGGGCAGAATGGCTCTGCTATGCAAGGTGCACCAAGTTTCACATTGTTTACCCAAGCCTCCCCCCAGTAACACTTTCCACTGGTTTAAACCACTGATGCTTCCCCTTCAACTGACCTCCAGATTGCTATGGTCAGCCCTTCCCATATACCTGTTTTTAAATACAATGTTATCTATTTAGCCCTGCTTCCTCAAACCTCCACCTCCTCCTGCTGCTCAGGGATTCCTGTAGCAATTGCTGTAGCTCTGGGGATACAGATAGAATGATTATTCTCTCAGAAACAGAATACCCAGCAGATCTGTTAAGCTGTAGGAATGTGTATCACAAGATCACCTGTATTTCATTTTCACACAGAAGTGCAGTAAAACACTGAGGAAAAAAGGAAAAATCTCACCTGGGAAATAAGAGCTCCTTGCATTTCTTTTCAGGTTTAAGACAGATTTTTGCCGCTAGCACATAGCCATAGTGAATGATGAACCTTGAGAAGGTGAAACTCCTTAGGCTGTTGGTGGTAAATGGCATAAATATTCTTGACTCCTCATTAGTACAGTTGGGGGTTGCAGAGTCATGAAGATTCTTCTCAACTACTTTTGGATTTTAATATACTCTGGGGCATGTATATATTACTATCAACCTCCTATGTTTGGGAGAGAAGAAATTCTGGCAGTTAGTAGTGCAAAAATCTTAGGAGAGCACCAGTTTTGCCATTTGGACTTACAGCAGTCTGAGTCTAGAACTATATCTACAGATCTTACAAGGATAAGGCATTTGGTAAGATATTTTGTATTTTCAGTTTTTACCACTACTGTAAATGATGCCTAAAAAGGTCAGTGTTTGCTTAAAAAAAAAAAAAATCTACTTGGTTTCTGCAGCTTTCTGTTGGCAGAAAATGGATTTTCTACATACGCAAGTTGCATCTGTTCAGCTAGAGCATGTTTAGAAATGAGCTTTGCTCAATTTATGCTTACCCCCTGTATAACTACATTTAAAAGGTTGTAAGCTAATTTAGATTCTAACTGTGAAAATATATAAAAAAAGAAAAAGCTAAACTATGATAAATGAAGCTTAAATCTCTTTTACAGTAGTTTCATTAAGTTAATTTGAAATTACACTTTTTTTTTTAGTAAATATGTTTTGTATCAATTACTCCAGAGTGCCTGGAAGAAATCTGTTTTAATACTCAGCTGATGGTTGGAAATCATAGTTTTAGATAATTTCTTGTACAGTGTAGGCAGTGGTACTTCCAGTTCTAGCCAAACTGATAAATTCAGTGGAACCATGATAAAAGCTTTGTTTGAACAGTTTGTGTGTTGGCTTGATTTTTGAAGTAATGGTTGGAAAGTGGTGAAGGTCTGAAGTAACCAAGTCATTTAATCCATCAGCAGGCACAATAGATTCATACTCCTCAGTCACCGATTTGGGAAGTATTTTTAAATATTTGTGAGGAATTACATTGACATTTGGGCCCCTCCCTACAGGAAAGACATTGAGTTGCTGGAGCATGTCCAGAGAAGGGCAGCCAAGTTGGTGGGGGGCCTGGAGCACAAGTCCTATGAGGAGCGGCTGAGGGAGCTGGGGCTGTTTAGTTTAGAGAAGAGGAGGCTGAGGGGAGACCTTATCGCTCTCTACAACTACCTGAAAGGGGGTTGTAGTGAGGTGGGTGCTGGTCTCTTCTGTCAGGTGGCTGGAGATAGGACGAGAAGAAATGGCCTCTAGTTGCGGCAAGGGAGATTTAGGTTAGATATTAGGAAAAATTTTTTTACTGAGAGGGTTGTCAAACACTGGAATAGGCTGCCCAGAGAAGTGATTGAGTCACCATCCCTGGAGGTATTCAAAAAGCATGTAGACGGGGTACTCCATAACATGGTTTAATGGGCATGGATGATGGTTGGACTCAATGATCTTGAAGGTCTTTTCCAACCTAAATGATTCTATGCTACCATAAAAAGCCCCAAACTACTGTAGAACATGAGGAGTAAACACCTGTAGGTATCTGTCAACCAGTAACTTGCCTGCATCTGAAGTAGCCCAGTTTTCTTCCAAGGTGTACAACAAGGTGAATGTAGATTTGCTAGGATGAAGTCTCTTCCGATAGAGGGAAAAGTAGTTTCATTTTGCTAAGGATATTGTAAATAAAAGTGTCATGCTGTATTTTTACAATCTTTTTTGATTCATGCAATATTTTCTAGACTGCTGCTCTCATTACAAATTACTGCTATGTTTGCTGTCATCTTTGGCAAAAAAAAAAAAAAAATAGTTTGGCATTAAAAATAAGTTCCCTGCAGCCATGGAATCTTGTCTTACAGTTTCTGATTAATTACTTAATGCCAATATTACACTTTTTACATGACATTATTATTGAGGCCTGATTCATTAGAACAGACAGATATTTTTGTGGGGCTGGAGGTAGGTTGTAAATTGTAGAGCTAACATTACTCTATGTTTTAGAATTGGTGGAAAAATAGATGCCTGAGATATTTTTCAGAAACAAGTGCCTAAAGTTAAACTCAGTCTATATTTTAGTGAAAACATGTCGGTACTGATCAGCTTTGGGAAATCGACTAACTTATTTAGGTGCCTAAATAGGGACATAGAAATCTAACTGTTGTAAGAACTGAGTAAAAAAAAAAAAAAAATTGGCCAAGATTTCTTAAAATATTATTTTATCATTTAGATCTTTCACTTCCTGATCTTAATTTTATTAGTATGAAAATATTTGCATAGGCAGTTCAGAGTGTTTTGGAGAGTAAAACAACTGTGAATTGCTATGGCTACAAATAACAGCAACAGTTTGTTTCACATCTTTCACCATGTGAAATTATTTAGTATGCATGAGATTTAACAAGAAGTCTCATCAAATGTTTGTCTCACTTCATGATAAAGAGCAACATATTCTTATCAAGCAGCTATAGAGTCTTTCCCAATGTACAGCTTTTGTTAGCATTAGAAATAGATGTTGGATGCACACCTCAGTTTTTCTCTCCAGATTGAGACACCAAAATCAAGGGGTCATGGGACACATCATTTTAGCTTAGACCATAAACAGAAGGAAGGAGAGCTGTCAAGTTTGGATCTACTTTTCCAGAGTTAGAGGTTATTCAAACTCATCTCAGATGGAAACAGAAATAGACCAAATGCTTTCACATTAGTCATACCAAATAGCTAAGCTTTAATTGGATTTATTTCATTTCAAGTGAAACCAGTTTGTCAGTCGCATGCATGGTGAAATCACCCCTGTTTTGCAGAAACAAGAGGATGTTAATCAGTTTGATGGAAATATTTCAGTGGCAGCTGAGACCTGCCTAAATGAGTTGTGTGTAGTATATCTAGAATAGGGATATCCATGATGGCTGTAAGTTGAGGGAGCATTCAAAGGGAGGAGTGAGCACTGCAGCTAGTGAGAGGGCAGGGAATAAGATTTGGCATGCAGCTGAAAGTTGCTTGCTAGCACTGACTGCTTGAAAAGGAAAGAGGAAGGAAACTGCCATTGGGAATGGTTCATGCTTGCCTTATGGGTGACATGGGAGGCATAGGTTAATGGTTGGAAAGGAAGGGAAGTCACCACAACCAGGAATGGCTGGAGATGAGTCTCCTCACTTGTAGAATCTGCTACTTTTTAAACACAGTCATTTATCTATGCATAGAGTTGAAAAGAGCCTATAGAACAATGCTTTACACAGCTCTGTATCCCAGCATATTGGAAAAAAACCCTCTTTTGTTCTTTTTATAGTCCATTATTTTGATATATTTTTAAATGGATAGCTTGCAGGCAGAGCACTGCTGCTCAGTGAAGCTTAGAGGACTTTTTCAACAGCACTATTGCTTGGAAGATGCTTACATTCATCAGTTTAAGCCAGAGGAAAATGTTGGCATTAAAAGCAAGAGAGAGCGAGCTGATTGTTTAAAAAGTGACTAACATTTCTCCTTCTCTTCCCCACTCTTTTTCGTTTTAGCATTACCAGAACCTTTGCATCAGGTAAAACAGAAAAAGTGATCTTTCAGGCACTTAAGGAATTAGGTCTTCCCAGTGGAAAGGTATTTAGTGGTTTTGAATAATTTTTTTGTATACTAATAATTTGATGAATCATTCACATTGTAGCTGTGATCTAAGTCATTTGCATCACATAAAAACATGCCTATTGTTCATGAGTAACTTATTAATCACTGTAGGTTGTTTACTAAAACCAAAATGTAATTAAATCTGTTTGACAGTGGTCCTTAAACCTCTTAGATGAGGCTTCCTTTCTTTTCTGTAACAGACTACCGTTCATTGATTTATACAAAGTATATGAGCACAGAATATGCACATAATACTTTTTTTGTTGCATGCTGTCCTCTCAGTTGCATTTCTTGGACTCCTACTGCTCTTTGCTCCCTTCCATTGGAGAACTGCTGTCCAGCTTTGTCCCACTCACAGCGGGAGACCCTGCCAGCAGCCCCAGAGACGTGACGGCTGGTTACAGCTGTAGCTAGGTTTTTTTACTTTACTCCCTGCCCAGTGTCCCTTCTTCCATTTTGGAGACTCTAGCCCTTAGTTCTTGGCCTGACTGCAGCAAGCGCCTGGTGAGGCTTGCTGTCTCCAGCCAGGGAGAGGGGGTGTAGAAAGACAAGAATCCCCAGCCGTAGCAGTGCCTGGCACCTGGAATGAATTTTTTCTCACTGCTGCAGTTCTCATCTTGTTCAGAGGAGGACATGATACTGAATGTGTTAGCCATGTGTTCCCTCCGTCATGGAAGTTTTACATGGCTCTGTATGAGAGCTGCTTTGCTTTTTAAAACCATTGCACCAAACTTGGGACTTTTTCTCAATCTTCCTTGTCTTCAGTATAAGCATCTTGAAGTTTGTACACTATTTTGGACTTCCTGGGGTTTTCTTAAGCTTCAGAAGAAAAATAAAGACTGTTTCCCAGTTCTATGTTTATGTAGAATTAATGTTACTGTGAGGTCAGAATATAAGATCAAACAGATCTATGATAAAGATGAATTAAGAATCATTTTCAGAAAATACAAAAGAAACTTAGTGTACACTAGGTAAAGAGCTAAAGCAGTTCTTGGTTGCGTTTTCTGATATAAGATATGCTCTTGGGAAAAGAGCATATAAGCTGTCTTTTGTTGGATAAGCGTACCTTTGCATTTTGTTGCAGAATGATGAAATTGAGCCTGCAGCATTTACTTACGAGAAATTTTATGAGCTCACCCAAAAGATATGTCCCCGCACAGACATAGAGGACCTCTTTAAGAAGATGTAAGTTCAAATTTAATATAATCTTGCTTTAAACTCATTTTGCTATATTTTTAGTCTATATCTAATAGTGACAGAACACTTTAAAGATTATCTAACCTTGAATCCTAGTAGTATTTTGAATCAGCAGTATTTTAAGACAAACTTGAGTCTATGTTTTTCCCCTTCCTTCCCTCTCAGACTGTTAATGTAAAAGTTTGCTCTGTATTTTAGAGCAACTTTTACATAAGTTAGAGGAAGCACCTGGAACTTTTGTTTGTTGTTTTTTTTTTTTGCATTGGCTTTACTAACTACTGTAATTTTGACTTGCTCCTTTAGGTGATTAACACAGTATGTGAACTAATTAAATAAGAAATTTGAAGTTTAAAACATTTCTTCACTCAATTTATTCTCAGCTGGAGGACTTACATGTTGTTTTATGAAGTAACGTTTGTTAAGTTATAGTAAGTATGGGAGATACACTGTGCCAAGCATAGACAGTTAGTATGTTTTCTGTGACTGTTCATTTTGAGATTATAGAGCTACTTCAGGTAGAAGAGTAGGTAGTTTTAAAAGTATCAAAAATGTCAACATGTAAATCATACCTACTGTAGCATCGTATATGAAAACTTACATTCTCTAATAAATTTCTTTTCAGCAATGGAGACAAAACTGATTATTTAACGGTAGACCAATTAGTGAGCTTTCTAAATGAAGTAAGCTTTTTCATACATTAACTACCATACAAGTCTGTCTGCAGTGGCTTGCTTCTTCCAATCTTCCCATTGCATGAATCATGCCATTATTTGCTATGCTTTTGATCTGCTGATCTTTCCATTATGGTAACATCCAGGTGCAAAAATCAGCTCCAGCCTTGTATGTTGTTGTGCTTTCTACATGTTGGCTTTGCAGATTGCATCTGTTGATTACTTGCTGTTGTGTTATGTTGTGTGTTACGTAGTTTTGTACATTTTATACTGTTACATTCTATGCAGTTTCAACTAAAATACACCCAGTATTTTATTATAAGCAATTACTTTACCTGTAGGCCACAGCTAAATATATCTGCTAATCCTTATGAATAATAGAAAAAATGAAGTAGGCTATTATAAACAGTGGTTTGATTCTTCTCGACAGTATTATTTCAATCTATTACAAATCTAAGAGCTAAGATGATATTTTAAGAGTTTGTATATGATTTCTAAAATACTATGTGTGCAGAATAAGAGGAAATATTTTTATTGCTGTAGTTCCAGAATACAGTTGTTGGCAAGAGTATTTAGTATTTTGTAAAAACATCGTGAGTGTGCGAAATAGTTCAATAAACAGTGTGGGACTGGGTTTTTTCCCTATTCCTAAAGCACAGTAAGTTATAGAAGACTGACTCATTTGGAATTGCAACAATAAATGTGCTATGTAGATTTGACAAGAACATACACATGGAAAACAGGCACATTCTGCTTGTTTTTGTACCAGTAGGTTCTTGTCATCTGGAACATGGATAGCTGCTTTACCTCTCTGCATGATCTTTTAGGGACTGGGTGCATTACCAAACTTCTTTCCATCTAAAATCATTTTACTAGTTATAAATCTATTTTATGTATTTTGTGTATGTGTGTATATATATATTTTTTTATATATCTGATACTGCTATATGAAGATTCAACCTGTAAATTCCCCATATATCAAATTTAGAATATAATTTTCTTTTTCAGAAGGGAATGCATGCCTTGCTCTTCACCAAACCTGAGTTACATGTAGAAAGAGTATTCCAAAATAAAAGATTGTGAGAAGATTAACAGCTGCAGGACTAATGGTTACACACTTGGGGCCTTAGTTCATATCCATATAGTTCTCTCTCTTAGCAAATTGGAGCACATGCTTAATCTTACTACTGCGAGATGTTCTTTTGTCACAGCTGTTTACCAAGTTCAGTGTCTAAATGTTTGCAGGACTGGAGTCATAGCTAAGGCACATAATTTTTGCTTCTGCATTGAAGAGAGAAAAGATAATGTTATGATTTAAATTTTCCCCTTAAAGTACCTCAGCCCCCCAGTTCAGCTGTAGTGAAAGATACACTTCACTGCTTGAAGCACACAGCCCTGTCCTCCCCTTGAACCCAATTAGCTTCTGATATGTTTTTTTTTTAGTGTTAATCCTCATTTTTCAGTAAATTATTATTTTATCAATATTTTAAAATTGATCTCTGTAGTTGCGTTAGTTTAAAATGTGCTTCCTTGAAGCCTAAACTTCCAAAGAAGAGCTGCCAGCAATTGTGAGAACTTCCTGGCTATCTCCAGTAACTGATTAAAAAATTAAAATTGAGTTGTTATGCTCTCAGTTTTGTATTGTTGTAGCAGTTCTTTTTACAGAATTAGAAGCCTTATTTTATGGGCAGTATTGGAAAAAGATGCATCTTGTTGGCTACATTCCTATCGACACAACTCATTTTGCAGTTGGAAATCTTGTAGTTGGCCCTTTAGTTGGTGACCAGAGTTGAGAAAAATTAGTTAGGTGGTTTTAGAGAGTAGGACATTCACTCTTATGACTGGAACTAATGCCTTTGGCTCTGTGCTGGAGGTCTTTTGGTCTCCAAATAGAGTTTAAAGTTTTGGTCATGATTTGAAAGGCACTAAATGACCCAGAATCTCCCTCCTGAAGTGATCGTTTCTGTCCCCTTGACAGCTGGCCAACAGTACAATTAGCAGTGGTGTTTAATGCTGGAAAATATTAAAAGATTATTATCATGATATAGGAGAGGGGAGTTACTTGGCAGAGCAATTCTTCATGAGAGTCTTCAAGCTAAAGTATTTTGAATTCGGTAACCTCCAAGGCATGCTGCAGAAGCTTTAAGTGTTACAGGTTTTTAAGGGAGCATGAGGATATTTCCTGGAGTTTTTCCCAAACTGCTGTCTTTATTTGACTTTTAAATGCTGCTGGCTGACAGCTGATTTAATTGTGTATCAGTATTAAAGCTTCTGGGAAGTTTTTAGAAATTTAATTATTGTCAGGCACTGAGTATTTTGTCTAGGTCTTCTTTTTTAAAACCAAATTTTGAAAAAAGAAAATGTAGTAGAAGAAGAACTGAAATCACTACTATTGAGATTTGCTCCTGCCATTCATTTGCAGCAATAAATTAATAAGCCAAGTAACTGTCAAAATAGAAATTCAGTAGTCTGTCCAGGACTCACCCTTTCTCCTGGGAAGGAGGTATGAGGAGATTCTTTTCTATCCCCCCTCTTTCCCACTTCCTTTCCCCTTCTCCCTCCCTCTCGCTTGCCTGCTCTTCCTCCCTCCTTCCCATTCACTCGCTTGCTCTGTCTATCTCCCTCTGTTTTTCATCTCCATGAAAGGATGCCCTTCTTACCACTGCACAGTAAAAATTCAAGAGGCAAAATTAGCTCCGGCACATTAAGTGCTGTGCATCTCAGTTTGTATCCACTCAAGGAGGAGACTGGAGGCCAGGTTGAGGAGACTAAATGATCCTTCTCTCTTTGCAGACCCATACAGGTATTCTTTCTCCCCATGTTTTTAGATGGTTCACCCTCATATGGTTAAGAATGTCTAGTGTAAGGGTGTCCTGTCTAATATGGTAACTAGAATAATCAAATGCAACTTTGTTAGACATACAAAATTAGTCCTGGGGCATGTTGTCTTTCTAGAGGAAACGTCATGCTTTTAGTTCTGGTCAACTTTTATGTTCCAACTTTCCTGTGCCAACAAGGTCAGTAATGAAGAACGTTTCCCCAAGAGACGCTAGTAAGCATTCTTCCTTTTTTTAGTAAAACTTCCATCAGTTGACAATTTTGCTTTATTTTTTAAACTAAGTAAACATAAAGACATGCTTTTGTTCAAATGGTAAATTGATAATGAGTGATGATCATTGCTACAAGAATATTTTGTTCTTAGTTCCTTCTGATAACTCTGGGACTCTTTCTCAAGAGGAGACTTTTTGCTTTGTCCCATTTATTTTCTTCTGTTTGCTTATGACTAACTGTAGAAGAGAGAGAGTGGGGAATATATATTTTCTTGATTTAAGAACCTTCCCTTCTATTCCTTACAATTTTTTGAAGTGGTGTATTGTCACTAATGGTATAAAGCTCTTCATTTGTCACAGTAGACTGCTGTTGCATGCCCATGTTGTGTTGCTGTTGTGTGCTGCTTAGCAAGTTATGTCCTGCATCCATCTGCTCTCATATCATATTTCATCTAAGTTTTACTTAGATATCCAGACAGCTGATCTGTAGTGAATGAAACTGCTATATCTTAGATGCTGCAGACTGTCAGTAGCGTTACTTGAAAGATCCCTCCTTATTTGCATGATTAAATTGGCATTGGTTGTAATTTCTTGCAATTAATTAAGCATATGCACCAATGTAGCAATTGTAAGAAAAGGAGATCAAGTGCTTATTTTTGATTGGATATTGCTTTTTTCATGAAAAAAATGTCAAAAAATTTACACATAAGGAATTACAGCAAATGCTGATAGTGCTGTGCCAAGCCGTATCAACACCATCCTGACCACTCCGAATTATTGATCACCAATATGGGGGTGGCCTGTTACATTTCTGAATTCTGCTTAAACTAAAGCTTGAAAACTATGCACCTACTGAGTTAAAAGAGTGTTTTCACAGTCACATTTATTTCTTTATGTTTTATTGCATCTGCTTACATGCCACTACTCAGTTTGATTCTGTTTTTAATTTTCTTTTAATGGAGAATCAGGCGCACAGTGTGCAGCTGTAATCCAGCATGGAGAAAAAAAAAGTTACATAGCACACTATTAAGTGAAAACTTAAAAACTCTGAGTTTTAGTAGTGTATTAGAAATCACTGCTAAATTTTATCTAAATATTACATATATTGTGAAATCCTAATATTGTAAATTACTGTGAATTAAGAGATGATACTGTGAAGCTCTTTTAAGTTGCAATATTTCTTCTAAGAACCTATGCTGATTTTGGATAGTTAACAACATGGTGTTTCCACGATTCACAAATAATCATCAGTAGTTGCAGATTTATAAATTTGGGTTCTAAATTCTGTATTTATAGTATAGCTTTATTTTACTTTTAATTTTTACCTTAGCTGTAGATATTGCTGAAAACATGCATTTTTGCAGAGATGATTACAGTGCCATCAGTCAAGTCTGTCAGTTTACATGACCTACAAAAAAGATTAGGAAGAGAGACAATTTACAAAGAAGAGAGATTTAGCTATTTATTTTCAACATTTCATTTGCAAGTATACCACGTGCAGTCATTATTTTCATCAACAAGCAAGAGTAAGACCAGTTATACTATTGCCCTGGATTGGTTTTTTAAAATATTTTTATAATCAAACTGCTTAGGTTTCTTATGAAAGATAAGGTTCGTTTTCTGCCTAAAGCTAAAATTACTGTTGAATTGTCTGTAAGTTTTAGGGCGCCTTTTTTTTTTTTTTTTTTTTAAATATCCACTTCTTTCTTTCTCATCTGCAGTAATGAAATGCTCTTGGATGATAGCCATGCACTATATTGTTTTGCTGAATTCCGTTGTTTTCTAACCTTAGCATCAACGAGATCCTCGGCTCAATGAAATTTTATTTCCCTTTTATGACACAAAAAGAGCAATGCAGATAATTGAGACATATGAGCCAGATGAAGACTTGAAGAGTAAAGGTAAATGTGGGAGGGAATTCAGTATTCACTGGTTTTAGGCATTTGGGGAATTTGTTCCAAAGCACCCAACTTTTTAAAAGGGAGCTTACAATCCTTGTGGTCAGGGGGCAAGCACTTGTGTGGCCACCCAGTGAACTAGATCAGGAAACTGATCTGCTGAAAAATATCTCCCCCTCAAAATCAGTGATTTTTTTAGAAGGATTATTTCCCTGATCCAGGTTACAGTGTGGCTACAAAGACAGCCATCCTGTTACAAAATGGGAGAGGCTAGGGTTGAGTAAACAGGAAGCAGCATGGAGACTCCTAGCAACAAGGCAACATGCATGTGGCTACGGCCAAGGTCTCAGAGAGGCTGCAAAGCTGTACAGGTACTATGTGAAAATTAAAGATGAAAAATTACCATGTGCACCATTGGACATACATCCACCTTCTTATGATATAATCTGTATAGTGCTTGAGGGCAGCAGCCTACCTTAGGACAGGGTATTGTACATGGGTGTGTTGAAAAATGTTCTCTCTGAGCAAGAAGATTGCAGGAAGCGTCTCCAAGCCATCTGTGGACTGCTCACGTCCTGAGCTTCTGTGGGTGTTGGAGGTGTCAGTGGTTGAACTTAGCTCCCAGTTCTTATGCATTCTGCTGAACAAGCTGTGTCGGGATCAACCGCAGCAATTAAAAATGTTGCTATCCCCATCTGTTCCTCCCTGCCCTTTTGCTGGAAGTTACTGTCGTCATGTAGAGGAAGAGACTGCAGCCTTGCAAAGCCCATAGGCTTTCAGACATCCTAACAGGAAACCACTTTCACTAGACACTCAGGCTAATGTATCAAGTTAGCACTGGAGAAGGTGAGTAGCTTTTACACATCCACTAGTGCTGCCCCTGCTGATGAAGGATGTGCAAAGCAAACAACAGAAGGAGGCGATATCTTAAACTGCTTCAGTAAAGCCTGAGGCAGCTCTCGCTCAGTGTTGCAGCCTTGTTGGATTCCCTGTGTGCTTTTATATTGCTTTGTGATCACAGGTATTGGCACCAACGATGTCTTCTGCAGCAACACTTGCGCCTTTCACTTTCTCTGGGCCAGTGGTTAGGAAGAGTTTACAGTTGTCTTCCTCTGTCTACAAACTTAAGGAATTCTTCTGTAGCTGGATGTGTAGCTTTCACCATTCTTTATAGTACTTTAGTCCTTTTGACCAAATCACTAGAGGAAGAGCTTGTACCGTATATGCTACTTCAGACACTGCGTTGTATGCTGGGTTAATAGATTGCTCTTTTAGTTCTGTGTAAACATGTACTTTCCAGGAATCACCTAGGAGAGAAGGAGCTATTTCTCTTGTCTAGGAGTAATTTATAAATGTTGTGAGGATTTTCCACTCACAAGCGTTGTAGCGTATTTCTGTTCCTCTCTACATGAAGTAGATTCTCCAAGTATTAATTACTTGGGTTTAGTCAACTCTGCCCCCCCCTTTTTTTTTAAAGGCACTCATCTGTGATTTCTCTTGATGCCAGTGTATTTCACATATTTTCCAAAATGAGGAAGGTGTACTAATGTAGCCGCCACCTGTTTAGGATGGAAGATGTAAAGGCATGATTTATGAAGGCGGAAATTAATCTAAAACTGGAAAACAACATTCAGTAATTTGCAAAGAAGATTTTGCCATCACCAGGCTGTAGCAGGGGGATGATACTGGCTTATTCTTCTAGCCAATAATTGAATCTTGGCTAATTATTTAGCTTCTTTCTTTGATTTACATTTCTAACAGGTTTTAAATAAATGTGGTAAACCTCCTGCAGGGATAGGGTTATGGAGAGTAACAACAGAACAGCAGCAGTGTCCTCTTACAGTGTTCCTCCACTGGTCGTATTCACTGGTGCAGATTTTATCCCAATGTAATCAGTAGGATAGAAAGATGATTTCGTATAATAACATGTTGAACCTTAGCATGTAAAGAAGGCAAGAATTTATCTCAGCAGTGGCTGTTTTCTGCAGTCTCTTTCCCCTTCTTTTTAGATATAACTTTGCTGTTCAGCAAAATAATTAAGCTCAACACCTTTTTTTGCTAAATCATGTAGATTAAGAAACAAGGCTGATGTACAACAAGGCAGTAGCAATAAGCAACTGACTCATCCTCAGTTGCATTTCAGTAACAGAAGGAGTCAGTAAAGCTGAACAAGTTAATGCTGTGCAGTTTAGTAACCAGAGTTTGCTCAGGAACACTACAAAAGCAAATTCTTCTGCCTGGTCAGTGCATGTCAAAAATAGAAAGTCCTGTCTGTTGAGCACATAGAGCTCTGCTAAGTTGCTGAAGTCTCAGCCGTTGTTTTTCTAGGACGCCTGCCCAGCTGTGACTTTTTTCCACTAGATGATGCACTAGAAGTGTGTATTGTGAGATATTTTGTGCTGCTGCTTTTAAGTTCTCAGTGATCAACAAAATAAAAACATTCATGAAGTTGAAAATTCCATTTTGCCCCCCTTTTTTCCTCTTCTTCCAAAACTCAGAATTGGCTGAAAGGATTTGAATAAGACGTTCCAGAACAGTTCACCTCTGGCTGACACCAAGCACAGAAAATGTAAGCTCCGGTAGAGGATTTTTTCAGAAAGCTAGGAGCAGAATGAAAAGCAGGATTACTGGAGTTCTCTGTATAAGAGAAAAGTTGTATTAAACAAAACAAAAATAGGACTGCTGCAACCTGTGCCTTAACAACAGCTGAGTGTTTTATATGACTTTAGGGAAAGCAATCTCCAAATTAGTGCCAGATAACCATTCTCTGCAGTGACTCTTTGTGAGTAATCCCTTCTTCTATACCCCAGATAATTTTTCAGTCTCTTGGTCACTTTAAAACTGATACTGCGGTGCTGATTATTCTTACTGATTTTTCATTAAGATTTATCCCTTGATTTATATTTTTTATACTTTATGAAGCGTACAACAGCAAAGAAATAAGGCAAAGGTGTTACGAATTCTGTCCTCTGAATTACTGTATGTCCCATATTCACTGTAGAAAATGGCTTGCTTTTCATTATAAAGGAATAAACTTTTATTTCAAACAGTAAACTTAAAGGTACCTTAGATTTTCCTAATGCACGTTCATTTCCAAATGAACATCTGCAAACGTTTTCAGGTACACCTCCCCTTGTTTTTGTGAGTGGCGAACAGCCTCTGCACATGCTGCAAGCTGATTAACAGCAATGAAGCGCAGCCAGGGCAGGTCTAAATATGAAAGAGCGGAGAAAAGTACCATAGAAAAGTGGTACATGCAAGCTCTCAATTCCTGTCTCTCAAGAGTCCCAGAGCCCAAAATTCTTGGGAGTATTCTGAGGCGATGGCCCTACTTATTTGTCTTCTTCACATCCTCTTGATGCCCTAGGTCTACTAATGGTGAGTGCTGGACATAGGTTATTGAGCTAGGTGGGCACCTGGTTTTTTTTCCTTTGTTATCTGGGAACACAATGGCAGATTTTGCACCAGGGACACAGTTGCTGGTCAGCTTCGAGCACCGTAAGGGGAGAGCTTCTGTTTGCTTGCAGAAGCCTGCTTAAACATAGCTTTTGTGCTAGGGTTCCTGCTCTGTGAGACAGTTTGATTCCTGCCAGCTATAAATTTCTAGTAGCAATTTACCATGCTTTCTTCTTCCTTCTAGGTGTCATATCAAGTGATGGGTTTTGCAGATACTTGATGTCAGATGAAAATGCCCCAGTTTTCCTAGATCGTCTGGAATTATATCAAGAAATGGACCATCCTTTGGCTCATTATTTCATCAGCTCCTCTCACAATACATATTTAACAGGCAGGCAGTTTGGTGGCAAGTCTTCAGTGGAGATGTACAGACAAGTGCTTTTGGCTGGATGCAGGTTGGGAGCAGGAGATAACATCCTTTAATATTTGTGAATCTAATACTTTAAACCTACATAATATACCTTGGTGGTGATATATTGTATAATTGGATGTATAAATATATTAGTGTGGTAAATGAAAATATACGTATTTAAGATACTTTTTCTCACAAAATAATGTTGAAAGGCAGTGGAACGTAGAAATTGATGTCAAGAGAGAGTTTGTGAGAAAAGTAACAGAAGTTTGATGTCAAAATGACAACTGAAGAATTTCGGAGGGCTTTCTGCTTTGTAATTAAGAAGTTTGTATGGAAATGAGAATCAGTTTATGATTTTCTGCTTAGTTTCTTGACGTACTGGAATGTGTCACCGTTAACTGAATGAGAGAACAAATTAGAAGAGCTAAAAACATTATTGTTCAGGTGTAAATATATTGACCCACACATACCATATTTAAAGTAGTGTAAGTTATAAAAGTTATTAAAAAAAAAGTTATAAAAGCAGTCTGAAATTACACGTGCAGCTTGAAAGGAATTGTGTAAAGCCCCAAACTGCTTCGTAACGTACTGCTCTGAACATCACTGCTCAGAACGTGTCCAAAGTAGCTCGCCTGTACTGAAACACTAAGGAAGCTGACATCATTTTTCTTGGGTCTTTAGGTGTGTTGAGCTGGACTGTTGGGATGGCAAAGGTGAAGACCAAGAACCAATAATAACGCATGGAAAAGCAATGTGTACAGACATTCTTTTCAAGGTAAATGCTTGACCTCTACACCTGGCAGTAAGCCCCAGTAGAACCCCCAGGCAAGAATCCATGCAGGGCACCCTCCCTTCCTCAGTACCCAGATGCTGCTCCCATGTGACAGACTGACAAATCACATAGGCACAGTTTCTTGTTCCCAGATCTTAAGGCTTATTTCTGACTCGCATAATACACCCCCTGTGTTACATCTGCCTTTCCACGGAAACTGCAGAAAGCACGCTTCCTTCTTTTGCCCCATATTTTCACATTCTATGGCTCTTTGTACCACAGAATAAATATCTTCTCCATTTTCTGAGAAGTTCCTTAGCTATGGAAAAAGCCTGAAGATGCAGGAGTTATTCTGGGAGTAGCAATTCTCCCTGGTAAGAGAAGATGGCAGCAGATCCAGGGATAGCATTGATGGGTTCGTGATCCCTGCCATCGCTGCTGCAGATGCAGTGAGGTAGCTGTTGTGCGCTGAGTCCAGGTTGTTGCGGGGGAACAGAGAAGGATGAGCATACAGTTTGTTCTAGTTCTGGCTTCACTTGGCACATTTGAGACTCAGCTCTGTGTTTCTCAGGGTGGGGTGGAGAACAAATAAATCTCTTTCATTATGATTGTAATTTGATCTGTTCTAATTTGAATCCTATTATTGCATTTTTTATAGGATGTAATTCAAGCCATTAAGGAAACAGCATTTGTTACATCAGAGTATCCTGTCATTCTTTCATTTGAAAATCACTGCAGGTATATGGTGCCCCCCTCTTTTTTTTTTTTTTTTTTTTTTTAATAATGCAAAGTATGAGAGAGATGATACAGCTCAAAACTATATTTTGATTATTATTACTATAATTTGAGTGTACTTGAAAATTGTGTAGGGATCCGCAGGTATACTGAATGTCACTTGGAAGAGACTGTACTTTAATATACTAATCAATCTTTATCTAGCTTAGTAATAGCAATATTTTTATATGTGGTAAAGCTGTGAAATATATTTGGATGTTCCATTACCTGTGTGGGATTCAGTTAATCTACTTTTTTGGTCTTATTAAATTCATCTGTGTCAGATAATAGACTTTTTATTGACAGTATAATTACAGTAAAGTGATATTTCTCAGTTGAGAGAAAGTGGGCAGCATATCATTTGGGATGTCTACATTACTTAGTATTATTCTGTTTTGCTGAGTAATAGTGATATCTTTTTTATGTTTAAAAATTAACCAACATCATCTTTTCCAGCAAATATCAACAGTATAAGATGTCAAAATACTGTGAAGATCTTTTTGGAGATCTCCTGTTGAAGCAGCCTCTAGAAACACATCCAGTATGTTATATTCTGCCAGTCTTTTTATTTTTTTTATATTAGCTATATTTAAAACAGATGATAAACTGGGATCATATCACCTATAGTGCTGTTCACTGCCAGTCCTCTGCTTTCAAAAACGACTAGTGATTTTGGGTGTCTATGCTTTTTGGTACAAACTTGTCCTTATCTGATTTGTTTAATCTCTTCTGTGCAGGGCTCTGGCGAGCAGCCTGGGGAAGTCCATCCCCTTGATGTGTGACGTAATATCAGCACTTACATAAAATACACCACATACATTGTATTTGCAGGTCATATGTAACTCTGAAATTGCCAGTCACTGTTGAAAACCAATTAATTATAAATTGCATGGTCTCAGCTGAGGAAACCTCTTCTTTCAGCTTTCAGCTGCACTTTGCATGCTTCATGCTCCAGATCCTGCAGTGTAGGTGGCCTCCTCTACTGCATTAAGAATTAAATTAAGCATGAAGAGTTCCCTGCAGTCTCATTTGGACTATCAAGGGCACTATAATCTGCATGCATTTCACTCTCCTACATGGCAGGAGATAATAACAGACACTTCTTCACAGACACAATATTTGAGACTTCAATAGCTTGTTACCCAGTGCTTGCAGCTACTTCTCCAGGCCTTCTGTACTCTCCTGAGCAATGCGCTCATTGTCTGCCAGCAGCCACCCAAAACCTGCAGGTGCTCTTTAGTGCTGTGGGGGACCACAGCAGAGGACTCTGCCTTACCAGTCAGCTCCTGTCTATGTGACCCTGGCAAAGGGGGCTCCTGGCATTATCATCTCTAGAGCTGTGCTTTTCTTGGCTTTCCTTGCATGTTGCAGGGACAGCAACACACAAGGCTTGGTGAATATCAGGCTGTTGTCCTGAAAAGTGCATCCCAGAGAACTACATCTGTAGTGTTCCTCTGTAATGTATGTAGCACCTTGCCACATTTCCTCACAAATGACAGCTTCCAGCAGCTTGCAGGGAAGCCTAAAACAGGGCTGGCCAAAGGCTGCCATGCTGCTACCTCAGGGCCCAATATTTAGCCTCAGCTACCTGTAGTCTGTAGCACTACTGAGCCTTCTGCATTTTGTGTCCATTCCTCCTCAACGGTGAATTAATTCAGTCCCTAGCTGCTCACAAAGCAAATGTTGCAGAGGTGGCAGGAGGAGCTTGAAATGCGTGTTTTACGAGTACTTGGTTTCTGGTACCTCTACTAGTTGACTAAGGAGAGCAGACTTGAGACACATGGCATTGGCTGAAGCAGATTTGGTTTTAACTAAAAGCAAATATTTGTCCAAATGGGCATCCAGCTATGCCCTTGCTTGAGGATGCAGACTGGCATTCTGGAAGCCTGGGGATAAATGAGCTCTGCAGCACTGACACCTAGTGGAATTACAGCCCAAGCGCTCTCAGGAACAATTGTGTTTTCTTTTCATCCAACATGCTGAAACTCCTATGACTGAGCTAGACTGGTGGTTGCGGATAATCATTACCCTCCTGCAAGGAGGTTTGCACCCATTCTTGTGGGGGGTTGATTCAGGTTTTTTTGCTCAGTTGTTATTTGTCACTTCCGCTGCTTTTATTTGGTTTTAAGTCATGGTGCTTTGTTCTTTTGTTTCTTCGTCTAGAATGCTGCTTCTTGCATAGCTCAGAGTTGGGTTTAAGGATAAGAATATCTGAATGTTTCTTCTAAGATTTTTTACTAGTCCTGGAAATATCTTCTTCTCCTGTATCACTTATGGTTCACTGGAAACCGCAGTCCATTGTACCAACAACTCCCTGCATAAAATTCTTAGCAAGCCTGAGGTGGAGAGGGTGCTAATTACTGTACCCAAATCTCTGTTTCTTAGCCTCAATGATGCGCTAGTGCTTAAATGTGAGGATTTCGGACTTCGTCTTTTCTCAATAATATTTTTTCTCCTTCCCCAAACTGGAACAAACCTTTTAGTAGTAATTCCTTGTGTATGTGAAACTTGCCATTTGTCTTTCACAAATACGGAAGATGTGACCCTGTAGTCCTACTGGCAAAAATAGTCCTCATTACTTAGCTAAGGACTGAGTAGTTTTCCATTTGCCAGTGCCAGCCCATTTCTGCTCTGTAAGTATGTGTGGGCTGCCTCACTTGCATTATTACAGCTTGATAGAACCATAAAAGGTGACTTATTTAGAGATCAAATGATAATGGGCTAAACTGTAACTTGGATTGTGTGTGAACCACAGGGAGAGAGGGAAAGTAGGAAATTCTCTTAGGAAGAGTTGCAGGTCACATCCATGCCCACTGCTAGGCAGGAGAGAGTTTTGACCAGTGAAGCTGAGGATGATGTAGGCCAGTGTGCTGGCTTCAGCCAGCATTTACCTGAGCACAGCTTTCCCATGGGACAGGGAAGAAGCAGAGGAGACAACGTAACTGCAGTCATACTACCTCCCAGGGTTGTGCCTGAGATGGCACTGCTTGTTCACTGCCCCTTACCATTGCTTCCCTAAAGTCGAAATCCCAAATAGGGATACAAAGAGGCCAAATAGGTGTTATTAAGCCTTTTCTTGAAATTATTTTACAGCTTGATCCAGGTAAAGCCTTACCTTCACCTAATGACCTCAGAAGAAAGATTCTCATAAAGAATAAAAGGTTGAAACCTGAGGTAGAAAAAAGTAAGTAAAGCTTGTCAAGTATTAAATTAAACAAAAGTCCTGATAGATACAAATAGACTTTGTTATTAAAGTTTCCAAATTGCTTGTACTTTAGTGTTGGAAGAATATGAATTATATGTAAATGACACTTTGTTTGCCCTTCTGTTTCATATGAGTGCCAGAGCCTAGGCCTTGATATCAGCATGCAGCACAGGTGTAGATAGACCTAGAAATGTAATCCTGGGACTTTTATCAGATTGCTTGTTGAGCTAAAACATAATGCAGATAAAATCCCTTGTAAATTGTGCCTACTCTGGTATGTTTGCATTGCTGTGTTTTTCCAGGATAAGCATAAAATGAAATGGAATTTCAAATTGCTGTTCTTGCTATTGTTGCCAGTTCTGATATTTATCTTCTTTCAGTAATAATAATGTTGCTATGTTAGTTTCCAGTATGGCTGTAGTGATAAACCCTGGTCCTTCTCCATTCAAAATAAGCATGCAGACCTTCCACTGACTTCAGTCATACATGATTGTGTTCATACTGTGTAACTGAAATGCACATGGGAACACAGTTGAAAATCCAAGCACTTTGCCGCCATTTGCATAGATCGAGCACCAAAGAGACAGCTGTCTATTCTTTGAAGAAGTAATATGCTTGCTCCAAAGATGTTTGAAGTCTATGGAAATGTTTTTCTTAACTTCAGTGAGCTTTGGATACAGCCCTTACTGACCGCTTTTCAGATCTAACAACAGTGTATGTCTAATGATGCTCTTACTCTGTAAAATTTTATTGCTAACTGAAAACTTAGAGAACCCATTAAATAAAAGTAGCTCTCGGGATCAGAGAATCATTTATGATTGTTCTCATGTATTTCTTTGTGCTACAAACTGTTCATGTCATGACTAATTTATTTTTATTTTTCTTATTAACAGAACAGCTTGATGCTCTGAAAAAGATGATGGAGGCTGGGGAAACTTCTGCTCCTGTAAATATCCTAGAGGATGATAATGAAGAAGAAATAGAAAGTGGTGAGGATTTCATAGAGGAGGGCTCTCAAACATTGCCTGGGGTAAATCACTAGACTGGCACGAGCACGTTACCTACATGCCCGTGGTCTGTGGCAGCAGCAGTAAGTCTGGGCTCAGTGCAGGACAATTTATACAGACCTCCAGCCTTACCATCTCATCTCAGATACATACTGCGGTTGCTTCTGGCTCTGTGGCAGGCTGTGGTAGGAATGTGAGTTCAGTTGGTGGTACTAGTGGTAATTTTTAACTTCCACTTACTGTTCAGAAGTCATACTGGAGCAGCAACCAAGTCAGATTTTCACTGTGTGTATATGTGTGTGTGTGAGAGACTGGGAAGCTGTGATCTTTGCTTTGAAAACAGATTTTGTCACTAGATGTGTCAACATCAGATTGGATTATTGCATTATACTTTATAAGAATAAAATGAGGGATAGGATTTTTTCTGCCAAACTTCAGATATCTTCAGCATAAACATCGAGCTCTGAGCCAGTGATGTGGAATGTGTTCATGGCCAACAGAGAAAAACAGACATTCACCTTGCCTGTTTTAAATGTCCACCCTCAGAAGAGGTAAATCATGCATTGCCTGCAATTGTCTGAACCAAGGTACTGGCCTGTGACCGATGTCATGCTGAATGACCCAACTTTAGCCTACCCCTTGGTCCTTGCCTTGTTTCGGTTTTTTGGTTTTGTTTTGTGGTTGGTTTTTTTTTTCTTCTTTTCTGGTTTTTTTTTTTTTTTTCACTAGTACAGAGCCACTGCTGTTGCAGTCAGTAGAGGTCCTCATGAAAGATTCTCTTTGTGATCCAAATCTTGGTATCTGTCCTTGCAATGCTAAAAAAGATTGAAGTACAACATTTTTTTGGCAAGGCCTCTCAGTATCTTTCTTCAGGTGATCAAGGACCACAGAGGAGATTCTGTTGTTTTGCAGGCATTGGAATGCTTATTTCTAATAGTGTTCTTATTGTGCTGTTATTAATTATGTGCTAGACTACCAAGAGGCTCAAATAAGTATTTTCTAAAATTATTGATTAAATCCATATGAATAATGTGATTAATGGTTTTGTGTCTGTAAGAGGCCTTTTTAGCTTCTTCTGAGTACACTAGGTTCTAACGGAAAATCACCTTAAAAGCAAATGAAAACGATTCTCTATAGTAGGGGCACGTAAGGAAACTCTAACAATGCACGTGAGAAACTTGGACACCAGTAGCTTTTTACATCTTTATTTAAAGAACTCTGTCATCATTTCTCATTATTTCCCCAAGTCTATTGGTTGTTGGTTTTTTACACTTTTGCTAAGCAAATTACTGATTCCTTCAAAAATACAGTAAATAAAATTTCTCTTACTAGCCATGTCAAAGCTGTAAGAATCTCAGGCCTTAACTGTAATTTACTACTAATGCTTGGGAATCTAATACCCTGGATTTTATTTCTGTTTTTAAAAAATGCCTCATGTCTCACACAGAACCAACAGTTGCTGGTTTTTGCACTGATCCTTTTTCTTTTCTGTGCAGCTGACCAGGAAGAAGAAGCTCATCCAGAATACAAATTTGGAAGTGACCTTACTGTAGATGATTACAGTCAAAAAGAAGCTGTTGCCATCAGCGTCAAAAAGGTGGGATTGCTTCTTATATATATTTCTTTGGAAGCTTTCCGTGGAGGTAGGTGTAAAAGACACTGTGTTTTGTGGAAGCGTCACAGCATATGTTGTGAGAAGAATCAAACCCGAGATCTTCACCAGATTCCTAACCTTTAGGCTCATGAGAAGACAAAATTCTGTAGCCAAAAATACTCTCTGCTTGTTCAGGTAGAATACTCATTGAGGAAACAGAATCAGTATGTAGGAAAACAGTATACAAGTGGAGGATTTGATAAAAAATACTAGTTAAAAGCAGCAAGCAGTTTCCTGCTCCTGCCTCTGATATTTTACTTTGCATCTCAGTTGCAGAGCCCTAATATGAGGTCGAATATCAGCTTCCTCACTCAACAGTGGTTTTTTGCAAGGTTGCAGCCTGTGTCTTCATTACAGGGATTCCCTCGGTCATTTTTAATTAACTCTTAGGGTAGATTCTCCCTTCTACCTACAGCAGTGAAGGCAAAATAGGACAATCATTCCCCAGTGGGGTGGTATGGCAGTGGGGCTATACCAGAGAGCCAGCTGGCAGACAGGGTAAGAGTCCCCTTTATTCCACTCATACCTGATTTAGTACAGTTTATCTGTGCTCAGTAACTTGAATATTACCTGACAGTAATTAGATACAGAATATTGGTATTCAAAACTAAGCCTGCTCTGGCACTGAAGGCATTATAGTTGCTTGTTATAGGAAAAAAAAACAACAAAACATATGCGAGTGCTAGGGTACCTTATCAGATCATGCTCCTCTGTCACTCAAGTATTTTGGCCACTTTTCTCCTGCCTGGCTGCTTTTGGCTCTTACTCCAGACAGTAGTATAGGTATGGAAAATCCTTCATAGCACAGGTTGCCCTGGGCAGTATGTCTCTAGCAGTTATCACCAAGACATCAGACCTGCCTTCTTGGTCTCTCTTCAGGTCAACATCTTTGCTTCTTCAGGACTTCTATGAATCCTCCCACTGAAGTATTGTTTAACTTCTTTGCTCTAGGGCTGGTTTCACTTACTAAGTCAGCTGGTCCTTAACTACCTGAGTATTTTGGGGTTTGGTTTGGTTTTGTTGGGGGGTGGGGGTGTGTTCAGATTAGTCACTCATCCTCAGCATATGCCCTTGGGTAACTTCTCTACTTCTTTGCTGATCAGTGACTCGATCTTTAGGAATGTACGTTTAGTGCCAAGTCAACATTTATCTGTCTAAGATTCTCAGTAGTGGCAACTTGTAATTGAAGATAGACAGCAGACTGTCCCATTGCGTATAACATCTTGAGATAGGGCTTTTCCAAATGTGGACATTGAAAGCACAGTTTACAGTGGTCTTAACCCTGAAGTTTTCAGAGCCTGGGCAGTTTGCGTATCCGGATCAGATGATCTTTTGTGTTGTCTGGGTGTGTCACTCTTTCTTTCTTCTCTGAAACTTTGTGTCCCCAGCATCTAGGGATAGCACTATTTTGGGCTTAACTGTCTGGCATCCCCCCTCCTATTTCCATTGCTATGTAGCTGTTGGAATTTCATATCTTGTATACCCAAATTTGAAATAAACTGCAAATTTTTGCGAGTGTATGGGACAGATGAGCCACACAGGAAGGTGGAAAAGGGTGTACTTTTTCTAAATGCATTAACTTTTTGAGGATTTTTTTTTCCTTACTTTGAGTGTTTCCTATTGCTTTTTCTTTGGGTAATGTATATATATTTTTTTCCCTTAGGCTGTTGAAGATTCTGAGCAAGAAAACAATAAAAAGGTGACACATAGGATGTTATGTAGTTTATTTTATTACTTTATATATAACGTACATATTTCTTACTATGCATTCTTAGTGATTTAACAATTTTATGCTCAGTTTCACTGTACCTACAGAGTATTTTTGAAAGTGACTCTACCTCCTTTTGTCATCTAGGGTTTCTTCTGCTGTACTTTTATACTGGGGTTATGGCTGTCAGAAAATTTGGGGACAGACAGGAGTGCATGACTTTTGCCTGCTTAGAAGTGTCTCAAATGTCATGCACTGGGAAACAGCAGTTCTTTGAATGGTGTTGAGATGTATCATCCCTGCTTCTTTTTTTTTCCTCTTCCCTTACCCTGACTGCACTTTGTTTTCCTCTCTTTTTCTTCCTTTTGCTTTCCCTTGGGACTTCTGCATTTATCTTCTCCCAGGAATCCCTTCTGTAAGACTCTTCCCACCTCCTTCTGCTCTCCTCCTCCTCTTCTCTCATTAAAGCTGCTCCTGTTCCTAACCACACTTTGTTTCAGTCTGTGTTGTTTTCTAAGGGGGTTCTGCTTCTTTTCTTGAGGGGTGGGAGGTGTAAATAATGTAGAGAGATCAACTTTCTTCCATTGTTTTCTCTAGCCCCTAAAAGGGTCGTGTGCTGTTGTAACTATTCCTTTGTTTCGGTAGGCTTTAAGAGACAGTCATCCTTACCCTTTCTAATTCATAGTTTTAAAATTGTGAACGCTGCAAAGGGTATAGCCCATTTACTATAAAAATTATGGGTCTGCAAGTAAAAAAGATAAAATCAATGACCAGTAGATTGTCTTAGAACATTGTCTTAGAGCTAACTTGTCAGTAATGCAGTCATACAGCTATAGTCTGCAGTGTACTATTGCCTTGGCACTAAGGAATGCATAATCCCCTTTGACTTCCTTTTCACTGTGATTCATTACTTAGACGTTTACGGATCAAGATAGTAAACTACGATTAGCAATTCTCAGCAGTCAGCAAGAAGCACATTGAAAGAGCCTGGGTTTTAGAAGAGGGGTGGTCAGTTCTTCCTGAATTATTGGCCTTCCAAAAATGACGACACAGCAAAGGACTAGTTCCTTTGAAGAAATTTGGCCTTAATTTGTTCAAAACTCTATTAACAAGTATTGACTTAGTAACAATGTCTGTATTTTACTAATAAAGGGATGTACCATTTGGCTTATTTAGGGAAGAGATCTGTGAACCCTCAATATGTGGATTCCTGAAAAGCAGTTGGATTGAGCCCTGGTGATCAGCATTAAAATATGGTATCAGTTTGATTTCATGGGCCACTGGAAGTTTAATTCAGTCTAAAATGCATGTAAAACAATGTGTACCTGGACTCATTCTGATAACTCAGCTATTCTATGCAGTCAGAAAATGATGTTCCTTGTGTCTATAATTGTCTTATCATATCAAGGCATAAATTGTTTCACTTCACATGGAATTTTTTTTTAAATGTGTCCACACAATACGGCACATAGAGGTACATGCCCATAATACGAGCAAGTAGTTTTACATTTGCTTTACTCTCCCATCTTCTGAGTAAATGAGTTGCAGTAGTGTAGGTTCTGTGAACTGCATTCTTCTTCCATGAGAAAGGGCTTTGCAGTGCTTCCTGTTATTGACTATTTCCTGATACAATAATGAAGGAGAACTTTCTGACAAACACAGGTTGCATTCTGAAAATAAAAAGCTGTAATTTTTGAAAAGACTTAGTACTTTCTTGCAGAAGTTCATTGTCAGCCTACAGTACATTAGATTTTTTGGTAATGGTTCACCAGTTTGGTAACTGGGCACTGGAGAACAAGCAAAAATGTTTGTGGGAAAAATGCCATTAACAGTAAGCCTTGCAGAGTTTGCTTAGATTGACAGAGATCTTTCTTTTTCTTTCCTTTCTTTCAGTGAAAAGTATGTGTTTCAAACTGGTTTAGGGAAAGGAAAAAGTTGGATGTGTAGATCCACATGAGAAGCACTTCCTGTTGAGGGCTTCTAGCAGATGAGATACTTTTAGAAAACTTTTGAAGTTCTGTCATAGTGCATCTTTATGTGAAAGGTGGATTCAGTTTTTTATCATTTTAAGTGGCTAGCAGTATGAGCTTGGTACTGTCTCTCTTGTTGGTCTTGTGTGACGTGTTTCTCCAATGAAGGTTGCAATCCCTATATTTTGGTCTGCTTTTATTAGTAAAGTTTAGCAATTGAACCTACTGGTGTTTTGATGTTGAAAAAGTTCTACTCGGTACCAACCATGCATTACCCCACTGCAGTTGCTATCAGAAAATGTGTATTAAATCACAATTCATAGGAATTTATTTGACAAAGATAGATCATTATGTCCCACCATTGTTGAGTCTATTGTAATATTTATCTTTTATCCCAAAGTTATCCTACTAACATCATGTAATATTTACCCACTGCTTAGGAGTTTTTCTATCATCAGTCCTCTTGCATGCATCCTGTAACATTGAGAGTGTTTGGTGCATATATCAATAAGAAAATAAATCTTAATTTGTGACATTAAATTTCCACTTTTCTTGTATTAATTTGCACTTTCTTTAACTTTCTGCAGATTTGGGTATAATTTTGTATCACATTTGAAAATTCCAACAATAGTGTTTGCACACACAAATAGCGATTATTCTTTTTAATGTGTTTTCAGGGTTTAGTAACTGTTGAAGATGAACAAGCGTGGATGGCATCTTACAAATATGTAGGTGCCACAACCAATATACATCCATATTTATCAACAATGGTCAACTATGCTCAACCTGTAAAATTTCAAGGTTTCGATGTAGCAGAAGGTAACATAAAAGGTTGAATGACATAGAAGTATTTGTCTGCTTATTCTAGGTAGTTTTTTTAATCTCGACGTTTCCTGAGTTTAGAAATGACGTAAGACTTTTGTAGTTTAATGACCGTTATCAGTATATTTTTAGATCTCTGTTTCCTTGAATGTAAAGTTAGCATGTTATTCCATTGGTCATCCACACGGAGTCACTAAATTACTGGGAAAATATGAAGATGTTGAGGTTGATTATATTCTTTACGCCCTTTCAACTAAAGTGCTTTTTTTAGTTCATCTTTCTGTAAAGTAAGGTGACCGTGATTTGTCACAGTGGTCAGCAGTTAGCTGATGCTTTCATATTGCACACTAGACCATTTACTATGTTACTTTGCCTTATCTAGCCACACAACCCAGGCTCTGAAGAACAGTTTTGTCCTAAACAAAAAATGAAAGTTTGTTGATTTCCCAGGAATTGGAAGAAAAAAGCGAGTCAGAAATATTATTAAGTTTCTCTTCAGTATAATTTAATCCTGTGAGTGACAGATAAAGGGGAAACAGACCAGAATTTGCTATATCCTGCTATTACGTATAGTGCATGATTTTGAATTCTGATTTTTCATTACAGAAGTGTTTTAAAGTGTCTTGTCTTTTCTTTCTAGAACGTAATATTCATCATAATATGTCCTCTTTCAATGAATCAGTTGGACTAGGATATTTGAAGACCCATGCCATTGAGTTTGTGAAGTATCCTTTCACCTCCTCATACCACTTCTCTACTAATGCTACAAATAAACAACAAGCTTATCTTTCTAGATTTACAGTGTTCCACGTCCATAAAGGAAAAGGGAAAGTAGCTCATAGGATGAAAAATAATAAGATTAATGTAAGAAATATTGAAGATACCAGGATATGACCATACATTTCTGTGATGTTTTTATTTCATTTTCCTTGATTAATTATACAGTTATAATAAACGACAAATGAGTCGGATATACCCAAAGGGAGGCCGAGTGGATTCCAGTAATTACATGCCTCAAATTTTCTGGAACGCTGGCTGCCAGATGGTCTCACTGAACTATCAGACCCCAGGTAGGCAGCAACGACCAGTGAACCTCAATCCTAAAGAATGGCTTGGGCAATAACTCTCAAACAGATGCCATGGATTTGCTTCTGGCATTTTTTGAGGAAACAGGCATATGGCTAAATAATACAGTGGGGTGGAATTATGGAAGCGTAAGACAACGAGCAATAAAAATGCCGTACATAGAAGGAAAATTCAGTCCCCTTTCATGGAAAAATAATAGAGTACTGTAACTTCTCACATAAGTGATAATGTTTTATTAATAAAAAGTGTAAATTACAGGGAAGTCACTGTTTTCACAAAACACAGCTTTAGCACAGTTGGGTGCATGTCTGCAAAGTAAAGTTGGAGCGTACAAATTAAGATGGTAAAAAGTAATGACTATGTGCCAAATGCATTTCTAGACCAGTTATTGTGAAGTGTTAAGAGTTGTGTGTTCAGCATCAGAGAATGGGGTCTGAAATCCCAGCTGAGAAAATGATGCCAGGGAATGTAAATGCCTCTCCACAGTGTAAACTGAGAGGAGATGTATTGTTCCTGTTCCGTGAAGGTGTGAGTATAACTAACAGGGTAGGGGTTTGGGTTTTTTGTTTGTTTGGTTGTTTTTTTTTTTTAATTAATCTAGGAATGTTTTCAGTTGTATATGTAACAGACCAGTTTTTCCATTTTGTTTTTCTAGCTGTGATAATGTTTTTGTGCTTGCTTCCCCCCCCACCCCCCCGAACGGTATCTTTGGTACTGCAGGCACTGCTAATGATCATACCCTGAGTTCTGTCCTGCAAAGCTTTGCACTGATTTCACTAGCTGAGGAAGCAAGAGAAAGCTGTGCTGGAATACACTGCTCGTAAAGCACTCCACTGGACACAATATGGAGGTTGGAGCAGATATGCAAGCTTCAATCTGCTCCTAACACTGCCTCTACCCACTGCATGTCATTCTCAACCCCTTTATATTGCAAAATAAGAGTGGTAATTGTATAATTGGAAGTGAGCGACTTTCCTGTATTAGTCTTCTATGATCCAGCTGTGCTGTCAGGCTGAAGAATAATTGAGGAAATACAAGTTAAAGCTGTCCAGTAAAGTGAATAATAACTGTTATGATCATATAAGAAACTTGTATTTTGTGTAACGGAGAACATACAGAAAAGATTTTGTTCCTTTTTGAAGGTGGAGTCTGTTGGGCAAGAGAATACCTGTGTTATCGTTAAAAAAGGATATTGTATTCTAGTGTAATTGGAAACCTGCAGGAAAACATGTTATTTTTTACAAAGTCTGGGAGAGGGTTGGATGGGAGGGGGGTTGTTATGTATTTACTATCTGTTTTTATATACACGTGCCGTAATAATGCATTGAATAAAACTCAGATGCTTTAAATACTGAAACTAAGCAATGCTTCTGTGATCTTTCTGATTTCTTTGTGTGGTATTTTATTCAATTAAGCCCATAAAAAAACAGTGTGATAGTCATCTCACCTTCTTTAAGATGTCAGGATACAGAGAGCATCATCGGAGGTAGTTGTCAATGGTCATTGTAGAGAAATACATACTTCTAGGATGTCTCATCTGGTATATTTTATATGTCTGCCTTAGGCTGAGTTTAATTGCACTGTTAAAGTGCCTGTATGCCTCCATTATTCAAAGTGATTCTAGATCACTAGCAGAAATGAAGACATCTATACTCTAGATACCAACAGTCAGATGATGGAAATCCCATCCTAGGCACTTTAACGTGACAACAGTCTAATGCTTCTCTGCCTATCAGGTGTGTTTGAATTCAGGGAGAGACTGTTTTTTAAGCACAGAATAGACTGCAGCTTGGTTGATAAAGCTTTTATTACTGTGAAGAAATGTGAAGTTTTCCTGTTGCTTCCTTTTATTTCTTAGATGTGTGTGTTTCATATGCATTAAATTTATTTTTTATTTAAGCTGGTTATTCTGGACAAACAGTCTTTTTTTTTTTCTAAAAAGGATTGTTCATGATCTGCATTATTTAGAAGGAAAGATAGTAATTTTTTTCTCTCTTGACAGATTTAGCAATGCAGTTGAATCAAGGAAAATTTGAATATAATGGATCATGCGGGTGAGTGATATGATTTAAACTGTTGTCACTGTGTATCCGAATCCTTTACTACTATGTTTTTAATAAAATTTTGTCACTGTTAATTATGTGTTACAAAAGAAAAATGGGATGCTAGGTGAAGAGTAGAAATTAGCAGAATTCAGGGAGAATTATCCCCTGCAAGGAGGTATTCTGCTGAATATGCTTTTTAACTATGCCCAGTTTTTAAAGATGAGATAGAAGAGGCTTTGTTACCAATTATGAAGAAGATCATGAATACGATACACAGTTACTTAAATACGTCTTCAGCTTCTGTTCTCGATCTTTCTTTGAAGATATGCCTGAGAATGGAGATTAATTGCACAGTTCACAGAATTGCCAAATTTACTTGGACAGGTTGAGTCTTAATACATAGGGAACATTTTTTTAATCTGTGTACTTTAGCTGGAGAGCAGATTTCATACAGAATACTGAAGTGTTTCATCTCTCTTAAGTTCTTGCTCGTGACTTTTGCATGAAAAGGGATGCTCAAGTGATGTTGATGGATTTTTCTCAAATGTTGAGTTTATAGCTTAATAGGATAGGCTGATCATTAACATCAAGAGAAAGGAGAAGTTTGATGAATTATAGGAAATGACAGTCCAGAAACACATTAAAATCTGCACACTCATCCTGGGAAGAAACAACTCTTTTACTAATGTAAGTCTTATTCAGGAAGAAAATCTGAGTAGATGAAGCTTGGTAAAATTCCTCGTCTGCAGAATGGGTAACATAGTGCTTTGCCACTCCATGCTTTTATTTTGGTTTTGAACTCTCCAGCTAGATAGAGGCTGTTGGGAGTGATGAAGGTGCAGTCTCTGGTAGTTTCAGTCAGAACAACAAAAATAGAAGAAAACCAAAGGTTTTTTTGTGGCAGAGTATGGTTCCTTTCTTGTTTGACCCACAAGCCTAGTAAAAGAGCACCTATTCACTCTTGCCCAATGCTTAGAAGGACAAGCATCATTATCAACTAAATTCCTTGATTCTTATGTCAGTCTTCTGGTATTACAGTAATACAGTGGTATATTTTTATATGCATTGTAAATGTGGTGCTGTTTCAGTCACAGAAAACACGCAGGGCAATGAAAGTTAAAAAAATTACATTTCCTTCTGTCTGTACTCCTTTTTTCTCTGATTTACAGTTTTCACGCTGGTGAAACAAGATTGAGTCACTCCAGCTTCAGCATTTTTTATTTCAGCAGGCCTGAAGCAGAGGCTAAGGATGTTTCTGATAGTTCCCTGTTGTCCATAATGTACTTTAAATTAATATAATATTATAAAATCACACAGATTTATAACATAAGAAAAATTAGAAATAGAAGCCACATTGTGAAAAAATGGGAGAAAACATTGACATTCTTTCCATTGGAATTTTTCCAGCATTTTTTAATTATTTCTGAATTCTGTCTAGGCCTTTATAACGTTGTGTACCAGTGATTCACTAGAGAGACTAAGGGTGGGTAAAAAATAATCTTCTAGCAGCTGTTGTCTGTCAGGGCTGTAGAATTAGCAAGATGATTCCAGTCTACATGTTTTCTTCCACTAGTGGAAGAGAACCCCTGTCATGTGTAGGACAGCATTTCTGTGATCAACTGTTACTTCATTTTGATGGCAGAATCCTTGGGTTTTGATTCATCAGGGCATGTCTTGGCTTCATTGATATGTTGATCCAGTGTATAGTCCTCAGGGATGTATTGTAAGTGTTATTATGGTAGTACCTTTCATGCTACTATAATTAACAATCTGTCAGCACTGACATTATCAGCTGTTTCCCCCAAGGTTTTACAACTGAGATGAAAAAATTAGCTTCAAGCTGAAATTCATTGTACGAGTCTTGACTCTATGGAACTGCTTAACTTAAAAGAATAAAACTGAATAACCCCTCTGTATTTTTCCAGTGTTAAAGAATTAAAACAAATGAGAGCATCTACTTTTTATTATATGATAACTTGCTGAATTTTTAAAATTATTTTGAAATGTCCTTTATTATATTACATTTACTTTCATCTTGAAATCCAGGGTTGATTTCATCTCTCAGTAGCTGGTAATTCAAAATTAAGATTAACATATATCTGTATTCTAGACAACTATAATATTTCCTTTTACTTTCTCACACTTGCAGCTCAAATGATAGTCTGTATTTTACAGTGCTGTAGAGGAGTTCATTGTTTAAGGTTAGAACATACATTCTGTTTGTATTTAATACAATTTTAATTTCCACAAGAGAATAATTTTCTTCTCTTTCTTGAAATAAGGTATCTACTTAAACCAGATTTCATGCGACGACCAGATCGAACATTTGACCCTTTCTCTGAAACTCCTGTAGATGGTGTAATCGCTGCAACGTGTTCTGTGCAGGTAAAACAGCAATAGACAAACTTCTGTCATGTTATCACATCCAAAATCACATTTAAATGTCAACAGAAATAGGATATCTACAGAAAATGTGTTCGGATTGTGTGGATTTCATCAGATTGTTTCCATTGTTTTTTTAATATTGCTAGCTAAGACATCTGTGTTTACTTGATCTGAGTGGAACATGATAGAATTAGAAATGGTTTGTTATTACACATTATCACTGCATTTTAAACCCCCTCGTGCTCTTTTTGAATTAACATCAGCACACAAAAATAAATAAATGAGTGAAGTTCATTTCTGTGGACAGTATGAAATTATACAAACATCAGTTATCACCATAGAGCATGAAGGAATGTAAGCACACATGGACAGAATATTTTCAAAATAAGTAGAGAAAAATGGTTCATGTGATGGAGGTCCTTACTTTGGAGTTATCTATGAGTTACAAAGTCCATAAAACTTCTGTTGTAGCTCTAAAGCATGGGTAGGTGTCACATTTTGGAAGGAGGCTGACAACTGTAAAACCTGTTTTGTGACTTGATACTCTGTCTTTGCTCAAATACCCTATGTGCAGCTTATCAAAAAACTTAAGCTGTCAGTTATCGCTTTCTATGGGCAGCATGGAAATTTCAAACGCTCTCCGACCAAGGGTTCATTGTGCATTCTAGATATTTAACTAAGTTTCATTTGCACCTTCAGAAGAACAAAAACTTTTTATTAATGTTGTTTTTCTTTAATGTTAATGACAGTACAATCCCTCCAAGAATAAAGTGGGATCTGGTGGTGAGAACATGAGTTGAAGTATCAGTAGAGATAGTTCTTAGATCACGTATTTTGCCACTTGCTCTTCTTGTGTGACTAAAACTAGTATAAAATTCTGTACAAATTCTGTTGTAAAGGAGGTGAGTAGACTGAAGCCAGTGATGGTACCCCTCAGCCACATAACTTTTCAGATTTGCTATCCAGAGTGTTCCCTGGAAGAATGTTAGATCATGAAAAAAAAAGGACTTCAAATGAGCTTAGGTCTGTGAAATGGTGTTTCAGGGTTTTTTTTCTTCGATCCTTGATCATAGTAATGAAAACATTAGTTGTATTTTTAAGTAGTAGATTATCTTGAGAGAGTAAAAATTTTCACTGGAGTAATCACCTGCTGTGGCTAGGTTAATCTTGACTTGGAGTAAAATTGCAACAAATCTTCATATACATAACAATATAGAGGAGTCATGTGGGTTTTTTGTTTGTTTGCTTTTTAAGCATCCTACACTTCACAGACACATAGTATGGAGTTAGGCTGATGTGATTAGTTTAAAACCTTTACCTAAGCGAAAGCAGAGCAATAGCTTCCTTTCACCTCTTTGTTGTCAAGACATATAATAGATGGCAGTGCTTCTGAACAGAAAGTTTAAAGTTGCAGAATAGCAGTGCCCAATCTGGTTGTTTCATGCAGTGTTTTTCACTAATATAGTGAACGCAACTGTGAGACATCGGCTAATTGGGCTGACTGACTTAAAAGTGTTAATACCATAGCATACTGAGTGCAATCATTTCAAATTAAGGAGATATTTAAGGTCTTATCACAAAAGTTTTTCTAAAGAAGTGCAATTTTAGCACTAAATATGCCATTTTCATATGATGAAATAAATATATCTGTTCTGTATAAAGTATTTTTCAGACTGCTGCCAATATAAAAATACCAGTATTTTCAGTATTCATAAAATGGTGTGTGCTTTGTATTGCTTTTCCTTACTGCTCTGTTATTATGTTGCAGGTAATATCTGGTCAGTTCTTATCAGACAAAAAAATTGGTACGTATGTAGAAGTGGATATGTATGGTTTACCCACGGATACGATACGTAAAGAATTTCGAACACGCATGGTGATGAACAATGGTCTGAACCCTGTTTACAATGAAGAATCATTTGTATTTCGAAAGGTAGGATATTTGGAAAGCAGAGTTTGTGTTTGCCAGCCCTTTTGCACATGAGCATACTTGCTCACTTGAGCCACCCCTCCCTGCTTCAGTCTGACTGCTCACATGAATAAGTACTGCTCCCATGAAAAAGGGTTTGTAGGGTTCCTTTTTACTACAGTAAACAATCTGAAGCTGAAATAAGCTTTCAAAGAGGTTGTTTGTTTTTTTGTTTTGGTTTTTTTTTTAAATTTTGCTTTGTTTTGTTTTTCTAATGGATAACCTCTGTAGCTGTCACATGATTTTTTTTTGTTTCTGTTTGGCTTTTCCCTTCCCTTTGCTTCCTCTTCCCACTTGGAGGTAGCCACCTCCTCCGTGGCCATGCCTGTGTTCAAGGTATGCAGTCTGCTCAGAATGAGCCCCCGCTGGTGGACACCATCCTTCCTTGGAGATTTCTTCTTCCCTGCCCTGGCAGTGGCTGCTATCTTGCACTGTTCCTTCAGCCCAGAGGGCAGGTGAGATGCTGCATCCAAAGCTAAGGTCAATGTTATTACATGGAAAAGTTGGAAGGGTGCTGTGTTCCTCAGACGTGTTGCCAGCTCCCTCCTTCAGTAGTCCATGTGCATCATGTACCTTTTTCTTTATTTTTTTTTCTTTAATAACAGAAGAAAAACAAACCTTTTTTCTTGGTATGGGGGATTTAAAGAGAGAGATCAGTCGTCCACGTTCAGGTTTTATCTCTCAGTCTTTATATATATGATACACATATATTTTTTTTTTCTGTTGGCTGGAGTTTCATCCAGACTACATGTGTTAGCAGTGCCGTCTTTGATAATGTGTGTTTTGCTTACACCTGTTTTGTTGTCATGCAAAATTGTTGCTCTTTTATTCCAAAGTGACAGACTTTGCCGAGTGGTAATAACACTTCACACTTGGGTATATTACCTACATAATCTGCTTTTTTAATAGTATAACCAGTTTTTAATAGAAACGTAGTTAATGAAAGAGGCTTTTTCTGGACTCAAATATATTCTGGAATGAGTGTGACTTCAAGTGCTTTCCTCTGTATATGAGGAGGTACAGGGAAGATGCTTAGGTACAGTGACAGGCAGTCATGCTACCCAGGGCTTGCTCACCATATGGCCAGCATCTGCTGCTTTCTGACTTCTTAAATCAAAAGTCCCATAAACTGCAGGGTGCACACAGCTTCAGTCTAAAAGGGGGGTACCTGTATGTCATGGCCTGGGGACAGTGGCTGATGCCATATTCCTCAGACTTTCTGCTGTACTCTGCAATGAACAATTACATGTTCGCACATTCTCTTGAATACTGTAAGTCAGCCAAGAGATTATTTTTCTTCATCTCAGGCCCTTATCAAATCAGGCTTAGCACTGTAATCAAGACATACATTAATGACCAAGCAGAGAGTGGCATAAACACAGCAGGAACAATTACTCTAGTTGGAGGAAATGAAGGTGTGGGGTACAGAGTGCTAAAATTTCCTGAGGGTGGAAGTGCATGCCAGGATACCATAGAATAAATGAGTGGAGAGGGAATGATAAGCTACTTAGTCCCCAGTCCTGCTCCCTAGCAAATCTGTATCAGAGCCCATCATGTAATGAAAGATGTGCTATCTGTGGCCTGCAGAGGAGAGATCTTACCTGCCCTATTTGGGTTACAGTGTTCTCCTCAAGCTGATGTTTAATCCTACACAGTTGCTCTCAGGTAATGTGTTTGATTGTTCTTCTGTCACGTGTTCTTGTTTTTATTTTAATTAAAATAAAGCTTCAGTCGTTCTAACCCAAGTTCTGTGTTGTCACTCTGTGTAAGGGGGAGGACGGGGTGAGTGCTGGTGGTAACCTGTGCTGGGAGTGCTAAGTTATAATCAAGTAGAGCAGGATATCCGTGAATAGCTCAGGTGGGTTTGGAGACCAAAAGCATACTTTATTTTGTGCCCTCTAAGACTGAAAACAAAAGTGGCAGGGGGAAAGTCTAAGGAAGATAGTAGACGCAGTTTACTTAGGTCTTCCCTTTTGTCCCATAAGCGTTGATGAATAGAGCCAGGTAAGGAAGGAGTGGGAAGACCTTTCCCAGCATATAGTCAAGGCAGGCTGGCAGAGAAGCTGCACGTCTCGGTTAGGCTGTCTTCTCACTGCTCTGGGCACAGAGGCAGCACCTTTGTTCCAGGGAAGGCAGGCGATTTTTTTGTTACTGTTTTGGTCAGTCCAGATGGGGGCTGACAGATGCAGATAGCTGGCAGCATCCCTGCCCACCATGCATACCATGTACCTTTCATGTTGTGAGTACAGCACACCCACTTCTACTGGCAGCACGCCATTTCAGCAGGTCTGTCACCCTGTCCTGCCCTCCTCTGTCTGCTTCTTCCCTTTGCAGTACCCATAGTTGAGCATGCATCCCCATCAGCTTACGCTTGCACTCTGTCCGTTCTTCATTGCCTTTTTGGATATCTCCCAAATCCCACCTTCCTGTCATAATTCTTCCTGATCCAGCACTACTTACTCTTCAATTGCTACGGTATCTCTCATTTCCCATGTAGTATTTACCTGCTGCCTTATCCACGTCACCAGTCTTTGGTAACGAAAAATAAATATGCAAAATATTTAGCTAGTGTAACTGTAAGCTGCAGGATGTGCATATTCTGAAATCTGCCCATTTAGGATAAAAAAAAGCTTTTATAGGAAAGATAAAGTGTGCAGTTTGCAGGGAATGACATTATCTTACAGTGATGATAGTCTGGCATACAAAGTGAATGCTTCAAACATGGGAGGCGGGGAGGGTGCCCCTGTATTAGTGTCATTGAATTTCTTCATTTTATGGCTTTCCAGGTTATTCTCCCTGATCTTGCTGTCCTGAGAATAGCAGTGTATGATGACAATAATAAGTTGATTGGTCAGAGGATCCTGCCTCTGGATGGTCTGCAAGCAGGTTACAGACACATTTCCCTTCGGAATGAGGGCAACAAACCACTCTCTCTTCCAACGGTTTTCTGCAACATTGTGCTTAAAACATATGTGCCTGATGGTTTTGGAGGTGAGATAACCTGTATCTCAGCGTGCTGTAGATCCTGAGTGTTGGTGTGGAAGTACTGAAGTACTGTGGTATCAGTATACCAGCCGGAAGCAGACACACAATGCTGGAAGATTGGAATGATTTAGTGTTTTAACTCTGTGGAAACCCTGCATATTCAGTTAAGAAATCAACTTTCAGACCAAGTGCCTGCCTCAGTGTTAATGATAATGACATTTATCTGTTAAATGACAAAATAATACAGAAAATAAGCTAATACAAGTTAAGTCAGTTTGATTTTAGGAAGAGTCGTCGTCTTTTTTTTTTTTAATTACATTTTTTCTGACATAAATATTTGTAGGGTTAACACGTACTTTAGCTATATTGTTTGGCCTAGAAGTACAACTGATGCAGAATCTAGACATGCATATTTTCAAAGAAAACCACTTTTGTATTCTTGAGAATATTGGCATATTGTTAAAATGGACAGTGAGATAATTCAGCATCTGAAACCTTTCTGCATTTTTTCTCTCCCAGATTTATATGGTTTTAGTGTGGTTTAATTATTTTTGGGTTTTCAGGAAAGTCATTTTTAATCTGAGCCATTTCTATGATTAGATTGGCAGGGCTACGGTCATTTTTACTGAGCAGTGGCAGATTGCCACATGTGGATAGGAACAAACATCTGAGAATAATCATTACACCACTTAAATCAGTGTAATGGGTAAGTTCACCCTGAGGGTGTACCTGTGGGAAATGTTTTCTTCACTGCAGATGAAATTTGCTTGTACATTAGACAATACGTAAACCATTTAAAACTGTAAAACAGAAATTGCGCTAAATGTTAGTGCTCTGACTTTGCAGCGAAATGAAGTTCACCTTAAAGCTGATGGGTGAAACATTATTGATAAAAATGATGTTTTGCTCTTTGCAAAAATTATCTCAAACTTGCTGCCTATGCAAAAAATTACTGCTACTTCTCTGAGTGTCATTTCCATAGTGCAAACCGGAGAAAGGGAAGGCTTACCTAACATATTAGATAGTGTATCTTCAAGCCTATGTTTGCTGGTATTTATTTAGGCTTTAAAAAAAATGAACAGGCCTAGACTTCAGTAACAATATTTCATGGAAAAGGTTAAGCATTTACAGAAACATTTGTGTTGTTCATATTTGGAATCCTGGTTGCTGGCAAGTCAGCTGGAGTTTTGCCACAGGTCTTGGAGTACTACCATGCCTTTGTGCAGCATGTTTCGTCTGCAGTATTTAACTTCAGGGACTTTGACTCAAGACAAATGTAGGCTTCTGCTTAAGCTTGAGATTCTCAAGGCAGTAATTGAACCATGAATCTAAGGGACACATTTAAGCATGTGCTTTAATTCTTTCCTGAACTTAAGCTTTTGACAGTAAATGACTCAGTTAAAATATTTTCTAAACTAAGGACATGCTTCTGATTTTTTATTTTCTTTTTTAAACTGTATTATACAAATTCAGAAGTGAAAGACTTGTTTTTCAAAGAGAATTTGAACACCACTTTAGAATTTGCAAATTATGTGCAATTCAGTACTGGTTGATCTACTATGTTATCAGCATTTCTACAGATGGCTTATCTGGTAGAGGTGAGGACAGAAAAACATTGCTACCCCTAAATAACAGTATTATTACAGTAAAATGCTACTAGAATGAGAGAACTGATTGTCATAGCTTACTGTCAGTGTTGGGAAAAACGGACTCCATATTAACATGAACTAAATGAGTTCAATTATTAGTTCTCCTCTCCCTTCCCAGGTAGTTTTGATGTGTCTCGTGCATTTTTCTTATCCATAAAGAACAACAGCATGATGAACAACTGGGAAACAACTCTCGACACTGGGTGGAATCATTAGTATTCTGTTGGCATGTGTTTTTTAATTACTTAGCATCTGCAATGAACCTCTCATTGTTTTACGAGCTATCATTAGGATCTCTGTGGTTGTTTTAGCAAACCTGTAGAAAGGTATAGCTCAATTCAATAGCTGCCTACTTTCTTTTTTTTTTTTTTTTTTACCCTGTATGAGTAAGATTTAAAAATTTGCACCGAATAATAATTAGAATGGGAAATGCATTGTAGGCTTTAAAAGATGCATAATTTTATTTTTCATATAACAGTAATTTTTTGTGCTTTATTTGCATCAGCTACTCTGTTCCCAACAAAACACAATACTGGCACAAATTAATGCAAATGAAGTAGCATTCTCCAAAGAGAAGCTTCTGTAATAGAAGTCTGTACATAAGTAAGCGTGGCTGCTTAGGTTACTGGTTAGTCCTCTGTAATGTACTCTTCCAGTTATTTTCCTAGTTTTAAATTTAATTGTGATTCTTCTACAAAATGCTGTTCCCCACCCCCTTACCTCACTGGGAAGAAAGAAAAATGTAAGCACAGGACAAATGACAATGTGAGTAGCAGTGATGAGTCACATCCCCCTTGTAGAAACGGTGAGCCTTTGGTGATGTGCTTGTATGGTTAGTAATACAATTTACAAAGGTCTCGCTCTCCCAAACATGTTAGTCATTTTTACCTTGAAGCTCGTGATAATCAGGTCCCATTTTCAAATGACGCATCATGTTAGCAGGGTAGTCCTGGATTTTCATTGAAGAGTGCATGCCAAGGACGAAAAGACACCCTTACTAAGTTAGGGAAAGAGGAAATGGTGCTGAGCTACAAGACCATTGCTATGGCTGAAAATAAATTCTACATGGTTTTTGTGTATATGAAGTAAGTTTCAAAAGACATCATTGCGTCACAACAGTTATTGGAGACAACCTGTTTGTGTAGATAAAAAGAGTTGTCAAGGGTAATGCCATGTATTTAACACAACTTTTGTTGGAATGGGAGCCCTGTCTGTGCTTTTTTGGCTTGAGAAATGCATCCGGTGACTTCAGAGGAACGTTTCATAGAACAATTCAGGTTGGAAGGGAGAGGATATAGTCCAGCCCCTAGTTTGCACAAGAAGGATAGCAAGTTTCTTCCTAGAGCTTTTGATGGGTTGGATATGTTTACAGACCTGGTCAGTGGACCAGCTTCTCTGTCTTGCATCATTGTAAGCTCACTTGGAAAATGGCCGAAGAGGTGACATGAAACATGGGCAAAATTCAAATGATGATGAAAACCGTGAGTGTCAGAACTGTCATTGCAGAAATAATGGCCTATTGTGCTAGTGAGACCATCTAAAATATAAGGGCACAAAAGCATTTGTTTTTTACTCATAAGCAGCCAAGCATAGGGCTTTGCAGCATTCTGCAAAGAAACAGCTTTCTTGCAAGTGAAGCACTGTCCATGGTCCTCCTAATGGTTATGACAGAAAATCCGAGTTAATTAAATGACAGTATTTTGTAGTGAATGATGAGTCAGTCGGTCTGCAGCATTCAAACTTCCTTTCTTAAGTTACTGCTCTGACAATGAAGGCTTATTAACTGAGACCAGTGACTCTTCTCCATAATACTGAAGTTAAAGTTTCAGAGGGATGATCGAAGCAGATCACTGCTGGGGTCTCTGAATGCATTATTATTGCAGGTGCTGAATCAGTTTGATTTGTAAAATCATTTCTTGCTGTGGAGGCCCTCCTTTGCCATTTGTGAATTCTTTGGCTGTTGAAATTAAGCATGGTAAAGATTCATGTGTCTTTGTCTTCCTGTAAACCTGTGCTTGCACATTTATCACCACATATGGAAAACAGGTCCAATAATCTATACAGTATCCAGTGCTGGGTAGTGCTATGATACCACTAGTTGTACTGTGTCATGTGCAAGATTCAAATACTGGTCATTATGGTTCACAGAAAAGCCATTTCACAGCCTGTCATGATCCAGACATGGAGCATCACAAAGGCAAGTGAGAATAGATTTCTCTGATTGCTTTAACCACCCATCTGAAACTGCTATTTAGCTAGCAAATACAATGGCATTTTCTATAATTCCCTGCAGTCCCAAGTCAGTCAGCACCCCTTCGAATAACCAGGAGACAAAGTTGTTAGTGCTTTGTGGCTCAGGAGTTCCCATTCTAGTCTCAAATTCTAGAATCATCAACTGGGAGTAAATCAGGGTAACTTTGGTCTGATGGAGTCAGTGGATTTTTCCTAAATAAGGTACCTGGATTAATACCACTCCCTTGGTGCACTGTAAACTGATTCATGTTCCTAGTTTGTTCAAGCGCTGTGGCAATAAGTGCTTTCAGTCCTGCCAAGTTCACTACAGAAAGCTGGACTATTGTTGCAAGCCATGGCTCATAACAGCAGGGGTAGAATAAAGCTCTTGTAAAAGATTAATTTCCAAATGCCTCTGAAGATCATAAAAAGTTGATTATCTTTCTCTTACAGATATTGTGGATGCTTTATCAGATCCAAAGAAATTTTTGTCTATCACAGAAAAAAGAGCAGACCAAATGAGGGCTATGGGTATCGAAACTGTAAGTAGAACTTAGTGACAAACACAGCCCATTTATGTTCCTGCTATGTTCTTTGTTTTTTAAAGTAAACTGGTCCTTCTCCAATCGATGCATGTTACCTCATAATTTCTCATTTTCAAATATAACCCTCTTTGTCCTGCTCTGAAATACATTGGCTTATGTTAGTTAACATGTACTGAAATTCCATTCACTAACTGACTTTTCACAGATCGTATTAATACATCCCTTAGAAGTAGAAATTTTAAGAAATGAGAAAGGAGCCATATTTAATAGGTAGCTATTTAAAATAGGTTACAAATACTTTACTGAATATAATGTTGTTTGAAAGTATTTTGCAACTTTCTTAATTGTGTTTAAAGTAAGCAAGTTCAGAAATTTCCCATACCCCAACTTTTGTACTACAGGTAAAACAACAATTAATTTATTATTATGTGAATGTTTCTTTCAGAGTGATATAGCCGATGTACCAAATGACACTTCAAAGAATGATAGAAAAGGAAAAGCCAATAATGCAAAAGCCAATGTAACACCTCAGAGTAGCTCTGAACTTCGACCAAGTACCACCGCAGGCTTTGGATCTGGGACCGATGCTAAGAAAGGTAGACAAAAATCACATGCCACTCCCTCAGTTCTGAAGTGATTCAGAAAGTCACAGAGAGTACTCATTACACAATTCTAGTTTTGCAGTTCTATTCATTCTTATCCTTTTAGAAGGTAACTTCTTTTACCATTGAGAGTGATCTTTGTCTAATTGCAAATAAATTTTGTATATTACTAAAATGGCTGTATAAAGCCAATACAGCTTTATTTTACTAAGTGACCTCATTGTGTAGCTGTATACTTACTGCCAATAGTAGTAACCTGTGTGACTCTGGGAGTAGTTTACTGAAGATCTACTGGAGGAACGCCAATAGGAATAACTATTTTCTGGTATACTCCACAGAAACTTCTCTACTTTTTTTCTTCCTCCACAAATCCCTTGGCAGAGTTGCAGATTTAAGTAATTAAAGATATTTAGAATTCATTGGATTCTGTAGAGATTTCCCAACAATTAGAAATGTTTTCAATGTGTCATTCTACTCTGAATAGGGATTATGGAAATGGCATGTTTACTGTAAAAAATATCCATATTAAATGTGCTCATTTATGAGTGAATAAGTATTTTTTTCCTCCCTGTTCACCATTCACTCTACAAAATCATCTTATAGAGTCAAATGGGATTACTTGTTTCTCTCATTTGATCACAGGTAATGAAGATTAAGTGAGAAAACAAATTTGTACAGCTGAAGGAAACACAATAAATATTTCTGTTAATGGGCCACGAGAATTAGAATCTGGTTCACTCTCTTTCATCCACCTTGGCCCAAAGGGATCAAAAGGAGTGAGAAGGTGCACTGACTGCTCTTGTTCTTAAACTTAAGCAGACATGGCTGAATACACACATGTGAAGGGACCTCTTGAGAAACAAGAAGGCATTTCTCTGGAGTCACTTTTGGCAATAAAACAGGTCGTTTCTGACACCTGAACTCTTTCAAAGTTCTTCCCTGGTGTAAAACCCAGATTATTTTATGCAGTGAGGTGTTTCCATACTTCATGTATCATCACCAAGATGCACAAGTATTAGTTTTATTGTGCATTAATTAAGCATGAAATTTGCTGGGGTTGGCAACTAATTCCTGGTTGCCATGGAGTCAGGCCTGGTGAACAAAGTAAATGAGTCTGCATTTTAAAATAAACTCCTGAGGAAGTTTGTTTAGAACACAGCGTGCCTGATGCAGCCCTGGTCTTAAACCAAGATTTCAGTACTTACGCATTCTTGTCTGCAACCATTTTTATCCATATTCTTGCATGTCAAAATCGAGCCATTCATTTTTATATCCCATGGTAACGATCCTTATTTTTTATTACTTATCTCTATGATCTTTTAAGATCTGAATAATTCTACTATTGTTAAAATATAATACTCACATTACTATTGGAAATTACATATCCAGCAAGATACGGTAAGGCTTTCAAATGCACAAGAATGTCAGGGGTTTTTGTTCTCTGACTGAATTTCAGTGATAGTTAAGTGATTTGTGTTTTTGAAAACTTCAGCCTCTATCTGTGCCTAAATCTGTTCCAGTTTCATTTACTAGACTAATGTTAATACCATATAATTGAGCAGAATCTCATGCTTCTAAGAAAATAAAAAATTCATGTTCCCTAAGGAGATTGCCTACCTTCCCTCCCTCTCCCCTTTTTTTTTCTTTTGATGCATCTGAATATTTTCCAGTGAAATTCACCTTAAGAGACAGAAAGTCCTTTTTAAGGCAGGGGGATCTTATAGTCCATAGACACTATTAAGAGCAGTTGATTAAATACGTTTGCAGTGTATTTATGTATAGGCAAACATTTTTGTGTAAGAACTCAGAAAAAAACCCTATGCATTACAGCTCTCATGGCGTTGGATTGACGTATGTATTAATGATTAAGGTAGGATGTGCTTAGTAGTTTAAAAAATAACCATAATATATCACGAAGCATTTATTAAAGTGTAAACATGAAATGAGATTGGGTTTTGTTTGCATTGCAGTTAAGGTGATCAAAATATGTTTTCATTCATCTAAATAGTACTGTTAGTCTTATATGATAGAATTCCTTGTTGTATTGAATTTTCATAAGAATTTTAACTTTTATAATTTTGTTTTTCCTCCATTTTTAACTCTCCTTTAGTCTTGGAGTGTACTGTTGCTCCTTTTCTCATAACCTGGTATTAACTAAAATGCCAGTTTTACCTCCATTAACATACAAGCTGCAGGTAAATTTTCACTCCTATGATTTTTGTGTCTTAAATTGAGGAGAAGGAGTATACCTAATCTCAGTTAACACTTTATGTAGTCATGTAGAACCTTACCCAAGAAGCCTCACCCCTGAAACAAGTGGTGCCAGAGCAATCTCCAGCTATCGACCAAAATTCTGAAGTTTGCTCAGTTCAATTTTAATGTACGTAAATGGTTTGCTGTGTGTTCAGAAAAGGATCTTTTTCAATTCTTAGATTGCTGTGTTTCGACACTTCAGTCCAGAACTGTAAGAGATCAAAAAGCACTCATTGATTCATTTCTTTTTTCACAAGGCAATTGATTGAGCAGTGCATTTGAAAAGGAAATTAACTGTATCTTAGCTATATCTTGATGAAAAATTTTCTCATTAACCTGCGATTATTTTTCATGTAGTGAAAAATATCAGTTGATTGCTAACTTAAATGTAGGTTTCTGTGGTAAAACTCAAATTTAGAAGTATGAGATATACTAGTATGTGTGAAGATTTAGATAAACTGTATCAATACCTTCCTAGGTATAGACCTTATTCCTCAAGTGAAGATAGAAGATTTAAAGCAAATGAAGGTAAGCATGGACACAAGCTTTTCAAGATGTGTTCCTAATTATTTGTTTTAAGTAGCCGGGATTTTATCTGGTTAAAGTCAATATGACCAGAGAAAAATTGATCCAACTTCTCTTTTTGTAGGCTTATATAAAGCATTTAAAGAAGCAGCAGAAAGAGCTGAGTGCCTTAAAGAAGAAACATGCAAAGGTATGATCATTAAGAGCTCTCTGAGCAACACACTGTAATAGAAGAAAGTTGCAGTGCTCACTAGCACAGACAGCTCTTAATTAAACTGTAGCGAAAAACTAAGGAACAGTAGTTGGACCACCAAGAAAGGCATATGTGTTTTAAATGTACTGAAATATGCTCCAGTGAGCAAGTTTTGCCTTTAGTAACCCTTTGTATGTCTCCCTGAGTTTCAGTGCACATTTGTTTGACCCGTATAAGCATCCAAAGCTCACCTTTTTCAGGTAATGATTTTATCTAGCTCCCTCTTGCATGACATATTGACAGGCAGCTTGGGGAAAAAAGGCGGTAATGATGTGAGAAGGTGCTGCATCAAAGACAGGCACTGGAAAAACTGCAAAATCACTAAAGAGAACAGGAATGTGTAACTGAAAAATGAAATGCTCTATTCTTTCTCACTTAATATCCATGCTAACCACTTCATAGTCAGCTTTTTGCTTGGTACTCTTGGTAGTGATATCCCAAATGCTTATAACACTATCACAAACATACTTTATATTAGAAAATCACAGCCAATTTTCTCCTGCCCCATTAGAAAACCATTACTCTTGTTACAGAAAGAGGCATAACAAGTGAAGAAAGCGTCTTAAGTTCTGAATTTTGGCAATACATACAAATCCATTCTGGACTTCTGTGGCAGTTATTCCCTCGCTCTCTTTGATTACAGATTTCATTGCACATCTGACGTAATGTAGTTGCCTGGGCATTTTTAATATCAGTCTTTGTGTTTATTTTCATGACCGTTGTTTGTTTGGGCATGGGACTCTATGTCTGTACAATGAAGTATGAAGAAATTACTTGCAATAATTGGCACTTTTGTGGGGCTCGCAGTATTAAAAGTAGTATAAGAAAGTTAAATAGTTACACTTCAGATTCCTTACTGACCCTATGCAGAAGGGACATGAGTGATTTCTCCATTTTAGTGTTGTGTGCAGAGCCCATGCTCCAGAAAATGTGTCTATCATCCACACTGCTGGGCATGGACAGTTTCTAGACCTTCATAGGACTGATCTTTTAGGGGTCTTCTTTTTTTTAAACACTACTTTCTCATTCATTGGACAACATCCAGGAGTTCGCTATAGCAGCTTTTTGCAAAGAAAACGGTACCATGGTTATGTAGAAAATAGCCATACTCAATGATCTGTGTCCCTGATATGTGACCCACACTAGTGTAAGGATATCTTAGCCAAGACTGTGCTTGCTAATGTTAAAAAAAATTGATCCATCTGTTCAGGCTTGCACTTGCTCCTCTAATCTGAGGAAAAAATTGCCAGCCATAACCTGTAAATGCTGTGCACTCAGAAGGGCTTTCAGCATTAGCTCAAGCACAGCTATTTTAGGTCTGAGCCAGCCTGTGTTCTGCTGGTCTTAAGTACAAAGTGCAAGTCTGTCCTAACAAGAAAGTGCCTGTCTAGAGCATGCCTTGCTAAAGGCTCCAGCAAGGGCAACTTCTTGAACTTGGAGAGGAGAGTCTGAGCAGAAAAGTGTGGCCATGTTAGCTCACAGATGATCTTAGGGAAGTGCCTGGTGTACTCATCACTGTTTTTAATGCATTTTATCAGCTGGGACAGAGCAAGAGAGCTATGCAGTTAGTTATCCATTATCAGTTTGAGGAAGCCTGTGTATTAAGCAGACTGAACTTGAAAGTTCCAGAAATAGGTTGGCTCTCATTTAACCATAGACACTCCAGAGATCTGGAGGAATAAGTAAACAGAAGGGAACTGTTCATGTTGTTTAAGGAAAGAAAAATCCAATATTTTCCCATCTAAAGTTGGCCTCGGAAAATGCATTCCGGAAAATGAATGCATCTAAGTGTGGGAGAGCAAGTTGAGAGGAAAGAGCTCTGATCTAAGCAGTGTAGGAGCTAATCTGGTAGCCCTGGGCAGAACTATCTAAGGAAGACGACAAGAGTAAAGGTCCCTTTACTGACAGCATCCACTCAGTGTGGAGAAGTATTAGCAGCTCCACTGAAATGCTGGCTGGTGGAGGCTGGTTGCTCTGTATGAAAACATGTCAGTCTTGTTTTCTCAGGGTATAGGACTGTTAGAAACACCACATTTCCAGATTAATAGAAAAAATAACTGGTGTGAGTCTTTTCAGGATGCAGAACTCTGTGTATTTTTTGATGCTATCTTTCTTTTTATTTACTTCTGTTCAGTATTTCAGCCATTTTGACTCCAGCAGCACAATAAAATTCTCCTAACATCCCTCTGCATGTTATCACTAATTTGTTTTTCCTACGTGGCATAGCTCCTTACAACTGTAATACCCAATATACACACACACAGAGACACATCACATACAGTGACTTCACTTTATGACTGTGTTGTTATTAATCTGTTTTTTTAAGAGGAGGATGTTTGGGCAGGTGGAGGTACAACCTTCAGTGTTCCTTTTTTCACTTTTGTGTAGGAAAAATAAGACGTCTCACCTAAGTAGGATAAAGATCATTAGATTGGTGGGAAGACCACTGTTCTTAGTATCACCATTACTAGGCAGCCAGTCTGTGACTGATTAAATTAAATTTGCCCATTCCCTACTGTCAGATTAGTGGCTTGCAAAAAAATGCAGAATTTTGGATTTCACAAAGTCTATGAATAGTTGAGATTTTACTCAGGATTGAGAATCATGTAAAAGGTACATACATAAAGCTCTGCAAAGACAGGACAATGCTTTTAAAGAAATCTTGAAGGATTGTAAGGGAATAATAGAGCATGTAGAAATTAAAGGCAGGACAAACTGTAGTGAATACTGGAGAGCGGCAATATTTTAGAGCAAGTTTCGTTTCAGAGTCAGTGTGCAAGTATAGTTTGTCCACTCCAGAAGAACCTGTTCACTTCTGCAACAGAGCTGTTGCCTCTAGTTTTTGAACCCAGTCCTCTGCTTAGTTTGTGGCCTGGCTTTGAATGAAAAGAAAGTTGAAGGGGGGAGAATGAATATTCCCCATGCTGGTTTAGTTTCTGAAAAGGTAAGTCTGCATCATTATGACTGAGGTAGCATTGTGCTGCTGTTGGGATTGCTAAAGAACAGATGATTGCTCTGTGAGCAAAGAACATGATCCAAACCTCAGCCCATTTACTTGCATTGTGAACTAGTTTCACCTAAAAGGGCATTCTGAATCTGGAATGAGACAGGTCACCATGAGAAAACAGTGTAGGTTTGCCAGATATGCAAAGAACATGGGACATAATTCTTTAAAAAGGGGGGAAAAAAGCCAAGGAGTGTGAAGCTAACACAGATTTCTTTGATGATACCGTGAGAATACAGTATTTTTAGGGGGGAACATGTTGCAAGGATTATATGTAAATCTTTGTAGTTAACTCCTGGGGCAAATTTTGTCATCTGTTGGACAGTGAGCAAAGCTGGTCCTATAGTCTGGGACAGGGAAAGGAAAAAAATTAGTAAGTGTCCCTGTCAAGAAATGACTGAGCTTTCTCAAGTATCCTCACATTCACAAAGGGAATTTGGAAAAAAACGTTACTTGTAAAGAAATGACTGTCAGCATTACCTTCTTGCCTGACATTATTGAAGTGCCACAAGAATCAGTGGGATCTGAGAAGCTGGTACCAGAAAGGCCTGGGATTCTGTCTGTGTGACAGATTTCATCATGGTCATGTTCTGTCACTTTAAAGTAGGCTAGCAGCTACTGCAAGGAATTTGAAGCTGTTGGCCCATGCATGGATTGTGTTCTTTTACATCATCTATAATACTGCCATTATTTAAGAGACAGTAAGGCAGTAGCAGCAAGATCTTCAAAAGTACATAAAGCAACAAAGATATTTTATCCTTCATGGGTCTGTTTAAAATCCAGGCATGTGAAATGCACCTTTTTGACACCCATAAACAGGACTGCCAACGAGCAAAACAGAATACTTTTGTAGTGGCACCTGTTTTGCAAGCTGTCAATCTCTGATGCTGTAGTATTCCTTTTGTTTGACTTTTGAAAAACAGTGGCAAATTAATGTAATGGTCACCATTAAAAAAAAAACTCCATGTTAGGAATAACTTTCTCTTGAATCTTAGGTCTGGTAACCTGTGCTTTTGGTGATTTTAAAATAATATGTCCAGCCACTTCTGCATATTGCAGAAATGATTTTCTTTAAACAATGCATTCATAAAAACACTACACTGGGCAGCTTTTGAAATAAAGTATTTCCTGCCTGCATTCCCTGAAGTAACTTTAATCTCCCAGTATGAATATTACTGTGCAACTACAGAACAGCTGCTGTGTCTGAATGATGTCCATTGGTTTATATCTTTTTTTATCAAGTTAGATCTTGAGTACTGTTTAGGTAAACGATCTGGGGTGGCCTCGCAGGTAGATGGGCTATAAAGGCAAGGAGATGTGCATACGTAGGAGTCTCAGTCACTGAATTCATCTGCTAGCAGCCTGCTTCTTTGGGCCCCTACTGAATTTTAATATTTTGCAGGGATGTCACGCAGTTTTTGTGCTTCTTGGATTAGATAGAGGAGGAAGGATAGTGAGGGATTATCTTGATATATTATCTAACAGTCAACAGCACAACAGATGATTGTGGTATACAGTTCTACAGTTCTAATGGTTTCTGACAAGACAGTGATAGTCACAAGTGCTCCCTTAAGGAATTTAATATGTTCCTAGACAGTAAACAGAACTGTGTAATTACCACCCAAAAATATGAATCTCAGAATTCATCTCCTGCTCATTTATATTGACATTGAATATATGTACTGTTTGAAGTAAAGCCTAGTGAAAAAATAAAATAAAATAAAAAAAATCCATTTCACAATGCAGAATCAACAGTACAAAAGACTGCAGGACTCTAGATTAATAAAGTTCTGCAAAATGGATTGTTGATTTGGAAATTATAGTTTCTTTTTTTTTTATTTCCTCATTATTGTATTCTGTAATGAGAATCCTCCAGACTTTAGTTTTCAGTTGTACACAGGAGTATTTGTGTTGCTTTAGGGAGATATCAGGCAGGAATAACAGTCTGTATCATAAGAACTTAGTTCCTCTTCTCTTCAATAGACTGAATTGTGATTTCTGCCCCGCCCCTTAATGGAACTGTATATGATTCTTTACTTTTTTTCCATGGATAGTTGTGATCAGTTAGGTGGCCTTTCAGAACCTTGGCTGAACTGTGGCGTCAGTTTGTTTAACGTAATCATTAGATGTAATTTGCGAATATATTCATGTAAAAGGCATGTGAATTCAAACTGCAAATTCAGGGGACTTCAGGAAATCGTGAGACACCTAGCTGAGGAGACTTTTATCTGCAAACAGATTCTGAATCAATCTAGAACACATTACCACCTGAAACTTTGCATCTGAAAACAAAATATACTGAGGGTGTTTTAAGATGCTACAAAACCACTCGTATTTCTTAGAATCTTGACAGAAGTTTGGGACGCAGAATTTGTGATGAATTTTCCTTTGAGCGTAGGCAGAAAATCAAACTTCAGCTAACCCATTTTAAATAGTGTTCCAGGGGTTGAAGGTCATATAATTCAAGGGATCTCTGGTAGGGAGTTGACTCCTAGCACTCTTTGTGCCGTGCATGTGGAGGTTGTTAGTAGCCCATCTTCCTCTTTCAGCTGTTCTTATGCTGAGCACAAACAAGTGCATGTTCCATGAACTGGATAGGGAGAAGAACCAGGGAAGGAAGTGAGGGGGATATGGTCCACGATATATCTGTTTCAGATACAAGATAGAGTTGTGTATGAGCAGTAAGTAGCAGTAGAGGGGAGTCTGCAAAAGATTACAGTGGGTTCGTGATAATGAGAGAAGGCTTAAATCATGGCTGTCCTGAGGGAAAAGCAGGGATTCTAGCTCTACGTGATGTGCCCTCCCAGATTATGGAGGAGCGCTGCATGAGTGGGCAGATGTCTCATGCTTTGCAATGTTTGTGCCTAGTCTTTTATAGCAGGAGTTGTACTGTTGTACTGTAGGGGAGAGTGGGTAGTTTGAGAGATGCTCTCAGTCACTTCACCTGTGGCTGGCTGGTGCTGTCAAGCTTATGTCATTCTTTTCAATGTCCATATTTTTTCCTACCTGGTTAGTCAGTGTAAGTACTCCCTGGTGAAGCTGGCATGTTTTAATGTTAATGGAGTCTATTTGTTTCCCTTTAAATCCTCTGCAGAACAGAAAATTCAGTTCCCCACTGTAAACACAAAATTTGGAAGCTGCATGCATTCCCCAGGGAACTGCTTGGCAGATGTTGGAGTGCTCAGGTACAGCCCAGGGCTAGATTTTTAAAAGCATCACAACGTTTGTATTAATGTTTTGGTAAAGTGAATGTAAAAGTCTTTAATTAGTATTTTTAGAGGAAGAAACGGTGATAAGGCAAACACAGGTGTATAGAAAATAATAACAAAGAACAGTAGAATAGCGAGGGTAAAATAAATGCAAAATGAGCTATAAAACCAAATAGATATAAAGTCCTGGAAGAGGCCATATTAATTAATGCAAGGCTTTTTGTCATGATTAGATAAAATGTGGAGCAATTGGATATTAATAAAATAATATAAATTAACACAACTTTTTTTTTCCGATTGTAATGTAAATTCAATATTTAGTGCTCTCTGTGGTAGTTAAATATTTGTATCATTATGAGCAGCTGTTTTGATAAAGGAGAATAAAAGTCAAGTTCAGTAATGAAGTCTACATGTAAGTTCTAAGTGAAGTGTGTTGTTTCTGGTACAGTCTTATAATGGAAAGGAACTGTCTGTATGCTAGACCCAAGTGTGTAACATGCATATTAGTGATTCATCTTCTCATCATAGGAACAGTTTTTTCTTCCCCTTCCATAGGTAACTTCCTCTGCCACTTCACCAATGTAAATCACATAATTATAGTAATGACAGGAGGTTAGCACTGATGTGAAACACTTCACAGGTAGCCCTTTATGTCCAGTTTATCAGCGTGTGCTGTATTACTGGGGGGGGGGAACAGGGACAATGGTTATTTGCAGCAGTCTGCATGTGTAGTTGAAAGTTGTATTGCACAGCTTACTGTTGCTTGCAAAGGGAGATGCTCTGCACCAAGGTGGAATTTCTTAATGATACGATTGCTGCTGTCATTAGGGGTCATGGGCCAGATCTTCGAATTTCAGTTGTTAATGATTTTAGTGATTGTTTGGACTTGGAGCTATTTGATTTGCTATGGCCAAGGGGCTAGCACTGTATTCAGTATGGGATATGTGGCGGGAGGGACGGGGACGACGGGACACTGGGTTGAGTTTTATTCTCCTCTGTGTTTAGAAACATTGAATGATATGATCTCAGCTTGTAAATCTGATTTTTTACATTGCACTTAAATGGACATTTATTCAAAAAGATGAAGTTTTTTCCCATCATCCTTTTGTTTTAAGGTAACCATATACCATATTTTTAAGGTCCGCTACAGATTTTCCTTTTTCAAACAAAGAAATATTCTAGCGCTTATGGTGGAATACCTGGAACCTCTAATACCACATGGCTAAACCAGATTAAATTCCATTGTCAAAGTTATCTGTTCATACACTGCACTGATATTTTTACACTGTAAGAAAACTAAACATTGAAAATCCAGCAACCTAATTGTAAGGTCCTACTGTTTTCCAGGAGCACAGCGCTATGCAGAAGTTGCACTGCACACAAATTGACAAAATAGTGGCACAATATGATAAAGAAAAGGTATCATACGAGAAAATGTTAGAGAAGGCAATCAAGAAGAAGGGGTAAGATATTATTTTAAAATATTTTTTTTTAGACTTAAAACAGTTTTTATGCTTTTGTGGTCTGGAATAAAACATTTGTAAAAAGGTCATTCATATGAATGAATTGCAGCTTGAACCAGCATCAAACTGAGTATGAGCTGCTTGAAGGCTCTAGCAATGGGCCATCAATACTGTACTCACTTTGCCTTTCTCTAGTCTTCTGTATCAGAGTTTGAAAACTAAAAGCAAAGGAGTTACCTCAAATTTTTATTTCTGTGGTCTGATCTGGTCTCACTGCATTCCCCAGGGAATGTCACTGTTGTGTTCAGTGAGAGCAGACCAAGGTCCTCAATAGTTCTAATGACCAGAGAGAAGCAATTATTTGATTTGGGGAAAAAGCTGGCTTCTAAGTCCGGAATGTTTTAGAATAACAGAGGTTTGCTCTGCTGTCAAGTTGAAGTTTCTTTTTAACAAAAAAACCCTTCAGATCCCCAGCTGGGATAAATCAGTATTACTCATTTGACTTGAGTGAAGCTGTTCGGGTTTGCACTAGCTGCTGGCCTGGAACATTATCTGTGTGAATCTCTTAATTGTCCTAGGAAAGTTCCTGGAACATACTGGTGGCTTCAATAAAATATCCCTCTTACAGTCCTGTTTGGGATTGTGTAGCAGGACCTGCTGTTGCCTTGCTGCTATTGTGTAATCTGGCAGCAGTTTCCCATCTCCATCTTTCACCCTATGACTGGCATTTCATTGAGACAGTGGTTTATACTATAATACTGTGACCTAAAGCAGGAATTACTTTATTTAGTTCTATATCAAGCTATGCTAATAGTAAGCCTTCATTTCATACTGTTGTCATCTGGCAACAGCATCTGTCAACTAACTCACTCACTGAATACTAAACATAGATGCCTCTTTGGCACTGGATTCTTCCACAAAGCCTTTTTGTTTTATAAATTATTTGGAATGGCAGTGGTTTTTGAGTGTGCATGTTATAAACTTGCAACAGAACAGAAATAAAACTGTCAGAAATAAACAAGGTAAGGAGAATTTTCCTCACTAAATTATTAAAAATTCACAAACTCTTTAAAAAGCTCATGTTGGTTTTTTTGTCCAAGAAAGGAGAACTGTAAGCACCGAAATACTTCTAATCCAAGTAGTTCCTTCCAGAAAATTACTACTTTTCCAAACAGAGACAAAACAACTACAGGACTAATTAACTAAATGTGGCTTTGATTCAATTTCTATTGAATATAACACAGCAGAAGGTTATTGATACAGCTGGATTTATAATTGCAGTCAGGGTATTTACTACAGTGGCAGTCAACTAAGCCCTGGACATTGCACCTTAATTATTGGGGGGAAAAGGCTTCCCTGTGCTCTGGTATTTAATAATCTCATACCAGAAGAGTCATGAATCAGTATTCCTGTTGGCTTGAGAAGAAGCCAGTGCCTCTGCCTGTCTAGGCAAAACAGCAAATTAAGGTGTGTCAGAAAGTTAAAGGTAGTAATGGCTGTCTCTGTGCAGTAAATAGTGGAAAGCGCTGAGTAACAGTGCTTTCCAGAGTAACCCCAAATGGGACAAGTATAAAAGTAGTTGATAATTTGGTTCCCAGTTTGAGATCACTTCATTGGCTACTTGCAGTAGATGCCAAAGCTTTTATGATAGTTCTAAATTATCATAAAAAGTTGAAATAAAAAAAAAAGTTGGAAATGACTGCTCCAGAAGCAGATCCAATACACAGCCAAACACTGTTCCTTGCCGTGACTCCATACTTTCCATGGACTCCAGAGCTCTTAGTCATCTGATGGCTTTTCAGTGTTACAATAATAACTATTGGTATCTAATTAACAGCCAAATCAAATCCACTATCAGCATAGACTTTCTGTGAAAACATGTTTAAATTCTGTATCAAAGTGTTTTAAGGGCTTCCTTCAGGGTCGTTATGTATGCAACCCTGAAAGCCCATTCAGCGAGGTACTTCTGCACACACTTCTCTTCACCCCAACTGTGCAGTATATTTAAGGACATGCTTAAAAGTGAACACATTGGTTGAGACTTAAAGACTTTATTGAACTGAAATGATCTGATGAATAAGGGGTCCTAGGTTCAGTGAGTACAGGACATGCTCCATTTCCTTGGCTATGATTTTGGAACTTTTACAAGCAATAACTGTAAAAGAACATGTAAAATGTGTTTTCAAGGTATTCATATTGAAATTGTCAGATACTTCCTGAAAAAAAGGCTTTTTGATAGCTGTATAGAAGACTTTCTCATATGATTTTACTGTGCAGTTTTTTTGTAGTCCATTTCTGCTACATGGTGTGACAAATGTCAACTGCATATTGTTCAGCAAAGTAGAATTTTTTAATCACATGCTAATTCACTGACAGATGGACAGGATTTTGCTCCCTGTGCTATTTCTGTTGTATACTTCAAATGCTTACAAATCTCAGAGAGGCTTTTGGGGATACGTATGCTCGTGTTCCCACTGTGAAATAGAGTTGAGGGCACATAAAGATCCTTCTGATTTATCGGGACTGTCCAGAAATACAAGTGTATGCGTGTGCATGAGCATGAACGTGTGACATTGGGTTGGGCTGTCCCTGGATACTTGTTCCCAACTGTGACTCGATGGTTTAACCATGGACTATGCCACTGCAGTTGGGGACAATTCTTGTTATGTCCAGCCTGGCTGGAAGTTGCCTTGAGATATAATGAAAGCTGCATTTCCAGAGAAGGGATCAGCTGGTGGGTTTGATGTCTGGGATCCTGAAAAGTCCAGTGATTGAACCAATTAGACTAATTTGGGATAAAATATGTTTGATTCACCTAAGAAGCAGTCTCTTTTGTAATGTATGACAAATCATATATGAATTATAGCCAGACTCTGATCGCAGCTACTCACATGCGTAATCAAAGACATTTTCTTTCCAGCCGTTTTTTTTCAGGCAGAGGTAACAGTAGTCAGAACCTGTCTCTATGCATTTATATTACTTCCAAAATGTCAAATGAATGTTAGAAATACCTACAAAGATTTCCTTGCTATGACTAAAAAATAAATGGCTAGTCCTTCTGGTGGCCCTTGGGAACACAAGGCACATCACACTACTATTTTCAGTAAGGGCTTTCCTGGTACTGTTTGATGATAAAATTTTCTTCTAATTTCCATAAGTTTAGCAGTACTTTGATATTAAAATAGGATTTAAACTTGTTAAGAGTTTCATAAATCTCCTTTTCTAGAGCAGACATGGATTAATGTTACTGCAGTCAAGCAATAACCATTCTTACTAGGGCCAGCTTCAGATGATAAAATGAATGTGGTTCCATCCACTCAGTGGAGTTACAGCATTTTACAACAGTGGATGATCTGACACAGAAATATTACAGTGATGTTAAAATAGACTCCTCTCAATATATTGTATTATTCCAGACAAAAAAACAGAGACTTCCAATGTGTGAATTTGTATTCTGTTGTAAAAACCCTTCACTGCAAAAAAGGGAACAAGACTGGTAAAGATGGAGCTTGTCAGCCTTCAAAAATTTATTGACTTTGGTGAGACAGTAATTGAAATTCCTGTTGTAGCTGCAATGGAATATTTTCTTCTGTACATCAGTCCCACCCTGTGCATGGCCCAAGTAATTGGGCTTAGTGATGGAAATTCTGTGGGTGAGAGGTAGAAGTCATCCATCTCCTAACCCACAGGCATGTCAGGGGAGCTCCAGCATGGGCCCTCTGCAGGCATTTTACTAGCCTGTTCCTTAGAATCATGCACTCCTGCATTAAACAAGCTTTGTAACTTGCGTTCAACCTCATCAACTTTACCCAGACACAGAGGCCATGCTGTATTCAGCTTATTGCAGGAGTGAGGGCTGTCTTCAAGATTTTTTGCTTTCCAAGTCATATAAGGTATCTTATGGCTTGGATTCATCCACATGGGTTGGTGTGGTCTGCGAGGGTAGTGAGGCCCCCTTCTTTGCAACCCACTCACTTCTGTTTTCTCACAGAGGGGCACTTAGACTTTCAATAGGCAATCAAATTTAGTATGCCCAAATTGTTGCCCTGTGAGGTAGTTATTCAAATGCCTTATTTTCTCTGCCTCAAACTCAAAAAAAAAAAAAGAAAAGAAAAAAAAAGTAGCAAACATTACTTTTAAAACAGAGGATAAAATCATGGCAAGGCAATGAGTATGCCTGTTAAGTTTTCAGGCAGAAACTGGTTTCTCTTGGCAAGGTATTTTAAGCCTGGAAAAGGAACCAAGTACCATAAATGGAGATGCTTGACATATCCTCAGCAACAGAATAATTGCTGGGCCAAATTAGAATTAATTGTGTGGTATTTGAACTGAATGATCATTAATCCAACAATATTTTGTAAGTTGTGAATAAATTGCCAGAAGAAATAATTTCATTCCAATATGCTGCAGCACTTCAACTTTGATTAACATTTTAATTAGTAAGAGCTGACTGAATGGGAAGATGTTTAACTTGTGGCACACATTTGCAATTTTCTTTTTTTTTAGAGGAAGTAATTGTCTTGAATTGAAGAAAGAAACGGAAATTAAAATTCAGGCACTAACATCAGATCACAAATCTAAGGTAAGCAAACAGCCAATTTTAATATATGCAACATCTGAAAAAGAGATTTTGAGACCCAAGTGGTAGTTAATTTTTTTGGAAGCATATGAATGATTTTCAGCAATAATAACATGTTGAAAAGAATGGGAGTAATCGAGTATCTAAAAGTGTTTCTTAAAAAAATTTAAAAAGCAACAACAATTTCCTGCCCTTTTAACATTATTGAAGAAAGTGCCATATTCATGCCTCATGAAACTAAACTGGTCATTTGTGACAGTTCTAGCTAAACAAAGAGACAAATATATTCTGTGTGAAATTTGGATGCTAAATACTGTCTCAAAATATATACATAAAGAAGTTTGTTTGTCATTTTTCCTCATTGTCACCATGGACAACACTTGCTAGTCTGTCTCTTGGGGAAGGAGGAGTCCAAGTTGCTCTTGAACCACGGGCCTTCTTATTTCTAATATTTTTTTCTCCATTGCTTAGTTGCATTGTTTGCTCCAATGTGCTGGAGAATGAAAGTGCTCTGAGACTCAACCTTAGTTCATTTGAAAAAGCTATTCTCAAGCTCTGATTCATGGCTCAGCGAGTTGCTTAGAGCTGCTTCCTCTATACTTCTATACCACTACTATGCCCATTGACTTTTTGCAAGTTTTATCTACCACCTGTTGATATGCTTTCAAGTTTCTGAAAGATATCCAAACTAGAGGGTGGCAGGTACGCTAGAAGACACATCCATGTACAAAATGATCTGGAGGGAGAAGAGTACAGGAGAGTTACTGTAAAAGCTGAAACCTGTGAAAAGAATCAGACAGGTATAGAAAATACAAACAAAAGCAGCCACATCTTTGAGACTAGAATAAGGTCATTTACATCTTTTCTCCTCCTAATTTTATTCTTTGGTATTATTATTTCATGTGGAGAAGATCCTGGTTTTCTAAACAAGGTTTCTTTCTTGTTGTTGCCTGCTCAGACAAAGATGCAGGAAAATCCCCAGGAATAAAACCTACTGTACTGTCTTATCTCCCTTTCTCCTTCTCCTATGAGAAGTCCAGAACCATTTCCTTAAATAAAAGCAAATTTGTTGACAACTTAAAAAAAAGATAATTTATTTAATTTCTTAGTGAAAATAAACCCTCTGAGGAGCAGTAGCTCCCTATCATCATCCAGCAATAAGCTCCAAAACTCATTTGAAGTTATATTGTGTAGAAAATTCTTTGCTGTGATCTCTGCATCTCACCTGTGTCATTCACAGTCTGGAGTTAAGAGGTGTGATTTGTACACAAGGGACATCCAAGTGTTCATCAATCTTCCACATCCAATAAATGTGACTCATGTTTTCCCTTTCCACAAATGTATGCAGTTTCTGAGCTTTGTTCCTTTTAAAATCCTGCTTTCAAACTGGTTCTCTTCAATTTAATCCATACCTGGAAAATAGATTGATTTTTGTCCACTCCCTTGTCAGGTTTTAGGATGACATTTTCAAAGGAGACTTAAATGTAAGCTCCTTTGAAATGCCAAGCCTCTGTGTGTTGGATAATTCCAGAACTCCTCTGCAAGTCATCTACTTCTGTGGTTTTCTCTAGGTCAGTGATTTTCAATATCTTGCTCACTGTGGTTCCATCAAAATTGTCCAGATTATGTACTGAACTTAGTATTCTCACAGACTTCCTTTGTTTCAATTGCCGGGTGCGGGCCCTTGAATTACTACTGGAGATCATTCAAAAGTTTGCAAGCAATAGGTTGGAAAACAGTGCTCAGGCCCATAGGGAAATTAACTTTTCTCCTAGATGAAGGTAGGTGCAATTAAATTAGATTAAATTCTGAGATGCTGAATGCATTACACTGATACAGTGGGAGTTTGATTAACTAACAGTTGTTCAGCATTTCTCAGCATTTGGCCCACTAATTTTGGTATCAGATTGTACTGTAATTCAGCTTTAATTACACCTCATGTCCTCCTGTGCAGTGCTGTGTCACCATGTGTATGTACACTTTTAGCACCAGAGACCTTTTCAGCTACAAAAGTCTTCCTGTCATGAGGAAACATCCAGCCCAAGTTTGGCATAAAATATTTAAATCAGATCTGAATGTCCCAATGTGTACTTCACACACAATTAACCCAGCAGATGCAAATTACTCCCCTGCATTAGAAAAGTAGGTCCCAATATAAAGCAGGCAGAGGATGAAAAGAGAAAAAAAAGGAAAGATTACTTCAAAGATTATTCCTTCTTTAACGTAGTGGCTAAACAAACATTTTGCATATATGCTGTGCAAAATAAAATTCCTTATCAATATTTTAATTAGTCTCTTAGGCCCAATGTAGGAACAGATGAAAGGACAGGATTGCAAACATAGTCTGTAGAACAGGAAAGAGAGAAGTTAGCTAATGGTTATTTTTCTTATCCTCTTGGATAAGCAACACTATCTTAATAGTGGAAAGTAGGACAAGAGCAGAGCCCAGTGCAAATGAAATAGTCCTTTTAACTATGATGCTAATAAATTGGAGAAAAGCAGGGATGTACACTGAATTTACTACATCTGAACTTTGAAGCGTATCACAGAACTGCAGCAAAATTGGATTTCAGATGATTTAATGGTCTTGAGTTCTAAGGTTGTCTGAATCTGAGTCAAGTTGGGTATTTCAAGTCTTGTAACTGGTGTTTGGCAAATCCCTTACATCCTTCTCATCGGGTTGTATCTTGCTGAACCTGAAATGAGACTTCTAGTTTGCAGGATATTTAAGAAAAGGGATCTTCCCTTTCTCTCCCACCCCCAGAGAAAAACTTGTTTTACAAGGAGCTGTACCTGCTTCTTAGACTGCATGCTGATTTTGAAATTAGTAGCACATCACTAGCACATCTGTCTGTGAACACAGGCAATTTTTTTGTGATTCTTACTTCCTACCTTCTCAGATTAAGTACTGCCATGCTCAAGTCTCGTTGCAGGTTTCTTCTTCGGGAGTTGGACTCGATGATCTTTACAGGTCCCTTGTCCTGGTTTCAGCTGGGATAGAGTTAACTGTCTTCCTAGTAGCTGGTACAGTGCTATATTTTGAGTTCAGTATGAGAAGAATGTTGATAACACTGATGTTTTCAGTTGCTGCTCAGTAGTGTTTAGACTATAGTCAAGGATTTTTCAGCTTCTCATGCCCAGCCAGGGCACCTGACCCAAACTGGCCAACAGTGTATTCCATACCATGGGACGTCCCATCTAGTTTAGGAACTGGGAAGGGCGGGGAGGGGGGGGAATCGCCGCTCGGGGACTGACTGGGTGTTGGTCGGCGGGTGGTGAGCAATTGCCCTGCGCATCATTTGTACATTTCAATCCTTTTATTACTACTGCTGTCATTTTATTAGTGTTATCATTATCATTATTAGTTTCTTCTTTTCTGTTCTATTAAACCGTTCTTATCTCAACCCACAAGTTTTACTTCTCTTTCCCAATTTTCTCCCCCATCCCACTGGATGGGGGGGGAGTGAGTGAGCGGCTGCGTGGTGCTTAGTTGCTGGCTGGGGTTAAACCACGACAGTCCCTTCCAACTCAGGATACTCTGACTCTATATCAGTGTACCTGAGATGTAGGATTCCTGTCTTCGTGTTCCTCTGTAGTGTATAATATTAACCATTTAAGAACAATGATCACATTATTCATTTGCCATGGGCCCCTGAGTCTTTGTTTCTCTGCATTTGTTTGGGCTTTGTAAACAGTCTTTGCAGTTAAGTCATTAAATACTTGCTTTCACTGTGGCTTCCACTATACACCTATTTGTTTCACTATTTTATTAAGTCATGATTCTTTTTTTATGCAAAGATTGTTTTGCATTTTCTCTACAGCATAAGGAGGCTTTAAATAAAAGCAAAGTCTTTTTTGTTTACTGGAATGCCTGCCTGTTCTTTTAGGGCAATGTAAAATGTTCTTACTGTGACTAGGAATCAGATCTCATATGGTAATATCCCCTGCACTTTCTAATACTTCAAATTAGTCTGAAACCCAGTCCTAAGTGGCAGACTATATGGAAGAGTCACACAGCAGCAAGCGGTGGAGGATACTTGGCCAACTCGATCACAGTTCCCGCTACAATTTTATTGATATTTGAAAGGCAGCAGAGTCCAGTCAGAGCATTCTCTGCAGGAAGGCAATCTGAGTCACAAATCTGTGTAAGGAACCATGTGTTGGTTCCTGTGCCAAGATGTGTGATAAGGTGTGATTTGCTGCTGGCTCTGCCTGCTTCCTGGGTAATACAGCAGTTGTCTTTTTTAAACATTAATACTTTCTAACATCGTGACCATAAAAGTTTTCGGAGTATGTGGTCCTTCTTCTGCTGTGGTCCCAATTACACCCAGTTACTCTGGCCTTTGGATCTACCTGTACCTTTTTTTCTCCAAATCATGGATGGAGCTGACTCCATCTGGAAACTCTGCATTGAAAATAAATAAATAAGGAATGGGTTTTCCCAAGAACTTCAGCCATGACTTACTTTTAGCTCCCCTGAAGTCCCCTCTAGGTCTCCTTGGGGGTTGATAAGCCAAATGAAGTCACCATTGAGAGGAGATTTCGTGCAACCTAACTGAAGTGTCTAGTTGCTTGAGGCCCTGTAGTTATAAGAGACACATCTCCAGACAGTGTGTAGGTGTGATAAATCCTGCTTTGAAACGGCCCACCTTTTTGCATCAGCAATACAAGGAGCTTGGACTAAACTTGGTCGTAACTGAAGTGCCTTAGGTGAGTGAGAGATGAGCTGGAGTGTCTGCCCCTCAACCTTGCAAAAACCCCATCTTAAGAATGAGTCTCTCTTCCTTAACAACATCCGAGCATTTATTTTGACCCATTTTAAAACTGAATCCTCATGTTTTTCTGGCTCTGAAGGCAGTACTGCCTTATGAACATCTTATTGAAGATACTACTCGACTAACTGCTCCACATCCTTTAGTGTATTTATCACTTCATCATTGATAGGCTCTAGCTTAGTAGTACACTTACCCACATGCACAAAAATAAGCATGCCTCTTTTTGCTGGAGGTACACTCACTCTTATACACCTCAATGAATTAGGCCTGTATTAGTTGTACCAATCTCCCACCTCAAAATGCTTTTGTTGGTTTTTGACAGCTGCAGAAAACTCCAGGTAGCTCTCTATCAGCTGCTTCTGCCTTCAGTCCTGTCCGTTTTGATATGGGACCACTATTTAACTGTAGTTAAATGCAAGTCTGGCTTTCAGGTAGTAGTAATCACCCTGATCTGTTACAAAATTACTCACTTGTGTTTTTGTTTCATTAGGAGTCCAGCTTTGTTACAGAACATGAGCTTTGCTTAGGAGGGCCTCCAGAGAAGCCTCTCCAGGGCAGAATGGAGACTGGGGCCGTTAAGGTCCCCTCTTCTTTCACCATCATCAGTGTGTGCAGGAGAGTCTGTTCCACATTATGCAGAGCTCACATGTGGGCCCACACCTAAAGTACTGGCATCAGTCTCTCTGAGCAATATGGTGGCAATTTTTGATTTGCAGAATAAGGTTTAGCTTTCATAGAAGATGGCCCAGATGCTATTAGTTACCATAGTAGCAGTTGAAATGACTATCTGAAAACAGGTTATTGTGAGGCATATTTTGTATACCATTTATGGGAAAGTAGCATAGCCTGTCAAAACACCCAAAAATAATTATTAAAGGGTAATAAAATATATCTTTGTTAGCTTCTTTTCGAAATCATTGAGAGCAATATATTATTATCACAACTCTGGTGATTTAGACTTCTTCATATTGTCTCTTGGGAACATTCCAAAACTTTAATATCATTATTCTTGTGAGTCTTGGGAGATAAGCAAGAGAAGAATACTTGTCAGATTCCCTGCTGACTTGATGAATATAAAGCAAAGATCTTCAGATTCAGGTTGTATTAAATACAGGATTTGTCTGTAAATTGACTGTGTTTGTAAAACTGACTTAACGAATATAAAACAAAGATCTTCAGATTCAGGTTGTATTAAATACAGGATTTCTCTGTAAACTGACTGTGTGTGTAAAACTGTCTCCACAAAATCAAAGACTGTATTTAAGCCCTCAGAGAAATCCCACTCGCTAGGTTTTTTCCATTGTTAATTTCAAAACTTTTAATATATATATTTTTCTTGGCAATCAAAAATGTGAAACCATTTTATTATGAACTCAGTGTTAGAGAAGGTTTTAAAATAACAGTAGTACAGTCAAGAGCATAAATGCAGCCAATTTATTCAGGGTGCTTTTAGATAAGAGTCCTAATAGTAGAGGTTGGCTTACATCTGTTTTTATAATACATGGTATTGTCCTCGGTGGCTTTGGTGCTCTGTGAAGCAACTTCATTTTTCACAATTTAGCTGCATTCTTTGTAATCTTTTTTATGATTGTCTTTACATCATCTTCAGCAGCAGTAATAGTTCATCTCCTAGCCTATCTGAGAACCTCTAGCAAAGCTGCTGTTACTTCTCTACAGGTCAAAGAGATTGTGGCACAGCACACTAAAGAGTGGTCTGAGATGATCAATACGCACAGTGCCGAAGAGCAAGAAATCCGTGATTTGCACTTGAACCAACAGTGTGAACTACTGAAGAAACTGCTGATTAATGCTCATGAACAACAAACCCAGCAGCTAAAATTTTCACATGACAGGTGAGCAGGGCAGTGCTACCTGATAACGGTCTTGGTTTATGTCTGCTTTGTATAATGGTTTAGTTTCTTGTGTACTGCTAGTTTCTAGTTTCTTCTGTACTGCTGTCAAAGATACTGGGCTGTATGCATGGTAGAAGTAAAAGAAGTTATCATACAAGATTTAGATAGATGCAGGAATGGGCTTCTTAGCTAGTTCAGATTATCTGAACTCCATTAAAGGTAGCAGATGCGATGAACTGGTGGTAGTTTGCATCAACTGTGGATGCTTAGACTTTACCCAGGAACTTCAATTCAGAGGCTGGAAACTGAGAAGTATCAAATACGGAAAAATCCTTTGGAGTTGCTAGCAGTTGCAGACTCGTGTTTATAGTATTGCTGATTATAAGAAAGATCTATGAAAATTAGATCATAAAAACAAACGGGTAGCAGGGTAAGCTACGTTAGACTGACATATTATCTTCATACAATACCCTGTTGTAATCACTGGGAATATAGAAGATATTGGCACGACACTGCTGTCTTGTTGCTTTTGTAATTAACCATCCTGCCCACCTGAAATTAAATAAAATTAAATACACATTGTATCTACAGTGTTAAAAATGGCAGTAAGTAAAGGAATCATCTTTTTTATGCTATCATCTATTGTGCAAAGCAGCCTAAAAGCATATGAATGCAAAATGTGTGTGTGTGTGTGTGTACATACGTACATATATATTCATACATCTATATATTCATATATAATTGTCTTCAGCATCTTTCACATAAAAAGCATGGGGAAAAAGGAATTAATAAATCATATTTGAAGAAGGAATTGAAATGATTTTTTAAATTCGTGGGTGAAAAAACAGCTTATCTTTGCACCAGAGAGAACACATACTGGGAACTGCAAGCTTTCCATCCAACAGAGAATTGTCCGAGCAGAAGGCTTTTAGTGAGCTCATCTTTATGTTAATCTCTGTGTTAACCTGTCTATTCAAGCTGTCCTGCGATACATACCCAGTCAAAAATGAAGTCCAAAACTTGTCAAATTATAATATAAATGCATCATTCAAAAGATACTAGCCAGAGGGAGGTGCAGTACTTGGTACTGTGTCTCTAAATCATGCCTGGCTGCATCAGCCCAGAGAAATCACATCACTTTTTTTTAAACAGTCCTGTTTTTTGTCCTATTTGAAATTCACTACAATGCTTACAAGATAATTTACTAATATATAGCCTGTGAAAGTAGGTTTTTGTTTTCTTTTCCTTACATACTTCCTTATTCTCTTAACTTTGCTAAAGGCTGTCATTGTAGCCATCTATTATATCTATACTAGGGCAAAGTTTAAATTTTTTCTTTTTAAAGCTTTTTCTTATAGTTTTTGTCTTTTGGTTTAGAATTTCTGTACCTCTACATTGTTTAAACAGCCCTATATTGTTTCTTGTAAACAGTTCTTATATTCTTAGTAATGGATCTTGCTCTCTTATTACAAATCACTTGTGTTTAGTTCATATATTGTTCTATTTTCAGAGCAACTAAAAACCAGACCTGAAAATCTACATCCTGATAAATACTGAGAACTTTTTTTTCTCAGCTGTCCCAGAAGTAACAACCTTCAAAATTCTTTCTGCTTTATTCATTGCAATTTAGCCTGTTTCTGCTTATTTGGGAATTTGTGTGTAACCCCTAAATGTGCAGACTGGGGACTTTCCTGTTTAAAACAAATTTAAGACTGTGTCTGAATCTATGAATATTTCAGAAGAATTTGGAATGTGAAATACTGAAATGTGACTAATAATGCCCCAAAGAGACCTTACACTTAATAATTTGTAAACTTTTTTATAGAATGTATTGTGTATAGGAATACGGATGCATTTATCTGTATGGGTGTATGTAATAGCCAAGAGACAACTCAGGTAACCATAGGGGGAAAAAAGGATCTATCTGAGAGCAGCGTGGGAGGTGGACCATGCTCTCAGCATGCTGTTCTCACTGCTTCCTTCTTTGTGAGCGGAGGTAATGAGTTAGCTATCACAACAGAGGACACAGGGCTAGTAGGAAAGCTGAGTAGTCTAAAATGATGTAGTTATCTGCTGTAGGGTAGATGCTTTCCCTCCGTGTGCGGTACAAAAAGCAATTACAGTTTGTGCTTTGAGCTCATTTAAAAACAAAGCAGAAGATAGCAGATACTACTAAAAATCTGAAGCTTATTGAACTCCAGGGGTGCTGTGCCCCCTGCCTCCCCAGACTGGGTTAGCTTGACTGACTTGGATGTAGCGAGCTTGCAGCATTTCAGAAATTGGGAAGGTGAATGTGTTATTCACGAGCATTATGTACTCCAGATAAAATAACATGAGAGAGAAAGAAAAATTATGTGTGGTGGGTTTTTTTAATAGAAGAAATTTCTAGTCATTCAAACAATACTGGCGACATAAAATAACATGTTAATGCACTTTAATGTCATCTAAATCTATGTGTAAATTCCATGGATAGACTTACATGCTTAAAGTTAAGTATCCCTTTAAAAGATGTGTTTGTATAAATTTCAGAGTTGCAGTCAGTATGATACAATAGGAAATCAGCAGTTGGCCACGTATTTCAGAATCCTTTTTTTCTCTAACATCCTGTTCTTCCAGTTAACTCTGGCTACGGGCATCACCACCGCTTCTGAGCAGGAGGGCATTCTTTTTAACAGTGGCGTAGCGCTGCCAGCCAGGGCGGCACGGCCTGAACTTGAGACTGGAAGTGAAGCCCCACGCCAGGTGGTTGAGCAGTGAACTGACACTAAGAACTTTGGCCCTGTCTTTGAGAAGCACTGTTTAGAAACAAGGAGTGGTCCCTAGAAGTGCTTCCTGATGATTTTAAAAGGAAGATAAGATTATTCTTGTCTTCTGTTAATAATACCTTTTATTTCTTGCAAGTGGTAAAAAACCCAACACACCCAGAAAGACCCAACAGCAGTGCAATTCAGAGCTGGATTATAGTTTGCAGAATAGGGAAACAGTGGCATATAGATGTGTTGGCTTTTTCAACCATATCCGTGGCCAAAGCCTCATTTTGAAATCATCAAGATATGCACAGTAGTCCTCTAATCCTCTTAACTTCTTTCACTCTAAAATTATATCTGATGCAAATAGGCTAAATCAATTTGAACACCTACACTTAACTTTTTGCATACGCTTGAGCCCAGTAATAAAAATAAATTATTTCAGTAATTTGGTGGGTTGACCCTGGCTGGAGGCCAGGTGCCCACCAAAGGCATTCTATCACTCCCCCCTCAGCTGGACAGGGGGAGAGAAAATATAACAAAAAGCTCGTGGGTCGAGATAAGGACAGGGAGAGATCACTCACCCATTACTGTCACGGGCAAAACAGACTCGACTTGGGGAAAATTAATTTAATTTATTACCAATGAAATCAGCGTAGGATAATAAGAAATAAAACCAAATCTTAAAACACCTTCCCCCCACCCCTCCCTTCGTCCCAGGCTTAATTTTATTCCTGATTTTCTCTACCTTCTCCCCCACAGTGGCACGGGAGGACAGGGAATGGGGGGGGTTCTTGAAAATTACTTCATATTCAGTATAGAAAATAAAAGCTTTTATTTGGAGAATGGACTGTTGGAATTAAATGTGCTCTCAATGCAACACTTTTTAGAACACAGTTTTGCTGTGATACCACTGCATTTAAATCTGTATTCAGGAAATGTTTCACCTTATGAACTCTTGGAAGAGAAAAAAAAGCACTGCATTTCTTTAATAAAAAATTTAAACTGTGGAAAATGTAAGTTGTGGAACAAAGTTTTCTCATGCTGCTTAATGATTAATGTCTTTTAGAGATGAAAGAAAGCTAAAAAAGATTCAGAGGCAACTTTTCATTAAATTAAGCACTCTGTTCTGTGCCACACCCCTCCTCTTCTGTGCATACAAACTACTTAGAATTTTGGGTTAATAAGTACAATAATGGTTTAGCACTCTACTTAAGTTCATGTCCAGAAAAAGAGACTAAGGCACTGCCTTGGCTTGCAATGGGTAACTTTTAGATGCTTATGTGCTACTGGGGACTTTACAATTTGTTATTCGCTGCCTAATTTCCATATATAATTCCTGCTTAAATAAACACTCTAAGATCAGGAGCTGCAAGAGGTGGAATGCTAAGCAGGCAGAAAGCAAGAACTAGCCTTCAGGGGCGGCCTTTTTGGAGCTTGGCTGGCTTACCTGTCACCAAAAGCCTTCTGCTCACTCACAGTTCATAAGCCATTTCTGAAAGTCAGCATCTGTGCTGTTATTTCCAACAAAGGATCAATCTCTTTTTCTTTTTGAAACAACGGGATATTTATTTACTTATTTTCTGTTTTTCTACTGTACTGGCTGAAACACTGAAGAGGTCTTCCAAGTCCCGAGTCAAACCACACCACTCAGGACATTACCCCTGGAAGGTGATTGCCACCATCCTGTTAAAGCTATCTTGTTTCACAGGAGAGGCTACAAGGTTCACGGAGTCAGAAAGAGAAACTGAACACAAGTCTGACCATGGTCTAAAACACAGGCCCAAGGTAGAAGTCTTAAAAGGAAGTCTCAGCTTATACCACAACTGGCAAATATTACTACGATTCATATTGCAGTCATGTTCTGAGTGCAAGATTTATAAACTTTTTAGGCAGTTCTAAAAGACAAATTGCATTTTCTCAATGGCTGATAGTAGCTTACACTCAGGCAATTCTTATATACTAGGGAGAAAAGAGAGTATTTTATACCCTTTTGTAACATTCAAAGTGTAAAAATGCTTTAAACTGATCTTTCAGATTATATTCTCTGGAGCAAATGGAGATTTCGGAATGCTTGCTCAAATTGTGTGAAGTCTGCCCAAAGGAAGGCAGTTTTTGTATGGTTTGTTCTTTCTTCTTCCTTAATGCTTCAGGGACAAAATTAACCACAGTGTAGAGCAGTATCAGGAAACCAACCTCAAAAATAGTTGCATCTTAGGCATTAATGACTTTCTTTGGTTCTGTCTAGGGAAAGCAAGGAAATGCGTGCCAACCAGGCTAAAATATCTATGGAAAACAGCAAAGCCATAAGCCAAGACAAATCTATCAAAAATAAAGCTGAAAGAGAGAGGTAAGTATCAGATCTCCCTTCCTGAGAAGGGAACAATGCTGTCAAAGGCTGACAGGTGAACTCATGGATTAATTCTATTAAAATTATGCTTTTATGTATGGAAACAATGTTTAATGATTGTGCTGAATATATTTTTAGATGACCATTTTAGGAAAAGTGTTGCTTTTCTTGTATTTATCCTTTCAATAAATGTAATGCCCTGATCAGGGAAATAAAAAGGTTCCTTATACTCATCAGATGTGACTGATATAGGTCTAATCACACTATTAAATTGAAACACATCTGTAAGAGTTTTAATTATTGTACTTAAAGTACATTATACTTTTCTGCTGTTGCTTTTTAAATTAAATGAGGGCTGTACTGAAAAGGGAGTCTGAGGTTTGGTTCTAGTTGTAGTTAGAATAACTGGAGAGGCAGCATCACTAAAACAACAGGAGATGGTGCAAAAGAAAGGCTTTCTCCCTCATCTACAACTCCATCTACACGGTGGAGAGGTGAAACAGAAGGAAGGGGTGCTAAGTGATGATAATCATCGGAGCAGATGATGGAAGATAAGAGTGAAGAAGCATGAGATATACTCCACAACAGCACACATGTTGCTTCTCCACTCCTGAACTGAACTGCAGCTCTCCCCCTCATTATGTGCTGGCATTGGAGACCTGGCCAGCACCCAGGCTCAGCAAAGCAAGGGCACTGCTGCATTTGCAAAAGTGGGTTATTCACAGCATGTTTAGGGATGACAGCCTTAATTGACTTGAGAGACGAGAGAGACACATGACAGTACTAGCTACTGAGACTTTTTGGAGGACTGATCTGTGTTATAGCTATTTTAAGTTTCTTCTATTTATCCTAAAAGTTTCCAATTAAATAGACAAAAGCAGAGTCTGTGTAATGATGTCTCACAAGCCTTCAGGGTTTCCCCTTCACTTTGGGCTTGCCATCTGGCTCATTCTTTCCTCTTTTACATTCCTTCCTTGGCACTGGGCTATTTTGGTCAAAAGGCTTGAATTTGTTCCCACTGAACTAAGTCCCTGGAGTGTTATACATTCATAGCTCATCAGGAAGACGAGTTGTCGGAGCCCTTGGTAACTGTATGCGTAGTTAATGTAAGTCCTTAGCTAATGACTCCAAGATAAATCTGTTCCCAGATATGAAAACAGGCTGAATGCAGTTCTGGTTTTCAGGCTTTGCGATTAGTCTGATTCAGCTCTTTGAACTATTTTTGGTATATTTCATGATGGAAATCTTAGGAAGAGACTCTTAGCAATTAGGTATTTTATGTAAATATTAATTGTATACTTATCTTTTTGCTTAAATAACAGCTTTAAGAACCTTACAGCACTGGTAAGCTGTAACTTTACTGATGATCATCAGATGATTTTTTCCATTACTACTGTTAAGAGATGTAGGACTTTTTATATACCAAAATAAATTGAGAGCAGAGTGCAGTAAGTGATACACAAATTAATTAAACATTTTTTTTTTAAGTTCTGTCAACCACTCTTGAGTAAGGGAAAAAGCAAACTTCATTTACAGCAGTCTTGGTCTTTTTTTTTTTTTTTTTTTCCCAAGTCTTCCATCATACTGTCAATGTACTTGGAAACCTTTAAGTGTAAAGGTGCATAGGCAGAGGAGTGTACAAATTGCCATTAGTCCCACATGGTACAGACAATGAGAAACCAAAATATACCTTACGAGTTTGTGATTCTCTCTGTTTTAGCTTTTGGGTTTCTTTTTTTCTAATGAGTCTTCATGGACAACATTTGCATCTTTTTAGGCGAGTCAGAGAACTGAACAGCAGCAACACAAAAAAGTTCCTGGAAGAAAGAAAAAGGGTAACTATAACCTTGACAAAAATCACTGGGCACTATTTCTGGATATTCATTTTAATTTCTCTGTGATGAGAATCCAGTTCTAGTAAACCAACAGATGTTTGTCCTTGCTTTGTTCCACATACTTGTAGTATAAAAGATCTAACATTTATAGAAGAGTAAGCTATTTTAAATTAACAACTATTCATTGTTGTGTATTTTCTACTTTTATGTAATATATATTATATATGCAATATGTATAATATAAATAAGTTGTTATATTAATAGCTTTTCTTAAGATTGGGTGATATAATAGGCCTCCTGTGATGTTTTGTGCCATCCAAATGGGGCAAGACAGTGTATGTATGTGTATGTTTCAAGTAAGTTTTTATTTTACTTGTTAATAATGTGTTACATTTCCCCCCATTATTTTCTCATGCTTACAGCTGGCAATGAAGCAGTCAAAAGAAATGGATCAGTTGAAAAAAGTTCAGCTTGAGCATTTAGAAGTCTTGGAGAAGCAGAATGAGCAGGTATCTTATTTTAAAGGCTTAAAAGAAAAAACAAGCTAGTGAAAACAGAATCAGGCTGAGTAGAATGCTTCTGAATGTAAGTCATTACCGAACTTGGGAAAATTACCTTGTTCGTGGTCACTCACCTACTTGGGGAGTTAAAATGAAGAGGTGAGGTGAATGATAAAGAACCAGATCTGTTTCAGATAAGCATGTGAAAGCTAGACTGCTTAAGCTAGAGTCTGTCCTTTCTGCTGTTCAGCCACACTGATACTTATTAGCTAGATATGACAGTCATAAAAGGCCCAACATATCCATTTTAATTACTTCTAAAAAATACCTCAAGCAAATCTGTTTCCTTAATTTTGGAACTTATATTTCTAGTGCTGATTGGAAAATAGAGGTGAAATATGTGCACAGAGCATCTCTGAACTCTAAGAGACAGTTAGTTTGGACTAGATTCTAGAGATGTATAGTAGCATGGGGACTTTTATCTGTACTAGTACACCCTTTGCTAATTAAAATACCTTATTATTTTCTGCTAGTTTATAAGCTCTTTTTTTTTTTTTTAATTGAAAAACTTCTAATCTTATTTCTGGTAGAAGCAACACTATGTTCCCTTGCTGAATAGTTGAGCCAGCAGAGCTGTAATAATTGCATGGACTTGCAGTACTGCACTTCCACAAATGTAAATTGCAAGGGGAATATACCCAGCAGTTCAGTAAGATGAGAGAGAAGAGGTGCATTTAATACCCATTACTCTCAAGGGTTCTGTACTTACTTCTTCGTTTATTAAACATTCAGAACTTGAACTCTCTGGCAGACATTATAGTATGAATTAAAGCCATCTTGCAGAGGGGGAGGGAAGAAAAGAGTACATGCAAGTCAAGTATTTCCACTGTCAGGAGAGTCCTACAGCCCAAAAAGCTGCAGCCTGGTTAACTTCTAGGGGGGTGACAACATGTAGGATTGCAGGCAGCTGCTACCACTGAGCCCCAGCCACCATGGCTCTGCATTCTGATTGTTCCACCTCCCTTCTGGACAACAACCAAAATTCCTAGTCTGTTCCCTCACAGGATTTCTGTAGACACCATCTCTAACATCCAGCATGAATGGATCTGTCAGTCAGTCTGCTCCTGAGCAATATCTGCCCATGATCAAAAGGCAGGGGAAGCAATTGGGCTACAGTGGATCTGTAGCATCACTGTAGAGAGCGTGACGGAGAACTCCCTGTAAACTGTGTTAGTTGACAAAAAATGATGAGAGAGAGGTGTTATCAGTGGTTTCTTTCCATTGGCGTCAGAGAGCTTTGGATCCAATTTTTAAAAACATAAGGACAAGAGGGAATGATTATAGTTGTGCTTTTAATCACAATGTGATAAATATGTCACATATAAGGGGGGGAGATTGCTGGGAAATAATTGTGAGTCATTAAATGAGTCACCTGTTTCAGCAATTAGATACTTCCCTCACCTGGAGTACAGCTTCAGCTGCTGAGAGATGGTAGCAGCCTACTTGAGCTTGCTCATACTCCATTTCAGTGCAGAGATGAAGTCAGCTTAAATCATCAGTGATTAAATGGAGTAAGATCATTCACGTGCTGGTTATCACTTTTGTGGGGGCATGTGGTGGCCTCCACCACAGGGGTAGTCCTTAACAGCTTTTTAACTCACTCTAATTTGATCCGTCAGAGCATATATTGTTATACCTGCTGTTTTGACCACTTCCTTTTAGCCCCAAAAGCGCACAAGTGCAAACCCCCAGCTGGGTCTGGTTTCGTTGTTATACACATTAATGTATGAAAGCTAGTTGGATCAAGATAAAGGTGGTATTTGTTTAATGAGAATTTCAAAACATGATTTTTTTTTTTTCCTGATCAAACAAGAGAAGAAATTTTTCATACAAGTATACAATGCAGAAAAGTAGAATTATGGGTGGAAACAGCCTTCAATACAAACTGCTATGAATTTAAATTTGTTTTGTTTTATGTATGTTTTTCTTGCATTAGTTTTTCAATCTCACTTCAGTTTTCATTCATTTAATTTGCTTCTTGTTGTATTACTCAATTTTGACATTATTATTTTTGTACAAACAGCTTTTGAAATCCTGTCATGCAGTGTCTCAAACACAAGGTAGGATGGACGTATAAGCAAACTATTATTTCAGTGTGCTTTCCTTCTAAATTAAATCATTATCATTGGAGCCCTCCTTGTAAATGCAACCATTGGGAAGTACCATTGACATAATGAACACAATGTTAATCTTGTTTGCACACCGATATTTGAGCCAGACACAATAGTAACAGTATTTTTGTGCTTTAGCATCTCAAATTCAGATGCATATGAACAGTGATGTGCAGAGGAAATATTTAGAGATTAACCGGTATTGTACATTAGCTGTCGTTACTGAAAGATACGCTTAGAGTTCTAATCTGTGTCTGTGAGGAGTGTCTTTTGATCTAAGAAAACTATTTTAGTGTTAACATACATATGATTAACTGCTAATGCTGATAGTCAGACAAAGGGTATCCACATATATTAGTATGGTAATAAAATAAGCAATTCCACGCTAAGAACAGCAAAATACAGACTAGATGGCCAGAAATAGCTTTTTAGTGTCTGAAGAAGAGGCTTCCAGCGCTTTAAAATTCACTTCAAAATCCAACACATTACAAGGTATGGCAATTATACTTACCATGTGGCTGTGCTGCTGTGGCTTCCTAAATAATCGTTACTCACAAGAAATCTCTATTAACCCCTGTCTTAGCAAGGGAAATGATTGCATTAGGCTTGAACATGCAGTTGTACAGTATTGCCTGATCTGAATTACTTGAATTGATAACAACTTGCACCACCGAGTCAGACAGCACCCGCTCTAACAACATTTATTTATAGACAAATAATGAGGAAAAAAAAGCATTTGTTAGGCTAGGAAAAAAAATATTTTTATTCTTCTTTTACTGTATATGGTTCTTAGCCTGTCTTAGGTCTCACTAGAGAACAAGCATCTTGAAAGCAGAGTCCATTAGCTGCCACTCACTTCATGAATTCATTGTAGCTTCAACACTACTTCCAGAAGGCTTGTCTTCAAGTGTTGTGCTTGTGTGTTCGCGGCAGAATGCACTGTCTGACCCAGCCTCAGACTAGCAAAAATAGGCATCCTGGTCCTATGCTAATGTGTTCTTTGAAGCCAAGTTATCTCTAAAATAATTCCGTACGCCATACATTGGCATGCAGAATATTTATAGGACACTATGTGCCAGTAATTAAGTCGCAAGCCTAAAATGTGCAATGTGTGAGTCACTAAGAAACAACCACAGGGTTTTGTTTTATCTAGAATTTCATTTCACACACAGGCAAAATCCAGCCAACATTTCAGAAGAGGTTGTACATATTGATTTATTTATTATGTTTCCATATTTTCATGTTAAAATTATTTCTTCATTACTTTCAAGCTTTTAACTCATTTAAATGGAGAGCGTTGATTAATTTTTAATCATATTTATGACAGTTGCTTTGCTATTATCATAATTACTTTTTTCCCCAAGATGATGATTATGAAAGTACAGGGCTAGATTTTTCAAGAAGGCACGTATATCACATCTGCACAAGCCCACATTTACCTCACAAAATGAATAGCTATGCATCTCATTACTTTAGATCTACATCTGCCCATTTTCGTATATGCAAATACATGTTTGCACATCCAGAATAGGTGACTCCTTACGTAGGAGCTTGTATAGCAATGTCCCCTAAGCAACATTTACAACTTTTGGGGGAACATAGTTCACGAAAATTAAGTCCAGTAACCATTCTTCCCTGCATGACAGATACAGAGCAGTTACATCAAAGAAAATATTAGCTTGGTTTGCCTCTTCCTAAACCTGTCCTAATCCTCAGGAGCTTGATTGTAAAGATAGATGGGTTAGCTTGCCCTCTGGGTCAATTTATTCAGAGTCCTTAGGGTTATGGATTTAAATAACTTGCCAGATTGGGAGCCCTCAGAGAAAATGAAGAGATGCTGACTCCCAGTTCTTTAAACTGCAGAGTTTCAAACCAAAGCGCAACTTCTAATCTGTGATTGAGCCACGGGAGGAGTGAATTTGTGTGTGTGTGTGTGTCTGTGAGAGAGGGAGAGAGAGAAAGGGAGGGAGAGGAAGGGAATTAAAAATGCTGTCTCTAAGCAGGGGTTTCCCAGGCCAGTTACCATTTGTACACAGTGCTTTTAACTGCCTGCAAAGCCCAAGGCATGCAGAGTTTATAGTGAGATCTGGCATACGTTCATTGCTGTATTTTGCACAATGCATTTGGATACAGTTTCAGGTGGATTCAGTTTGTGTAATCCCATGGAGCATATAGCAGTAGTCTAATCCTGAGGTGAAAACTACCATGTCTGTAATTATAAGGATCTCTAGGCCAGATGGAGATTGTTTTTTAAAAAATGTTATTTAAAAAATCTTGCCTACTGCAAGGAAGATGTTAGTTACACTGATGGATTTTTTGTCATTCGTTGTCTTAATGGAAGAAACAAGTCCAGGTCATAATGAACTCTCTAAACATTTCAGGAAGTAAGACATTGCAGTACTGGCACAACAGCAGTGGAGCATACATTCCTAAAGACATCTGCCTAGTTTTCTTCCCCAAATTGGAGCTTCTGCATTTTACCATACACTTGTTCAGAAAGTCAGCCCATGAGTCTTGGAATAGGATCAAAAATATTTCCCAAGAATTTGTAGACATAAAAATTACATCTGATTTTGAAAACAAAATGATACTGGTAAACATAATGTTATTACATATAGCTTCAGTGTGTTTTGCCTGTATTTCACTCAGACACTCATATAAAACATGCTTCATCTTGAACAAAAGCTCTAATGCAATGCTTCATGTGGTTATTTTGGATTTCAGGCAAAGGAGATGCAGCAGATGGTGAAGCTGGAAGCAGAGATGGATCGCAGGCCAGCAACAGTGGTCTAAAGCCTCAGCAAGCAAATTGAAGTTGGAGAACGCAGCATTCTTAAAATGAGAGCAAAATTCAAAATAATGTTGCTGAGGTTGAAAAGTGGGCTGCTTTTTTTTCTTTGTTTGTTTTGTTTTTGTTTTGTTGTGGGGTTTTGTTTTTAATATATGAAGTGTAGCTATGGACCACCAAGTCTTAAGGTTTGCATTATTTTTTTTTTAACACTGGGCACTGAATTTCTTTTGTTGGATTTCCATAAGAATTTTCTTTGTTCAGAAAAACACTAATCAGAAGATGAAGACAGTTTTTTAAACCCAGTCCTGTATTCCTTTCTGTATCTCAATAGGCAGCTTGCCTGCATCAGAATTACACAATCAGAGCCTTGAAACACAACGGATATTTTTAAGATCATCTCAAATGGCAACAAAACTGTAGTCAAGTCATGTTATTTATCACTTGTGTTCTCATGTGTGATACATCATGTAGAAACCCCATGCTGCCAGATCCCGATGAGCAACAACTCGTCAGATGCTCAGCACCTGATGTCATCAAGCCCACTGAACTGGATCTTCTGCTAAGTCACCATAATAATCAGTATAGTAAGGAGGGAGTTGAGTTTGGGCAGTTTAAAATTATATTTCAAAGTATTTTCAGGCAGCAGACAGTAGGCAGTTGAAAGTTAACTGCATATATTCAGAAGTACAATATGTACAAAGTCATCGGTCAAATTCATCAGCTGTAATAGTAACTTGACAGAATATTTCTGCAATCCAATGATGTCATTCACAAGTGCCATATCAACTCTATCATGTCTGAAACAAGCTGATACTCTGTAAAAGTTACTGCAGTGGTTAGCATGAGGGAGATACCGTGTATTTGTGCCAAAACTGATCAGTGCTCTAAGGAATTACGTACGAGGCACTTTAAGAAAAGTTTACATCCTACATTGCTTGTATAGAAATTGCATTTTAATACTGTTGCTGCAGATCCCAGATACTACAGTTCATTGTAACTTAAGGATTGTTTAAATGGCTTTTGGCAAAAAGTTTGTAACTGTGAAAATGTAAAAAGTATTTATACACTTCAGAATCACAGCATTGTAGAAAATCACATACCTGCTGCCACGTGATAAAATTAGTCAACAAAAATGCTAAGAGTATGTTTGCATGTGATACAGATGCTACTAAGACTGTAATACCTACTATATGACCACAGTCATTCTACTAGCTGGTAAATACTGAATAAATGTATGGCACAGAATATTGTTTGATTAATTACAAAGACTTTTAGCATAACAAGGTCTCTCTATATATATGTGTGTATATTAATTACGTGGGCATTCTTGATACTTGTAGTAAAAGAAAAGTACATAACTAATTTAATTTTACACAGAAGTATTTATGCAGATTTTCAGAATTTCATATCAGGAATAACCTTTTTATGTCCATTAGATATAAAAACAATTTGCTAATGTGTTAATTTGCATGTTTCCAGAGCTTGCTGTAGATATATTGCAAAACAATGCATGTAAGCATTCTGCTTGGAAATTGTCCATGCTGCCAATTCAAAGATGACTGCATGGAAAACTGGTAGTTTAGAACAAATCAGATTCCTGATTTCAATGTACTAAGCACCAATTACTTTGTTGTATATGCTTGTACAAACAAATTCTACATATTCCTATAACCAAAATAAATGAAAAGACATAATTGTGTTATTGTCAGTCCTGAGATTAAACTTTCAACTTCTCTAATAAAAACCTTAAAAATGCAAAACCTTTCGTTTTGACTGTAGTGAATTGTAGGGTGGTGGTATTATTACTTACCATTTTTTAGTAAGTTGTATTGCCTATGAAAATGTGCATAGTGTAAATATATTTCTATCACAGCTTATTTAGTCAAAGGAGTCTTATTTCTTTTAAGCGATAGAAGAATTGTGCATCGGTCCCCACAGCACTACAGAACTACCTGAGTACAGTGTAGCAGCACTCCCTTGAGATGCAGCAACCAGAGTACAGTATAGCAGCACTACTTTGAGAATGCAACTGAGACAGAGATCAGTGAAGTCTTTAGGTGTTTAAGGTAGAATTTAAACAAACTTGTGATGCCTATGCAGAGTTCCCATTCTGATGTCACTTAACCTATGGAGGCACTTCCTGCTTCTTATGATCCATAGTGTTTTAAAGACAAGTTGTGTACTGGGAGCACCTCTCCCTGCTCCCAAAGCTTGGCTCAAGTGCTGGAGGGAGTTGGGGGCAGCACTGTTTCCAGAGCATGCTGGACAAGATCCAACATCTCAAACAAGGCAGTGATTTTTATTGATTATTTTTTTTTTTAATTAAAAATGTCTTCTAAAAGACGGCTGGTGAAGACAGTGCTGTGAGCTGGAATTGTATACTATTGCCTACTGCAGTGGTTTCTAGTCAGTAAGGAGAAGCAAATGACAGACCAGATACAGAGGGAACCGGATGGCGAAGCATTAAATGTTACTAGTTCAGGCTCACTTACAGCCTGGTTGGAAACCGCTGCCATACCTGTTAAAAGAAATAACTGGAAATGGAGGACTTGAGTTCAGCTCACGTCCCTCTCTGAGGAAAATCAAACCTGCCTGTCTTAATTCCCTGTTGAGTATTGTATGCATTGGGGAATACAATGCTTTGGGAAGGCTAAAAAATACTCTCCTTAGCCTCCTTTTGAGTCTGTACTCGCTGCTCAGCCAGGAACAAGACATTTATCAAGTCAGAGAATATGTGCTTCTGTGAAACCACGGGGCTGGGTAGCCTCAGCTTCCAGGCTCAGCTCCCAAGAACTGTTACGTATTTCATCCATTGACAATTTAGCATAAAACGCAGACAGTAATTTGAAATTAAGTGATTAATTTTGTCAGCTAAGTATTTTGAAATGCTGTTTAAGTAGTATTTGATTCAAAAACTATTTGAAGTTTGGCCGCTAATGTAATGAGGTGAGAATTTCCATTGAGATGAAATAGGCTAATCAATTTGAACATTGGTAGTGAGTTAAAGCAGTTTAAAATGTCATTCCCTGCCGGGGTGATGGATTCCACTTCAGTGAAATTTCATCGAGGGAAGTGGCAGATTCCCTCTCTCTGAATCTCTTTGGATAAATTCAGTGCAGCTGTGATGGGAAGGGTCATGACACCCTGGCCTCACAGGCAGCCTGCTATTCTTTCACTTCCATTAATTTGGGGGTTGCTCATTAACTTGACTGTTTCCAAGGAGGGGGGGCTGTTTAACCCCCACCCCACTCGAGTGCAGTCCAACTGGGTTGCCAGAGACCCAAAATACCCCTCGGGGGCCGATTTCCTTGCAGAGTCCACACGCCATTGCCCACGGGCTGCCTGTGAAGCCGGCTGCCGGTGACAGACACATCCCAGAGCTGCTCGGGCGGAAAACCCCGCTGCCAGGGATGCGCCGGCAGTGGTCCCAGCACTGCAGCACTGCTGTCACCGTGCTGTGTGTGAGGAGGCTCTCCTCTGGTAGCTGGGGTGGTAGCAAGGGGGCTTCAGCCTTCAGAGATACACAGGCAGTCCCCACAGCTGGGGTAAAGGCAGGTTGCAGGGCTGGCTCCAGGTGGTCCAGTCTGTGACCATAAATTGGCCCTGGTCACAGTATTTCAGATCAGCTAATGCTGCACTGGCTCCCTCAGGTAAGACCTTCCTGCTCTGTCAATGTTTTGGGGCTTTTTTGGTGTTCGGAAATCTTAGGCCTTTCCCTTTTTTGCTACGGAGAGCAGGATAAACCCAGCTCTGCAGGCTTGGAGTGAGGATTGTCACTGAAGCTGAAGGGGTTTTTTTGTTGTGCTGTGCAGCTGGCGGGTGCTGGGAGAGCACGGTTCTGTGCCGTGGGGCTCAGGCGGCTGTGGGTCAGGCTTGCCGTTGTCTCTAACACAGCTGCTCTCTCCTAGCTGCTCCCTGTGGTACCCTCCTACATGGGCTGGATGCAGGGGCAGCTGCTCAGGATCATATATTTATTTGGAGACTTAGAAGCTACCTAGAAACCTCAAAAAAAATTGGAAATTAAATAGGGAGCTAGAGGAGGAAATAGAGGCTGGTTAAATACTGAGGTCATCGGTGAAAGACCTGAGGAAGCCAGGCATTAAAATTATCACAGAAAGAGTCTGTTGCAGTCAAAGAGCCTCATATAGAAAAAAATTTTTTTTCCTTTATATAGTTCCCTGGAAATATTACCTGCAGGTCAATCCTGTATCACAACTGGCACAGGTCTGGCTCTATTTTGGGGAGCAGGAATGACACTTTATCATCAAACAGGAGAGAGAGGAGATGGCCAGAATGTAATATTTAATTTGTACAGCAAGCAGAAAGGAATTGCAACAGAATAGTTAACAAAAATCGGTATGTTTCTTCAGTATCCGCTTTTATTTTTAACAAGCTATTTCCCAGCAAGAAAACCCTTCTCCGCAGGTGTGCCCTGGCAGAGAAAGGGCAGCTTCCCAGCGGCAGCTGCCCACAATCAAAACTCACCTTGTAATACCTTGCTTCGCAAAACCCTGGACCGATTCCTCCAGACTCCTTTTCCTGAACTAGAAACGTGAATTGCTAGTGAATCCGCGTAACGCCACACGCGCCAAATAGCTTCTGTCCCTTTGGCTTTTTACAAAAAAAATAACCTTGGCGGTAGGCTCCTGTTCCCCGCTGCTCCCGGGACTTGGCGTCTCTGTAAATGGTAAATATTTGGATGTGCTCTTCGTACGGGTCGAGGGCGGCAGCGCATTGAAGGGCCGTCAAAACTCCCGATGCGAGGCAGCGAAAAATGTTTTAACGTCGGCGAACGGGGAAGACGAAACCCCGGAGCCGCGGGGGGTGGCGGTGGGGCCGGCGCTGCCCCGGGAGCAGGCGGCCGGGCCGGGCTCCGCGGCGGGCCGCGGTGCGAGCACCTCGGTCTCGTCTGCCGCTGGCAGCGCCTCCTGCGAGCCCCCGGGGGAAACCGGCTGCTCCCCCGGGCGCTCTGGGCTGGGAACGCGCCTGCTCCTCCCGGAGACCCCTCTCCCGACAAGCCGGGGACCCGTTTCACCCCCGCCTCCGGGTCGAGAGGGAGGAAACGCAGGCGCCGGTTTTGCAGGGAATAAAGGGGACTGCCCGGTCGGGACTCCGGCAGCGCTGCGCGCCCCGGGGCGGGCAGCGCAGGGTGCAGGCAGCCCCCCCCGCCCTCTGCTCCCCAGAAGCCGGCAGGGATGGGGTGCGCGGTGCTTGTCTTCACCCCGCCTTGCAGCCCCTTCTCTCCCCAGCGCCGGGCCGCGGAGCCTGGCAGGGACGAGCTCTTGTCAGCGCCCCGGCACAGCTCTCCCGTGTCACAGCTCCGAGACGCGCCCCCAGGTGTGCCCGACCCCCCCCCCCCCCAATAACGCTTCGCGTCTGCATGGCCTGGATTGTTTTGATGCACCTTCTCGGTGCTGAGGGGGCCGCTCCCCTCGCTCTCTGTGATGGTATGTCTTCCGTTACGGTGTGTTTTGTGGTATGTCACGACATCTGAAGAGCTCAGGTATGTTGATGGCCGTTTACAAAAGGGTACCGAGTCTGCATCTGACCTTGCCACACAAAAATAGCCGCACGTTTCTTTCTAAATTAACACACGAAGCAGCTGTTCGCCTTCACCGAAATTACTGACGCTCCGTGAGCAGCCGGCGCTGGACTAGATAACCCCTCCTCCATCCCCTCCGCTGTCCCGGTTTAGCGGGTCCTTTGCCTCTCCGGCGGCGCTGGCGCTGCCCGGCGACAGCCGTCGTCCCCCGGGAGCAGCCGCCTGGCGCGGCACCGACAGCGGAGGGAGGGTGGCAGGACCCTCGGGGAAGGTGCCCCGGCGAAGGCCCTGTGCCCCGGGCCGGTGTAGGGCTCGCCCCGGGGCGCGGCCCCGCTTCCACCCCCTGCCCTACCCTGCCCGGGGGAGCGGGGCGCGCTCGGTGCGTTTCAGCCCCGCTCCGGCCGCACGTCGGGGCGGCCCGGCTGGCCCGGGTCCCCCCCGGCTCCTTCCCCCGAGGTCCCCGCTCTCCGCCGGGATCCCCGCGGGGATCCCCGAGAGCCCCTCCGCGGGGGTCGGCGGGGCCCCCCAACGCCGGAGGAGGGGAGGGAATCCCTCCTCCCCGCCCTGCCTCCGCGTACGCCCCGTCCCTCAGCGTGGGCGCCTCCATCAGCTCCGCCGGCATCTCCCCTCCTCCTCCTCCTCCCCACACACCCACACACTCTTCCCCGTCCCTCCTCCCCGCCACTCCGCAGCAGAGTGCTTTTGCAGCCTGTGCAGCTCCTGAGAAAGGAGGTGTTTCAGCGGGTTTTTTTCCTCCTTTTATTTTTTTAACATTTTTTTTTTTCCTATTTTTTTTACCTCCGGAGCGGACGCTTTCGGAGGAGCAGCAGCAGCAGCCGCCGCGGACACGCCGGGGCCGAGCAGGGAGGATGGCCGGGGGGCGCCTCCCGGGGCTGCTCTTCCTCTTGCGTGAGTACAGCCGCGGCGAGTCGCGACACGGAGCCCTGTCGCGATGAGGTGGGCGCTGGCGCTGAGACAGCCCCGGGGCTGCTAGAGCACCGGTCCTGCTCCACCGTCACCGGCTGCCCCATGTCCAGTGCCTTCTCTATCGCGACAGAGACGCCCGGTCGCGACAGGGAACTTACTCCAGCGGGTCGGGGGGAGCGGGGGGGGATGTTAAGGTGAGCCGGCAGAGGCTTGGGGCAAAAGGCCCCGGGGGGTGCCGCCGCTCAGCGCCTCTCTGCCCGCAGATGCCGCGGCGCGCCTAGCTGCCGAGCAAGAAGTTGAAAATCTCTCCGGGCTCTCCCCTAACCCCGAAAAGGACATTTTCGTGGTGCGGGAAAACCGGACGACGTGTCTCATGGCGGAATTCGCCGCCAAGTTCATCGTCCCCTACGACGTGTGGGCCAGCAACTACGTGGATGTGAGTAGGGGCCGGGGCCGGGAACGGGGGAGTGGGTGGGTAGCGGAGCTGCGGCGCGGCCCGGGGGGCGGCCGGGGCTCGGGTTCGCAGCGCGACAGCCGCAGCCGCGGAGCCGCTGCACGGTGTCACGGCAGGACCGGGGGCGGGGGGGTGCGTGTGGAAATCCGCCGGTAGTTTTGGAAGGTCCTTCATCCTCGCCGAGGATATTCAGCCGGGGCTGTGGGGGGCCTGTGGGCGCCCAGGGGGGCGCGGGGCCGCCCCCCTGAGCCCCGCTCCCCGTTTGCAGCTGATCACGGAGCAAGCCGATATCCCGCTGTCGCGGGGCGCCGAGATGAAGGGCAAGTGCGGCACCAACGAGTCGGAGCTGGAGATCTCCTGGCTGGAGCAAGCGTACACCCTCAAACTCTTCTTCCTGAAGGTACGGGGCTCTCCCCGCGCCCGGGAGCTGCGGGGCGCACGGCGGTGTTGCCGGGGTGTGACCGGCCCTGTCTCGGCAGGAGGGGCACAACACGTCCCGGGGGCAGGAGGCTTTCTGGAGGCTCAGCCGGGTCCAGTTCACCTACGACACCGCCGAGCGCACCTACTTCAAGGACGCCGTCAGCCGTAAGCGCCCCGGGGGGACGGGGTTCAAAGCAGATCCCTGGCGTCTGGCGAGCGCCGAGCCGGGGCGGGGGCGACGGCGCCGCGGACACCCCGCGGGCTGCTCGCCTAAATGCGGTTTAACGGGGGAAAAAAGAAACCTCAAACCCGCCCGACAAAGCCGGGACCCGGTGCCGGTTTTAAACCGCGTATTAATTTTTGTTCCCCCTCCTTTCTAGTCTTGTTTCTTGGGTTTAATCACCGCGGTTGCCGTGGGAGGGAGAGCCCTACCTCTGCCCGTTTGCTGCGCTGTCCCGGGCCCTCCCGGCGGGACCCAGGGGCCCGAGGGGGTGGGCAGCGGGGCAGGGGTCCGCCTGGTCGGGAAAATTTGCCTCCTTTCCTGCGGGAGATGTTTTTTAAGGTTTATTATCTCCTTGGTTCTGATGATGGTTGAAGAGGTGGGAAAGCCGTGGCTTCCCAAGGTAACAATGAGATCGACATCAATATCCATGCCCCTACACGCCTCCACACCCAACAGCCTCTCCTCTTTTCTGGCTGGGTTTCCTTTCTTTTGGCTTTCATTTCGTTGTTAGTCCATTTCTGCTGAGAAATTCGTTGTCTTGTATTGGAAATAGATATACTGTCATTTGCAAGTTGCTGTTCTTCAAGATTTTCAAACTCCAGCGAATGGTGCGTTAAAAGTTTGTGGCGTAAGACGCACTGGACACAGAGCTGGTTTTCCCACTGGTGTTTCTACTGCTTGTGTCCCCAAAACACGGTGGTGGTCGTGCCTCATCACCCTCTGCAAATGCGAAACACTGATCGCCTTTCTGTGCTGCTGGAGGGGAACAAAGGGCTGCAGAAGAGCAGGAGGTGGAAGGCTTCCCTCATTCCACCTTGCTGAGCTGCATTCAGCCTTCATTTATAAAACAAGCTTGATGTGATGGGAAAATATTTTCTCATAATCTATACTTGGGTGAAGTGGTCATGTTGTATTTTCAGGAAAGGTGTTATGGCCTGTTTTGCTTTGTAGTGAGGTCCCCAAATAGCATTGCTCCTTCCCACCTGAATTCAGAGCCCAAGTGCAGCCACAGGAATTGCCATTCCCCAAACGTAGGGAGTATGAGCACAGTCCAAGGCTGAAATCTGCATATACATCAATAGAAACCATTCCTCCAACCTTATGGACTTCAAGTCCTGTGACACGAGCATCGCTGGCAGCAGCAAAGCCAGCTCTCCCCTTTGCGCCGGCAAGACCGCACGCTGCAGCCATCCGTTCCTGCTTGTGGGCAGGCAACCCCAGTGCGGGAGTTGCCCTGGCTATGTGGTGGTGTCATGCCAAAAGCATGGTCCCACCCCAGGAGAAAATGCTGCTGTAAGAGCAGTGGAGCGTGTGGCCGCCGCATTGCACACTGCCTGCATGCCCTTGTGTTCAATTCATTAGCTTTGTTAATAAAGTCACATCGGTCCCCCAGAGACAGGACCTGACCTCTGCTGTTTCTGCCCCTTGGCCAGCCGGGAAGCACACAGCCAACTCACACCATCTCTCTGCCCTGGTCACCCCAGCTGGGAAGTCCTACGAGTGCCAGGCACAGCAGACCATCTCCCTCATCTCCAGCGACCACCAGAAGTCTGTGCAGCTCTTGCTGTCGGAAGTACGTGTCCAGCCCTTCGACATCACCGCGGATTTTGTCTTCAGTGAAGGTAAGATGCAGGGTGAAGGCACGTCCTGCATCCGCAACATGCTGCTGCTGCTGCGGCCTTTGGGGATGTCGCAATGCGCTGAAGGAATTTGGGTCCCACCTTTATCAGAGCACCTTCCCCTCCCTCCAGCAGGTGGTCAGTGCTCCCTGCAGTCCCTCCAACCCATTCCCTGCCTCCATGGTCCCCCAGAAGCCTTTACAAATTCAGCCCAGCTGCTACTTGGTCAAAACACGGGCTGTCGTTGCATGTACGCTGGCTTCTGTAAGGACTTACCTAGCTAGGTTGCCAGCAAGCCCTGGAGCTGCCTGGTCCCTGGGGAGCCCTGCAAGGGTTGGGTGTCTCCTCTGCAGCACGGAAGGTGCTTCGGTAGAGCTCCAGGGGCTTTTTAGGGCCACTGCACCCTGAGGAAAGCTTGGGGCTGTAGTGGCAGGAAATACTTGCGATGCACATTGCTGGCTTCAGTTTGATTAATGCTCATTGCAAGGATGAAGGAAGCGTAACAGAGACTTCAGTGAGGCACCTCATGCGCCAAACACAGGGGATGCTGTTCCTCTTCTTAGGTTTCTTTAACGTTAATTGCGGATAAAAGAAAATGCGAGCTAACACGTGCTGTTTGTATCAAAGGGTTGTACTGAAGTCAGCAGCAGTACTGCCGTGGGGCAGAATTCCTGCAGATTTTTCCTGCCTTTATCTTGAGGAACCTGTGGTGCTCCTCCTTCCCAACATCCTCCTGCCTGTTCCATCAGGTTGAATGAGGGAGTGTAAACATGCTCACCTGAATTAGGACTTCGAGACTAGTCCCCTTTTTATAGTGCCATCTTAGCAAATTGGTTAACTCCATTATTGTAAAAAGATGCAAATAAAATTTGTAATAGCCAAATCTTTTAATAACGAGCTAGAAAATGGTGGTGTTATTTTCAAGCTTAGCATTAAAAATTTGGGGCTTTATTATTTTGCGTGTGGGAAATATTTTAGAACACAATAAAAAGCCAGCACTGACTACAGAACCGAGCACTTACACTCATGACTCACATTCCTCTAACTGATGTAGTAAATACATGCTATTATGTACGCTGGCTCTGGCAGAGCTCTGTGTGGCTGAATTACTCATGGCAAGGCCAGTGTAGTACAGAGTAGGTTTTATCCGTGGGCACAAATAAATCTTTTTTTTTTTTTTTCCTATCGAAGTAGTACCACATTTTGCATAGGTTACAGTGAGAAAAAAGTAGAATTTAATAGTCTCCTATTATTTTTTGTTGGCACATCTTCATCCTCTCCTCCCTTCTGTGGATCCAGGCTTCCTGCACTCAGGGTTTAGCTGGGCAGACCTTGGAGGCTGAGAAAAGCATATTTAAAATATGCAAGTCTGGACTCAGTTTTAGCTGCTGTGTCTCTGTGATACCAAACCTGTCAAGTCCAAGAGCTCGTGTTTAAAAGAACCAGACTTGGGGTTCATTGCCAAAGGCAACTACCTGCCTTTTTCATGATATGCTCTTTCATATCAGGCAGTTTTGGTTTGGTTTGGTTTGGTTTTTTTTCCTTTGTTGTTGTAGTTTCGTTGTTGTTTTTTTTTTTTCTCCAGGACACAAAGAGGCCCTGGTTGGTTTAGCAATCTTTAAACATGTGTGGGGAATTCCTCCTCCTGAGGAAAGCACGGTTTCTCTTTGCCAGGCTTTCTGTTTTTTTGTTGTTGCTCTCATTATTTAGTGACACTTCTTTTTGTTGAATTCCACTGGAAGTTAAATAGCAAAGAGCACCTGGAGAGGATGGTCAGAAATGCCCAAGAGGTCATTTATCAATGAAGCTTCGTGCAGGGCTCTGGCACTTCTCCCAGTGGCATGTCCCCACCAGCCCTGCGGACCAGCGTGTCCTCAGCACATGCATGGCAAAACATGATTCTTTGTGGGGTCTGATAATCACTGCCAATCTTAAATTACAGTAATTAGCCTTCTCCTTTTTGGTTCATTAATTTCCCATTAGGTAAAATTCCTATTAATTATGAACAAGCTACAGAACATTTTAAAATATTTTAGAATAGAGAAAGAGACCTGCTAGAGCAGAAGAATTGCAGAGATGCAGGAGTGTCGACACCCTTTTACCACAAAGAAATGGGGGGAAAGGTTTTGTCATTAGTCCTGACACTGTCCTGTCTGGGATAGACTAAAAAGCTTGTAGTCTGTGATTGGATTGCTCTTGGTTTTTTTGAATGCTTAAACTCATGTGCTAGAATATTTTTTTTTTCTTTTTAAGACCCTGCTTCCAACCCTCACAAAAAATATAAAAATGTACATAAATATATATATTTAGTTTTTTTCAGTACAGAAGCAGAACATTTTTTTTCATTCAGAGCTGGGGAAATTTTTTTTTTTTTAATAGGGAAAATGTGCATACATTTTTCAGCTTAAAAGATCAGTAAAAGGAGAGCTGGATCAAGATCATGCGAGGAGAACATTTAAATTGATGAAAGAACCCCACAGAAATTGTCACCTCTTTTGATTTTCATCAAAATAACGCAAAATACTAATACAAAATGATACAAAGGCTGAGAATTAGGGACCAGGATTGTGGGACGTCTCATCTCCCTCTGAGCCATCGCAAATGAGGGCCATATTTTCTCAAGGGATCTGGGCACCTAGTAGCTCCTCTTTGCAAGGTATGCAGCCACCTTTAAAAAATCACTGTCTTTTTTTTTTTTTTTTCCTTTTTATTAAGCTAATCACTTAACAAACGCCCATCTCAAAATCTCAAAAATTCATCCTATCATGCCAGACACAACTGGGCTGTTTTTTCATCCTTTCGAACAGCCCCTGCACCGGTCGTCAGGCTTGTGGTCGTGACTGCGGGAAACTGCTGATTTTGTTGCCGTGCTGCTATTTGTTCTGCAGAAGGATGCTGAAACAAGAAAATGGGCCTGTTGGGTGGTTTCATAGCCTAGTACTGAAATTGGACGAGCACTCACCATAGAAACCGTGGCGGTACGTGAGCCTGGGTGCTGTGTGGCGTCGGAGGAAGCACAGCACAAAAGAACAATGGGGACGTACCTAAATGCCTCCTTTGTATCCGCCTGCAGTCTTTGTTTGACGGGGCAGGGACCCTGGGCTGCGGGGTGGCACCTCTCTGGCAGAGGGGTGACCCCGCTGGGTTCGGGATGCAGCAAAACTCCCAGCATCACCTGAAAATTTGCCAGGGACCTTTTTGCTTTCCTGTAGTGAGGGTAAAACCTAGCGATTTAGGAAATGCTGAGATCCCTGCGACCTGAAGCAAAAAACTCAGGAAAATTTGATGGAAAGGGCTGTTTTCCTGCGGAAGGCATTGATTTAAAATACATAGCAGTTCCCAATGTGATGGCATTTCATTTGTCGTGCATCAACCAGCCCACCTGCCCGCACTGTGCTTGATGGGGTTGAGTGTCTGAATCTGTGGCTGCCGTGGACTTTATGCAAACCCTTCTGCCCTCCCACTCCCCCTTTGCATTTTCCTTTGCTGATAGACCAGGGATGATACCTGTTACCTGCCTCCCTGTGGTGTTGTGGACCTCAGTGCCTATGCAATGCTTTGAACTCTTGGGGTGAAAAATGCTTATAAATGTTAAAGTATACTGTTATAAATGTGAAAATATTTTCATTTGTGTAAAATGATGTGTTTTAACATTATGTTAATGTCAAAATACAAAATTCATTCTCCTAGCAGTCAGCACCTAGAGAGCCTTAGTTCTGCTGCAAATGTGCTTGTGCTTACCACTTGCCTGTGCCTCCGTGCTGGGTCCCCCACAGCCCTATTCCCATTCCCTCTATGCTCTCTGAAGAGCCCAGACTTTCGCAGTCTGCTCCAAAAGGAGAAAATGGATCTGTCTGGTGAGGAGAAGGTGTTGGTAAGGCAGGGGGTGGCTGCCCTGCAAGGCTGCTGGGGCAGAGCGCTTTCTGCCCGTGGAGGTGCAGCAGTGTTTGTGGGTGTGCTGCTGGAGACTGCGAGCTTTGCCTTGCCTTTTTTTTTTTTTTTCTTTTTTTTCCTATTGGCTTTTTTTCTTTTAATCCTCTTTAAAAAGTGTCAGGATAAAGAACTATCTTCCTTGGCTGCTTGCAAGATTTGACACCTTCTTGAGTTGTGACTCAGACACTTAAATACAGCTGTGGCTTTCTGTGGACACCAGAGCTTTGGCCACGTCCTCTGGCCCATTTTGTGCTCTGCAGCTCGTTTGCTTTGGCAAAAGCTGGGAATTCAAATATTGCAAGCAGGTGCTTTAGAGTTGGGTTAGTCCTCTGCATCGTGGCACTAGTGCTTTTAGCTTTGCCTTCTTCACTGACTGCAGACCTCCATGTTCACCCCGTTCTCCTGCAAACTCAGCATCGTTCTTGTTTAAGGAAAGGCACACAGGCAAACCTGCTATGTTTGAGCACAGGTGAATGTCCTCAGTTGGGTTTACAGCAGGCTTGTTTCATTTTTCTGTAGGGTTTAAGCTAAACCACTTTCAAAGCAAAAATTAGTGCCTGCCGGAGGAGATTGCAGTGGCTGGACTAAAACACCGCTAATTGGCACATCAGCACACCCCGGCCCATCGGGCTGTCTGCAGGCACGTGGTGAGTGCACAGGGGCTCCTCTAGCATGGATCCTTCCCGTCGGAGGGGTGCTGCTTTGTCCTGGCACGTGGGCAGTGGGGTCGGAGCACCGTGCATGCCTTTTCCCGCAGTCAGGTCTGGGATGCCAACCTGCCGCTGTGTCTCTGCCTTGGCACCGCAAGTCTGGTCAGGCCTTAGCATCCTAAACCGGGAAGGCTTTCATAAAGCTCTAGAAACCTGATTTTGGGAGCTAAATAATAATCAGGGTTTTTTTCCCCTTTCTCCTGAATACAAACAAACAAAACCCCTGCATTGCAGCAAGTGCTGAATCGCCTGTAACAGTCCTGGTGATTAATCACTCCTCTGGTGAAACAGTGAGCAACTGGAACCGAAAAGGACATTTTTTTTGTTAGACTACATTTCACTTTTGCTTTTTTGTTTCACTTCATTTTCAGCTCAAAATGTTTCCTGATGGCATTGCTGCGAGCCAAGTGCTGGGAGGAGGGCTCTGCTCCGGGAGGTGACAGAGCTCTGGAGGTGCTGGCACCGCTGGAGATAAGGTCCCTGCTGACACCTCCTGCCTGGGCCTGGGGGGTCTCTGGGTTTTTCCTGCTCTTTGCCACATGCCCTTAGATTTGTAGAGCGTTTGCCGTTTGTGGTTCATTGCAGTTCTCTCTGTCTTGCAATCAGCTGCCTGGGGAACCCATCTGCACAGTCTTTAGCAACGGGAGGAATTAGTGGTGCCCTTTGTATCTGCTCATCTAACATGCAGCCTTTTTTCACCTGCTTTTTTCTTGTAAGTAATTGCTGTCTTCATTGTTTTCAGCACAAATCTAGTGCTGTGAAGATGACCCAGGGGCCAGAGCACTGTCCCTCCTGTCCCTTGTAGCTATTTTTTTTCTTTTTTTTTCCCAGAGTGGGCATTTTTTTTCTTTTTGGTCTGGCAGACCCAACTCGGCAACATCGGCTTGCCTGTCCATCAGCACGAATAAGCAACAGTCCCGTGGGGAAAAAAGGAAATCGTGATCCTGTCATTCAGGCCTGCAGTAGACTCTGGAAGTGTAAGGGAGGTGAACCGGGATTACCAGCATAATGTATTTCCCAACCTTGGTGGCTTTTGCAAGCTAAATAGAAAAGTGTTTTCCCATTGTAGCTATGGTTATTTTCTAGTGGTTTATTAGACTATGATGGGGACTTGTGGGTCGGAGAGAAAAACACTGGGGAGGGCCGTGTTGCTTCTGCTCATCCTCATCCTTTGCCATATTTGACAAAAAACGTGACGTTCTGGGATGCTGTTTGGCCACAAACACACATGTGCTCTGCCAGTGCTGGTAAACTCCCCATGGGGAGCTCACAGAGACGGGAGAGATGCTGTTAGATCTCTGCCAACTTGCAGATAGAGGGGAAAAATCTTTTTAACGATAAGCAGGGTACGTCTGATGGAGGATTAAAGACTTATTGATGTTGAGGTCTCATGATGCAATCTTTATAGACTCTGTAACTAAATAAACAAAGCAGATCTTCAGCCGTGGTCAGGAAACTTGTACTTATCCTGTCGCATTCCCAACAAAGCCATGGCTGTACATGGCAGAGAGGCATGAAGAGGAACTTAGGGGCACGAAAGCGTTTTTTCCCACCGCGTCAGCTGGTTTGACAGATGTTACCTCTCCCTCCAAACCCTGCATTGTGACTGTGATTTCCCTTTCCTCCAAAGCAATTGATTTTCCCCCCAGGACTCCGATGATGGCTGCTGTCTCTCATTGCTGCTGCGGCTGTTTTTGCTGCGCAGGGACCCCTGGTGCGGAGCTGTGACTCTGGGTTGCTACTGCAGCAGGAGTTGAGATTTGCAATGTCGCATTCATTTCTCTCTTTCTCTTTCCTTTTCTTTCTTTCCCTGCAGAACACAAGTGCCCAGTGGACCAGAGGGAGCAGTTAGAAGAAACCCTGCCTCTGATTTTGGGCCTGATACTGGGGTTGGTTATCGTGATAACCCTCTGCGTTTACCATATCCACCACAAGCTGACAGCTAACCAAGTGCAAATTCCTCGGGACAGATCTCAGTACAAACACATGGGATAGGGGACAGGATGGAGCAGCCCATATATTTATCAGGTAGAAAAAGCAAAAGCACTTTTTTCTAAGGTGAGGAAAGGTTATGGGGGGGGCGAGAGACGGTATTCACAACACCTAGTCGTGGGTATTTCATGGAGATGCACAAGTTAAGATTAGGCTTTAATCTAGTCAGTGCAGAGACATAGCTGTCTCTGTAAGAAGACTCAGAGCATCTGATTTTAGGAGTCTGTCTGTGGCAGTAGGTGGTACGAATACCTTCTTAAGCAGCTGGGCTGATGATCTGGAAATAGAAATGCTTTGCATGTCAAACTTCAACACTGGGGGCAAAATTAGCTTTTTTTTTTTTCTTTTTTTTTCCTTTTTTCCCTCTCAAGAGACTCTTCCCTCCCCAATGCATTGCTCTTAGCAGCGTTCAGCCCTCTCTGTTTATGTCTGTACAGGGAGCAGGGCTAGGGGACAGAGCCATTGCACAGACTTCGTTAAGGTCCTCTAATGAAGGGATTCAAACCACATTCCTGAAGTTTGCACTTATGTCAAGGAAAGCATGAAGGCAATACAAGTGTGTTTTGAGGGGGAAAAAACCCAAACCAAAAAAAAAAAAAAGGCCAGAACCTCAAGCTGGTATAAACTGGAGTAACTCCAGTGCAGCAGATCGCAGCCAGCTGAGGAGCTGACCTGACACTTGAGACCGAGTGAAGAAAGTTTGTTTTTGCTTCTTGAGCCACATCTGAACTAAACTTAAAAAAATAATTAAAAAAAAGAGTATTGATACACAAATTACAAAGTGCCATGCTACTGCAAGTCAACTGAGAAATGCTTCTGGCTGGACATCCTGCACGTATTGTGATTGTCGTTGAGATGTTACATTGCTACCTGTAACCAATATTTTCACAATGAAACAAAAAAAAAAAAAAGAAAACAGAAATGTTAAAGTTACTATGCAGATTATTCAGGTATAATCTAATGTAACGGAAAACAATATAAGGGAACCCTTGACATCTATCCTTAAATGTAGACAATTTTTAAAATTAATTAAAACATGTACATATATAATACTTGATTTGCCTTCTTATTTTGAAATGATGTAATGCTTTTTACTAACTCCATGATACCTAATGGAATTGGTGCAAAAATACATCGTCTGAATGGATGTTAAATGTAGGATTTAGTCTAGCGGTATTTTAGGTACAGATGGTTTGGTGAAGACATGGTGGTAGCTCAGTATTCTGTGATTTGTTGGTTATTTCTAATATTCTAATCTCTCAGCTGTTTCTTTCTTATGTGTTTTGTGGGCAATGGTGTGTTTCACTCTGGTCCTGTCGAGTTCCCACTGAAACGTTTGGCTTCCCTTGGCTCTGGTGTTACTGCAGCAAGAGTTAGTCCAGACCTTGTATTAGTTTAGGCTATGGAAAGTAACCTTCTTGGTTCTGAACTGATTTGATCCAAATAGGGGCTCATACAGACTGTTCTCTTTCAGCTTAAAACAGGATAATAAGCAAAGAAAAATAGTAATTTCAATGTCGAGAAATGTGAGGGGAGAAACTTAACTGCTTTTTAATGCTGCAGTCTCCTCCAAAATTTAGTTGGTTTTGGTTTTTTTTTTTTTTATGAAGGTGGATGCAGCAAGAGCCTTTCTTTAGTCCTGTCTTATTCCTGGTCTCATTTCTATGTTATGTTCAGCTTTTTGTTTTCTCGTTTGGATGTAAGAAGCAGAATTATGGTGCTAATGAAGCTTGTGGCTTTGCCCTTTTCTTTTAAAGCTCTGGTGAAAGTGTTCTGGGCGGGCTTTGGGTTGACCAAGTGCCACTGTCTACAATGAGCTGATTATTATAAAAAAAAGAAAAAAAAAGAAAAGGTTCTTTTAGAGGCAGCCAGAAAAAGCCATAGGTAGCAGGAGAGTAAATAAAAGGATTAAAAGTTCATCCTTAATAGAGAGGGGCCATAGTTATCAGCTTTGTCCTGCCTCCCTCTTGTCTGCCCTCCAGCCAGACAGGCTCTCCCAGCCAGCTCCCATCAGCCTGGAACATCTGCTCCTGTATTTGACATCCCAAAAAATCAAAGTAAAATAAAAAAGGAAGCAAACGGCTGAACTGCAGATTCCAAAGGAGCCCCTCCATTGTACTTAGTCTTCCGAACAGCACGTTTTGGCAAGGCGGCTGCAGGAACGAGCCGTTGGGATGGCACAGTTACGTGGGTGAGCAGCGGTGGGGCAGGACATGGAGGCAGGATGGGGATGGAAATTGCATCAAACTGGAGACATCCCAGTCAGTAAGAGGCCAGTCCTCACCTGGCTGGTTTTCTCCCAGTGAGCTGCAAGTCTTTGGTGTCAATAGGAGCAATTTCTGCTGGTTCGGTTGAGTATAATGAGAGAGATAAAAGACTTGGGACGTTGTCTGTGAAAAATGGGGGAAGAGAAGGACTTTGAGGCTGGAAACAAGGGGAAGGATCCTATTTTTCCCCTGTGCCATCTGTTTCTCCAGGAGAGCCCATGAGGGCTTTTTTTTCTCCCTCTTTTCACATTCATCAGCACCTGTCCCTCCCCCCCCCCCCTTCTTTTTCCTTGCAAAACTTGAGTTAGTTGTGTGTCAGTTTGGATATCAAAACTTTAAATGGGGGACATAAAACAGAGCTACTTCCCTTCCACTTGTCTTTAGGAGAAGCTTTACAGAGATAAGGAAGTGCACATCACAGCACTTTTTATAAGTTGTTTTTATTTCTGATCCACCCCACGTTTTTAACCCAAAGAAGGGATAATTGTACTGGGCTTGCATTTCTCAGCTACTTTCCATGACCCCTGAGTGGATCCAGCCTTGCACTGTGGCCATTGCATCGCCAGTGGCAGAAGCAGAGTAGATGCAAAGTATTCCAAAATATACAACCAAGCAAAGTCTTCATGCTTCTTTCCTCTTGGCCTCCTGCATTTACCTCGTGTGATGGCTCCTCACACAAGCCATCGGTGGCAATCCCATCTGCACTATAGTTTCTTATATTCCACAGAAATTGTACTTATTTTGCAGAGTTGGTTTGGAGGCAGGAAGGGGATTGTCAATAGCTGGCGAGGGGTTGACAGATACTTCTCAAAACTGGAGCAGGACGTGGGAAACCCACTGCTCGGTACCCCTGCAGCATTTGATGGGCTATGTTTAACCTTTATCCTCCCTTGGAAGCTACAATTCAGGGTTTATATGGAGCTGTTTGAAGGCAACAAAACCTGGGGCTTGGCTTAGCTGCCATAGTGTCGCTCTTAGGAGAGGCAGTGGCTGGTGGATGGAGCTGCTGGCTGAACATATCTCCAGGCTGGTTTTTGGAGCAGCTGGAGTTTGTTGTGCCTTGTTCAAGTAAAGCTGCTGGTGGGGTTTAGCCTCTTGCAGGTCATGTTGTTGGTTCCCCATTTGCAGAAAGTGAGCAAGACCCACCTGGTGTAACAGGGAGATGCTCTCAAACATCTACATTGATTTGAGATGGAAAAATTCTAATTTATGGTTGACTTTGCAAACTAATTTTGGTTCAACCTGCAGTGACCCTGTAAGGGTACTCATAGCAGAGCCGTCCAAGGAAAACATTTGTCTTCACCGCTCACAGGAAACTGTCCTTGACTGATCCCACTGCTTGAGCATTGGCCAATGCACTGAGGTGGTGGCATCGGCCATCGGAGGAGAGGACAACCCCCCAAAAGCTGATGCTGCTCCTTTGACCCTATGCGCACATGCCCTAAGAACTTTTGCTGCTTTTCATGATAGAGGTTTCCTTTAGGTAGCACTCAGCATCACCTTCAGGCTGGAAGTGTCTGTAAGCTATCAGGAAGAGAGTTGTATGAATATAATAATTAATTTCTTGGTTTTCTGAATTAAGATGATAGAAAATAATTTCTTGGACTGAAATGCTTTTCCTCTCTTTTTTTGGGAAGAAAAGAAATAGAAACAATAATTTCAGCTCAATGACAGTTTGCATTGTGCCCCAAACTGATGTATCCTCTTTAAAGAAAGAGTTAAGATGTTGAAAGAAAACCCTTTGAATCTTTCAGTTCTTTCCATCCTTTTGCTAACAATTATTTACTGAATTGAATCTGAATTTTCCATCGATTTAAGCTTTCCAAGCCTATTTTTGAAAAATTATTTCTGAGAGAGGTTAAAAAAGTCGTCCAACTTCCCTCCTGCCCATCAAACTACAGCGAAGTCTTGAGGATAGCAGCACTTTTATTGGGACTTCATTTTATGGTTAGCTTTCATTCACTGGTGGCTTATTATGAGCTAGCTGCAAACTTGAACACTTTGCTTTATAGATATTTATGAACACACTAGTAGAAGGTGGGTAAATATAAGAAACTTATCACCCTACTGAGCTCTATAAGGACCTGTAATAATTAAGCACTTATTAAAGCAGCTGGTAATGACTTACAAAGTACTTATGATTAGAACTTTAATTATAAATTATTGATGTTTTGCCAAGGAGGGGAGTTACATAGCCAGTAAATGCCCTGGCCTCTGCTACTAAATATGACAAGTATTTGTGAATACTTGTAGGACTGGCGACCTCAGAAAAAGCCGTCGTTCCTTAGTGAATGGCAGGAATAAATGCACTGGAGTAACTGGCCGTATGTGGAGCTCAGCCTCAGCCGGTGCAGCAGATGAAGACATCTTCTGGGTGAATGGATGCTCCCAGCATCTGGTATCCAAAAAACTAAAACTAAAGAGTATATTTTTTTGCTGAGATGCCCAACAAGGGCAAGACTGCACAGCCTACAAGGCAATAGTGATGGAGGAAACAGCTTCTGCAGCACGGAGACCACAGGGACCAGGATAAGGGCTCGGGAGCCATCGGGTTGCAGGAGATGAGACCTGGGAAGATCCTGCAGAGGTTACCCAAGGAACAAATTTGCAGAGCAGGCAGGGAACACGGCTCAGTCAACTGTGTAGCCCAAGGTAACAGGCCATGGTTATTCCCTGCTTTTTTGCCTGGCTCTGGGTTTATATGAAGTGCTGTGGGTGAAACAGCTAAAAAGTTAAGCATTTCTTTCTTTTTTTTTTTTGAGTCATGGCTACTGCTTTTTGAAACATTTACTGATGTTAGCAACCAAAAGTAATATAAAACCTCATTTATAAGACTTGAAGATGCTTAAGAGAGCAAATAATATTATAGATTCATTAGCTAACTGATGCTACTGGGGAGCCTTGGAGGTATGGTTTCAGTAGGCATGAGAGCTGAATGGTTATGAGCCAAAAATTAAGGATGCATACGGAAAAAACCAGGGATTATTTAGGGGACAGGGAAAGGAAGGCGGAAATGTTTCAACAGGTATGGTCTTTCTGAAGTACTTCATATGCAGAGCTGTATGGGTGTGCTAATCATGTCTCAAGATTTTCTGTACTATATGACTGACTGCAACAGCATGTCTGGGTGTTTCTTTCACGTGCCAGCTCTGCCGATGTCTGTTGAGCCATGAGAGCTTTTTTTCTGTGTGTAGAGAAGTTGTGTATTTTTCTAACGTGTGGTGCGCATGCAGGTGTGTTTGTGTGTGGGGGACTCTCAGAATGGCTGAATCATGGTATCTTGGGTTGAAATGGATATTTCTCCAATATTTCTCTAACTACATTATCTGCTTCAGCCTGACAAACCACACTGGTGATTCTGCCACCGGGAAGTTTCTTTTTGTGCAAGCAGAAGAGGGGAGGCTGGTGCAAGACAAAGGGGTGCTCCGGGCCTGATCAGGACTGGCCTCTTCGGGGCTGGGAACGTCCCAGGGAGAAACAAAGTAAGTCTCCCACGTCAAGTTTTTTGTAAAGGCTGATGGTACAGATTTGAATGATTATTTCCCTCTGTTATTTTTTCCCCCCACTTAGGGTTATTTTTGGTGTTGCATTTAGCTCATAGGCTGCCTGGTTTTGCCACACCCCATTGCGCTACAAACCCTAAGCCTTCGCACTTTCTTCCATACGGCAAATTAAAGATTTTTTTTTTTTTTTTTCCCCCACTCATGGGGCCTCTTTTGCCTCTTCCAACCTGCTGGTCCTTGATTTTTAAGTCTGATGTGCTTGGGACAACTGTTACATTGGTTTGTTTTTAGGTTTTGGTTTTTGTTTTTTTTTTTCGGTGGAGGCACAGCAGAATCTCAAGCTTCTTATTCTTACTCATGTCCTGTAGTTCATCATAATTGTTTATGCAGTGATTGTGCCATCAGCTAGGAGAAAAATTGACACTGAGATGTTCTTTTTTTGAGGTCTTACTCCTACCTTCTTAATTTGGAAAATTATAGCTGGACAGCAGCACTTCACTCTTCAAATATCTTAAACTAAAAAATACAATCAAAAAGTACAGAACAACCTATTTTATTGCACCCGTACAGCCACTGACTACTGACTGTCCCCTTCCCATGGCTGGTGGGTAGGCACAGGTTTGATTTTGGATCCAGTGGCCTTCCTAACCCCAAGCCCTCATGGTACTGGTGCTCAGCCCATGACCTTCACTGAGGCTGGGGCTTCCCGGCAACTCCCCACCCAGGGGTCAGGACGCAGCTGTGACGAGCAGCAAGGGACCAGGGAGGAGCAGCTGCCTTCCAACGCAGACATGGCCACTGACAACACTTTAAAATCACTAGGGGCAGCTCTATAAATCACTATATATACTTACATATATATATATATACACATACACACGTGCGTGTGTGTGTATATATATATTGCACACATATATACAAGGACCCTCCTTTTTTCTTGTTATTTGCTTGGGCCAGTACTGTGGGACAGAGTCAAATTTAGACAATAGAAACAAGGCATGGGGAAAAACAAACCACACTGGAAATGAAAGCATTTATTAATTAATTTATTTAACTTGCATGTGCATTTGTCTCACCAGCAGTTGGTGTTCACAAAAAACCCCTTTGAAATTGACAAAACTTTCAGTAAACTTGATGAATACTGTTTAAAGTATCTAATGATAAGAAAGTTGCAGAAAATTCTTCACTTGTACAGCCTAAAAGGTGCTGAATATTGAAGAAAAAACCCCCAGCAACCCCAACCCCTTTTTTATTCAAAGGTGGTTAAAAAAGTTTACTTTTGTGGCTAGTATTACAGTTTTGCCTGTATGTCATTGCCTTTACTGGTGCAGCCTGTTTTCCTGAGTTGTTAAGACTACAAAATAGAAAGACCTTAGAACGCTGTGGGTGCTGCGCGCTCTGGCAGGTTTCTGCGGGTTGGTACCGGGAGCCTGTTTGCGGCGGGGCAGCAGGAGCCAAACACATTTTCTTTAGTGTCTTCTTAAAATGTGCAAACAGGGTTAAGAAGAGAAAGCAGTGGGGAGTAAGACACACAGATGTAAGAACATTTATTCAATGTTTGAGTTCATATTTATCTTCTCTATTCTTTTTTTTTAATTGTTTCTCTCCCTTCAAATACTCTTTAACTTTTTAAGGGCAATACTAAAGGAGCTTCTTTACTATTGGCAACTTTTTTGTCCTGGAGGAAGATCTTTAAGAAACAGCTCCTGCCAGGTTTAGATGTTTGGTTATAATTTACTACAATAAATAACAATTAATTTATTCATTATGAAATTCCATAATAAGAAAGAAACTAACTGTGTTTTCACAAAATTGGCTTTGTGTTTCTTAATGATATTGTAAAATGAGGTCAGTAAGAAAAAAAACCCCTTGAAGAACATGGCTTTCATATTATACATAATTAAAAAGAACTAGTCATTAATAAATAAAATTCATTTATCATTGAAATAATTATGAAGCACTTCTAAAAATTTTAAAGGCAAATCTATTTAGGCCTACAGTTAACATGCAAAGTCATCCAACAAATAACACAAAATTGTACCGTAGTAGTCAACTGTTGCATCAACATTCAAAAAGGTCTAGACAGCAGCACGACTTCTTCTATATGGCAAACATCTCATAACGCATCACAACGCTCTGTTGGAGCTCTGGAGGATACCTGCTGGGCGGGCGGACAGACACCTGCCATCCCTTTCCACTTCCAGAGCATGACAGAAATAACGGAGATTTTTGTGATAACAAAACTGGCCTTGCAGTGGCATAAAACGAAGGGACTGCCACGGCATGAGAAGATGACCCTTGAGCAAAGGTACGCTGGATGCGTTAGCTCCCACCACTGGAGAAACGGGGAGGGAGACCCTGACGACCGCTAACATTCAGCAGCAGCTCTGATTGCCGCTGCGTCACCGGTAGCGCTGAGAGGGCAAGCGCCCAAAGCCAGACTGCCAGTGCTCCCACAAGCGTCAGTTATTGTTGGCTCTTTGGGCTGCCGTGATGTCGGGATGAGTGCTCTCCTCACCCTGATGGAAAATCTGCAAAACCTTCTAACTTCCTAAAGGTGGTTTTGTTTTGGGTTTTTTTTTCTGTTTTCAAAAGGGTTAAAAAAGTAGGAAACTTTATCTTCTCAAATTCTTGCTAAGTTACACTTAATACTTCAACTAACACAACAGTTACATGACAAAGTACTGCAAGTTATCAAAATGTACTGTACAGAAAATTACAAATTCATTGCAAAATACATTGCGCTGCTATGACTGAGATAAAAAGTGCTTTTTTGTCAGAAAAGTGTTCTTCTGAAATAGAAGTGCTGTAGCCTGCAATAAAATTCTGGTGTTTCACTCTGGTTGTGCTCTTCTGTACTAATTATCTTTCCAACCTTGTTTGCATTTGGCACCTTCTGCCTGGATGGCCAAGAAGACAACAGCACTGGGGAGCGATGGTCCATGGCAGAGCGTGGCCACCCAGCTGGCGGCCAGGATCGCTCCCCGGTCCCTCGCAGCCCCAGAGAGCACCTCCTTGGATTTTTTACACACCACATTATTTCCGCGGGGCTGGTTTTCCTCTGCAAGGTTTCACTCGTCCCTGCCCACGGTTTCCACACAGCCGCGCTGGGATTCTTGCGTGGCCGTTATCCAGACTCTGCACTGACCTCCTCCCGAAAAGTCGTCAGCTTCAGCGATGCCTGTGCTGCCTCATGAGGGGCACGATGCAAGAAGGGGGCCCAGCCAGTTTGAGAAATGGGTGTCTCAACAGTTCCTGTGCTGTGGCTCTCTGCGAGGGCTCCCGCACCAGCATTGAGTCCAAGAAGCCCCGGAGGACCGAGGAGACCTGAAACATCACACTGGTGTTAGGGGCAGACAAAGACACCCCTTTCCAGCCTATGCTGGGTCTGTGCACACTGCTTTTCTTGGGAAGACAAGGGACACACTGAGCTGTCCTACAACAACAGATGTACTGAGCTGAAGGGCCATGTGTCTTCTATGTGCCATTAATGTTGACAGTATTTGGTTATATCAGTGGGGTGCAGAATGGCACACACTGCATAGCTTTGCATGTGGTGGGTGAGAAAAGCAATAACATATGCTGAGAGCTCAGGTCTGACTTCTAGAAGCACACCCAAAATGGGAGGTACCCAAAGGCTTTGGCACTGGGCATGGATGGACCAACCCATCAGCAGCAGGACTGACGTGCTGACTTGCTCTGGTCCTTGGGCAGGGTGGGAAGGGCAGGGAGCACAAGGCTCTGTGCAGCTCCCTTTGCAGTCACTAGCTGCAAAAGCAAAACTGGGGCTGGGCACTCAAAAGCCTATGGTTTGCTGATGGGTTTGGCCTCGCATCCGCCCGACACATGTCCTGTGTAGGACCCGCTGCTCAAGGTGGTACCTTAAAGTTGCAATTTATCCTTTGAGCATGGAAGTGTGTGGCTATGGTTTTATTAAATGTTTGTAGGTGCAAGACCCTCATCACCTCTTGGAAGTCTGACCTTGTGCATGTCCTTCACCCGGGGTGGTAAGTTATCCCGGATTCGGCGCATGGCCTGCAGTGGTGGCTCGTTGAAGTATGGAGGTTCACCGTCTATCATCTCTATCACCATGATGCCCAGGGACCAGATATCCACCTGTAACACACAAACCATTCATAAACACCATTGGTAGTGCAGAGAGGGGACTACCAGGCTCAACAGCTGGGTTCGTGTGAACCTCTGAGCTGGCTCGAGCTGTTGTACCTGCTGTCTGCACCCAGGCTAAGCCAACGGTCTGGTGAGCCATCACCATAAATCTTTCTTTTTTAACCAGCTGACAACAATTTTTTCTCCTGAGCAGTAAATGCATTGAAGAAATAAATTAGAAACAAGTTACAAACCCAGGTCTGCAGCTGGTTTAGGTGATGTCCACTGGAAGCAGTGCTAAGGCACGCTCGTTTGAGAGGCCAGCTGCACTCTACTGTGCTGCATTTCAGCTGTACTGATTTGCACCCTCTGAGTATTTACCCCAGGTTGGCTCCACAATGCTGCAGAAAGGTGCAGCTAGTGGGAGAGCAGGGTACAATTCAGCTGCTGTGAAATCAGTTACTCTGTATTCCCTGAAACTTAAAGACTGTAGGAATGGCATTTGAGGCCCCAAGGCAAATGCAAGTCCTTACTACACCCAGGCCCATTTCCAGCAAGCACAGATAACCCATTATATAATCCCTTTGGAAAGTGATTCAGCTCCAGCTTAAAAAAAAAAACAACAGCACAAAACACTTTTTTTTTTTTTGGTCCTGGCCTGCTGCAGAGCTGCTCCAGAATCCCCATCTTCTGATGACTGCAATTCCTGTCATTTGCCAGCCCAAATACAGCCAAGGCCAGTTCATACTGCTTGTGTTCTATTGCCAACACTATCCTTCAGCTTAAATCTTTTTTTTTTTTTTTTTTTTTTTTATCCTTCTGGTGGGGGAACCTAATGTAGCCATAAGTTCAGCCACTTTATAATCCCTTCAGTGTTATTAATGGGCTAATAATAGCTGATGTTATTACCCCTGAAACATCTTCTACAATGCCAGACGTCCTGGGTGAATGTTGGTGCTTGCAGGGTGCCCTCCCCCTCAGGCGGGAGCTCTCCCTGCCTGTGCCAGATCGGTCCCTGCTGCGTGATGTGAAAATGCAGCATCTCCCATCTCAGGCCTTGGCTGGTGTGTGTGTGTGTGTGTCTGTCTGTCTGTGTCTGTGTGTCTGTGTATAAATATATCCATATCTATCTATATTTATCTTGCAGGTGTGTCTGTGTGTGTCTGTGTATAAATATATCCATATCTATCTATATTTATCTTGCAGGTTTGCTCTCTGCAGCTGTTACTATAGGCACTATCAAGCAGAAGACAACTCCCCTTACCACATCATAGAGGAGAAAATGCAGCCGCGTCTCTGGCTGGGGAGGCGTGAGTCACTGTCACGGCTGTGCGCGGGAGAGGGGATTGCTCTTCCCAGGCTGGCAGTGCCAAAGTGCTGTGACTCAGAGCTTCCTAACAGAGAGAGTACGGCACTGCAGAGCTGCTGGGTCCCCACCTTTCTGGGCTCATCTGAAGGGCTCTAATAAAAATGTGTGAATTGCCTTTTCCAGACCATTTGGTAGTGCTGAAAATAGTTCCCACAGATGATGATACGCTTTTTTCCCCTGCCTCTCAACTAATGAGAGCAATGACTGCAAGGAATGAGCCAATGTGGAGACAAATGCTACAACAGAGGGTGGCAATCCAACCCACCCAGCCGGCTCCTGTGTTTGGGACTCTGGAGGAAAGGGATCTCAGGCTTTAGCTGGATGAAAGCAGAGTGGATCTCTGCCTGCAGGTCTGTGTAAATATTGATGGGACCTGGCTGTGCAGTACGGGCCGCTGGTTTGGCACAGGCAGTTGTACACACCTGTAACTGCAGCTCCAGCCTGCAGGCTTGATATTAAAGATCATCAAAGAGTCTTTCATGATGTGAAAATGATGCCCGTTTCCTTTAAAACAGCACCCTAAGCTAAAATATGTAAAAGCATTACACTGTTTAGTGCACTAAATGGAGTTGTTATTTAACCACGATGTCATCTTGGAGAAATACTTTAAAACAAGGCACAATGTAGCACTCTGGGGCAGACTTAATTGCTGCTATTTAGCATATCTGCACAAATGCATTAGAACTGCATGGTTCTGACAGGGCTCGGTGGGGTCGACCAAGGCACCAGGCAGAGGGAAAACGGCTGCGCTGGGTCGGCGTGGGCTGTACTCACCTCTGTGCCATAGGGCAGGCGGGATATCACCTCCGGCGCCATCCAATACGGCGTCCCAACTAGCGACTTCCTCCTGGGGACCTCCTTTGACACCTGGGCGCAGAACCCAAAGTCGGACAATTTTATCTGAAATGTAGAGAGAAAGAAAAAGCCCCTTTTGAATAACAAGGCAAATTCCTCTGAGACACACATCTCCAGCTGCAGCTGGGGGGACAGGGACAGAGCTGCAGCGTTTGCCTGGGACAGGACAGCAGCAGAGTTTTGGTAGTGTAGCTGGAGCTGGCAATACAGCCTGGAGAATGCGCGGCTCATTAAAATGAAGGCAAGTGAAAGAAGTAGGAAAGCGTGGGAGTGGTGCTCGTTACCAACATCGCCTGTCATAGCTCATTGCCTCTCCACCAGCAAAAGGATGCAGAGGTGATAAATGGCTTATAATATTTAAAAAAATAGAAGGAAAGCAAAAAATTCTGAAGTAACAGTGTTTTATAATGAATCTATTATTGCAAAAATATAAACCCCATGTTTGTAGTCTATGTATGTAAACTGATATTCAGTAATATACATACTTTGCAATACACACCACTCCTTTGTATCAGGCATACAATCTGTGAGTTTGCCAGAAAACAGAACCACTCCTTTGTATCAGGCATACAATCTGTGAGTTTGCCAGAAAACAGATAAACAAGTGGCATTCACCCCATTTTCTTTTATCAATCACAGAGAGCATGATCTAACCCTCACAGAAAGCAATAGCCCTGCGAATAATTTTTCAAGACCAGGACTACACACTGTGGACTATCATTAAATAAACTGTTGGTTTTATGTAGTAGGGGAGCTAATTTGGGGAAGGCAGGGAAGGGTACAAGACTTTTCCAAAATGGTTTTAGAGATAAGGGGACCTGCTCCCTTTGCTTGGTACCTCAGGAATTAAAGACGGTACTGTCCTTGAGTAGCTGTGGCAGTGACCTGAACTAGAAATAATGGGATACACAAGCACTCCGGAGAGCAGCTCTTGCTGCATCATGTGCCTGCTCATGCTTTTATGCCAGTTTTTTTTTTTTTTACAACAAAAATTATGGAAAATTATCGCTTCCCCCCTCCATTGCTGTACAATGCCAAGGTGAAAATTCCTCCAACCTCCAACCAAAACAAGATGGTCTGAGTGTCAGTGGCATCACCCCTTTCCAGAAACAGCTTGTTCCATAAGGCTAAAGGCTCCCCCCCTGCCCCCCCCCCCCCCCGGTATTTATTTGGAGGCCTAGAAGCTCTCATAAGGGTTTTCCTGGACATTAGCCTAACCTCCATCACCCCCAGCTATACACTGCACAGTGCAACAGTGACCCATGTCCAAAGTTCGTAAGCCATGTATCCGATCACGTACTCGGCGCCTGGGGATACAAAGTGAGCCCAGACAACCCCCAACAACTAAAGTGGGAAGTTGCATAAATCCCTGCACTGTGTAGACCAGCATTTTATTATCAGCACTGATTTGTTTTCTTTTGGATTCAGTACAGACATTACTTTTTTTTAAATTAAGGGTATTATTTTTAACAGAATTACAAAATGATTGTTGGTATTTCTAAAACAGAGCCAATAATAGCCAAGTTCTCTGTGCTAAATGTATTATTCACTTTACATGATGAGGAATGGAAGAAATAATGCATATTTTGGAAGCAGAGCCCAATCTTCTTTTGTAGGAGTACAAGAGTTTTTGCATATCTATTGCTCACTCGAGTATAAAAAAGAAGACGACGATTTTCTAAAAAAAGATAATTGCACAACACAGCCATGAAGAAATCTGCAATGCAGATAATAAGTACTGGAGTAATGAGTATAATGAGGCACTGTATGCAGATCCTGAGAGCAGATCAGATGCTATTTCAGCAACATGGATTGAAATCACAACTGGAAAACTCCTACACACATGGAATTTTCTTCCCCTGACAGGATTAACAGGGGCAGCCTGTGACCACTGCAGGAAGAAAATCCCCCTCTCTTTGTGAAGTGGGAATCAAATTATAATGCTAAGCCTTTGATTAGATAATCAGACCAGGCCTGGGAAGCCAAGAGTTTTACCTTCTGAAGGAGATCTAGATTTGGTTCCAGACTGACTGGGTGCTCTTGGGCTCAGACCAACCCACTAAGTCTTACTTTAGACAGGTGTGTAATGCCAGTGGAGCAACCCTTAAAGCCCTGCTTATGGGACTCATTGGCCATGAATGCATTAGTTTGTACTCAAATTATCCCAATGGGGCCACAAGGTGAGATGTGAAGTAGTGCCTAACTCAAACAGAAATTAGGGTTTTCTATTTAAGAGGGATTTGCTTCCCTCCACCTAAGCCTTTGGGTGCCTCAAGATTAATGGCTGTGTATGCCCAGAAATACCACTGCCCAAACCCACCTTTCTCCTTGTAAGGAAATAATTTTTTCGGGACCAAGCACTGCTGAATAGTGGCTTTTTGCACGCAAACTTTATTTTGCTGACTGAGCAGGTCATGTGCAGCATTTTGTTGCCCTCTCTCCCTACTCATTAACGACACAAAGAACGACCAATTCACTGACAGCAGCAGCCTATCCAAGTAAATGGAAGTGTGGGACAGGTATTATCAAGCATCTTGTAAGTGTACCTATGGTAAAAGCTACCCTTGCCATCAGGGGTGTGTTTCAGCAGTAATGCGGAATATTTCCTAATCACAGGGATTGATGTTAGCCTCCTAACTGGCTTGGGAAAACAGAGCAAATGTATAGAAGCTTGCTAACTAAAGGATAACTAAATGTAGTAAAAAGAAAATATTTTTGAGAGGCATCAGAGTAGGAGTGGTGCAGCGTAAAAGAAGGTCTCCCGTCACCTAACCATCACCCATGCGGCACAGTTTCTTCTGCCACTGCCTTTTGATGGCTCTGATTCCCAAGGCCTCTGCATGCAGTGCTGATGTCAATCACCGGCCAGGCCAGGTCTGTGTTTTTCTGATTCAGCTCTCTAACAAGTTATTCACAGGTCATATCCCTTGGCTTCACGTGCCTGGCTTGTATTTTTTTAAGTTAGTGTCATTTTGAACGTGCACAGCTATTTTCATGCCAGCCTCAAGAGATGGCAGGGGAAATGCTGGGCGCTCACCCTCCCATCGCTTGTGAGAAGGATGGAGTCGCTTTTGATGTCGCGGTGGATGACGCCTTGGTTGTGCAGGTAGGACAGAGCTCTCAGGACAGACAGGCAGACGGTCGCGATCTGCTCCTCGTTCATCCTGAAACAGCAAGGCGGAAAAACGAGCTGAGCTTTAATGAAGACAGCAGGAAAGAGGAGCTGGAGTGAAGAGGCCCAAGTCTCCCTTCATGCTAGTATACAGACAGCCAGGAGATCTTTTAGGCAACGTCTCTGTGGGGCAACTCTCTGGTCCTATTTCTGTCAAAATAGGGGAGATGAGGGGTGAAGAACAACACTGCAATGAGGCCTGGTTACCTAAGTCTCTCTGCAGCACTAAAGCAGCAGAGTGTACTGTGTGATGTAGCCTGTTACAGTGAGCCTGCTTCCCTCTGGGAAATAACGGAAATGCCTTATTTACAGTAAATCCACTGCTTGCCAAGGAGGGTATATCACTACTGGGATGGAAACAGGCGAGGAATAAATACGAGAAAAAACACTCTTAATTGTGCAGACAAAACATCAGGCCCTGGGTGTAGCTCTTCGAGAGCACTTCTTTGCTTTTATGCCTTCTAAAAAAATATTCAGCGTATTTCAGTAAAAAATAAACAGCAAGAGTCCTCATTTCTGTGCATGCGTGCAAAACCCCATTCTGGAAGAAGCCATCTGCCACAGTGCGATGGCAACGGCTGGGATGGGTCGTGCACCCCGGTACCACTGCCCCATCGCTGGATGTCCCCAGCATCTCTGCTACGTGAGCAGAAAAATACCCATGAAGACTTCTGCTTTAACTTTGTGTGCCATTTGCAGTATTTTAGCAAAATATTTGAGGGAAGGTCATGCAATGTAAAAAAACCCAGAAGATTAAGGAAAGACTATTTTGAGTAAAAAAATAGATGACAGCTCTTCAGAAGTGGCATCCTGGGAACATCTGTTTGCCGTTAAACTCCTGTCAGAAATATCTAAGATAGAGCTTTAATATTTTGGGGAGCAGTATTTAACAAATGACTTGCAATATTGTGATTTATTTCAGCACATCAGATAAGGCAACACTAAAAAATAATATACCTGTGTTACAGCTCTGCTTTTGATAGGATCTAAGAGCATCATTAAACTATGAGAGAAGACAAATTTTCTAATTTACTATTCCTTGCTTTTCTTCTTGCTCACCTAAATACTCTCCCACTGGTTTGGGGTGGAAATTTTTATTTTTTTATTCAAGAGGAAGAAATTAAATAAAGAATTCCTCTTTCCTGTCTCATTTTATCCTGCTTATCAGGAAAAGATGAGTGAAGAGCAGATGTAAAGAGGTCTGTAACATCTAATGTCGCCACTCAGAAGAGGAAGAGCGGTTCCATACACTATAGCTTTTGTGCTGGCAAATTGCCTTTTTTAAAGGTACAATATTAACTGAAATATGGGAACAAGCTCTACCGTAAGCACAAATATTCTGATATAAAACCACTTTTCCCATTATGTTTTAGGCTTGGCTTGCAGTTAACATTTCTGACAGCGTGGTTACATGGGTTATGAGTATGGAAAGAAATCACCCTTAGAAGACGTAGTTATGACGGCAAAAACAACAATACAGATCACCAAACAGGGAAAAGAAGATTTTTTTTGCCATTTTAGGAAGTAAAGGCTAAAAGTCGTGTTGCTGCTAAATTACCTCCTAAAGCACTAGCAAATCCCCATCTACCAGCAAGCCCTTTCAGATATTTCTTTCCCTTCTATTTAAAAAATGCTGGTACTGACAGGAATTCATCTGCAGTGGCTTATTTATGCTGGTGAAGTGAGCACGCTACAGTATAAGTAAGTGTGTGTGTGTGTGTGCGCGCGCATGTATATGTGTGTGTATATATACACGCACACACACATGCATATAAAGCTATACGCATACACAGATATATTCACATATATATATTTCCCATGCATGTATATTGTATGTATTTTTATGTTTGTATATATGTATTTTGTATGTATATATGAATATACAGCAATAAATATATATATAAAAATACATATATAGAGCCAGGAGGTACCCAGCTTCCCTCAGCAGGAGGTGAGGTCTGGAGGCATCCATGAAGAAAAGCCACGGCATCTCCGTCCTGCACAGCTTATGCTGTGGGCTTTACGCTGCTGGTCCCCAACCCACCTTGTGTGAGTCACTATATCTGTCAAAGCGCCGCCCTCCAGAAACTCCATCACAACCCACAGCTCATCACCAACAAGGTAACTGTTGTACATGTCAACCACGTTTTCATGATGGTAATCTCTCATGATTACAACCTGTGAGGAAGGAAAAGACGATATGTGAATTGCTATAAGCATTATCTGACACTTGTTTTGACCTTCTTTTTCACTGTACTTTTCTATTTGTGCTTAGTAAAGGTTTTGCTATGAATCACATCCTCCCTAATCCTTATGCCAACGCATAAACAAAATCAATATATTTACATAAAAGTAACAGTCATCATAAATGCATTAGGAAGAAGGAAGAATCTTTAGTTGTAAAATTATAAGTGGTAGATAATTGGTTTTCTTTCAGACTGCAGGAACAGGACTGTTTATTTCATTGCTTTTTTATTGCCAGTTGCTTTCAGTACAACAGAGTTTTGGTTGTTTTTTTTTTACCTGATCAATCTCTCAACCCATCAAAGTCTTCTTCATCATGCATCAAATGGTACTTTGCACAGAATTTTAACAGAATGCTGGTAATATAGGGGATATTCATAAGACAACTCAAATCCCACATCTAAAAGGGACTGTACAGAATTGGGACCACAGTAACAGCAGCCCAGCCAAGGCGGCAACCGCGACCACATGGTACTGAGGGATGTCAGAAAGGCAATCAGGAGAGAAAACAAGAGCCAGGGAAGGCTTCATTATAGATGGAGGAATTTCAGCGCTGCTGAAAAGAAATTTTCAGATGACACGAGTGACTGGAGCGTGTCAGGGAAGCAGCTTGGTCCTGCACAGCATGTAGAACCCGCTTCAAGATGTTACCATTCAAGAGATGCTTGGTTAGAGCTACCACAACACAATTCAGTGCAGTCTTCCAGCAGTGGCAAAACAAAGCCAAAATACCCAGTACAGTCATGGACTGTGCAAAGGAAAACTGTGTGAAGTTTTTTAAAAACTAAGATTTTAATTAAAAAATGTTAACTGTCACGTGCTAAGGGAAGATCCTCCTATAGTTAAAAATACAGGAAACAAATGATAGAAGCAAACCGTTTGTTCTCACTATAGGTTTCCCTCAGGACCTGCAATTTTTTTGGCATTGATCAGCATATTTACAAGGTATCTCGAAAAGGGAGCGGAGAACATGCAGTGCTAGGGAGAGTAAGAAGAAAAAAAGGAGAAACTCTTTGAGTTGCAGAAGGAACTTGCAGCACCAAACAACTGGGTGGAAAAATGGCAAATGAGAACCAGTGTTCTTAAATTTAAAATAATGTACATGGGGAAAACAATATTCCATAAGTAGTTGTGGGCTCTAAACTGGCCACAACCACTCAGGAAAGGAGATGTGGGAATTAACACAATGGTTCCATGAAAAAGGGACTGCCAGCTCTTTGCTAGGTAACCATCAAGAAAGCAAAGGGACTGCTAATGGTTAGGAGAGAGAGGAGGGAGGAAACAAAAAGCCCGTGCATGTCAGAATACGGTGCATATGCTTCTTGAATAGTCCGGCTAGTTTGGATCCTCCATCTCGGAAGAATAAATTATACAAGAAAGTGGTCAGAAAAAGAGAACCAGGCTATGCCTGTGCACTTGATCCGCTGCACGGAGCAGCCGATAGATTTCTTAGCTTTTTACTCTGACTTTCCACTGCATTACAGGTTTAAAGCCAGGAGGAGCCGTAGCTCATTTGAAACCGGTCTGGTTACACAATATTTACACAGCATAGATGTGCGTGGGACTCACCACCTCTTTTAGAAAGATACTAATTTGGCTCTTGAGGTTGCCATTTGACCCATGTCTCCCGTTGAACCTACCGCCTGCAAAACCCGTCGCACCACCCAAAACAACGTACCTCATTAAAGAGCAGCTCCCTTCTCTGCTGTTTCCTGAGATCCATTTTCTTCACAGCGACTTGCTTTCCTGTGTGCTTCTCAGTGGCGATGCAGACAATCCCTGTGGAGCCCTCCCCGATCTTGATGAAGTTGTCCAAGTACTCCCGGGGGTCGCCGGGGCTGACCACAAGCTGCAGGGCAGCTCTGAACTGTTCGTGGGACACCCTGGAGGGCTGCTGGTCTGAGGAGGATCCCCAGCTGGGTGGAGGATAAGCACTTGACGTGATACTTGGGGAGCTGGGGTAGGAGGCGGTGGAAATATAGGGAGAGCTGGGCTGGAGAGATGGCTGGTGATAGTGGGACGCTTTGTGGTAGACCAGAGGGTACTGGTAGCTGCTGCTTGAATAGCTGACTTTGCTCTGACTTTGAGGTAGCTTTATTGGGCCCCTGGGGTAGGTGTCTGATCCAGAGAGCGGTGGGCTAACGACCAGCTGTGCTCGATCATAATCCACCTGCAACACAAAAGCAGACGAGTGAACGCGGGTGAACAGACAGCTTTCTTGCTGTCCATCCACTTGGCTCGTTTTTGGCACCCCCGGAGATCCTCAGCAAGGTGCCGGCACAGCGTGTTCCCACATGCACCCATTCTTCTCAACATGACACTGCTGCCCTGTATCTGAAAAGAGATTTTTAGACCATTGGGCTACTGTGCTGTCATCAGCACTAAAATGAGGCCAGGAAAAACCATGAGATCTTTTATGGACCTCAGGTCCATTTTTCTGTCCAGGCACCTGTTCATAGATACAATAATCTTTTGTTTAATGAAAGCATATGCTCCAAAAAGTGTATTTGCTCTGTATGTGCAGTGCCCTGCAGGCTCTCTGGGCCATTTCCTCTAAGAATTCATCGCTTTCACAACCAGCACCCCTTTGCCAAATTCCAATTTGTGTCTTTCCTTTCAAATACCAGTTGCTGGGTTTTGACTCTCAGCCCTTAGTCTTTTCTTATGCTTTTCTCCAGCAATTCAGGGATGACCCAACCTCTTCTTGCGGAGGTGGTGGTACCCTGAAATCCCTGCCATCTCCTGCCTTGCCCTGCTACCGGCTGCTGTTTGACTGACTGCCTACATGAGTATGACGAGGAGCCTAATTCAATTTACCATTTCTCAAATAATTTTCCAGAGCGAGTGACACGCTACTTAACTGCAGTGTCACGAAACCACTAATTTTCATCTGAAATCAGAGACAATCGCAAAGGAAATTATCTCGATAGGAGGCCTTGCTCATTTGCAGGTTCCTTCTTTCTTATTGTTTTCCAAGCTTTTCTAAGCTTCTTACGCTGAAAGCAAATTAATACTTCACATTCACAAACATAATAGTTTGCTTCTATCCAAACTAAAAAAGGGATGTAAGACAAACCCCCCCCCCCCCCCAAATACTTTTTTTCCCCTGGAAAAAAGCAGCTCCCCATTTACAATACAACATATGTGACTCCTGACAATGTGTGGAGCATCTTGGGGCAGGGGGGTAGTTTGACACAGGCTCATGATATAGCACAATTACAAATAATTATGGCAATGAGTTCATTTAATCAATCAATTTCGGTGGCGGTGCACAGGGGTGGACAGAGCAGCAAACTCTACACAGCTCACAGTTGCTACTATTACTGCTGGCTGCCAGCCAGGAGTCCCTGATCCATGTTAGTTAAATGCACATTAATCTGAATTTGGCAGTGTAATCAAGGACCCAACTGAACTGTGAAATTGAATTCTGCGGTGGAACATCATTTGACCGTTTTATGCTAAGACTGCAAAAAAAAAAAAAGAAAAAAAAATCTGCCGCAGCATCAATTTATCTCTGTAGGCTGCTGCACAGTGAGGAGGAGTTTCTAGCTGGAGTCGCCTCGGTGCGGGGAGAAAAGCCTCTGAGTGCAATATTATATCAGTGCTCTCCTACCTCATGTGTGAGCCGGGCGTGCCTGCCTTTTCATTTTGCCTGAGGTTTAGCAGAGAAGAGGGAATGCCTCTCCAGAGGGGCTGCTCAGAGATTTCCCTTGGAAACGTGAAGCTGGAGTCTGCCTCCGTCTGCGACTCGCACGCTGACAGCTACCAGCCATATGGAGCACCCAGTGAGCATGTAACAGTGTTGTACATCCACCTCCTAGGATGCTGGTTTTGTTTAAGCAAAACATCCGCATGATTACAGCCATAATTTCACTTCCTCTGTCAGGCAGGGATAGGTAGACATAAAATAGAAGGGGGTCAGAGACACCATGAATTTTGTGAAGGACATTACATCTGCCAAACTAATTAACACGGAAAAGTGCTCAGATGGTTTGGTGGAGGGAGGGGAACTCAATCTAGCCCTGCCCTATATATCTGTGTACGTAGGGACACATATATTATTGCTTTGGCTGTAAATACACCATTTTCTTTTAACTATTGAGTTGGGGAAAGCCTTGTCTAGAAATTCAAGCTGGATAAATCCACACTGATGAATTACTTGAGGCTTCACCCATGCCTGATATTTCTGAGCATGTCCTAAGCTTAACGCACTGGCAAAAGTAAATTCCGCAGTGCAATTTCAAAATGAAAATTCTAGGGGTTCGGTGTGCTTGCTAAGAATTATTGAAAGCTTTTTGAGGTTAGCATTGCAGTACAATGTAAACCCATTCACGTCCCGAATCCCATGAAATCTTACAAAAAATCAGGAGGTATAATGAGTAAATCAGCTGAACCTCTCCTCCGAGGCTGTGTCCTAACACAGTGCTTCACATCACAGCAAAATTGAACACACTTTATTCCGCTAATAATTCTATTTCTGCTACCGAATGCAGTTACCTACTGAAAGGAAATTCTTTAAACACTACAAAGGAAAGAAGAAACCAGTAGTGCGGTCATTCAAGATCAGGTCAAAGGAGCAGCTGAAGCTCTGACACGACATCCATCACGGCGCTGCGGTGCAAGGCATACCCTGCTGCTGCTGGCTGGGTCGCTTCACTGGCTTGCAGCATCACCGCATCTGCACGCAGCCACGTCAGCCGTCGGGTCTTTTCGTTGTTAAAAGGTGGATGTAACACCGTCTTTAAACTCATTTCAGTTTCCACTCTGATGACTGCAATGCCCGTTTTGCATCGCGTGTGATGGAAACACCTGCTTGTTCGTAAGAGGTCCGTACCTTCCCTGCAAGGGAGGCTGCACGGGCAGCCTTTCAGCTGAGCGGGTGTCCCCATACACACTGCAGTGGGACTGCGGCAGAGATGGCAGCCGCAGCCCTGCAGCCGCAGCCCATACCCTCCTAGGGGAGCGGCAAGCCCCTGGTGAGATGGGCTCACCTTCCAGTAAACGTAAAACCAAGTTCCATTTGATTAGGTTTCGGTTTGCCGAAGTAAAACGCGTGGAAGGGATGGTCTGTAAATCACACGGAGGTTGCAAGGGGAAAGGTTACTACTCTCTGGTGCTTTGCTGGTGGAAATCTCTGAGACTCCCTGTTCCACGCACAGAGGTGACAGGCAGCGCTCGCAGAAAGCTACTGGCATGTGAATGAGAAAACAGGGAAAAAAGGAGAGGGTTTCTGATATTAAAGGCTTGGCTCTGCCTTCACCAGGCTGGAAACATCCTCCTGGCGCAGAGTGCCTGCAAAACACAGCAGGAAAACGGTGGGGCTGAGCAGCTGCCAGATTAGAGAGAGACCTCTGCTATGTTACAGCGGTACGAGGTAGTGAAGGGGAGAGCAGAAATCACAGCCCCTTGGAGGAGGAACAGGAGAGGGTCACGGAGAGCCGCTACCGAAAAATGGCAGGGAAAGGAGCTTTGAAATAATAGGATCCATTGCAAAAAGTTAAGAGGGCCGCCTGCAATGAAGAGGAGGATAAAAAGAAAACATGCAGTAGTGAGTGTCCAAAAATAAGCAGACCTGGTAGGACGAGTTTGATATTGTGTGACAATACTGAGAAGACTCCATTGAACAAAGTGGGATGTAATCTCTGTGTCGTGAGGGTAACACAGCAGACGCTGCGACCCCAGGCAAGTGTTACTGGAGTTAGTCTTCAGGAATAGGAGAGCAGATGGGTAACACAGGGGTGGATTGGAGGGAATCAAAGCTGAGCCTCTGGCTTTCTACACCTCCGTGGTCCCACTGCATGGCAGTGGCCCAGCCCAGCGCAGTGGAATTCTCCTGATGTAATACCTCTGAAATCACTGATGATGAAACAGGGCAGACATTTGATTTATCTGACGTCTATCACCTGCAAATAATACTGAAGTAAGTCTGCTCTTCACATTTACAAGCCAAAATGAACATCTTTGTTCAACACATTTTGAAGCCATACATTTGTGCCTGCAGACTTTTTCACTGCTTACTTTTTCCCCCCTTTTGATAATACTTTCAAGCCAATCTCATTTGTAAAATATCTGATTTGAGGCCTGATTCTCATTTAGTAAGCCCATTTGATGAACCATTATCTTAATAATGCCTCCTTGAAAAGAAGACTCTTCAGCAATCATCCAAGACAAGAAACTGCTATTCACTTCCAGGAGCTGTGGACGGGTTTGGGAATTGAAACTGCTGCATTTCACAGTGAATCATCAAGTTTCAGTACACCAAGGCTGTAGGAGTGTTTCTGATGCTCTGAGGAGAGCAACAGCTCACAATGAATCTTGTACGAAGGCATCGGGTTTTTTTTAATACAAGTTGTTAACTGCATTTTAATGGGATGCTTTTCAAAGTGTCTGGAGTGCTTTGAGTCCTGTAAAATATAGCTGTCTTCTGCCCTATAGAATGCTGTAAAACTGGCAGCAGCAGGCACAAGAAAGTCTATGAATTACTGGGTTTGTCCTTCTCCTTTCTAAACTGACAAAATGATTGCTTTAAATGAAGGAAATGGCGGATAGCCCATTCCAGGCTTCCCTCACAACTTCTAGAATCCATAATTAATGCCACACTCTGGCACGCAGTTAACTACACACATGCATCCCTCCTACCACACCCTGAACTCGGGAAAGGCATGCAAAGAGACCTGGTAACTATTCTACTCCCCCCACAATTTATCCTCAACATCCAAAGCCCAGCTCTGTGCTTTAATGCAATGTGGAATAAAAATGCATTGCTTTCCCTCTAGCGCAGGGCACTGATTATAACTGCACCCCAGGATCAGCAAAGCAGCCAAAACCTGAGCAAGCAAGACACAGGCATGCCTCCGGCATGGGGCTACTGTGGATTTGCAGAGACCTGGCACTTCCTCTGGGTCTGCAGCTAGACAGGACCACATTCTCAGTGCACAGAGCCAGTAAGAAAACGCACCGTTCAGACCATCATTAAACAGCAGAGTGGATCTCATCACCTAACAAGCTACCTACCTCAGCACATTTGGTAAGTCACGGCAACCCAAGACTGTTTCAGCCCTGGAAAAATGAGCTATCATCTCAGAACCCGTTGCTAGGGGAACTCGGTAATGTTCAATGCAATCTACACTGAAGAAAAAATACGTCTTGCACAATACTAGATGTTTAAGCAGGTCATCATTGTAGCTATGTGACTAGACGTGTAAGAAAAGCGTTATTCTCTCAACTGAACAAACAGTTACAGCAAACTACTGCAAGTAGGGTAGGACCGCTTGTATGGGTAATATTCCTCATGTGACTTAGAAAAGGCAGAGCAGGCCACAAATCTGTGCAGAGGAGCTGCTTGTAGTTACCATGGTTGGAAAGCTTTTTTGCACCTTAACCCTTTTTTTTAACTACATCTAAAATGTCTTGGGTGAGATAAACTGCTTTGATTTAATTTCACTGCTTAAAAACAAAGCGGAGAGGGATAAACCCCTACTCTCATTAGCAGCAAAGCATTAAGAAACCTTGTAATATAAATATAGCATAAATACAATTTAAATATTAAAACGTGGAGGTTTTGGCCTCGCACAGTAACAATTCAAATATGAAAGTATCCGATATACAAACCAGACCAGCTTCTCACCTCCCACCAAGATCTATCTGCACAGGCGTACAAACTCCTAATGCTACAAAAACTGTCAAAGAACTTGGGGTAATTGGCAGTCCCAAGTAAAACCCCTGGAAGATGGGCATCTCCAAACCTGCCTCCTACTGGTCCCTGACATCCATTTCCAGATACCCAAGTAAAGTGGGTGGGTTTTCACACCCGCCAAGCGGCAGCCATGCAGCTCCCAGGGACGTTACCAGTTGCAGTTACATCATGTGCCCAAGCATAGTTCCTTGCCCTTAATTTTCTGAATGCGCTTAAGTTTTTGCACTCCCCTTCTGAAGAGGTTGATCCCTGCCCTGGCAGCACTGTCACCGGGGATGTCACGTTACCTTGGGGATGCCTGCTGCGGTTTCGGACAAGCGGGGGTAGGTGTAGGAGCTGTAGGAATGTCCTTGCTGGTGTGCTTTAAAAGCACTTGCTCCGTAGGGCATGGCCGGCTCTTGCAGACCTGAGCCCGACCTGGACCTCTGCCTCATTGCTGGCTGAGGGCTTGCTGGGTCCACGTAGGATGACTTTGGCCTCTTGTCATAGTCGTCCTTGCCCAGGCCATGTCCCCAGTCGCCGTCGCTGTACTCCAGTCTCTCCTTGGGGCACTCGCTCTGCACTGACGCTCGGGGTGGGGCGTAAGGAAAGGGATCTCTATAGTCCAGGGAGGATCCACTGGGGATCCGCTGATACTCCAGCTTTAGGCCACCGTATTCCAGCGATTTGGGCTTCGTCTCCAGGTGTGCATGGTAATCTGGGAGGAACCTGGAGAGGTCTGACTGCAGAGGTGTCACTTCCGAATAATAGATGTCCCGGGAAGTCACCTTCATCATGTGCCCGTTCTGCTTGGCAGCATAGCTCCCTTTGTAGTACCTGTCTAACTCTTCCCCGTAAAGAGTCTTGTCTCGATATTTTTCCACGACATAGTCTGTTGTAGTGTCTGACTCACTGGAGTACTGGGAATACGTGATATAACCATTTTCCTCCTGGTGCCTTGGCACATGGTTTGCGTTTCCTTGGTGGTGGGTGGGAGGACTTTCCTTCCGCAGGGAATTGGATCGTGTCACTGAGATATTGTCAAACTCTTCCAGCAGGCCATTGATTGAAGTATCCTTTCGAGGCTTATTTCCTCTAACAATAGTCTGGGAATAAAAAATTGCTTTGATTAAATACTGATTTTTGTTTAATAGCTGACCAAGAAAACCACTGAAAAGAAAAAAAGTCTATGATTCACCCAGAAATACCTGTAGCAATGTGTTATGTTCTTCAGTCACATACCTCAGAATAATCCATTGCTAGAAAAAAATACCTCAATAAATACTTACAATAGGACATGCAGAAATGAATAAACAAAGATGGGTTCAATTCGGTGGACATCATAAACTGAGATTTGGCATGTAACCCCAAGATACTCTTAAAAGGCGCAGTTTGAGGTAGGTGTTCAGCAGCCAACAGCAGACATTTAAAACCACTACTTATTTTGTATTTGCTATTATTCAGTTGTCTACATCAAGCCAAACTGGTGGGCTGAATCTGATTTACAGGGTATGGATAAGCTAAATGAAAATCATTCAGCGGTCACTTCTACATGTTATTTTAACAAACTGTTGGAATGGAAAGCAGCATATAGTTTAGTAGGCACTGGGTTTGGGTTTGTTTTTTTTTTTTTTCCCAAATGGTATGTTCCTGGGTAGCAGAATTACCAGTGGGGATTGCCTCTTAGCTTACTCAGGATAAGAGACACTTGGGGAAGAGGGAAAAATACCTATCTACAATTCCTTCTTACAATACACAGCATCCAGAAAACCACTGTGCACAACCATGGCTCTGGGACATCCATGTCATGGATGCCATGTGGTGGCCCTAATATTGCAAAGACCTCTATAGAACCCCCAGCCATGGATGATGAGTGTGTAAGAGCACTGCAGACATGGACTTGCTCCCATTGACTGCCCACAACCCCCTGCCCATCCCTACCCCCTTCTGTCCAAAATATTGGTGCTCCTGGTAGGATGGGAGGCAAGCAGTGCTTGGTTACAGCTCTCCTTCAAGAAAGATTGACTATTTTTAGCTAGTACCATCTGAAGACTGTAACACATGGTTGTATCCATTTTGCAGCAGTTGACTCCCATTGAATGCCGCTTCATGCTTATAAACACCCCACAAGAATAAGATGTACAGAATAAGGGCCAAGGCCATAAATCAGCACAGCCCTACTGAAAACACATTTGCTTTGCTGATTTGCTTCGGCTAAGTATCTATGGCTTTATCTTATTTAACTTGCTAAGTTTTTCAACAGAGTCACTGTGGTCACCCTAAGGAGATGTCCCTCTGCGAGCTGCAGCCTGCCTATGTTGCACACCGACCGTGGCGTATCAGATGCCAACCGTGGTATATTGGATGCCGACCGCGGTATATTGGACACCAACCATGGCATATCGGATGCTGACCGTGGTGTCCAGCCTGGCCACTGGCCCTTTATTCATTGCAACACTGACAGAGGAGGCTCTGCTCCAGAGATGGTGAGGCTGCTCAACGCCTGCTTGAAAGCACACAGAGGCTCAAACTTTGGCAAAATTCACATTTAATCACTAATAAAATCAGTTTTTCACAAAATTAACAACAATGTACTTCTCTGTTATTCAGCAAAAGGCAGCTGAGCAAAGCCAGGCTACAAGCAAAGCAGTCTTGACCTCACACTGATCCCTGCTCTGATTTATGTCCATAATTACTTGCCTAGTTTGCTATTTTGAAGCTAGTGATACCGAAACAATAGGACAGTAAAAATAAGGGACAGCAAATAGATCACTCCTTTCGCCTCTGAAGCCATTCAGCAAGACGAGAGGAATTGGTTTCATTCGGCTACAGCCCCTTTGGCAGGATGACTGTGCAATCATTCATATTTAATTACCACATAATAAACCAGCAACATTCAACAATGAAATGCTTATAATTGAAAACATGATTGAAATACCCAACTGCCACCCCACTTCCCCTGTGCAAATGCATGCTGAGGAGTAAAATGCCAATTTAATACTCTCTGTGGGACCGGCCTTCACAAAGGAGAGGTTTCCTGAAGCAACCTGCGATGTGCCTGCACAAAAGGACCTTGGAGCCGGAGGGAGCCCCTGGGAGCAGAGCAGCCTCTTTGGTTATAGGAAAGAGGAGTTTTCCCTCTGCCTCTCCAAGGAGATGCTCTCTGGAAGCAGGATTTTTAGATACCTTCAGAAGGAAGATTTAGAAGAATGCAGTTTTGCTGCATGAATAGAACTTAAGAAGTTCATACACAAATCTGAAATACAGCAGGTGCCTCCCTGGTGGGCAGAACAATCTACTAGGCTTCAAAAACAAATTAAAATCCCAAAGCAGGTATCATTCTGTAAGATTAATTGCTCTGTAAGGATGCACACAGAGCATCAAAAATTGAAAAATAAAATCAAAGAAGATGTTATAAAGAATGAAACATATGTTGTGCCATGTTAACCTGTCCTGAAGTCATTTACTACAGAGAAAGTGTGTGCCAGGGGCTCACCAGCACCTGAGCTTTCCTGGGAAGCACAATATTTGCAGAAAGAAGCCAGAGATTGAGAACTGCCATAACCATGGCCCAAATTCCCAAACCTGAAAGCCTAATGTTAGCACCAGGGCCAAAAGTACCCACGTTCAAAGATATGACTTCAGTGGAAAGACCGAATTGCTGATGTGGGGGTCTTGGTTTGGGGATGTAGAACACCAGTTACTGCATCACCAGGCTGTGCGCTGCATTGGCGAGCAGAGGGAAAACCTCTTGGGACTGAAATACAACAGCAGGAATCACAAAAGATGGGAAATTCTAGCTCTAACTTAAAAGCAAAACAAAAACCTTGAAAGAAAATGTAACAGAAAAAGGCTACATTGAAAGTGATATAAACACAGTTACCCTGGTAATTAGTTTCATAGGACCTAGACTAGTTTTTGCAATTTTAAAGGCTTCATAAACTGAAAAAAAAAACCAATTTGTGTTTCCATATGAGGAGAGAATTATATTTTTATATATATTCTATATCTATTCATATAGGGTTCTTTCTAATTTTTTTTAACCACTTACTGGTCTCTGAATTTTTAAACTTAAGGAATTTTCGAAGTTGCTGCAGGTAGAGTAGATAGTTAAAAGCAAAGCATTATTCACGAAGGTTGACAGGCTCAGATTTATGAGGCCTTTGTTTCTGTCTATTGAGATCATGTAATGGAAACCTGTACAACACCCCGGCATGCATGAAAAACAGAGATTGAGCCCTACTGAAGGTGCAGCTTTCACTGGTTTCACCACGGATCTGCTATAGTCGATACCCCACGTTTATTAAAGGACATTTTTCAGTGCATTCTGCAATTTAGGAGGGATCAATGTTACAACAGATGAAGGAGTGCCGGTAAATTTTATGCTACCGTTACCGTCATACATTAAAATCAATGGGGCGCAATCTCTGTGAATTAAAGCGCAGTACTCTAAAGCTGTAGCTCTCATTTCATTTCCATTGCTCTCTGGACAGGTTTGGCATTTGCTTTGGAGCCTGGTGACAGTAGACATCCTTCATGGTGTTTCTGTAGCAGCCTGTCCTCCGGTGATAAGCTATAATGGATCTGTCTGTAAGAAATGCTGTCTTGCCTTGTTTCCAAAAGGAGGTGAAAAACAGCTTCTGTGCTCAAATACTGTATTAACCTTGACAATAATGAAGTGGTTAATTAACTGTTTTGCCCTAATACGACCTTGCATTTATTGTCTTTAAAACTACTATACTTTACACACTCGTTAAGAATATATCATCCTTTGTCCTCCCAGAGCTGTGTTTTCAGAAGTTGATGAGGACTTAAAATCTCTGTGATGTGCAGGGTAAAAAAAAAGGTCTTTTAAGGAAATGTCACCCTTATAAACAGCCAATCTAAACTCCGATTTCGCTTCTAGCTAGCTTCTCCCCTCATTTGCATTATACATAAACTAAAAGCACAGCCTATGCACATCTGAAAACCAATTTTTTCTTAAGAAAAGATGCATAAAGCACAGCTGGTCAAAATAATCTAAGTGTAAGTGGTGGACGTGTTGGTAATTTATCTTCCTGTGTTGCAAGACATTCAAAGTATTTGAAGCTGTGTTCATGACACCACATCTGACTCCTTGGCATAAGAAAACGTGAACAGCACTACACTGGGGAGAAAAACTGATCCTTGTCATCATGTCAGAAGGAAAACTCCAGCTTTCCCCGGAAGTAAGTTTTATAGCTGCAGCCAAGAGTGTAAGAGGTGTCAGAGGTCTGCAGCTGATCTGTTCTCAACAGGAGAAGAGGTTGTGAGATCTCAGACCAAGCCAAGTTCTTACAGAAGCTCAAAATAGCCGGAGAGCCTCAAACTCCTGGAGACGGCCGCAAGTGTGCAGCAAAAACCTGCCTTTTCTAGCAGCCTGGGGCCAATATGAGGTGGGCTCCTTTCCCTTGTTTGTGAGGCTAAATTTTAAGTCTGAGCTGCCATCGTGAGGACTGACACAAGGACCAGGCTCAAAGGAGAAGATGGGAGATGAGAGATAAAGACCTGCACACAGACTCCAATGGCTGACTTTACGCGGATGAGTAAATATGCTGCCAGGGAGAAAAAGTGATGGCAGCTGGAAGCCCAGTGACTGGGGAGCTCAGCTGGGGTCCAGGACAGCTGTTTTCAAGAAGGCTGGCCCACTGTCTCACTCGGGGTTTTTCTCCATCAAATATTCACTGGAGGACAAGTTCTAACCTCTGAGTCACCGTTCCAAATGAAGGTGTCGGAGCCATCCTCATGATCCTACTGTGCTCCAGCGAATGCTTAATTACACCCAAATGGGAAAGCTTCATGAGAAAGGACTGAAAAACATTTCTGTACCTCCATCCCCTCTTTCCCCCACCTGATGATGGCATCATGGCAGGTTGTGCTTCCCATGCTCATGGCAGAAGTGCCCAACCAATGCTGCGTTGCCATCTGCAGGAGATGAGCTTGTGCATCAGCCTTGCACATTAGATAGAAGACTGTGTTTAAAAGAAAACGCATGACCCCTGTCTATTTTTTGGACAAAAGGGCTTTGGAGACAGAATTAAGGATTAGGTCTGTGCTGAAGTCACATCCCTCTCCTCTGCATTTTCTCCCACCTAATGTAGGTGCAAGTGGCTTGGGAAACTCAATCATACATTGCACTTCCCAAAAGTCCCAGGGTTAGGAAGTTGTTGACTTGCTCCCTCGGTCTCGGCACAATGGCCTTAGCGTTGGGTGAGCTCTCCATGCAGCCAGCAGACCTGCTCCTCACCAGTGGCCACCCCAGGGCTCTGTCCCTTTGGGTGCCATCTGCTCCCACCACCAGTGCAGGGTTCTCTTTGTAACCACGTCTATACTACGTCTGTATGGTTGTACCACAAGGGAGGTAATTGGATATATTTGCTGCTTTGAACTCTGAGACCTGGATCGTGCCAAAACCCAGCTTCTGGCTGTAGGACCACCAAACTTCATCCTGAGACCGAACTGGAGATGAAACAAATTGTACAAGTTAGAAATAAGTGCTGCATTTGGGCAGCTGTCTCCTGACCTCGACAGGCAATGAGCAGATACAGCCAGACAGGCCAGCAGCAGTGACCCGTGCCAACCAAACAACTCATTTCTCCATAGTAATGCAAAACATTAACCTAAGTGGGAAGTTTAGGATGCTTGTGCCATACAGCATTATCCTGGAAACATGCCTTTTGCAACAGAAGCTCATCAGATGCGTGGCGAGAAACCGTGCTGGATGGGAAGAGATGTCATTTATCACTCTGCACCCTGCAGTACTGTCCTATGGGATCTGTTCCAGTTTTGATCTACAGCCTGTCTACAAAACAGCTATTACTCAGAGTTAGTCACAAGGAATATACAACAGGCAGGAAAGTATGTCAGAACATTTCTTCCTGAAGCCTGTAATTTAGAGCTTGGTTTACACCTGGAAGCCTCAGAGTTTATATCATTTCTGTTATGAATTCCTTCCCAATGCTATATATTCTCATTCTCCCCATAAAAATAACAATAAAAAAATTAATCGTTTCTGGCATCCCACAGTTCCCTCCTAGGGGAAGGAGTTCTGCAAATTTCACCAGTGTTGGATGCCTCAGCTGGGCGAGGAGGTATGGGTCTCTGCTCTCTGGACCAAACGTGCACTTTACACCATAGAGTCATCCGAGAAAACCAGGAGCATGAGACCACCACCTGCCCCTTGCCGTGAAGTGTCTAAGTGTGCGAGCCATGATCCTGTTGCATGACTTTCTCTAATCCCTTTCTAGAAGATCCAGCAATTCCTGTTTGGGACAGCTACTGTCCTTTCCCATGTACAGGAGAAATTAAATATAAATGAAAAGCCACAAAGTAAAACTCAGCCAAGTCCACCTCTGTGGTTTTGCTAGCTGGGAGGGCAGAAGCCCCCAGACACGAGCCCAGGGGTGCTGCATCATGTGCCACATCTGGGATGTGCTCATCACCACAGCTGACTCAACATCACTGGATACAAAAAAGCAGGTTTCACTCTGTCCACCCACTATCATTTGACAAGTTTTTCACCTCCTGACAGATGCTAATAGCAGCAGAGCATACAGTTTGTTTTTTGTGTTATGGCAGAAAAGGCAACTGATACCCGTACCAACACCTTGCCACAGGTAACACTGTGCTTTCCAAGGGGAGAAGGTCAGTGTGGGTAACATCAGTTCAGAACCACCTCCCTCAGAGAGACTGATTTACTTCTTCCATATGAAGTCCCCCCCACCATTCTGGTTTCCTTAATATTGGAGTAGACATGCTGAGCTTGGGGGAGCATAATGCTGGGCTATCCAACAGCTGTGTTACTCCAGGACTGTGCCCTTGCCTCTCTACTAAATTCAATGGAGTAAAAAACCAAATCATTCTCACAATTTCTCCTTTGGAGGAGGGATGGGTCCCAGAGACACCTTCCCCTGCATCCACCTGTACAAAAATATCTCCCACTTGCTTCTGCAAGTGCTACCTGACAAAATGCCCCAGCTGCCCTGGGGTGAGATCTGCAGCGCATTTTGGTGAGGCTTGTCCATAGGGGCTGGACTGAACAGGTCAGACGAGCAGTCATCATCAGATTCCTGCAGCTGCAAACCAGCTACACAGAGACCCACGAAATATGCCTGTCTACACTGCAGTCACATTTCTGAGTGCACATCAGCATCACTGAATTTTTTTGCTGCTGCACAGCAAAGTCACTGCAGAGCAGAGAGCTGAGCTTGGTAATATGTGGCCTTCAGGACCGTACATCCGATACTATCACATTAATTAACCTGATACTGGCAACAGCATAGGAGAGGAGAGAAGCTGGGAAAACATTGGCATGGCCACATGTTAATTATTGAATTATTGAAAGATGTAGATGATGATGATGATCTACATTGATGATGTAGAAATGAAGTTTACTCAGCTAGAAAAATATATATTACTCCATGGATCAAAATAAAGGTACAGCTAAAGTTTTGAGAGAAGTGTAATATGCTTAACACCACCACTAGTGCCAGCTGTTTCAAATTCTTCAAAAGTAAAATGATGGAAAACTATAAAAAAAGGCTAACCAAAACGGCACCGTGTAATCTGTCACCCTTCACAGCAGTTTTAAAAGTTAGTTGCCATAACAACAAGAGCAACATTTCATTATAATCACATTCACTTAATTTTAAAATTCCACTGAAACATCTACATTCTAGTAACTTTACCTTCTTTTTTTTTTTTTAAGTACACAAACATGATTGTTATATGTCATTTTAAAAGCTATTACAGAATATTAAATATCAAAAATAATTATTCTGGGTCTACTTAAAACACATCAGGTACGTGTAATTTTATATGTATTATGTATACACAGATCCCTCAGACACACAACAAAGGAGAGTGAAATGTGACTTAGAAGTTTTAGTTTGAGGGAGAAAGTTAGTGTACTTATTACTGATGAGTTACACAAGCACTTCACAGGGAGAGGAATGGAGAAATCTCAAAACCACAGAATTTCTATTTCATAGGACTTGGGACACTTCAAATTTTTCTTTTATCCCAAGACAGAATGAAAAAGCAAAATGTCCCACAAGATGAAATTCCTCAAAAACATTAACTGCAGGAATTTTAACTGCCCTTTTAATAGCACTGCGTTTTCCTAAGGCTGATGGCAATCATTTCTGCACAACAGCGCACAGAGTAGACCTGCTAAGCCAAAAAGTTGTATCAAACCACACCAAAGACTAGTTTTTTGGCCACATTCTGGATAAAATCCATCCATCAATGTCAAACTTTCCTATTTTGTCAAATTAACATTTTCTAGCAGGAAAAGAAAAAAGATTGCTGACTTGGAACACCTGTGGCCAGCCCTGTTGTTGAACACCAGCAGGACCAGGTATCTTATTCTCCCTTTTCCAAAGCCACGTCATCTGCCAGTGCCTCTGTGCTAATGGAATTTTCTCCACCCCCCCCCCCCCCCCCCGGAAGCTGTAAAGCAAATTTAGTAAGATTTATCAAGGTATGGCTGTGGTCCAGGGATCGCTGGTATGGTTTCTGCACCACACAGCACCCTACGGTTATGGGGGAACCCTGCAGCGGCAGCACCCCAGAGCTTTCCAGCTGGGCTGACTTCAGAGGCAGCTAAAAACCACAAAGCAAAGTTGGGGACGTCTGGGCCAGATGACAGAAATCCTCCCGCCAAGAAACACAACTCTGTTTTTTAGTCTTGTAATGCCAAGACAACAGCGGACTGGAAATTCATGACATGTCACAGCTCTGGGACCAACGTTTGCCGCAGGCAGGGCTGTGTGTGACTTGAACAGGTTTATGTCCAAATAAAAATGACAGAATTAAAGGCAGTTAATATAAAGCAATGAAGCTCCAGTGTCTCTAACTGCTGCCTCCAAAATCTGGGCTTGAGAACCGGCTTGCGCCTGGATTACTGATGTGCTACGGGAGAGACGTGGGAATGACACTTTCTGCACTACAGCTCTTCATCCTCAGCCACGCTGCAGGTGCAGGGAACAGGAGATGGAGAGAGGGGTGGTGGCAATCCTGATGCCTCCTTCAGTTCTGGCATCACCACTTTCTAAGCAAAATGCATTGCAAAAAATGCATCTTAAACCAGGTGTGAACTGGCTCTGCTGCCCATCACTTTTTAACCGGGTGCAAGCACTCATATTGGCAGAGGAACTGCAGGGAGGTGAGATAACAAGAGGACCTTACAGGGGCTTGGGGCTAACCCAAATGGCTGTAGTTTTCTGAAGCCCTCTCTGCAGCCACAAGACAATTGTCATCAACCTTAATATTGTAGCAGCCAGTTGTCCTTATCTAATATTTGCAGGCTAGACTGTTATTTTTCTGGGGGTTTATGTGGGGGAGTTGTGAGGAAAATAAAAATCCACTTTTCTCAACAAAGGCATGAGAAATCACAAGAATTAAACACTCAACCACCACCTCCTCAAATACTTCAGCTTTGATAACCTACCACTACGCTTCACAGGAGCTGTGGGTCTCCCACGCGGTGCCGATGCTGAGGCGCCCACTGACACTGCTTCTATGGCACAGAGTCAGTATTTTACATCTATCCATGATTAGTGCTGGGAACCGGTGGGGCACAACATTGTGTGAGTCTTCCCAGGGCTGATATGCATTTTAAAAAATAGCCTTTCTACAACCAAGGCGCATGACACCATTGCAGATTTTATTGTAGAGGCCAGAAAGGTGTTGGTGTGGGCTATTCACGGAGAGACGAGCCCCACAGTAGGGTGGGCAGTGTAAAACACAGTGCCATATCATTTCAGTCTTGCTCACCACTACGTATGTTTATTGTAATGACCACTGTGGTACAGGGGTACTGACTGCCACCATGGAGACTATAGTTTGCTCTCGACCAACAACGCCAATTAAAAAAGCCTGAAGAGAGGGACAGTCTGTAATTCATAAAGTCGCACCATAGCATAAATTGTCTTTGTAGCTCAGATGACATTTCCCTGGCAGAGGTTTCCCTCGTGCCCTAAACATGCCCACTAACAAATGCAAGGTTGATGGAGCATTAACCCAATTAATGATCCTGGCGCTTTTTTCTCAGTGAAAGAGTTCTGGCTGCAGTTTGATTGAGCTTTCTGAAATACTTGAGTAAATTCCAGTGTGATAAAATTTTACGCTAGGGAAGTACTTGCCTTCATCTGACAGCTCTGGCAGTGGGGCACTTGCTTAGGAGGACAGAGGCTCTTGGGTCACTCTGCTGCAGTCACAGTCATCTCCCCGCTTTTAATTAAAATGAGGATTTTGACAGTCTGATAATTTAGAAGAAACAATTTAAACTGTATTACTTTTTGCTGTGATTTACCACAGTAAAGGAGACTTTATATAGGCAGATGTTTGAAGACAAAGTCAACATTTCTGTTTCAGAGCATACAGAGGCCAGCTCGAGAAGCTCCTTGTGCTCTGCAAGCTGCAGTGCGGGGGTTGTGAATTATCTTCCCACTTCATAAATCATCAGGCGAAGGCAGCGAGCAGAAGAAGATGCTGATGAGTGCCTCAGTTCCAAGCGCCATGCAACCAGCTTTTCGCAGATCGATGGGGCTCATCTCCCATGAGCCCAGCAAAGTACCGCTCAGGGTCGAGACAGTCACCGCAATCACAGCCCTGCGTATTTGAGATTAACACACCAAGGAAGGGTGGGATGATGTGTGCGGTATGCTGGCCATATCAAGGTACAGCAGGAGAAATCATCCTGCAGCCAGTGTTGTGCCAAAAAATGCCTCAGTCTCATGGCCTTAAAAATAGTGAGAAAGTTTCAAGGTACTTCACTAAAATTGTGGGTTCCTGGCCACAAACACATAAGCTGTGCTTTTTAATCTGATTGATGTCTCTGAGTATTATGGGCTCCTTCATCTTCTGAAACCTCACTCTTTGATTTCAGAGAATTTAGGAATTTGTATCAGCAAAATCACAACACAGAATAATTTCATATGCATTGTAAATTGCAGCATTCTTTCTTCCAAGGAAGAATATTAGTCTTCCTTTCCAAGGACAGCTCTTAAATGGGAAATGCAGCAATAGGAATGCCCTAAGTGGTACTAACTCCCACGGAGCGATTTTCACCTGCAAATGTGGACTTAGAGCAAAGAGCGCCCCTTGCGCAGAAATCTGACAGTTAGGCAGGTGAGAGGAAAGACATGAGGAAGTGCAAATCAAACACCTTCTTGTTGGGAACAAACGAAGGCAGAAGATTTCAGAGGATGCTCTGCAGCAGAGTGCCCAGCACCGCACCACAATATCTCATTTACAAGAAACTGCTAAAACATTTCTAGGGTGATCTCAATTTGATTCGATTTGCTGGGCTGCACCACCACCAAATGCACTCTGTCCCCAGTGGCAGATTGGTCCTGACACGCTTGATAAATTAATCTGCCTGACAAAGTGCTGCTCCCTCCCCTTCCTCCAACCCTCGCCGGGCAACACGGAAAGTCAGGAAGAAGGAGAAGCCCATGCAGTCACTGCTGATAAGAGAGAAATGGGGCTGTTCCCCCCGGCCCAGGGTGTGGGATGGGAGTCAGACCCGATCTCCTGCCCCAGAGCATTTTCCCAGGGTGGTTCATAAAAGCTGGTGTGTTTAAACCAGTTTTCTATGCCTATACATCCCAACGCTTCTGGAAAGTGCTACTTCACATCAAAGCGTAAGTTGTAGCAGTAAGCATCTTCATTTGTGCTGTGCTCTGTGGGTATTATTAAATGCAAACTAGGACACAGATAGCAATTACTGTTTTGTTCAGACTACAAAACTGTAAAATTCAGTAACACTTGGTCTCTTGCTCTTCTTTTAACTCTGTGATCTTGATAGCTAACTAAAGCCTGTTGGATCTGATCTTGGCAATTAAAAAGCAGACGTGGTCATCCTAAATATTTCTCTTCCGTTCACTTTTCTCTCTCCAAAGACCTGTATCTGAAATGCCATTTTTTTTTTCTGGCCTGCACAGTTCATCCCACAGACAACAGAAAAGGCATTTAAAAGTCTCTGCAGGCAAGTCAGCGTTGTTCCCCCATAATACACAGCACTTGTCTAGTGTAATTGGATCCTGCATGAAGGGGAAGACAAGAAAGAATGAGCAGCAAAGCACTTTCAAATTCCTAGAGAGCCACCAAAGCCCAGATCTAATCATGTCAGAGCAGGAGGTAGAAAAAACCACATTTACACCTGGAGGTTTGGCTCCACAGGTAAGGGAGCTGCTTGGCAACATTGTTTTCCCCTTGATCTTACTACTCTTCTTGAGCTAAACTCTGCTGGGATCGAATAATCTTCGCTGTTTGGTTATAATATAGAGTTTAATTTAGTGGGACTATAACCAGAATGGTTTCTGTTCTGGTGTACAAATGGACCCAAACAAGTTCATTAGTAGACTTAGGAACAAATATTTCATGGAGATGTGCAGAATGTGTAGTTACTGAATGATTATTGTCATTGCATGGTTAAATGGAAATGGAAGTAGCAAACACTGCCCTAGTGTCGATGCGAGTGCAAATGCTGCGTGACCAATTTTATATGGAAATCCCCTCCACAGACCTGTTAGGAAGTGGGCTAAAACGTCTGCCTTGAGCAAATGCCATCAGGAACCCAAGCAGATTTCTCATTACTTCTGCTGTCTGGGTCTGCTTTTGACACGCAGGGAGATGAACTTCCAGAGATTTCTTGCTGCCACCTAGCGTTTCCCGCTGCCGGCCACCGACGAAATGAGCCGAGATTTTCTAACATGAACGCCAACTTTCTATCTGAGGGACATCAGTAGCACTACTGGAAGTTCGGCCAGTCCATGGAAAATAAGAAATCTCCCAGGGTCTTTTACTCCATCAGCTTTCTCAGCAGAGCCAAGCGACTATTTGGCTGAAGCTTGGTAAAACACATTCAGCCTTTCCACATGTTTACTGGAGCAAGCATTTACTGCTTACATTTTACTGTTTATTTTCCATGCTTTGCTCTAGGGGATCACTGCCATGGTACAGAAACCAGAATGACCCTACCGCTGCAGCAGCCGCCCCGAAGCATCACCTCTGCCTGCCTGGTCCTTCATGGGCCCAAGCCCCGCTTCTGGCCCCAGAGATCTTATGCGTCAGCACAGGGAAAGTTTCGGAGGCAAAAAGCTTAGCTAAACAAATGAGAAGGAAACAACAGTCATGTTAGCAGCGATGGAGCCAGAGCCCTCCACCTCCAGGCAGCAAGCTGGGAGCGTGGCTCATTTATCAGGGCACGCAAGCCAGCGAGAGGAGTTACTGAAACAGTTTCCTATAAATTTGCCTTCAGGGACTAACTTCCATGTTAAAAAAAGAACCTGATTACGAGTGTCCTTGCTCAGGATCTAATTCCTGGCTCATTCCAGGTTATACAGCACCACCGGGAGAGTATTCCCAGTCTGGTATTCCCAGAGGAGACCAGATTCAATTTCTGAAATGCTGACACTGAGACTTTGCCCCTTTTATGTGTAGACCTACAGGTTAATGTGTTTTTTTAGCTCTAAAGCAGGCTAGTCTGCCTCAGCAGATGTAGACTGTGAACTCTAAATTTATTTTCAATCTTTACTTAGCGTATTGAAAAGTTCTGCTCACCCACATAAGCTTTCATTAATAGAACTAAAGCTTGCCCTTGCAAGATTCCTCCAATGCTAGTATTACTTAAAATCACAATGCTGGTCCAAAGAGCATTTAAAAACATTATTTTACTAATCATATCAGAGAGAACTACTTTTACCCACAGAAGTCTGTAATCTATATTACTGTCTATTATTGCTGCAGGCCCAGGTAAAGTAACTCCTTTCCCATGTGAGCAGACCAATTCAAATCAATGCCAACTGCTGCATGAACAAAGTTTACTCAGATAATGAAGGATTTCTTAACAACATCCCCAGATCTCCACCCTGCAGACAGAAAACTCTGACACTACTCCAGGGATAGAGCTCAATGAGCTCAGTGGGACTGCGCAGATGTGCGTGCAAGCCTGCCTCCATGTGTCTGCAGGAGTAGGGTATTGGTAGCCCAAGCTCCTTCGGGGATGTCGAGGACCTTTTAAATGAAGGACAGGATCAGCAGGTGACTGATTACCACCCTTCCAAGGCAGAGGTGCAAAATGATGCACTTAAAGCCTTCATGCAGTGCTGATCTTGTCTACACGGTCCAACACGGACCAAAGCATTGTTCCCTACCCAGTGCTATCTGTCTTAGCTAGAGGGACCACCTCTGAAAACCACACTTCTGCAGGCATTACTCCTGGGTCATCTGAGCACATTTAAAGGATAGAAATAAGATGGAATGTGAAAAACTTGTTTCGCCACTTACAGTATTTATTCTGTGTGCTAGGAGAGATTTTTTTACTGGCAACCTCAGTGTTTCTCTAGGATGGCCAGGTCCTGCCTGTAAACCCTGATGCTGGTGTCTGCAGTTCAGCTGCAGACAGACCCTCTGTCATGGTTTAACCCCAGCCAGCAACTAAGCACCACGCAGCCGCTCACTCACTCCCCCCCCATCCAGTGGGATGGGGGAGAAAATCAGGAAAAGAAGTAAAACTCCTGGGTTGAGATAAGAACGGTTTAATAGAACAGAAAAGAAGAAACTAATAATGATAATGATAACACTAATAAAATGACAACAGTAAGTAATAAAAGGATTGAAATGTGCAAATGATGCACAGGGCAATTGCTCACCACCCGCCGACCGACACCCAGCCAGTCCCCGAGCGGCGATTCCCTGCCCCCCCCCCCCTTCCCAGTTCCTAAACTAGATGGGAAGTCACATGGTATGGAATACACCGTTGGCCAGTTTGGGTCAGGTGCCCTGGCTGGGCATGAGAAGCTGAAAAATCCCCGACCATAGTCTAAACACTACTGAGCAACAACTGAAAACATCAGTGTTATCAACATTCTTCACATACTGAACTCAAAACATAGCACTGTACCAGCTACTAGGAAGACAGTTAACTCCATCCCGGCTGAAACCAGGACACCCTCCTAACATACCTGGCTGAACCTGAGGGGTTTATTATGAGGGACAAATATCTTGGTCAGAAAAATTATGTGAATAATTGATTTTCTGGTTCATTAGTTGAACTGAAAAACTGAGGAACATTTTGTGTTTTGAGTCAATGTGAAATGATTATGATGCTGCTTTTTCTTCTCCAAATGAGGCTCTAGAAAAACAATTTCTAGTTAGGCTGGATGAAGTGCTTTGATAGTCTGAAAAGCAATGGTATGAAAATGAAAGAGCTGCTGCTAAAAAGCTGATCAGGAACTTTGCTGTTCAGAAAGCCAGAAACTCAAAACTATGAAGAACAACAGAGAACGCATCAGTTAAGAAGAGGTGCTTCCACAGAACAGAATAGAATAGAACAGAACAGAATATTTCAGTTGGAAGAGACCTACAACAATCATTTAGTCCAACTGCCTGACCAATTCAGGGCTGACCAAGTTAAAGCATGTTATTAAGGGCATTGCCCAAATGCCTCTTAAACACTGACAGGCTTGGCTTCATTTTATGATGACTCTAGGTTGCCAGTGTGACACTTGAGTAAAAAATCCATGCACCAGTTTATGCACTGTTGACAGAGATGATGATGTATTAATGTCATTGAATGTATGTGGGTATGGGTAAGGAGAAGACCTGAGGAGGGTCCAAGGAAAGGAGAAATTGTATTACTGGAGCAATAGCACTCCTCTCCCTTAACTTTAGTCCTCCAGCAGTTTTTTACCTCACCTGACTGCCCTGCTCAGGGTCCATCGGTGGAGAGGGACAGGCAGCTCCTGCCATAGTGGTGCCAGAAGACAAGCTGCTGTAACAGCCCTGCTCTGGGTTGCTTCCTGGGGCACTTCACATCCAAGGCTGCTTTGATCTTTGAAACCAAAATATTTAAATATTTTGACAGAAAAACCTGAAACAAACAACTTCTGATCTCCAAAGTGTATTCTCTTCCAGCTGACACTCCTTACAGTGAAACTGCATTTTCCATAAAATGAACTACTGATCTGAAAAAATTCTTCCTATTCTTTTATTCAAGCGTTTTCTCTCTTTTCGAACTCAACTTCACAGGCAGCAGCAATATTCTTCTAAAGGACTTACATAAAAACCTGTAATTTTCTGAAATCAGACAATCAGAAATAAAACCAAAGGTTTCCTTTGTACATGTAGTACATATGAGAAAGGTATTAACCTAGTGATATAAATAATAAAAACCTTCTGAGCTGTGTACTTGCATTTATTCATACTGTGGCCGATTTTTACTTGTACAGTGATAGATTTGCTGCAAGATTACACAAAATCGGCAACTTGGCTCTTCTCACACCAAGCAAATGTCACAGTAAGACACATCCATGGACACTAGGTGGCATATTTGTATTATATCTGTAAAGGGAGGGTATGGAGATAAACTGAAGCAGTATTGCCACTTAAGAACATGGGAAATCAAATAGCCCTCAAGAGTGATGCATTATCCCTTTGAAAGAAAAGCTTCTACTTAAATATGTTGCAGTAGTTTCTTCTGGCACCATGTAGCATCAAACGCATTCCTCTTTAGTGATCAAAATAAATTGAAAGTGGGGCTGCCTTAAAGGACTATTGCAAATCTGACCGTAATCACTTGTAGATTAAGATAATCACAGAAGAATTTAGGCTGGAAGGGACCTCTGCAGGTCATCCAGTCCAAACTCCTGCTCAGAGCAGGGCTAACGTCAAAGTCCAGTCAGGCTGCTAAGGGCATTGTCCATAAAATTTTGCCCTCTCCAAAGGCTGAGATCCCACAGTCCGCCCAGGCTGCTGTCTTGCTGCTCAACCACGCTTGCTGGCAAGACATTTCCCTTCCACCCAGAATTTCCTATGCTGCAAGGTGTTGGGTCTTGCCCTTTTTGAAGATAGCCCCCGCTTTCACCCAGCTGAGCATCCGCCAGGCCCAGCGTGCAATTGCAAAGTGTGTGATTAGGAAACGTGAGTTATTAAGCATGAATTTTCATGATGTCGTTACAAGGAAGACCCACGAGATGTCAGCAGCCTTCCAGGTCCTGTCCCAGCAAGAGCAGCACCATGGGTCCATGGCATCCTGGTGGGATGGGAGTCAACCTTCAAGCAAGAAGTTGAGACTGTCCCATCTACAGAGGTACCACAGGAGGAGTAAATAAAAAGAAGGCGCTATCAAGAAAGAGAGGTAGAAATTTGGGAGGGCAAGGAAGAGAGGTCAGAACAACCACCGCTTTGTCCATCTGCCCCCAAGCAGGAGGCAAAGCCTCTGAGCAGCTCTTTATTTCTAAATCCCCCTTTTCCTGGTCAGGCATTTCCCCTGCACAATTCCACGCAGGAGGAGAGGGCTGTGGGTTATCTAATGAGAGCTGGACATTTCTGACCACTCAAGCCCAGACAAGGACCCTGCCCACCTCCCCTCTTTGAGGTCTTCGGCCACTCAGCACCACAGTGCACGGCTCTGTACAAATGCTCAGTGTCCTCCATCTAAGCAAGGAAAGCATGTTAATGTAGGAAGAAAATGACACCTTAAACAAGGCTTGAATTTCATTGCTGGAAATACTTTAAGAGGCCAAATAGGATGGGGAAGAGAAATATCTGCTTCTCCTTCTGTCAACACGCACAGTAAACAGAAGCTTTGATTTTCATGTCAGAGCTATTAAAAGGGCCATGACCAGTAACTCATTTTCTGATTATTTTTTCCCTGTGTAATAGAAAGGCTGAAATATAGCAGTAGAAACTTAGAAAGGTTTTAAAGATTACAGTTAACTCGCCAGTATCAAGGTCAATGTTTGAGATGCAGAAGTGAGAAAAACTAAAACTAGTAAGACAAAACATATAGATTAGACCACTGAAACAGGAGGATGAAAGAGAGCCAGAAAAGCCAGCGACTCTGTAGTCTGTCTCCTACAGAAATTCTCTGCCCTGCAACACCCACACGTTGCAGGACACCAGGTAAATGAACTGTGCAATTAATGGATGGCACAATTAATGTACATCTCAGCCCAGCCGCGGGGCATTCAAGGGCATTTTGCTGAAGTGATAGAAAGGACGATGTTTCCTCTACTTTTAAAGCAGCTCAACACAGCACAGAAGAGGCTCCTTCCATTTTCCTGACAATACAGCATCAATGTCAAGCTGAGGATGTCGCTCTGCCTTTGCTGGCTGAACACTGATGCCTCTGCATTGCCAAGCTGTGCTAATGCTCATCTCGGTGCATGTCAGATACCACGGGGCAGCGAAAGCTCTCATGCCCTTACATCCTGTGTTTTCAAGGGATGGACACGGGGGAGAAAATTCAGGAAACGTGAAATTCCACCACATGAGCATGGTTGGATTTACTGCAATGTGCTCAGAGAAGAAGGAGTTGCAGAGGTCCCTGCTGGAAGGATTCAGTCCTCTTGGTGCCTCTATATATTTGGCCACCCAAATACTCACAGCACCCTCCCTCTTTACTCAAGGACAAGCCCACCACCATGTATGTCATCCTCAAGTTGGGTACCTTGATCTTGCCAATGGTGTGGATGGGTAAGACTACCCAAAGCATCAACAAAAGCAAAGCAATGGAGGCTTCACGCATGTACCAGCATAGACAACTGAAGAATAACCCCAGTGTGGTGTTTTTTCAGAAAAAAATGGCATTTTTTCCTCCAGTAACTTGACAGAAGTGAGTATGCTCAGCTGCTTGCTGCACCAGGAAACATGAGAAGAGATTTTAACAAGTCTTCAATGCCATCCTGCTCCCACTGACAGCAGCAGATATTCAAGCATCTTAACAGAGCATCTTTACAAAGCCAATGCTAAGCTCTTCTGGCACAAATCCCCAAAATAAGGGTTCTGGTGTTTGTTTTCCTAGTATTTTGAGCAGAGTGGAAAAACCATGAAGAATTAGTTTTACTGCCTAAGGACAATGCATTTGCTTAGTTTCTGATTTCAGTTGATTCTGAAGCTTTCCAAAAATCAAAGTGTGGCAACAAACTGAAGCTCCTGTGTAGTGTAACAGAGATGACAGGGCAAGCATATTGTGTGCTGAGGGCAAACATGCAAACCAGGTATACACGGCACAACTACAAAGTACTGAAGCAAGAGGACTGAGAAGCCTGACATCAGGATCTCAGACTTCATGAAGCCTATTTTAAGTACACGAACACACAGGCAGTTCACATTTTTCATGCAGAGAAGTTTTTGATGAAAAATCAGCCTTTTTTGAACCCCCCCTGCCTCCACACCCCAAGCCTATCAAGACTACTGTTGCTTCCTGTTTCTCATGAATTTTTCTGCCGCATTTTACTGACTTGTGTTAGCATCTGAAATACACAATACTCTGCTGGTATCTGGGTCACCCACACCGAGAAGGGGAATCCCATTACTGTCTCTCCTTGTACTTGAAATGAATGAATTTGTACAGTCAGCTCAGGTTTGGATTCAAATGTTGATATTACCATGACAAGCCACTGTCACCCGCGTGCAAAAGCACTACAAGCCTTTCATCCCAGCCAACGCAGAGGCACAGCGATGACATCCCCCAGGATATTTGGGAGCCCAGGGCACTGCCTCTTCATCATTGCTGCTGCTGCCTTTGAATATAGATGGAGCAGTGAGAATATTTATCATTTATTGGTTTTACCCAAAGGGATACACTGTGTACCATCAGATCCTATCTGCTTTGCAGACTGAGAAACAAGCAAACACCACTAACCAGGAAAGCTGCAAAACCTACAGAAGTCAAGAAACATCTTTCCCTTCCTCTGCTTCAGCTTTGGGTGAAGCCCAAAGCAAACAAACACTGGTTCTGTAACCAAGAAATTGTACTTTCAAAGTCTACCTCTATGATCTGTGCTACTCTTCAGTCACAAAGGAGCGCCTATTAGCAGGAACACTTCTGCCTCACACTATATAGGTAGCCAATATACTGAAGTAATTAGAGAATAAATTTAGGAGTGCAGAATAGAGGAGTTACAGAGCTGCTGTATGACCTGAAACCATGGCATGAACTAATTCTGGCCAAATGCCTCAGCCTGACTTAATACTGTGACTCAGGACACAATTATGAATCTTCTTCTGCTAAACCTCAGTGCTTTCACAAGTGTGTTAATTAAACTATCTATTGGTGGGTGGAAAAGAGAAAAGTTGTAAACAATATTGAGATCTCGGAACCTTTGGTTTCTGTCTTCATGAATTGCAAGTGTATTTTAAATCTTCAGTTCTCACTGAAGTTATGAAGTCCTCAGTGCCTAAATAACCTTTCAACAGAACTCAAGGTGCTGGTGTATGAGCACACATAAAAAAATATTTGTCTAGATTAAATGATTACACTGAACTAGTTTAGCAACATTAAATATTCTTAGTTTAAAGTGGCCACAACTCAGTTTCCCTCCATAAGCTAAGTTATATCAAAACAAGGCGTGTTAATTCTTTATAAATATACAGCAAAATGTTATCTTGCAATAGAGTTAAAAGCAAATTCTCAGATGACAGTCAATGCCTCTTAGTTGCTATTAAAACTAACCTGTTTTTTCTAGCACTATTATGGAGGCCCATTTCAATAGGCTGTAACTGAGTCTCAGGGAAAGTACCCAGAGGGCAAAGGCACAATTTCTTGTCTTAAACACATTTCCTCCTCTAACTATACTTTTAGAGCAGTGGCATGCAATTAACTACAATTTGGGTAATCTGCTTCCAAATTCACATCTTCCATCTAAGCAGAAAACCCCTCCTGCAGGTCCCTCTGCAGATGGACTTGATTGTGCTCGGCCCCACGGCCGCTGCCAAGATGGGGACCAAATTGCAGGCACCCTGTCCCCAGGACACGCATTCTGGGAAGATGTCGTGGGATGCATGGCTGCATCAAGGACCACCATGGCCCAAGGCTACACTGGAAGCTCACCTTGGGAGCTGCATTTTGGCTCCTGGCCCCAGCCCCTTCCTGGCACAGGATGGTTTAGTTCAGAAGTGCATCCCTAGTATATGCGCACATATAGACCCCTGATATACAGACCTATGTAGACCTCTGATACACAGACAGAAAAGCAAGAATTGACAATTGCTTGGAAACAACTGACAGCGATTTTCTCCACTACAAAATGCGACAATTCCTCATTTGGGGCTTGATCCTTCACACCCCGCAGTGTGTATTGCTTCAATGGGACTCAGCTCGTGAATCAAGCTATGCATATGTCCATTTTCAGGCTGAGACCCAGAGTCACATTGCCTGTATGGTGCTAAGAAAGCTAATACATTTTAAAACTTTATAAGCTTATACATTTATGGCTCCAGAACCGCAGAAAAGAGATGGTACTGCTGCAAGATAGTAAACTGATTTTTTAAAATTTTAAAACATCTTTATGCATTCATGTCAAAACACCCAGGGATATTTTGGTGTCAAGAAGGGCTGTGGAACAAAGTTGCTCTCCTCCCCTAGCAGGAAAAGGTTTGCCTACCTTTTTCCTCATTATTCTGGGCCTCTATTATACAGTAAGATATTTTATTACAGCAAGAATCAAGACTTTGGTTTTATCTCCCTTGTCCTGTAGCAACACCCAGCAGTCCTGATCAGCAAGTGATGAGTGTCCTTCAGGAGCAGGCAGTAAATATAGATTTAGCAAAGAGCACTTATCAAATATAAATACAGGGCCTGTGCTCTCAGGATTATCTGATTTTCCCCTGCTGCAGAAAAATCCACACGAAGATGAAATCCTGAAGTTATTTTTCAGCTGCATGACAGTGAGATGTATGTGGCTGGTGGGGTATAGGCTAGCACCAGTTCACAGGTGTGACTTACGGGGATGTTAGGATATGCAATCCCAGAAACGCTGCTAAATCAGGGCAAATTTGTCTACCTGAATCCTGAGCCTCTAAGGATGGGGATACCAGAGCGGTGCCGGTGCCCTGTCAAGTACTGCTCTACCCTCCGAGCCAAGTTCTTTCCCCAGCTGTCCAGCTTGAACCTCCCAAGCCACAACCTGGGGCTGCATCCCCTCATTTTACCACCTGGCGAGAAGCTCAGCTCCATCACCTGAGTTACCCCCTCCAGGCAGCGTTGGGTGGCAATGAGATCCCTGCCTGAGCTCCTTGCCTGGCTGAACAAGCAATTTAATTTTTTTCCTTTGGTGTACTTTTCCCTCCCTCCCTTGCTCCAAACTGCCTTTGCCTACAGCACCATTCTTAAATTAATTATCAAGGAGCTTTATGCTGCAGAGGAGCGTCATTTTGGGCCTCCACCGGGACTTGTGGCTTTTTCTTCTGCAGCCCAGAAGCGCAAAGGCATGGCCCATGCAAGACCCATGACTCACACTCTTCTGCGACATTTGTACAAGTTATATACATATAACAATTTTCCTTTCACCTCTACTATTAAATATTTGGATTTGCAGCTCTCTCTGTAGTTGCACACTCCCCAGCCATGTGTGCTTCCTAGGACAGACACTATTGGTACTTCATTAAGGTTAAAGGTAGGTTAGGAAATTCAAAGGTGACTTTGCATGATACCTTCATAGGCGCGAGCTGGATGGGAGTGATGCATGAGGGATCCACCATAGGCTTTGGCCTGTTTGCCGTGTCCGCCAGCAAGCTGTGCCACTGTTGAGGTAGTCCCGTGAACTTCTGCTCCCGGTGGTCAAAGCCAGTGTGAACCCGATGCTCAAAGTTAGAGGGCCCAGAAATTTCAAGCCTTTTCTTCTTCTTTCCAAACATGGTGGAAAAATCTGGAGAAGTCATAGGGAAACCGGAAAGAAAAGAAAAAAACAGACATCTTTATGCCTTGTTGCAACCTAGAGCCATTCTCTCTACTGTATAATTTTAGTAGATATTATTAACCAAATACCTACCTTACTCTGCACATACTGTCTTTGAGATCTACACAAGGAAAGCACTTATTTGACCTCCTCTCCCGGATCTGAGATTTTAAGAAACTAACCCAGTCTCTAATCTATACATGTTCATAATACCTTATGAAACAAGGAAATGCTTCTACTCCTAGGAGAGAAAGCCCCAGGTCCTACTTTCTAGTCCTCTCTCTGCTGATCTGCTCATGCTGAAAGATGCATGCCATGAAAGCTCACAGCCCTGAGATCTACCAACAGCAGCATACAGCTTTGCTTGGAGGACAGCACATGGTGTAAGTGGTGAGCAAATGCACGCACAGCTTTGTGTCCTAAATCTATATGCCAGACCTTGAGGAAAAGACAACCCACCCCAGATGAGAGCCCAGCCCCGCTATGTTCATATCTAGATCTCACCCAGCAGCAGTGAAAGTGGGGTTTAATCCTATGCCCTTTCAGCGATGCGAATAGACAGAGAGCTCAAATCTAATTCCAGCCTGGTCTAAGGGCCTTCATCTGCATTTGTAAAGGGTCCTCCTTAAAAACAGTATCAGGTATCAGCTGCTATAATCATCATATTTACATGGCCTGACTTCTCCTTTGGGAGAGAAACAATTTGCTGTGAGAGAACCCCATGCCCGAAGCACCTGGGTTTATGATGCCTGGGAGGGTGCAGCTTGCTGGGTCCTGGCCAGCAGACTCAGGTGGGATTCATTACAGTGACGGCCCTACTCCTTTTAAGGCCCAGGAGGAAGGATCAGCTCCTTTAGCCTTTGTGCAGTGGTGTGGAGAAGAGAGAGGAGTCCCCCCAGTGCTATGCAAGCAAGGAACTGGAGGCTTGCTGGAGGAAATGTGACCTTCCCAGCTTGTGCGTTGCTGGAGGCACCTCGGTCAACCTGGCTGCCTGGTAAAGCTAATCATCACAGTACTTACTCTACAGAAAGTGACCTTTTTGGTCAACTATGTTAGTTGTTATTTCCTGACCAGAGTGGTTTTGTTTGCCTTCCTCCCATCTGCTTTGCCCATCCCGAAGAGCCTTGGGAAAGCAGCAGGAGGATTTGCAGGGCACACAGGGAGCCCAGGCAGATAGGTGGGGCAAGAGAGGTTTCAGAGGTAAAGTGGAAGGAGGCATGAACTGCAAACTGAAAGGGATGAAGGTATTTGCTCACTCTATTGGCCTAGGAAACAGCCAATACACTCACGATCTGGATTAACCCTTGGGTTTGGTGGGTCCCACCTTACAACAAAGTGGAATCTAATGGTTCTATTGAGGCAAGTTCAGAGCAGAATTTCTGAAGGACTCCAGAAACCTGCTGCCTAAGGCAAGGAGAAACTCCTGGTCCCAAGGAAACAGACAGAGGTCCTGTTGCTTTTCAATGAAATACTGTCCTGTCTTGGAAATGTCCTCTACCTCCTTTCTCCTGTCTCAAAATAGCCTTCCACCTTGATCTCATGCCCATTTCAAGCAGGGCTTGGTAAGTCCTTGAGCAGCATCTGCCTGAAATGCAGCTGGATGAGGAGGCTGGCAGCTCTATAAAACCTCTTGTATCACAGGAGAGACTTAGCTGTAAAGGTGCTACCCTGACTTTATGATTCAGGAGGTGGAGAGGAGAAGCTCAGGGAAGCAAATACAGCTGCCTTCCTGCTGCAAAAAAGGATGGGATGATAAACCAGGTATTTATTCCACCCTCATTCCCTCTTACTAGTTTATTGAAGGATCAGGTCCATTATTTGAAAATTGATTGCTGGCTGCTTTGTAAGTCCCCCCTGTGCATTTGCAGGTGATTATGTCTCCCTGGTGCGTATTTTCTTTAGACAGAGTAGACCTGCTCCCATTGGCCTTTCTTCACAGGTCTCATCTTCCACACCTCCCTCTGGCTTTGCTCCCCTTCTCTGAACTCCCTCCAAATCTTCTGCTGTTTTGACAGTCTCTCTCCAGCTCTGTTAACTCTGGTATCTGCCTCACCTTCCTCTCCTGAAACCTCTTATGATCACCTTGCTCTCTAGTCCTTTTTCCACTTCCAACACTGTGATCTCCATTTTTAATGTCAGTGGCATGTTGGGTACCTTGTGGCACTTGCAGAGGTGTTTCCAGCCTAACCCAAAGCCACCATGATTGGTCTCTGGTCAAAGATTATTTCTTTTCAAGGCTCAGAGGCAGCTGCCAGTTCAGGCAGTAGCTTGTATTCACTGCTCATCTGTGGGGCTCCACAAATCACAGCTGGCTACAGATCAATGGCACTGGATTGATTTCATTCACCCTCTGGGAACTGAATCTATGAGACCTATTGGAGTCACATTTTAAACCATCAGCTCTAGACATGTGCTACTTCATCTGATCAATGTCAGTACTTGAAGGGTTTCCTGCTGGACTTGGACCCTAATGCAGCTGTTGGATGCTTGAAGTCCTCCAGAGCCCCAAACATCAGGTAAATAAAAGAATATCAGCTGGCATACTGCATATTGTCTCTCCTTAAATATACAGCAGATTCATTCAACAAGATATTACTCTTTTTTGTTCTTAAATTGCTCTTTGATATATTGTGGTCTCATGTTTCAACACCATTGCAGCTAAGAAGCAAATGTGAAATTTGGCCCACTGGGTCCTCTTTCTCAGTAGAATATTTTAATCTAAAGCCAATGCCAAGGCCACATTTTTGCACAGGGATGGTGTCTGGGGTCTGGGCAGTGGGTCTTGTGCCCCTCACCTGTTGACTGCAGCTCATGCTTAGATCAGCTTAAATTGACTGTGAAGTTATAGCAGGAGAGACAGTGATACTGGCACCTCTCACAGCAAGGGATGGATTCAGCCATGTGGGCAAAAGCAAAAAATGCTCTGCAACTCGGTGGCTGCAGAACATCTCCTGTGGGGCTGTGCCTGTAAAAGGTGACCAGGAAACCTGGCTGACAGCAGCCCTGGCCCTGGGCCATGCTACCTCTCCATCAGCTCTGCAAACAGCTGCTTGGTGCTACCAAAAGGCGCAGAGCCTTGACTGGCTCTTAAGGGTATCAATAATAAATGCCGTGCACTGTTGCTTTGCTTCATCAGCTAGCAAGCTCTCCCCATTTCACTGCAAAGCTGACCTCTCCTTACTGTGGTCCCTCTAATATGCAGAGCAATTACAAGGAAACTTCATTTTCCCTAATTTCTCCCCAAGAATGGGATTGATGCTACTTGTTTTCTTTAGCTGTCTGAGGATGTGGGTTTGGGGCAGACGAGCCTGTGAAACCTCTTGCTCCTGGCTTGTAAGAGCCCTCATTCAGTCCCCACTAATGTGCTTGATCCTCAGGCCTCAGAAAAGGAGAGATTATTTAATTTTTGCCATAGCTTTACTGATATGATACAAAACATAAAGCATTTACTCATTTAATCAGGTGTGGAAACAGAAAACATCCTGGACAAGTGAATAAATGAGAAAGCTCTTCAAGGTTTATCAAATTCTTTTAGGAATAAGAGGTACCTAAGAGCTTTGAAGAGAAATGATGAATCTTTCCAGGATGTTGGATAATGCATGCGCAACATAAATGTTACGAAATTTCTATCAAGAGTACAAAATGTATGAGCTTAAAGTTCATTCAGGCACCTATCCATTCTCTGTCATGCAAAACAGCAATCTTCTTGCAGTTGTTAAGAAACCCTGATTTCCTAATGGGATTAGTTGGGAAAACATCCCACAGACAACAGGGCAATCAGGGCAGCTCTTTGGAGCTGCCTGTGCGGCATCCTCACCCAATCCTCCCCATGCCAGAGCACTCACCCTTAACTTAATTCTTCCTGACAGCCTCCAACATATTCCTGATTGTGCCAGGTCTCAGCAAATGCCATCTCTCTGTCCAGCTCCTCCTGTGCTTACCCCCACAGAATGAGAGGAAATGAGAGGTATCGTACTTGTAATTTGTTGCTATTTTTGTGGGGATGAGCACAACCAGGTTGTCTGTCCTCTACTTGCATGTGCTTTGCCAATGAATAGTCTGGCTGATCTCAACAGCACATACGTGGTGCACGGTGATACTCAACACAAGGGGCTGGGGGAACCTGTCTAACAACAGCTACTGTTGATGGCAGTGGGCTTCAGCTAGCTTCAGGGGGGAAGAAAAAGCAGGACTCACCATTACACGGCTTCAGTGGTGTATTTCTACAGAAAGACTTTACTCGCCCTTATGCTGAAATGATGCAGCACATTAATTTTGTGTTTGTAAGTAGGATGTTTGAAGGACGTGGTCCTACAGTTACAGCAAACAAAGAATTTAGTAAGCATGACAGCATGAGACCAAGAGCAAGTCTGTTCTTAAGTGGGGGAGCCAGAAGGTAACTTTGTGTTCAGCTCAGGACCACAAAGCTGAGGGGCTCCTCCAACCCACGGTTCAACCGTGGCACAAGAATAAAGACAAAGGACTTTCTTTACCAAAGCCATGATGGAAAAAAATATGGACATGACGTTTACTGGAGGAAAACACAATACTGGTAGAGAAAATCAGAATAAAGTACCACCTCTCCTGCTGATGATGGCTGAGTAAACTATGGTGGTGCTGGTCCCAGCTGTGCCATTGGGGAATGGGGAAGGAGTAGGAATAGGAGGAGAATGTGAGCTGTGCTCTTTAGATACAGCTACCCAACACCTTTTATAATAGCAGTATTTATGTTATTCAAGCTTCTGCCCAAGAAAGGAGTACTGCCAGCTCTGCTGGTGCCTGCTGAACAGTCGTAACACAGCTCCATCCAGCTGCTGCAGGAACCGAGGTAATGCTGAAAGGGTGCTATTAGGAGCAATCACTGCATTTTGCACTTAATGCTGTTTACTGTAGCGCCTAACAAATTGAATTACATGCTAATCAGCACACCCTGCCTGTTAGATCTATGCCAGACTTGGCTCCTTTTCATTTCACTCCTTTTTATGCACAGAAATAATTCACTGAGCATCACAGTGCTATGGACTCCCAAACAGGTCCAAATTTCATATATGACCTTCAACAACAGATCAAGTCCCCACACACAGAGAAAACTCCCTGTGTCTGAGATACTGTCCATGCAAGGTGTGCGACACAGACCAGCAAAGCAAATCCACTCCAACTACTGCACCGTTGCTGTGCTGCCTCCCAGTCACAAATGAAGGTATTTTTCCAGCAAGAAGTATCCTACAGCCCTACCCTGGAGCAAGAGGGTAGCAGTATTATTTTGGGTGCCAGGGGAGCCTATTCAGGTCCTCCCATGAGGGTGTCTGTGCTCAGGGCAAGGTTTCCAGCAATAGCTTTCCCACAAAAAGTTAAAGCCTTGCCCAGCTCATACCCTAGAGCTCATGTTCAGAGGTGACACGTTGCTCTGTTTGTTCAGTCTCATACACTTGGCCCCATCCTGGGGTTGTGGTGGGTTGTCCCTCCCCTGTATGTGAGATCAGGGGACACTCAGGGGGACTGGTGAACTGAAAAGCTTTAAGTCCAGATTTATGTAAAGAGCCTCAAAGAACAAATTTTTGCCCTTACAGCATGTAAAACCTGAGGCAGTTGGAATAAAAGGAAAAAAGGATACCTTCAATCCTAAGGTTAATTATATTCTGTATCTTTTATCATATCCTAAATATAAGTCATCTAGTCAACCCACCAAATAAGGGAGAAGTCTGCTCAACTCTGCCTGACTTATGGTGTGCCAGACTGTTCCCAATGAGAAAACGTCAGAGCCACTTTTTTCTTCCCCTCCCAGCAGCTATTCTTTTAGATTAAAAACTAGGGAAGTTAGAAAGACTGACTTTGTCTTGTAATCTTGAAAACTACCAGGGAGTCTCAAGTGCATCCACTAAGCACTGACAATGCCACTTGCCATCCCGGATGACCCAACAGACTAACACTGAGCAAAGGTCTGTGAAATTTTGCCATACATAAAAACATACAATAACTTTCTAAAGTTAGTAACTAGAACAACAAAGTGAGATGGGTATTTATACTTAGAAATGGAGTTTTTAATGATTGCTTACTATAGCTACACAAACCCAATTTTTTTTTCATTATAGTATTTCAGCAGCCAGACGCTGTGTCCCGCTAAGCCAAGCAAATCATCTGTGCCCAGCAGCAGTGCCTGCCAATAACCCCAAGCTGCCCCGGGAAGCCTGCAAGTATTTCTTATGCACACCCTTCTGCTGCTCGAGCATGTGGCTGGGCTGTAATATTCCCTCAGGAGGGGCTCAGTGTTCATCATCTGCCTCAGCCCAGCAACACATTTTCTTTTGAAACAACCAGCAGTTAGTTCATTTTCAGTTAGGAAGTGCGCACCACGTTAAGTCCAGCAGCCTGTATTTTTTCTGCAGGAATTCCCTGTGGTTCCTCTGTTGAGCAAGCAGCAGCAGCAGAGTCATTTTCCCTCAAGGACGGGCACGCTACTAGCATCTGAAAATTGCCTTCATGCACACTGAGTAGCATCTGCAAGCCCAGAGCGGGGGGCAACAGCAAGAGCTCAAACCCCCCAGTGCCCCATGAAAAGGCACACTTTCCCCCAAGGCAGCCACACAGCCAAAAAAACTGGTTACAGCCAAGAGTGTTAATAAAATGCTTCATTTTTAAGAACTTTTAAGAAAACCATTAGAAACACAGATTGCAAAATGGGAGACTGGTGTGGGTCGCTTTCCTTTGATAATTTTTACTTACTAATAACAGTTTTCTGTAGCACAAGGACCTCAATTATTCCCCTCCAGAGTAACCAAAATGCAGTAATACATCATAAGCTTTGCCAGCTTCTGTTTCTGCACTCTGATTAATTGTAACCTTTCCCAATATTTGATCATAAATGAAAGAGTATGAATTGAGAAGCACAAATTAAATTAACGTGTCAAGCCAGCTTGCATAGCCAGTACTCCAGATAAATGTGAGCTGGGCTGATATTCAATCTCGAGGAGAAAGCAAATGTCTGGTAAGGACTGACGGCAGCATAAATTGCCAAGAAATACTCTGTAAGTGAGAGGTAAAAATGACGTTGGCTCTCCTTCAGCTCACACTGGTGCAAAACCCTGCTACTGAGGCAAGCAGGAGACCAACACATATTTGTGTATATATATATAGCTATAAGAATAAGGAAAATGCCTTTTTTTTTTTTAATAAGGAATAGCAACAACAATAGTTTTGTATTTCCTTTTTGTTTGCTTTAAGGATGGTTCTAAGCTTCTTGGTGGGGACCCTCTGCTGCTCGCTGCAATCAGAACATGACTTTCCTTTGCAAAAACGAAAGTGTGTCTTGATTGCAGGTACGTATTTTTTAGAAGAATTTACCTCTATTTTTCTATGTTCACTGAAAATACAGAGAACACTACCCTATTTTTTCAGGAGATGAAACAAGAAGCAATACTTGGAAAAACAGAGCGGACTGAATGAGAAGCCAATAAAGTTAAGGGAAAGGCTTGCAAAAACCACACTGGTTTCGTGTCAGGCCTGACACACCACTGTGACTCTGGGACAGAGGAGACATCCTGTTTGACTTCTCAGATAAGATACTCCTAAATACTTCCCTAACTCCCAGAGGACCCTTCTGGATGTACCAGATAGAGATGAATAGGGGGTACCCAGGAATTGGGGGGCAGCTGCCTGCAGAACATGTTCAAACCACATGTAGGTGGGTCCTGCAGCCATGTCTTGTACTTATTCATTCATTTACTGGTCTTATCTAGAGGAAGATCTCATTACTTCTTTAGATACAAGGTAGTTTCAGATCTCATGAAAGGATATTGTTTGTCATGTGGATGGACAATACCAAACGCAGGAGAATACCAGGTCAGTTCATCTGTCTAATTAGAGACCCTGTTTCCTGTGATCCCTGCTTAACCCTCTGCTCTTCTCCATTATGATTTGAGCATTACAACTTGGGAACAATAAAATAAACCATTAGAAAATGTTCTGACACACCCTACTAATGAATCAAGATGATGATTTTAAACATTAACTCTGGCAGCAATAAAAAGGATCTACAAATTCTGAAAGAACTATGTCAGCCCATACAGCCCAAAGTTTGAGAGTCTTCTACCATCAGGCTAAGCTCTTCTGCATGTAAATAGTGTTACTCATGAAAAATTAATCACCTGTGGCCATACAGTTTTTCCAGACCAGCTCTATCTTTTTTAATTCAAAGAAAGTACAGAAATAGCATTTTCAATGTATGCCTGTATCAGGTTTAGGCACAAAAAAGCTTGACAGTCAATAGGAATCAACTTATTCCCATGGATTTTCAAGGTGCCTGATATTTTTTGAGATGTGACAGACTCCTAAGTCATTTAAACACTTTTAAAATACATGCTTTAATCATGGAAAAAACATATACTGATGGACTAGACCACACCCAATAAACACAAAAATGCCATCCTTCCCAAAGTCCCTCATTTACCCTATGGCATTCTGCTCACTTCAACCTCAGGTCAAATCAGCCAATTTTTCAGAGTTCCCATGTCACCCCACAATATAATAAAAATACATTTAAACAATTACAAGCTGTCCAGGACTTGTCATTGTCCACATTTCTTTTCAATCCCACAATACCTTGTTTATGGTTGAAAATGCCTTCATTCGTCACAGCACAGTAGGGTGTCTCTTGATAGCTGGCCCATGAGACATATCTAATAGAAATGCACAATGGAACAAAATACAGGAAAAAATAATAACAAAAGGCAATGCATGCTTCTAGAGAAATTGTAAAAGCCGGTACAGAGTGGCCAAACTAGGATTGATGTACTCCAGGGAACAATACCCATTCTTCTTATTGAAAGCTACTCTTGTAAGAGGACTCATTTCCACACAGTGACTGACATGTGCTTTCCTAATTTAGAAGTCTTGTGATTCCCAGTGGATTTTAATGCTCAGTAATTTTCAGCTGAGTAGCTTAAACACACGTATTGTAGTCAGTCGCTCTCTATTATCTTATACACATGCACACATATATAGCAACGTACAGACAGAGGTTCCTGCAGTGAATTGGTCTGCAACAGCTCTCGTCAGATTAAAGAGGAAAAAAAACCCCAAACCCCACCAACCTCTGGAGGTAACTCAATTTCTGCCCCTAGCAATTGAAGATTCCAGATTTGTAGAAGCAAATAGTCCTTTGGGTGCTCAGCTTGAAATAATTAATGATATTAACTTTGTAGGAAATGCTGGACACCCACAGGGAGGAGGTATTAAATAAGGCACCCATTAAATGAGACACCCCAGATCTCACCTACTTCTGAAACTTCAAAGCAGTTGTAGTATTTTTTTCTGAGTTGATATTATTATTACTATTTTAAAATAGAGAATTCTATATTATAAAGGATGTGGGTACTCTGTCTATGTCTGAAACAGCTACTCTATTTCTATGTTTTGAATTAGGAAAAAATAATCACTAAAAGGAAATACTATCAAGAATGAAAGTGATGATATATCAATACAGGAGACAGAGTGAGCAGAGAGATCAGGAAAGCCTGCAGGAAATACCAAAACCAGAGTTGTGAAAAAATATTACTTAATTCTGAATATTAGTATTAGTAAATATCAAAGTTCCTATAGGTTGGGGTGACTGTAGGATAAGAACTGCAAGAATATGAAATCCTACATCTGTCAAGAGACAGGACTGAGCAAAGTGCTTGAAAAGCACTTGGAAAATTGTTCTGATTGATCATGGACCAGGTTACACCTTTTTTGCATTTTTAGCCACATCCTCAGTGGGGTCTGCTGGCAAAGCCTGGGCAAAATAGATGGATCGGCACTGACTGGTAGCACAGAGAAGGGGTCATTAAAACATCTTGTTTTGGTTTTGCATGTAAAGCTTTAGTTTCAACCCTCTGAAACTGAGTTTCCTCCCCAACGCTTGATGGTAGTTACAAAGCTGGCATGACAAACATACCAATGACCAAAGTGTGTTTGGCTGTGGTAGGGCTTTTTTTACAGTTCCCAGGAAAGACTAATCACAAGACCATGCTGTTCCTCACAAATGCCCTGTATTTACTATTGATGTATCCTGGTAATTTGTAAAAAACCAGCTTTTGCTTTAAAAAAAGGCTGCAAAATAGTTTCTAGGTCTCAAAACCAATTTATCTTGTGCTGGTTGCATCCATGAACATAACAAAACTGCATCAAGGAGGAGCTCTAGGAGGGTGCCTGCCCCAGCACAGGTTATTTTACAGCACCCAGTAAGTGCCACAGGGCAGGGCGGTGACAAGCACAAACAGGACCGGAGGGGGACACATGCCTGTGACAGCATCACGTGCCACTGGGACACATTTAATGAGATGGGGGCTCTGGAGCCAACCTCCTGCCATAAATCCTCACTGGTACGTTCGCATTCAACATGGTGATTTTTTTCTACAATAATATTAATTGCATTTCTTATTTTACTTCTAAAACAATACAGGCTGTGCTGGCTCTCAGGAATTGCTCTATTACCATAACGTTTGTAATAAAGATTGCTTTCCAATGAATGATCAGCAGAAACAAATGCTTCCTAATGCATTATTAATGGCAAGCCTCTGATAAGAATATTCTTTAGGATGAAACACATCTTCTGACCTGTAAGTGTTAACCAAGAAATGGAACAAGATCAGGTTATTTTATATGTCAAAATATCTTTAAAATGCAAACAAACATGTCTATAGATTAATGTATCCACAGCAAGTGCCTGGAAGATGAAAATCATGCCTGTTGTTATCACTGTGGGTTTCTGACCTTAGTAGCAGGTGTTGCTCTGTGTCACTCTAACGTATAACTGAAGGAAAAATATTCCTGTAGTCTACAATAAGGCACAAATGTATAGATCCTACTTTAAATTTTTATTCCTTACATATTTTCTTGTCTTCTCACTCTGCATTGTGCTGAGAAACTGGTTTGAAAGTCAATTCTTATCCTATTATCTACTGAGTTGCTGTCATGCAATACTTGGTTTCCATATTAAAAATGAGAACTGACCCCTGAAAGGGTTTGCTAGTGCTTACTATTTATTACCTCCTTCAGAAAGTTTACCATAAGCTCTTTATACAGAACATTGAATGTTTATAAAGCAATGCCCGCTCAGTTCTCCTCCCTTTGGATCACCCACAACAATCAATAATTGCAGCTGAGGAATTCCTCAACACTGATTTTTTTGGAGCTAAGCGACCTTGCCATGCAGATGTTGTATTTTGCCATCTCCAGACCTCAGTTTGGAAGTGATGGGTCTCACCTGCTCTCTGTTTAAATGGGAGATCAAGGTTGTGGGGAGAAATGGAGACACTTTATGCTGTATCTCTGAAGCCAACGTGAAAGTTTTGAGACGAGCCACAGAAAAGCAAACAAAACCCATAATATAATGTAAACTGAATGAAAAAAACCACACATTTTTATCTCTGGGAAATCAGTACAAATCCAGAAAGTTGAACACTACTGTGAGGTTTTTATTGTTTTCCAGCTTTTAAATGACAAAAATAGAAATAGTTTTTGGGTGCAGGTAAGTTTTGAGCAACTGGAGAGGTTACTGCATCTTGGATGGCTACCACCACCACCTCCCAAGAGATGCTTCTGCAACAGAAAGCAGCTCAGATTCCTTCCTTCAGAGGAAGGATGCACACACATGAATCACTGCATTTTGCTGGGCCCATTCATATGCTGTTTCTGGGAAGGGCATGTTTTGCCTCTCCAGGATGAAGGATTTCATCCAAAATGGTCCAAAAGGTCACTTCCAAGGAAAGGAAGTTGCCAGGTGACTATGTGACTAGCTAAGATGACTATGTGACTAGCTAAGATGACTCCCAGACACCTTGGTCTGGAAACACCAAGAGAAGCTGGCAGATGCCTCTGTGTGTGAGCTCGTTCAGCTTCCAAACTTCTTTTAGACAATTATGTCAAAATGCCAAATCTCTCCCAGAAGAAATGCTCCTGCTTGAACAACATGGCATCACCCCTCCCTAGCCCACAGCCCAGACTGACTGATTTTGCAAGCAGCTCCAAAGGAGGCTGTTTCGTTGAGAAAATGCCATCGTAACAAGGAGTCTGTGAGATAAGGCAAAATCTTCTCCGATATTTTCTAAAAAGTCTTATTTACTGCAGAGGGGGAGACACTGAGCCTGTGCAGAAGTGAAGAACTTGGCTATCATCTCTTAGGAATCAACGGCCCATGGCTCCCATCCTGCCCAGGGAAATGGTGCTGGTGGCCCACCAGACCCTCTTTATATCCCAGGAAAACACAAATTTAGCATATTTGCATCTGGGATTACAGGTCCTTCTTGAAGTGTGAGCAGCAAAAATACACCATCAATTAGAAAATAATAATAATAATAATAATAATAATAATAATAATAAAAAATCTCTGCATGCCAACTCTGATTGCATTCACTGCTGTTTCCAGGGGCAGGGAGGTTTGATCATTCATTCATTCCCTACTTCATTAAGGAACAACTCCAACAAAGCTGCTGATACAACTGGGAAATCAAAAGATGAGCAAGGAAGTAACTGCAAAAAAATGCATTAAGGAAACATGCGCAGTTATGTCAGGTGGTGGGGGGCAGAGTCAGCACTTAGTGAAAAAAAGCGACTGCAGAATTTGCTGGCTGAGATAAGAAATAAGTGTGCAGAAGCAGTTCAGATCCTAACAGAAATATTTTCTTACTGGTCAAATGAAATACGTTGTCCTACCAAGCCTTTCATTTCATTTTCACCATTTTCCTTTTGTTCTTAAATACAGAATAACATAAAACTCAAAAGCTGTTTAAGTTAAAACCTCAAAAATGTCAGCTTAGGTTTTTCCTCAAATTTTTGGACATATGACTCAACATATTCCCCAGCATTTTTTGTTTCAGCTGATCTGAAAATTGTCGGTGCGCTGGGCTGGCCATCAGACATGACTGACTGTGGTCTTCATGGGGCAATATAAAGGTTTTAGAAAGATGATTTTAAGACAGCCATGATACTCATTATTTGAGACATCACAAATGAATGACACTAACATCTTTACAATATACCCCTGTAAGTTAGTCTCTGCACTCCACAAATGCTACTGACTCAGCCTTTGGCTGCATTCTGTGCACCCACCCCGGCACGTGTAATTGTGTGCAGTGCCCAGCCTTGAGTGCAGCCCTACTGACAACCCTGGTTTTCTAAATTATTTCCAGCTTCTTCAGGCAGGAAGATGTCCTGAACGGCTTTTAAAATGATTATGCAAAGCACAGTAGGTTGTATAATACCTTTTCCAGTAAAACTCCCTTTTAGTACTCTGATGGAAATCAACCGTGTTATTATAACTATTCTTTCTCCTTATTTCATATAGGCTGAATGTTTTAAATGGAAATAACATCATCTTGTCCCTCCATGTTTCTTACTTGTGGCGTGTCCTTGAAAGTAACCAATGCTCAGGACGCCAAAAGCTGAAGGCTCAGCTCGCCCACATATGAGATGTGATATGAATAAATCAGTGCGAAGTCCATGTGAGCTTCTCTCTCACTAGCGGGGGCTCAGGCTGGAAAAGCTGTATCTGCAGTGGAGCTGCCATGCAGCCTTTAATTGCCCGCAGTGCCATTTAAAAACATCAGTTCATTTAGTGTATTGATTCATTTTTTAAAATGCCAAATATGCAGCTGAGTATTCATGGAGAAATCAAAAAAATGTACATTTACTAGGGTGGGGCGACTGCTTCTTTTACAGAGTTCGACTTACTGGGAAGGAGTTTCAAAACTCAAAGGAAACTCCAAAATCCAAAGAGCTTCAGACTTCATCCTTAGTGTCACTAACAGACTCATTAGGGCAAATCTCGCTCCTGGATACCTGATGAGAGCAGAGCTGGATACACGCTGCTGTGTGTTTCGTACCTCCCTGAAAGTCATCTTCAAATGTCATTTACCTTTTCGCCAGTGTAAAGCTGTGTCATCACAGTCTTGGGCTTTCTGGAGCATCATTTGGGTCCCAATTCAAGTGTTGTTGGCTTCAGTGGGAGGGCTCTGATCCTAGAAATAGCCACTTTCTTCTCTATTTCCCTCTATTGATATCAGGATGGGAAAAATAACCCTATATGGTGACAGCACATTCAAAAACAGGGGAGAGGTGGAGCATGGTTGAACTTATTTGAGAAAGCTTATCTCCTACTCCCTTTCTTTGTAACACAGGCTAGAGGAGATGTTGCTTCCCTCCCTCCCTTTTGCTGCCACTATCTCCCATGTCTCAGTGGAAACCAAAGTCTCAGCAACTTAAACCGTGCCCCTTCATCAATGTTTTCTGAGCCAACGTCTGGACAAAGGCTGACCTACACCCAGAATCCTTTTCATCAGAAAAGGAAGACAAATTTCTGACTTGGAAAATCTCTGAGCCAGTATTTGTAAATAAAGTCTAATTCAATTACCAGTATATGTATTTTTCAGCTGTCTAACCTTGAAAAAGTACAATCCTGCTGGGATGAAGCAATCACACTATTTAACATGCAAAATCACTACTCGCCTGTCAGCTTATTAATAGGTAGTTTTCTAATTCAGAGGAAAAGGCGAGTTACAGGCAAAGCAGAAGAGCAATAATCTGAATATGAGCATCTGAAATGCTCCACTGAACTCTGCTCCAAGAAACATAAGAAAAGACTTTTTTCTTTTTTCCCCTGATGACAGCTTTCCAGTGCCACTGGCATTCATCACGTCTGCAGAGGCAAATGCTTCCACACTTGGTAATAATCAGAGCAAGGAAATTACGGATCGGGGGGAGGAGGAGGAACCCACGTTGTGTTTTTTTTTTTTTCTCTTGGCTAAAGGCATACTTAAATCTGAAGAGTGCACGAAGGCAACTCAGTAGTAGCTTCCTCCTCCATTTCCACTTTCTGAGCAGAGCCAGGACTCCCTGCGGCTCTTCCACGTCACCCGTTTTTCCTGGGTTCTCAGTTTTGCCATGGTCCTGCTCCCTGCGCTGAGCTAAAGCTGGCTCCTGAAGGACTACCTCCATCAGCTCCTACCTATCCTTCCCTGCACCGCTTCTCCGTTACCTATTTATGCAAAATAATCTTCCAAACTCTCTCCAGACTTCATCTCAAACCCAACTTCATTGCCAGCTATGACTCTGTCCCTGCCCTCACTCTCACCTCGGGTTATCAAGAGCAAGGTTACTGCCCTCTCACTTTTTGACTACCGACGTTTGCTGCGAAATAATACGAGACCAAAGAACCGTCCTTGGCAGAACAGCTTCTCAGGGTAGCAGATAAAAAGGATTTTCCTTAACATCATCATGCACTGAAATTAATAAATACACAACAAGGCAATACAGAGGCAAACTCAGGCACTGCAGGGACTAAGTAGGAAATATATGGTTACAAGGAGACAGAGTATCCTAAAAATACTAAAAATTCTAAAAAAAAAAATAAATGTAAAAGACACTCCCAGATGCCTAAAATCAGGACAGAATATTAATAAATTATTAACATGGCAGGTTTCAGGACAGGTGTTACACATGCTGTGTCTCTACAAAATCAGCTTTCAAAAGTCTAAGACATTAAGGCTTAATGAATCAGAGTACATTGTTTTACAGATGAGATACCACCAGTCAGTTAAATTGCAGGAATAAAAGTGGGGGTTTAATTCAAGCTTCTCTAGGAAAGAGATTTGTTTGAAAGAGGTCAATTAAGCCTTCCACTCAAGTTAATCTCTTCTGTTTATTTAAAAAAATCTGGAATGAGGAAAAAAATGACGATAGGCCAGCAAAGCAAAATTTTCCTATGGATGCACCAAAGCAAAAACCTGCAGGTCAGCTTGCTTTCAGCTGAGAAAAACACAGGCAGAAATTGCAATCAGTCTGCAATTCATACAGATGAATCACATGGAGATGATTCAGACTGAATTATTCTCCGAATTAGCCTAATGAAACACTCTCCTCTGAGGAAAGTAGCAGTACTTGAATCATTTTCGGCAGAAGTCAGTATTGTAACTTCCAAGTCAGGTTTGGAAAGAGTCTTTGTGGTCAGGGCAGAAGAGAGCAGACCCTCAAAGAAACTACTTCCATTAGTTTGTATTTTCCTCCAGAAGTCACCAGATGCCCTCACAGCCCCTTTTCCCCACATGCCTTTGTGCTGTTAATGGCACCATCACCAATTACATATATTGCCTTTAAGCTTTTGAGTCACCGATGGTCATTTAGGTCAATATATTTGTTTCTTCTGAATATTGATGGGTTTCAATGTTTTTCTTTCTCTTTCTTTGGTCCCACTGTAACTCATTTCTGAGCTTCCAATTGCAAAGCTGCAAATGCCAGGCAAACCACATACTGTGCTGCCCATCTGCTTCCTGCTGACGCCTTCCTCCTCGCCCCGTGTTGCATCTGCTCGGCCATGTACGTGATCTTTGTGGCAAGGTCTTATGTATATTAAGACCATCTCTCCTGCTGAATCAGAAAACAGGAAGAGCGGCATTATCCCTTACCAGAGCCATCAGTGTGTAGTTTTCTCCAGTGCTAACCAGCACCAAGCCACCAAGCTCTTTTCGCCAACAGAAAACATAAGAAAAAAACTGCAGAAAAATTTTCACCGTGCGACCGTTCATCGTGCAGGTGGAGAGCCACCACCATGTTGTGACATCCCCCCCAACCAGCAAAAGCATCAGTTTGCATTTCCTTGCGGTGACATCGATTGCATTGAAGGATGCTCCCAGCATTTAAAAAAAAGCCCTGGTGCACATGCCTGTAGCAAGGATGCAAGGGACAGACAATCCCTATAGGGAAACTGTGCACAGGTCAACAGGGTGGCAGGGAAGAGAGGAGTCTGCAATGGAAAATGCAGGAGCAATGAGGGCAGGGCAGTGGGCACAAACGTAGAAACCATGTTGGGTTTCTCCGGGAAGATGGGAGCAGCACAGAGGTATCGATGTAAGTGGTTGGTAGACAAGGGGGAGGCTCAGCCATCTGAGGGGACAGATGCAATAGAAAACTGAGTAAGGGAGGAGAGGCCAGGCAAGAAGGAGCTGAATCAACCAGGTAGCTTTGACTTGATCCACTATGGAAGGGGAAAGCCAGCCGAGCGCTCAGTTCTTAAAGGGCAGGGAGGAGGATTTGATCAGCCACGCTGTACGTGGCGTGAAGTGACAGTAGCACAATTACCTTGGCGTCACATGGCAGCTGCTGCGGGTCCCCTCTGCTGGGTCTGCCCTGTGTATTTCTCCCAGCACCCTGATCACTCAGAATTGAGTTAATTAGACACAGAGTCAGCCTCAGCAGCTCCCCTCCCCCAACAGGAGGGCTCCATAAAACTCCTTTGGGTCAGCTCTTTACCCCTCTCTCTGGAAGCAAGACTTTCTGAAATCAGTAACACCCCCTCTCCATCCACGGCCCCAGGAACATCAGGAGCCACGTGAGTAATCCTTGGCTCTCTGCAAAAACATGCCTGCAATTGGTTTCTAGGAAATCCATTTATGTAGGAGCAGCTAAAGGGGCCTTGTGTTCTGCACAGATTTATCAGCACCAGTGCATTTCTGCCAGGGTTTAGTAAAGAACTTCCACCCGTTTGGAGTACATGTGCTTTGTCCCATGCTCTGCCCTTCTTTAAAAGGAAAAAATCTGCTTGCACAGCTGCCTCCATGGAAACAGCAACTCTGGTGTTGGCAATGCTCCAGGCTCAATGGGCTCGGCTCAAACATGGAAATCTGCATTTCTTGATCGCAGAGTGCTGAAACCTCGAGCCGGGATCCCAGAGCCCAGCCAGGTCCCCTCTGGCTTGTTCGGCACTGCCAGCGAAGTTCCCGTGGGTCAGATCTCACACTTGGCAACATCTGTGCAAGCCTACTGCTGATGAACGGTCCGAGTCAGGCCTCGGTGACACTTGAGAAAGCGGAGGGACTAGACAAAGCTTATAACTCGCACACTTCATTAACTCTGGCAGCACTAATGCAGTTCCTGGACTACCAAAGTAGCTAATGGAGATGAAGGTTAAGTGTTCAGTTTCCCTCCTGCAATGAGCTTTGAGACTAAACATCCAGTAAGTTTAAATGAAATTTTAAAAGATTTGCTCCAATTTTCATTTTGAAAAGCTTGTTTCCACTTGTGCTCTGCTGGATTTGGCCCTCTATACCTGCCGCATCCCCCAGCAAGGTCACAGCTGGTGACAAATCACAGCAACACCTACTCCGCTCCTTCGGCCCCCTGAATCCCCTAATCTGCAGCTTTCAGACTATTGAAGAGGATGCACAACAGCTGCACAACCAGAGCGCAGGTAAAGAAGAGGGGATTTGCCCTCTGGCTTGGGAAAATTGGTCCAAGTGTAATAAAACACATAGCTCTTCTATAATCATTTTTCAGCTCCATAAATCCCAGGGCATAAATCAGGCTGTCAGGGAGAGCAGCTGTGTAGGAATCTCTTCAGGAGGAGAAATAATGCTGCGACCACCTACAGCATCATGGCACGGCGCGCCGGGTGCCAGTCCCAGTGCTCCTCTGGTTTCACATCGATTTACTGCCACTGACTTCAAAGGAGCCGCTCAATCATAGTACTATAAATACCAGCAGAATGGGGCTGGCTGGCAGCTTGTGGTGAATATTAGGGAAATGTAAAATTCAACAATCCCTAATTGTCCTTCAGTCAACAGTACCTGTTTAAACTAGTTATTATGACAAAGATACTCAAATTGCTAACAAACACAACCAAGGATTGCAAATGCTGTAGCTTTCCACCAGCAAACATTTTACTTGCTAAATATTTTCCCTTTCAATACAGGAACACCACCTACGGTGGTAGATACCCAGCAATGGGGCTGCTCTGGGATTTGCGGGAGGTTGCCCTGCAAGCAAGGACAGAGCTGGCGAAGGAGGAGAAACACATGACAAAGGCCCTAGGGAGCTCATGAAGGAAAGGCTGAGCATGGACCTACCTGGGGGCTGAGCTGACCAGGAGGTCTCATCCCATGATACTGAGATTCGTGGGACCCACATGTGCTGGGGCTCATGGCTACTGCAGGCTGAAGAAATGTCTCCTACGAGGGCAATTGCTCAACCTAGCTGGGAAGGGAACACACTCATTCTGCTAGCAACGATTAAAAACAGTTATGGAAAAGACATCAAGAGAGACCAACAGAAACATCAGCCATGTATCAGACGAAAATTGAAATAGGTCTTTTTTTAAAAATGGACATGGCGTATTTGTAAAAAATACTGTTTTGGAGGATCTAAGTTACTTACAGACTTGGGCTGAATCCAGCACACGGGTTCAGCTATCTTCAGCCTTAGAAATGCAGGAATTGCTTGTGAAACTGCTGTGGAGGTGGAAAAGTGACAGCACTGCTCCTATGCCAAAAGGCTATGCAGTTACACAGCGCAGCTGGGGTGGGTAAAGCAGGTCCAGATCTCTTCAAGGTCTTATTCAAAGCACGGATTTAACAGAGGATCTTCAGAAGGAGTTTCCTCATCACCATCTCTAAACGCTCTGGTATTGGCATCTCGGTGTCCCCTCAGAACACTGAGATGTGCGCACAGACTGAGGATGGGACGTGGGTCAGCTACCCACCAGCAGTACAACTAGGGTTTTTCTTTCTGTCTCTACCAAGAAAGCTTGTCCATCCTTTCCAGATTTGCTGCTCAGGATCCCAGACCCAGGAACGGTGAAGCATGCTTCACAGCTGCCAAAGCCAACAGAAAGGAGAGCTATCTCTGGCAGGATCAACCCCAACGGGCCCTACACTGTTGGCCAACACAAGGTTCAAGACACATTCGCCAGCACCAGCCACTGCTGCGCTGGGTACCAGGAGCCCTCTGCACCCTGCAGGATGAGGCCCTGTTGCTTACACCCCGGCATCCCGCCTCAGAGAGTTACACAGATGACTCAGTCACTGAACAGCAATAGTATTTCCACACACAGGGAAAAACTCTGTATGCTTGGTAAAAACACCGCCTGTGCAGACAAGGAAAAGATCCTAAGTCACCACAAGGCTTTGCACATCACTGGTGCCCACGTAACTGTAAAATCTGGCCCAGGATACCTTTTACTTGGTTACATTCTTGCATTGCAGGGGATTTTTTTTAAATACATTTCTAAACCAGATGTCTTGGCACCAATGCCTCCAGCTCTGCCAAGGAATTATGTTGATTTAACTCTTCTGAGGGGCTTTGTCTGAACTTAGCTTAATTGATGTCAAAGAGCCAAACTCATCCCAGTTATAATAAAGACATAGGTACTGCTACTGGACAAGAGCTGTATCTGCTGCACATACAATGCAGTCCCTACCCCAGAGGGCTCGCTGCCTACATGGAGTGGGGAAAAAAACGAATGGGATGAGCCCCATTTGACTGCACGACGAAGTGATTTGTCTACCCAACCCAGGAGACTGGGTTTGATTTCAGACCTTTGAGTCCACCTCTTCTCTGTGAGCATTTCCTCGGGAAATCATCACAAGCTCAGAGGCACAGATCAGGTCTGTTGCGAAGGTGGGGTTTAGGCCCCGATTCTACCCACATGTAAGGCCTACCTTTATTCCTGCTCCTTGGTCTTATGGGAGTTAATAAGACTATTCCTGTGCTCAAAGCAAAGCAAGTATCAAAGCTCACAGGACCAAGGTCTGATTTTCTTCTCTGAGGCAAGAAGTAGCTTAATTTGCCATTAGTTTTCTTGGGAAGGTAATAGTCTTTTTGGAGCTCTTTGCCGTAGATTCTAACTATTTTGAATCTTTTCAAAATGCTACTGCTAGAGGCACTTTGAAAAGCACCAGTAAAATTAATACTAAAAAATTACTTAGCGCATAATTCATGGCCTCTAGAAACCATTTCTTATTCGACTGGCAAACCAACTGGTCATGCATTTTACATTGCTTTTTCATTTTGTTAGAAGTGATGCGCTACTTTAGGAACAATGTATCTGTGCTGCACCCGCAAGTCAGACAACACCGAGCTCTCCAGCAGACACCTTGACGCTAAAATAAATCCAGCGTGATCAGCTGGGATGGGACGCAGCCGTTTGCTACCTCACATAGGAGGGAAATCTGAGAGTTACAACAGATTTACAATCAGGCTGAGTAAGATAAGGGGAGGATCTCTGTAATATCCATCCAGGTACAAGATGCTCTACTTAATCTTTGTATTTGTTTCCTTTGGATATATTAGCCCTAGAATTTATGGCAGCAATGTTCGAAAAGCAGTGAATTTTACGCGTGTATTAGAGAAAACACCCGGGGAACAACAAGCTCAAGAACTGGTACCAGAAACATAACTGAGAAAGCTCATGCTATACATAGCTATGGGTAAACCTGCTTCAAAACATCCTAGAAATCCAGTCACCTGGCACCCAGCTCTTTCTCCAGATAAGCTGTGTTTTGCAGCTCTGCAGGTGGGAGGACAGCTGGTTTCGCTGGCTGGGACTGGCAGTGCGAGACGCCCCACCAGTGTAACAGAGAGCTTTCCCAGACCAGGTCCAGGGGCTGCGGATCCAGGTGGTTGTATTTTTTGGATCTACTTTCCTATTCAAATGAACACCAAAAGGGCGGTGTTATGCCCACCAGAAAGACTTGGGGCACATCTAGTTAGTGCAGACAGCCACCATTGCAATTTTCTTTTAAAATCACAAATTTGCAAGCACTGAGCAAAACTGGGCCCCCACCAGAATGACCTTCAAAGGTTTTTTTCTGCTAAGAGCAAAACCACAGCCCTCCTGAGCCAAAGGGCCCCAACTGCCCAAGCCCTGTAGCTTTATTCATAGGTCAATTCTTTCATCATGGTAGATTAATTGCCACACGTTCCACCCAATAAAGATGGATCATTCACTTATAGTAATTAAATTATAGTACTAAAGAGTTGGAAGTATCTCATAAGAATTGTCTACAATATGCCACATAGGAAGGTACATGAAGTAAATAAAACACAGATGAAAATCTAAGTATCGTAACTGTTCAATCCTTTCAAAACAAATCCAGGAAAACATTGTATTTTATACTTAATTAAATATGTCCCAGTTGATATCTATTTACAGTCAGCTCTGAAGTCCCTGGTTAAAATAAGGTGGACTGTAATTTTAAAATATTAGTTTAGACAGCCCATTTTACCTAATCTGTGATTTATACTGCACTCGAGGAAAAGGTCTCACATACTTGGTGTGAGATGATTCAAACAAGATATAAGCAGACTCCTGAATTCATAACCAGGAAGGCTATTCTTAAAATAAAAGAAAGACAAAAAAGAAAAAAAAAAAAGGAAAACAAGAAATCCTATTTACAAGCTTTTATTAGGGCAAAGCACCGCCCGGTGTTTACGATGGGGCATGTCTCCACCACGTCAAACTCAAACATCAGGCCTTAACATTCACCTCAAGAAACCCATGAGATCTACCACTCTTACTCAGTTTTAAAACGTTTAGCTGATACTCCTAATGTAGGTTATACTGGAAAGGGAACATTGTAATTCTTTCTCAAGAGATTCGAAGAATGGAGACCCAGAGTGGCTTAATTAAGGTTAAATATTCAAGTTCAACTTCATCTAATTAAATTTAATCACCTATCAGAGTTAATAGGCCAAAAATAATAAACCACATGAGAAGAATGAGAAAGCCAGTCCAAAAGGTCCTAGAGTCAATAATACTGTTATTAAAGTACTCAAGTCTGGCATATGTACCAGTAGGAAAACAGAATATTGGAAGACCCGTGTTCATCCACGCAAAGGCTACCAGAGAATAGCAGGAAAATCCAGGCAGCGGAAATTCAAGCTTCAAAGATTTTTCCAAGCAGAAAAACATCTAGCTTCAGAAATTTTTATTTTTTAGTTAGTTTCATGAAGATTGAAGAGTAAAGGCTGAAAATAAGATTCATGCAGCAAGGAAGAAAATATTTAGGAAGCCACGGATACAATATGAAGTGCATGTAACAAAAGGCAAAAAAAGAGATGATAAAGACTTTGCTAGAAAACCTTTTCTGCAGTATTCCTCCTAAATGACATTCGGGAGTCATGCAATGTGTCCCTGATGACTACTGTAATGAGAGGTCATCATAAAGAGGCTGGTCAAAATGTATCAGAGAAGCACATGGAAGGAAGCTCAACTCTTAGCTCAAAGATCCCAAACCATACAAGAGGCTAAAAAACCCAGAGGAGATTAAGAAGAACTGAGGCACTTGAGAATTTTGCTTGCTGCCTTTTTGCTGATGTTATATGCCATTTCTTTTAGGATATTTTAATTCTTCCTGAGAAAAGCAGTGATTTAAATTGCCAGAAAATATCATGCTTACAGTGGGCTCAGAGCTGTGTCCTAGAAATTAGGAACAAAAAGTTTTAGCCCCACTTATTAAAGGTTAATTAGCATTCTTTTCAATTTACAATTATACACTGACATCAGACAATCTTTCTCATGTCAAACACTGATTTGAAACAGAAACACAGCTTATTCCCATTGAAACTCTAAGACATGAGTATAAATTTAAGATTAAAACTCAAGAAAAAAAGAAGAAAAGCTATTTGATATTAGTGGATAACCATTTTCAATTCCACCTTCCAGTCTCAAACACGATCATTTTGTGAGTGGAAGTGGATTTAGCATCCTCAGCAGCCTGCAGCACAACCTCCTCCTCCAACCGTGCATGCCTCAAACCTCCACACAGGAGGGCTGGATGTGGCCCCGAGACCGAATCAAAGCAGCTGTGGCAGGGCATACCTCCCCATACCTGCACACGAGCCAGCCACGACGGAGCTGCCGGCATGGCGGTTCCCAATTCCCCTCTTGCTGTCACAGATGTAATCCCTCACCCATCTGGTCCCCTGTCTCTCCCCACAGGGTTACGGCAGCAGAACTGCTTTCCACCCTCTCTACAGGCAGCTGACTGACAGATGCACAGCAGGGGGAGACTGAGCCTCTTCCTGTGATTATCTTTTGCTCCCCCAGAAGGATTTAGTTCATTGAGGTTGTTGCTGAGAGACTTCAGTTTACGCAAGCTTTTTGCTCCTGAGATACAACCCCATGGGTGTGGTTTTGTTTTACTCAGCTCAGGCGAGACCGTGGGGAATCATTCTGCAGGAAAAAGGTGCAAAGCTTCAACGAGCTCACGGGTTTCGGATTACCATAAGGTGTAGTTTAGCTGTCAGGGTACCCCAAACTTACCTGCCTGCCCCCCAGGATGAGACTCCACAGGAGTTTTCTCCTATCACAGCATTCTCAAGCTTGAGATAAAAAATACTGAATCTCACTCTGCCATTAGAATAGCTTGAAATATGCAATACTGCGTAACACATGCCTATGTATACTTATATATACATATAAATGTGCACACATGTATGTATACACACACATGCATGACTAGATGCAGCTCTAATCAGTTTTCCTGTGCCTGAAACTGTGGGCTTGGCTTCATTTCAATATTTTCTCTGGTGTCAGAAGCATGGGAAAGTCACTGTGAAAACCCCAAATCTGAGACTCTCCATCACTTGGTTTCAAGACACAGAGCTTTGAAAAAAACCCAACTTATTGTGACCCTCATGATGTCCCTGTATGTTTCCAACACAAAAATGAGAATGCAAGCTTTGCTCTGTTTCTTCCAAACGTTGACAATTTTTGTAACGTTGCAGAAAACGTGTTTGCTGTGGCAATGTCTCCACTACTTGCAGCTTGCTATTTACAGCCCAAACGGCCTCTCGCATGGCCAAGCTCCGTGAAAGCAGGAACAAGGGAGCCCTGCAAGCCCCAACCCTGCCATGGCATCTCTGCAGCAAGACCCGCACTGGGCCTGGCCCTGCTGGGGCTCTGCAAAAAAAAAAAAAGCAATTCCCACGGCTGGTGTGCGGTTGGGTGCCTCTAAGCCTCTCCTGCAGACTTCACGTCTGATCAGCCATGAGCTGACAAAGAAGCACTTTTCTTCAGTGTCACTGCTTTATCTAGCTCCAAAAAACCCTTGCATCCTTACTACCGTCAACACCTTCAGCTGATAAATTTGGCTGATCTGGGCCCACGGGTTCAAAAGTTCTCAAAGGGAGGGATGAAGATATAAACAGAGCATGATCACATAAGCTTCCTTAGGAAGTCAGGCTAAAAAGAGATTTGACTTTCTAAAGTGCCATGATACAGTATATTAAGATGGTTTCTAGACACAGGCGCAGGGCGGTAAGGGGATCACTGCCTCTGTTTGGGCAGCAATGAATAAACCCTTTATAACCTGCAGATGGTTTTCATGGGAACACAAATATTCTGCATTATAAGCTGTGGGTAAAGGTGGCGGGCTGGGCTGGAGGGATCTCAACAACTCACCTGCTCCAAATCAAGCAGGTTTAAAGCCAGCCAATGCTGGAAAAAGTCTTTTAAAAAAAATTAAAAGGTGACCCTGTAGCCAAGTAGGTCCTATGGGTTGAGAGAAGGCTTAAATAACCTCAATATGTTGGAGATGCTGAGATCTCAGATTTCTGCATGAAAGAGAAAGGTGCTCTGTTACCCTGCCAGCATTATGCATCCTTGCAGCATTGTAGAGGTATTGATTTAGTAGCACCAGAGAGATTTTAAAACATAGAATAATATAGACAAGCTCTGGGAAACCAGTGTACTGATGTGCATCGTTTACTCCAGTCCACATGCATGTGGGCGGCAGAGTCCCTTTCATCAGACTCAGCATCAAGTGTTCTGCGAGGGCTCACTCCCTCTCTCCCAACAGGTCTGGGTCTTCTCGACTTCAGCAGGGGACTGCGAGAAGGTTCTCCGCTCTCTTCTTCCGTACAGCACGGAGGGAAGGAAATGACAGCAATGAAATTAAATGAAGGTAAATGGAGGATCCTGCTGGGCAGGAAGGCTGCTCCTGCTAGGGACCAAAGCTGTGACCTGGGAGATATACCCCAGAGGCGGCACCCGATGAACTTTGTTGGGTCTTGCTCAAAGCCTTCAATGGTTTCCCAGCCACTTCAAACAGGCAATAAACCCCAAATTTTCACTGGGAGGATGGGGACTGCTGCACTATGCTTGGTGATGCCAATACCCAGTCCCCACCTGTACTTGATATAAGCCATGATAACCATCCACGCCAGCCCCAGGATGCGGCAGCATTGGCATCCCATCTTCATCCCCCTTCTGCTCTTATTTTGTCTATAAAAACAGGTTTGCACTCCCTGGGGCTATTTTTATACCATGTTTTGACTCCTTCCCACCCAGTTATTCACATTATTACAGCCACCCCAAGATTATGTTAATGGTATAAATACCACATTTAAATACAGAGATAACAAACTTGCACTGGAAGCTGGGCCCTGAGTGTTGTCTGTTTTCCCCAAATTAGAGAACAATTCTCTACAATTATGATGTTCCTATTCCTGCTGTAATTAACGCAGTGCAGTCAAAACCAATTAATAAGAATGGTGTTAAAAAGGTCTAATTTGTCTAAATAGGACAGTCTAATAGTGAACAAATTATATATTGCCCCTAGGAAACAAGACAACACAACTCCACGTAACAGAAAGTTGATATAAAAGCATTTACTGAAGACTTCAGTCATTACCAGTCCCAGTTCAGCTTCCACATGGAGACTGGAGATGGGTCTATACATCCACAAATAACATTCCATTCCGGTTAACTCTTAAGTCTTCGATTCTACCTGTCTCCCTCACACTCCCATGGAAAGAGAAACTTTTTCTTGTGAAATAGTGACAGAACCAGTGCAAATTCTGCAAAAACTTTCTGTTTTGGAGTTTTCTTCTGGGGAAAAAAACAAACCAAAACACAACACCCAAACCAAAACAAAACCAAAGATATTCAGTTGGGAAAAAGTCTGGTAGGTGCCAGGGAAAGCGGCTGCTGCTCACGAGCTCTGTGTGTCCACAGGCTGCCAAGCAAGAGACGGCTTAGGGAAAAACAGCATTTTCAGAAGTTTCCAGTTTTGGGGAAAGCTGGACTCCAAGCAAGTCCCTTTTCCTTGCAGGTGCATACTTAAAATGGGGATAACGCTTCCAGCGCCTCCCATTAAGGCAAGCATCAGATTGTCTCAATGGAATTGATTTTTTATTAGCCAAGTCATTGAAGCCATAATTATTATAGCCCTTCTGGGCTGATAGCTACCAGCCATTTATAGGGCAGCAGGGAGATAAATACAGCATTTACACATACATATAATCACTTTATTTCTGTATTAAATATTCATTTCCAAAGGGTTTCCCAGCACACACAGGATTTACAGAATCACTGTGCCGCAACCACTGCACAGCACCAGCTTCTCCACTGGCTTGGGCACTCCCGGTTGCTGTGATGTCTGCAGAGCAGGCTGCTCACAAACACATGTATTTGGCTTCATCTGGTGCTTCAAACTCTGCCTGCTCCTGCCTTGCTCAGCTTAAAAAAAAAATCATTTTTATTATTATCTTTTTTTTCTTCTTCTACCTGCACAGCATACCCGTTGGTGCCACCATTTTGCATTTCTTTATCCTAAATATCAAAAAGTTTTAAAGTTATTCTGGCTGTTTCTCAGCTAGTGGCACTCTCATCCCCATGGTTTTTGGCTGTTGCCTTTCCAAGACCTCTCAGGACCAGTAACAGGTACCTAAAGGACTGTTGCCACTCTCTTTAATGACCACATTTGTGCTTTTATGGGGAAACCAGGGTATGGCATCACATCCACACCAGCAGGGAACATCCTTTAATTCCCTGAACGCCAGTGGATGCCACCAGATGTCCTATAGTGAGATGTTATCTTAGAAACCATGTTTCACCCAAAAATTGCTCTAATCCTTTTTTCTCTTTCAGAGGAACAAATACAAACCTCCAGCTGTGCCTTACACAATTACTTCAGCCTAGATTAACTAAGTGGGAATTATACACAACTTCAAGAACAAATACCAATTTGGAGAACATTGCTAAGCCAAACAGAGGGGCATTATTATTATAACAACAAGCTTCTCCAAAGCACAGGAGTCCACACAACCCTCGCCCCAGCATTTTGCAGCAGCTGGTTTTGCAGGGATAAATATGGCCTTGTGGGCAGTTCCATCTGCTGGCCCACCAGAAACGGCAACATTATAAAAAAAAACCAAACAAAACCAAACACAAAACCTCCCCATATCTATGTTTTTACTCCAGTGATGACACATTCATCCTCCCAACTGGCCTCTAAGTCACTCAGCCTCCCAGATTTATGTGGAAGTGGTACTTAAAAATACTTCTTACCATTAACTGGAGGAGGAGAGGGGATGAGACAGCAAGAAAAGAAAGAGCATCTGCTATGAGACTGCAAAGGGCTGTAAAGACACCTAACCAGGTTATATAGCAGAAAATCCTGACAGCCCAAGAACAGTATTTTAGGCAAGAAGTCTCCTTCTGTGAAGCCAGGCACAGGACATGCAGCAGGTCAACACAAACGCCCGAGTCCCTGGTTAGGAAGTGGCTTCAGATGAATTCAAACAACATTTATTCCTTGGTTTTGCATCAAGGACTGACAAAGCCCATGACAACGCCTGTCTCTTACGGCACCCATGGCACTAAAGCACGCCACAGTCTTTACGTATGATGTCCTTTGACATATCAACACACAAGCCCTTTTTTTCCCTCTCCCACAGACAGGAAAATAACCACAAATGAGATTTTGAAGGAAAGGAGTGTTGTTTCTGGGACATAGTGAAATTAAAACAAACAAACAAAAACAAGCCCCAAAACCCCACATACATGTTTGCGTTCCCTGGAAATGTCGCTTTCGCTTTCAATGGCTTTGGGGCAGGGCACAGTCTGTGCAAACTAAAGTTTCTGCAAACTGGCTAAAAAGCAAGTTTCCAGCATTGCTCAGGTGGACGTTGCTGAGCTCTGTCCTCTGGGGTTGCAGCTTGGCTGCAAAGCACGAAAACATGCATGTGTAACTCCCCATACGTTAAGATAAGCAAAAACTTATTTGCAGTTACTGCCAAAACCTCTGAAGATGACTCTGCGCTGAAAGCATGAAACCCCTCATCAGACCCTGGAACAGCTCAGGTCGCTGGGTTTTCTATAGCTGTTGCCCTTTTCCAATGAGAGTATAAACTCTCCCTTAATTGAATTTGACAATTGAAAAGTAAAAAGATTTAAAATAACAAATGGTTCCCCAGCTTTCCCTGCAGCAAGGTTAGAGATACTTAATTGAACTTTAGCTTAGCTGCCAAACCTGAAAACCAACAAATAAGAAAGCATTGGGAATACCTGCATTTATTAAGCTAGTAACTCATCTTTCTCCAGAAACAGCTTAGCACTGTCAAACTTTTTCTTCTTTTAATGGCTGAAAAAGCAATGAAAAGAGAAAACTGTTGGGCACCACAAGGACCACAGAGGTACCTACAGAACTGGCCACAGCAGCCAGTAACAAAACGCCTCTGTAAAAATATTCAGGAGACCAGAACACAACCTCCCTATGTTACAGGGGATATTCTGCTTAAGCCATGTCCATATAAAATGGAAATGCAACGCACGCAAGCTGGGAGGCAATTTCACCCCCCTCACATCACAGTTTATGAGATGGATCCCGGAAAAAGTTTTGGGGTCAACCTTGGCAAGAAGGATGTTGAAAAACTGGAAAGGATACAGGAGACAGCCATAAAAATTACTGGATCGGAGAAAAATGTCTTATAATGAGAAATGTGGAGCCCAATCTGTTCAGCTTGTCTAAAGAAGACTGAGAGGTAACTTGATTATAGCGTAAAACCTCCTTCACAAAAGAAAACACAGTGCAAAAAAGGGCTTTGTTATCTCTGCAATAAGGAATAAAAGGAATCACTGGCTGGAAGCTGAAGGCGAGGAAGAGCCAACAAGGAAAGTATTTTTATACTATGAATCATTAAACTCTTGAACAGGCCATCAAGTAGAGCAGCAAACGTTTAATTTCTTGGAGATGCCATGTGAAACCTGGACATCTCTCTGCACAGGAAAGTGTAGTCAGACACAGCACACCCCGTGCTGAGATGAGAAGGTGGAAACAGAATGGCTCGCAAAATGCCAGAGAAAGGACAAAGATGATTCAACAGTCCATTCTGGATTGACTTTCTGAATCTACGGGAAGTGATGAAGGCAGCACCTTGCATGACAGGGAGCAGCAGCACGATACATACTGTAACATGCTTGGCCGTATAAAAATGGAATAAATCTTCCTTTCAAAAGTCAGTTTCTAAGAAATTTGGGCATATGGGTAGCATTGTTATGTTCTGATTTTATTTGAGGCTTTCAACGTAGTTGAAATTATATAGATAATAACGAAATATGTGCTGTTAATTCTCTTAATGCAGCACTAACCACCACCGGAAAGGTCCAGGGCATTGCTTTCAGTGCCGCCAGACTCCCAGCAGCCTTCAACGTATCTTTGGGCAGACACAAGGCACACTCAGGTGCGCCCTCACAAACCTCTTCTTGCAGTTGGGAACCAGTTCTCGCTTTGTTGGCTTGGTTGGGCTTTTGTCAAGGCAATGTTATGGGCAGTTGATTGCAGCAATTTCCCTTCTTTGCTTTCCCACTTGCAAAGTAATTATTGAGGGATATTAAAACACACGAGGTAAAAAACTTTTGTGTTATGTTTTTTCTCCTCCAAGAATCAGCCGGTATTTTCCCACAGCATCAAAAAGAGCATCTCTTAAGCTGCTTATTAATGTTTAAACATGTTTATTTCAAGTGATGGCAGTACTTTTTGATAAGTAATGATCCAGGTAAAATAAAAATAGCTAACAAAGGAAAACAAGATTGTTTGGCTGCTCTTCTGTCAAGCCATTCTCAGAAGTCCAACAATTAAAGGGGAACGTATCTGTGCTGGAAAAACTCAGTGAAGCACGAGAAATAACAGTTATGAGTTAAGAAACCCTTGAAGCTACAGCCTCCCCCTGACCTTGCTACACACATTGCTTGGTAATTTGGCCAGCAGGTTTGCCACCAACACCTGGCCGAGATCGAACACTGATCCGGTGAGTCCTTCTTGAGAGCAGCAGGGCTACACTTTGCATTCAATTTCAGCAGTGCAGCACGAGGATCTGTGTTTAGAGATTCATTTTAAGAGCTCATTTTGCAAAATACTTGCTCATTATCACTAACTAACCAGTGATTAAATAATCATATATTTTAATCTCCAATACCAGACAGCTTCCTTTGCCTGGTCTCTGAATTAAAGGGAGATATTTTCCCGTGTTGGGCAGAAGCTTTACAAGGACCGAGAAATCACACCAATCTTCTGGTGAGTTCTCACAATGCACTGAAATGTATTTCTATCTTTCCCCAGTAAATATCAACTTTAAAAGGTAGGTGGCTACCAGGTAACAGTGAAACAGTTTACCCAGTGTAGTTCATCTAAATTTTATGACAGAGATACAGAGCACTTTGCGGAGGTGGCTTAAAGCTATGGATGATTGTACTGAACTCCTGCAATGTTTGCAATGATTTAAAATGATTTAATGACACATCTGCTTTGGGTTTATATTTTTCTGAGCAGTGGGATGTTGGAGAAGCAAGTGTATCAGCTTCCTCTTCTATTCTGAGCCCCATTTTGCAATTTCTATGCTGGGGGCATGCTCTGCCCAACTGAGGCATGGGAGGGATGGATGGATGCTCTCCAACTTGCTTGCTGCACTCAGTGCAATGGGTTTTGTGGGAACTCTAACAATGCAAACAAAATGTACTGACGATGACAACTAGTAAGGAGGGAAAAGAAAAATAAATATATTAAGGTGAGGATTTCCAGGAAGCCCTACAGGAACCAGATCAGCCTGAACTGAATTTCAATAGGTGCTGAAAGTCCCAGACTAAAGATCCTGCTGTTTCTGCCAGCAACACATCGGTTCCCTTAGAGCTGTGAAACAAGGACCTCATCCTCTCCCAGCAAAGACAGGGATTCCAGCAGTGGGGAATTGGCTTAGGAAAAGGGTTATATGAAGATTTTGTCTGCAGCTACTAACTGGTACCAAGAGATGCAGGAAGGTTTTGTGGAGCACCTTGTCTTCTCCCATGGCTATAAAGGGAACTCACATCCTAATACAGCCCCTCTGACACATGTTTAAGCTTGGTGCCCAAAGTAGGTGGTGTTAGTCCCACCTAACTATTGCAGAGGTCTGCGCTTTGCCTAAGGCTCATTTAAGCCCCACTAAAGCCCTCAAACAAGGCTTGAAATGCCGTTGCTGCAATGCATAGGATTAACGTTGGTCCTTCTGCAGAGGGGTGAATGTCATTTGCAGAACTGTGTTAATTCCTGATTTGAATTTAGATGATGTTTTTAAATAAGAAACAAGCTCAGAACATCCTCTGGGAATCTGTGACTTGGATAAACCTTAGTAAGTCACTAAATATGAGTTACAATTGGGGAAGTGCTCAGACTGCAGTGCTGGCTGTATAAAAATAATAGTAATAATAATATTTTTAAAAAGGAAGATCGCTTCTAGAGAATAGAGAATAATGGCTTCAGATTGTGTATTATGAGCATGGCTGATGTATTCAGAATGGTATGACGGCAGTACCAAGCTCAAGATCAGCAAGCTCAATCTACACAATATACTCTCATGAAGGAAGAGAAGAGGATTAGGAAAGGAGAAAGCTCTATCCAGGGCTCTCCTCAAAAAGGCACTTTTCTCAAAGGAAAGCAGCAAGAATTGGGAGAGGGAAGTCCCCAGGGCAGATCAGATCAGGACAACAGTGGGGACGAGACGGCAAAATCCTGTGGCTATTCCAGCCAAACTCTCCCAGTGCTGATACTTGCTGTTGCATGCTCTTGGCAATTCCTCCTGCGGTCAATGGGTGGTAACAAAGCTCAGGCAACACTAGACTCCTCAGAATTTTGGCATACCTAACTTACCAGCATCTTCAAATTAACCCATTCTGCAGGATGATTTTCCAGCCCCAAATAAGTGGTAGCTGGAACAGTAACTACAATACCCATCTGTGACAAGCAGCTAACAGGAGCATCCCACCGGCTCCTGGCTGCCCCATCAACACTACCCGAGGTTACTCCATCAGCACCATGAGCCTCTTTCACAGGTCCTAGTTTGTTTTGGCTTATTTTTCTTAAATGTAGGAACTACTGGATAATTATACTGGAGGAGAAAAAAAAAAGAAACCAGCTGATTCCATGACATCTTACATTGATATGTCTATTCTAAAATAACATGAAATCTTCACATTCATACTTTTCCCTGCACAAATAATTCAAAGATGGTGAATCTCCAACAGATCTTCCCAAACCAGTGGTGTGTTGAAATAAAAAAGTCCTACATTTCTCTAGAAGATGGTGGTGCGAAAACCTCCCATGAGTGGAAAGGAAGTCTGACACCTTAGACTGAATTAGCATACAACCCACAACTTTACATCGCTCAAAGCATGAGAAAGGCTTTCCAGAGAGACAAAGCAACAGCTGCACTGAAGAATAACATTTAAAATACATTTACTTTCAAAGTGGGCAAAAAATGTCTCTTAACTCCTAATCTTTCATATTGTGGACTTGAGTAAAATGGATGTTCTTTTCTTGTAAAAAGTCATGCAATTTAACATGATGTTTCCCAGCAGGCTGCATCTGTTTTAAAAGTTTGCATTCAAAATGTGAAACCAATACCTCCTCCCCCTTAATTTTATCTAGAATTATGAATATGCCATTTGCTTAAACATATTGTGAACAGATGAGCCTCAGAAAACCACAACCTTGATCTGGGACAATCTTCTGCATCCTTCAAGATACATCACATTTGGGAAATGCTATGGAGGGACTCGGTAGCTGCGGTCCACCCAGGTACCAGCAGTGTAAGGAGGGAGAGAAGTCTGCAGGCAGAATTTAGGGGTGATGTTGATTTGGGCTGTTTTCTATGTTTGCGGCTGAAACACCGCAGTAAAATCCTCTGAAACACTCAAAACACAGATGAACAGACAGTTTCGGAAGAGGTTTGAAGAACAGGGACTCGAGTAGACTCCTGGAGCAGGTCGAGACTTGCTGACAACGGGCAGTGTCCGCTAAGCAAACCACAGCCAAGCTTCGGGCTTAGAAAATTCAAAAGATTACAGGAAAGTGTTAAGAACAGGAATGAGGGAAAACTGAAAAGCACATCTCGGGTTAACGCCTCCTCTAGGAGTGAATCCCACAAAATTCTCCAATTTCAAAAAAGGTCAGAAATTGATAACATTTGTAAAAAGAGACAAACAGTCCTTAGCAAATTCCACTGAAGGGGGGGGGGTGTCTGTGTATATAAAAATAGTAAAGCAGACAAAGGTTGAATAGATGCATATTTTTAGGCAAATGGTAGAGCACCCAAAACACAAATTATCATCAGGAATGCTGAAAAGCAGCTTATTGCTACAACAGGCTATGGATAAATAGGTACTGCACAACTTTTTAGGGAAAAAATTAACAACATGGTACAGATTATATGGGAATGACAGAGCAGGAACAGTGCTGGGTGTCAAAGCAAGCTCAAAGCTACAGAGGTAAGCTAGCCAATGGTATCAGCATAACCCCAGCGAGTTGCAACGCCATGCCCAACTCCAGGCAGCACAGCAGAGACATGTCAGCACGGCCGCCTGAGCAGCACCTGTGAGCCAGTCCTCTGGCTCTTCTGCTCTTCCTTCATAGACAGTAAGAATGGAAAATCCCAATTACTTCCATGTTGACTGGGCAATCATCTTGATGGCCTGTGGCTGTAGAGACTGAGCTTTCTGACATCAGAAGTGACTGCTTCTCAGTCAAAAATACTTTTGAAATGTCAGCTTAAATTCAACACTGGGAAACACAAACCAACTCACAGGGCAGGGACAGCAAGCTTCACTTTGTGGGCACAGCAACAGTCTCTCAATTAACGTTAAGATCAGGAAAGAAATCTTGAAAGCCTTACGAATAGTTTCCTGTAAACATCAACCTAATGTTCAGCAATAATTAAGATGAAAATATAAAGTCAAGAACTGTTATGAGACGGAGAGGAGGTACAAAACCAGCAAATAACCTGATGAAATGGTACACACTGAGGCACTGACTCTGCTGAGGGTCAGGCTCTAGCTGCATCTGCCTGGGGCTTTGCTGCAGCTAATTTAGCTGTACCATCTATTTTTCTATTAACCAAGTGGCTTATCTTTGTACATAACCGTAATGCTTGTACAGAGAGTAGTAACAGGCAGGTGTTCTGCAGAGAATGAAATATTGATGATGCTGGCGCAATCAGGCAGGGCAGAGGAATAGCGTCACAGCACAATATAGCAGAGGACTCCCAAGCAGGGGCACAGGATGCCACACAGAGAGGTGCAGGCATGGGAAGATAGAAGAGGGGGCACAGGATGGTACTGGACAGCCCATAGGCAACACAGCATAAGACCCATATATATCTCACTAACAGTGGCAGAAATGCAGACCTTGGCAAAATCAGGTTTTGGGGTAGCAAAGAAAATAACGAACAAGTATCCGATGTGTTTAAGATGCTCTACATACAGTAAACATGGATACAATGTGGGGATGCAGACTCTAAGAAAGAGCATGTAAAAACAGGCTGGAAGACATAAATATATGTATTATCCCAAGTGGATCCTAGAGCCCGGTGGAAGAAACCACCAACCACCTCCTGCTTCTCCCAGCAAGGAAGAATAAATGCCACCATCAGCATCATGCTCCTCCTGGGAGCAGCGTAGGACAATAATGACTCACTGCCTTTTTTTTTTTTTTTTTTTTTTAAATATTAAGAGGAGTCAGGACTAGAAGCAGAGATGCTTTATTGGAGAAGAGGTATTTTGAATTTACAAGTGTCAGTAAGGCTAAAGGGGGATAAAAGCCCGTACAAGACAGCAATTTCCACCTGCAAAATTGGTCTGTTTGGTTGAATTTGAATTGAACCTCTGCTTCTGATGGTTGCATCTCAATTTTGAGGCAGGTTTTGATGTACAGTACAGAAAGCCAGACACGTCTGCAGGAGACCCAAGAAAGAAGAAAAAAGAAAACCAAAAACATACCTCTGTGCCACCCCACTTTTTCGCAGGGGGCAGTGGAAGAGTGAGCAGAGAAAGGCACAGATGTTAGGAAATGTGTATAGCAACATTTAACTTATTATTGATACTTCTTCTTTAGTGGGATTTTTTATTTTCCTTTTCTATTTTTGTAATAACTTGGACTAACAATAAACATTTCATTAGAGGGTTAAGATTTCAATTACACTAACAATACAGTCTTGGCTTTGCAAATAAGATGCATTTCCTTTTGCTCATAACAAGATTTCAAGTGCAACACTGCACTAGTTAGAGTGACTTGCAAAACTTAAAATGGAAATTTAAGCTCTGAGAATTGGTTTGGTGTTGTTTTTTTTGTTTGGGGTTTTTGTTTTGTTTTGTTTCTTAGAAAGGTCCTGATTTTTGACAGATTCCCTCCCCTCCTTTCTCAGTTTTTGGACCAGGATACATCAATCACCTCCACACCAATAAACCAAGATACCTGCAAACGGATCCCCCTCTCTGGCAACAAAGCCCATCGACATTTAGATTTCTCCAGAACCTCAGACTTGATGGCCTCAAGGACGATGGTCAGAGCAGCAGAAGAGCAGCAAGTCTGGAGATTTCCTTATGTTTCTAAGCAGGACACAAACCCCATTCCCTGCTCCTCACTTTCACTAGTCACAGAAGAAGATGATAAAAACAGCAGTGAGTGCAAGAAGAACTACAGAGACAAAAGAGAAAATAATTTCTTAACCCCCTAAACCATGACTGCGACAACACAGAGAGCAATCAGTGATGAGAAGCAGGCCGCCAGTGTACCGAGAATGAAGTTATCTTTCAGGAAGATATTTGCAACAGCACTCAAGGACTGAAGCTGGGAGATTAGTTAGCCATTTTATGTAAGAAAGATTGCTCGAATAATCACTTTTTCTGATGTTGCCATGTCTTTTCATTTGTTAGTGTGGAGCATAATTGCTTCTTGTAAAGTTGAATGACTTTAAATTAGATGGAAAGATGGTCATTGCAATGATAATTTTGAACATCCCCAAAGTTGTAGGTTTAAAAATATGAGTTGAAATGTGATGGAATAATTAATCTGGCAGCAGTCTCTTAATTTGTCCCCTTTCTTCTGTTTCTTCCTTGCCATGCGCTTTTAAGCTACACCAGTATGTACATCCATGGGAAATGAAAAGCAGGAAAATAAATACATTTATCTAGATCAACCCCCTTGCCGGACCTGGAAGCCTTCAGTACAGTCAACACCAGTGATAAAGTCCAGATTACATTGAAACAAATTTGCCATGTCACTCCAACGACTTCTATGTTTTTGTTTGGTTTTATCCTCTCTCCAAACACCAACCAATGTCACAGACTCACCCAAGCTGGAGGGGCCCCCATGTCCCCCGTTCACAGCAGGACCAGGGGCAGGTTGCTTAGGGCTTTGTCCGGCCGCGGCTTGAAAACATCCAGGGAGAGAGATGGGATCCACCACCTGCAAACTTTCTACATGTAAGAGCTATTCATAATACTCCTGAAAATCATGACTCGATTACTGCAGCGATCAAAACGAGTATTTCTCACCTGTATATGTATATCTCAGTATACGAGTATATATATATCTCAGCATACGAGTAACGAGTATATCTCAGCTGATACAGCTGAGCTTTGCCATCGTGCATTTTTCCTCTCTGTTTTACCTATCTTTCCAAAACTCCTTGCTCTCCTATTTCTTTTCTCCCTACCAAAGTGCTTCCCATATTCCTGAAGGCACCTACCACCCTGACCGCAGGAATTTTGCAGTTGGTATTTATACACCAGGGTACTCATCCGTGCCTTTTATCTGGAAATGCAAAGCTGCACTCGTTTCAGCGCGGAGCCCCTGCAGAGCCTGCAGGGCAAGCCCTGCCAGCCGGGAGCAGGGAGAAAGCACTGCCAGATAAAGGATGGAGGAAGCAAAGAGCAGAAGAGACTCCCACGCGCCGCCTTTGATCGGCAAACAACTTCCAGCCACTTGAAAACTTAAGGGGGGGTTCAGGTTCATTTATTCTTCCTCGAGCATGCTCTGCTTTCAGCCTGTGGATGATGAGAGCGCTGCTGACAAAGATGACACATTGGGGAGAGGAGATTTTAGTAACTGGGGCGGAGGAGAAAAGGCAGCAAGTGGTGAGAGGGGGAGGAAAAGGAGCCTATAAAAAGCAGCAAAATTCAGAAACAGTCAATGCTTTCTTAGAAAAGAGAAATGTACAAGGGAGAGAGCAAAGTTCGGAGAATTTTGAAACTGCCAGATACATTATAAAAGTGAGCTGAGACCCAGCCACATCTTGCAACACTCATCCCACAGATCAAACTCAAAACCAAGGTACACCCATCCCGCCACCTTTCTCAAATGTATGAGGAAATTTTCAGGCCCCAATCCCACACTACTGCAAAAGGCAAGAGTCCAGTGGTCTTCCGAGGTTTGAAATTCAAGAAAAGTGTTCGCAGAATTACTGCGCCAAGATCAAAGCTTTACTGGGCACTGGCACTGGGGTCAATAAAGCCAAGGTAACGCACCAAGCATCCCCAGCAAAGCAACAAACACCACTACAGCTTCTGCTTTTCAAACTGCACCAAATGAACTAAAACATCACCAGATCTTCCAGCACAGCCTCCAGAAATGTGACATTAGGGAAAGACTGAATTGCGGGAGCTGATGGACCCTGGAGCCCCCCTGGTTGTGTGTCTCATCCTGTAAGAACTCATACTGCTCTGTGGGTCTGGGGACTCCTGCCTCGCTCAGCCAAGGTGCTGGAAGTTTCCCCAGTGGGTACTGAGATATAATAAATGAAGAAACAACGGCTGCACCATGCTCAATCTTGTGTATGAAACAGCGTACATAATTAGAGCTGCCTGTATATTCAAAGGCACAAAATTAAAAGTCAACAACTTCTACTGTTACTTCTTGATTTTGGCAGGTCTCACTTTTCCACTTGGCATCCTTACGACATCTTTGGTAACAACTAAGATAACAGTCTTGATCATCGAGCAATTGTTTTTTGTAAACACGCATGTGTGTACATCAGATAAATAATCTGGTACCTGCCATACATTTAATCTCTCCGTGACTGTGCAAAGCATTTACCCAAGTCCTGCAGAGCTCTCAACTCCTGCACTTTGACGTGCATCCCACCCGCCCCTAGAGCCTGCTACACGTTGGCTCTTTGTTCGTGCTAGTGGCTTGTTTTCTCATCCATTCACATGATGTGCTTCCAAGACTGAGTTCTGTTGGCACAGATCCCCAAAATGCCTTCCCGAGCACATACAGTACTGCTAGGAAAGCCATCACAACAGATAATAGCGCTCTTATGCCAAGTACAAATCATCTTTAACTTACTTTTTCTTTAACTCTACGGTTTCTTCTGCCATTTTGAAACATAACTAACCGCAGGTTCCCAATGTCTGTCTTTAAGAAGTGGGGAATCTCTCCTTGATTCATTAAGGCACTAATGTACACACCTCTGTTTAAGTGTAGAAGTAGTCCAATTTAATTCAATTTGACTATTTATGCTAAAATAGCTCAAGGAACCAATGACCCGGTTAGTCCTTGGACTGAAATCTGGGACCATACAACTGGAAAACCAGCATATTCCCCTGCTGACCAAGCCACAGAGCTCTCTTGGCCAGTGTTAGCTGTGGGCAGCACTGATCACCGCTGGCTGTCCAGGTCAGGGGTAGGTTCTGCCCTGTCCCACCATGGCACGTCATCCAAATCACAGCAACACGGGCCCTGGCAGCAGCCAGACACGTAAGGTTTCCTAGACAGGCTCCTCCTTTGATGGGCTACCTTCTTACTTGTCCCAAAGTCAACTCTTTTGGCTGTCCCAAAGTCAACTCTACATTAGCCTTCTGTTCTCATTGTCAGCATTTCGCAGTAAATTCCCCTGGAAGCTGCACCACCCATCCCAAACTTTAGTCCAACTCAGATATCCTCAGTCCAGGCACAAGTGACTTTGCACATAATTTCCTGAGAATCCCCCTCACTGGAGCAGTACAGTACAAATGGCAATCAGTACTCTACAACTCTAAAAAAAAAAAAAAAAGGTACTTTGAACTGTTAACTAACCTAAAAGACTCACAGTCCAAATCCCCTCCTCCCAGGTTCCCTCACTGAGGGAGCTGCTCCCTGTCCATTCCCCTGCACACACCAAAGACCTGCTGCTCACTCGCAAATTCAGAGCCATCAACTTTTACAGGAATCTGACCTGAACCAAAGTCTTGCCTGAATAAGAGATGGAGAGCAATTTTAAAAAAACATGTGATTGCAAATGCCAGTGAAGAGCTAATGCCCATTTCACACAGAATAACTGGGGGAAAAGTGGCATGGCCTTTACATGGCCTCACTACAGATGGTAGCAAAGATTTACTAGCAAAGGGCAGTAGTGAAGTCTCCTACTTCTAAACTTTTATTACCATTACATAATATGCTATCATGCATTTACTAGCATGCTGTGAAGCGCTGTCATAAATATTTAAACTGCAATGACAAAGTAAGCAAGCTGTCAGTCGCTTCTGTTTCTGGTTTTTGCTGCTTGCTCTCTTGGGCCCACACTGAAGAAAGCATTGCTGTGCAGAAAATAAAAGGGCTACACATGAACCAAACTGGATGCACATAACTGACTTCCAGTAAAGCAAAAGGGACTTAAACTTGTTCATAAAAGGTCTTCTTAAACTGGGGCCTCTTATGGTCCTCACTGGCAAGCTTGTCATCAGCAAGGCTACCCTCCCCAAAAACTTGCCTGACTGCATTAGTTATTACATTTGATAGCTTTATAGTATTATTTGAAGCTTGCTATTTACCTAGTTATACAAGACCCAGCAGCTTAGAGCCTGCTCTCTGCCTGGGCTGCAAATCTCTGCAACTACCTCCAAAATAGCCCAGATTTTATGACCCGTTAAGCTTAATGATAAACCCTTGGATTTACATTCTGGGCTAGTGAGCAATGGGAGGTCAAGGGCTAAGCTTTGATTTATCTGAGGGCCAAGGGAGATAGTTATTTCTATACTCTTATTTTTCTCATCATTTGCCATGACGATTGCAATGCTTTGCTATGACATCATGGCAATTTTTAGCCTTATTTACGTCAAAATCAATACCGCACTTAGTCCTTTCACAGTGCTGCCACTGGTACCTCCTCTCCCAGCAGGATGGGAGCATTGTGCCAGAGTGGCTTTCCATCCTCTGCCCAGCCTGAGCAGCAGATCCTGCTACAGACATGCTAACTCCAGATCTTGGTGGCATGGAAGGCAATGGTTTTCAACCTGCAAATACTGTTGGAGGTGGGGGAATGGTCTGGGAAGGAAGACTGTTCCGGTTTGCACCAGTCTTGTACATTTGTGGTGCTTTACATGCAATGCCAGCAGTGCCTGGAGTTGAGATAAATTCTGTTTCATGGTGCTTTAAATCCAGAACCATGAAGAGAGTAGCTGCTACTGTGGAAAGACACTACTCAGCATGGCCCAGTATCTGCTTTTATTATGAATCTTGCTGTTTTAACAGTTTCTCTGAAAACCCCATGCCTCTGGAATCAGGGGATTGCAAGAACATCTCAAATTTGCTCCCCAAATTTACTTAAAAAGAAAATAAAGAGAAAATTAAATGCTGTATGTTATAGGCAAAAGTCTTGAGAAACGGTCCATAAGGACCACAAATATTCATGCAACTCAGAATTTCACACTTGCCTAGCTTTAACACACTCATCAAAGCCAGACCCTGCACATTTCAGAGCCTGACCCAAGGCTAGTTACTGGCTTCAGCAAGGGCAGGTGGGTGCAACACGGAGCAACAGGGTGAGTTATTAGAAAAACACTGAAGAATACCATGATATTGCAAAGCTAATCACACCTTAAAGTTATTTTTCTTCAAAGATTATTGTATCTATTTGACTATGCTGTACAGGTATACTAATAGTACTTAAATAATACTGAGAAAGGATAGACAAAGTAAACATTAAAGGGCAAATTTCGAGTAGCTCAAATTTACAGAGGGAAGTGGATGCCTAATGTAATAAAGGGAACTTGTCAGGGGAACGGTGCATTATCCAATCTTTGTCTTGACTGACAGCTTGACAGCCTTTCACCTATTTTAAAAAAGTCTTTAAAAAGCATTAGTTAGCAATTATCACCAATTTTCTCATTAAGTCCTTTAAAAAAATAGTTGCAGTTTAATTTCTAGCTAAATCAGGACAGTTGACTATTTTTCTTTCTTACAGAGAATTGGAAATTGAAGAGAAATAGCAAGATGCTGTTACATCAGTAAGAGAGAGATACCAAAGAGCAAAGTAAACAAGAAGAGAAATTGAGTTAGAATAAAAATGGCAAAAGCAATGGAAGAAAACCACCCGGAAACTCTGTAACCCTCAGTTAAAGGTCTCTCACAAGTAGCAGCATCAGGTTTTTGCACAAAAAATGCAACAACAAAATACTGTGGGCCAACTCCTACCAGATGCTGAGGAAAAAGTCAAAATGCTTCTTCAAGCAGAAGTTTTATTATAAATGTGAGCCGCAGAGGTATCAGTTTTCTCACATTACACACAATCCCAGGGGTCTGTTGCACTGGTGATGTCCAAATTCAGACTGGATCGCCCAAGAAGAAAGAAGCTCTGGCTTTGAGTTCATTCTAGCAAACCTTTCTCTTGGAAGGAAGCAGCCCTGCTGATTGGTGGCACATTCTGTACCCCTCTCCCCCAAAAGAGGAAAAAAATCCACTTATTGTTAGCATGTTAAGAGATTCTAAGTCACTTTTCAGCTGGCAATGCTCTGCATCAGTGTTTAAATTATTTACCTCATGCCTTGTACTTCTTAAGTACTTGAAAAAACCCTACTTACTCTTCTCTGAATCCTCACAGTGCTAAGAGCTGGTCCTCAAAGAGAGTGGGTAGGGAAAGCACAGATGTGGGATGGCTGTTGCATTTTTGGTAATTTCAGTATTGTATCTCTAATATAATGAAAAATGAGTGACACACCTAAGTATCACTCATTAGAGTGCCCCAAATAAAAGCCTTGCCTCAGTAAAGCATTTCTCTCACTTCCCAGGACCAGGACTTGACTCTCACCTCCATCCAAGCGAAGGTTTCTTCTGTCTCACCCCTACAAATAAATCCTCCATGGCATACAAGGCACCTGGTTTTGCATGTGTTTCCCCAGAGCAGTTTTTAGGGTATGTATTATGGCACCTGCTTTAAGCTGAGCCCTGTCATCAATACTCAGTTTTGGCATGAGAGCTATTGGCAATAACTACTTTTATTCACTACCAAGCCCTCCCTGAATTCCAGTAGGACAGGCTCTTTCCATTGAGCTACACGAATGCAATTACAGATATCCACACACAGGATTTTTCTAATTTGTTTGCTCTTCTACTTCTCATCCTTCATTTACTGTCCTAAAAATGTCAGAACAGAGAGCAAGAACTTAAAAGGCAATCACCACCTGCAAGCATCATAGCAACACTAAACTATTTTGGCAGCCAAGCCTCTCTCAACACGTGCTTACGGGGCCTATATCCCTCGTGCCGGGAAGATGCAATATATTCCCCGGCTTTAGGCTGCATCATTTCAAGCTCCCGCATAAAACATGGGAGCACCCAGAGATTTTGCTAGAGCAGCTGATGGCTTAGATTACAGCCATGGCCTTGGCACTGGAGCACTTCCAGTAGCACACTAAACTTTATGTTTCCAACATAAAATCGCCAGTAATGTTGCTTCCCCACACACTGCCGGCACACCCTACGGCAGATGGTGCTTCCTAACCAGCCACCCCACTAAAAGCACCGTGCTCCACAAAAAACTTTTTCATTAACACTTTGGTCTCAGCTGCAGTTCAGCCATGGGGTTTTCTGCCCTTTGATTATTTCTTCCCTGTGACACAAAGCATAAATAGGAAGAAGTTTTGCTATTTGGAAAAGAGGAGTTCAGTGTGTGCAACAGAGAGACAAATTCATGCACCATTATTCTTTCCTGGATGCTTCAAAATCTGAGATAGAGGCACAGCTCAGGGTGCATTTGCTTTGTGCTCATCTTGCTCTCGTGAAAAACTTCCTACTTCTTCAGCCTAGAAAATCAGCCTTTTCTATAGAACACAAAACCAAATACCCTCCAAATCCTACAAGAAATGCAGCAAGCCTGTTGCCTTTCGGGTCTTTAACTCAAGGTAGAGACAAATTTAACAGAGGTAAACCCAGGTTTCTGTGGAGAAGGCAGGATTTTGTTGAAAAAAACCATTTAAGCATTCTGACATTTTACTCACATTTCACGAAAAGTTCAATAACAACCCTTTTGAACAATATCTCATTTCTATGTCCTTCAGTTGTATCCAAGAGCCCTTCCGTGAGTAATGCATAGAAGATTCATGAAAAATCTTTTAAATGTATTTATTTACATGGCATAAACAGCCCGATGAGGCATTAAGCATTGTTTTTCTAATCCTGCAAAGTACCAAAAGCCTCCTGGGACAGACTGAGCCTCTTCAGCTCAGGACCAGATAGTTCTGCGCCTTAGGAAAAAAAATAAAGCTGAACACCTGAAAGTGCTTTTCAAAAGCAATTATCATAATCCCTTCTGTTACCCAGAGGGAAGCAGTGGCACGCAGAGGTTAAATAACTTCTCAGAGGTGGCTCAGCGAGCAGCACAGCATGGATTAGAGCCACAGTGCCTCCTGACTTCTAGCTCCCTGCTCAGCCCAGTGCCTTAAATAGCAGCAGTGCAAGTAATTAGCTCTGTCCTCTGTGCATGCATCTAACTCGGGGAATGGGAAAGTTGGAGTTTAACTTAACGATATGAAAATTTCTATGGAGAATCCCATGAGAGAAATCTTAAGTTTTAACAACTATCACCTGAACAACCTGTATGAAGGCGTAGGGGAAAGCCCACTGCACAGATTTTACTGCCACCAGTTTAGGAAGAGTGAATTATTGACACACAGCAGAGCCTGTCGCAATGAAAGGTTTATAGGGGCTATCACCAGGATCATTCTTGTGGCATTTATTCATTCCAGTTTTTGTTTGTTGGCATTTCTTTTGTCCTCTGTCACCCGGGATCTCTCCATCCTTCCCTTTCTGGGGTACCTTAACTGCTAGGAAAGCAACGAAACTTTTGCTAAGGGAAGGGTTGAGTGACACTGCACATTTTTATTTACATTGTTATTTTGCATTATTGTGTACTTCTACAGTGATATCTGATACATGTGGTTTTCCTCCATCAGAGGTGACGGTGTATGTCTACTTCCACTATTCCCTTGCCTATAGCTACAGCATCTCTTACTTTTTCAGCTGCCTCCAGCAAGGAACAATAAATCTCAAACACAGTTGGAAAATGGAAAATCTCTATTGCTATTGTTGGCATCCAAGTTCTTTGGCTTAACCTATTTTTGGAAGAGCACCTTTGTTCAGCAAAATCAAAGCTCCCACCCCTGTGACACCAGAACAGCGTGTCCTGCTGCAGGCAGAGCTGTTCGCTAGCAGCAAACTCTTAACAGCAGAGCTGGCACACAGAGCAAAGCCAGGATGGCCCAGAAGGAAAACGATGGGAGCTGGGATTTCACTTTTGCTCTCCATCACTGCGTGCCCCCAAGCAAGTCACGCCACTCTGCTCCTGTATGCTTTGGCTATCCTTACCCTGGCACATGGCATATGTACAAACAGGATGGGTACACCTTATGCCATAAGCTCCCCAGGATGAAAACACATCTTACTACGTGTCCTTACAGTCTCCAGCCCTACTAGGACCCCAATTTTGGTGGTTCGTGAGATATAAATATTAACTGGTATATACAGCTCATGTTTTAATAAAAGCTTTGCTTAGGGAATAAGAAAGGTCAGAAATAGGAAATGGTAGCCCAGCCTGTAAAAGGAGAAGAACTAAACTTGACTCACACATTTTTGTTTGATTGGTTTGACTTTAAAAGATATTCAAGCTCTGTCTGCTCTGAAACGTAATTACCTTTGTACTTCCACTAGATGCACCTTCCAGAAGCAGTAACACTCTTATACAGCCCAGAAAAAAAAAAAACAGTTGGAAAAGATGCAAAATAGCTGATTTAATGTGTCGTGGCTGGTTCTACACGACACGATGGGACCATACGCTTCTCCCGTCACTGCACTCACAGGCACTACTTGGAAAGGGATAATCCTTGAACCTTTAAGGCACAAGACTTGGCTCAAAGCCGACATTTTGTGCCAGGGCTGTAAGACGGCTGCTTTCAACAGGCATGGCTGAAGCATGCGAGAACCAAACGCTGTGGCAGGTCTTAGCCCTGAAGCCCCAGGCACAGTCCTGCCCTCTGAGTTGTTTCTCTCGAGGAAAAAACAGAAAAGCAAAAGCTAAACATTCATTTTGATAGAAAATATTTTGTTTTCTTTGTCATGTGGAGAGCCCTCCAAATGCAATGCCAAGCCCTGCTGGGCTTGGTGACAGGCAGGCTGAAACACCAGCACTAACAGCAAGTCCCCAGTGAATTTCCATGGCCTAATGAATTAAAGGCTTAAGCAGAGTTACCTGAACATTAAATATCACTAGAATGCACTGAAATTTGCTCTAAGGCGGGGCTGGGGGGAGTTGCCTTTTAAATGGCCTCATAACTAACTGGGGGTTTGTGCAGTTGGTAACATTTTTGAAACTTACCAGTTTTCAGCTCTTTTCCCTTGATAATGAAGCCAATGCAGTTGTGCTGTGCATCAGACAGCACTCTGATGCACCTCATCACCAGCTGAAGCTGAATTTAATTGGGGGAAGTCGTCTCAAAAATACCAAGCTTTGTATCTGGAAAGACGGGAGATACCCTATGAAGCTCCTACCAAGCAAGAGACAAACCCATATCAGACACCAGAGAAGCTACAAGGGAAGACATGACAGGCTCTACTGGTTGTGCCATCCATTTTTTGAGCAAATAGTTGTGTAAAACACCCTTTATGCTTCAAATAGCTATTGAGAGTAGTAAGATTGTATGGAAACATTTAATAGATTAGAATTAATGGAAAAAAAATAGAGTATAATTGCAAGATGGTAAAAAGTGTATGCCCTCCAGGTGTGAGGGATATCAACCACATGAAGTTTCCATCGTGGTGTTTCTAGTTTTTATCTGGCTGCTGTCACCGACCATCCCACCCTGACAGCAGAGGGTTCGCTCGGCTTTCACCAAAACCTGGGGAAATGTGGCCAAACCCTGCAGCAGACCCAACAGACCAACTCCACTGACTTCAGCAAGAAGCAAAACACAGATGGCCCCAGAAACCCCACCAGGATGGCCAAACAGTACCATGAGTCAGAGGTGCTAACGCCAGGAGCAGGATATCCCAAGGAGGTATTTTAGCAAGAGGTTTTTTGTTTGAGCTTTATGTGTGTTTCAGAAACTCTTCAGCTGTTGGTACCCACAAACACCTGTTAGCAGTTTCCACGCACACCACACAGCAGACTTCTGTTTGTAGCTTTTGCAAAGTAAGCCAGTAAAACCAGAGTGAATTTATGTATTTGAACAAGAAGATGCCAAACACTTCAGATTCTTAATTGGAGCAGCTTCAAAGCAATAAATGGATTTAAGTGTCAAATGTGAGGGTGATCAGAGAGGAGGAGCAGAGATGCAGGTGCTCTTCTGCTTTGTTTTTCCTCTTCTTTCTTCTATACCTCCCTGAAACAGCACAGTACCCCTGACAGATCTGTGCCAGCATCACCTCTTGGGCTTCAGCCACATGAGCTGGAGTCCTCCTTGAACTCAGCTTTAAACCCAAATTACATACCCCAACTGATGTCAAAAAGAACAGTCTGCCTCCCCTATTTCAGTAGCAAATCTGGGGTCAGAGATGATGTTGATGAGGTAAGTAAGGCAAAACTCATTAATTGTTGTTAACTAAGCACCATGAGAAATTTGTTCTCAGCTGATTGACAGCAGGAGTTGACACTAGTGAGCAAGTTTCTTGCAAAGCATTCTATTTCCCAAATATTAGTTTTCAAAGGAATAGTTGCCAAAGTAACTGTTACTTTGGCAAATAATAGTTGGGAAATAAAATGCTTTGCAAGAACCTTGCTCGTTACGCATTCCCAGTTTGGAATCAGCCACTGGGATGCTGAGATTTCACTGAAAGCCAAATATTCACCTACTGTGAATATCTGTGATTGATGAAGATGTCCAGGAAAAAACAAAAAGCCACCAGGAAGCAAATAGGCATGCCAAAGTAACAAGGGAATCGAACAAGCAATGGGATTTACTAGGTCTGGCTTTGTGGGGGGTCACCAAGGATTCGCTGATGACTTGTAAAGGGGTTCTCCACAACAGCACTGCCACAGTCTCCTCTCTGTGCTACCACTTCTCCGCACAGAAATGACTACTTAGAGCCCCTCTGTTAAGTATGGTTCAACAGTCACTACAGCTGAATGACAGGCGTGCACACTCACAGTGACTGGTTAGCCCTCATTTCCTTGGAATAAGGTTAAAAAACTGCAAGAGTGAGTAATGGGACTCAGAGCTTCTGCACCATGGGGAGGCAGGACTACGGCAGACTAGTCTAAAATCTTCTGAGTAAAATTTATCTCCGCTAGACAGCGCCGTTTCACCTGGATCAAAACCAGCTGTAAAAACGTTTGAAGCAGGTTAAAGAAGAAAGTTTAGCTTCAGCACTCTCAACAAGAGAGTGAGTCTTTCCCTCAATTCAAACCGTGGTTTTACTCAGTTCATCTCCAATTAATACAAAAACGTAATTCCACTCTGAACAAAGACCTTCCATCAACCTGAAACAAACTACAACCAGAAAACGGTGACTAAACCACAGAAACAGCCAGTAAGGCAAACTGCAATGAGTAACTCCCAAAGCTTTAGCCAGCACAGTAGCAGCAGCTCTGAAACCAGTGCCTTGCCCCACACTGCCCACACCCCTCCATCCCCACCTGCAAACCGGGAGAGCAGCTGCTCACCATGGGGGGATCAAGGTGTTGGTAATTGCTGTGCAGCACAAACAGTAACACTTCAGCCAGAAGAAATAAGCAATGCAAAGGGCCATTTTATGAACCTCAAATTGAAACAGAGAAGCTTCTGCAGCTTCTGCTCAACCTCGCTCCCAGGGGTGCAGGTGGCCAGGGAGCCCCGCAAGCGACACTAAACCCACTCTCCTCATCAGAAACATCATCCTCGGCAGACGGCCAGAGCGATTCCCCAACACCTACAGATGCATCCTCCACACAACAAGAGGTCCATCCCCAACAGCAGCAGCGATGCTCGCAGCCATCAACACCAGCTTTTGCACAGGGCAGGGGAGCGTGGCTCCCTACGTTAGTCCTCAGCTGCGTTATTTAAAGTTTCATGGTACAATAAAGGCAATAAATTAGAAGCAATGATTCCTTAAGTGCTGTCTGGGCAGCAGGGACCACAGAGATCTATCTCAACACAGGTACCAATTCTCTTCCTTCATTTTGCAAATGCAAAAGCATATAAAAAAATTCTAAGATGAAGGGGAAGGCTACCAGCAGGGTGGTCTCACTGCTGGCCCCTTTTGAATTAATGGGAATTTTATCCTTAATGGCAACAACAGCCCATTTGGTCTAACACTGAGTATTTGGGAAGAAAAAAAATTCCATTGTTTCTTTACGTTAACAGGGGGCTGGTGTGTAACAAAGAGGAAGAAAGGCAGCCTGCATGCTGCTGGCTTGTTGGTGAGAAATTCTCAAGGTCTGATCGATACCAAGAAAAAAGCACGTCTCCTCTGGTCTGAGGCTCAAGCATTATTCAAGCACAGCAGTCACCATGCAGCTCATTTTCTTTAGCTACGATGACCTAAGGCTAACGAACACAGACGGAAGAACAGAGTCGATTGCAGGCATTTCTAACCCTTTACATGCAAAAAATGAGAGTGAGCAGAGCTGTACAGGTGCATGCACGAGCATTTCCAGGAGCGGCTGTACATCTCTCCAGGCACCTGCTTGGTGGGTGAAACCCAAAGCACATGATATTCACGGAAAGTTGGGAGCAACTTCCTCTGGAAAGAACACCTGACAAGAATCAGAATGCTTAAAAAAAAAAAAGGGGGGGGGGCAAAAAAAAAGGCCATTGTTGTGGGAAACCCCGACAAGGTATTTAAAGCGAAATCACCTACGCCGACCCTTCGGGAGCCCTCCAGGAGAGGAGTCCGGGAGCGCCCGGCTCTCCCTGCGCCAGCCGCCCTCGGCAGCGCCCGCGGCTCTGCCCGCTCCGCACAGGTGGGGAAGAGGATGCCCGGGCCGTGCCTTTGTCTCCCGGCCCGCTCCAGCTCCGCCGAGCCGGGCACCGGCTGCCAGGACGGGCGGGCGGCACGGCGGCCCCCGCCGCGCTCCGGGGAGCGCCGCGCCCGCCCGCGGCCCCGCAAGGTCAAGCCTCCGCCCGCGCCGCTCCGCCTAGCCAGCCGCCGCGTACCCTGCGCAGATCCACCGCCCCGCGCCCCGCTCCAGCCGCCCCTACCTCGGCGGCCGCCGCCGTCACGCCGCCCCCACCGCCATGTTCCCGCGCCGGCTACATCCGGGCCGCGGCCGCCGCTCCGCTCGGCTCCGCTCCCTACGGCCCGGCCCGGCCCGGCCCGCAGGTGCCGCCGCCACCGCCCGCCCCCCGCGCGCCGAGCCGGGGCGGGGCGCGGCACCGCCCCCGCGCCGGGACGGGCCGGCAGCAGGGCCCCGCCCCGCCCCGCCGGCGCGTGCTTCTCGGCGCGGAGCGGCGCGCGGGTAGCGCGCTGCTGGCGGGGCGGGGCGGGGCGGTGGCGCGCTTGAGGCGGGCTCGTTCCGCAGCGGGAGGCGGCGGCTGCGCACCTGCCCGTGACGTCTGTCCTGAGACCGTCCGTCTGTCCACCCGCCCGTTCACACATCCTCCAAACGCGCATCCCACCCACGCCAGCACCAACCCAGGCACCCACCCACCCACTCCTGCACCAACCCGTGCACCTGGACGCCCACCTGCCCATTCATGCACCGACTCGTGCACCCACCCGTGCACTCGTACACCCACATATCGCCCACCCGTGCACGCACCAACCCGTGCTCCCATATATCCAGCTACCCACCAACACATCTGCCCACTCGTGCACCGATCCACGCTCCCATCCACATCTGCCCACCCCCATCCACGCTCCCCCCAACTCGGCAACCATCCGCCCACACGCCCACCCGTATATCCATCCACCTATCCACCCACACATACATCCACCTACGTGCCTGTACATCCATCTACCCATGTATCTGGGCATCCACCCGGGCATCCACCCACCCACTTCCTTCTGCACTTGGACCTCAGTCATATATATGTATGTATACAAACAACTGTTCCGACAAGTTTTGCTACCCATAAGCTCTCCCCCAGCGATGGCCAGGCGCTGGGAACAAATCTGGTTAAGGCAAGCAATGGAAGGAAGCTGTCGGAGAAGTACAACAGCCAAACCCCGTATATCCCATGTAATTTAGGTGTATTACCGCCAGCAGCTTGTGCCTGCCTCTGAAAGCTGCTCGAAGCCTACGTTTTTATATAATGTTGCATAAGAAAGATTAAGATTGCCTTTAATAAAGGTACATATCGGTCCCTCCACATGCTAAATCAGGAGGGAGGTGATGGACCATAAATCATCCCTGCCAGGAAACACCGAGCGCAGATGGCAAAGTGTTTTTTGGAAGAACCTGCAGCAGATTCCTGGGAAGAAAAGACCTAAAGCCGGCTTGATTGATACAGCCCTGCATGGGAAAGGGGCGATCTCATACTTAATGATGTCGAATTAAATGTCATTTCTAGTTTCTCTGATGCACATTTGCATTGAAACGCACTACGAATGGCAGGAGCAGAGAGGATACGACAGGAACAGCTTGAAGATAAGGGTCTGCGTTGGAGCTGCATGGGGTGGCCGTGCTGGGACGGGCAGCGGGAGGTGCAAAGGCTGAGGCTCTCATGGCACTCAGCTGCTCACCCGGGGTCTAAACAGGTTTCCGCATGTACAAAAACCCCTACATTAACGACGACAACAAAAAAAATCCATCAGAAATGTGCTCTTCCATTACCCCTAATGTTTGCTTCTACCTTATTTTCTTTACTTTCCCTTCAATCACTGCTCTACCTAATGCTGCGAGATGAAGTGAGCTCCCTTTGGTCTGGACAGCACACGGTGTTCGGTGTTTGCTGACATGGCAAAGTGCCTGCTCTGGCTTCAAAACCCAGACACGACGGCAATGGGCAGCACCAGCACGAGAAGGGGTGCTCTCTCCTTGCCGGGAAGGAGACTGGGCACAGACAAACACAGTCAAAAATACAGCATAAAGCTATTCAGAAGCCCTGGGCCATAACTTCGAGCCCCTAAATGTGAAACTCAGATGCAGGCTGGTTAGGGCCACTCTGAGTGGGTGCCACTGTTGAAGTCACTCTGTTGCTCCTGGTTTCCATTGGTGTGCAGTGGGTTTTGCAGCCAGAAGTATCATTTGAAATCAGTAGCCACCGAAGGAAGTTCAGCCTTCTGCGAAAAAAAAAAAAAAAAAAAAAGAAACCGCCCAAAAAACCCCAAGCCAGGCTAAAACTTTAACTTAAAGAAGAAAAAACAACTTGGGCTTAGACCTTAACGCAAAGCTGAAGCCTTTCCCTGGTGCATCAGACTAGAAATAACGTGGGATGAGGCAGTGAAGGTTTCCCTGCTCTGAGTCAGCATGAATGACGTGTGTCTGTAATGCAAGGTGTTGCGTGTCGCATCTTGGCATGGTACATATGGCTTCTGGCAGGGGAAAAAAAAGAAATCAAGTCTTTGCTGTTTTGTTTTTAGTCTCAAGTGTGATTTGTAGGAAATTGTCTCAGTGAATTGGCAAAATGGGCTGACGACTGCCAAACTGCAGGGCTGGGAGAGAGGCACTGCACCATTGCAAGAGCGTCGAGGGAGGGAGGTAGAAATAATCCCCCTGCATCCAGCATGGTGCTGGGAGAAGGCGTGGCAGAGAGGTTCAGTAACGTGAACCTGCTGAGACTCACACCAAAGAGAGGTGGACGCATCCATTGGCATTGGAAAATCCCATCCTGTGTGTCCCCAGAGAGCTCCGGACTCTCTGTCACGATGGTTGAAGCCAACAAGAAACCAGATACCTGACTTGGGCGTTAGTTTCTCCAATAAAGTCAACTGAACTACCCAAAGGATGCTTGACTATTTAATCTCTTTGATGTGAAAAATAGCTGGATATATGCATACATATACCCCAAAGCCCAAAGCTTCTCAAAAAAGGTTCATTTTGGTTTTGGCTTATTCTTACACACAATGGTATGAATCAGAAATATGACCACTCAACTCATTGCAGCTGCACTGAGCTGGAGTTGATGCAAAAGAAAGGAGGGTGAGAATGCAAAATGTCCTTTCCCCAGAAAAATCAGAGCATAGAATTATTAATATTTTTAATCTACATTATTTTTAAAAAATTCAATAATTTTAAATTAAAACTGAATCGATGGCACTGAACATTATGGCCTAAGTTTCACTGTAATACTATAATAAATAGAAATAAATCCATAAATATTTTAGATGAAGTCAAGCCACTTCAGTGACTGAAGTATTTGCTGAACCACCTGGATCAGGAGGTTCTTGAGACTCTAAGTCCATTACACACAGACCCATTTCTGCTCGGGATGCACAGAAAGATATTCTTCCCTTCAGTTTGCTCAAAAACCATCAGGGATTGAAATGAAAGAGAGAACAGGCAATTGCACTTTCCCCCGTATGAATCTTTATGAGGATTTGGTGATTAGAAATATCCCAGCTTGCTGTCAAGAGGTAATATTTCCCATGTTCAAAATGTCCATTTCAAATGCAGCATAAGTTTTGAAAACTGTATTCTTCCCCTTACCCCACCTGTCCATCATATTTAAGATGTGATTTAAATTAGAGCACAGTAGCTAATGTATGTTTCTTACTCTGCTCTGCAGTGCACCTTGACACAAATTAACATTAAAATTAGTCATGTAGTAGAGGCATCAGCCATCAGTTCGGCACATAAAATGAAAAATGTTAAGTAACTTTAGACTTAACATGCAGATTCTTAAATAAATATGGTAATAGCATGTCCTGATCATAAGTGAAAAAGAGCACTAGGCTCCAGCAAGGAAGTATCAGTTGTTCCTTAGGAAAATAATTAAAAAATACAAATGAAGAACAAGATTCATTTAAATAATCAACTTCGTGTTTCCTGCTAGCTGATTTAAATCATGATGAAAACTGTTGATTAAAGCCCCTCATTTAAATCAGTGCCCCTTGATGAGAGTGCAAGCCTATCAATGTAAGCCCATAATAGTAATAAAAGACTCTTCAGAGAAGAAATAGCTTTCACAAAAATACTTCCAGGGCTGGGAGAAATTCGTCCTTCCTTTGCAAAAAGAAATACATCTCACCAAGCTAAGCAATTTTTCTCCTCTAAGCTCTTAACCCTGTAAAAATAGCAGGAATAGGGCAATAAATCATAGGATATTCACAGCCACATTATGTAAGTACAACTGAACTTGTGATCCTTTTCGCTAACTGTTGGAGAGGAAGATGAAGTATTGCAGGGATAATCTAAAAGACGGGTTTGAATTCCCTAAATATTGTAAACGAACGTCCTGTCCAGCTATTCCTCTCAGCAGCCAGCAGCCCTTTGAGGGCTGCGCACTGTTGCATGGGGAGGACAGCTGAAGGATGCTGGGTGGAGCGGAACTGTGCCACCCCAAGCACCACAGTGCTCCCATCCAGCCCCTGGACTCTTTCCAAAACACTGTTTAAGGGCCACATCTCTGGTACCAGAGTAGTTACTCTCATAGCTCCACCTTACATCTCCCCTAAACTTAAGATGACTTTGTTTTTCTTATCAGTCAAAATCTAAGCATGAAACCATTTATAATGAATTTACAGCAAATGTAGAAAACTGCATTTCACTGAGGGTTGTATGCGTATCATCAGTCCATCCAGGTATTTATTTACATGTCCACTGTCCACAGAAACAGGCTCTTCCCTGTGGTCCAGTAATCCACATTGCTTCCTAGTCCTCTTGACTTCATGGAATTTGGGATTGCTCCCTGCAGAGTGCATCGCTACAACCCCATGGCCTCTCTCTCTATTTGCAAGGGTCGCCGTAACCTCTATTTCCGTGCTGCCTAGTGCTCCTCCTGCACTCCCAGCTCCTGGGCTCAAGTTTTGTGTCTCCCAGACAGACATTTCTGCCCTTTCTGGAAGTGTACCATGGGATGAAAGCTTGAAGGCACGACCTTCACTGCATCAAGATCACCAGAAGACAGACAAACAGAACCGATACTAAACCTTATAAAGGTACTTTTAAAGTTACTGTATATTTTTGAGGCATGATTTCTGGAATGCCTGGTATTGCTACTGCCAATATCCTTATTGTTCAACAACCAAAAGATACACAAAGATCTATAACTAGGGATATTTCTTGTAGATTTGCACAGACTTATCCTCACACACATCTGATTCTTCCCCTTAGCTCCTCTTTCCGAGGGCAGCAATGGGCCCTAACCCTGCAATGCAAAGCGCGAGATGCCCTGTGGCTTGCATCCTCCCAGGACGCTGGTTGCAGGACATTGCTGCTCCAACTCCAGGGATAACCCTGGGATGTGTAGGGGCTTCAGTCCTGCAACATGCCCTGAGCATCGTCCTGTCCTGACTGAAATTACAGTGGTGCTGGGGCTATATCAGGCTCCGATCCCTGTTACCACCCGCCAGGGCACAGAGCCCGCAGGTCCCGGCATCTGCGTGCAGGAGCCATGCTGTATCTTATCAGTGGGTGCTGAGCAGATACTGTTTCTGGGACTTCTTGGCCTCTATGATAAAGCTACAGGGATTCAAGAACACATTTATTTGGTCCTCTTCTTCCCCCAGCATTTTGCAAAAGCAGTATTACACCTTTGAGTCACATTGCCCTGCAAATCTACTTCCAAAAGGCTGCCTTATTTCTTCAAAGACCATTTCCAGTGCTTAGCAAGATCTCTCAGAGCCCTTGACTTTGCAGCTGGCAAAGTTTACAACATGTTTACAATACCCTGCATAATTTGGCTATGAGATAACGTATAGTATAGCCCTTCAGTGGTGCACAGTGGGAGAAGAATAAGTGAAAAAAAAAAAGGTGATGCAAAGCCAAGAAAAACAGATGGTAGCAAGCTCACCAAGGGGCAAGAATGAATAAATAACTGCAGATTTTTTTTTCCAAGAAAAAATGTATTGTCAAATCAATAACACAGTTTTTAGGAAATGCAAACTAGATCAAATGTGCATTTTTTCAGCATTGAGCAATGGCATTTTATCAGGACCGATGGTCTGTACTGCAAGTGTTTGCCTAAATGAAACAGAGAGAAGTAAAAATAGGATTGCTCCAAAAAGTTCTTGTTTGACCTCAAGGTTAAATTTCACACCACCTGGGAAGTTCTGCTATAGATAATGAGCCGAATCTTTCAGGTGTAAATCAGAGTGCTCCAGCAGTTACCATGCCGTTTAGCAGCGTGTAACTTTGACAATCCAAGTCAGGGCTGCAATTCTTAGAGAGCAGAACTTCTCAATTTTTATGGGAACTTTCCTGTGCCTGCTGTTAGGGCCACAGGAAACTATAGTTACTTAATGCATCTGTGCACACTTTTAAAATGATTAATCGACACCCTTTTTCTTTTTTGACCACATCAGGTCAAGCTAGAGGGAGAAAAAGAGATGCTTAAAAACAGCCAAGTATACAAATAGTCTTAATTTCTTTCAGCAAAAGATTTTTTTGCCTCTTTTTAAGTCACCCAAAGGAAGCCAAGCAACATATGGGATGCATGAAAGTTGCTCTCTGCAAATCTGTCAATCTGTTTTAGTAACGCCATGCATCAACCCCAACTCTGCTATTAACACAGGCCTCCCTGCACAGGGGCTGCCAACTGGCCCACAGTCAGCTATTCGACATGAGACAAACCATCTCCTGCTACACTGATCTACAGGCCTGAAGAGCAAAAAGCTGCAAGGCATCAAATCTCATGTGCCCTCGCTCTGTAGCCATGGTGTAAAAACAATCTCTGGAGCGTTGTCGGTGCTCTCTTGGTCACCCGCTGGTGGTGGTGGGTTAGAGAGCAGAAGGCATCACAGGCTGGAAGGAACTGCAGCCTCTGATAGCCGGCAATAACATCTTCACCACCTCTTGGCTGTGGAAGAGGGCTGTGCGCTCAAGCCTTCCAAGTTGGGTCCTCTGGGCTATGCCCGGGGATGGTGGGTTTTGGGGTCTAACACAGACTGAACCCTGCAGTTGTGTATATCTCCTGGTGAAGCTCCCTGAGGAGTTATATTTGCTCCAGTCCTTTAGGCAGAAGAAGCCACAACCCCAAAGCAGAGAATGAGTGACCATCAGATCTGAAGTCCCGCAGCACCATCACACAACAGTGCTTTGAAAATATCAGTCCTTCTTCACACATATGAGATGGGGAGGCTACCTTTTAATTTCTGTTTCAGAAGATCTGGACTCACAGGGTTGGCTGACTTTAAAACTTAACTGCCTTTTCACAGCACGTCAATAAATCAAAGTGCTCAGGGTATTTCTTGGAAGCCGGAAGCCAGCAGACGCGATGGAAAGGAAGAGTCACCTCTTCATCTTACTTCTTTTCTGGAGGCAGTGAATGCTCAGTTACCATGCCCACAACACTGATGATAATATTTTCATCCAAGCTCCATTTTCTATTCTGCCCATGCAAATTTGAAGAACAAAGTCACTGCTATCGCCTTAGTTTTTATCTCTTTCTGCTGAAAGCAGAACCTGAGCTCCTTCACAAAACCATGTACTCCTAAGTTCTGGCACCAATCGCTTTTGCTATGTAAAGGGAACCCTCTCGCTAAAAATCATAGTCTTTCTTATGAAGCAATGAGCCCACAGATGAGCCTCACTGCTGCCAGAAGCCCTTGCTCTCCACCCAGCAGGTACCAAGTACTCTCCCCTCTAACAGCAACTCCAAAAGAGAACCAGACCCCAGGGATGTCTGGGGAGTGAACCAGAATTTACAGCAGTGCAGTCACATTCGTACATCTGTGTGAGCTGCTGTGAAGTCGCCAGGGTCAGAGGCGGCTCCTTTCAAAACTGGACAGATTTCAAAGGGACGCAAAGTGTCAGAAGAGGCAATCGCTGGGAATGCCTCCAGCTCCAGCCCCAAGCTGCAAACTAAAGTACTTCCTTTTGTTAGAGCATATGGCCAAATCCTGAGTCCTACACGTGTTTTAATGCCAAGAGTGACTATTAGTTTGGCATCCTACACAGCAAAGAAGCCAGCAGGAGTTTTGCCCAACAGAGAAGAGGGGTGAAAACAGGCAGTTTATCCCACTACCATTTTGGCTTGTTCTGCATTTCCTGGCCACCGTCGTGTCCCTGGATTAGTCCAGCTCTTGCTGTTCTTTGCTCTCGCCAGTCCCTTCCTCTGATAGAACATGCTTCTGTACCTGACCCTTATATTGCAGGCTACAAAAGACTGCATTAAAAGTACTTTGTAACCCAAAGCATTTTTCGATTACAAACAATTCTTTGCAGCAAATTCTAGGTAGGCTGATATTATAGAGTAATATAATTGCAATCACCTGGTAGAATATTTTTCTATAGCTCCTTTACAAGTATCAGTACCCAACCCACTTTCTCTCATCTTAAGCTTCCAAAATTACACTGATCAAAGCAACCTGCATTTATATACTGATATGCTCCTGCATTCAAGAGATTTGCCAAGTGCTAAATATAAGGTTTCTCACTATAGTCAAAATCAAATTCAAATTCCAGCTGCCTCTCTACTAATATGCAGCACAGGTTTAGCAGTACAAAGCCTTGTTTGTAGAATCAGACACTGAAGATGATTAAATTACACCAAAAAGGGAACTGGTACAAGCCTGAAATTGGTTTGCTGAAGATACCATGTTCACTTGCTTCCTTTGACACAAGGAACCACCTCATGAGCTTTAGTCATCAGAGCAAACGGCATCACGGCTTTGCCAAGGCTCCCCTCCCCTCCTTCCCCAACAGCTCGCTTACTTAAAAATCAGCTTCAGCCTGTGCTAACCAGAGCAGGGGGACTGCAGGATGCTCAAACCAGTGCGGCAGGTTTGGAGAGACACCCCCCACAGGCTGTGATCCATCTCCTCCCTCTCAGTGGGGTGCTCTCCAGCAGACCAGGCACTTGTTGGGACCTGAAGAACAACTCTTGGGCTTATCATGGTGGTCTGTTTTCAAAGCAAAGCATTGTCCACTCTCTGGGAAGAGACGCTGATTTGATCAAGATGGAAAAACCAGTAAGGTGCCCGCAGTCGGCAGGGTGCATTGATGAGATCTTGAGTGCAGGCAGGAGCAGGAAGACATCCCAGGGATGAACAGGTGGTTACTTCCTTGGTATTGCTAATCTGGCTCTTTTAAAGCAGCACTAAAATTCCCAATGTAAAAAAAATTCCTTGCTATGACTGTAGCAAGAGAGATGAAGGGATTTAAAGCATATGGCAGCAATAAAAAGTTGTTCCTCTTTTCTCTCCCACCCTTCCCCATTAGCTGTTATTCTTGGGCATTATCTCTGCTGAGCAGTTTGTGTGCTACAATTACGCTGATGGCCACATGCAAGAGATGGAAAACAACCTGCTGCAAACAGGGATTTCTCTTGGCTATTACGTCACATGCACAGGTTTGCCAAGACACCTTCTTCTCTCCCTGCAGCTCTTCTGCTGATACCGTTTGGGTCTCCTCTGAGCACAGATGGAGAGTAGCACCAGGTTGTTTGCTGTTCTTGCCTCGCTAACGTCAGCCAACCTGATTTAGAAACCAGACTGAGACCACTGCTCCTATTCAGTATATAGCACAAACCAGTACTGGCCCTCAGAGACTTGCACACAGTCGATTTTCAACAACAGAAAGGATTTTCACCCTTTAAGAGGCTAGGGTTGACACAGCTCCTTGGCAACATTTAAATTGAAAGGATAAACTGTAGGAGCAGGCATCCCAAAGCAGTGGCACAGTCTGTAGCAAAAAAGCCACTATACAAATCCAATTCAATACAAAATGGCCCAGGAGGGAGGGAAAAAAGGTCAACAACCCCACAGTTGTGCAGGTCTGCCAGAGTGGAATATGTGGCACCTCAGCCCAGCGGCATCCAAGCACAGGAGTGGGTGTCCTGCCGATGGAGCATCTTCTGCCAGATGGTACCTGGGGTGTTCCTCTGCCATGTTCCATGAGTAGACATGCTCACACTCTTTTGGCAGAGCAGAGTCCTCTGAGACTGGGAGTTGATGCTAACAGAAATCACCCTCTGCATCAGTGTTCCTGAGCAGGTGCAATGGAGGGAGTAGAGAAAACACTGACCCTCAATTCAGCAAGGAATGGCAAAGGGGGAGTTCAAGGACCAGATCTTTAGAGATATTTATTGAATTCCTTTTGAAATCAGGCAATGAATGCCTTAAAGAGGATCTGGGCTGAAACAGTTTGTCCAGTGCAAAGTCACACTGGAAATGATTAGAAAAGCAGGATAGCTCCCTACCCTTCTGCAGTCTGTTTTGGTGACTTAAGCAAAAGGGCATCAGGTTCTTAGTAGCTCTGATATTACATAGCTTTCCTTTCTACCACACTGTTTATATGTACTTCATCAGTGATGTCTCTCTCAGATGATGGATTCATACAGAAGTAGGAGAGGGCTTTAAACTGAGCCATCCCCAGCCAGGAAAGCATCATGGAGACAACAAAGACCTGCAAGAGGAAGCTCCAGAGGGTCTGAAAACTGAAAGCAAAGGCCCTATACAAAGGGGACTGATTTGACTGTAGGAGATAATCATGTTGGACTTGAAAGCCAAGAACAACTGACGAGCTGCAGTTGCAAGGCTGGAGTAGAGCAGCATCAGCCTCATCACAGAGTAGCGTGCTGAGGGGCACTTCAGTATTGCCCAAAGGGAACTTTTAAAAAGAGCAACCAAGAAGGCAATGTGCAACAGGGCCTGAAGTTCCAGTTCCCAAGCCTGAGGTGCGTCAGCTGGCACTTGCTTGCATCTGCTGACATCACCATCCAGCTTGGCTGAGCCCTGTCATCACCATGGGTCGCAGGGCATGCTCTGGGGACCATCAAGAATGCCACTGTCTTTTGTCTTGTCTATGGAGTATGCAAAAAAGAATGCATGGTTTGATGCCAGAAAATCCTGTCTGAATAAATAATGCAGTTTTAAATTTGAAATAGTGAACCTGTCGGGGAGCTGCTGTCTCCTGCCAGGTAAACGCATGCACCACTGAGTTCACGTGCCGCTGCAGTGATACTTGAAGCCAGTTGGAAAAGCCAATATGGTCCATTTCTCCTGCAGGATCTCCCAGCAGGAATATGCCACAGTCAGGATAAATGCTTCACTTGTACTATATCTGTACAGAAATCCCACAGTTTAGGGATTTGGTTTCAAATAAATAAACAAGAAAGAAGTTGCACCTTGCTGAAAAGGCTGGGTTTGGCGTACTCAGGGAAAAGCAGATCACCGTCCTGCTGCCTGACAGCACAAGCCACAGTAAGTAAAAAATGAGGGACACACCACCACAAACTCTGGTTTCAAGGCTTCTCACACAACCAAGGCAGTAACTATGGGTTTCCTCACATGGCTGAAGGCCAGCGTGCCTCCAGGCATCACGGAGATGGCCCTACACCAGCTAGTGTCTGCTGAGAAGCATCTCCTCCTTTTCTTCTTCTGGCTAAAGGATGAGTCAGTTTGTTATGGCAGGAGCCTTGCAAAAGCAGTATTAAAGACACTTGTAAAAAACCACCCACCCCCCATTATTTGTCACCTGCCCCAGAGTTGTTTTGCATGTTTCTCACTTGTGGGAAACCACCCTTGACTTGAGTAAGGAAATGCTCTTTTTAATGCCTTCTTTTCTGTGGATTTTGTGTTTTCAAGTGCCTGAGTACATCTACAAGACAGGCCTGGAAAAAGGGCTGCAAACAAGGGTGAGGACCAACATTGGGGTTGGCAGTGCCATGCTGCCCTCTCTTGCTGGGCTCCCCAGCAGACGCTAATCTGGCTGGCTGTGATTACTCTCTCCAGGATGTTTATATCCAGGCTTTGGGGATTAAGGAGTCCCCCCTTCTCAAATGAGGGAATCTTCCCTTAATCCACTCCTGCTGGCACAACACCACCAGGACAAAAACAACGTTTCTGGGGAGCATGGTCCTAGCTCTTTGTATTTCAAGGCCTTTTGCGAACACCACGTCCAACCATCTGTGGCTTGAGAGTCCTTCAGCATCACATCAGACACTGGTTACAGATCACATCCTATAGCCAAGACCCCCCTTCATCCTCCGCTCAGTGCTGTTGCGGGGTTATCTTGGGCGTCCCACCCCAGGTACAAGCACTATAAGCCTTTCTGAGCCTCGCTGCCCCAGGTGCTCTGGGGGGACACACTCCACAAAGGATGGAGCCTTCTGGGTTTATCATCACTGCTCAGTGCCCAAGAGTTGAAGCAAATAGAAACAAGAACTGAGGAAAAGTGCCAAAAGACAGTTAATCTTTCACCAGCACAAGAAAGATATGGTATTACTTGTTCCTATTCTGCATTCACCTCACAAAGGTTTTCACCAGTTTAGCCCACATTTCAATGGTAGCCAAACCCTGCATAAAGCAAGGATGTTTGTTTCTGTATTTGTAATCTTCCCCTCCAGTTCTCCAGTGCCCCGCTGCGTTTCCACCCCTGCTTGCAAGAACCCCCTTCTTTTCATAGATGCTTTTGCTGACACCAGCCACACTCTGAACACCATCCACAGCAAGGGGCGCATCCTGATCCCCAGTCCCCACCCCAGCTTGTCCACAGGCCCTCACTCACTCATCCCAACTTCTGACTATTTTTGTGTTAAGGGGTCCGGCTGAAAGGGTCCCCTGCTCTGTGCCTGGGCCAGCCCTGGTTTGTGGGACAGCCAATGGAGGAAAGGATAATCAACGGTGTAAAGCTGTGTCACCCTCAACCTGGGAATTCACTCCCCCAGCTCCCAGGGTCACGTGGCTCCAAGAAAGTCAGATTCTGTATGTAAAAAGTTAAAAAGAAAAAAAGTTCAAAACCTACGTAAGAGTGTTTACAACCTACATAAGACTTATTTACACAGGGTAAAACCCCTAACTCTTCACAGATCTAAAAACTAAAAAGGAACAACCTGTCTTCCAACATCAGCTATTAAAAGCATCCTGAAATACAACCCACTTCCACCGTTTTGGGGTCTGACTTATGAGGGCTGGACCACAACGCAGCCCTTTTGCCGTCTCAGGAGCTCCCTCCAGCGTGGCAAGAGGCAGCTCCAGCTCGTCCCGCACTCCCGGACTCTCACACCCACAGCAGATTTGGCCACTGCCCTTCTCGGCCCCGTTGGTGTTACAGGTGCAGAAGGCAGAGGAGGGCTCGGCAGATCCAGGTCCTCCCGATTATATTGATTTAAGCCCCTCATTAGCAGCGGCAAGCACCAGCCCTGGGGCAGAGCACCCTCAGTCTTGCTGATTTATACCCTCTTCATCTGCTGCCACAAGGACGATTTTTCTTTTTAATCCGTTTTTGCTCTGGCGTGCTCCAGCTTAGCGCGAGCTTTGCTGGGGGAAGGGAGGCTTGATTTGATTTGTGCCGGAGCCGGGAACAAAGAGGCAGAAAGCAATCACTCTCCCCACTGCTCAAAGCCTGAGCACGGAAGGGACGGCAGCACCAGCCAGCTTTTCCCCCCCTGCCCCTTTATTTTCCCAAGGCTTTGCCCAGCTTTGTTTGCACATGGCACTGATAAGCATTGGGAGGCAGCAGCATTGCTTTCAGCTTTGAATTGCCGTTCACAGAAAGAAATGTTCATCCTGACAGGCTTATTGTCATGGCAACGGAGATCCCCCACTTACAAGGGTGCCACTGCCAGAGAGGTGATGCGCGATGTGGCTTGTCCCGGGGGATTTAGCCCCGCTGGGGGCAGGTATGCCGGCAGCGGGAGGTGGGTGGAGGCAACAGGAGAGGCACGTTCCCCAGGGAGCATCTCTAGGGCAGGACGCCTCCGTCATACCACAGACCCAAAGAAAATATGGGGACAGCTGAAGTTTTGCTAGCTCTGACATCAGTACATAGCAAAGGGGGGATGACGGCAGTTACACCTTGAGATAATCCTAGGTAATACTTGTTGACTTTAAAGAGTTGCTTGGATTGATAATATTTTTCTCTGAATTACTTTTTTGTCTAGCTCATGCTGTCCAGGCACAGTGACGCTGCATCACTTGCACACTCTGGCACAGGGTTAGTCCTGTGCTAGGACATCTTAGCAGTGCCATAAAATCAATACATTTTCTCTTCCAGTCAACAGTGGCGAATGAAGGCAGGGCCAGCTTGCACAGAAAGTATCTGGAGCCCTGGAGGAGTTGCAGCCCACAAAGTTACGATTTTACAAAGGTACAATTTTGGAGAGCTCAAACATTTCTGACTACTAAGACTAAGAGGCTATTTGCTAGGACTTTTCTCCCCCTGCTGCGATGACAATAAGCAAGTAAACATGATTATCACCTTCTACAGCAAGTCCTTCTCCCCTGTGCCACATGCCAAGGCATTCATCAGAGCAAGCCAGACCTCAGTAGTCATAAGGTGGGAGTGTGAAAAGCATTACAGAAGAATTTGACTACTGTGGCTCCCATGACAAATGTCACCCGCTCCCCCCAGGCAATGCTCAAGAGAACCCCAAAGTGAATCTTTTAAGGATGCTGGTGGTATTATTTATTAGCACTTCAGTACCTAAAGGACTAGTGTCTCCAGACCACAAGCTGACAAGGGTACAATTTTGCTGATTTACAGTGGCATGTAGGTGTCCTTGAGAAGCTCACGCAGAGGAAAGCCATCATATAGAGAATGCACAGACAGCAATCCTTGCTCTTAGGAGCTTCCAGCTCAAAATTTAGGTCATTTTAATGAGGAAGCCAGACAAGGACCTAGAATCAAGTTGGGAGCAAATGCTACAGCAATGTTCCACCTAGAAAACACTATTAATGCTGGAAAACACACAAATAGCCCAGGCAATACCAAACACTAAATGGAATCAGTCACAATTTAAAGTCTGCCATGGCCAGCTCTAAATAAGCCCCATGGAGAACATAAAGCAAGAGGCATCTCCTTACCCCATCTAGTCTTCTTGACAATGATGGTTAATTCTTCCTGGCCATCAGCTTTCAGCTGGAGCAGGATCTCCCATTCCCAGTGCTGCTCAAACCTGGCAGTCAGCAGGTTAGACCAAGGTGACAAATTCTAGATGAATTAAAGAGCAGCCATCATTTGCCATAGGTGCTGCATTGATTTTGGATGGCAGAAGCTCACCTGACCCAATATAGACCCAAAAGGTCCTTTTCTTTTGGAAAACCACTCAAGATTAACATGTCCTCTTCTTTAGTGGACAGGCTGCTGTTGTCTGCTCTTCATTGTGGAGGTCCTTGTGATGCCACTTCTATGCCAATAGTGTGAAAGGAAGAGCCATGTGTTCTGCTTTTGGCTTGTTTTCTATCACAACATGTATCATCAAACAAGTGCTGAAATGCTGCCCATTTCACACAGAATTATTGCCTGTAGTAAGATTTCGGTAATTGCAAATGAGAGCAGGATTTGGCCTACACAGTAGAAGTAATAGATGGTCCCTACAATTAAAAATTAAGGGTATGTCCATTGGTTTACCCACAGTATAACAAAATTAGGCTGCCACAATATGTCTTAGTCTCTATGAATTTAATATCTCAGAAATTATTTAAAGTGTTTCTGCTTTTACCTGCCTTGTGAAATGCAGTGTTTCTCCTGCAATTCAGTGCTAATGCAATGGCAATTTAGTAAAATCCAGTGAGGTATGCATTGCTTGCTAAAGTACTTTTTTTTTTCCTGTTTCCCAGGTGAGCAATTTTCAGTTTTAGACCAGTTCTTTTTCCATATGGCTCCTCAGATTTACTTTCCTAAAGAATTTTTATTCATCCTTTGAAAAATCATTAAGATGCTGTAAGGAAGAGAGGAAGCTTTCAGGAAGACCAAGGAGAAAGTTTTCAAGAACACTTAAAGCACCACAGAAAGTCAACATGAATTTCCTTGGTCTCCACTCCAAGGCTATTGAATACGCGCCACTGTGAATGGTTAACCTTTAATGAATGTATCTGATTTCTGCCTATATAAAGCCAGCCTTTAAAAATCCTGCCTCAAGGAGGAAAAAATAAAGGGGCATCTGATAAACCTCTAGCACCAGAGCTTGCTGAAGTACAAGGAACTTGCAGCAGATACAGCGTCTTCTTACTTTGCTGGTTTAGCTTTGAGTGAACAAGTTAATCTGGAGTTGGAAAAACAGGACACTTCTTTCCAGTAAATAAAATGAGAGACAAGGCAGAGAGCTGCTGGTTATAAAATCAGAAGAACACAGAGACCATAAAACAGTTCAATTTGCTGGCTTCAGGTAACATTTCCTTTACTTGATAAACTAGCACTGAATGCAAAACATGCTCTAATAAGCCTGGGTTTTGCTTATGTATCCAGCACACTTAATATTCTTTCATTCAACTAAAGTCTGCTTCTTTGCATGTTTATTTGCATTCTTGTTTCTACCCAAGAGCTATTTGACTCAAGTTGCCAGGAAAACAAAATAAAAACAAAACACACAACCCAAGTAAATCTTACAGTTAGAGCATCAGACAATGAAAAGTCAACATGAATAAATATATACTCAACTCTAATTGCTTACATGTATGTGGTATGTCCTAATATTTAGTGGAGAGGCTATATTTAATTACAGATGGACACATTTGGAAGGTTAGCAAATGAAAAACAGCTTTTTCATTAGACAAATGGCAAATTCAGCCAAAGAATCTTGGTTTAATTTCACCCGCAACTGAGTAACCCCCTGTGAAGTCCACTTAGTTAGAAATCCATTGATGAAATGGAGCCTCTTGCATCTAGGTCATTTTGTGAAGCTCGTTGAGGCTGTTAGAGAGCTGTGTTCAAAAATCAACAAATTGTGGCATTTGCTGAATTACATAGTGGAATGTATCCACTGGTTACGTCCTAGGCAAAGGTCTGAAAAACACAGTGTAGTGATTTTGCCTGGTTTTCAGGCATAAATATTATCAAGAAATTTTGGGTCACACTGAAAAAATCTTTAGGGAACACGAGAAGTGCTAGAAGAGCCAAGAGAGCCTGGTCACTTCCTTGGCTCTGCTTACACTTCATACACATTACTAAGACTGGCCGTAACAAATGTCCCCTTATGTAATGGCTCCTCTGTGACCAGCTGTAATTATCTACTTTCACTGATGCTCAGCTCAATACTAGCTGAGGTAAATAGGAAAGGCACAAATTAACAGCTCAGTACTTATTAAAACAAGGGCTTTGAGGTGCATCTCCAGGAGAACAACCAAGAATTAACTGGGGACAGAGTCTGAATTCAGTTTGCCTTTCCACACTAAAAAGGCCAAGAAGGACTGAGATACATTGGCACAAGGAGGAGCTGACCTTGCTGTCACCTCTGTAGTGTTACAAAGCACGGACACAGCCTGCTCTGGGCCATACTACCTTGCTGAAGCACAGCCTTGCTGCCAGGTGGGGTAAATAGGAGGGTGAGGGAATATCTCAGCTCTTCCTATCTCTGTCATGCCAACAGCTCTGGCTCTCTCAATGCCATGATGCCCAGCCCTGCCCTGACACAGCTGCTGCAGCTTGTGCTACCATAGCCCCAAGCTTCCTCCTGAAATTGCTGTAATTAAAACATCCTGTTGCAGTCTATATGGTCTGCACCATTTTGGGAGCCTCTGCACTGGAGGTTACTTGCTCCCAGCGCAGCTGAATCAGTCCTCTCTAATATTGCCATAGCACCAAGCCAGCTAGCTGGGTTACCTCAAACCCCCTTGCTGGGGGTGTGAAGTGGCTGGTGCTTTCTCTAAAATCCTTCATGTATGCCAGGTCTAATGTCTTTTGATATCAATAGGAGCCTATACACTGATTTCTACATACTTCGAATTAAGTGCTGTGTATAGAGATTTTTCAATTAGGGCAACTAAGGGCTTGGGTATTCTGTGCTCATTGACACTGATGGGATTTGGGTGTCCAGATTGTTTCAGTAGCTTTGCAAATATCAGCCATAAAGCATAATATACTCATATACAGCATACATGTCCTTTTCTTTGCTGGGATATAGCAGAAGCTACTCCTGGTTATACAAAACCAGTTATTGGTGAAAACAGCCCGCACCCCAAAGCAATGATGAGACAGTGGAATTTATTCCATCGCATAGACCTGTTGATTAAAACCATCATTCATATCACTGAAAAATGAACTGCCATAGAGACAAACTACCCTGGAGCTTGCTCTTTCATTCTATAGTAATCATTTCACACAACATAATTATCTTGAAAAGTTGCTGATGACAAGGCTAAAATACAAAAATATTCAAGAGTATCTCCATGAACAGTTTATTGATGTACTTGCTAAATTTTCAGCACATACAGAGGTCGGGACAGGTCTTTGTCTGCTTGTCTACATTAACATTTGCATTTGCTGTTCATAAGAAAATGTGGGCTTGATCATGTTAATTGCAGCTCTTTCATCTTTCTGCTTCAAGCTGTATTATAACTGACCTAGCTTAAATATGCAGTGCTAAAGGGATCCAGAAACAGTGGGATACACATGCCATAATCCTGTCTACTATCTTACATAGTGTTCCACAAAATGCCCTCCAATTTGGGCTGCAAGACAGCTGAGACACTGGTGCCCAAGCTCTCCTATTTAAAGGCACTGCTGCATTAGCTCTAGTAAATCTGGGAAGAAAAGGGACACAGGGACATATTTTAGCATCATTCTCCTGTGAATGGCACACTTTCCCATGAAAAGCAAAGCTTGTGATAGATTCTGGGGACACTGAAAACGCCCATGTACATTTTATCACAGCCGCATGTTTGCGGCAGTTAAGGTCTGAATCACGAAGCACAGAGACAGCTACTGTGGTTTATGGTTAACAGCCTAGTATTAAAGCATAACATCATGCATGCACCATCTGAATAGGCAGGACAGGGAAGGTTTGCTCTGAAGGAAAGTCAGGTAACAGAGAGAAGTCAAGTTACTCATTTTGGCTGCACTGTAATGAAAGACTTTCTGGGAACTACCCAGGTCAGTCTCCCTTGGGCATAAGGTGCAAAAGTCCAAACCTGATGCGCTGCAACCCAAGGAGCTGCAGAGCCTCGCAGCCCAGATGGAAGGAGTCTTTTGTCCCTGTCTCTCCTTTGAAGAGAAGAGAATAGAATATTTTCTGTTCCTACTGCTACCAAGACTTTTATTTCTTGAAAATGCTATCAGCCTTCACACACTGTGTGCTAGAGAGGTTAATAAAGTGAAGCAGCACAGGTGATAACCAGGCAGGACATCTGGACGGATTTGCTTGGGGTGCTGCAGAGCTGGAGGAACAGCAGCCCCTGACGGCTCCAGCCTGGAGCCAGCTACGGCATTAGGCAGAGGCACCGGCTGAGCAAAGCCCGTTGGCTGTACACTGTGGGGAGCAGATTTGCCTCTGGGAGAGTGCTGAACACTGCACCTTCCCAGGCAGTAAAGTGAACTCTGAAAACACATTGAGAGGAGGAATGGAGTAGATAAAAGGCTGATGAGAGCTGCATCCTTATGAAAACGTGAAGGACAGGTAGAGATGGCTTCAGCAGCACTTTGCCTGGGAGCAGACCCACAGAAGAGCAAAGGATGATGGTGTCAGTGCGATTAAAAGCTTCTCAGTGTGTTCTGCTTTACACTTCACCCCTTCTCTCAAACGGATACCAGCAAGAGAGAAGGGCAGATAAAGAGGCCTTATTTCTGACAACAGCTCCTGAAAGCCTGGCTTTGCGGCAGCTCAGGAGCTGCGTGCCAGGCAGGAGTGGGATTTGTGCTCCCTGCAAGAAGGAGGCAATGGAGCAATATGATTTTAGACAGAAAGTATAAAACCAAAATGAAAATACAGAAGCATTTGTAACTTATCTGAGGCTACGAGCTGTATCTTGCAGATTCAGGGATGCAGCTTGGCTGGTCCCTCTGGAGGTGCCAAACCCTGACTGGGAGCTGGGCCAGAAAACTCAGCACTTGGGAAAGCACTGCTGGAAGATTACAGTTAATCCATACAGGAGCAATTAGGATTTTCCAAGTGAAATAATTAACTCCAGGCTAGTAGATATGGAAAACACACAGTGCTCTCATGCCTTCTGGAGGAGGAGGATGTTGGCAGGCTGGAGCAAGGCCAACGGAGGGCCACCAGCAGGACTGGGGGCACCGACCTGCTATGCAGGGGCAGTAGCCCACAGATGTGGGGGAATCTCCAGCCTTCCCCCCCCACCCCCAAACACCACCTTCACCAAACTCTGACCTGGCTCTGCCAGACTGGTTGCCAAAAATGACACTTTTGGTACTGTTCAGTAACTTGCCCAGAAATCTTTGGGAGGAGAGAAAAGAAATTAAATTAATTAGGTAAAATGTTGGATCATCATAGGTGAAGAGCACACCTAATACACACTTAGCTGTTATTACGAAAGAGGAATTTTGTATGGAAGAATCCTTTGTAACAGCTTATCCAAAGCAGAGTGTTTATTTTACCTGCTCAGGTCACTGCAGGGCGCTTCCTTTGTTTTCCTGCAGACAAGCCTCTATAACAGAGATCACTAAATATTTCTGATATATACTGGTACATATAACTAGAGAACATGTTGACAGGCAGAAGCAATTTAATTTCAGTCAGGTTTCATTTTTAAATCCTCAGCCCCTGACCTTTGAGAAAAGCTTGGCTATGGTGAGTGCAGAAAGCACATCTGTCATCATGCTGGGGAAAAATATGGGAAGCCAAAAACTAGAGCATGTCCATTTTGCAAATTAGCCATTTGTATTTTTTGCTCTGCATTTAGTAAGCTTCTGATTAAAGATTTTCAGGATTTCCCAAATATGGTTTCTTCTCCAGTTTAAGTCAATTTGGTATCTGTACACTTAAGAAAAGCCCACGTGTTTAAGTCAGAAAATCTGCATTAATATTAATGTTGAACAGAAAGAAATTTGGGAGTTGGACTATTTGGCAGTTTTAAGAAATGTATTTAAAAGGTGTGCTTAACCCAAAAGATAACCCATTATTGTCATCATCCAGCAGTTTCAAAGGACAAAAAGAAGTGGTGCTACTGGCTTTTTCCAGTATGGGAAGGATGCAGCAAATGTCAGGACCCAACTGATTATCCTGGGTCTCCTCCACACTAATTGTCACTCCAACACAGAGTTCCCTGGTGGCCTTCATCAAGTCATTCTTCCCGTCTGACCTAATTTTTTTCAGCTGCACAAGTGGAATAATACTGACTCATATAGGATTTATGATGGGAAAAGGATTTATTTTATCTTATAAAACATGACTTAAAGATGCTAGTTAGAGGCCCAGTGTGCACCACAGCAGAGAAATGCATGATCTCTTGCGTTAGGAGCTTGCTGTTTAATCAGGTGGGTCTGACCAAGTGAGGGAAAGCAGTGCTTGCATTTCTAAACAGTGAATAGTTGTTCTGATGAATTCTTCTGTACTTTTATTTCTACTTTATCTATATGTTTAATTTTATTTTTCCATTCATCCAACTTAAAGCCCATTGAATAATTTGTGAATCTGTTAAATGACCAATTCATATGATGATTTTTGTACTTTTTCCCCTTATAAATATACCCATTTTGTTCCACTCTGTAAACTGGCAATTGCTGGCAGGGTTACATAAAACTTTGAAAATGTTTATGGCAGGGACTTATTCTACTGCTCAGGTTTCCCATACAAGACAGATATGCCAGGTACATAAGGTCACCTTAAAAATATGGAAAAACTTCTGCCCGTAGCATTCCTGCTGCTCTCAAGACCTGTGCCGAGTCTTCCAGCTTTCTGGAGAGAATCATTAATGTTTTCATGTCAAGCAAAATGTGATAAATCTCCACTGGGGGTCTCTGGTCTTCAGAGTTTCCAGTTTTTAATGCCAACTGAATGCCCTGAGACTGACTTGAGGTTCTTCAACAGAAAGGAGCCCCGATAGCCTCCATGAAGTGCAGGAGGGCTGTAGATAAAACCTGTGCTGACTACCCAAAGGGAAGTGATGGTTTACAGTCCAGTGGTGGCTTACAGAGAGCACTGGAAAGCATAATTTCCAGAACTATTTAATTGTCCCAGATAATCCCCCACTGGATTATTTCCAGTAATCAAAAAGGAGCTCTTTCTCTCACATGCAGAGAATACTTGATAGCCATGAACATGGTCCTTAAAGAATCACAGAATGGTTGAGGTTGGAAAGGACCTCTTGAGATTATCTAGTCCAACCCATCTGGTCAAGCATGGTCAGCCAAAGCAGGTTGTCCAGGTCTGTGTTCAGTTGAATGCCTCTACAGATGGAGGGCTTCTGAGACCCATAGCATTGGCACTGTAGTAAGTTCCTTGCAAAACTCCTGATAATTGGACCGGCTGTGAGCAGGAGATTGGATTAGATGCCCACCAAAGGTTCCTTCCAACCCAAATTGTTTTACAAGACCATGACAGCTAGGGTCGTAATTCTGGCAAGATATCGTCTGTTTTAGAAGACCTTTCACAGCTATGAGGAAACACTTGAAAGATTGGCTCCTTGGCCCATGGATCAACCTAGAGCTGGAGTTCAGAGAAAGGAAAAATGCAGATCTACAAGTCATTAGGGGGCTGCAGAGGAGGCTTCAGAGGAAGCTAGGCGTGGATCCCAGAACACCTGAGGCATATCGAGTCTCTGAATGGAGGGAATCCCCTGGAGTATGGATCAGCCTACAGCTCTGTCCTCAGGAGTTCTCCACCTAGAGAGGGCCTTGGAGGCCAGCATAAACCTAGGCTGGGCATTCATGTCAGGGTACAGCTCAGGGCTGAGACAATGTGAAAGGCCAGAGCTACAGCTGGGTTGTGAGAATGCCAGGAATCAACAGAGACCATTTCTGTGATCAATAGTGTTTCAGGAGTAGCTGACCTTTTAAAGAATTTGAGATCCAATTCAGAGAAGCATTTAAGGAAAGGCACCAATGTGTAAGATCTACCATTAAAACATTGCTACAAGTCCTCAGTGGCTGGGAAACCCACTGCCAAAATCTGAGAGAAGACAAAAGTTTTTTATTGCTGGCAATCTATTAGTCAAGTTAGTTGACACAGGACTTTGTTTTAACTTAAGGTTCCCTAACTGGCTGATAATGTTTGTGAAGGTTTCAAAAATTTCTACAGATCATACTTTTTTTTTTTTTTAACTTAAGAAATTATATGGACTTAAGACATAAAAGAATATTTCAACTGAAAAGGTCAATACTTACAAGTTAACATATTAATAATTTAATGTTGTCTGTGGAGTGCAAGTTTGACCCTGTGATATGTGTGCCCTATAATTATGTGCTCACACACTGGTTTTCAGACATTGAGGGCTATGTGTCCTTAAACTTCTCTTAGTGAAGCTGCGTGTGTGACAGGTCCATACATTAATGTGCATACAGTATAGCTTGCTACTTCACCACTCATTAGTTGCCTTTTTCATTTTCTTCTCTCTGCTCCCACTCAACTCTATTAGCAGGCTATGACTGAACAATATTTAACAGAGAGCAAGAAGCCTCAAGTAAAAGACAGGAAATTTGCCTTTAGAAAAGATAAATGGGAAGAGTACCAGAGCATCTAATGAGATATATAAATAAATAGGTCAGTATTTTATTGAATTGCAGTGGAACATCTAGGGCATTAGTATCTGACCAAGCTGATAGTTTTCTTCTTTAGATTAAAGACCAGAATAGCAAAGTGGTGTCAAACATCACAGAACAGTTGGATGCCTCCATTAATAAGCAACTGGGACCTTTTTTAGGAGTCGGGTAAGACTGAGCTGCCAGATGAGAACTGAAAGAATTATTTTATTACCATCAACTATTGCTATTGGTACCAAACTGAAAAAGAAAATGCGTTAGCTAGTCAGTTTTCACTGCGCTTTAGGAAGTCTGAAGGATGGGGTTATAATCACATCAGAGCACTGCAAGAGATTCCAATACTTGCGTATAGGCTTATTACTTAATGTACAAGTTCTCCATACTACCTGAACTGGGATCAAAACAGCATCTCAACTTTTCTAGCAATAAAAATTTTCAAGAAAGGAACTGAAAGAAATAGGAACTTTTATTCTCCCCCCCTTCTCCCTCTTTCCATCTTTTTTTCTCTTTCTAAGTCTAATTTTTCCTCTTTTCATGTTCCTCCTGAAAAAGAGAGAAAGCAGGAAAAGCAAACATGAAGGGAATAAAGCAGAAATTAAACTCTGTTCCTGCACTTGGGAACAAAACAATGCTTTGCAGCTTTAAACAACAATTTTCACGCAGTGAAGAACGGAATTCAATTTTAATCTGGTGGAAACTGAATTTCCTGGTTATCTTTCATGCAGGTATAATGCTTTTCAGTAAGGATTTCAATCAAACAGGCGGAAAAAAAAAGAACGAACTTCAATAAGAGTTGTTTCCTCACAGCTCCCAAAGGCTGCTGGAGTGCCTGCAAAAGGCTGCTGACCACTGAAGAGACTCTGACAGCTCTCACTGCATTAGCTCTCATATCTCTGAAACTCTCCTGAGTGCAGTCCAAGTCACAAAACCTAAATCTGTACTTCCACTTCCTCAGCAGGATGAACACAAAAGGTAGGGAAACCCTTGTAAAGCTACCATAAAATTTAATGTTATTGGAATTATTTAATTTATAAAACTAGAATCTATACTTTCTACTTGGGTATTGCCTTTTCAAAGAGAGAAAAATAGGCCAAGCCCAGCATGAAGCACGGCTCAACCAACACCCACGGCTAGCAGCAAAATAAACCTGGCCCAGTAGCAGCGCTACTGAGTTATGAGAGCGATTAGCCCCTCAAGTCATGCTTTCCAGCTCCATTTTCTCCTGCCTTGAGATGCCCATCGTTCTGTCCACACTAAAGAAGGCAGCAAAGGGAAGACCAAAAGAAGACTGTGCTGGCCTGAAACCTTGGTCCCCAGCAAGTGCTTCAAAGCCCTGTGGTGCCCCTGTAAAGCTTCCAAGCCTTCTGGAAATCTGACTTCAGGATGTAGTTTTTAGGAAAACCATCACTTTTTATTGCTTGGTTAGTAGCATCAGGAATGCAATGGTGGTATTGATCAGAAAATAAGCAGAACTTTAGGAACTGATAAGATAAGATAAGCCTCTCTAATTATACAGAGTTTAACTGCAGTCTGAAGATTTTAAAAAAATATACAGCTCCCTATAACAGACTTTTTGAATCACACAGACAAATCAAGCCACAGTTGACAGACACTGAACATCCACAAAGGTGTTGTCCCTTTTTTTGGTGGCCAGCAATTTTGGCAAGCCCCAAATAAAGGCTAATCTAGCCTTTCTGAAAGATCATTGTTTATATTCTTAAAGAAGCATCAAGCCCAGTGGCAAAAGAAGATGCCTGTTCTCCTGCGACAGCAATTTCCAGTCATCCTGCAAGGAGAGTGAGCAGAAGTTGATTTTTGTCTGGGCACCTTTAGCAAAGCAAACAACCTACCTTGAATCAGAGCCCTTCTCTCCCTGCAGCTCTCCTGGTGCCATGGCTGCCACGACACTGGCAGGAACCCCTTGTCCAGCATGGGCAAAGGCCAAGCTTGTGGCACGGTGGAGTGCTACAGCAGAAATGTTGCCCAAAATCACTGCTCCTCTACATAGGTCTCCCTTTCCCTCTCAAGCAGCTACTATTGAATTCACCTGACCCAAAGACAGAAAGTTTGGTTGACTTTCTTTCTGCCTCTTCTAACAGGCTAATTTGTGGAGGAAGCTGTAGTCAGAGAGACTCAAGCCTGCCATGAGATCTCCAGCACACAACCTCCTCTGCCCCAGTGAAAATCCCAAATCACGCTGCTGAAAACAACCAGATGCCTTCTCTGAGAGGCACACCAAACCTGAGGGAATGACTCAATAGCTTAGCTCACATTGCTGACAAAGGCATTTAATCCTCTTGCTTAGCATGAGAAACAGCAAGCCCCACGCAGAAGTAGAGCATTAATCAGTAATTTCTTGAACAGCCCGGAAAACAACAATCTGCTGAGTGAAATGATGTGGCATTCCAAGGGTTAATGCCATTTAGAAAAGGATCCAGTGGAAACCCTTGGAGGAGTTAGCTTGGTAATTATAGTGCAAAACCTAAGTTGGGTGACAGCCAGCAGTGGAGCTAGCGGACATGTCACTGCTGCCCTATGGGTCACCTACTGGCAAAATATCTTTATGCTTATGAATATGGTAAAACCCAGGACAGGCCTGAGGTCTTGACTGTTCCCAGGCGTCGTGGTAGTGTGTGTGTGGGGGGAATCACTACTGTGGAAGTGTTTTCTTGACCCATACTAGAGCCTCTCATTTTAATGTTTATTCATTGACTAAGAAGAACCACTGAACACAGAAATCATTCCTTGGAAAAAAGGAGTTAAAAAAAAAAAAAGGCTTTTTGCAGTGTTTCTGGGTAGCTGGGGGTTTACCTCTTTTGAACCAGAGAGCTGAGTTTCTGCGAAAGATCAGAAGGGCTATAACCTAGGACAAGGACGGAAATACCGCCGCACCCCATGTCAAGAGCTGCTAGTGTAGGTCTGGCGGTGGAAGCAGCACCGGCTCCAGCGGGGGTGCCCCGGGGCTGCGGGGACCCCCGGCTGAGCGCGGGGGCCGCCGCCGGCGGTATTCCGCCTTTGCCAGCGCGCCCCCTGCCGGCTCCCGCCTCTCCGGCCCCGCCGGGCGGCGCCGCGGGCGGCCGACAGGTGGCGCCGTTGCGCCGCGGGCGGCGGGGCTGGGCGCGGGGGCGGGGTCTCGGCGACCGGCCCCGTCTGGCTTTGCACCCCCGGCGGGGGCGGCGGCTAAGTTTTCACCTTCCGTCCTTTGAGAAGCCCTCAAGAAGTGTATTTACTAGGCAAAAAAACCCCACCAGTTTTTAAAAGTTCCTTTTTTTAAACAAAAGGCCAAGTTCTCTAACAACTGTTTTTTAGAAAAGGGACCCCAGAGCAGAGGTGAAACGCAGCGCGCCGCACCTAGCTCTAAAGCTAATCCTCGCTGTGACGGTTCTGCTTTGAGACCATCAGTCTTCCTTGCACCCCAGCACAGAACTGCACTTCCCAAATTAATCAGTCTTGAAGCGCGTTAAGGAAATCTTCAAACGGGCATCACCAACGGTGAACGTTAAAATACCCGAAGGCCAGCAAAGGACGATTAACGCCCATCTCCCCAGCAGCACGGTGCTCCCCTGTCCTGCCTTTTCAGCTGACCTTAAGGCTCCAGTATTTAGAGGAGCATGGAGGCTTTTCATGCTCAGTCAGTACACCTAGCAAGGAGGGAGTGCAAACTCATCTCTTGCAGAGGCAAGAGGTTTCGGGGTTTTTCTTTTTTTTTGGCAGCAAAAAGGACCATAAACTTTTTTCTGGCCAAGACCGCAAGGATAGAGGAGGCTCAGGCTGCCAACTCGAAGCCTGGCAGGTATCGCCCCACCAAGTTGCAGACGGGAGCTTGCCTTGCTCGTGCCTCAAGCTGGTGAGACACACACCGGCCTGGCCAGGGCCACCTGCTACTGCTAACCCACTGGTGGCGAGGGCCAGTGCCCACCCTCCGGCACAGCGTGGCACCCACGTGTGCCCACAGCTACTCTCGCTGGAGCAGGTGGCCACTCTGCTTCGCTGCACGCTCTCCCTGCTGAGCCCTGCAGCAGGGCCAGGGCTGTGCCGTCCTCACTGACCGGGAGGGATCTCCTGTGCTTTCCCAGCTCAGAATACACCTCCTACCTGGTTGGCACCAAGCACAGGCATTCACAGTCACGACTCCTGTGCCAGGCATAGCGATGGTACCCGCTTTCTGCTAAATAAGCTGTGCAGGTAATCCTCTTCTACCACAGACCATTTGCAGACCATGTCCTGGCCTGGTCTTCTAGCATGAAGGGCTTGAAGATTTTAAAAAGCACCTTATGAGTAAGATGAGCCCCCCAATGCACACAGCCCCGCTGCCTCTCACTGCTTATGAGCCACCTAAAAGGCAAACTGGAGGCTTGCATCCCTTTGTCCACTTCAAATAAAGCTCTGCGTGTTTATACACATGCTAGCTGGGGTGCACAGGGTAGTTTTGGGGTGCAGCTAGCAGCAACTCCATCTCAGAAGTGCCTGGAGCTGGATTGCTGTGATAGCACAGTGCTACTGATCCACGAGATGGGACCTGCATGTTTGTGCAGAAGACAAACAAGAAGGACTAGTAAAACGTGTGGATCATGCTGACAGCCTGTCCCAAGCTCCCAATACCTTTCCAGTTAGAGCGGAGAACAAACACAACACCCACCTGCAACACAACACACCCTGCCGCACACACCTTCTTGGGGGGACCCTTTACATCAATCCACATTAAAAACAAAAATAAAAAAAAAAAAAAAGGAAGATACTATTTAAAGAGCAGGTTCTGACATTGAGGTTTTAGCGGTGATCAGCAGTACCTCCACCCTGACCAAGAAGGGAAAGGTCTTGCTTCCAACATCAGTGGCTGCTTCAGAGAAAGCAGTAAGAGAGCTGGCAGCCAGGAAGTTTATGTGGGAGCTTCCCTCCTGACCCACTGCTGGAGTTTAGCTGAGCCTTGACACTGCAGTATTTACCTTTGCCAGTCTTGCTCCCAAGTCTACCAGGCTCTTCCCAATCCTGCAGAGGCTACAACTGTAGCACAGAGCCCTGCTGTGCTCCACATGCAAAGGGCATTGCTGCAGTCGGGGATAAATATGCCCCTGACAGTGGCACTGCTCTGCCTGCCACTTTGGTGGCCTGAGAAATGGCGGAACCCTCCCTAAAATCTGTCCTCAATCAAAAAAGCGCTCTCTCTAGCACCCAGCTCATTTCTCTCATCTTTGACGTGACTTAAATCCTCCCAGACTGATGCAGTCCCTTCAGCCAGGCAGCACAACGCTCCCAGCATGGCATGTTTTACAGCAGAATAAGAGCTGGTTGCATGGGGCAGGGTTCCCAGTTCTGTGACTGCTTGGGTCCTTTCCCAGACTTACTGAAACTGCCTGCTTTACAGCAGTAGCTAGAGTGGTAAATTTAAGTCATAGCATGCCAAGTAGATACGGGGATTATTTCTACTCCGTGGCTTCCCAATGCCACACACACACTACTTAAAGAAATCCCTTAAAAATGGCTGCTTCAAAATAACCTATATGCATCACTGTCCCTAAAGATGACACATGATGAAATGCCCTTACAAAATGAATCCTTACATTTCAGCCTAGTAGAGCATCCAAGCGCACAACAAAGCCAAGACAAACACAGCACTGCTCTCTCCTGAAAATGTATGTGGTTTGAAAATCTCCGTTGTTGCTCTATCCCAGAAAATGACTCATCCTCCCCATGGGGTTTTGACTTGCCTCTGCATGTTTTGCAATGCTTCCTGGCTTTATAACAGCATGGTTGCACACGGTGACTCCTAGCAGTTTTCTCGGCTCGCTTGCAAGCAAGGCGGCGGCTAATCCTTCTAACGATGATATTCCTCTTGCAGCATTTCTTCTTGCTGGCCACAGACTTATTACTCGCGATGACCCTTTCCTGCCTCTTCTATGCCTTTGTATGCATTTCCATCGCATTTTTGACCTGCTTCATTATAATCTTCTCCTTCGGCATTGTGGAGAGGAACATTGATGTGAAAGGGAGAGCAATTGTAATTCTTGTGTCCAACAGCTCCATTGGGAGGATGTTTGCAAGGAACCTGGATAAAGCAGGTTTCAGGGTGTCTGCTGCACACTGGCCTCCTCGAGAGGAGGGGACAGCTACAGAAGAAGAGTGCTCTTCAAGCATGGAGGTAGCCCAGCTCCATATGACTGAAGATGAGTATCAGAAGACAATGAAAACCTTCATAGAAAGCCACTTATCCCTGAAAGGTAATTTTTAGGGCAAACTTGTGGATTGTGCCTACAGTAGAAATCAAAATGCACAAGATTGTGAGATTGTTGTAGTTCATCAGCAAACAAGGGAGGCAAGAATGCTTTAGGAAATGGGTTATAGCACTCTAACTGCATTGCATTTTGCTGTGCAAAACAAAAATTTTGCTTTTTCCAGGGGAAAGTGCCTGCTCTGGTGGCTGTGAAAGGCCCCAGTAGACTCCAGTCACTGGAGGAAGGCAAAGTAGGCCAAGGAATGAGGAGGAGAAGGTCTCACCAAGGCACAGAGGGCTGGACTCACACTGGGAGAAAACACAGGGATGAACAAGGGGGAGCAGAGACTCAGATAGTGACCTGAGGTGAAGGAATGTATCTGATTTTTAACCTCTTCTGGATTAAAAAACCTAAGGTCCGTCTTGGCTTTTTGCCTGCTGTGGCATTCATAAGAAACAGTCAGGTCAGAGCTTTGGCTGGCAGGCTGGGGCTGTCTCTCTGAACCACACTGCCATCATTTCTGTGGGGATATGGGACTGAGAGCAACCTGCAGAGCTCACCTGGGACAGCACGAGGCAAGTGTCCTAGTGAGGGGGTGGCTGTAAGCACTTCTGCTGAGGAATCTCCCCAGTTCTTTCTAGGTGCCAGATGAAGGGTGCCAATGGGCAGGCTGGCTTATGCCCTAGCTGAATTAGCTCTGCTATCCAGGAGTCTCTGTCCTGGCAGCCATAATTTTACACCTCTTGGGAGTGACAGAAAATTCAGCCTCAGCCATCAGGGCTGTAACCTCACTGCCTGCCAGGACTATGGGGTTACAAGGGAAGAGGCCAACCCTCTCCTCCACTGTGAGCCTACCTAAGGTACATTTGAGCAGTGAAGCTCTCCCAACTGCTTCCCCACACTGCCTCCTTCCTTCTCCAGCTTCTCCATCCCTCTCCTCCTTGCTCTTCTCTCTGTGGTTTCTCTGAGGCTCCCTTTGAGGTCTCCCCAGGGCAGCCTCTACGCGTACTCACACTGAGCCAAGATCTCTGAGCGTCCACATCTCACCATGACAAATAATGAGACCCTTTGCACTGCTGTCCAGCACTGAAAGTTTTCTTTGTGGTCCCAGGCTCTGCAGAGGAAGGACAGTTTGGAAGTCAGAGCATGCACCACAAAGCCTCCCCTACTGGAGACAGCCTTCAGAGAGGTGGTAGGGAACCCTAGCCAATACCTGCTGCTAGCTGCAGCTAGTCAGGACCCAGTGGCACAGGTTATCTCACATTGCTTTTCTCCTCAGAAGCATCCAGCAGACCACAAGCGTGAGTGGTCAGATCCTGTGTGACTCTGCATGGCCCAGGATACATCCCCCCATTCACTAGCAGCCCACAGGCTCCAGGAAAGGGTGCCGTGCACACAAACAGAGGGTTTCAGACCAAACACTCAGCTGCCTGCATGAGCATTTAGACTAATTTACACTAGTAAAATTATTCTGGTAAAAATTGCCTGTGCGGACAAGGCCTAAACGCTCACAAAGGTAAGTATCAGCATAGTCCTGCTCTGGAAACGAACAACAGAGACTTTCTTAACCAGTAAAGCTCTGTGGGAGCTGGTGATTTCCATGGGCCCAGGCTGTTTTAATTAAATGAGGATCTGGCCCAGTGATATCTGTGGGTTTTGCTTTTGAATACTTTGATCACTGGGCTCGTTAAGGGCTTTTGCAGGTTTGGGGGGGGTTTGGGTTTTGTGTGGGTGTTGGTTTTTTTTTGGTTTTTTTTGGTTTTTTTTTGTCAGGGTAGTCTATTGTAGGATCCGTGAGGTTTTACATTTAGGATCTCCTGCACAGTATTCACGTCACAGATGGGGATGTTAAAATGTTAAAATGTATTTCCCAAGCGCTGACCCAATTGCATGGGAGATCAAAGCACTATGTCGGGGAGGGGGCGTGGGGTGGGGAAGAAACCTCACAGTTTTCTTGGATTTCTTTGTTAACAGTTTCAAGTGAGTGCTGGTATTTATTCTCCAAGATCTGCTGTAATATTTTTGGCATGGGTTGGGTGAACATGAACATCAGTCACCAGCTGACTGATAATAGAACAATTTAAACCGAATCAAAAGACTACATTGATAGGTCCCCACATGCAACATGCAGTTTGTTCAGCAAGATCTGGACAAGGAGAAGAAAAGAGAGTTTGTGCTATAGGGACAGAACCATTAAACAACTTTCTCCATTTAAAGATTCCTCTTACACACTTCATGTGTATGCAATTTTTGGTTTCCAAAGAAAGGGACTTCTGTGCTAGTTTTTATGAATTTTTTTTTAATAACTTGTCCCCATAGGAAATTTTTACCATTATATCTTTGCAAGTGTAAGTAAAAAGATACTTGTTTGATATAAACACAGCTTTTGAAATGCATCCTAAATGCCTTTCAGAGTAACACAATGGAGACATAACCCTCTAGTCACGGTTCCTTCTAGAATTAAAAGGCTTATGACAACTAAAATAATCTGGGTTTTGTTCTAGTACAGGCCCAGAGACCCAAATTTTCAGGTAGGCTAATGCCTTGATTTTGTGGTGGCAGTCCAAATAATTAAGGTGCTATTAGGTCTAAAGAGATTGTAACACAAAGATACAGAGAAATGCAAGTCAGTTCCCTTCCAAATTCATAGTTTGTATTGTGACAGCTTAACTTGGTTCATGAAAAGTCTTGGGTTCTTCTGGCTTTGAGCTTTTGGTGCCTTTAGATCAGATGTTTAAACTTTCTTTGTGACCAGAAGGTCAAAGAGGTAGAGGGAAAAAGGGGAGAGAAGGAGTCTTGATTGCTCATCTCCAGTAGCTGAGCTTGTATTATCAAGAGCTTGTACTGCAAGAGCTCTTGGCATCCTGTCCAAGTGCTCTGGGATTGAGCTGCTTGAGAAATTGCTGCACCGTATTGCTCTCTGGGCACATTGCCTGGTAATGCTGGCAATTGCTTCATGACTTTCAGGATTGACTGCAGGGAGGCTGGGGCAGGGCAAGGAGGAAAAAATGCAGAGATGGGCAAGACCCAACAGACGGCAACCTGATCCGACTCACGAAGAGTTCAGACAATCAGAGCACTGGTCTGATTAATTGCTGTAGCCTCTGTTGCTGCAGTACCTTGGGGTTCACCAAATCACACACACAAGCACAACAGACATGGGGCTAAGTGAAATCAGTATTTACTGTGCCATGCCCAAAGACTGGCTGTCTCTGGCTTTGCCAAGAAGAGCAAGCCCCAGAAAGCTGTTAAGTGACCCTGTCCTGCTAGCCTGCACAGAGTTCAGCTCCCTGAATTAAACTGCCAGTACAAGACACAATGGAGAAACCACTGTTTTGCATCTAGTCTTAGCCTTTCTCATGGCTTAGAGATTATTTGAACTGTGTTTTTTTTCTTTAGCTGCACCCAAAGCACTTCCAGTGTCTTAAGAGATCCTGTCTTCTCCTTTTAGAGTCTTTAATGTCCCTCAGATCTTTTTGCACTCTATGCTGAGCTCTGCCAAACTTTATAACATCTGTGAGTCTGTAGATCACCTATTGATAGTGCATAGAGAGGCCACGATGGCAGAGCACTCAGGAGACCTACCACCCTTCCTTCCTACCCTTACTCCAGGGACCGAAGTTGGTTTCCAACTACCCTGTCACACTTTTCTCCACTCTTTCTCTCCCACTCCTCACAGTATTTCATACTGTGCTACCAACCATCATGCATCCCAGTTGTTTCCACCTACTTTCTCCTTCCTTGTTTTATTTCCATTCCTCTGTGATGCCTCAGGTTTCTGCAGGGGAGACAAGGCTCGATTGAGCAGTGCCTCCAGCTGCACAGCACAGCCTCCTTCTGATCATTCAGATCTCTGCTATGCTGAAGTTGCTTGCAAAAGTCCTGCTCATTTTCATAGGGTCAGGATTTCATTCCTTATACCTGAATCTCAGCTAAGACATGACCACTGCTGGATTCTTTGGTACTTTATCACCTTCCCTCCATCCCTATCTGTTAAATAGGAAGGACAATACCTTTTTCACAAGCAGAGAAATAACAGATACAAATTAATAGCATTAATTCCTAAGTTATCTTAGGTCCCATATCCGAAAGACTGTCTCACCCCGCACTTCACCACGGTGTTTCAGACCAGTGGAAAGTGCTTGTTTCCAAACCTTGTTCCGAGGACTCCAAAGGGCCTGGAGAAAGCTCCCCTTGCAGACAGCTAGACCAGTGGGAGTTAAAGGACTGTCATCCTTGGCCATCTGTTCTCATCCCCATGATGCTGCTGGCAGAGTGGCTCTCATAACCTCTTCCTAAGTTAGTCCAGGCAAGATCACCTGGATCATTTGATCAATTTAAATAGGTAGGTTTAGTTAACCCAGCTGATTACTTTCTTTTATACTTCATGGGACACTCACACAATCTCTTCCTTGAGCAGAGCTGCGAGGGCAGTAACACCAGCAGTGGCAAGTATAGCTAATCCTGGGCAAGGAAGGGTGTCCACAGCTGCGGTTGCTTGCTCAAGGCTGTGTACTGAGGTGCTGGCAGGACTGCAGAGTGCTGAAATATTAAGGCTTCAAGCAGCCCCATGGCTTCTTGGAGAGCTTCCACCTCTTCTAAAGGTCAAGCTGTTTTTACAGTTCTGTTCTGCAGTAGGTAGCAGTGGTAGACGCTCTCCTGGTACATTTACTTGCCTTGCACCTCTCCTTCAGCATCCACCTACTTTGATTAGTCATACAGTTTAGTCCATAGAGGCACAGTTGTGACAGAGATCCAGAAAGTGAGACCTTATGGTGGGCCTGAACCAGAGACAGAGACATTTGAAGTGCTCCCTTGTGCGGTGGATGCACCGTAGAAATTCTTTTCCTTCCTCAGGATGTCAATGTGGTCAATCAAATAATTTTATTAGAAGGTAACCCTTCCTTACTCACTTTTCCATGCTACACTTATCTTAAGATAAAAGGCTAGGCCACACAGTCTTTCCTAAACTCACAACAGAGGGAAAGTTCAGCCTCCTTTTGCAATAGTATAGGTTCGTGCATGGCATGAGCAAGGAAGAATCACAACAATCTGCCATTCCCACTCACTTCAGAGATGGATTAAACAGATGAGATAATCATTAACTGCAATAAACTACAAGGGAGTAGGAATTATGAATGAATAAAGCAAATGCAATCATATACTCATGCAATTTTAAAGAGTACTGCATTATTTAACTTCACTCAGCTACAACAGCTGCAGCCCACCTTGGATAAATCAGGCCATTTTCCAGGCTGTAAATGACCATGCTTGGAGTTACGAGTCAAATGATTAATTTTTTGTAGCTATGCTTTTGTGCCTTTAATATGGGTTATACAGAAGTCTTCGAAAAACTGGCTTGCAACTATATTGCCTTCCTATCTCTTGGGGATTTATCAAAACTAGACAAGTACTTTCATTCAGCACCCGTCAGGGCTATGAAACAACCCAGACAGAGAAAACTGATCACATTCTTAAACTATAGGTTGGGAGGAGTTATTTGTTTTAGGATGAAGGGAAGCTTCCCATTCAAAGTTTCTTTTTTAAAATAAGAATCTATGTGTCATCTATGCTCGATGTGCTTTTTAATTTTTCCAAAAGAGGCTATGCATCAACACCTCTGGATTTTTTTGGGAGGCCAGTTTTCACTTCCCTGAAGCGCTTTTGTAATTTCTTATTTCAACAGACAACTTCTCTGCCAAGAGCCAAGCACCCTGGACATACACATAAAAACACATGATCAGTGAGTTACACAATCCAGAAAAGCTGCAGCAACACTTCTCCTCTGTCCCCATCCCCTTGCTCATGGCCAGCAGGCAGAGCCCACTTGGGTTCAACACCTCCATCCCCCACATCACATTGCTACTGCTGGTGCTCTTGCCTACTGCTGCTGGACCGAGCGGGAAAGCTGTGTGCTGGAAGGGGCTGGCACTTCAGACCCTGTGCAGAGTCCTCAGGAATCTGCACGATCATGGTTTTTAATCCTGGCAGGGATCAGTCTGGTCAGCTAGCCTGACCTGTATTTTATAGGCCAGAGAAATTCATCAAGATTTCAAAAGAACAAACCAGGCAGCCATCCATGTGGAAATACGTGGGCAGGGAAAGTGGGAGCTAAGCTGTGAACAGCAAGTTCGGTTTGTTGTGAAATGCAGCAGGTAGCCATGAGACCCACTGTGCACATCAGCACTTTTTTTATCTGTTTGTCGGTGGCTGGAGGATTTTTGTTTGCAAACCAAGATCTTTAAGCAATAATTAAAAATCCATCTTGGTCTGCCATATATTAAAAAATGGGTTATTTTATTTGCATGTATTCAGAACATGTTGCCATGCTCGCCACTAATACCAGCCATGCATATAATATTAAGGAAGGAGCAGGAGGTGAAAGAGCCATATGCTGCCATGACCTTTTTTAGCTTTCTTCCAAATCTTATGGTTGCAGGCAACATGAACAGAAATGGTTCATTTCTCAAAAAGAAACCAAACAAGGCCCAGGTAGTTGGATATTTACATTATACTGGCTCCTAAATTCTGCCAGAAGCCTTCTTTAGCATTTTAAAGCAACACCCTCCTCACACTGCCCCCTCTTAGCTCATATGCATTTTACTTCCAGGGTGTACGTTTATCTTACAACAAACCCCAGAGAAGAGTTTCATTTCCAAGCTTCATCAATCATTAAACCACACAAGACTGAAGAGTATTTTGAGAGATCACCAGAAAGATATCTGTATTTATGACATATCATTCTTTAAACAAACAATCAACACATTTTCATACAATTGCAGTGGTAGGATTAGAGATGCAAGGTAAACTGAAAACAAAAGTATCTGGGAAACTATTTATTTATCACTCATGCATGATGATAAACTAACCTCTGATTCTGTAAGTCATTGGAAATATTCACAGATGTAACCCAACCTTTACACTAATTTAAAAATGTCCCAAACAAGAGCTTAACTTTGTACCAGTTTAGAAACATTGTTTTCCATTAATCAGAGTTGGACAGCTTCCAACCAGACAAATATTTTTGAAAAATACCAGGAGTAGAGTTCGAAGAGTTCTACAGATCTATTTCTCCCTTTGAAACAATGCAGCTTGTCAGACAGAATATTTGGAGCATGTGTGCACCTCTATTTTTTTTCCTCCACCCCTCACCTCAAGCCTTCAGGAAAATTTTCCAGAGGACAGTTTTGACGGGGAAAGGGAACCAAGTGAAAGGAAAGGTTTCTGCAACTCTGGCTTCCCATGTTACAGTGTTTGGAAACAGAAACCTTCTGAACAGTTCTAAGACATATGCTTAGAGACTTAATTTAAATTATGTAGTAAGACTGAACATGTATAAAAATTGAATATTTCTATGTATGAGTATTAAATACTTTCTTCACACATAGAAATAAATTATCTATTTTATTACAGAACTTCCGAGTAGATTATTTATTTATTTTAAATATACTCTCTTGAAATTTCCCATCCAAATGACAAACTGTTTTCCCAACACTTATTACGCAGCAAACTCCCAGGTAATACAGAACAATTGCTGTGGCATTTTCAGTAGGAAAAGGTAAGCAGGAACAAACTCTTCTACATTCTCCTTGCTGCAGCACAGAGGACTTGGCCAGGCTCATGGTCAGCTCAGCCCCAGGAGCTTCACTTTGGCACTAAATTGTTCCGCTGGTTCTCTGGGGAGGCTCTGGGAGGAAACGTCCAGCAGGTACAGCCTGTGCTACCAAAGCTCTTAAAAAAACCCAGCACAGAGATGAATTTCACCCCACAGTAGGTAGATTTAGTAACATTGTCTTCAAAAAAATTGCAGCAGTTCAGACTAGGCAACAGTCTGCCACCAGAGATTTAAAAATCAACCTGTTTTTCAGGTCTACTGAATTATAAATGCACGTAGTGAAAACCTCTTAGACCTGATGCTTTCTTATAGTTAGTCAAATGATTTGTTATGAAGATATTGTCCAAAAACCAGAGCCTTCCTTCTGTTCTTGGGTGGTTTTCCCTAGTTTCTGGGACTACATTTATTAAGTATTCACTGCTGTGGTTTGGTCAAACAGTTTGAAACTTATGAGCTATACAATATGAAATTATCCTGCTAAGTAGCTGTGCCAGGTAGCATTCATTTCTAACCCCAGACTACAGGGAGTTAATTTTTTAAAACAGCAGGCTGATGAATAAGAAACAGTTATTTTCAATAATGAGTAGTAACTGTATTTCCTCCCATAAAATGTTTGTCATCAGAGAACCGTTCCCAGTGGTTAAAACAGACATTTATGCCTGTATGTCTAACTGGTGCTACACCTAACTGCTTTCCCAATTTTCCCATAGGCTTTTCCCCATAGGTCTCAGCATTCTTGTTTAAGTTCCATTCTGCCTTGTCCTAAATGTGGAAACACAACATACACACTGCACAAGTTCACTTAAGCCTTAGACCTGTGCCAAGAAAGTTTTGATTTTTCTAGCCCCTGCAAATCTGTTTTGTATTTGAACTGCCCTTTTACCGTAAAACTCCACGTGCATGTCCTCCATTAAAGCCTTGATTTCTTCACTCCCATTTTAAGTGGTCATCATTAAATTAATTGATATGTCATCAATATAAAGCTAAAACTCCTTTCAGGTTACTTGCCTTCCACTCCTTCCCTCTGGCCACCTTTACAGTTTCATATTTACGTATATTAAAAATGCATTTTCTATCTTTTCTTGCTACCTGAGACTCACACAGAATCTGGAAAGCTTTTAGTCCTCATCAGAGATTTGAATTTCCATCCTGCTTTCAGTTTATGGAGATCACATTTTCCAATGAGTAAACACACTCATGGCAAATTCCTGAGCAGTTCCAATAACCATACCTACAGTGTTGACTAATTCACCAGGTAGCAGACTGTAAAGGGAGGGCCTGTGCCCTTCTTATCCATCCATTCGAGAACAGCAGACTTCAGTGTTATTTATATAAGGTCCAGAAAATAAAAATACAGGCAGAAATAGGAGAATAAATTACAGCCTTTAAAAAAAAAGTGTACAATACAACAGAAGCAAAGTCCCAAAGTGTTTGGATGCTGGAAAGAGAGGTGGCAAGAGGAATGCTACTGTCATCCATTTGCTCTCTGCATCTCTCTTTAGACCTCTCTAGCAGATTTTTTTATTCATGCCACCAGCTCCAGGGCACAGGTTATGTCTGCCTGTGTCAATCATGTGGATTCACGCTGTCTGATGCAAAACAAGGCAATGCATCGACTCTGCAACTAAAACATGGGACCAGGTAAAAGAAGACTTCAAGTCTTATCACCGTTTTCTGAGAAGCAGAGAGGCAAAGCACTGAAGCAGAGAGGACTAGGGACAAGGCAAGTCTTTCTGCTCACTCCCAGAGGGACGTGACACAGACCACGTTTAGCCCAAGCATAATTACAATACATCTGGCACTGCACTTTATTAATCAGATATGACAAATGAGATACATGATAAATATCTGATATATGAGAATGACATAAGGAGTTAAACCATGGGACAGACAGTTGGGTCCAGGATAGATGTGAATCAGAGGTTCAGTCCAAGCCAGTTTTCTCTGGGCCCGCATTATAGGTATGAACACACATTTAACAGGAGCTGAGCTCCACCCATGTGCCTTTTGCTACAGCTTTCAGATATCTTTACAGCTTTCAGCAAACACAGCACAGAGAAGGACAGTTCTTGGCCACAAAAATTCACCCAGAGCTTTCCTTGGGCTCTCACTGCAACACTAAGGAGATACTTTCCTTAATACTGTATTCCAGCCCTCTTTCCCTAAAGCAAGGCAGGTCTCTTCTTTCCTTGAGCAGGAAGTCACCGTCTCCTCAACCAGCAGCCACCCTGTCCCCTCTCCCTCACATGCACTGTCTGGACACAACTTGGAGCAGCCACCAGATTTAAAGGAAATACTGTCCCTTCAGTAGACATTGCATTTTTATAGGTCAGAGCCCTTTGGCACCCTGTTTTGAAGCTAGGTAAGCAAACAAACAGATAAGCATCCCCTCTCAAAGATTATTCACTACACCACAGACAAACAGGACCCAGTTCTGATTCATTTGCCCTACAGAGCAGAAAACTTTTAAACCTGAATTTGTCCCTGTATGATATTCGGATGCAATGGCTTACCATTACGAAGTGAATAAGTGCCATAAAGAGAACAAGTCCCAGCAAGTGATGGTTTCTAATAAATGCCATTTGATTTTTCCTTAAGAGTATTTCTTGGAAAAATGCTTTGCTTGCTTTGCTTCTAAGAAAAGTAATTTTGTAATGTTTGCCTGATGAGAAAATTGATTGGACCTTCAACAAATAATCTGACATCACAGCATGTTGCTAGGCCTTTTGAAGTGCATTAGGTTGTTCATACAGCAGGGCTTTCTCCTATTTATTCTGTACGGCCTCTTCATACAACTGATGGAAATGTTTCTAAAGCTTTCATAAAAATAACTTCAAGCAACCAATTATAAAAAAAAAAAGATTTGAAATTCCAATAGAATATGTAATAACAAATTTCAATGGGCACATGGAGGAATCACAGTCTTTCAACAAGCTCTGCTTCTAATGCTGTAAGTCTTGCAAACTACGGCCTCCCTCCTCCCCAGTGTGGATGGCTGCTATAGACCTCATTGCATTCAGGTTTTTAATTAGAATTATTTTCAGTGGCAATATTTCACCTGTACCTGTTATGTCTTTGGAGAAACATCATGATGTAATCCAAGAATGAGCTGTACAAATTAACTTAGCTCATACCCTGTTAATCTGGCAGGCATGTATGGGCTGATGAAGAAGCCATCAATCCTGATATGGGAAGAGGAGGAATCAGACACATGCAGGTTACCCGAGAGAAAAACCTCTTATAAATGGAAGAAGGTTTTCAAGGCTCCAGGTAGGAACCACTTGTAGCAGTCAAGTAAAATTGAACATATAGCGTTTCTCTGACAATATCTAGATGAGGGGGGAAATGTCTTTAAAATGTTTTAGCCGGTAAGTTTTTTTTCCTTAACATGGTTTTCAAAACTTCAAAACCAAAGTCATCATTTGTGGCCACTCCTCACCAGGGTTTGCCATTGACAGCTTAAAACATGTTCAAAGGTGTTAGCTAATATTCTGGAAAACTCTTGCTCTCCCAGGCTGGGCTTGAAATTAAGACTACCTGGGTAGTATAGAGCCAACGTGCAGAATCAGCTCTGCAAAGTCCCCACTGTTGCAGCGACCACGTGAGCTTCCTCCTCCTGGATTGGAAAAAAAACCACAAACCCGCAACTCCCATCAACAAAATACAGTTCAGTAGCTGGCAGCACTGAGCCTTTATGAGATGGCAGAAATTCTCTTCCTGCTTAGCTCTTCACACAGGAGTTACTGCTGCCTTAGCATTCACTGAAAGAGGTTTGTTGTCAGGGCTAGCTGTTTATAGGAAGAATTCCTGATTAGAAATAACCTGATAATTAAAGCGTGACTTCAATCTATTTATTACATGTGATGTTCATTTATACCTACTTATTTACATTATAAATTTGTTTGCCTTATGAACAATATTATTTAGTTGCATGCTAAGTCTCCTCTGCAAGACTTGTCACCATTTGAACGTGTTTCTCAGGCATGTAAGAGCCTTGACAGGGGAAGCAGACTCTGGCCTCGGGGATGTCATGACTCTGGCTGCAGAGTCCCAGTGCACTTTCATTTCTTAGTAGAGAGAAGAATGACCAAAAAAAGCTGTAATAGCAGGCAGCTAAGCTCTCCTTCATGAAATAGCAGAAAAAGTAGGTATCTTCTTCTCCTTTCCCAGGTGGGAAGTATGGAGTATATCACAAAAGTAGATAGGTAAATAACCCAAAGATCTGCTACCTAACTCTCTGCATCACCAGCTCTACCATTACTCTCTACAAGCCCCCACTCCAGATCCCAGATAGCCAGTACTGGGGGGATCCCGCATTCATGGCCACCCTGCTAACAACCCACTCCTGGCTACCATTACTTAGTTTGCATTTGAGTGGTACAGTGCTCACTTGCACAGTGTGGAGGGAGCTCGGCTTGTGAGCGGGCCCCTTCCCCACCTGAGCCCTCCTCCTGCTGTCCCCACAGCCCTTGTGCAAAGGACGCTGGGGTAGGAGTGGGATGGGGCAAGTAGTGCCTCTGGGTTGTTTGCTCTGAGAATCCAAAGCCCATAAAGGCTGTGCTGAAATGCCTTTTTTTTTTTTTTTGACAGATTAATGTTCTCTTTTGCTATTGAATTAATGGTTGAAACAGAGGCACTTTTCTGTTTGCAGCCCTCTGTGTTGCAGTCCTCTTTTGCCCACTGAACTGTGCCCTGACTTTCCTGAAGAAAAGAAGTCTGCAGCTCCTTGTGCCTCTGCTGAAGTCCAAAAACTGAGGTGAAACAGCATGCTCACAGCTTAGTTACATGCACCTGACAGAGCTAACCAGCATCTCCTGCAACAGCAGCTCTTACCTCTGCTGGGACAAGAAAGGGCGACCCAGCTGGTAGGAAGACGGCTCGGGAGAGCCAGGAAAGCAGCCCAGGAGCAGCCCCCTGCCCCCTCCAGCACTCTGACACCTGAAGGATGCTGCCTTTCTGCACCAATCTGGCCCCAAGGAGTCCAGCCCGGGGCACAGCCACTTGCAACCAGCCACCTGAGGGACAAAGGAATACAAGCAAAATTTGGCTTAACTGGTAAATGCTGTTCTATACTATCCTAATCAGCTGTAAACCCACAGCTGTCAAGAGTGGTGCATGTTCACATATATACAGATCTCATGTCAGATCAAGTGATGTGAACCAAATGTGCATTAAATAACTAACATAAATACTGACATAAAACCTTCTGGAAGGTCTGTCATTGGCTTTGGTGGTGGGTGTTTACCCAGAGTTCAGTTCTGCTTTGCAGGTACTGCCTCCAAAATCACTGGGAGAGCAAAGGGACAGGCTTTCCCAGCAAGGAGGCGCAGGTGGTGCTTTAGAGCCTGCTGCTTTGTCAGTAAGTATTCCTCTGAGCTCTGCAGCCAGAGCTACAGCACATTTAGATTGGTAGCAAACGCAAGAACAGCCAGCTCAGTCTCCAACACTGGAGGCAGAGTGTTAGCTGCTCTCCGGCATCTCACTGGAATTTTAAGAGGCATGGTAATTGCTTTTAAAGGGCAAAACCAAAAATATCCTGTAGCTTGTTCATTGCTGGATCATGTCTCCCCCATTCCTGCATTATCACTACTGCAGGCTGTGATGGCTCTTGAATTACATCTACTGGAGCACATGGCTAGGAGAACTACTGTTGGGGCAAATTCCCCAACATCCCTGCTCAAGACAAAGCACTCAGAGCCTGCTGTGATTCATTGATCTAGGCTTTAGAACGGGGGGGGGGGGGGGGGGGAACAAAAAAAAAAAAAAGAAGGAAAAAAATAGTAAGACAGCAAATGAGATGGATCTCCAGGTGTCCCCACTGGTTGGTCTAATCTTTTCTTGCTAAAGCGGAGAGGGTCCCCAGCTCTCCATCTAACACTACCTTCAGGTGTCTAGTTCTCAGTAGCATCTTTGCTTTGACCTTTCTGAGTTTTGGATCAGGGCCATAAAGCGTGCTGTAGATGCTACGTTGAACATATAGGTGGATATAGTCTGTTCTCCCCACTGCAACGTGTTCACCAGTGGCTGCTGTAACAGCAATGATACAGTGCAGGTGTGATGAGGGAGTAAAATGGCAGTATGAATGAAGTCAGTTGAAATGACTGAACAGCACTGAAGAGCTAAAACTCTTCCGATGTCTTTCAGCCAGGAAGGAAACCCATGGAGCACTACACGTTAATACTGGCATGCCACAATTTAAAAATGCTACAGGAAGGAGCATAGCTGGGATCAGAAGTGACAAACTCCCGGCAGGAGAGAATTATGAGTGGTGACTTTAATTGCAGGACAATGAAAAACTGCAGGTGAAGACAGAAAGCACCTCCTGAACTATGAGACAGGTCTCCAACTCCCTTGCAAGTCTGATCTGTAAGGAAAAGAACACCAAGACACTGAAATTTTGGGTTGCATATTACAGTGATGTACTGTACACAGAGGGATATGCACATACAGAGAAAAAACATCTGAGGTGAAAGGAAATAAAGGAAGAACTCTGCTGGGAAGAAAAATGCTAAAGCTTGGTTTTCATTATCCAAAGCCACAACTCAGAACTGTCCGACTGATGATAAGAGATGTCACCCATCCAGGGAGCTGGATCCAGAGAGGAAAAGGAAAGCTTTCAAAACAGCTTCTATAAAACATTAAACCAGCTTAATATCAAGCCAGACTGAAAACAAACAATTTAATTCCAGAACATCAAAGCATGGGGAGAGAACATGCTAAAGCAGAAAATTCCTGAATGAAAAGCTTGGGGTTTTAGTCTTTACATATTTGGCAAGTAACCAGTTATATGAATAATGCCAAAGCCATATATTCTGAAAAATGTCCCAGGAAAGGTTTCCTTTAGCCAGAACCCTGTTTTGAGCCAGAGTTGTCAACTCCCTCAGTGCGTAATCCCATTCTATCCACATAACCTTGTGCAATTTCGGCTGATAACCATTATTTTCTCCTCCAAACTACTGCAGGGGACACACGTGGGCGCTACATGGCTATTGCTTTTCCCCCAAAGTGACCTTCACTCAAAGGATGATGCCTGCTTGTATACAGAGTAGTATTCATGGTCTGAAATTGGAGACATTATGTGAGCAAAGCTCCTGAAGACTTCAGTGGAAGTTTTGCTTGCCTGAGGACTTGGGGATGGCCTACATTTGTTTATAAAGCTTTCCGGTCCATTGGGATACAGAGAACTACTGCGTACAAGCATAAAATTATGACTGTGAGGCAATACCACCATGAGATAAATTATAATGTAACTGCGCTTAAAAGTGTGTTTAACACAAATCAGCTATATCAAACTAACACTGAAGTTATAGACTGCTGAAGCTGACTAAGGGATCTGAATGCCCAGCTGCTTTTAATTTGAGTGGGAATGAGGGATTTGAATTCCTTAAATAGTCTTGAATGTTTCATCACTAATGTATAACATGAAAAAATATTAATGTAACTTGCTCTTAAAGCTTACAAACCTAGTCAAAAGATTTTGCCAGCATCTTTTGGGACACACACACATCCCTCCTCTCCATACTGCTATTAAAACTAGGGATTTTCAGAAATCCCTGAAAATATTCCAAGTTTTGATTAGAATTTTCAGAAAAAAACAATTCCAACAATTTTTTTTCAATAGATCACTTTAAGCCATTAAAAAAAAAAAGTAATTGGGCTATAAGTCTATTTAAAGAACACAAACTTTAGCACCAAACCCTTTGCCCTACAACTCAGAACAGAAATAAGTGATCACCCAAGACCTGTTCTTTCTCCCCAAACCTAACTGCAATACTTCCTTTTTTTTTAACCTTTTTAAGAAAGCACAGAATTGGACTTAAAAAATAACAGTTTTGCTTGGGCAACACTGTAGAATTATTTCCCATCAGAACCAAAACATTAGTGGTGATGGAGAAACAGAGGGAAGCTGGTTACATGAATACATCCTTTCACCATTTGAAAATATGTTAATAACGAATCTACAAGCTGATATGATTCCTTCCTGAATGTCTGTATGCCTGTCAAAAGATACTAAGACAGAATCCCCCTGGGTTAAACACTCCTCAGCATTGTCATTCTTTTACTAGCAGTCCGTCTCAATTTTTTGGGGTACTTTTCTTCAGACTTTCCTCTCCTAAGCAGAGGTTAGCCACACAGACAGCTCCACTGAAGCCAGAGGTCAATGTGCAGGTACTACTCACCTCCACAGTGAACACCTGGGAGGTGTTTCAGACAGCCAGGGCCCCTGAGGTGAGAAATTTCCCTGTATGTGTTTACTGTATTCTAGGAAAAACATTCAGGGGAGGAGAAAGAGTGAGGAGAGGGCAGGAAAGCAATATAATAATGATTAGTGTAATGGGATTTGCTATTCTTGTTAATAGTTTAATCAATATAAACATTTACTGAACCCTCTTATGTGCTTGCCACGATCAAGTCACTTTATATTTAGCTTAACACTCATAAGCCCTGGTTAGCATCATCTGCATCTCTACTACCCGTTTACTTCTGCAACAAAAAAAAGCCAGGACTGGGATTTCCCATGCCTAAACACCCAGCCATGCACAAGTGACCTCCTCAGCCACATGCCATGGTGTGTGTCCTGGTTGTGCTAGATACACCAGACACATGATATGGAGATGACGGCTCTCAGGATATGTGAGACTTGGTCTATATGAGCAAGTTAATTGCATAGGTGCCATGCTCCAAGGCACCACTTGCATCAGACTCACAGATGGAGCCATGTGTCCTTCTCACCTGCACTGGAGACAGCCCAACACTTCTAAAGCTTTGCAGATCACACACAGTTGGATCCTATGCTTCTCACACAGTCTTTCCTCGAAGGAATGACTTATTAGCAGCCCCTGTTTTGAGAGTTCATCAATTAGATGCTGAAGATATGTAAAAGATATAAAAATGTACATATATGGAGGGACAAAGCACAACTGGTGGCAGGATGGGACAGCACCAGTCCCAGAGAGGTCACTGTGGTGAGGGTGGTGGTGCCACAGTGGCTTTGCTGGGTTTTGTCCTAGAGCAGTTGTATTTGCTATTTCATACTATGGCATTTATGATATATTATTGGTATCATACCACAGGACACAGCATATGTTCTAAGGAGCCACAGGCCTTTCTTACAATCCTTATTCTTTAGCTTGATTTTAGGCAGAGAAAGAAGATTGCCTTAAGTTTTTCTTTCATCTCTCTAAACAGATAGTGCTAAAAGCAGGTAAAAACATCCTGTTGGTGTATCAGTATAAAGCTAATTTTAAAGCCTTACAACTGGCTTTGAAATAAGCTGAGCAACTCCAAACTGAAAACTGCAAGGGGAGGGGTGGGGTATCTACTAAAGGCAGATTTCTCTGCAAAATAGCCCTCCCCATTGCAGAGCTCAAGGGGAGGGGGGCACTTCCCCCATCCAAAAGCCTTTCCCCATGACCTCATGACAAGGGAAGTTGTGCCATTTATAGATGCTAGTATGTGAACAGACACGCGTCGCTGTAACAGCAAATGCCACAGGCAGCATCTGTCCAAGGAGCCTAGATACCATGTTCCAGAATACAAGAACTCTGAAACGCATAGTTGCAAGATTAGTTTGCTGTAATGCGTCTGATTTATTTTAGCATTTCCTAGGGACAAAAAAATATAGCAAAAAACCCAACTATGGGTAATACTGTTGTATCAGCTCTGAGAAGCATGAAAAAAATACAACCCCAAGAAACATGTCTTTTGGGTGGGTGGATTTTTTTTTTTTAGGTTTTTGTTTTTTTTTTTTTAGAAGAAACAACCAACAACTTTCCATTGTGCCGCTTGGATGCACTTTGCACTGCACAGTATCACAGGTCAACTCATGCCCAAGGCAAAGCCCAAAATACTGTTTCCCATTGGAGCTTCAAAATTGTCACCTTACAAACATATTCAAACAGACACAAATACTGATAACTCAGCAAGACAGAAAAAGCTATATGCTTCTAACTAGGATTTAATAAGAACAATCCTGTCCTGCCTAGGGCCACACCAGAGCAACAAACCTCAAACACTGATCAAAACCTTAAATATCCACTGCTATGGCCAAACATTTGTGTTAGGAGTAGAGGTCTCCAACTCCTTTGTCTCTTTTCCAATCGATGCAAGAACCTGCCCCCTGTATAGACAGCACGGTTAAACTAATAGGAGCATTACAGAATGTGACATAGGGAAGAGAGAAAGCCAAGGGGTTTGGTGTCCTTATCCAGTGTTCTGGGAGCCATTTACATGCCAGACAAGCTTTGGGTAACTCTGCTGACCCATCATCTCACAATATTTGAACTTGAACATCTCCATCAAGGCTTACATGCAAACCTGAACCTTTTCAGGAGTCTGGATTTGGGAAACTGAGGTCAAGCCCATCAGATGTGGGTTATTCCACCAATTAGTCAGTTCTCCTAATGAGGAGAATGCAGTGGAACTGCTTTCTTGGGAATTTGTCCCTAAAGCTAGTGCGTATATAAATAAAGCAATGAAGCAAGAAGTAGTAGCTGACTTAAAGTGTTCTGGTAGATTTTAATATCCCTTTTCTTAAAAATAAACAAGTGACTAGATGAAGAGAATTACTGATCCCTGCAGGTAACAGGAACGGAGTTTTCAAAGAGAACACCATCACAATAGTTACAGTATCAGATGTGAAGTGAAACATCACCTACTGGTTTCCTACTTGCACATTTAATGGAGTTGTTATGTGCAGACAACTGTGAGGAAGAAATTAGCTTTGAGAAAAATAAAAAGGGAGCTTGAGGATCCAGAAATTAATGGGGGGATGGGGGACGGGGGACAGGAGCAAAACATTAAGCAGACTCTATGAAGAAGCATAGATGAAAGGGAAAAGAGCCCAAATGCTAACAACACTAGTAGTATTTGGCAGACCCTTAAATGCTGAAAATATCTGTATAGTCAACTTGTCTGCAGTATATAAGGCTGTCATCTTCTGCTGTTTGGAAAGCTGTAAGAAGCCTGCTCTGCATTACTTCCCTCTATCAGCCTCTGAAGCCACCAACATTTAGGGGCTGTGGCAAAGTAGCATGAAATCAACTTTTACCTAAAACACTAATTAACAAGTGAGTTTCAAGTTAGATATTGTGATTTATTAGTTGCTTCATGCACTCTCCTACCCTGCTCCTCTCTGTGCTTATACATTTAATACTTCTCAGTGCCAAAGTGGAAAACCTCTGGATATCTATAGCTGTAGTGCTGAGATGACAAGATTCCCTTTCCATCAATACCAGATTATTGGCACTGACTTAGTTAAATTAACCTCGATTTATGCTGGTAGATTAGTGTAAATTAACCCTAGCAGAACCAGAGGTCTAGAAGGGATTTCCAGAGGTCATTTAGTCCATCCACCTGTGTAAGAGAGGACTTACATAGGTGATTCCTGACAGACAGAGGTCTAGCTTATTTTCAAAGTGTCAGAGACTCACCTCTTCCAGGGAATCTACTTCAGTCCTTCACAATTCCTTAGTATCAGATTAATTACTAAAAATAAAGTGCCCTGCTTTTCTCTTGAAGCAGTTTAGCCTACAGCTTCTTGTCTTAACTGCTCAGTGTCAGGAAGACCAAATCATTCCCTTTTTCCTTTGCAGCAGCTGACAATGTTTTGGAAGAGATGTAGTCTCCCCTCAGTCTCCCTCTCCTAAGGATGAAACCCCCTCAATCTTTCCTGGCATATCAAGACTTCTAAACCTTTGATCAGTCTTACTGCTTTCCTTGTCATACTCAAGCATTGTCCAGCTCAGTCTTGAAGTACGCTGGCCAAAAGCAAGCGCTGTGCTCCTGATTGCTGGCACAGAGCTGACTGCAAGGATTACGGCACTTGCCATAGTGGCAACAGTCCTGCACATACATTTGATGTGCCTTTTCTGTACCAGCATGGCATTGTTTATTCATGATTAGCTTGTGAGCCATCAAAATCTTTCATCCTTATTGATAAATCAACTACACACATAGTTGTTGTTCCCTAACCTGTTATAACTATATAATAACCTATATTAAGAGTTTATTACAATACATAAATCTATATTCAGTAGAGGGACAGTGCGCCATCCCAGCTGAATGGCAAGCTGTTTGTTTGGTTTTTTTTTACTGCATCTCTAGCTTGCAGAGATCATGCTGAATTCTAATCCTGGTGTGCTCACAGCCTTTTCCAACATAGTGTCAGCTGCAAATTTAAACTGCATACTCACTCTTCCATCAGCTAGATCACATATAGAAACAAAAGACATGCACACAAAACAGCCCCCTCAGAACCTCACTCAAAAACATCCTTCTATCAGTTTTCCAACCAGTTTTGTAGCCCAGTATTTTCATCCATGCCGTCCATATAAGAGTGCATGTTAAACAGCTCCAAAATTCAAACCAATCTCAGGGTGCTGCCCTATTTTAGTGGGAAATTAGATTGGTTTGAATCTCTTACATCTCAAAAAGATCTACACTGCCTGTTACTCAACCCCTCAGTTTCTTCTAGGTGCTCACAGATTGTTTGTTTGGTTATTTGTTCCAGTGTTTTTCCAGGAACTGAAGCTAAACTGACAGGTCTATAAATCTAGACCTGCTTGTTAGCACCACTTTTGTACCAACGAGCTCAAACCTGCGCACAGTACTCCTGGGCTCTGCTCCAACAGACCACTTTAGCACACATTTAATTGAAAGAATGAGAGACATCTGTGGCTATAGAGGGGATGAGTCACATGCTTAATGTTACACATGTGTTTGGAGGTTTTTCTAGTTCCTAAGAATGGATACATTAAAAAAAAAAAGGCATATCAAAGATGTGTTTTTATATAATGCTTGTGACTTTAAGAATGCAAATGCCAACAAATATTAAATATCAGTCTCCATGGATGAGTGAAAAGCAGGAATCATACTCTGTTACCCTGTGGTCATCTCTGGTATGATGACTTTTTTTGCTATTGTGCTGCTTTATTATCTAGTTTTGTTAGATCTTTCTCAAATCTTCCTTATCTTAATACCTGTTACATTATACCTCCAGCAAGTTTTTCAGCCTTATTAGTCCTTTCTTCTAGACAGTTAATGAATTGATTAGATGTCACTTAGTCTGTCATGAACTGCCATTGACATCTCTCGTACAGGTTTCTGTGCATTTCAAGTGTATTTTTATGCTTCTGAAAGACAGAGTACTGACAGCTCTGGAGAGCTAGACTAATCTCACTCCTAGGTCAACTCTACCCAAATCAGTTCAAACCCACAAAGCTATTAAACCCCCCCACTTCCTCTCCCAACTTTATAATTACCTATAGCAACATCCCAGGAGGAAGCAGCATATTGAAAATGGTCCAAAATACAACGGGGTCAGCAGACAATGGTGGGGCTCAATAGGAGTCTTCTACTGCTTTCCATACTCTCCTCTAACTTCAGGAAGCCTTTCCTGATCTCCACGTCAGACATGTAGCTTAAACACAGCCCTGGATCTGACTGATGATGCTTTATCAAATGAACCATTTACACCTGTTGAGTTGCCTGTGGGCTTGACTCTCCACACTGATAGTCACTCAACTCTACTCCATGGGACTGCCAGTCCACTGGCTAATTGCCATTTGAACAGAGTCACCTGGCTAATCAGGTGCTGAGCCTCAGCACCTAACACCCCTCTATGCTTCGCTCTGCTCAGTTTCCCCTTTATCTATCACTGCCTGTTGCTTGCTTCTGAGCCTATGATGGATGTGGCCAGGCTTTCTTCCATACCTCTTCTAGCTAATTCCTTCATTCTCTCCACACAAGTCATTTCCTCAGACTAGCAAAGGGACCTCAAAGCACGCTGATTATCCCAGATTAAATTTAGCTTATGCATACAGAATTGGGGAGGAATTCCAGCTACCAGAGCTCTCTTGCAAGTTAATTATTCTTCAAAGAAGTTTTAGGCAGTCCCAGAGAGCATCTAACTATTGATTTTCTACTCTGTTTAATTTCCCTGCAAAATGTAATCATTCTCCTCCTGTCTCGCACTGTCACTTGTCTCTCAGAACAACCTGGGAACAATAAAAGAATGGAATAGAAGGCACCAAGAAGGGCACTGGCAAAAAAAAAAAAAAAAAAAAAAAAATATCTTTGTACAAGCAGAGTCTGTAAAAGCAAACCCAAGAAATGTATGTAGACACTGTTTAATATTCATCAGCCAGTGTACTGCATAACTGAAACCCAAATGTAACTGTTATGAAAATTCAGGCTAGAAGGAAATCAAATGGAGACAGCATTCTAGGGTCTCGGCATTTCAGAGTTTCTCATTTCTGGATTTCTAGCATAAACATACCACAGAGGGAAATGTTATTGAATATATTGGTTGCTTACAAATGGCTACATTTGTATATAAATTCACTCCTTAAAAAAAAAGAGAAAAGGAGTTGGCAATAAGATACTCCAAGGAACTGGCCTACTATAAATCTTATTGCTAACACACGATTTTATGGAACAACAACAACAAAATAAAATTGGAATTGCGACCAGCAAATCTAAAAACCCTGTTGTGCAATATTAAGCTGGGTTTTTTTTCTCCAGCTCCCTGTACAACAAAGCACTTGACGCATGATTAACTTCATGAACATTCAGAATGACTTTTGACTTCAAAAATTTAGCACCTTTAAGTTTACCTGCATTCTGAATACTGAGTATTTAAGCACATGCTGATTTCTATGCTGGTGTTTAATTCCTCTCTGTTTGCTACAAAATCCAGCCTACTTAAGAATACCATCGAACAATTCTTCAACTCTGCCAAGTGAATCTGCCTGCTGAGGGATGGGCCGTCTCTAGAGGGGCCAGAACCACTTTTATTATAATCACATAACACAGCAAGGAAGATAGGGGCTTGTTAGGAGAGACCAGGGGAAGTAGGTTGGGCATACAGCAGTACTGCTTTGCCCACGTCCGTGCTGACAAAACTCTGTGATGTAACTTAAAGTCACTCCCTGAGTATTTTTAATCAGGAAAGGGCTGCACAAAGCCAGTTCAAGAAGCTGCATTTGGGTCTCTGTTGACCTCTGCCAAGTCTCTGCTCTTCCCTTGTAGTACAGGCGTGACAGGGTAAAGAACTGATTTTGATTTCTTCCATGTCTAGGATTAAAACCCTGCAGGGCTAGGGACAAATGTTGGTTCTGAGGCTGTACTATCCAAACTTGAGCCTGGTTTAATCAGATTTTGCCAGCCCCTTTCTTCTAGATATCAAATGACAGTTCAGGAGGGGAAATGAAATAGTTTGGAAAGTAGAACACAAAATTACAGTTCATGGTAGGGTTTTTTTCTCATTTTCTTCAGAAATTTTCAAGTCATTCCTATTTCCCTTAGGAAAATAAATACTTATCAGAAGGTATTTAATGAAAGAAAGGAAAAAGCTATTATTGACTTAAAGAAAAAAAGTAGCTGAGAAAATTTAGGTAAACCGTGTCCCGCTGCTGCTGCCAGGCAGAGAAGTTGGCGCTCAGAAGACAGCTCCTTTTGTATGTCAACACTTAGCTATGCATCCTGGCATTCATTATTTAACAGCCTCCATGTGACATATAGCTTTCAGAAACACAATATTCTTCAGCAAGCCAGATAAGAACTCCGCTTCAAAACATTCCCATTGCTAACTGAGCAATGGCTTCGATTCTTACTGATCTGAAACATGACTGTGTGGACATCCCTGTGCACTGTCAGAGCAATGCCAGTGGGCTCGGCTAGAAAGGAAGCTGGTTTCAGAGATAGAAACATCATCTCAGAACTGAGCCATTCTGTGGCACGTTGTCTGAATTTGAGTCAAATTCCTGTTCCCTGTTCTTCTGGCACCCTTGGAAATCTGCCAAAAATAAAAAACAAATGCCAGAGGAAGGGAATGGCCAAAATCCACATGCAAATTTTATAATTAATACCTTAAATCCGAACTTCCAAATCCAAGTGCTTAAAGTTATGTTTTGACAGCCCCGTAAGGAGCAATAAAAGTGACCCAGTTTAGAGTGGCTCTGAGCAGCTGGAGTCCTGTCAGTAGGCCTTGAACATTCACTGTGCTGCTCCAAAGCCTCTCCTTTTCATTTGGGGCCCTGTTCAAAAAGTGGGCATTTGCATGATGGCAAGAAGAAAGCAGAAGGGCCTAAGCAGAACCCAGCACTTTAGGATTTAAAATACATCTATTTTCACTTTCCCAGCATTAAGAGGACTTTATTCTATACCTTTGGGCACCTGCATGCCAGGAGATGAGGGCAAGATGCACAGATGCTGCAAGCCAAAGGAGAAGATAAGCTGGGAAGAATCCAAGCTTCACCCAGGAGCAGAGTGACAGTTCAGTACATTGTGCTTGGGAGGGTGCCAGTCCAAATGATCTCCTACACACTGCCTAGGCTGGAAAGATGAGCCCCCATATTTCTGTAATAGCACAGTTCCAGTTTCTTACCAGTATTGCAACCATTAGAGGAGGCAAAGATCTTGAGTCAGGGAAACTGCTCAGCTGAGGGGTATGGGTAAACGCACAGCTTCTGAAAAATGGGTCCTGTATTTTCTCATAAGAGTAGGACTATATGAGGAGGCAGGGAAAAGGGATTAGAAACTGCCCTGAAGAATAACTTTTACATCCTGTTACCTACAAAACCTGGTCCTGCCAACCATGTACTCCCCCTCCGGGCCCAGAACTATATCAGAGAAGCCAAGCCTTTTTTCCTGTGGGCTTTTACATTCCAAGAGGAAACCAGACCTATTGATTAATTCCTTCTGCTTAATGTGAGGTTTGGGACCAGGTGCAGGTGGGTGAGTAGTAGTTGCTCTCTCTCGAATCATTCTCTACAGGGCTCAAATTGCATCAGTGGGCTTAGCAGCAAATTTCAGTACCTGTTTCTTCTATTAAAAGCCCTTTCACTGTCTACAATACCTCTCCCTCTCCTGCACCCCTCCAACTCTACCATGGAGTTGACTTTTGACTTCTATTTAAAAAAATGCAAATCTTCCCGTATTTCCATCCTCTGGGCTTTTCCTTTTTTTTTTTGGGGGGAGGGGGGGGTATTAAACTTGTCCTCCACATGGGGCAACTCAGACTTGTAAGCAAAGCAACGAGGCTTCTCTGTCACGCTTGGTCTCTGATTTGCTCTGAGTCCTTAGGCTACTTCTCCTCCACTTCCTTACCCATCCTTGTGCCCTCACTACCAGCTGGCACACTGCTAAGGAGAGGCAAATGATACTCAATACAAAATCACAGAGTAATTTCCACAGAGCTATTTCTAGTAGAAAACGGTGTCTAGACTCCTCCGGTTCGGACCAACTGGCAAATTACGTGCCATGTTCTGGGTTGTCCTTGAACAATCGAGCACAAGGGCAATAGGACCTTAAAGCACCAGACCTCTGATTTATGCCCTTAGCTAGTAAGCAATGACAGTAAAACTATCCACACCCTCACCTGTACCAGCATTAAGTCCTTAGGACACCATTTTGCAGGCTGACAGACCTGTGTGCTTATCCAGCAGGCTGATGGCTGTGGCTGGTCATCACCTAAAAGCACAATCTGCCATTCATGTGAATGTTACTTTACTCTAGAAAGATGTAGCCATCTGGGGTTATTCGGTTGCTAGCCTCACCTACGTCTTTGACCAGGGTGAACAAACATATGTCCTTCTGGAGCCTGTAAGTTGATGGCACCAAGGAGCAGAGAAGAGAGATAGTGCTTTATGCTAAGTCAGAGAAAGAGCAGCACCCTCCTGTGCTCATGTATATTTATTGCACTGCAAACTCAGAGCTCTTTTGCCAATAATCAGCACAAATTATTTTTTTGCTGTCTGCCTCCTAGGTCTCTTTCATTGCATCCCCCCTCCAGACTGTTTTCAGGGATGTAGCCTTCCTGCTATACCTCTAAAACATCCCAACTGGCCTGGTTTCTCTGTGGCATTTCCATGCTTGTCAGCATCTGACCTGCTTCCCCCCTATCAGATCCTGCGGCACAGGTGAGAGCTGGCACATCTGCATGGTATTATCTGAATGCTTAAATCTTGTGCAGAGTGTGCTGGCCAGGGCTGCAGAGCAGAGGCCACTTTTGCCTGCAGAGGGAAGGTGGCACATGTACAGGGTAATGCTCTTTTCCTGCAGGTATAAACAAGGCCCATTTTTCTACTGCACAGGCTGCCATCTCGTGGGCATCGTCTGGCACATGCATGTTCCTGGAAATAACAACTCACAAGTGCACATAACAGGGCACTGTCAATATTCTGCTCTGTTGATCTAAGCAGACCACAAACCTTCAGTTCCCTGGCTTTGGAAGATTATAGAGGAGCAGAGATGATGGAGTTGTTCAGCTTGTAACATGGTTGGTGGGATAGATTTTCCATAAAAATAAGAGCTTTAACAGGCAAATCTATAGGTGCCAGTGCCGAATACTAAGGTCAGAAACAGCAAGCTCAGCATACTTCTTACATAAAAGCTAAAACCCCACTGCCTATGTTACTGTATGAGCTCCAGGCTACTGCTGTTCCGTCATTGCTTTGATAGAGTGCAATTAGGCATCCAAAAGTAACAGAAATCTTTGTATTGACTTCAGAAAGTTTTGGCTCTAGTTCAGATTTGAAACAATCAGAGCTAGCTTAAAAATTGCTAATGGACCCTGGTGCTTTCATGAGAACCCTGTCCTTACAGGGGTAAGCTATGCCCTCGGAAAAGAGGGAAGGTCCTGGTATTTTATTACCGATCTTTTAGAATATAGCAACTTGAGTCAGGTTTCACGTTTCCACCTCTTGCATTTTGAGAATTTGCAGTCAAATCAATGTAAATGTGTTCTCTGCTTTTTCAGGCACTTGTTATACAATATTAATCAAAATTTCAGAATTACTGAAAGTTAATTCTGGGCAGATTTGGAGTGGGATATTTAGGGCTTGGGTAAAATTCTTCTAAAATTTGCTAATGCTTATGCTGGATCAGTTTATCACCATTGAATTGATTTTGTACCTACTTTGATGCCACTGGAATTTCCCAACAGTCCAACAGTAAGGGCTTTTCATCATATGGAGATGCTCGGGAAGAGCCACTGTGTTTAAACATATGCTCTTTCTCAAACTGAATTAACTTTTAACCAGAGATAAATCCTAATCTCATAATGTTGTGCCTCTTTTTCAGTAACCCTCAGGTTCAAAACAGTCTACCTGATGAATCTAACTACGTCCGCATTGCATGGCTAAGGTGAAAAGAAAACCACTTTGATTTCAGCACTGTCTAGCTCTGGTCACCAGGAAGAAAAGGAAACTTGATCTCCCCCCATCCTTATCCTCCACCTCCACTTGAAGCTCTCAATTTGCTACACTGCAGTAATCCTTCCATGATAGAAATAGGTATTAGTCTGTGTGGAGAAGCAGTCTAAGCATTTTTACTCCCTTTGGGTCATTTTCCAGTACATTTTCAAGTCAGAATCATCCAACATTTGTCTTGCAAGTTAGAAATGAGACAAAACAGTGTTTAATTTTTTTTTGTTTGTTTCTGGAATATAGTAATTGGAAGGTATAGGGTGGCTTTTCACTTTCCACACTGCCCATGCACAAGGATACACCAGCTGAACCATGACATATCTGTCCCTGAGCCAGGGGTGTTCCAGTTTAAAGAGGATCAGTCACTTCAGGTTAGAGGAGAAGGTGGATTTTCCTGCTTCTAAGAGAATTTCCCTCCCATCTCCCTTTGTTTGTTTGCTACTACTCCAGTACCACCAGAAAGGACTTAATCCTAGGGATTTGATAAAATAACTTCTGACAAATGGAAGACTTCATCTCTGGAATAGACTGGACATTGTACACAGTGACAAGTATTTGAAAATATTTCACAGGTAGAGATATTCCTGCCTTGCCCTTTAAAAGGAAGCCATCTCCCTTTTATGACACACTGAGCAATACACGTGGCATCCTAAATCTGTTTTGTCAACTGAGTCCAGGGTTTTTAAAAATATGCAATAAGATTTTAATACAGCTCATCACATTATACAGAACCAGACATCCTGCTTAGTCTTCAAAGACTTGATATTCCCCATGCACAACCCACGTGGAACTGCTCCTATCTAATTACGTGCAATGACAACCTTCAGTTGGCTCCCTTCCTTTGACACCACAGCAGAGCATTCACTGGCTGAGTCCTGAAGTAGGACGCACAGCTTGCCAGGTCTAAAAACTGCAAGCATTTCTGTTGAGAATGTCTTTGGCTGTCTAACTGCACCGAAAATATACTATTTTAATTTTCTTCCTGGAAAGCTAGTTTTCCCAGTCCTGAAATGCTTGCTTGCAGAAGCAGATTCAATTTCAGCTTCTTGGATAGTTGCAGCAAGCAGTGTCATTTGCGTGTTAGCATTAGAAGGCAGGAATGTATTTTGCTGAAATTCTATCCAGATGGGCTGGTCAAGATGAGTTTCATGTTTCTTTCTGTTAGATAAGCATCATTTTCACTGTACCAGTATTAAAAAGTCCTAGCTAAGGTCAGCAGCATGCTGTGCTATTCACTGTACAATAGCAAGAGGCAAGCTAAATGGTCTGGGGTCTGAGCCAACAAGACACAATGGATGGCAAACTTTTTGCAAACTTTTGCAAAAAGCAAACCTTTCACACTGTGAAACATACTGGGTGACCTAGAGAAAAGGTTTAAGCATGAGTTTCACAGGTTGCTGTTCCCAGAAAGGCTCTCAGGAAAAGTGGAAGATCCCTGGGCATGTTCTAGGTGCAGACTTGTTCATATACTCATCATTACCAGCCTCCTCACCTCCTTCCTGAAAATCCAGACCTTTGCTTAAACTTGCTACAGGAAAACCACAGCTGACTTGAATGACATATGAGGTACGTTGACATACATGTATGTATGTGAGTTAGGAATGGAATAATGTAAACCCAGAGGAAAATCATTCCAACAAATAGAGAAATTCTGCTGCACATAGTCTGCACTGTAGACCCAAGTGGCCTCATTTTGTGGACTAGGTAGTCATGAAGTTGTTTCTAACTGTGAAGGACACAGTTCTAATGCATAACTTTCAAGCTAAATTATTCTGTTGCTCTGACAACATACTGCTCCTCTTCTCAGATGGGAGTGTGCCACATTTGTGTGCCATATTTTTTAATATCTTTTGAAGTTTATTTGGAATAGAGACAGCATAAGATTCAGAGGTTAGTTGGGTCACCTTTTATTCTTCGGGAGAATGGTTTTGTCACTGCCTGTGATCTTCGTATTATTAACGGGACACGAAAGCTGAGAGAGTAGAGACTGGCAGACGTGGAGAGGTGGGTAGGAGGCGTGGAGGAGGTGAATCTGGAATCCCTGCCTATCTTTTTATGCTGGAGGGAATGAGACAGGGAAGCTGGCTGGAGGACAGGCTGTTATCAACTCTCATGATTTCGAGGGTTGCATAATATTTTTTAAATGTAAAGACAAAGCTTTGTGACTCATGTAGTTGCAGAAGACTGAGTGATCTTTTGAAGGCTAAAAAAGGGCAGTATGTCCCCATGTGATGGAGCATGATCAAATAAATCCTACTGAGGACAAGTATCTGGGTATCTTCTTTTGGGTTTAACCATTCCACTTCCTACTTTGTCTCCCAGCAGCAAAGCATAACCTCCTTTTCCAAGCCACTTGAGGCTTTAAGTCCTATTATGCAATGCCTACAGGAGACCTGAGCAGTGCAGAAGAGAGGGCACTGAAGAATTTAAAGCTAAAGGAAATCTAGACAGATGGGCAGCCGACAAGAATAAAGACACATGAATGCCTCAGCCCATGGAAAAGAGATTTTAAACAAGAATTATTCCCTTTCTCCTTAGAATGTCATTCAAAACACTCTATGTCAGTGCAAAGGGATCCCCACACAAGTGTGAAACATAGCTGATTCCAGGGACCAGTGCCATTTCTGGACACTCATGGGCAGCAGGGTACCACCGGTTCTGAAACCTCTCTGCCACAGCCAGATACAGGGGCTATTTAAGACAAACTACTAAAGGTGCACAAGGCTGACAGTGGAGCTACAGTGATGCAGGTTAAGCAAATATTTAGGACCACCCTTGTGCATGTTTAGTCCTGTTGCTTCCTCTGCTGCTGTGTGTTTGTCCATGAATGACTCTGGCCCCTTTGTATTTTTCACAAGCCAACTTTAAATCGCAATTAATAAAGGCATCTGGTTCTTTCAACCATTTCATTTTACTCAGAGGAGGCAGATATGACATACTATCCCTTCCAACAGCTGCTTGGAGAGTCTCTCCGATGAAAGAAAGGGCACAGAAAACACCGCCTAATCAAATTTCTCCTGTAATCTTAGCTCTTGGAGATCTTTGCTCAGCAATGTATAACTGTCATTTTAGCCTACAAGAAACAGACGTCTTCCTCCACCATGGAGTGTCTATAGGCACCCTTGATACCGCATAGCAGACACAGACCTGGGCCATAAAACCCCCACATCAAGTTAATACTGTAACATAACATAATAATGCAGCTGTATTAGCAATGCCCATCTCGCCGATCTAGAAATACTCGCGGCGCTTTCATTTCGTGCCCTGTGGCCAGTCTGTAGCGACGGGACCGTACGAAACCCGGTTAAGCGGGCAGGTTGAGCTGTCCGTGGTTAACTTCAGCGCTGGATTCCGGCACAACCCGGCTCCCTTTTTTTCCGCGCGGATCCAGCTGACGGGCCGCCGCACGACGCTTACAGCCTGCGCTATTCTTTTCGAAACAAGCCACGAGAGGCGCGGGGGGGAAGAGGTGCCCCGTCCCGTCCCCCCGGTGGGCAGAGACCCCCAGCAAGCCCCGGGCTTCACCGGGACGCCGCCCCCCCCCCGCCGCGGCCGAAGCCGGGCCCCGGGCCCCCCGCACGTCCGCGGGGGGCCGCGGGGCGGGGGCGGCGCCTGCGGGCCGCCGCTGCCCGGGGGCGGGCGGGCAGGTCGCTCCCCGCGGCGTCCCTCCCGCGCAGACGGCGCGGCGGCGGCGCGGGCGGCATGTGGGCCGCGGCCCCTCTCCTCCTGCTGCTGCCGGTGCTGTGGCGGCTGTGGCGGCGCGGGGCGGCGCCGCTGGAGCCGGCCGGCCGGGCCGTGCTCATCACCGGCTGCGACAGCGGCTTCGGGCACCTGCTGGCGCTCCGCCTCCACCGCCTCGGCTTCACCGTCTTCGCCGGCTGCCTCTGCCCCGGCGGCGAGGGGGCGAGGCGGCTGCAGCGGGAGGCCGCCGCCGGCGCCGGCCGCCTGCGCGTCCTGCGGCTCGATGTCACCCGCGCCCGCGACGTGCTGGCCGCCAAGGAGCTGGTGCTCAGCCACCTGCCCGAGCGAGGTGAGGCGAGGCGGGCGCGGCGCGGCGCGGCGCGGCGGGGCGGCCCTCGGGACCGGCGGGGCGAGCCCCGCTCTCGGCTACCGGCCGTCAGCGGCCCCCGGCCCCATCCGCCGCCGCACCTGCCGCGCGGCCCGGGCCCGGCGGCTGACGGGCGGGGCGGGGGGCGGCGGGGCCGGCGGAGCCCCGAAACGGCCCCTCGGTTCGCCCGGGGCTCCTGACGGGGAGCTGCCCCAGGAGGTCGGCCGCACCGTCACGGCTTGTGGCTGGGGAGCGCCGTCACTAGCGGTGCTAATTGCTGTGACCGCCATCAGTAATAGCGACGCTGTTTTGCGTTAAAAAAACCGCGTCGGTGCTTGGCGAAGCGTACGCAGACTGGGGGCCTGTCCAAAGATGCCGACGGCAGAGAGTGGGTGCGCTCTTCAGCGTGCCCGGGTGAGCGTCGCCTTTCTTCCAGAAGAGGAAATCCCCGAGTGCGGGGTCCCCGGGATCCCTCTGCAGGTATCCCACAGGAGGAAACTGCAGGGAAAGCGGAGAAGAGCAAGCGTGCACGCATCGGAGGCGGTGGGAAGGTGAGGTATTTCCGGGCATGATTTGTGAAAGGGTGAATAAACGAGGAAATGCAGAGAGGGCAGCTGCCGCACCGAACCAGCTGCTTCTCGGTACAACTTGAGGTTTGTCAAGCTAGTCCCTGGAAGGGTTACTTAAAAAGAAATCTGTCAATTACACACCCTATGGGGAGCGTACACCCAGGGGAATGAATAGCCTTTAGCTTGCAGAATAATTGCAGACAACCTAAATCCTGGGTTATCCCCTCAGAACGTGTGGACAGCACAGGAAATAGGACCGCAGTTACCTCCTTTCCCACTGTGGCTGCAGGGCGAAAGTCACCCAGTGTCATGCTGGGGGATATGCTTGGCTCAGAGCAGGCTTACTCAGGCTCAGAAGTAGGATTCTCTCAGAATTACGGACAAACAGTTCCTGCTCACAGAGGGAATATAAACGGAGAATAAAGCATGCAGAATGACTATGAAATGCAAGGCCTCTGCCTGCCTGGTTCATTAGCATGCTGGGAAGAGGATGAAAGGAGAAGCGAAGTAAGAAAAAGCCTAGACACTGCTCGTTAAGTACGTGTATTTATGGTTGATTGACCTTATCTGATTAAAAGGCAGAGCCTTCCCCTCTCAGGCTCTTTCCCAAGCTGCAGAGACGACGCAGACGGCTCACACAAGCCCTTATAGGCTCAATGGGGACTGGGTCACCTGAAACTCTGGGTTACAGATAATTTATCCTGTAATTCTGGCAGCTTGTGCAAAGGTTGTGTTCGTGCTGTCGTGTAGACTCTGGAGTTCACAGTTCAGCGCTAACTTGCTGGTTGTCCTTCCTGCTCATAGGCGTGTGGACATGCCTTGGGATCAAGGCACATCACACTAGAGATGTCAGGGCTTGCTGGAGGGGCCAGGAAAGACACTTGACCACAGCTGGTGTTGAAATGCGGCATGCACACCTGTGCACAGTGGTTTTCCTGGCTTCTCAGTCAGGCTTTCACACCCATGACACAGGGCTGGGCATGCACAGACAGAGTACACGTTTTATGCAACCTTTTTCCATTGTTGGTCAGCTCTTCTGCTGCAGCATTTTGAGGGTATTCTGCAAAGGCAGAAAAGAAAAAGTAATTTTTATAGAGCCAGATAGCACATATGCCATTTGGGAAAACTTCCAATTATCAAGTAATCTTCCTCCTAACTTTATGAAATAAAAAGGAGTAAAGGAGTTATATTAATGTCTGACGTTAATGGAGTAAATGCCAGAAGTCTTCTTCGTAATTTATAAAATACAGGGGCATAAATATTTTTATCTCAGGTGTAAAGAAACTGTGAGGATACTTTACTTATGTAGAGTCTTTAAGCAAAAGACTTCAGTAGGAGTGTTCCTTCTTGGCACCTCTGAAAATAGAAGCCATGTTTTCTTCAGTATTTTAACTTTATAAAAACAGTTTCAATATAACAATTCAACTGAGGGTTAGCTCTCATATTAACCAATTTATTTGTTAAAGATGGGAATTGTAATTCTTTTACATTTGGGTCAAAGATTGTTTTTAATGAAATTCTTTTTCATTAGGAAAGAGAATTCTGAACCATTTGTAATTGCATTTATGTTCTGAAAGTGCCTAGAAGATGAGAAAAGTATGTGACTGCACAGAACATTTAATCTGCTACCCAAAGGTTCCCAAGGGCTGGGCAGTGGAGCATGTGCCTTGATGTCCCACCAGTTAAGGAACTCTCCGTGGTGAAACCTTAGGACATTTTCCCTAGTGGATCACAGATGGCAGCATCCAGGGCCTACAGCAGAGGACTAACCAAACTGAAAATCAAGTACATGTTGGGACATTTGTAGTAAGGAGAACAAAGAGCAGGTGGTGAGTCCAATAGACTGTTTTAAATAAGCACTGGGCAGAAAAAAATCTGCTTTTGCACAAACAATTCAAACTGATGTAGGAAGCCAGTGGATTGTGCTGAAAGGTTATAGTAGATCATAGATTATCTTACTTAAAAGCTGTGAAAACATCCACCTTTAAATAGTTACTGGCAGTGTTCTGTATGTCATTTTTAGCTTGTAAGTACTGTTGGACAGTTCTGTCTCTGTCTATCGCTCCATCCCCCTCCCTCGGAACAGGATAATTCTATTCAGCAACTCCCTGTGGAAACAGAGAAGAGGCATCTATCTCTGGGAATCACTAGGTGTTCGCTTAGGGATTATTCCCTCTCTTCTCTTGTGCCATTTTTACTATAATCAGTTTCACTCAGGTACCAATGATTTTAAGTACGTCACATCAGTATGCTGGACTTTTAAATTCAGATCACTAAAACACTCCCATATCATTCCAAAAATAGTCACAAGGAAACCATTTCAGCAATCTCCAGGTTTAACGGTAAGCGTGCAAAGGCTATGGATTCCAAATTAAACCTCAGAAGATGTACCAAAAGAGAGAGAAAGCAGTTAAACAACAATTGCTTTTTGCAAGCTGTGTTTAAAGACCTCAGGGTAAATCCTGGTGAAGATTAAATATTTATTCTTTACAGTTACAGTATCATCCTTTCAATGGACTGTGCATCTCAGACAAGTATGGCTTTTTGGCAGATGTGCTGTCTTCCTAGTCATCTTAACCTGACTGATAAGCCAAAATTTTGTCCTTTATCTTAAATCTTTTCTTGTAGTTGATGAAAATACATGTTTTCTTACATTTATTGCGTCTCTATACACTGTTTTCCTCCTTTGAAACTTGCAGAATGCTTGTTTCTGCTTGTATTTCAATAAAGCCTGTTGATCCCGGTCAGCATCACATACTCTTGCTCTAGGCCTGGTATACAGACAAAGTAAGAGAGCCTCTGTCCTGAAGAATGTACAATCTACAACAGAGGGCTCTCCAGACAAGAAGCCAGTGATGAACAGAGGCTCAGAGAGCTCAAGTCCCTCCTGAATCTCGTTCTTTGGCAGATTTTAGTTGCTTCAAACCTAGACCCAAGTTTGAAGAGGCTGCAGTTCTACACTTGTAAAGCCTGTATTTTTCGCCTAGAGACCCAGTGAAAAACCTAACCACTTAATTGTGGACTCCACTGGATGCGAGAGTCACATTCTCCCACTGACTCAGTTCAGTGCATGGAAAGGCATGAGAATTTCCTGGTTCTGGGGAGAATGAGTCCAAGAAGCCTCGCTCAGCAGTTGCTGGTGGCAAGGGAAGTCGAGGAGGAATACTGTGCTCTGGCATTTTCCTGGGCCCAGGATAAGTAAACTTATAGAAGACAAGAAGATAAAAGACTTGTTGCTTTAAGTAGACTATTCAGCATAAAATGTACAAAAAATGTATAAAATCTCAGGAATAAAACACAGTACTCCCTACACCTTCTAGTTACACCATAACCATGAAGTAACTAACCCAAACTCCACCTTGTCTTCTCTCTCTGTTATGCAAGAGTAGAAATCCAAACTACTGGTGACACACCACTTCATAGTTTGTTTCCTTGTAAATGTTTGTTTTATTCTAGACTGTGAAATTATGTCAATCTGAAAAGGATGGCAAATCCATTTCCATGGTATGTAGCTCATTATCTAGAGCTAACTAACTATTCCTCCCTGAAAATCTGCTGGCTCTGATGCCTTTCTTTTTCTTTATTTGTGTTTATGGTTTGTGCACCCATTAAGATGACTTTCTAAAGTATTTAGAGTCCTTTCTTGCTTAGAAAGAAGAAACTTCTTGCACTTGCACATTAAAGCCAATATGAAGTAGACCGGGACTTTGGAGCATGTTGATTTGCAACTCTTTTTAGGCTCTATGGCAAACCTCAGTATTTTTCTGATTCTGTTCTGTTTAAAACAGGAATTTCTCTTCCTTTCCTTGCCTGTTGTGAGTGGGTGACGTAGCTAGCTGGAAGGGAGGGATATTAGTTTTAGTCCTACCTCGTACTCGAAGGTTATTAAGTACTGTCCTCCACTTAATTAAGATTTCCTATTGATGGAATCCACCCAGTAGGCCCATGGTACCATATTTTAGCCCAGACTTCCTATACAAATGGACTCATCCTTGCAGTGGAGACAACTACAGCATAATATTCCAAGCAAAGGATGGTGACTCATGGATGTACGTATCTAAAACTCAAGAGTCTCAGCTGGCCTGCTACCAATGGACATGCTGCATTGCCACAGACAGATTGGTTTGTTCCCTTTCTTCATTTTTCAATAGGAATATGGCAAATCACACTCTCTCTCCTTTGGCTAGTTCCCTTTAGTATTGGATTGGAATCTTTCAGAAAAGAGCCTGTCATTTTTGCATGGGGTCAGGTTTAGATGAGAAACTCCAAAGATCAGCGATACCAAGAATATATGTTCAAGTTTAGAAAATCTGGCTGAATTCAGATATTATCTATGTACGCACCTACATAGAAACGGACTGATTTTCAAAAGGTTTTGCAGGCACACAGCTTGATTGACTTGAATAGGAGGAGGACTTTTAAGAGTTGCTGGAAAAACATCAGGCATCTTTTGGGCCTAAATAAGGATTTTGGATATGTGCCTTTTGGTCAACATGTCTTGAGGTAGAAATTAACTGGGAGGTTATGCGAGAGCTAGTGTTCTTCTGAAAGCCTCCCTAATCTTAAGTTAAGTTTCCTAAAGTGATTCTTTAGATCCCTGGCTATATCTTTTAATCTTTGTCCTCGGGATCCATTTTCCCAACACAGGGATCAGTGAAAGTCTCTTCGACGTCCAGTTCTGCTTCCAGTTTACTTATTCCCTGCCTGCTATAGCATAGTCTAACACCCCTCTTCCTAAACTGTGCTGGGACTGAGTTTTGTTTTGACAGTCTGAGTAATTTTTCCCTTCCAGATCAAACAGCTGCTTTTTCCTAATGTGTCTGTGCATGGACACTCTGAGGAAATGCGATGTCTCTCTCCTTCAGCTGTTTGATTCTTAATTGTGCCTTGTCCTTCTAGATTTCCATCTAAGGACTATATTTCTCAGGCTACCTGAGCTGCATTTGTCTAAGCAAATATACAGTATATTTTGTATACATGTTTATAGCATTAATTTTTACCACAAACATTTCAGGAAAGGAAGACCAAAGCAGATTCAAAGTACCCTGAATACATAGCTGGCCAGGTTGTTTCTCAGGAGGTAGGAAATTTTCTGAAAAAGTGGCATAAGGAAATAATGAAGTGTTTGTTATTTGGGTAGAATTTTGCAAATAGATTCAACTAAACAAAGCGGCAAGAAAATTTTGGGAAAATATCAGAACTTTTCCCATTTGGGAATGCCAAAATATTCTAAGACACAGTATGTTTCACTTAAGGGCAAAAAAATGTTTTGAGCAGACCCTGAGCAAAATCTCTTTTTATGTTTTACTTAATCTTCTTCTTCAGAAAAGTCGGTTTCAGTTTAACTCAAGCCAGTTTTTTCTCCTCTTGACTTTTGATTTGGCCACTACACAGAAAGAAGGAGCCATTATTCTGTGGACTCTGCCTGTTTATACACACAGGCTGCCCTCACCACTAACCACCTGGAGTCTTTGAAGTGCATGAGGTAAATGGCTGGAGAGAAAACTTAAGCCTTGCAAGCTAAATTCTGTGTTTCACAGTTTAGAGAAAGAGGAAGAAAATAAACTGTCTGAAGTTTAATGGCTGCATTTCTGAAGCCCTAATGAATTCAGGGATATGTAGGTCAAGTGTTCTTGCTGTGCTGTGCAGGATGCAGCGGTAGAAGCAAAATGACTTTTTTTGGTTTTGTTTTTAATTAGAAAAGGTAAAACTGAGAAGATCAGGGAACAGCTTTTACAGTGATTCCAGGGTTTGGTTTGTGTTGTATTAGAGTTAGCTTATGTGAAAACAAACCTGAGTAGAGAGACCTCCAGCCTTAAGTAGAAACAGATGGGGTGTGCAGTTACTCAGTCCATCTGCAGATCATGTGCAAATACAAAAATGTTGATAATTAGCTTTTACAGAGGACTCTCTAATCCATTGATCTTGAAGCATTTTACTGGGAGGTCAGTCCCATGGGGCTAGTTCTATTTTAAGAAGGAGAAATAAAGCCACAGACTGGTGGAAAGGCCTGGAACAACAGGGTAATGACAGGGGGAAGAAGGAAGTCTAGGATGCCCAGTTCCACTCGCCAATTTTCTGGTCCATTTCCTCTCCTCTGTCTGCTAACATTTGGGGCAGTGGAAAAGAGGTGAGTACACAGGAAACTGCTGCACTACTAGAAGAGCAGTCAGTCTGTATCTAAAGTTATAAGAGAGGTCCAGCGTCAAGGATTGCTGTGTGACAGACTGCTGAATAATGATTTATTCTCTTTGGAGGACAGAGTTATCCAAGTTCTGTGTGGTAAATTCCTATTCTGAGTGTTTTGCTCTGCAAATGAGACATTCACTGAAAGAACTTTGTTTCTTTCTCTGTTTAAACACCAATTTCATTACATAATACAAGTAGTGTGTATATATATATATATATATGTTAGGAAAGCTTTACGAACTAATTCAAAAAATGGTCTATTTCAGCTTTAACTATTGTTGTGAATGAAATCCTGTATTAGAAGTTCTTGGCAGGGCTCTGGAAGGACCAAGATACCATGAAATCATTGCAGTAGCTTTGTCAGAGAAGATCAGAAAGAAAAGGGTTCAGCCCAAGGGTTTCTGCAGCACCTTCACCAGGGTGACCAAAGGTCCCCTGGGAATATCTTTGCCATCATGGATACAGGAGGCTACAGCTGGGTTGGCATCACACCCATGCCCCAGACTGTGTCCAGAGGAAGGAAGAGAGGCACTGTTACCCACTCTGCCTCACCAGAAACCTAGGCTTGGAGATCCTGTAGAAGGCATGACAAAACAATCATTTGTGTCAGACACATACAAGAATTCTTTAAAAAAAAAAGCATAAGCAGAATTGTCAAGGCTGGCAGAACTAGGCTGCGAACTTAGCTATTTCAGTGCAAGTCAGACTACCCCTGTGTACTTCTTAGTTACACTGCTGGTCACCCTAGAAATACTCTCAGTCAGGATTTGAGGTGAGAAACAAATGTTTTCAAAAGTGCTATGCCACTCACTGCTTTAACGTATATCTACAGATATGCATTATGAAAGCAAGAACAAGTCAGCATGGCTTAATCAGCATTTAGTCAGCATGTCAGCTCCAAACTGTGAGCTCTCTACACTTCAATGAAAAAGCATTTTGAACAGTCGAGGTTATTAGCACTGCGCAGTGCTCACACAAAGTGTTCTGTGGCTTTGGGCTAAAGGGTTTGCACATTCTGGCAGAGAGTTGTGTCAGAACAAGCTTTGCTGCTGATAAATTTCTGCTTGTTAATGCTGGAATCTTACTGCATTTCAGGGGGCTGGGCTTCTTAGCACCAAAACCTGTTGTTATGCGGGGAGTAGAGTTGTCCAAGAGTACAAAATATATAAAAAAATACTGTAGCCACTAACCTTACTTGGTTACTTTACCCAATGCTGCACCCATGTACCCGATTCTGGCTGATTTCAGGAGGAACTGAAGCTCAAATCCTGGAAAAGGAGCCAAGACTTAGGCTCCTAAATTAGTCAGGCACTTTGAAAATATTACCCCTCAGCCTTTAGACTGCTTAATATAATTTTCACAAAGCTGCTCATAGCACACAGTGGGATTAAAGTAATTAAAATATCATGGTACACCACATCAGCAGTAAGATGTAGTCTCCCTGATCATGTTATTCATAAATAACTTAAGACAACTATAAAGTGAGTGATTATTAAATAGCTCTGAGACTTATATAGTCCAGATAATGGCCATGATTACATTCCTTCATTAAACAAAGCATGCCTGCAATTATAAGCAGAAAAGACAAAAAGATAACACAACAAAAATGTCGTTTCTGAGGGTCCAAATCACTGGTGTTGTTCTGTCACCTAATGGTGGTTGTTTTGCAGTGAAAGATGCTTGTTCAGACATTTCTTTTCCATAGGTTTCTGGGGACTTGTCAACAATGCAGGAATATCAACATTTGGTGAGACAGGGTGGCTGTCTATGGAGAAATATGAAAAATTTGCAGATGTGAATCTCCTTGGGAGCATCAGGACAACCCTGGCATTTCTGCCCCTTCTAAGGAAATACAAGGGTAATGCTAATCCACTGTTATTTAGAGTTGTAGAATAATTAGCTTACTATAATCAGGGTAATGTAGCATCTATAAAAGAAGCTTTAATTGTGTCTCATTGAACTGAAATGACAGCCTCCTTCTGTGTGGCCTGAAAGAGCAACTTGATCCTGAAAAGAGGGTAAAGTCGTAAGAGGAAAAAAATACCCTTAGAGATTCTGTCTTTACAATACATAGAAAAAACTATTTACAAATAATGAATTATCTCAGTGTTTGACTCAAAAAAGAGAGGAAAAAAATGCTTACAGTAGATCATTAAGCCCAGGCAAGAATTTCTAAGGACTGACAATCAGAAAACACAAAGATCCAATAAAGTCCTGCTTAACTTATTATTTAGGCTTTACTATTTTACTGTTTGGCAATTAGGAGAGGAAGGATGACCCTACAGAGGTGAACTAGAGACATCCAGCTTCCAGTTCCAGGCGTAGCAAGATCCTCTCTATGACCTTGGGCAAGAAACTTCAAGTATGTGAAACAGTGCCATACAGAGCCGTGGGTATCCAATAGGATAAATGCATTTGCATGGACTTCCATAAGTGTGGGCTTTATCCTTTCTTCTGAGAAGAAATGGTTCAAATAGCTCTCTACAGCATTGCAGCATGTCTCAATTGCTTTGCAGTTTGTTCCCTACCTGTCCCCATCTGTATCTGGGAAAAAAAACACAACCTTTTCCTTTCTCCCTGTTTTGCTTAGCTTGTCTATTTAAGTTGTAAGCTCTTTAAGGTGAGGATTTGTTCTGTATGTATACAGCATCAAGCACAGTAAGGGCTAGGTTTCATCTGGAAGCCCCAGATGTCACTGTTACACAAAATGTTGGTAAGATAAAAGCATCCCCTTTTTGGCTACTCTGCTTCTTTCTGCTTGGTTGCCTTCGGTTGATGATATTTTGATGCAAGAAGAAAGAAACTTTTAAATACTGCAAGCTGGATGTGTTTTTGTGAAAGAATGTGCTATTGTGTATACTCAGTGAAACAATGGATGTGTTATGTGGCCATTACATGGGAAGGCATCACTTTTTTTCTGTGCTCTCCTACTTACTACTAAAACTGTGATGCTGATCCACCAGAAGCACTTGTCTGACTTCAGGAATTGCAAGGGGTTACTAAGTGAAAGGGACTAATTGTGTGTATGATATTAAGCACATACATAAACTTTTAGAAGATTTGGGTCTGAATGGCTGCCCATATGTAGTACCTTATCTCAAAAGAGTGCTCTGCATCTTACTCCTGGCTGTCAATGCTACCTTGCCTACACTCCATTTTCAAGTCCCATCTATGTACGAGAGGAGGCCAGGGACCTTCTAGGAAGAATCCTAGGTTTCCTGTCTCCTTCCTTGCAGGAACAGTCAGGACAGCTAAAGCTCATGGTTTTGGGAGCAGCAAGTGGCTTCTCCAAATGAAAAGCTTGAATGATGGATGTTAGAGCATTCATCTGGGAAAGCTGGGTTTCAATTACCTTAGGCAAAGAGAGAAATTAGATGATGTGTCATCTAACTTCTACCATCACTTACCCAGTAGCTGTGTTCTGAAGGAAGGGGCTTACTGCCATTTTAGGATGAGCACCTGTTCCAAGAAAAACTTCAAGATTCTTAATACTTGTAAAGGGAAGTATTGCCCTCCAGCCTAGAATTTAAGCATCCTACTTTGGGAGGAGCAACGTTTCCCCATAACTTTTCCAGCTGGTCAGCTGATGTAGCATCTTGATCAGCAAGCTGGTAGTTGTTCCTCTGTTACTGTATATACAATTATATTCCAGATGCTGTGTAGGAAGGCAGGGAACCTAATTCAGAATGACAGATTTCACTGCATTCCCGTGATACTCTTTTGATACCATACAAGCCTATCCCATTTGGTCAGATCTGGGGCCCAGACGTTATCTGCATCTGTGGCAGCAATAGGAGTGCAATTATGTTCTCTGTATTGTTAGTGACGAGGCCACTTCTCTCTCTTACCTCTGGTATTTATATATCCACATTCACACATTTCTTACTCTATGGTATGACTATGTGATAGAAGTTTACAAGTAACCAATGGAAATGAATGACAGCCCAGTGCCTCAAATCAGAAATCTCTGCTACTTAAGGCATGCCTGCTTTCTGCAAGAGTTATAAAGGGCAAGAAAGCAGCACAGATCAGGGAAATCACAGCAAGGCAGTGTAAGGCTGCACACATTTTGTCAAGTCACCTTTCCCTGGTGAATTTTATGACTGTACAGTCTGATTATGACTTTAGATGCACAGTTGTAAGCCAGGTCTCAGTGCAGAGACATCATCAGTGCAGAAAAAAATGCTATTAGTAGTCATATATCCACTGCAGGGAAAATCATCTGCTCCTCTCCTCTGCAGTCCTTCTCCTATTACTAGCATAGTCTTTTATTACTATTTTTCAGTCTAAAGTTTTTAGAGGACTGCTTTGTTTCCATCTCTTTCATCCTGTCTCAGACTCAGAAGGAATAAGCAGCACATTGGGAGTGTGTTATGCTTTGTACAGTCCAGTATCTGTCACTAGATGGAAGGAATAGTTTTCTGTGAAGTTCTCTGCTTAACAGAGCTGAGTGCACTTCTGTGCTGGGACTGCACACTTACACAGCCCACCTTTGTCATACTATGTAGTAAAACAGCATTATGCTAAATACCATGTTATTAGCAGTTCAGAAGACTCAGATAAATCTATTCTGTTAAAGACTGAGAGTGAACTTATGTTATTTGCACTATTTTCTTTCCAGGACGTATTGTTTTCATGTCCAGCATTATTGCCTATTTTTCTCTGGGAAATGGCATTTATTCCATGACCAAGGCAGCTATTGAAAAATTCTGTGATGCTCTAAGACTGGAAATGAAGAAGTTCGGTGTGCGGGTAAGTGATGTAACAAGTAGCTGTTGTATGAAACTTCCTGCTATTTCTAACATTGATCTTCATATGAGAAAGAGAGAAGTTTCACTCCTGAAATGCAGCTTTTTGTGGGGAAAGAAGCAAGTGACTTGCACAAAGAATACCAGACAACAGTGTGGGGGTGGAAATATTGGCCAAGGGAAGACGAACAAGTATATACAAAATAATATCTACTCTTGTGCAAAGTAAGCTCCATGCATCCAAATGACAAAGATAAAGATCAGAGCTGAATCCATGGGTGCTGCTTCCCCTTGGAAAGAGGTGGTTTCTCTGTGGCTAATCAGTCAGCTGGAAGTCACTGGGAACAGCAGACGTGGGTGCTGTTTGCAGTTCTGAGAAGCTGTAGGATAGCATGTCTTCTCTTTGTGCCGACACTGCAACTTCCACCCGTTCTCCACATCCTCTACAGTGGAGAAACTTCCTGAGACAGGCATGCCTGGGCAGTGCCATGCTCTGTGAAGAGCTCATCACAGTACCAAGTAACTGAAACTTTCTCTGGTGTGGCTGTGGGAGCAAAGAGCCCAGACGCTGAGTGCTGTGCAGCAAGAAGGAAGGCTTGTCACCTACCTGAGAGGTTCTTTCTTCCTCTTATCTCACAACATCAGTGCTTAAAAGCTCCTTTCTTTTTGTGGGAAGAGCTACACTGCAAGAGACAGTATCTTGCAGAGTAATTATGTTTTTATTCCCTTAACCTAAGAGGCTCTAAGAGTGCTCTTAGTGCCCTGTCTAAGCAACACTGATAGTCAAACCTGAAGCTTAGATCACTAAGTGGCTTCACTAGGTTTTTTCCTTGGAGTCACTCCACTGCTGAAACACTCCTCTCGAACACTAGAAGTCTTCCCTAGAGGATTTACATAGGTGCACTCTTTACATACACAGATGTACAGCATTGTTCGTAAGCTTTGCGTTGGAAGAAATTACAGCTATGCATCTATTAACTACCCCTCTTGGATAAATATAAAATGATATAAAATGCAAGTGATTTTACACATCCTAATACCACACAGCATGATGAGGATTTCAACCGATTAGCTGAGGATAATCTCAAATGCATGGAAGAGCTTAGTTTAACAGGTTAGCTACTCTGGTCATTTTGGGATTTTTTCCCCCCACCCCTGGAATAGCCCCAGCACAAAATACAGTGAGCCAGGCTGACAAATATTTCCAGAATATCTGTAAGAGTTATTTTTCTGTTTCTCACTGTATGCAAGACACTGGCTGGCATTTGCCTGAGAACCTACCCTGCAGAGAACCTGCAGAATACATGGTCCCTCTTCCCTGTGCTCTCCTCCCCTGCTCTGTTGTTCCCTTTGTCCTTTCAGCAGAGTCATCCAGAGGTGGCAAGGAACAGATGGAGCTATGGCTCTGTCCCACTGAACTCTGGCCAGGCAAGCTGGCTGCCTAAAGGAAACAAAGTATGTGTCTGCCATTAGAAAGGCTACAGAAAATCAAGGAAGGGAAAAAAAAAAGTATCATCCCTCCTTCTTTCCTAGCCAACTCCAAAACCCAAAGTTTTCAAAACCCCTTTGTTTAAAATAAATGTGGGAAGTTTACTATTGGCATTAGTTTGGTTAATACTAAACACTTTTGAAAATAGCACCCAAAGGGAGGGCTCCCAAAGATGCCCTGTGACAAAGCTACCTGAGATAGCATAAGATGCCCCCAGCTATGCATGCTGTTTCTCTGATGGAGCTTAGCTGCATCCCTTCCTGCTCCCCACATGTAGCGCCCGCACCTCAAGCCCTCCGGTATGCAGTGTGCCGATTGCCACGCAGGCCAAGAGGCAAGCATGTACTGGTACTGACACACAGGTGGTAGCCTCTGGTAGACGGGCTGGGTGGCAGATTGGAGACATTAAGGTTTTGTATTATCACAGACTTTGCAGAGAACGCCTCTCAGATCTGCAGGTCTCTTACACAGCTCAGCACTGTTTTTCCTCATCTTGTGTTGTAGTCTTTAGAAATCAGGTCAGTTAAATGCCATAGAGTTTTTAATGTTGCATATCTACAAATAGTTTTAATGAGCCCACTGCTAACTGAGGAAAAGCGTGCATACTGCGAGTGCTCAGCCTGCTCTGAAATTCCCCAGAAGCCTCAGAAGTTAGCAGAACAGCAGCAACAACACATGCAAAGAAGAACAGGCAGAGCAGCAAAAGATTTGCATGCTTTCAATTTAAATCTACATGTGCAGAAGCCTGTGGAAATTTGCTAATGACTTCAGCGAGCGCTAAACCAGGACCTTTGGTCCCCTCTGTACTTAGCTGACAACACCTGTTTTCCTTTTAATTACACCTACTTGAGGGAAACCGCACTTCTTTCCCCAGGACCTTCTAATTTTCTTTGACATTCTCCTTTTGTCCCAAATTGGGGCAAAAAATTACCAGGTGCAAGATTCGCCACTGAGTGAAAAATCCTAAGTACTCCACTTTGGAGACATCAAAGTCATACTGAAATGCTTTGTCTCAGTATTGTCAAAACATTTATACCATTAAGCATTCTATAAAAATCAAAGATGCACTATTGTATTCTATGAAGGTATGCTGAGTAGTCAAAACACGAACATTATCATCAGAGCAAAATGAGGAAGTCAGAATAAAGCACCTCTGCAATCTTAAACATTTCACAGGAGTATATTTCATTTCAGTCAAGTTTTCAAGGTTAAAATTTCAACAAAGCAGCATTTTCTGGAAGAAATCTGTCTGCAGAAAGCTTTTGATCTGTTTTACTGACTATAGTATTTAATTGAATTCAGAATGACTGATTGCATCTTGATAAGTTTTACATCTTGCTTTTAGGTCTGTATTATTCAGCCAGGAAATTATGCACGCTCTACAAAAATTCAGCCACCAGTCAGTGCCGAAGAGATTTGGAATGAACTCAGTGAAGAGGAAAAGGCAGTTTACAATAAAGAGTATGTTCAAGAGCGGGCAAACTTTTTCAACAGCATACTCAGTGAGGGAAGCACAAATGGCAATGAAGTTGTAGATGCTATGGTAGATGCTTTAACATCTCCTGCACCCAAGGCACGTTACATGGTAGCAAAGCTGAAGGAAAAAGCACTGGTGTTTGTGTGTGCTTTATTCCCAACCGTTGTGATGGATTCCGTTTTGTCTTACGCTCTGAGTAAAGTAAAACTTGCATAGCCTGTGTTGGTACTGTTCAGTGACTCAAGCTGGGCAGTTTTTTACACTGTGAAAGCCAGGGCTCAATCTAATGCCCTTAAGAAATACCAAGTTACTGTGTCAGAGACATGATGGAGACAAAATGGAGCATATCCCACAGGGCAACCGCACAGCTGAAATCATTACAGCAGAGATGAAAATACCTTATTTGTAGGAACCTGAGTAGTAATTTATTAGGGGGTGATGGGAAGAGGTTAATGGAAAAGTTAGGAATGAACGATAGACCTTGAAATACTTTGAAGTTAAGTGACTGTAAATAGGAAGAGTCAAATAATAAAGTTGTAATATGGAAACAGTGTCTTGGCTAACTACAGTTCAGCACTTTTTCAGGTGTTCTGGATAATTCTGTAACAAAGCCAATATGTCATGGACTTTAGAAAATAAGTAGCATATTCCATTTACAAATGAGTATTCAATCCTAAATAAACTCTATCTTTTATCTAATGTCTGGATTAATCAATGTGTTAACCTGAAGTGTAGTCAGAGAGCTAAACACCAGGGTGACAGATACCAGTATGCAGTAGCAACCTGTAGCTTCGAAAGAACATATTCAGCCTGGAGCTCTGGTTTTGCTACTATTACAGGGAATAAGGTCTGATGAGAAAAAAAATCTATTCACAGGAAAACTTTAGTAACATGTATCTATGAGAGTAATTGAGTATAGTGGCTTCATTAGCAGTCTCCTACTAACTGTTGTGGAAAAGATTGCTGGTTTACACATACACAGTTTTAAATTTGGCTTGGTTGTGGCATGGCACAAAATCCAAGAACTCTGGGACCAAAAGATCCCAGAATAGCTGAGATCAGCTGTCGTGACACTGGCAGATACAGGGCAGCAGCATGGAGCATTAGCCTCCCCCATGCCAGCTCTCCCATATCAAACCAAAGACTCTGCTGTAAGTTGACCTAGTTAACTTTTTGGTCTGAACCAGAAATTCCATCCTATACCTGGGAAGTCTTTACTAATATATTTAGTTAATTACTGAGAAGAGTTAGTTTCTCTTGTGGTGGGTAATTGGGCGGTCTGAGTCAGAAACATAGGCGAGATGACCAAACAGACTGACTATTCCAGGTCCTCTCCTGATCTATTCAGCAGTAGAACAGCCATCTTAGTGCACCTTTTTTAGATTTTGGAACATCTTTCTTCTCTTCCCAAATGGTGGACCCATCCCTGGAGCTGGCATTGGTAAGAGGACAAGCCAGGGCTCCCACCTGTTCCCGTGCCCATCAACAAGATTATCAGATGATTATCATCCACTCTCCTCATTTAACCACAATTGAGCAGGGCCAAGCAAGGGAATAGGAACAAGGCTTATTCCAACTAAACCGACTGATTTCTTGTATAGGAATTCCCCCTGCTTGACCTCAGGGATTTCAGCAGCCTTACATTGCTGTGGAAGAGTTGCTTTCATGCTCTTAGCTGTTCTTTGTGCAGATTACCCTTCCTTACAGTAAGTAGGCACTGAACTCAACAAGCAGCTTTGAAACCCAGATGTTTCTACATCAGGCCCAGGATACATGTGCTTCTCTCTGCCTCAGAGACAATGTGGCTTTCCATTGCATCATCTCCCTTCTATTTGCATTTCTAAAAGCTACAGCAATAAGTTCTTGCTGAGAGCCAGGACCACCAGATACCTCTGCCTCCCAGATACCAATGATATGAAATACTTCCAACTGAAAATACCTCATTTATTTGCTGTGTATGTGGTGAAGCACGTGATCAATATTTCAGTAGCCTCATGTAACATCAGATGAGCAACACTCCAGAACATTTATTCCTTGATCTTGAAAACTAAGAACTTGCAGTATGTAGTATCTCACATGGGATACAGTGACAGGCTGGATGAGAACAGATGGGACAAATGAAGGCAGTTTGTATTTTCATTGCCGTCTAACCTGTCAGCATGGAAGCTAACTGAAAAATAGCTACAAAATTATTATCTTTCATCTTCCCCTTCAGCTTTTTAATATTATGATATGCATATAAAGAACTAATCAAGAGAGAGTCAGAATTTCAGTTATTAACAGGCCTGATGCACTCCCACTGAAAGTCATCTGGAATCCTCCCACTGAGTTGGGCTCCAAGGCACAGCGTTAGACAAGTGAACAAAAAAAAAAGGAGCAGGAATGGTCTCAAAGTCCCTGGTTTTTTTAATAGGAAAGAGACCCTCATAAGAAATTATGATGAAAGGGGTGCAGCTCTCCCTCCTCCACAGGTCTCATAGGGTACGGAAGTTTCGGGATTAGTAACAGAAGCTTTTAGTGAACAAATATTGCTAACCAAGTCAATGACAAACTCCAAGGACCCCCAGAGCTGTCAGCTCTTCAGCTGAACTCCTTCCCACCTATGTGTCATGTCACTGGAAATCTCACCTGACCCAGCCCTCATCCTGGCCCACACAGTACCTGGGGAGCATATGCTGGGAAGTGCACAATTGCTGGACTGCCTCATCATCCCTTTTGCTACTTTGCCACATCATTGGTTGAGGAGTGCCTCCCTTTTACCCAGTAACCCTGAAATCACCTTTACCTCAAGTCAAGTTAAAGTGCAGATGCATACAAGAAGCCTGTATTTACAACATCCAAAATAAGCAACAGTTATGGTGTTTTAGGAATAACTTAGGTGACAAAATTAAAAGACAAAAAAAAAAATATTGACACTACTCTTAAATCTGAAATTCTGCTCTCCCGATACCCAGCTAACCTGCTGCAGACGCTTTCCTGGGATTGTTTTTCTATACAGCATTCATCTCAGATTGCATTCAACAGAGAACTTCTTGGCAGAACACATTAGCTTTTATCACTACTCGTCTTTTATAAGCCCTGCTGACAGTTTGGGTAAACTTTAATTTTTCCCTTGAAAACAACCACCATAAAAGAGACGCAGGTTTCCTCCCAAGCCTCTTCTCCAGGGACACGGTATCAGGGACCTAACAAAGTACATAAGCAGACATGATACCATTGTGGGTTATGAGCACTGGTACTAACTGTATGAATGTGCACATGGATTTTACAGAGGTTTGGTCAGGAGGTAAATTCCAGACATTGTGGGGCTTTCTTACTAAGCACTTCCATCAGTTACTTCATGGGTTTTCTCTTCTATGCAAGGTCTTAGGAAATTCCTAAGAGCACATATTAATTGGCAGAAAGAACAAGTGAGGTTTTTGACAGTAAGCAATTACAGAAAGACTATAAAGAAGAGCAAAAAAGTTAAGCTAAATCAGTTTAGTAAGTTGTGCATTGATCTGAGTGATATTAATTGATTGATCTGAGCTTCATACAGTGTCATCAAAAAAGATATGGAGAGGAGCCCAGGAAATACACCTGTAACACAAGAAGCCACAGAGATTACCTACCAGCATAGTTTTGAGGTGGTTGTGCTGCTGCATGAAACAAAGATCATCTCCAGAAGTTCATTGTTCCTTCCAGAAGGAGACTATTCCCCTAACTTGAGAGGGTGCAGTTCGAGAAACACCTGCATGACAACTCCCCAGCCTGGGCCACAGGCTGTTCCAGCAGGTAGAAGAGCTGTACCTCTGCACTCAGTGGTCGATGTTGCTGTGGACATCACCACCAGTTACACACATATACCCTGAGCAGCTGCAGCAGCACTTCGCTCCCACTGCAGTGCTATGGATGGGCTAGGCAGAGAGTTTTATTGACATTTAGCAGTATTAACACCCTCATTTCATCTCAAGTTCACTCAGTGTAACTCATAGCTAGCTGAAACAGTCTGGACAACCTTCAGAATAAGCCAAGTGTGTAAGTTTGTGTCATTCTCCCAAGCTGGCAAATCTGAGAAAGGAGATTTTGGGTGTAATGCACCATGCAGCAGATTATTTGCAGTAGCATCAGAATCCGGAGAGATGAGTAACAGTAATAATTACTTGCCCAGTAAAAGGCTTAAGTAAACCCCATGCAATCCCCAAGCCTGAAGTCAGGCTATCATCTAGCCCAGCTGCCTCTGATGTCAGCAGGACTTGAGTGCCAACCAGCACGAGAGTCCTTACCATGCACAGCCTCCTTCCAGAGGTCAGCTGTGGGACGTTCGTAGCACCCTTGTGCTTTTACATCAACAGATAAAAACCAGCACAACACAAAGACAGCAAGTGATACTGAGGATGACAGCTATATTATTCCACTTGTTCTGTACCAGGACTGTGCAGTGCTGTCAGTCTGGCACCTTCTGCTAGCACCAAACAAAACTTCACAGCCTTTATATTTCAAACACTTTGAAGCAGCTGTTCAACAGTGAAATCTTTTCATGTGTAATTAGACCATTTTGGAGCTGTAAAGTGAGTATATCGATAGTGAGGGCTTTACCTGTCATGATGAAGCATGTATGTTGTAGAAGCAATTGAGGATAATGTTAAGAGTGTGTAAAACAAGGGGAAAACATATATGCTTCTCAGTAATAAATGTTCTTTGGAATAGTCCTGGTTAGGAAATGATTTACCACTGATTATCTCATTATCAGATGCCGATACAGTGGGCAAAACCTATCTGCTAAGGGCTCCACAGATTGCATTCATCAGGTAACCGTGAAGCCAGTGGAACACGTCCAGGATTGTCCCAGGAGCAGACATTGCTCCTTCCTGATCATGAGCTGCTAGAGATGTCCCTGTGTGGGAGGGGAGGGTGCATGCTTAGAGCATCCAGGACAGAGCAGCCTCAAGGCCACCCTAATTTATACCGTGACAAACCTCTGGACAGCACTGCCCTCAGATGAAGACTCAGGTGGTGTACAGACACCCTGGTCTGTACCAAACTGTGTCTCGATTTGTGGTGTGATGTGTTACCCAGGTTCAGCTCTGGGAGCTGTGATGTCCAGCTACAAGGCTGTAGGGTGTGTTCAAAGCTCTGGGCAGTTTACACCTTTCTTTCCTTAGTGCAGTCAGTTACAATTTTAACACCACCATCCTACTTGTATTCCTGCATTAGCCTGGCACTCCCCCAAAACTGAGCTGTCAGCCAGAAAGAGCCCAACAGCTTGAGGCTTCAGACCTTGTAATGATTTTCTCTGGTGAGTTTTATTTATCTCTAAAGACAGGGAATACTGTAAGTTTCTCTAATAGGATCTTGATCCTATTTATTTTGGAGTTGCTGCAGCACCCTAATACCAGAGCAGCAGCCAGCAAGGCAGAGATGCTCTGCTGTTGAAGCCACAGTACTTTGAAACACCCAGTATGATGTTCAACTGTTGAAAAAGGATGTTTTGCTTCTCGAATCATGAGTCCTCATTATCACTCTCAAAAAGCTCACAGAAAGATGATCACCTTGAGAAAATAAGTCAAGCATAAAAATCTAAATATCCTCCCCAAACACACATGCGCACGCATCCACACTTGGGGTGAAATACCAAGTACCCACACGTGTTATGGTCTGGTTCCAGAGTTTCCACAATTTCCAGAGTCAAGCCATGCAGATGTTTCAGAAAGGGTCTTCAGTAATTTTCATATTCAGTAAATTTCAAGATACATGTGCTAGCTTTTCTAATGTGCATTTAATGTGTGCTATGCTACAAAGTGAAAAAAGGAGAATTCACCTGGGCCTTAGGCCAGGACACATGCGTCTCCTTGTATGTGGCAATAGCAAAAAATCTTAAATATTACACAAAACAAGCAGGGAAACATCTGCTGTGCCATGTCTGCAGCATCTATTTAGTGTGACCAAGGAGGAAAAGAAGAGCATGCACAAGATATTTTCCAAAGAGGAAAGCAATCAACCAAAGCAGAACAGCGCAAGACTAATAATCCAGCCAACTCACACTACAAAGCGCTAGCACGAAATAGCTACTATACAAATGACAGTCCTTGCAGGGAAAATAATGAAATGTTTTATGCTAAAATGATGTTATCTGTTGCTGTGACTCACCACACAGTCCCATGCCTTGCAGTGCTCGCCTTTCCATGCTGTTGGACATGCATCCAGCTGCGCATCACCACTTCCCTGGCAAAAGATATTTCCTGTCAAAAAACGACTTTACCCTTAAACTTCCTAATGCTAGAGGTGTTTTGCAAATAGCAACAGCCAGTCTTGGCTAGGTACAAGACAATCTCCCTGTAGCAGCCGGCCATCATCCCATACATGATTACTGAGCCCAACAGGAGCACCAATGGCCAGTTGGTCTGCAGCACTCAGAGGCTGAAATTAGACACTGTGGTAGGTTGACCCTGGCTGGATGCCAGGTGCCCACCAAAGCCGCTCTATTGCTCCCCTCCTCAACTGGACAGGGGAGAGAAAATATAATGAAAGGTTCACGGGCCAAGATAAGGACAGGGAGAGATCACTCACCAATTACCCTCACAAGCAAAACAGACCCGACTTGGGGAAATTAGTTTAATTAATTACCAATCAAATCAGAGTAGGGTAATGAGAAATAAAAAACTAAATCTTAAAACACCTTCCCCCCACCTCTCTCTTCTTCCTGGGCTCAACTTCACTCCTGATTTTCTCTATCTCCTCCCCCCCAGTAGCACAGGGGGACAGGGAATGGGGGTTGCAGTCAGTTCATCACACATTGTTTCTGCTGCTCCTTCCTTCTCAGAGGGAGGACTCCTCACACTCTTTCCCTGCTCCAGCGTGGGGTCCCTCCCATGGGAGACAGTCTTCCACGAGCTTTTCCAACGTGGGTCCTTCCCACAGGCTGCAGTTTTTGCATTGCTCCAGCATGGGTCCCTTCCATCGCGTGCAGTCCTTCAGCAACAGACTGCTCCAGTGTGGGTCCCCTGCAGGGTCACAAGTCCTGCCAGCAAACCTGCTCCAGCGTGGGCTCCTCTCTCCACGGGACCACAGGTCCTGCTGGGAGCCTGCTCCAGCACAGGCTTCCCACAGGGTCACAGCCTCCTTCAGGCATCTGCCTGCCCCGGCGTGGGGTCTTCCATGGGCTGCAGGTGGAGATCTGCTCCACTGTGGACCTCCCTGGGCTGCAGTGGGACAGACTGCCTCACCATGGTCTTCACCACAGGCTGCAGGGGGAATCTCTGCTCCAGCGCCTGGAGCATCTCCTCCCCCTCCTTCTTCACTGACCTTGGTGTCTGCAGAGTTGTTCCTCTCACATGTTCTCATTCTTCTCTCTGGCTGCAGTTGCACAGGGGTTTTTTTTTCTCCCCCTTCTTAAATCTGTTATCCCAGAGGTGCTACCACTGTCACTGATGGGCTCGTCCTTGGCCAGTGGTGGGCCTGTCTTGGAGCCGGCTGGCATTGGCTCTGTGGGACATAGAGGAAGCTTCTAGCAGCTTCTCACAGAAGCCACCCCTGTAGCCCACCCTGCTACCAAAACCTTACCATGCAAACCCAATACAGACACTAAAGGAAATGGACAGAAAAGAAGCACAGAGAGCTTGGGAATTCCCAGTGTTAGTGCTGTTTGCCTTCTAGAATTACATGCTTCAACTCACTTAAACAGTTTTAAGTGTTTTCCCCTATTTGTTGGCACTAATTTTTTTTTTCTTTTCTGTTAATAAATAGGTTTCTTCTTCCAGTTAGGCCTACGAGCAATTATGTTTCAACTTAAGTCTAACATGCCTTATTTATATTTTAGCGCTACACGAACCCTCTGGGGATGGCTATGAAGTTGGTTTATACACCGACCTTGTAATTCCATTTTTGTGGCCAGTGATTCTAGTAAAATTCAGAGGTGAAACAACTATACTGCACTGCTTTCCGTGGGAGGGAAAAGAGGTTTGGCAAGAAAGTAACTCAACAGTAAGAAAAAGTCAAAGGCCGTGACACCCGACTCCCTCCCCGTGACACCGCATAAGGACACCGAATGCTTTTTCCCCCACGAAGGCAAGCGACAACACCGGGAAGTCGGCGCACCCAGCGTTGCCGACACAGGCCGGCGACCCTCGGCACGGGCCAGGCTCCCGCACACGCTCCAGGGATCGCGATACTGAGCCCGGCGGCCGCTCTCTCCCTCCCCGCCGACGCTCATCATCAACCTCCGCCCGCAAAACAGCGGCCTGGCTGCGTGCCCCGTCTCCCCCCGCCATGCAGCGGGCGGCAAGGCGCTCGTCCGTACCCAGCACCCCGCCGCTCCCCGGCCCCTGAGGGGAGCCGCCGCCTCACGCCTCTCCCCTCTCCCCCCGCCCAACCGCCCGCCGCGCGACGCCGTTGCCGGGACAGGCGCGCGGCGGCGCCCCGTTGCCACGGAGGCGGCGGGCGGCAACGGCGGGCGCGGCGCGAGCCGGCGCTGAGGCGGGAGGGGAGGGCAGAGAAGAGGAGCGGGGGGGAATCCGGCCGCCCGCCGGGCTTTCGGGGCCCGTGGTTCTGCAGGTGAGTGCCTGACGGGTCCGCGTCCGGGTCCGCGTCCGGGTCCGGGTCCGGGTCCGGGTCCGGGTCCGGGTGCGGTCGCTGGGCAGCCGCAGGCCGCCGCCGCCGGGGCGGGTGAGGCGGGGCGGGACGGGGCGCCGCCTCCCCAGCTGCTGCTGAGGGGTTGGGGCAGAGCCGGCGGGTTGTGAAGGGTGAATCCAGCCTCGCAGCACGCCTGGGCAAGGAACGCAAGTGTAGGGCGCTGCGTGTGATGCGGGCCCACCTGAGGGCGGCGGGGGAGGGCGGGAGGGGCACGGCGGGAGCGGCACCACAGGGCTGCTGTGCTTCAGATTTCTAAAAGAAACACTCCGCTCTAGACATCAGCACCCCCCCAACCCCCTTAAGCCTGGCACCTCTCTCAGAGGAGGGCAGACTGGAAGTTACCTCGGTTTGTCTTTCTGCATGGTCAGACAAGCAAGTCCTCACCACATGAGTATGGTGTGGGTCAATGCCAGCCCTTCAACGTATTCCCTTTCCAGAAGTTTCTCTCCCGTTAAAGCCAGTCTCCTCTACAGGCCACCCATTCCTCTGTTGCAACCCCAGAAAAAGTCAACTAACACCAGATTTATCCCGTACCTGGCTTCCCCAGGGCCCTGAGCACTTCAGGCTCTGTGGGAGTTTTTGCTCACCCTGTTCCTTGCTCCTGGGTGCAGCAGCACCTTATCACCAACTCCCCAGCAGTCCAGAGGCTTGCAGGGAGCCTGAGCTCTCCTCCTAGCTGAGGAGCCACCTCCTTTCAGCCTCTGTCCCCCCAGGTGTTGGCTGGCCCCGAGGGCTGCCTGCTGCTGGCCGCTTGGGCTCTATTACATTCCAGTTTGGATGAATGCTAAAGTGATTGAAAGTTGCAAGAACGCACATCTTTTGAACTAATCCAGCCATAACCTTGGGACTGTCTTTACAGCACTCAGAACTGGGCCCAGTTTCCTGGAGGGCTGTATCTAGGCCGAGATCTCAACACGAGATTGAAACCTGCTCAATTCAGACAGGAAGCGCCAGGGAAGTGACCATCTCTCAGCATTAAGCTATGCCTCAGCCCAAGGCAAAGCATTTCTTGAGAGTTAGCATCAAGAAGGACTGAAAGAGACAACCCAGCATTATAGGCTATTCATTATACTGGAATTCAGTTTTAAGAGGATTTTGCTGCATCATTGCTATTAAACATTAGTCACAGACAAAAAGCCAGTGCAATTATTTGTATAAAGCTGTAAATACAGTGTAGCACTGTTACTATATTGGTTTCTTTTATACCGGCCTATAGGGCTCATGCTTATCTCGATGGCCAGTGTGCAAATGGATTAGATTTAGGAAGTGCTAAGCTATTTTCTCTCACTAAAGATAATATACATGAAAATTTTGTTTACTGGTTTGTGAATAGTGATAAAAGGATGTTTTCAACTTGAAATGTTGAAACTGAAAAATGTTGAAAACTTTAAAAAAGGAGTCACAAGTGCTTCCAGCAGCAATCAGGCACCAGGCTTTGACAGAGAGTCAGGGAGTGAGACCGCTGGCCACCAGACCTTCCCCCTCTATCCAATGTACTTCAATCACAGCTTGGAAAGCTTTCTGAGAAAACAAGAATCTGATTAAAATTATTTTCTTAATACTAGGTGTACTGGGAAAAGGATTAATCTGAATTTGAAATGAGTTTGTGCTCTCAACCAAAATAATGATACAGGCTGGCAGAATGAAGGTTGCGATTCTGTTGATGTTTGTCAACAGACATAATTGTTCCTAAGAAGATGTTACAAGCTTGGGATTTATGATTATAGCTTCATGAAGTCCTCCCCAGAGCATGACTGTCTCAAAGCCATGTTAACAATACCTCATTTTCCTTTAAAAGATCTGTTACAGGTTGTGATAGTTACTTAATGAAAATTTGCAGGATGCTGTAGTTATATTTTCATTATAGAAGCCAGTTCCACTTGCTTGTAACTATACCTGACTCTGGGTAGAGTTTTCTATCCCACCTGTCTTACTTTGATTCTGTTACTTTAGAAACTTCTAATAAAACTTGATCCAGTCACTTTCAAGAAATTCTGCAAAGAAATATTAACTGCCACAGTTAAAATGTTATGGTTGTTTTCATGTAAATTGTTGGTTCTTAATGCTTTGAAGCAAAGGCTTTAAACTTGGTAGGATCTCACTGGTGGTTGAATTGAGATAACAGCATACTTCACCATTGTGATGAAAATAATTTCACTTATGTTTACGGAAATAATTTTGTTACAGTGTGTGAAGTATTAAAAGAATATCATGATAAGCATCTCAAAAGCACCAGGAAAAACTGATCAGGCTAAATTGGGGCTAAAATTCTAATGTACCTTGTGAGCAAAAAGGAAAGTGTGCAGTAAGTGTAAGATATGCTGTCAATCTCATGTCCTGCATGATGCAAAGGTTGTAGGGAGTAAGTAACACCTAACTGTGTAGTTAAAATGATCATTGGACATATATACAGGGACATTGCAAGAATATTATGTGGTTTGTTGTTTTTCAACCCTATTCTGTGGTGTCTAACACATGCAGTGCGCATCCGCCTTTTCCACCAGTGCTGCTGATTCTCCTGTTGCCTCTCAAAGCTGCTGCTGTTCCTGCGACAGCCTGTGCCACTTGCGCTCCTGCCCCTTTGCTGTGTCACTGCTGTGGACGCTGGCAGGAACAAGAACATCAGTGATGGCAGGTGTTACTTACAACTAGTAGTTGCTTGGGTGTGTAAAGATGCTCTTTAGATTCAGGCGTGCTTTGCAAGTGTGTCATCTTACCCGCTGGAAAACACAGCATTCTGGGACATGCTTATTCTGCATGATTGTACTTCAGAGACTGAGTGTAATGTTTGTGCAAGAGATAGCACTCTCACTGTTCTGAATCTCAAGGATAATCCATAAAATAAATCCAAATCCATATGCATTGAATATGATATCCATTTGTGCCTTCATCGATGTTACTAACAGATTTCTACCAACTGCAATGCTGCTCATGTTCTGTAGCATTACTAACCTATTTCCATGGAGAATGTAATTTCTTCAGTGTTTGCAGGTTCAGGAGGGGAGAAAGAAGGGAAGAAAAGGCAACTTTTGATCCTAAATGAGTTCCTGAAAAAATGCTGTGCAAAATCCAGGTGCAAATAATGAATAACAGTGGGAAGAAAGGGTGCAGTTTTTGGAAGTAAACCCAAGTTCCTTACTACTGCAGAGTGGTGGGAAACAGAACAAGACTATGAGAGAACATTTAAGCTTGTCAGCTCCATCTAAGTATCTTTAAAAACATTTCTTTTGCTGAATTCCAGTGGTATAAGTACTGTAAGAGCCTTCCCTGTTGTACCTTCTTGCTGCTCCTCACCACAGCCCCTGCAGAGTTTACACCACTTCTTTCCCTGTGCTCAGAAGCCAGGAAAAACTTCCTGTATTGAGGATTTACTCCGAAATTACTTCCTAACATTTCAGGCTCTAAAAGCTAGACTCCATAGGGGTCTCTAGTTTTTGCTTTTACCAGAGCATTACCCAGAAGTAGCCTTATTTCTCAATTTTAAACTTTAGGACTAGAGTGCCACTATAGTTGTAAACCTTGTCGCTAGAAAAAAAATCTGTGCATTTATTCCCTTTCACAGGACAATATGCCACAAGAAGCACAATGTGGTAGGGATGAGAATAAACATGCCACAGGCGACAGATTTAAGTTACTGCTACTTAATGATTTTGTCATGCAATGTAAGAATATACTTTGTGTATGATCAGAATGAGGGTTGTGCAAGACCTAAACAGAAAAGAATTTAGCATTTAAGCAATGTCATATTTAAATGGAGAAAGCCCCCAAACTCTGGGAGCAGCTGACCTATTCTGACCACTTTTCATTGCAAAGAGAAAGTCTTTGCATTTTAGTGCCCACTTAAACAATTCTGCAAGTGAGCAGCTTCTAATAATAATGCCAGTGAAATAAAAGATGGTGTAGAGCTGGTCAAAACTGTTAAAACAACAGTTTTTCTACCAAAACATGATAATTTTACAACATTCTTGCAATGCTCCATAGACTAGAAAGGGCAGCTTTTAAGTGGCTCCGAGCATTGTATGGCCCTTCCCTACCTTTTCCTTACTCCTCTCCTGAAACACCTCTGCTATTTTAACTGTTACAGGAGAGGAGCAATCAGCGGCAGTCAGATGTGTCAGATGGTGTAACGGGGTTGTTTTGCACATAGCACCCGTCTCAGGGCTGCAGGTATCTTCAGGCAGCATGGCCAGATGCACAGGGAGAGTCCTAAGGAGCTTGTTTATTGGGGAAAACACAAGAGGGATGGACAGTTCTTAGAAATCTGTCAACAGTAAACTTGACCCCTGTGTCTGTTGTTTCAAAAATAGGCTGGCCACAGAATTCCAAAAGGAATGAAAGACAGTAGTTACAGAAATCACACCTGGCATGTTGTACCTGTTGTACAAAAGTTACCGCTCTTTATCTATTCCAAACGTGATTAGCCTTCATTCATTTTTTTTCTACTTTTCCTGCAGTTTTCTTTCAGGCTTCCTTTCCAGAATGGGATGTGTTGCCTCAAAAAGTCTGTTGGAATCGTGCATGTTTCTGCATCTCTCTTAAAACTCATATTTTCTTGGACATCCACAAAGCACCCAGCAGTAGCCAGGCAGATTGCTGAGTGGTGCCATTTACAGGCTATATTGTTAATAAAAAACCAACCAGAAAGCCCAAATATTCCCTAACGGGATGCTGTTCCTCCACATTTTTTTATTGCATATCCTCTAAGCACACTGTTGTTTTTGGAGTACAGGCTGACCCAAGGCTGGCTGAAGCTGATAGGAAGCTTCCCATCCACTTAAGTGAGCTTCAGAAATGGTCCTTATAATGTCTGATGCTTGCTTGGCCCTCCAGCCACAAGTGCTGAGACTAGCTAAAAGAGGCTAGAAAGCCTAAAAAAAAAAATCAGAATTGAGGCAAATGCAAAGCTGGTTTTCTGCATGTCACGACCCAGACTGGACAGACCAGGGAGTCGTGTTTAATTCGAAATTCCCTCAGGCTAAATTAAGGTGAAAGGACACCAAATGATCAGTTAAAGATTTTATTCGTGACAGAAGCAAACTGAACTAGGGAGGTGTGGTAGTAGGTGGCAGGGTTTCTCACAACAGGAATTGGCATAGGACTACTTCTGTAAACTGTGTAACCATATACATCAATTCAGGGAATAAGGAGATCCCTCCCATTGAGTCATGAGGTTCAGAGCAGACCCCCTTGCTTTCCAGACTCCTCCTCAGAGAAGGCTCTATGGGTGGCTGGATCTACTCTTAGTCTCAGACTTGGTCAACAGTTTATATCTTGAAACAGATGAGGTGTAGGGATTGTGGAAAAGGAAAGAGAAAGGAAGAAAGAGAGAGGAAAAGGAAGAGAGAAAGATTTCACCGGTCCTGGGTCCACCGTTGGTTCGGTCAGCCGAGGTGGCCAGTCCCGGTGGGCTTGCACGCCCGGGGCTTCAGTTGGTGTACTTTTATCATCCTTGCCCCTCCTTCAGGCAGGCACCTGAACTCGTCAGGTTAATGAGCAGTTTGTGACCCTTTGGGCTTGGGGGTCGTTTGTGGAGTAACTTCTTCCCTGCAGACATGGCCATCAGAACAGCTTATCGGAACAGGGAGCTGTGCACCCTCCAGCACACCCTCCCCCTCCTGTTGCTGATGTCTGAGCTGATGGGCTTTTCATCTTGGTTCCTTGGTGTGCAGGGTTTGTCTTTAAGCAGAACTTGCCCCACCACAATGTTTGAGACATTAACTCTTTCAGTCTCTCACAGGGCACTGCATTTTTCTCAGGAAGCATGTGTTGCAGCACCTGGGGGAACCTTTTTCCATGCCAGTGCCCCACTGTCTGCACCATTTTTTCCCCAAGGGTTTTGCTGCAGAGAAATGCAATTTACTCTTCCAGCAGGAAGTTCATGCATCAGCTACCAAAAAAAAAGAATGTGCTCAGGTACTGATGAGGTAATGCTAGTATCAATTTTATGTTTCAGCAAGTGCAGAGGACACCGTGACTTGTGGTTTTTTTTCCCTTTGAAGTACAAAAATGACAGATGATCAGCCTCCCCCTTATGCTTCCAAGTAATTGTAGATTATAACAGTTCCTTGAATGGAAAGCAGTTACCTTACAGTTTCTTAACTATTTTCATCTTGAATGAGACTTCTTCAGAACAGCTTGAAGACTAGAAACAATTTTTCACGGTGCTACATATGTTTATATAGTCTCTATATATGCTGTATATACTAAACGAGATAAATTCATTCAAAGCTTATGCTCCGTCAAGTTAAAGTGGATATTTTCATGCCCTGTACATAGTTAGATTCCTGTTCTTATTGGCATGTAATTATAATCTCATCTCTGAGTTTACATGCTTTCTTCTCTCCCTATACAGAAATTACTTCCTTGTAAGAAGCCATTTTTTATTATTCCAGGATGTTACCAGTAGATAACAGACTTCTAAACTTACAGATCTACAAACTTCTTCAGTGCATTCACCAGAAAGACAAGAAGCAAATAGAAAAGCTGGTCCAGAATGGATTCCCAAATCTCATTAATTTCACAGAGCCTATGGAAGGATATAGTGCCCTTCATTTGGCCTGCATTAAAAATGACACTGACATGTGCAGCTTCTTGCTGGAACAGGGAGCTCATCCAGATGTCCAGGACAAAATGGGACATACTCCAGCAATGAAGGCAGCTGAGCTAGGCCATGAAATGGTTTTGGATTTATTAGCAAAAGCTAAAGCAGACATGACTGCTGTGGATAATGAAGGGAAAGGTAAGTAAAAGGAACCTTATCAGACCAGAAATACCATAAAACGACCCCTTGCTGTGTTACACACTTGCTACATATGTTGTGTCCAATCTGTAGAGAGGAACCATGGTTGAGGGTAATCCTTACAGCTCAACAGAAGCTATTGGCCATAAGAGCTTTGATGAAAATGAAAATAATTCTCCCTGAACAGTCTGGGGCTTTAAATCATAGGTCTCTCCAGTACATAGCTGAAAGATAACTTGTGATTGAGAATCGTGTTCCTCCCATGACCTGTCACATATTAAATTCTGGTTTACTCCCCAAGTTCAAATGCCCTAAACTAGAAGTCTTTTTTGCGTGTGTATAGATATAGCCTAAGAGAAGTTAATGGGTCTCTATTGAAGGAGTTTGTCCATTCAGCTGTGAAGATTACAGCCAAAGTAACCTTTCTAATAATTTAGTATTACACCATATTCCCTGCTGGTTTTCTTTGCAGGTGTTTTGTTTTACTGCATTTTACCTACAAGGCGGCACCACCACTGCACACAAATTGCCTTGGATTATGGTGCAGATGTTAACAACTGTACTACTGATGGGAAGCCTGTATTTCTACAAGCCTGTGAGCAAGCTCATGATATTAAAGAAATATGTCTGAATTTCTTGGAAAGAGGAGCAAATCCCAATGCAAGAAACCCAGTATGAATATTTCTGTAACTAAAAACATTTATACAGGAGTTTAGAATAGTTACAGACGACTAGAGTATATGTCTGTCGTGATTTAACCCCAGCCAGCAGCTAAGCACCACGCAGCCGCTCACTCACTCCCCCACCCACCCAGTGGGATGGGGGAGAAAATCGGGAAAAGAAGTAAAACTCGTGGGTTGAGATAAGAACAGTTTAATAGAACAGAAAAGAAGAAACTACTAATGATAACACTAATTAAATGACAACAGCAATAATAAAAGGATTGGAATGTACAAATGATGCACAGTACAATTGCTCCCCACCCACCGATCAACACCCAGCTATTCCCCAAGCAGCAATTCCCTGCCCCCCACTCCCCAGTTCCTAAACTAGACATGACATCCCATGGTATGGAATACACTGTTGGCCAGTTTGGGTCAGCTGCCTTGGCTGTATCCTGTGCCAACTTCTTGTGCCCCTCCAGCTTTCTTGCTGGCTGGGCTTGAGAAGCTGAAAAATCCTTGACTTTAGACTAAACACTACTGAGCAACAACTGAAAACATCAGTGTTATCAACATTCTTCTCATACTGAACTCAAAACACAGCACTGTACCAGCTACTAGGAAGACTGTTAACTCTATCCCAGCTGAAACCAGGACAATGACCTTAAATCCTCACATTAAAATAATAAAGCAGTGGCAAGTGCTTAACTCTGTGGCCATGCCTATTCCCTTTTCTGTACCACCCTTTTTTGCAGGAGCAGGGATTTAAGTCTTCTGCTTGAACCACGTATCCTGATTTAGATTTTTGTAGATTAGAGTGAAAGTATTTTACAAAACCAAAATGTAACTGGGCCATCTCTTAGGATTTGTAGTTCACTGTACTTCAGTGGACCAATGCTGATTTGTACTTTGCCTGGATGTGCCCTAAGGTTTTCAGAGTTGAAATAATATTCACTGAAAGGTGGGTCCAGCATGAAAAACCTGATGGAGAACCAAGGCAGGAACAAGGCATAAGAAACTCTTTTCTCTCTTTCGTATGCCTTAGTAATTTATTTGTTTACTTCCTCAATTTAACAAAGACCTGAAGGACTGAAGCTCTGTGCTGTTGATCAAGTCAAGGAGCTCAAGCTTTCCCTTAAAGCTACCCATGGCTCTTGCTTTGGTCCTAGTTTTGCAGTATCCTTCCTGGTTTGTAGTTATAGCAAAAACAATGCTTGGAAATCCTTATCTCATCTTCTCAGGCACATGTCTGCTTCATGCACTCAGTGTACCTGCAGTATTAGAAACCTGAAATTTTTTTTGCAATATGATGGGCACATACCTGGTCACATAATGGGAATGGTTTGCTAGACCCAGAGAAAGACAGATACCAGGGAAGAATGTATGGTTCAGTGGAATAGATCCACAGCTCACTGGTCTCTTTACCCCTGTGTAGAGTGGCAAGTCAGATATTCTAAGTGTTGCTGTGGGCCAACATGTTAATAGCAGGTGATCCCTGATCCAAGATGTGCTCTGTTCTTGGGAAGGTCACCAGATCTACCAAAGTCAGCCATTATAGAGAAAATAGGTAATGCTAATCACAAACATACACTATTATGTAGAAAAAGAGGGAGCACTAATGTATTAGAATATGAACTTTTCCTCTCAGAACAGTAGTGAAATTCCCCAGTTGCTCTGCCTTCTACGTAGCACTTCTCCAGCCATAGCTCTTTATGCTCTTTCACGGTAGAGGTGGTATTGTGTTAAATTTTGTAAACATGCATGAGAGCATGCACACAGAATAAGGAATTCCGTAACTAAGGAATTGATTTTCATGGGGACTATTCAGGGGATTCAAGTTACTAATGTACTTGAGTTGCTGGGATTTGACAACACATTTTAGCAGCATTACAACTAGATTCTTAAAGTTTACCTACAAGTGTCTTTGAAACTATTAGACTTGTCTCCTTTTTTTGATAATACCTAAAAAGGAGACCTTCAGTTTTACGCCACCTTGCAAAAATCACATCATATTGTTCCAACCTGAATTACCATACAAAACATTCTGAATTGCTCTCTTGCTACATTGCAGGCTACGGGTCGCACAGCCTTAATGGAAGCAGCAAGAGAAGGTGTTCTCGAGCTGGTGCGTGGTCTACTTGAGAGAGGAGTCAATGTTAACCTATTTGACCTTGAAAGACACAGCGCTGCACATTTTGCAGCCAAAGGTGGCTTTTTTGAGGTATCATCATTTGTGGTGCTGAAGCATTGTTGCAAAGCCAAGCCTGTGTTATTTTTTGTTGTTATTAGGGTTTGTTGTTGTTGCTGTATTTTTATTTTGAGTCCAGTATCTCAGCTGATCAAAGCATAATAATCAGCAGTCAAGAAGAGCTTCTTTTTAAGTATCAAATGGAATCCAGTAGTGATAGAATGTCTCTCATACTTGCAGAGCCTTTTTTGCCAAGGTACCTCTGAGTGTGTGTGGTAGTGTGGCTGGCTGGTGTGAACAGCTCCAATGGAGAGCTTGTTTCTCTCAACAAGTAGCATGTCACTGCTGTGTAACATGGATGAAACATTACCCTTATAAAAAGGGCAGATGCAAACAGCTGCAGATAGGCACTTTCTTCCTTATTCCCCATATCATCTTCAAAGTATATAAAATGATGCAGTTTTGATTGTGCATGCAATGTCAGTTACTTTAAGACGGTGGCCTGCAGGAGGCTGGCAGGAGTGAAGATTGTCCTTGATGTCTACAACTGAACAAAGTTTCTATTTCCTGAGTTAAGTAAGCACAGTACTGTAGAAAACTTGAACGTTACGTACACATTGATCAGCTGGGCATGGGAGAGAAGTTCACTGTATAAACTGGGAATATATGATATTACAATTCTTTGTAAATCATTCTCACGCTTCCCCTCCTTAAGAAACAGACAAGATTTTTGGTGGTACCTTGTTTTTTCTAGATTCTGAGGATTATTTCAGCTTACAATGGAGACTTGGGCCTGATTGCTATGAATGGTAACACGCCACTTCATTATGCTGCAGAGGGAGGATTTACAAACTGCTGCAAGTTTATAGGACAAAGAGGTACATTAAAAATAAGTTACTTTGCAACTATCATGTGTATTCTATTTCGGTGCTAAAGGAAAAATTTCATCTGGGCATCTATAGAATCATAGAATCGTTTAGGTTGGAAAAGACCTTTAAGATCACTGAGTCCAACCGTCAACCACGCCCACTAAACCATGTCCCGAAAGTGCCTTGTCTAACGTGCTTTTTGAATACCTCCAGGGATGGTGACTCAACCGCTTCCGTGGGCAGCCTGTTCCAATGCCTGACAACCCTTTCAGTAAAGAAATTTTTCCTAATATCCAATCTAAACCACCCTTGCTGCAACTTGAGGCCATTTCCTCTCATCCTATCACCAGTCACCTGACAGAAGAGACCAGTACTCACCTCACTACAACCCCCTTTAAGGGAGTTGTAGAGAGTGATAAGGTCTCCCCTCAGCCTCCTTTTCTCCAGACTAAACAACCCCAGTTCCCCCAGCCACTCCTCATAAGACTTGTGCTCCAGGCCCCTCACCAACTTGGTTGCCCTTCTCTGGACACGCTCCAGCACCTCAATGTCTTTCCTGTAGTGAGGGGCCCAAAACTGAACACAGTACTTGAGGTGCGGCCTCACCAGTGCCAAGTACAGGGGAACAATCACCTCCCTGCTCCTGCTGGCCACACTGTTTCTGATACAGGCCAGGATGCTGTTGGCCTTCTTGGCTACCTGGGCACACTGCTGGCACATATTCAGCTGGCTGTCAACCAGCACCCCCAGGTCTTTTTCTGCTGGGCAGCTTTCCAGCTACTCTTCCCTATGAAGGATTTGACTCTTGGGTATCATGTGGCAAATGTAATTCTTATTAATAAGTGCCTAACATAGGGCATTATGACTTATTTCTACTCATGTGGCTGAGATAAAACATTTCTCAAAGCAAGCAGCAGAAACATCATAAGTTTGTATAACTTAGAATTGGACTGTACTAAGTGGTTCTGGTTTTAGCTGTTTTTAGATGTATAGTATTGAAACTTCCAATTGAAAGTTAATTTTTGGTTTGCTGATAATTTTAAAAAAAGATCTCTATATAGTCATGGGGAAAACTTCATGCCCATGGGTATTGAAACATACTCCAAAGCAGCTGTGATCATTTTCTAACTTAGTCAGATGATCATAACACTTCAAGCTTTGATTCAGGAGGACCATGCAAAATCCTATGTTCTGTTCTTGTGATTCAAACATTTAACTAGTGATCCATCACCAAACTGCAAGGTTGGGGTATAGAACATTGAGGGATATTTTAATCTTAGTTTGTTTCTTCTTAACCTTGCTCATCACTTCAAGTAAAAACGTAAAGTTTCTACTGAACTTCTGCCTTTCTATACATATTCATGAGTGGACAGATAAGTAAAGCATGGGTTGCCCAATGAATCTCCCTTTGGGAAACAAATATGGACACGTGACTAACCTTCCAGTCTGGGATCAATGATGCGATTCCATCTAGTATCACTATTTCTAGTTAAGACAGTATAGAATTGTAGACCTGTGGCGATTAGTTACATGTATATTACAAGTCTCTTCTATTACATACTTAGGAATTTCACTGCATTATCAGTGAAATTGTGTCCATATTTTTAGGCTGTGATCCTACATGGACAAACTTGTTAACAAAGACCCCAAAAGCCATTGCCAAGGAAGGCGGTTTTAAAGCAGCAGCAGCAGAATTGCGTAAAATTGAAAATGCCTTTATAAAACAGTCCAAGCCTGGGGCTAAGGAGGACAACCCCCGCTGGGCACTGAGGCTGTACGACTGGTCCTTAGAGCACCAGGCTGCCCTCCGCAAGGAGTTTCAGGCCATTGACCAAGGAGATGGGACAGTGGCTAAAGATGATTTTATATCAGTTATTCAGAAGCAGTGTGCCTTTGTGGACATTGAACAAATACAAACTATTGCTGAAATGCACGAAGGATCTCACCCTGAGGGAATCAACACTGAAGAATTTTTTAAAGGCTCTAAATACCTGCAAAAAAGCTGTCTTATAACGTCCTTTGGACCAAAAGGGAAGAAGGGGAAGAAAGGAAAGAAACGAAGAGGCAAAAGAGGCATCGCCATCCCCGTGCCGATCTGTGTTATCCCAAAGAGCGCATGTCCGCGTAGGGAGGATGGCTTCCCTGTGTACATGATTGAGGCTATTCAGAACATTGCTGAGAGCTACCATTTTAACCGAGACCACCCATCTGCTCATCCTGTGCATGACGACCATGCCTGGTATATAGATGAGCCAAGGAAAATGTACATGAATATTAACTACCTTGTCAGAGCAGGAGACATTCTGTCTCTACAGAAAGCATTTGAGGAGGGTGTGCCAGTAGACATAAAAGATAAGTATTACAAAACACCTTTGATGGCTGCATGTGCAAGTGGGAACATAGATGTTGTGCAGTATCTTCTGGAAAAGGGGTAAGATCATTTCAGAGATTTGTTTTTAAATTGCTGTTTTAGAAGGGCTTTGAAAAGCATAAATTTCCAGTAAACATTTGGATGCAACAGACATTTAGTATTAAATTTAGTTCCATAAGATCCTGAGTTACAGAGGGTAATTTATTATTTTTCACATTTTAGTAACAGAGAAATAGAAACACCCAAGAGGTTCTCCACGTCTGAAATTTTTGGTTTCTGGGCTGCCGACATCTTGGTCAGATGCAGAGTACCTACACATCCAGTCTGTTGGAACTGCAGTTAGTTCATACCCACGTCTCAAATAGTGCCTCCTCAAAACTGAACTCTCAAAATTGAATAAATTATTTTGGGGAAATCAGGCTCAAGTGACTTGCCTGAAATCATCAAGACAATCCTGGACTTCCCTGTTCCACATGCCAGGGCCTTTGCATGCAAATGTTTTAAGGGGATAAGCATTCTAATAATTTTTCTCTGCAGCCTCAGCAGGCTGAGGCAGCAGGATTTACACCAGAAGCGTGTGCTGCTATTTAGTCTGTTCCTCACTTTAGAAGTGCTTCAGCAATTTTGTAGCCTACAGACACACTTGTGGAAAATCTCAATGGTAGCTTAAAAATGAAAGCAATTTAAGAAAGATTAAGTCATACTTGTGTAATAGCATAATCTCTTCTTTTTTATTGTCAGACTGCTGTAGTCCTACAGCCATTCACATAAATGCTTAAATGAACATTTTTCAAATATATTCACATTAGCTTTGTTCTCTATCTATAGTTAGAATTCATTTTAACATTCATTTCTCAGGATAAGTGGCTGTAGTCGTTGCTCCCGTTCCTGCAAAGACTTAACAGCACACGAATCTTTACACACCCTGGTAATTACATGGACATTCCTAGAGCATATGGAAAGCTGTGTAAATGTGTACATTCAAGTCTTCCAAAGATAAGGAAGGATGCAAGAGTTAGCAAATTAATCTCTACCGCTTTCGCCAAGCCTCACTAGACAGCACTGGAATCACATCTCATCATATTTAACAGTTAGACCTAGAAATGGAATAACTTAGTTTAAAAAAAATAGTACCAATTTTGAGATTTTTGAATTGACAGAAATCAGAAAATGGAGAGGAAAGTTATCAGTACAGTGTTTAGCTTTGCATCTTTCAACAGCATGGACTTTCAGACACTTTCAGTTTGGCATGGGAGTTCAAATACTTTTTACAATATAACCTTTTCAGTATGGTATCACAAATCCATATCGAATAGAAAACAAAACATTTATCCGGAGCTATAGAAAATGCTGGGGTTTAAACATAAATTGGTGGTATCTACTTTCTATCTTGTTCCAGAAAGTCTCAGAAGTAAAGTAAATTTGGGCTAAAGTCAAATTCAGTGCTTGATCAGGAGAAAATGCTGAAGAATTTTTAAGTCAGTGCTGTGTTGTCCCTGTTCCTTTAGATCAGTTTGTTTCCAATAGAATGAAGTTAGCAAAAAGGATTCGGGGCAGACAGACTATCAGTACAGGCATGGAGGCTGGGTTGAGAGTGAAAGCGGAATAACTGGACCCACTTATTTTAATGAGAAATATAAAGGAAATTAAAACTGCATACGAATAAACCATAGTGGCTAAGCAACTGAACGGTAACAAAGTTAAAACTGGTAGGTTGGGGGAATTTACTGTGTTAACATCTCACCAAAGGCAGAATGCTGAAAAGATTAAAAATTTAAACAGGAAAAGAAAAACAGATAAATCTGTTCTTTTGATCGAGTTAAATATTAACCATCTGATCTGAAGAGCAAAAAAGCTATCCCTGGAAGCAGCTTCCTTCATAATCTTTTTTCCTTCTCCCTCCCTCCATGTCTTTTGGGAAGACACCAGCTCTTTGTCCCTAGAGTAAATGGGACAGTGACATCTAGGCTGTCTTAAATACACTGCAAAGTAATTAACTCTGCTTGAATACTAGGGAATCCCCTCATGAGGTTTTGACCCCTTCTGAACCCACGCATGGCACATGTGGGAGATGGCAGATCTGGGCATGGTCTGTGCTTTCTTCAAAGATATGAGGGAACCATATTTCTTCCCTTTTAACACCATCAAGGGGCTCTAGTGGCTCTTGTTCCCCAAGCCTTGCTTTTGCATCACCCCAGCCCAAAAGCTCCCAAGGCAGCCAGTTGCTGAAGGGCTGATAATGCTTTTCCCCTCAGCTTCATCCGAAGGCAGTGTACTGCAAATCTCTCCCCCAAACTAGCCCTTGCATCCTCCAGAACATGCCAGTTTTAACCTGGGAGCAGAAACAGATCTAGTCCAGTGGCACAGTGGCTGAAGAAGTTTTAAATGCTCAGATTTTATGAGGTAGACCTTCTCTAACTCATTTGTATATTGGACAGTAGGCAATTTTGCCATGGGTTTTAGAGCACCTGTTCTTGGCCCAGAAGCATTCTTTTTTCAATTCCTTAATCTGCTTCTTGCTGTTCTCAGTGAAGCTGGAGCACACACACTGGCAGCATTTTACAGGACTTACCTGTTTGGATGCCTATTTTTCTCTGTACCTGTGAAAACCTCCATGCAGAAAACACTGTGTTGGCTTAGAGGGGGATATGATCACCACCCAGGCACACCCTTACAATTAATATATAGCTTGTCATGGAATGTCAGATACTAAAATGGTTTCAGAGTAGCAGTAGCAATATGAAAATATTTATTTACATTGACTATGCCATTGCAGCAGGCAGTTAATGTTGATTGTACTTGGAGCTGTGGATGTTACCATATCTAGCTGCTAGCTTCATCTGCCACGGCTCCTCTTAACTCTTTTGTAGGGCTGATGTAAATGCAACAGACAATTTCATGTGGACTCCTCTCCACCACGCTTGCTATAACGGACACATAGATGTTGCTGAACTGATAGTGAAGGCTGGAGCGGCAGTGGATGCACCTGCAATAGGCAATGCAACCCCACTAATGAGAGCCATTGAGATCTGCAGATTGGATATAGTATGTTTTTTAATCAGTGCGGGTGCTGACATCCAAACAACAAACAGCAATGGTAAATATCAATGTCTCCCCAAAAGGCGAGGCCTGTTTCCTTATGAGTATACATGTTTTATTAAAAAACCTAAGCTCTTGGAACACTTTGAGAAGTGTTCTGAATTTATGATTGCTGTCAGGATTGGGATGAAGGTAAGAGTTAGGTTCAATTAGTTTTCTACAGTATGGAGTCACTATTCTAAGGACTCAGCTTTCCTGGGATTTATGCATCTAGAAAATACAGTAACATGATTAATTACATGATTAAGGAGGCTATTGCCCCTCACAGGATAAATACAGAATTATAAGTGTCTTTAATGAAAAAAATTCTAGCTAGTTATGAATGTTATTTAATGGAAAATTAGATTTTAGTTGTGGCCAGTGTGTATTCTGCTACCATTTAAATCCCTTATTTTTATGCGCAAGCAGCGCTGGTTAAAAAAAAATTTCTTGCTGCTTAGCACATAAATATTACTCCCTAAGAAAAAAAAAAATTGATTTAACAGAAAAACAAATCTGAACTGATATTGCAGTGTTACTTCCTTGCAGCAGATCCCTCATTCAGTATTATTTCCTCTATATTCAGAGTAATTTAAATAGTTGACATTTATCACATTTTAAGCCCTTGCTGTAACATAGGAAGCAATATTGCTGTGTAACAAGACCTTCCTTCCCAAAATGCCTTACAGGTGAAACCCTGCTTGTAGAAGGGATGTGTATTCTCCATTTCTGTTGCCACATGAAGTTCCAATTCACACAGCAGTTTAGTCTTGCAACTACTTTACAGCCACAGGGTCTCATCTTGTAAGATCCAGGGGAGTTTTTCCTTTCTTAGGCACTGAAGATGTTCAGCACTATTTAAACCACAGGGCTTTCCCTTGATTCCTTGCCAGCCACAGAGCGGGCACTGGAAGAGGTAGATACCTACAATAACTTGCCCTACATTCCTAACCTCGTACTATGCTGGCCATCTCATAGTGCTAAATGCTTGCAGCTCTCAAAGATCAAAATTACAACCTGCATGACCAGTATATTAAGCTGCAAATGTCAGGACATTAAGAGCAAAGCAACCACTCCAAGAATTCCTGCAATATTTGGTGTCAAGGCTTGTTTCTGCAAGCAGTGCTGATGACTGCCAGTTGTCACACCAATGTCAGGCACACTGCTGGCACACTGAATGGTTAATAAAAGAAAGGCCTAATTAAATTCAGTTGACTGTAGTGTCATTGTCCAGTTGCAATAACAATTGCCATTTTCATGGCTTATAAAGGTATTTGTTTTTTTAATTACAGGAAGGAATGCTCTTGATATTGCTAAAGTATTTGCAGATTCTAGAATAATTGATCTGCTCCAAAATAAACTGGAAAATTTGCCAAAATCACCAGAAAAAAAAGCAGAGAAAGAAAAAGTTGTGAAGCCAAAGTCACCTTCTACACTGATGCCTGTAGAGGTACAAGCCATGAAAAAAGAGGTATGAGAGATGGTAACAAAAGATTGACTTGCAAATAGTTAGTAGAGTGCATGGTTCTTTCATTTATTTGCCATCCATGTCTCTTTACAGCTATAAATCAGGCAGTTTTGTTAAAGTGAGTCTTTTCAGAAGCCAGTACTAGTACTTGTTCATTGGTTGAAATTTTAGCTTGTTAATTATATGAACTTCATGTCTTCCCCAGTCCCACTTAAGAATTATGTCCTATATCCTTGACAGGCCACAGAAAAATATATCTTCCTCTTCTCCCCCTTCTCCTGAAGTTTATGATCATCTAGCTCTGTTGTGATAGATACTGAAAAACTGATAACTGTAATTTCTTAAAGGGAGCAGCTGTTTCTTCACAGGATAAGACCAAGGCCCTCCGAATTAGTAGAAAGGTCTTTTTATTCTGCTAATCCAACTCACTGAGGTGATATCAGGCTTGCTGACTTCTCATTTCCCAGGTTGTCTCACATCCTTCCTCTTCTACTGTTGGCCAAGTCCTGATTCTCAAATCCCACACTGATGTTTGGCTGTTGTACTTCTGAATGCCTTTCCTGCACCCCCAGGAGCCTCGAGTACCTCACCATTGCCCTAGTTCCCAAGCTGACATCAGCCTTCGTGACCACATCCTCCTTGTCTTATTGGGGATAAGATCTTCCTGATTTACCAGCAGTACTTCTTAGTCAGACCTGAGATGCTCTTAGGAGAGAAAATGCAGTTGTAGCTGCATTGCTGGAAGTGTCCTTCAGCAGCCCTGCTCCAGACAGCATAGTAAATATGTCCAGTAGCCACTGGTCAGTTTCCCCCTTTCAAAAATGTTTTGTATGTCAGGGATAGTATAGGACTTTCATAGGCAGGATGACGACAACCTTAGGTGCTTATTTATTCATTTCCTGGCACAGGATGGAATCACCTGTGGTACTAGGCGATTGTCTTGTGAGTCTTAAAGAGCAGTTAATGTTTTAGCGTCCAAGGAGAGTCATCCTCTACCTTTTAAAAGGTTTCCCCTCACGATTTTTGGTTATTAAAAAACCCCTGCAAACAACCAGCTTTAATAAAAACAGATTCTGAACAGAAAAAGAAAAACACGCTGACAGTAAATAGATAGGAAAAGAAGTATCAGAAAGTGCAGGATGTGTGCCTTGCTTCCAAATGTGATATATTTGTATAACTGATAACATTTTCTCTTTCAGACTTCACAGGTATCTCTGCCAGCTGTAGAAAAATCCATTCTTGAAAAGACAACACATTCTCTTAAGGACAGTGTTACTTATCTGAACTCTTTGATAACCAGTGGTGCTACCAAGAAAGATGACATCGCATTTAAACCCAGAAAAGTACGTACAGTAGCAAAACATGAGCTCAGTGTCACGTTCATTTGAAGCTAGATCTTGCTGTAGATCAAAAACCAGAACAATCTGATGAAATGACTTCACAATTCAACTAGCTTATAGATGATGTGACACAGGCTAGAGAGATTGCCACAAAACAACAGTAAAGAGCTCATATATATGTGTATATGTATTATATATAGTATATACACATATATTTATATAAAACACATTGTCATGGAAATCAAGTTCTCATCAGGTTTTAAAATAGGATTAAAGTGGACCTGCAGCAAAATACAAATGCAACTATGTTGATGGTATGGATTTTTACATTCTCACACTTAAAGAATAGGAGTCCTTGTGCATGGGACCAGCACCAACTTCTAACTTGCCTTCTCAGTTAGTTATCACATGATTACTTATGCCAGTGACAATTACTGAACTAAATGGATCACAGTACACTAAATATCTACTTTCTAGAGTTAGAATACTGGAAATACAATTTTTGTATCAGGGACTTGTTAATACTCATTCACAAATAACTGAGAAACAGAAAAAGATTATCATAGAGAAGTATTTTTTTAAATATTTTTCTTTCTTCTTAAAAAGGAAAAGAAAACCATTGCCGACAGGGAAGTTTTATTTGGAGTTTCTTTACCATTTCCCTAACCCTGATTTGTGCTAGTTTCTGCCGTGGTCTCAGGGGAATAAGGCTACATTGCCAGCGACTCTACAGCTAATCACTATTTTCCACTCTGAGGATCTTGGGCCAGAGTCAGTCATTCTAAACAATTAGCTTTGGATCTTCTTTCCCACATTATCCCTAATCTGAGCCCATGGCATGTTATAGATTGGTAGTGACAATAAGAGAATGCTCTGCTTATATGTACATAAATCATTGTGGTATCTTCCACTGGGAGGCTGCACTGGTTTTTGTCTGTGTCTCAGGATGGAAAGGAGTGCTAGAACATGGCTCTGTTTGGCTAACAGTATCTTCTTAACGCTTCAGTTGTGGAAGTCATGTCCAAATTAACTACAAATACCTTTGTTTTGTAGATTTGGGCCCCTGAAGCTGCAACAGAGGAGCTAATAAGAAAGCAAGAATTGCTCCGTGAACGCTTTACTCTTGATGACCACTCAGAAAGCTTCATGAGCCCCTTTAATAGAAAAGTTACGGAATAAGAACACCAGCTGAAAGAAGCTACTTCAGCACGTATTTTGAGGGGACAAAGATCAAAAAGGTTACTTCTCTGTAAGGAAGGAATCATACAGTGCTCAGTAAATGTAACTCAGTTGTGACAAAAAAAAAAAAAAGTAGCAAGTTTTTCCTCTGTAGATTATGTTGCTTACACACAATCTTTTGTTACGGACTTTGTCTGGAAAAAGGTTTCCAAGTCTTGGTGCTGGCTCAGTGTGCTTCATGGATTGGCCGCTGTTGTGACACATACATCCTTTGTCTTTGGAAAGGTATGGCTTTATGAGGCTAATTTTCACCCCAGCAAAAAACTTCTTCCTGGAAGATATGTTACCCTTTCTACTAAAAGGGTGTTAAATATAAAGAAATGAAGATAGCATTCAGTAATTAAGACAACAGAAAGTATGGAATTTACAACCAGGACTACTACTGTCTAGTGTACTGCTTTCAAGTTCTGCCACTCACTTGCAAGAGTGCACAAGCCTTTCTCCTCGCTTACTGAGGATGTATTCCGCAGCTGCACTGTTGCAAAGGTGTTATCGAGTCCTTTAGATATTTTAAGCAGACTTGGAAAACATTCAGAGATTTTGTGAGTGCAGGTTCTTGTATTAGCAGCTTCATCCACAGCTAATCCAAATCAGTGCTTGCCCCTACAACAGTGAAGTCAACAGATATTGCCCCTGCTATTTTAATGAGTTCTTTAGTCAGGAAGGATTTGGTGTCTTAGAATTAAACTGACCAGGCTGTGGTAATGAATAAAAGTTCATTTTAGGAAGTGTATAACATCAAGATTCATGTGATAGGAGCAGGCCAATACAGCATGGGTTCTGCTGAGGGACTCTGCTTGTCTGGAATCCTGTTGAGTATGTCTGCAAAATAGTTGGCAACACAAAAGTGAGTCCAATTCGGAGCTTCAAAAAGGCAGTTACAGGTGAGAAGTTTTGGGTAAGCAGAGACTGGAAATGCTAGGAGTATTTAGCTTAGAGAGGAAATAAGTGGGAGGGAATGCCATAAAATATATCTAAAGCAGCAAAAAGTGTGGAGAAGTGAATTGAAACCTGCTATCTGTTTTTTCACAGGATACAAGAACATTCAGACTACAGGGAGAAAAAAACCCAGCACACATTAAATACTGTACAATGTGTAAATAGCCTGTGGAACCCTCTAGCCCAATTATCCTTGGAAACCTAAAGAAATATTTACATAGATTGTGAGAAGAGTCTAGTTAACTAACACATAAGGGATAAAAATCCCTTGTGTTTCAGGACCTCAGCTAATTACTGTTGGCATATGATAGTTTTCTAGCAATGCAGTTCGCTTCCTGATTGTCCACTGTGGTGATGTGTGTGTCCCTTAGGAGAGAAGATGACACTAGCCTAGACAGACACTGTAAATTAGATCAGCTTCTGGTTTGATAGTACCCATTCTTCAAATTTATTTTAATATTGTGAGACTTCAAGAGCTGTCTGGCTCAAGAGTACAGCTACTTTTGAAAATTTGTTTTCAAACATACTCTTTTTTTTGAACTGCAAGTCTTGAATTCTGGAATCTGAGCTTCAAACTGGGTTCTTTCCTTCTGGTTCATCATTTCTTGTAATAAGAACCAAGTTTTGCCCATGCTGATGTGTGTGATACAGCATTTCCATGCCTGGATTTGCCTAGGTATGAAGAGAGCAGAGTAGAAGATTGTTGGGGAAAGCCTGCGTGGTCACGTTCTTAAAGACACCACCACTGCCTGCATGATGCTGCATGCAGTGATCCCTTTGTAACTCTAGCTGCACATCTAAATGCAAATGTGATATTTAGTAGCAACCAAGACAAATGCAAAGTAGATATATCTAGTGAGATATAACTTTCAGATACCACTACTGAACATATTGTTTGTATGAATGTGGTTGCGCATGAGTAGTTTATGACAAGTTGCTTACATCGAGAAAATATCCTGATAAGTTTAGCATTTTAATAGTTCTGTATAAAGAAAGACTTTACAGGCAAGTGAGATACCATTTCAAATATCAGCTGTCTTGGAATTCTTAATATCAGCATATCATCTTTGCCTGTCAGCATAAAACTTCTGCTGGCTGCAGATGATTGTAAATAACAAAAATAACAGTGTTAAAGTTAGTCATAGAAGGCAGTGCAGGCAAGGAGCAGGAAGCCCATGAACAGTTGTAAGTAAAACTGCATCCCTAAAAGGAGAGGCATGGGGTCAATTTGCTAAACAGTACCCATCAAAATAAAATCAAGCAGCACTGTCAGAAACTCCTAACTTACCCTGTAACGTAAAACTGTGTTTCTGGCAGAGTTATATCATGGGGATTACCTAGGCGAGTTCTCCGCTATTAGAGCCAGTTGCTCAGCTCTCCTCTCTGGAAGTACCACAGACGTACTTCTTGCTTGGGTAAATACTGCCACGTTAAGATGTGGACCATTTTCTGCTGGCTGTGTTCATTAGGGTAACTGTAACCAACTTGACAAGAACTTGAATGCAAAGGGAACAAGCTAACCTGGCCAGCAGAAGGGGCTGTCTCCTGTATCAGTTTGGATCACATTTTAGAATTAGGCTTGTTGGCAAGTAACCTCTGAAAAGGTTTTTCAGAAAAGAGTGTGCTGAGAGGGGGCCATTTTCTGTTCCCATAGGAAATCCTTATGGCCACCATCCATGTGCTTTGTCTTCATAGCCAAGATGGGCTTCAGACTCTCACAGTCTTCATATGTTGTCCCACAAGAAGAGGGGGCAAAAGTTGTCCCTCAGCTGTACGCAACACGATGGCTGACTAGAGAGAAATATTTGTGCTCCTTTGGCCTGCTGGCTTTCCTGTAGCCCCCTTGTCTTCTCCGTAGCAGGCTGCTCAAAGAGTTGGCAGACTTGTCTCACAAGCTACCACCCCATCTCTCATCCAGCTCTCGGTCTGGGACTGACTGGCTTTCTGCAGGAGCGCAGTGCAACAGAAGAGGTGAGGCAAAGCGTCATCACACACAATGCAAAGTTAGCCACGCAACCACACGCAGTTGTGAAGAGAGCTCATTTTGTGCAAGAGAAGAAACATTTACCAAACATACATGAGGGACATTATACAGGACTACCTGTCCCAGGGATTTCTGTCCCCACCCCAAATTGTTTCCTCAGGCTAGCTTGGTTAGTGCTTTTTGCTGCTATTACAGGGCTGTGGTATTGTTTAGGGCTTTCCAAGTCAGTCTCAACATTAAGATCTTATTAACCGAGTGGCCTCAGTGCTGTCTGTTGAGGGTACCAAACAGTAAATGGTGTCACTATTGTATGTCTGAGCCTTCCCTACAGTCCCTTTTAAAGAGGGAAAGGCAGCGATATTTTTGTTAATTTACATATTGAAAAAATAACTACCTTGTGGCATTTTCAGAGAACGGAGTATAATAAGCACCTGGCACTGACTCTAATGGTGTTTTGATAACTAACACCCAATCAAAAAATCCAGTGCTCAGAAAACTTTTGTGCACGAATAGTCAATTCATTCAGGCCCCAGTGGCACAGAGTCAGATAGCAGAGCAGACTGAAGGGTTTGGCTGGAGTCAAGAAGCACCTTTCAAGACTGTCATTCTCAAGTGTGGTGATGAGTATGTGTTCAGAGACACCCCCCCGCCTTGTACACCAGAAGTGGAGTAGGAAAGTCTGTTGCATGAAGCAACAATAGTAGTGTAGGAAGTTTTTAGGGATGTGAAAGCAGATATCACAAGGGGAATCAAAGGATAAAGCTCCAGAACTTAAAATTGGCATCAGCAGAAGGAAGGGTATTGAGTAAAGAGCTGGGAGCAAGCTGTGAGGGAGGGAAAGAGACTGTGCTAATGGACTGGTCACAGAAAAACTGAGTGATGATTAGGTAGATGGTGTTAAAGGGTACCAAGTGACAGTCAGAGAGAGACAGACCTCGGTAATAGAGAGCAAAGCACCACTCTCCCAAGTGAGAGCCTTCTGGAAAGTTGAATCTGTTGTGTGTCAGAAAATGTACTGAGAACAAGGAAATTTGCAGGTGGGAATTAAAAAAAGATTATGACTGTGAGTCAATCTCTTGAGACAGGTAGCACAAGTGAAAAATAAATCAAAGGGAGAAACCAGAGCAGAAGAATTAAGCACAGGGCAGCAACACTGGAAGGAAAAGGAAAGATGAACTCTGCACATACACACAACCTAAGACTAGATGAGTTGTATACCAGCTTTGGTTCACAATCAAACTGTAATCTAACCTTAGTCACCTTTTGTGAGTTGCCTTTAAAGTTCAAGACAGTTGCGAAGTCTCCAAGTATTGTTTCAAACCAATGTGAGTACCTCAGGCTAGCTGCTGTTGACACCCAGAAGTGCTTCACATACCACTCCATTGCAGAACACAGGCCATTCCATTTCTCATCCCCTGATTTCCAACATGTGCTATTTTAAGTTCACTTGCAAAACACATGAAATTAGTTACAACTGGGTATTGCAGTTGTAGATACCATTGACACACATTTGTGTGCTCAAAACTCAGTTCTTTAACTCCAGAGTGTTTTTTCAAAGGATCCTCCTAATGTAGGAAGCCTCAGCACTGAATAAGACTCTAAATTCATCAGATACTACAGGACATGATAGTAACTGTGCACCAAGAGATATCTGATGGATAAGACCTCAGTGAATGATCAACTGCTTCAGGCCTACCTTGAACTGATTTTTTTTTTTTTTTTCCAAAAGGCACCTCACTATTGTGCTCCTTTCTTCTCACATATGGGGACAACTGGATTCTTGCACACCTAATTCCCCATTTCATCTGCACCCCCCACCCCAGCAACCCACACATTTCTACCCAAAATGCAAACAGGCACAGTGTGTCCCTTTGTGCAGTCCCTCTGTCCCTGAGACTTCTCTAAGCCACCATATAGTTTCATCAGCTTGCCTCTACTGTTAATCTAGGAGGAAGACATGATCAGAATTATCTTATGCTAAGCAAATGGTACAACAAATTATCACTTCGATATGAAGACAGCTTCGGTAAAAGCCACAAAATAAGATACATTTGACAAGAAGTCCTCTCACCTGTGTCCTCAGATTATTTTACAGGCTTCCTACATCCAGTACATGTATTTTTTCCCAATTTACCATATGTTTCATGAAATACACATTTATGACTGAAATATAAGAACATGCTTTTTCTCCCCATTTTTAATGCATTTACCATTCACAATGAAGGGGTTTTTTTGGAAGGCAAATTGCAACACAAATATTGTTCTAGTCACAGCAATCTATGCTCTTATGCTAATGCAGAATAGACAATACAAAGTGGAATTCTTGAGCTGCTGTAAGTGCCGTGGAAGTAATAAATATAGTTACAGCTTAGGACCTTCAAATGGCTCCTGAATAGCCCAGCTTATCATTTGTTTGAATTGAACCCCAGGAAATTTAATTTGGCCTTACTACTGCTACAAATCCAAGCCATAGCTCCAAGGAATATCTCATTTGTAATAAAAAAAAATCAGGGAAGAGTTCCAGCAAGAGGAACTGAATTGGCTTTAAAGGGCTGCAGGAAAGAGGATTTTCTTATCCCCGAGTAAGGGGTCCACTTCCTCCTGCCCCAAACAGACTTGACTGGGACAAGGCTAAGTCATGGTATGTATCGTTGTAAGCCTTGGAGACCCCCTGAAAGGGTGAAAAAAAAAAATAAAAAGAAGTAAAATAAAACAAAAGAGTATTGCTGAGTGTGATCTTACTGAAAGGGTGGGGTGAACGAGTCCTCTCCTACTACCAGCAGGGCTTGTACAGCGCAACAGCTCTTCCCCTGTAACACAGGGCTTGAGGGGAAATCAAATGCTGTGGAGCTGCTACATCTGTCCAATTACTACAGCCTATGACATACTGCTTCCAGGAGAAATGGAGTCCAGGTACCCCAAAAGGAAAAGATGGGAGAGCTGTAGAAAGATAAAGAACAGACTATAAAAATGGGAACCTGCTAGTTTTGCACAATCCAGGTCCTACCTGGTAACTAAAGGAGAAAAAAGAAGCCTAGCACATCACAGGGAAATGCTGTGGAGGGATAACCAGAAACATTCACATGAGCCAAAAGTAGTTTCAAATTGCCTATTAATTCTGAATGTCTGTCAGCAGTTATTATCTGATGGGCCAGAGTGACCTGGCATCTACTAAAAAGAAAAAAGAAAAAATCAAATGTAGCCATTACTTAAAAGCAATAGCTAAAGAACCATTTCATCCCCTCATGCCTTTTAGCCCCCCTTCACAATACCTTATTCCTCCCAATAGCACTCCCCTCTCAGCTTGCTAGAGCTGCTTGTCTCTTTACTTCTCCCACCATTTTCTCCTATCCCAGCTGAAGGGATCATATTTATAAAAGTGCGCGGCCCTCCCTCTTCCAGCTGACTTGAACTGGCTGTTAGTTGCCAACAGCTGGGGTATTCCCTTACCAGCCTGATAGTTCAATGATTTCTTCTAGTCACTGTATGACTCTTAAAGCCTACCTGGGTGAACAGAGTTTAATTTCTCAGTAAACAAGGAATATCCGCCTTCTGACAGTCCAACCTCTTTCTGTGTACTGAAAGGCACCACCTGCATTTGAAACACTGATTTGCATCTTTTTAAAAATGAATTTGCTGAGGTCAGGCTCCTAACCTTGTGCAGTGTGCTTTTGGTGAACAACTGTGGGAGAGAACTTTTCCTGAATATAAAAAATATTCAGTGAAAATGAGTTTCAGCAATGCATGTTGCTTTGCTTACAGAAACCAATTTTAAAATGAGCCTTGAGCATTCACAGCAAGATCTGCTGGGGGAACATTGAAAAGTGTTGAAATATTTTCCTCTTAAATAAAATTTTGATGAAGCTTATCACCAAAACTTCAAAACTGACCATTTCCTTTCAAGCTCCAGATAGGGTTGTAAATATAAAATAAAGAAAAGAAACTCCATCCTTAATGCCTCTGCTCTAAGACTTTCCAGAATTGCCATTAATAGTTTTCACTAAAATAAATAACAAAAACCCCGTGGGCTTTGGACAGTTCTGTTTACTTGACTCTATTTGCATGCTCATCCAGTCAGGGAAGACAAACAATTGCTCATGACATGTCTGACACATCACCATCAAACACCTCAGTTGCAAAGCTGAATGTTAACTACAGACTGTTTACAGGCAGTGTTTGCAGCAGTCTCAGGTGCTTGGGAGAGGTCGGATCACCCCCAGAGATGACTGAGCCCTCGGCAGGAGACTGGGTTTGTGCGTAATGCAGCACTGATGAGCTCTGTTGGTTTTGGTGCCTGTGCTAGCTAGGGAGCCTTGGTGTACAATTACACCACTTACACGTGTGGGAGGAGGAGTACAGCAAGATCCTTGCTAGATGCCTAGATTTAAAAACCTGCCCCAAATCTTCAAAAGATTTTCTAAGATGCCAGTAAGCACCATTCAACCCCATGTGCCTTCCCGCCTAGCAGAGCAGGTCATTCATCTCACACTCCGCACCTTGGGGTCCAGCTTGGTAACCATGTACAGAACTTGCCTGAGAAACTTTCCAGCACCCCTGTCTTCAGTATGTCTTTGGCTGCTGACATTTTCAGTCTGAAACTCAGCTGCAGCAAGAAACTGTGGTAAAGATGGTGCTGAGCCCACTTCTTGTATGGAGGTCCGTATCTAGGCACTGCTTGTGAATCTTGCATTAAAAAGGCACTAGAAAAAAAAATTAAAATCATGCAGGTAAGGATTTGGACCATGCCAGCATGCATTAGCACCACATCTAATCACCCGACTTTCCTTCATGCTTCAACAGGCTGCCCCTTCCCTCCCCACATAAAGTGTGTTCTTGTCTAGACAGGACCAGTGCAGAGGCCTCCTGGTGAGCGTGTGAGAAGGAGGAGGAAGGATGCTACCCTGGTATACACCATTGCAGCACAGGGAGGCGAGAAACACCCTGCTCCTTCCTTTTGTAGTAAGGCTTACAACAGCTAAGACATCAGTACTTTTTCACTGGGTTTTCTGCCTGGGGTACTGACAACAGTCGGAAATGTGCCTGGAAGCAATAGACTAAGCCAAAAAAATAAAGCACAAGTGAAAGGCACAATTGAAAGTCACATCTGAACAGGCAAGACACAGTGCCAAAGCAGCCAGCAGCCTGGTGGATATTTTAGACTGTTTAATCCTTCAAATATATGCTAAATATATACCTGCAAGTCCTCAGCAGACAGCTTTGCTTCAGTGAGAGGTTCATTCCAAAGAAAAGCAAATGTAGGTGCCTGCCTTCCACTGGAGCTTCTGATAATAAGAAGTTATAATTATTTAAGTTAACAGTAATAATTGCAATATAACACAAATAATTGGATCCCTAATAATCCCGTTTTGGGGAGCTACAGTGCAGCAAGTAGCTTTCCCCATCTGTAAAGCTGAATTACATTATGAGGAAATCCCCCGTGTCTGCAGTAGCAGGCAGCTAGTGGAGCGGAGCTGGGGGCAATCTCTGCCCAGTGCCTTCATTTTGGTTTCTGGCAAAATCGGACTGTTTTGCTGGGCGGTGCCCCCAGAAAGCAAGGTACAGAGTCTCATTATCTGCAGCAGCCTGAGAAACGGGATGATGGTGATGTGCTGTGGTACTCACCGTTGCTGCGTGTTTAACCCTGCTGTGAAAATTTGGCCCTTGATCACAAATTTGCCCAAGATCAATCTAAGGAGACAACGTAAAGCTTCCTGGCACCATCTTGGTCAGGCGTTTGCCGCTGATGTTGATCCCTGGGTGGGCAGAAGAGCACAGGGCCAGGGCTTGGCAGGAACCTGGTGCATGAGCGGGCTCACACTGTCCCTTTGCTGGTTTTATAACCTGCAGACTTTAATCATGGCAGGGAAGGCATGAAGAGAGCGAAGGGTGTGGAGAGAAAGCTGCTAGTAATGTTAGAGGCAGAAAGACAAGACTGCTGGTATAAGGGAAGCAAAGGTCTGCTCCTGGGGGCTGGGGGCACGGCAGCAGCTGTGGCAGAGGGAGGGAAAGGGGCAGCCTGCCGACGCACCGTGAATAAAAGTTGCTGTCAGGGGAAAGGTCCCTCCACGAGGCTTTTGCCTTGGCTGGGCAAGAGGGACCGAGCATTTTGCATGCTCTATTTTCTTCGCAGCCCAGAGCAAGACCTGGGGCTCAGACGTCATTCTGAACTGCTTTTTGCCTTCCTTGCAAATATCTAACCACTCCATTTTTCCTCCTGCCAGCCAGCTGACAGGAGTGAGATCCTGGTGCAAAGCATAGGCCAGAAGCACAGAAATACACTCGCATTCCTTCCAAGTGCATCAGCGGTGCAGGGGCGAGCCCTCGACGGGGCTTCTCGGCTGGCGAGGGACCAGGGGGATGTGCACCCACGTCTGCCCCCACCTAGCACACTCACGTTGCTCATGCAAACACATAAGAGGGAGATTTTTCTCCCCCTTTCTGGCCACTGCTGCAGGATTGTCATAGCACTGTTTTCTTCCAATCTCTGCTGCCCTCTGCTGATGCAAAACCAAGGCAGAGAGGAGAGCCCTTGCGATGAGCCAAAACCTCAGTTTTTTGCTGCAAAAGCTCACCCTCATCCTCATTAAAACACTGGTATAGTCGCAGCCTGTGGTTTCCTCTTCTTTGCTTCCAACACAAACTCTGAAGCCATAAGGTATGTCACTCGGGGAAGGATTTCTTGTTTAATCACACCACAATGATTTAGGAGAAGTTAATTCGTCCTCATTACCTCACATCAGGTAAACACTGGTTTAATCAATTTACAGACTTCAATATTAAAAAAAAAAAAAGGGTAAGATGAGGGTTAAAGGCCCTGGCTTGTAACTGGGTCCCTGCACTTAAGATTTTTCACTTGAATTTCTCCCTGCACCAGAAGTTGTTCTGGGAAACTTAGCCCTGACCCATCCACTGCTGCTTACAACCCCACATTTAGATCAGGCATGTTTCCCATCAGTAACCCAGGGAAGAGACTGCCTTTTGCAGGGGCTCAGCAGGATCCTGTGTGGGGCTCTGGGGGAATAGTGAAGGAGGAGATATTCTCTAATCCCTGCCTGGTCTTTTAACTTTTTAAATAAGTTAAGAAAAAAAGCTGCCTTTTTTATTGAGATTAACATGGTGACAAGTGAGCAGGGACAGAGTCAGACTGCTGCATGTGTATAATGGGCATGATTTTTTTCCTAAGCTCTGCTGTTCCCATCACCTGCTGCAAAACAGATCTTTAAACCATGCATAGACTGCTCTGCTTCTCCTGCATGCGCAGGGACCAGTTTAGAGGAGACAAAACCCATTAGGCAGGCCCCTGTCTGAACTGTGAACCCTGTGTTGAACCTGCTCCTCCAGTGCTGCTCAGCATCATCCTGGGTGGCCTCCACAGCCCAGTGCTGCTCAGCAGGGCCCAGAGGGAAATGCTTCCCTAAAGCACATGCCAGAGAGACAAAAATTGCTGGCAGGCATATCCCATGCCAATTTGCTTGGTCATGGGAGGGAGGCGATGTAGCCCTGTAGATAACACACCGACCCAGAAATCCAGACACGTTTTTCGATCCTGCATCTCTAGGAATGATCGCTTCATTCCTCGATGCTTGAATTTCCACCTCCACAAAGTGAGGGCATCATTTCCACTGTAAAGCAGCTTGAGAGCTGTTGGTAACAAGATTTATGATTATTGAAGAATTATTTAGTACAGCTTTTAGATCCTGCTCTATTGATTTTGCTTCACAGACTCTGTGGCTCCTGGTGCTATTACAGGTTAACCAACAACGGCCCTTCAGTAGATTCTGGATGTTGTGTTTCTGGAGGAGGACCCCAGCACTCAGAGCTGCACAGAGAGAGGAGCATCAGCCATGATCACTAGAGGATTTACAGTCTAAATGAGATCTTGCATATAAGCTTGTTTCTTTCTTTTTGTACTATACTCTCAGGCTGGTGCTTGCAACAAGTGAAAAACACAACCACCAATGCCATATTTAACTCATGCGATACTTAGGAGGATGAAATATCCTTCTCTGATGAGCTCTATGAAAATTAACAGGTGATGGTAGCCCCTAAAGCGGGTCATTCCTCATCAGTCCTGTTACTTGTATGACTTGCAGCCAGTTCAACACCCCTTGCCGAGCTCTGCTGCCCTGTGTTTCTCCACCCGGCTCTGCAGTCACCGGGGAAGGGCTTATTGGTTGTGCAGTGGAGGTGTCTCCAAGCTGATGCACGTTTTGATCCTTAAGGAGGAGTTGTTTTAATCATCTGGGCTTCAGGGCAGAGAGGTGTCTTGTTCAGGTCACAGTGTTTGGTTTTAAGTGAGGAGGTGGGTTAATAGCTGGTAAATACACCTTCTGACTCTGAGACTTTATTAGGTTGCGTTACTTGGATAGCAACAAACAATTTTTCTCCTTTGGTAAAATCCATACCATTTGGCTTAGTGGGATTAATAACAAATAACAACAACAAAAAAAAAAGGCAAAAAAAAAAGCAAATTTGCCACAAGCAGATTGCCTGAACATCCTTTGTGTGCATGTGTTTCTGAGCGTGTGAAGGACAAGAGCCTGAGTCACTGAAGAAAAAGATCTCAGGAAGCCCAGATAAAACATCAAACTGTTCAGCAGCATTTCTGCTTCATTTATGCAGTTGTCATTTGGCCACAGGCACAAACCCAAGTCTCCCTTCAAGTAGCCGAGCTGCCAGTTCATGGCCTGGTGTGAAACAGCACAAATTCAGGGTCAGCACTGCCTGTGCTTTGCCTCCCTGCTCCTCCATATCTGAATTAAACTGGTCAGGCTGGGAGGCAATGCTGCAGGATCCTCCATTTCCTAATCCCAGCAGAGCTGGCAAGCCGCCCCCAAACACATCATCCTACCCTACGGTTGCTTTTAAACCCAAATCAAATCCCAAACAGGAGGTCAGCACTCCACTTCCAGACCCCAAAGCTGGGTTTTCATTCCAGCACGTTTGTTTTACTCCAAATCTGATTCACAAAGCGACACTGGACAGACAGTGTCTGCGGACAGGAGACATTGTGGCAGGAAGCATGAAAACACCCTTGCTGTGATGGGAGTTTGGCTACACTGGAACATCTCAGCAGCAATGCTGGCCCCTTTGCTCTTCAGGATGCAAGAAATCATCATTGAACTGCACTGAAAGATTTTGATTTTTAGGTACTGGGAGAGAATGGTCAATTCTTAATAAGGTAATTAAAGTTCCTCTTTAATAAACCAGCACAAAACATTTTATGGCTCCCAGCTAGTGCCCAGTGTAACTGAAGCTCAGATAAACACATTGGCAAAGAAACATCCATTTCATCTAATGTCTATTGACCAGATTTAAAAAGCAGTAGGCTGTTGCAGGAATTCTCTGGAGAGCTCGCTGCTGCTGCTCTGCTAGGGGACGTCTCCACGTTTTGGCTCACTCCACTTTGCCGGCATGCAGACAGCACCTTTAAAGCCTCCCGTCTCTCCACCAAGAGATCAGAGCTTCTCTGGTTTTCCACCACCCGCTTTCATCCCTTATTGCGACAGTGGCTGAAAGCTCAGTACGAGGCAGCCTGCCTTGAAACAAACAGAAAGGCTCAGCTTATCACCGCTGTAACATGATTCTCTGCATTCCTTGTTAGGGTGCCGCACTAATTAATATATCAGAAGGGGCTGTTGGGAGCACGTGCTGATTTACTGTGAGCCCAGCGGAGAGGGGCTGGGTGGAAGTGTGATGCTGGAGCTGGTTTCTTTATTTAACTCCAGATTTCTTTGCATCCCTACAGCAGCAGCTTTCTGCCTGCAATTCTCTAATGCTCTCTCTCTCACAGCCCCAGGCATCACAACAACTTTGATTTCTTAAAGACCGACACAACTACATTTGTACTGAATTATTTTTACCCATAAATATCACAGATGTGAAGACAGTAGAAGAAGTGAGAGAGTCTTAACAAAACCACCCCCCCCACACCCCCCCTCAGCCCCAGCATTTTAAGATACTTGTGAATAATCTGTAGATTTCAGGTCAACCAAAAGGCTGTTAAATTACACCCACGAGGATGTCTTTCTGAATTTCCTAGCATAGCTGGATGGCAAAAGCACAGCTGCCTGCTCCTGCTGTCATTTTTGCTGGAGAACAGACTTTCTCAGTTTCTGCTACCTGCTTTTATCCTTCCCTTGGAATTGCTTTATCCCTCATGCCCTCCTGCTTCATCGCAACAGCTGAAACCCATTGGGCCTGCCTTGTTTCACCTCTCTGCTGCATCCATCCCTGTCCGCGTCCTGGGCTGCACCTCGTGCTGGCTTCCCATTCCTTTCCCAGGACAGACACTGTTCTGGTTTTCTCCTCCGCTCTCAGTGGTGTTCCCGCTACATCACTTCCAGCACCGTATGCTTCTCCCTCTTGCATCTGCTTCTTCCTCCCCACGGTTGTCTTTTTTCGGCCCTCCTTTCACTAAAACAGGCAGCCAGTTGGTATTCCCACACTGGAGGAAGAGCACTCAGCACAGTTCTTGGGTATGGTTTTGAATTCCCATTGCTAACAGCCAGTCTCCTTCGGTTACCCGAAAGGGAGCTCAGCAGACAAGTTTTCAGCTGCCAGCTCGCAAGCATGCTCAGGAATATTCTCCATTTCTGTCGATAGCTCCCCCATTGCTACCACCACATACTGAGATCATATATCCTAGTATTTTTCCATGGGAAAAGACAAATCAGCCAGAACCTTGTGACTTTCAAAAAGCGATCATTGATTATCTCACAGTTGCAACCAGGAATGTCTTGAGGAAACTTGTACTTTTGAATGCACCAGGGCATACACAAAGATTTGTCTTATTGGCAGGATTACAGTTTGCATTTTTGCTGCCAAAATGCAAACACCACTGGGCCAGCTGAAAACACACCAGTAACTCCAACTCTTTAAATAAGCCAGATGTGTGACTGAGTGGTGTTGCCCACTTCATACATTGTAATGGGAGTCTGGTGGGTTTACATCTTCAGATCAGACCGGCAGGATGTACCTGGAGGTTGTGTCAACACCAGGTAACCCAAAGCAACTGAATTCCCCTGGGCTGGCTTTAGGGAGCGCTGCTTGGCTGGCCGACACTCTGCTGGGGAGGTGAGGGCAGGTATGGGGGGCACAGGCAGCACAAGAGACCCTGCAGACACATCCCTACCAGAGCTGTCACCCCTTTCCCCTCCCTGCATCCCTGCACGCAGACACCCCCATGCCCTGTCCACACGCCCTGCCCCAAGGTTGCAGGACAGCCCTGGCTGCTCGCCTCCAGCTCTGCGGAGGCCTGCCTGCGGCACTCCGGTTGCAGCGTTCAGCCGCTCTCCAGTGCTCGCTTTCTGTTTCACCGTCTGCTTCTAAATATATTCTGCTAACATGTTATTTTGCAGGGGCCGTTGGGGCATGAAAGGAAGCAGGTTTAACAATCGCCACCCCACTGTATTTCTGAAAAGTCAAATAATACGTACCGCATTTCCTTTGGCGAGTTTAAATGCTCTGACCTTTACAGCCCCACGAAGTGTTGGGAGGTAGGGACGGGAAAGCATGGAGAGCAACAAAACCACCCATCACTGCTTGTGCTGGTGCTACATCTGTTTCGCCCCGGGCAGCTCCTCTTTCCTGCTCTGGGTTTGACTGTGCTCTGCAGACGTGCTGGATGCACCACGCTCCAAGGCAGGTACCCCAGGGGTAGTAAAGAAATCGGTACAGAAGGAGTGAGATGATCGTGGTCTCCTACTTCCAAGGAAGCTCAATACTCCCTCCTTGGTGGGGGTGGTGACTCCCCAAGGTCCATGCTCCCCAAGGCCAGGCCAGGTCCATCGCGGGGGCTCAAAGCTGGCCAGATTTGGCCCCTCCTGCTCTCACCGGGTGGCATTGCCAAGATATGTCTCCACTCTGTCCCCACCATGAGAGGGCACACAGGTCTGGGAGCTCAAGTGAGCCCCGTGGCCGGCATGGTGCAGTTGAGAAGCTGGGGGGCACATATCCCTTTGCCGTGTGGCACTGAGAACACAGAGCACGGCAAACTGCTCAAGAGGACTTAGCAAGCCACAAAAGCACAGTAACTTTAGCTGAAAGTTGCAACACTCATTAATCCCACTAAGCCAAATGGTATTTTAATGGATTTTACCGAAGGAGAAAAATTGCTTCTTGCTATCCAAGTAACACAACCTAATAAAGTCTCAGAATCAGAAGGTGTATTTACCGTAGTGGAAAATATACGCTACGTACATTTATCAGAGTCCTGGATCTCTGGATTCCTCTGTACTAACACCCTTTCCAGTATGCGTGATAAAATAAATGTTACCAGAGATGAAGGTGCATCTCTGCAATCACCACCCATATGCCCGAGCTTCACCTCCCTTTAGTGAAGGTGTGATCCAAAGGCTGATGAAGATAACAGACATCTCAAAATTCCCTGGGTTAGATCAGGCTCTGTTTGCCCAACTACACATCACAAAAAGGTAAGAAGAAAATCCTTCTCAAGATTGGCTGTAAACTGCCATATGCATAAGCTACATTTACATATATGTATGTGAGTTATATATATATGTAAACTATATTTACATACATATGTTAAAGCCTTTGGTAGGGTTGAATGATCCCTATAGGCTGAGCTATTTGAATTTCTCAAGATAAGACTTAGGCACCTAATTTTATTCACTGCACTGGGGACATTAATCTAAGATATTTATATGAAAAAACTCATATTTTTCAATAGTTGAAATTCTTAAGGCCTTAATCAGGTTATGGGGATTTAGAAGCTAGATTGAGATCTGCATCACATGGGAAATAGAATTGCTTTTTCTCTAACTGCCTACAATAATGATTTTAAAAGGAAGGAAAATCCTACCATTTCAGCAGACTTCTCTTCTCCAAGTCCACACAAGACACGCTCCAGCAGCCAGGTGCCACCCTTCTGGTTTCCAAGAGCCCTGTAGCATTTCAAGGCATTACTGCAGAAAACAGATGTATTTTTATGGTAATCATTTTAACACCTTTGACATTGTTTTGTAACTACCTTGGATCCTGTTACGCTTCACAAAGCTGCGGAGAGAGATGAAGGCTGACAAGTCTAAATTTAAGGAGCAGTGGAGACCTGACTCACTTTTTGGCACTGCCACTGCCTCCCTGCATGAGCGGGTAAATCACCCAGTGTCTGTGCAACACCTCAGCCTCACCCAGGAGCCCTTCTTGCTTCAGCCATGTTTCAGGAGAAATTTTCAGGGTGCAGGTCAGCACGAGGAAGTCAGTGGCACCCAGGCATGTCTCCATCCATCACATGCTGCTGCATGGCACTGAGTCTGCACCCACATTTTGTGGCCACGAGAGGCTATGGATGGTGAGGGCTAATAGAAGATCAGCATGTTAATATGTTGTGAGGGCAGGCTAAGCCTAAACTTTGTGCTTTGCTTTGGGCAACTGTTTCTAAATAATAATGAAAACTAACCCTTCAAAACAAACAAATGGCCTTTTCAACCACAATTAAAAATCTAGTGGTATTTTTAGTTTCTGTTCCAAGTATTCTGCATTTCTAACGGGAACCTAGGAAGTGGAGTAGATGATAAAGATACCTGAGTTTTGACAAAAAAATGTATGTAATTTTCCAGAGATCCGTATATTGTTTGGTGAGCTCTGAAAATGTGTTGCTATAGAAAATGGAAAAATTTTGATGACTGTGTTTTGGAAAAAAAAAAATTAAATAAATTTAAAAGGCCATGAGAAATCTAGGGAGATGCCCTTCCTCTGGCCCTGACCTCAGCCGTAACAACCCCTTGGCTGTCTTTAACCACCTCCAACTCCATGCTGGCCCACAAGTGCTGTGAACAATGACTCTGCAAACACCTGCAAAACCCTCTGGGTCAACGTATGCCTCAATGGCAGTGTTTGTATTTGACAAATTCTCTGCTTATGAGATCCATGTATTATGGTCTCTCTTTCTTATGCTGTAAGCATTAATCAGGGAGGCCTTTCTAGAGAGAGGAAATTGATGGTGAGTTGAGGATAACATCTGCAATGTGATTTTGCTGCTAATATTTCTGCACTGTGCCTTCTGCCGCATCCAATGTCAGCAGCGCTCCTTGGAGACGGTCTCCTCCAAAGCCATCTGCTTGTGCGGGTGATACCTCATGTACCTCAGAGAAAATGAGCAGAAATCCGCTCCCGTTCCCCTTCCCCCCCATCCAACAACCCGGAGCCAATAAAGGCTAAGCCAAGCTAAGGAAATAAATATCATGCTGGAATACCAAAGCCCTCACTCCCCTGAAACAGAAGGTAAATATCTCTAGTATTTACAGTACCAAAGTTATATTGGAGAATGTTCCCACAGAGACACTGACTCAAAGGGAAGTGTTATTGGTGTTTCAGCTAGCACACGGATTTAAGTCCCAGCTGCAAAGCCTGCTGCCCTCTCCTAAGGACAGGAGGGCCTGGGACAGCCAGGGTCATGCAGCCCCCGGCCGCCTGGATGAGAAGCAGCAGAGCATTACTAAGACCTGGGGAAAAGAATAAAAGATAAAAATAAAAATACTCAACCTCCATTTTGTCCTTACTATAACTAAGGATCAGGTTATAATTCAGGGGTACGTGCCTGCTCCATCGACCCCACCTCTCTCTCGCTCATCACGCTGCCAAATCCCTCATACTGCAGCAGCCCTGAGGCATGGGGCCTTGCTGCCCCAGTGCAGGGATTTCCCTGGGAACATCAGCAGCTTTGCTCCAGACATAGGGTGAGGTCTGTTTCGGATTCACACTTCCCTTGCTGCTGGGAGGCCAGCTCTGCCCCACGGCTTGGCTGAACGTAAGACCTGGCAGCAGGAAAAATCTGAAGCTGAACAACCGATGCTAGTGGAAACAGAGGGGAAGGCAAGGGTTTACCTCTCACTAGCTACACACTTAGTCCTCTGCTACCGTGTTTTGCTGCTGCTGCTTCAGACCTTCTGATGGCTTGAATCCCTGTGGAGCACCGTGGAGCTGCAGGCACTCGCCGCAGCATCAGATCACCATTTCCCAGTGTGCTCCTGACTCGGTCTCGGGGTGCAGCACGTAGCAGACAGAAGCTGGCATGCCTGGCTCTGCAAGCTGCTTTCCCCAGGAAGTTTTTCCTAAACTACATGATTCCTGAATCCCTTCAGATAATCACATTGCAGGAGGAAGGCAAGAAAAAGAAATGCCTTACAGGATTCACTTCGTTTCTGGGGAAATCAAAGACGGCAAGGCACCAACGAGATAAATATCTTTAGTGTGAGCACAGAGTGGCTGCTTTGTACGTGGCACCCTTTCCATCACACTGCTTACCCTCAGTGAATTGCACCGAGCAACTGAGGATGTGCAATCCCATCCCGAGAGTCTAATGTCTCTCTCTCTCTCATAGAGGAAGCATCCTGCCCGCCCCAACGTCTCAGTCTCAGCCCTCTCTTTCACCTCTTACAACGTACCTGGATGTTTTCAGTTGCCTGTTTCACTGCAGTCCTCCAAAATCCTCCTTCCTCAGATCACAACAGGTCCACCATCCTCTAGGTAGAAATTGGCCTCTGTTCCGAGCACCGTAGCTGCACTTTCTAGATCTTGGCTTTGGAAGACACACAGGACAGTCTGAGAGGTGACCCAGGGCAGTCCCCCACCAAAAACTGGAGCAGCAGCAAAGCCCAAACTCTGTTTTTAGCCCCAGTTTCTATGTCTGGGGCAGAGAGCCAGCCCTCCTCCATCCCATTTTGCCCTGGGTGATGTTGGCAGGGGGAGCAGGGCTGCAGGGTGGCAGTGAAGTAGCATGGCAAGGGGAGGTCTTCAGGGTAGCCACCAGAGCAGCATTCCCACAAGTGTAGGCAGAGAAAGAAAGGAAAAGTATCTATTTCATTCTGACGTAAAAGCAAAACTTTCCTGGATTTAGAGCTTCTTGACTCATTTCACTCCTCAGACCCACTCCAGCGCTTTCAGCCCGTCTTTGAGAGCTGGTGTCCAGCTCAACCTATCTCCAATATCCCTAATTTTTTATAGCTTCTAATCATGTCCCAGCTACCAGTTCATCCCACTTTGGATGGAAGTCATGGATCCCTCGACATACTCCTCCCGCCCCCCCGCTTCTGCCTTCCTATTCTGCTACTCAGCACATCTGGTCGGCATAGGAACCCTTTGAGTTTCCCCACTTGGTGAGAAAGCATTTGATCTGTGTCTCATTTTGCTGCAGAACTGAGTGTAGGTGTTTTCTCATTGCCAACCACCCCCTCAGCCCTCCCAAGGGGACACTCATGTCCCCTAAGCTCGCTCTGTAAAGTGAATCCTCAGACACTATCGGCAGTCTGAGAATTTATCACTAATAACATGATTTCCTGGGGAGTGGAAAGGGAAGGTAACACAGACCACCGTATGAATAAACACAGACCTGAAATGATGAATCAGAAAAACACACGCTCATTAAATACACCAGGTCTCATGGTAACAACCTCCTTTAAAACAGAAAACCACCCTTGGAGTCTATGCCTGGCATTCCTCCCCCTCCATGGAGAGCAGAAGAGCCTACAAGTACTGACCAGGGGTGGTTTCAGAGAAACTGTAGGATTTGTCCTAAAAAGGGCAGCTTTTACAGCCTTCAGTTATATTTTAGCCTACAGTATTTTGGCCCAGAGCTGGCTACCCACCAAGGCTGCTGCAGTGTCTGAACGTGAGCCCCCTTTCCGAGGCTGCACGCATGCATCGTGCAGATGGAGATGCTGAGGGGATAGCAGTTGCAGCAAAAGCAGAAAGGTTGCACTGCTTGAAACTCATTTGACTTACAAAAACTTACTTACCAAAAGCAGCCAGCCTGTGGCTAAAGAAGTTCATCTCCCTTGCTCTTCCGTAAGTATAACAGTTAATAGCTGTATTTTATTTTTTTTATTTGCTCCCAATCTGAAACTCCACTTTCCAAATTCCAGCCCAGACAGAACTTCTACTGCTGAGTTACAAACCCTGAAATTGGACAATGAGACATATGTGACTGCAATAGAAACAATGGCACAGCCTTGACTCAAAAGGGACAGGATCACAGCTTATAAATATCTTCAAGGTGACAGTACACAAGAAGGCTGGGAACTGTTCATAATTTTAACAGATAGCTGGAGAGAGAGCATTCACTTACAGATATTAAGGAAGGAAAATATCTACAGCTGGGGGAAGTTCTTGGTAGGAAAGTTGTAAAGCTGGGAAAAGCTCAGCAATAAGAGAAACTCATTGCTAGCAGTGCTCTGCCCAGCCCAGGTATGGCACTGCACCACTGGCCCCGTTTCCCCTCGCTCACCTGATATAAAGGTTGTCCATGGGCAATGAGGTCGGATCCCTCATGGCCACACTGCTGCTCAGACTTATAACCCAACAGGGCTAAAGTACAAAAGAAGAGCAGGCCACAACCCGCCAAAGTGTTGGCACAAATACCATTAACTTTGTTCAGCTTCTGACAAAAGGTATCCAATACATATGACAAGTAAAAATTTGCTTTTACTCCTCCATATAGAGTAGCCAAATGCACCTCCAGCCATTTCCAACACATGAAGAAACTGAAGGTGCTGGAGACTGAAAGTGCACGTTTGCTGTTAATTTATTAAATCAGTTAAGTAAACAGCAACCCAAGTCAACCTGGCATTGCATTTGCAGGCTGATGAAAGACTACAAAAATAAGGGGACTGACTTCGGGGTGAGGGTTATCACACACTTCCTTGATAAGCTCCTCAATGCCTCACTGCTGCCGCTGGACATTTCAACCTCCACAAATCTTCTGCAACATATTTGAGTGGGTGTGTGCTTGCACATAAATGTGCAACCCACAATTACACGTGTTGCTTAAGTAGCAGAGTGCTGGCGTCTCCCAGCCTCTAGGAAAATATAAAAGATCACATTTTCTTTTAGCGACTTAACAGGTTCCTTGTATTTCTGCAGCTTTTCCAGCTTACGGCTGCAACACAACAGCCTTTGGCAGCAGCACAACAGCCTCCAGGCCCAGTCCAAATCTATGATTTCCTTCAAAATTTTCCACGGCAATGCTTCACGCTGTCAGTTTATGTCTGCATCCCCATCATGATGCAACGAGCAGGAGGGAATTGTTGGGGCACTATTTCTAGCTGCCCTCAGCTTTCCAAGCAGCTTTGAGGCTGCTTATTTCACTACTGCTTCAACGTTTCCCTCCTGTTTGAGAGTCTCAGCACACGATGCTCTACTTTGGCTAATTAATTTTTAAAGACGCTGTGTATATTAATGCAAATTCTATTAGTGATGCCTCTTGGCAGCCCATGTATTAAATACAATGCCAGTAGCATGACAACACTTGACAGTCTCCACAGTGGTAAATTACATATATTATTATTTTATGCCCCTTTTAATGTTTTTAAGACACATCCTTAAAATAAGCCAGAATTGTTAGTATGCTTGTACTAAAGCACAAAAATATTCCTTCTTAATTTAGCAAAGCGTATGTTCCTATTAGAATATAGATGCCAGATAAAGACTGGCACACACCATGTGTGGTGTGAAATGGTGTAGCTGTGTTGCCTTCAGCGGGATTGCAGAGGCTGATATCAACGGAAGCTCTGACTCGCTATTCCTTTGCGGCCATAACTTCATATTCCCCATTGGATGGTTATCATCAAGGAGCAATAAGAACATTTGATAGCAAGTCCAACTACTCTGCAAACTGTTTTCGTGATAGAAGTTCATAAATCTCTGCTCATGTACCAGCCACTAGAGAGGGAGAAAGGGAGATACTTTGCAAGTGCAAATCACTGCTTGGAAGAGTTTATAGGGCAAAGTTTAGTGGCAGTGCTGTCTGCTTTAGATTCAGCCTTTTCATGTTAAAGGAGAAAAGTCTGCTGACAAGTTATGTTCTGCAGCAAATAAGTTGTGCTGACTGCTCATGATTGAGCAGGAGTTGGCCACAGGAAGGGCACTGTGCAAGATCCAAGCATAGATGCTCAGAAGCATGAGGTATTACACAGAGAAAAAAAAACTAAACAGGACCAGAGCATAAATGAAGGGAACCATTTCAGGGCCACCTTTGTGGGACCAGTAGGACTGAAAGCCTGAGATGGGACAAACAGCCAGAGGGGAGAGGAAAGGAAGAGGGGAAAGAAGCAGTCCTGGAACAGACAGGGACACAACTGGTCCCAGAGGGATCAAATATGAAAGACCCTTTAACCTGCAGGATCAGATTAGATCCTGGAGTGGAAACAGAGGCTGGCAAAAATCACCCTGTAGCCACAAAACCCGCTAGTAAAGACTCTCTGCCCTTGCGTGTCTGGTCCAGGTATTCAATAGTTTACTGCTCTGCTAGTCCATAAAAGCAAGTAAAGCTAATCAAAAGGTCTCAGCCCTCCTGTGGGTGTTAAATGCAATACCACACAATGAGACTTACTGATTTCTAGTTCCCTCCCATCCTTTTTTTTTTTAAAGCAGCACACAGAGAAGACATGGAAACCTAGCATGTAAACTCTCAGAAGCTGGGATGCACCAGAAGCAAGGCTGCACAGATAACCTTAACTCAGCCCTCAACGTTATAACAAAACCTTGAGTTGTAAGTTGCACCCTTGTCTTTGTCACGGCTCCCTGCTTCACTTCGCTGTGCGGGAGGAGCAATGTGGCAGGAGCTGATGTTTTGCTGCAGCAAATGCTGTTTGTCATCTCCTATTTTTGACTTAGTAACCTTAGCATCCTTCAAAGAAAAGGGGCAGATCCACTGGTAAGGTCAAGCTGCTCTCTGCCCCTGAGGTATTTACCGCTGCTCAGATGAGTTCACCTGAGTAGACTGCAGAGCAGAAGGGAAAAAGGGCTGGCTGACAAAACCCAGCCAAAAGACACTGAGTGCCCTCACGAAAATAATTTGTGACTGGATAACATTTTGCCCATGTCAGGAGCCAGCAAAGTAAAATAGGTCAGCTCAGCTTTATGGCTGAGTTCTGCTACAGATGGAATCTTCTGAAGATGTTGCTGCCTGCAGACATCTTGGTTTTTGCACACAATATTTTTACTTCCCTCTGCAGTGTGTCAGCTATGACGAATAATGTTTGCAAACACCATGATGTGCCAGCTAGTGCACGTACATTGTGCCACCAAGGAGGTAGCTGATTTTGCAGCGGGCAAGCTTCTAGGAACAGCCACTTCTGCCCATCTTCGCCTGCACCTACTCCATCCCCTTCTTCATTGAGAAAGTAAAACAAAACACATCCTTGGACATGTAATTACACGACAACACGGCATGCCCTTCTCTCATGTTGACTCACAGAAGACGAGCACCAAGAGGCCTAGTCACTGCTTGGTGGATCATGTCCTTGAAAAGCCCTAATACTGCCTGTAAGTCATGCCAGAGACTCCTCTCATATGAGCTGTGCAAGAGGTACTGTGCATCTGTTGGAGTAAATCTAACACAGCACCACCAGTGCTGCAGTGATGTTGGAAGAGGCCCCTGGCCACAGACAGCTGTCTGTGCTCCCTTAAAATAAGGGTCTTTTCAGACCCTTATTTCCATCAACTAAAGACTCAAAGCAGCTTGGGGGCAAGTGGCAGCTAAGGAAAGGGTGGGGAAGGTACAGGGGAGCCAGTCATCACTTAGGGCTTGTGAGTGGCTCTCCCAATTTCTTTAAATCTCAGTTCCCCATTTGATAAATACAGGTATTTTGTTTCAGGTCAGATGTCTTGTTCAACCCCAAAGCACTTTCCTGACGTCCTCCTTTGCCCATGCCTTCCTTCATCCAGAAAACAGAAGGAAGGGAGGGGAAAAAAATGCATTGGCGCAGCTCTGCCTCGGACTACCATGTGCTACTCTGATCTCCTCTCTTGTCCTCTGTATAACCAATTTCTGTTCTCTGCTCTCTCACATGCAGAGACGTAAATACTGGAGGAAAAAAGCCATTCTTTTCTCAGCCATAACATCTGACATTTCAAACACCAGCACCCTGGCCTTCCCTCACCCTACCAGTTTTGAAGCAGACCATGTTTCTTTCCCCACTTACTTAGATTTGATTGGTGGCGAGAGACACTTTGGCAAAACATCCTATTCTGAAGCACATGGCACATATGAGAGATCAATGGCAATCATCCCATCCATAATGTCAGAACCTAAAGAGAGATTTAATCCTATGATATTTGAAGACTTCACAAGAACAAGTTTCCTTTTTTTAATTCAGCTTTGGGATTTCCTGTAACCGAAATAATGATCTTCAAATTATCCTTTCCTGTTTGAAGGAAAGTTTGCTGTACAAAACATACAGCGATGCCTCAAAGTAGTTCCTACCTACCTCCTAGGAACAAAAGGTCACCACAAGAAAAAGCGCAGGAAGCAGAACTTGCATGTTGCAAGGATCAAATGTAGGTCAAGCCTGGCCTCCTTTGAATTTTTTTCCTCTGCACTGAACAAAGAGGTTAATTCCACCCCAGGCCAGACCTCTCCGGGAGAGAGAACGGCTCTCCCCCACCTCTAGGCTCCTTCCTAGGCTGCAGTTCAAACCAGTTCCAAGAACCCACAGTCAGCAGTGTAACACTAGTATTAAAAAGATCCCAGCCTAAACTGTCTGGCTTCTCCTCATCTGAGGGAGTATTGCTGGGTTTTCTGTAGGATGCAGGGTAGGTTTATCCTAGATAATAGTACCACCATTCTCATACATTAACTGGAGCTAACTGGGACACCAGACCTCCAGTTGCAGCCCACACATTACACGGCAAGACACTGCACGTATTGATTCCCCACGGATCCCAGCGAAGCCAGCTATAACATCAGTTCAGTGAACTTGCCTTCTGCACTTTGCTCCATTCCTGTGACGAACCAAGCTTTTGACACTGCAGCAAGAAGCTGTAGGGAGTCACTGAAGGCAACTTCTGTATCTCCATACACAGAGAGATTAAGGCTTTAGCAGCTGTAGTCAGGAACACTTGCCAACAGCTCATTCACAAAGACCAAGAAGTAGGGGGAAAGCATCCATCAGTGTTGAAGTAAACTGGTGTCAGCTCTGGTTTGCTAAAAAGCAGGTGAGCCTTGAAGTTGGTGTATGGGGGAGAGCCTTCAAAAGGCCTGATCCAATCCTCCAACATCTGAAAGCATCTCGTACAAAGAGAGCACAGTAAACTGCAGCTCCAATGGTGCAGGGGAAAACGATTTGCTCTTTAGCAGAAAAAGAGAAGAAGGTTCCTGTCAAATGCTGGAGAGGGAGGGGAAGAACACGAGAATTCAACAAACCCGGCTTTAAATCCCAAGAGAGTTACAGGAAACTGCTTAGAAATTAAATCAAAGGAAAAAGCAACTTTCCTGGATGCCAGCTGTGACTTCAGTGCAAGAGGACTCATAATTTTCCAGGAAGGAGAGGATTTTGCCCAGGAGGGACAGATCTAAGGACAAACCAAACCAGCTTAATGCAAAATCTCACCCTGCCATTGGTTACATCTTGCAGGTGTCTAACACCCTCTGTGCAGTTAACCTTGGTGCCAAGTCACTCCAGGGGGATGAGCCTGTTCCTGCCAGCCCTCACCTGACTGCAGCAGCAGGTGGGAAGGTCTCCACACACCATTGCTCATCACCAGAGACGGTACAAGAAGCAGAGAGAGGAAGCAACTTATTCTTCAGGTCAAAACTTGAGTGTGTAATGCCAAAATTATCTCCTAACTTGTAAAATGAGCAAGTGTGGAACAGGACTTACTGAAAACCAGGTGAAGTTAGGGCAGTCTGTATGACCAAGTTATTTTTCAAGGTGCTATCCCCTGACACCCTGTTTCACACACTTCAGCTGGTTGTGCTGGCATGTGTCTGCCCTGGGCACCAGCCATCCCGCAAGGCTGCTGCCTTTTCCTACTCCTCCTGCACTCACTTCTTTGTGGCTCAACGCTGAATACGAGCCATAGACAAGAGTGGCCCAATACAATGGCAGAACCATTCACTTGCAAGGCGTTGATAGCCAGACAGGGAAAACCCATTACCATTAGACCCCTCCTCCAGTTGCTTTGAATTTAATGCATCAAGGAGTATGAGGCAAGTTTCCTCATTCTGCCAGTGCCCTCTTTGCTCAGCCCTCACTGAGCCTTCCTAAGTGTCTGTCAGCAGATGAGGAAATGTTTCTTGAAGCACAGCTCACAGATTGCTGCACAAAAATAGTTTATTTGCTTACAGTGCCAGAGATGCAGCATTACAGATGCTTTCAAGTCACTCCAAGTATAGTATGACTACAATATAAGCTACTGGAGCAGAAAGCCTGAAAGGGTGAAGGGAGACAAAGGGAAAGAAATATTTTTCAGGCTGTCTTTAATGCCAAGTTTCACTTTTTTTGTTTCCTAATGTGACACAGTAAGCTGCTTAGAAGCACAGAGTAACAAATGGTTCCTGCTTGGATCACTTTATTAATGAAGTATTGATAAAGCCAAAATTAAAACTGCATTTGTAATGCCCAAATAATAAATGCTACTTTCATTTATAGAGGAACCTTATGTCCAAAGACCTTTCATGACTTAGTCACTTGCAAATTGGCTTTTGAGGAAGGTTCTGGATACTCTGTGAAACCCCAGAAGATCACAAATAAGGGCTGCCTACATCACAAAATTATGCTCATCAACTGAGTCAGCACTGGAACAAGGTTAGCATTAACAAGACTTGATAGACAATAACAAGACAAATTTAAGGTACCGCAAAAGTTTATTACAGTGCAGATGTACTGTGCAACGGTTGCCACTGGAAAAGTTACTACAGTGTATAGTTAATAGCTAATTTTCAAAAATATGTTTTGCAGCAACTTTGAACACTCAAATGAAAAGTGGGTGTTGCAGAAGTGAAAGGGTTCTGAGCCAAATTTTGCCCTCAGCTAGATGTGCTGTTATGGCAGCTCCTAATGAGATTTGGTCCTATAGCTGAGAATCAGAGCAGTAGCATGCAATTTTTTTTTTTTTTTTTTTAACTGAAATAATGTTGATTCAGAGCTTGGTGGAGGAGTCTAGTTATATAAAGAGTTCTACAAATTATTATTTTTTTTTTTACACATGTATCTTTACAGCTGTCAAGCTCTCAAACTAAAACTCAGAGGTCAAATTCAGCAGTGCCTACTTCCCAAAGCAACCCACTGCATCACTCCCTCCTGTACCTGCTATTCAGCCTCCTTTCTCCAAAGCTGTTCTGTGCTTTGGTAGCGTTTTACTCCAATTTTAGCCATAGCCTACATGGCCACTGAGAATCAGTTCCCCAGACTTCCCCTGGCAGAGCTAAATATGTTGGTGCTATAGGAAAAACAGCACCATATGGCAGTTGTTTGATCTCTAAGCAGAAGCTACAGTTTTTTGAAAGCTGATGAGCTCCACCTGTCTAGAAAGTTTCCTTTCCTTCCCAGATACTGCAAACTTGTTTGTGCATTGCACATGTCCCCAGGATTGAGGATAAGGAAACTTTGGAGCTATGTTCTAAACTGTCACTGATTCCTGACACATTACCTAGAATCTGCAGTGTCACTATTGTCTTGAAAGATGACCAGGGATTGAATTTTCCCTACCAGGCACATTACCCATCTTTGATACTCTGACATCAGTAGCTGATGGGATTTTCTTGTCCATGTCCTGGGCTATTAACCCCAACTGCAGCCCCTGTATTTGCACGTAACCTCAGGACCATATATAGATAACATAGCTCAACATCCAGTTATGTGAGCCTGACATATCATATTAACAATCTGCTTTTAACAGCCTCTGACATTATCTTGGACTAATTCCACAGGCCAGTAATTCTTATGTCATAAATACACTGAACATCTACATTAAAGCCACTTAAGGACATAAGAAGGGCTCAGCCTTTCATGGGACAGACCAAAGTGTTCACTCTGACCTACTGCATGATGACAGCAAGAGACCAACTGATACCTAGTTTGGTAAGCTCTGTGCATAGCACCATGATGTGGACTGGATGCATCTGTAGCAAAAAAAAAAAAAAAGAAAAAAGAAAAAAAGACTAGAAAAGAAGCATTATGACAGGGAGACTAAGCCTGATTTCCCTGTGCAAGATGCTGGCTCTGCTTGCTTTCTTCATGCTGTGCAACTATTTGCTAAAGGAAATAATTTCACTAAGATGCTCCGCTTCCTTTGTGAAATTACTCTTTAAATGCTGATTCTCCATCTGGTGCACAGCTCCAGATTTTGAAAGATATTTAGAGACCTAGCTCCCAATTTCAAATAGATGTCTGACATGTTTTAAAAATTAAATCCCTCTCTCTTTACATGTAAGAATACATGAGTTTAACCCTTGATTTTTTTTTTAGGCAGGGGGAAAAGCATTGTAAGAGTAATCTGAGAGTGATTTAAGAGAAACCAGATTTGACCTTGAAACAAGATGCAAACCTTGATGTGAAAGGGAGGTTATTGACCACATCTGTGTCACACACATGACAATAACAACCATGTGTTACACCAAAGAATTTACTGGTTTGTAATAGGCTTTCAAGTGTGAAAGCAAGCAAAAGTTAGTTTCCTCACATGTGCTTCAGTAAAGGGCTTACTTTAGATAAACTTGCTTGCCACTAACATCTGGCTGCCAGGAAGCTCAGCAGGGAACCCTACAAGAGCTGCCTACTTCCACACCATCTAACCAATGCCTGCTTTATTGAGTGGATATAGAAAACAGCCTCAGTAAGGAATTTTTTCCTATAGGAAACTGCCTGCCAAAGCTCCAGAGATACAGCTATCGTGTCATGGGGATAAGGCATAGCACCATGAGGGTAGGGCAGAAAGGGCTATACAGACCAACACAGGCAGCACTCTCTGATCTCACTAAGGCTCCTAGACCTCCACCACTCATCACCTTCACTTCAGTCCCCTGAAAAGTCTGCAAGTCACAGATTAGAAAGATGTCTTTACAATAAATAGTCCCCTTGTTAAGGCTGAGCTGCTGGCTACTTGCACATTTTCTCCTTGTCAAAATATTGCACCTTTGCTATAGAAACTCTAAGAGTTTAATTTTCCTGGATTGTTAATTTTTAAATTGGCCTTTTTCAAATCCATACATTTTCACACTCACCCCATACTTAGATACACATTCACATTTTTATAGAACCCTTCAGATTCTATAATTCGAATGAATTTATTTTTAAAGACACTCTAAAAAGGAAACGCTTCTTGAGTCATCTATCCATAAAGTGCTTTCACTATTATGAGTCTATCCACTGAGGACTCCAAGGGAGACCAAACCCAAAATTAATAGCTATCTTAAAAACCTTTTGAGATATAAGGAATAATTGAAGACCAACCCGTAAGAATCTTTCAGGGCTAGGAAGAAATTCTGTATGATTTATTTGAACTGTGAGCCAGTCTCCCGATAAGTGAAGATCCCAAACATCTTTCTGGGTTTTTAAATAAAACCTAAACTCAGATGTGATAGCAAAGATACATAATACATTTAACACAAGGCATGTAACAAATCACTTTAAGTCAGCCATATATTCTACTTTTCTGTCACCATGGGATCTTCCAGAAAATTGGAATCTAGCTGCAAAACCTTGCTTAGTCTTTCATTTCTCATTGCAGTTCCAACAAATTGCCATGGAGCTAATATGTGACTGTTGTAAATTCTCTGTTGAAGTCAATGGCATCACACCAACTCAAAGCAACTGTAATTCAAGCTCATCTTTCACCCTCTGTGTTTAAAAATTAAGGCTCAACACACTGCCAAGTTTTCTTCTTAGATGCACAAAGGTGTAAAGAGTCTGCTTCAAGAAACAATTAGCTCTTCCATTCATCCTGTGATCTGTTCATTCAGAAACCAAATGATGACTGTCCTCCTCCATATTACCTGAGATTCATGCTCTCTCATATCTCAGGATAGCACTCTGTAGCAGACTGAAGAACCACTTAAAATGATGCATTAATTATTAATTTCCAGAGTTCATTAAATCAGAATCTTACATTTGTTTTCTTTATAGCTTTGTATTTTTGCCACAACTGGGTGCAAATAAGCTAACTGCTGGGTCTCAGCAGAGAAGATCAAGGATGCCAATTACTTCAACATACAGCCTATGTTCTGCTTGAGTTTACAGAACAGAGTGTTTCTGCTCCTGAAAGCCCCACAAAACACCCGGTGTAAGCAGCAGTCACTGCCTGCAGTCCACATCAGCAGGCAATTTGGGAAGGACTCTGTGACAGCCCTCACCAGGTCTTTGGCAACAGTGGGGCATAATCCAGCTTTTCCCCTTGAAAGCAGGCATTCAGGGAAGAAAACAAGCAGCAGGCAAAGGCCATCCTTAGGGAAGCAGGGAAGCCAATACTCTGTCCCAGGGGAAACCATCCCCAGAGCAACGAGTACAACTCCCATCAAAAGCACCAGGAAGATGTCTTCTTCCCATAGACAAGGTGTGCAGTAGAGAACTGATGGATGGAGAAATCCTAGTGAGGAAGAACCACTGCCATGGGGAATAGCCAACAGAGACCTAGGTTAAAGCTATCTCTATTTGGGTTGATTTTCAGTCAGAAAGAGATCCCTGGTCTTTTCCTCATATCCCCTTCCTTCACAAGACAGATGTGTTTCTCCTGGCCTTTCCTGATTGGCAAAATTCATCTCCCCTACACTGGCAGTTGATGCAGGACCAAGCAGTTTCTAACTAAACTGAAGCCCGTTGACCACTGCATGAGCTGCTTTTACACTGCTGCCCTCAGAGTCCTTTATATAGCTGTTGCATCTACTCCCTTAGACCCTGGGGGAGTGATAAGCAGCACTGGTGGCCTGAGGGACTAGCACAGTTGTTCTGCAGAAGCTCAGACTGTTATTAAACTATTACAGCCTCAGATGATAGACTTAGGTTATGTCAAGTAGTAGAGATTCACAGTTGTCAGCAGAACAGTGCTGCAGGAAAAGCAGCCTTGACTTTGACAGGGTGGAAGGGGAGGGAGAGAGGGCTGAGGCTCTGGTGAACCATGCTGTGCTGCTGGCCTCAAAACATGCTCACACATGTCAGTGTGTTGGTGGCCCTTGATGTCTGCCAGGATTAGCTCCTTCCTTAGGAAGTGCTGCACTTTGGAGAGAATAAGAAAAGCCCTAAGGACACGTAGCAATCCTTTGGAGCTTCTCTCAGAAATGCCACACCTCTCCCTATATCTGGCATCCAAGGCAAGCTCTTCCTCCCCCTCTGGCTGTCTTCCTCCAGCTGCACTTATTTTCCTCAGCACTAGGAGGAAGAAAAAAAAAAGCCTGCTGTTGAACACTGCTGGAGCAAAGGAAAGACAGTGCAAAGGAGCACTGGCACATGTGCCAAGCCAGGGCCGCAGCAAATCAATGCTACCACGTGGCAGCGATGTGTTGATCCCAGTGTTGTGTGGGTTTCCCATCCATAGCAGCACCAGGTCTGCTGATAGGTATCTTGTTTTTCCATGGAGCTCTGGTTAATACAGCTTTAAATATTTTTCTTCCTTCTTAACATGGTTGCTCAGAATGAGGCAGCTGAAAGGAAACACAGAGGTCCTGTATGTATTGATTCAGACAAGTTATTTTGTTAGCAAGGTACATCACTCCTCTCATCAGCTGCCTCCCACCTCCTTTTCCTTCCCCCACATGACATCCCCTGTTGTTTAGGCACTAATGAAGACAGCAAAATGGTTATAGGACTCTGGGGATCACTTATCAGAAATGCTGTATCTATTTTAAAGGTCTGTTTCATTCACAAACGTTAGGATTTCTCTCCTAAGGATACTCCTCAGTAACTAATTCGCTTGAGAGAAGGGATGCCATTCAGGTGAAAAGTAGAGAAATGTCTTTTTTGCTGAATTACTACAAAGAAAGAGATTATCAATATTTACCTGCATGCTTTCTCACCACCCTACAGGACAGCTGCTCCAACACATGGAAAGAGATGAGTAAGAGTACAAAAGAAGGAAAAAAAACATACCCGCTACCACCCCCTTTACAGGGCAAATACAACTATTAAAAAGGCAAAAGAGAGACTGTTATATAAGTGCACTTGTAGACTGGTGTTTTCACCTGCCACACTCATTTACCTGTGCCCAGATGAGCACTGCTGTGCTTCATGCTCAAACCACCACTTGAAGCAGGATGAGGTTGCTTTTGGTAAGGAGTCTTGTAGCTAACTTAAGGAATTTGTTATCAGAGTAGCCTTTGGTACCCTGTTTTCTATAGGAGAATCACAGACCTTCAAAATCTGGATAACTTCAGAAAAGGAGACAGCAGTTACCGTCACATACCTATACTAACACTTTGAGATCCTCTATCAAACTAGACCCAAGAATAGATTCAACCAACTTGAAGGTTTAAACTTCCAGGCCAGTTGGAAAGCACAGTCTCACTGGCCTGCCATGCCCAGGGACTTGGGTTGCCTCAGGTCCAGGCTAGCCCCAGCTTTAACAATCTTGTCCTCTGAAAGGGACAGATGTCAAACCTTGATACTATCACTCTGTTGGTAGCCAAGACTGGTTTTGGTCTTCCAGATGATCTGGCCTATATGTTAAGATCTGGCTCAGCAAGAGGAGACTCGGCCAGTTCAGCTAACGTGTGTGTAAGCAAATACACAGCCCTGGTACCCTACACAGCACAGGGGCTTTCAAGATTGCTTCCGACACAGATGAGGAGCCAATCCATCAAATCTTTCCCCAGAGGGCACAATATAGCCCACCTCCAATACCACCTGTGCAGCTCCTTTTAAGCCAGCAGAGAAACTATCCTAGCATCTTCATTATTCTTGTTCAGTAGGACAACAATATTGTATATAGTTGTAATATGGGGGTGTTCTGTAAAGGAAACAGCTACTGAAGGAAGTTGGTAATGGGACTGGGATCTTTCACCTGTGGCAACACTTCAATCTGTCCAAGGCCATTGATGTCTATTCAGTAACTGATGATTATCTGGAGATAATTGAGGAAAGACATTCATACCACCGAAACATGCATTACCAGCCTTGGTTACCTCCTTGGCTGTCTGTGGGAGAGGCCAAATACTAAATAGATGTAAGAAGTGAACTCTCCTCCTCACTTTATGGATTAAGAACAAGGATAAGACGTGTTGGCAGAGAATGAGGACAAAGGAACCAATATCATATCCCTCTCTCAAGAGACAGGTTATTCTCTTCCTGGGCATCTTTTTACCAGTCTATATACCATCCCTCATCAATACTCTGTGTGCTTTGGAACATATTCTGAAGGATTGAAGGACTTCTCCCACTCTAAGAGGGAAGCAACAGGTTTGTTCAAACCGTGCTGCTTTCAAGGACTCTGCAAGTGAAGTAGTCTGTGCAATCTGCTCTACTGAACCACAGGAGACAAAGACACTTTCGTTAGCTAGACTGAGAACACTTCAGAGAAGAACAGAAGCAAATAGAAAACTGCCAAAAATAGGGGTCACAGAAATAGGTGCTGTCATGATGGGTTTTCCCCAGAAAGTAAGCTAAACAGTAATCCTGCCTCAACACCAGTTAGTAACTGCTGGTAGATTTTCCCAAAAGCTCATTTAAACTGTTTCCAGCAGAACTTTACACAAACCTGTCGTGGGTACAAGGAGAGCATGAAGCCCTTTTTTCCCTTTGCATCACCCTCCTACAGCTGGTGTGGGATTACAGCTAAGAACTGCAGAGCCCTTAAAAAGAGAGACAAAAGACAAATATATATGCAGCATCTCATGTAGTCTACTATAGCCAGCCCAACCAATGCAGTTGGGTTTGCACACAGCAAGCAGCCACCTGCCCCTCATTAAAAGCCTTGCTGTCGCCCACTCTTCCTGGGAAAGCTAGCTGTCACCATTACAAAGAACTGACATTACAAGCTGGTGCCAGTACTGGTGCTTCTCCCTTCCTGGCTAAATAAATAACAACAGCAGTCCCCTTCATACTAGATTGAAACCTGCAATTAAGAAATCATTCAGGGTCAGATCTCTAACTGGCTTCTCCCAGGGGAAGGGGAGACTCAGCAACATGTTGTGTACACCGAGATCCAAAGAGGACTCCAGAAAAATGGTGCTGTAGGAAGAGTCATTTGGGTTCTTTCCTGTTGGGGCAGGAAGTACAAGGTAAGAGAAAGAGGAAAAATACATGCTCCACCATCAGAAGATGCTATCTTAAAGGTTTTCACATAATATTGATTGGTTTAGCTTTTTGAAATTGTTGTCTTTTCCTCTGAATACTTGGAAGACTTTATAAAAATAGGCTTTCTGGAGCAGCCAGATGCTGCCTGCCATCTCCGACACACCTATACAAAAGCAATACAGATAGTGGGCTAAGTTGCTGCAGCACCTTCCTGTGCTTTGTGGGGTGGTTTTTTTTTTTTGGGGGGGGGGGGTGGGGGTGGGTGGGTGGGTGGGCTGGTGTTTATTTTTAGCTCTATGTTTTCCTCCAGTTCTCAGAACAACTCCTGCACACCCCTGTCATTTCAGAAGCATTTCCCCCAGTGGATTTCAGATTCTTATGATATTTCAAGTATCCCTAGATGAAAATGTCAGGACAGATTATTTTTTTTTAATCTCAGTACCACTTTATTTTCACCAGGCTTCTGAAAAGTACTTTCTTCTGAACAAAATGACAAGGACAGCAGGGCCACGTTGTACACACAGTCCTATTTCTTCTGACTAGAGTTTTGATGCTGGTTAGGCCATGCTGCTACAGCACAGGTTACACTAAAGTCAATCCTTCCCTCAGCACAAGTCAACAAAGTAGGCTTGGACCATGTGCTCCAAGAATGGCAAACATAATGCACTGGTACTCCTTCCATCAGAAAAATTATGCCTTGGAAGCAGAGAGGGTAATTGGGCACATTAGATTTTGTTTAGTTCATTTCCACCTCAGATTTTTATCCTATTATCTACTGTTGATATTGTTTCTCATTAGACCACCCTTGTATCTTATGAAGAAGTCAGCACGTTCCCTGCAGCAGGCTTCAAGATATTTTCAATCTAATATTCCTAGCTGGTTTTGACTCGTGGAAGAGCAAGCTACACCACCTGAAAACAAGAAACCAGCCACCAAGCAACCTCTGGTCTTGTAACCATCACTGTTGTCTCTCCTACTTTTGACTGAAGCACTGAAGGAAATATGCTATAGTGCCTATCAAACACCATGCATCAAAGCCTTCTGCATGGAAAGACAACAGCAGTACCCACAAGTACTGGGCTATGCAGTATTTTGCTCTTTAACCATACTGTCTCACAGTAGAGAAGCAGCTGTAACAATTCACCACAAATGCATCCTTGTGACTCCATCCAGCCTCCCACTAAGGTGAGTCAAGACCATTATCCTGCAACTTCTCCTCTGCAAGGGGCACATTGCAACCTCTGCCTAAGCAGGACAGGCCCCATCAGTGTGTGGCCTGATAGGGCAGCTCAGCCAGCTCCTCTCTTACTGGCTTCTCTTTGTCTCAAAAGTTCATTGAACTGGGGGAAGATGAAGGCTCAAGTTAATCCCAGGTTGCACTTGAAATAAGTAGCTAGTCCAGATGGCAAAAACCCCCTTCATTGTGTTTTTGGCCCTTCCTCTGGAGGCCAATGCAGTGATTTTACCTACTTTTTAATGTACCACTATCACCAAGCAAACCTAACAGCCACTTGTCCTAGCTGATCTCTGCCTCCACCTTTGAGGGATAATATCCGAGTACTCCCCCATCCCTCAGTCTTTCCCTCCATGCACGCATGCATCCTTGGTGTTGTTTCTTTAGATCTGAAGATGATTCCACCATATCTCGATACATTTTTTGCTTGAATTCTGGTGAAGGCTAAGCAGACAAAATTGAGTGTTCTCACTTCACCTGTTCTCCCCTCCCCCAGTATTTTACTGTACAAAAATAACCATTGAGGAGAATATCCAGCTTCATACTCAGAGAAACTAGAGGATACTCTGTCACAAACGTGACTAGCTCTCCCCACCCAAAATTTCACTTAACATTTCACCTTCTGTGACACACTTTTGTTCTCCACCTTGCTTTACCCTGCCTAATATCTTGGGATATCCTCAAGAGCCCTCACCCTTCACTGCATGAAATGGAAACTGACCAAGCAGAGGAACTAGCTCAACCCTTTTAAAAATTAAAGACAAAAATAATTACTGTGGCTACTGAATCATAACCAGTAGTTCTGAGAGAAAAAAATTGGGAACTTTGCAGTACACAGGTGGATTCCCCAAAACAGATCTTTGAATTTCACTTGCACACAACGATCAGGTATTTCATCTTCCAGCCAAGATGTGCAGCATGATAAAAGCAAAGACTTTAGGTCTCAAGAGGGAAATCTAATCCTTGTCTCTCAGATGAGAAAAGGTAATTCACAGGTAGACAGATTTACCTTGCAAAGCTTATTGCAGCAGAACAGGAATATCATGACCTCTTTCTTCCCATTTTCTCACAGCTTCCAAAGAATCACAGAATCAGTTAGGTTGAAAAAGACTTCAGATCAAGTCCAACCGTTAACCTGACACTGCCAAGTCCACTGCTAAACCATGTCCCTAAGAACCATGTCTTTTAAATACCTCCAGGGATGGTGATTCAACCACTTCCCTGAGCAGCCTGTTCCAGTGCTTGACAACCTTTTTGGTGAAGAAACTTTCCCTAATATCCGATCTAAACTTCCCCTGGTGCAACTTGAGGCCATTTCTTCTTGTCCTATCGCTTGTTACTTAAGAGACCAACACCCACCTTGTTACAACCTCCTTTCTGGTAGCTGTAGAGAGCGATAAGGTCTCCTCTCGGCCTCATTTTCTCCAGGCTAAACAACTCCAGTTCCCTCATCCACTCCTCATAAATTTTGTGCTCTAGACCCTTCACCAGCTTCGTTGCCTTTCTTTGGGCACGCTCCAGCACCTCAATGTCTTTCTTGTAGTGAGGGGCAGATGAAAGTAGTTTTGAACCCAATTTTGACCTGATGCACTGCCCCGGGAAGGGAGACATCAGAATTTGCACTTTGTTGGCCTCAATAAGCATTGAGAATTCAGGGTTTCATTAACATTGCTTGACTATGGGTACCTAAGTAGGGTCATGTGAAAAATGCCAGACCTAACAATGAAAAATATTTTAAGATTAGAAAATAATGTTACATTAATGAATCACAGGCTTTGTCCTGCCAAACCAGGTTCCTGCAAATAGTTTGAGAACTGTGAATGAAGCTCATGCCTTCATGAGTATATGAGTATGGGCTTTTCCTACATAAAAAGCTCACCTAGTTTGGAAATTGTCTTTCCTTCCTGTCATCTAAAATAAGCTATTGATACTTCACTTGCATATACATATATACAGAAAGCCAAAACCCAATGATCCACATCAGCAGCCATTTGTAGCACCAAAGTTAATAAAATTGATAATGACTCTTGGATCAGGCCTCCAAGCCTGCACATTGGCTCAGAGTTGCCACAGCAAAGTACTGGCACTCCAAAGGTTCAGGTCCTGAAGCCATTGGCTCAGTCTTCCTTAAATCTGACATTTTAGATTCAACGGCCATTGGGAGTTTCCCCAATGTTTCTGACCACTTTCCAAATGAGTCCTCAGGTTTTTATTATGTGGTATGGACTAGTGTCCACCACAAAACTTCTAACATGAGGAGATTTTACTATTTGAAGTCTTATTCTTATGTGCAGTTGCATTTTGCGTAGAGCATACAGCTTGCAATGAGGTGCTAGGAGCCCACTGGGGGGGGTCAACCCAATGGGCTGCCCAGTTTCTGGTTTGTGTTTGCATGACCATTTAGCAATGCAATGACTACATTGTTCTCCCAAGCATTACTATCACAGAATGCTTTCTGTGCAGTCTGTATACAACAACATACGTACACAGGAAAGCTATGCTGTACCACACTGGTGGCAGTCTAGCCTAATATGTCCAGTAGGAACTTTAATAAGGAGGCATGCTGAACTGGTTTATCTTCCCATCATCTCCCCAGTTATGCACTTACAAGACTATCTCTAGGAAAAAAAAAAAGTAGTCAAGAGCAGGAAACAATTTCTTCCTCAGAGAGAGGTTGAGTTATGACTTGATGCATATCAGTTTAAGTACCTCCCAGATCTCTTGGGTTAAAAATAATAACCATTACCTTGTACACCCTTGGACTTCTCAGCATACAGAGAAAGCCTACTGAAAGCAGAAAAGCATAGACCAGAAATGGCTATTTTCTACTGCCTTTTGCCAGTCTCAGCTATGAGACTGCAAACTCATTGAGGCATGGAGCATCTTAGTCATTATATTTGCATATGGCACAAGAGAAGCTGTGCTTAGTCTTGCTTTAAGTACTACTGTAATGTTAATTATTTATAATGGCAGTGTTATATTCAAATTATGATACACCTACCCCTCCTAAAAGCCCCAGTGCTACCCCTCTTGGCAAGTGCTATATCTCAGGAAATAAAAATATAGGATTCCTATAGAGTGTTTAAAAAAAAATCAACTTGTAAAACTCAATAGCTGAACTGTAACTCCGAGATTCAGATTACAGCCTGCTGAATGCTCCTGCACTGAAAGAGGGACAACTGCTTCACACACTGTTTTCTGTTACTCTTCAGATGCTGTCCCATAAGCACTTACTGTTGCAGAACTGCAGTTTAGCTCTATAGGATGGTTTGCAACAAAAAATTCCCCAGTCTGCTGGAAGCCTCTCATTCTTCCCTGCATTCTGATTTTTAGTGCAGGCAGGTGGAGCTGAGGGCTTCAGCCAGCACACAGCGTTTTGCTGGCTAGGGATGCAGCAGTCTGCACAGTGATTGCTCAGAGCGCACAGAGAGGGTTGCTAGCAGATTGGTTTTGAAAGATCTTTAATACAACCAAGAGGATAGAATTCATTTACCCAGAAAAGACCTTTTGCAATAATATCAATAGAATCTTTCAGTCTTTAACCCCCAAATCCCCACTACAAATTTAGCAGTGATTTATGATTAGGTGGCTGAGATGAGCAATTAAAATAGAAGATACTTAGGTGAATTCAGCACCTTGTGTGGATATGTGGCAATAAATCTGTTCTCTGGCAGCGTGTGGGAGAATTCCTCCCTACCGCGGATTCATACCCAGTATCAGGCAAGGCTTCGCTAGCTTATTGCCAAATAAGCAGTGGGACTGGTGCATAGGATGGCAGCAGTCCCAATCTCTATGCAGGAAGAAATCCGTGCCAGTGCTAATTCTTCATACAGGTAAACTAGAGGCATCTCCTTTTCTACAAGGAAATGTCATGCCAGACGTTAATACACATAGGCTGCTTCTCCCTTCAGCCTATGCTATGTTGTTTTCTGTTTGTTATGGTGGAAGATCAAAACAGTAAATTATACAGAGCCTTGACCCCTCCACCCCCCAATCAATATCACCTAGCAGATCAATTTAAAGAGTGAAATTCCAATACCTTTGCTCACACCCAGAAGTTTCTCCACCTTTTAATATAACTAAGACTGTGCAAGGAACGATGACCTATGCAACAAAGTAGTACAGTTGGACCCTGTGCCAACACAAGGGGGCACAGCAATGCTGCCCTATTCATGCAAGGTCACATCCTGGCTCCTATCGGAAGCACAGTTATATTTGGAGTGGGGAAAGAAATGGAGAAGCCAAGAAAAAAAATCCTGGGAGGAGCCCACAAAGCTGATCAGGCAGAAAGCCTAGCATATGATCCAGCTCCTCCAACACAGGTAGGGCAGCTCCTACTCTGGCAAGCTCTGTACCATTGCAATCTTTGGTCCATTTTCTAGCCCCTGTGGCTGGATGTGTAAGTGCTGGAAGCACAGCTTTTAAATAGCTGAAAGCTAGAAAGCAAGTGGAGTGTGCTCCAAAGGGATCATTTTTAATTTCTTTGAGTACTGTGTATTTGGGGCTGGACTCCCAATGAATTCAAATAGCTGAGATTACTAACAAGCCCAGTGCTGCTGAAATCTCCCAAATGAATGTTTCCTGCCTTGAAAGGACCTTGGCTCCAGCGCAAAGCTATTTCTGCCTCTAGCATGATCGATTCTGCAAACCTGCTGGGTTCTTTTGTGCAGAAGATCTCAGATCAGCTGAAGGGTACGTTCTGCAGAGAGACTCCAGCGCTGAGGCAGAAAGCAATGCACGTAGCAAGGCACCAGGGCCACGTGCCAGGTGACTCACAGGAACAAGGGGACACTCAGAAACGAAATAAAAGAGCTTAACTACTTCGTCTGGGCCTTCCCTGCAGGTCTTTCATACTCAACAAAGGCTCACTGGCTTTGAAGGGTCCTGCCCGCTGGGAACAAGAGCAGCTCAGCTGGCTGCTGCAGCATAGCAGCCACAGTCCTGCTGGCCTCAGGGGCTCTGCACCACATTGGATATGGCTGGAGAGGCAGGAGGACCATCCTGGCATAAGAGAGGAGAAAGACAAGCTGCAACAAGACTATTTTCATGTCCAGACTCTTCTTGCAAGAAAGCAGAGATATGACTTTGGGCACTGCTCAGCTGAATGTCTCACCTGCTTTGGGGACAGACAGAGGCTTCTCCTGTTCTCGTCCTTGCACTATTACAAACAAGAGTCAGATATAAACCACACCACATCTTAATCTTGTTTGCATGGGTGCTATGTGATTGAAAACCCCATAGGAATAAATCACTCCCACAAACAATGCAGGTGTCTACTTTGGATCCCCTGATGGGCAAGTGCTCACAAAGTTTGGGGTAAGGACAAGACAAAAGTCAACACTGAAGCATATCAGGTACTGAGTGACAGTCCCACAATGGCTTATAGGCAGTGCTAAGAAGTGGAGGTAGAATTAGCACTCTAGGGTTAAGCCCCTGAGCAGACAACACCTGGTCCGCCCAACCACTGTGCCATTGCAAAGACCAAAATAATTTGTATCTCATTAGCTGTCCTTTTACAATCAGACAGACCTCACTGCTTCAACTCACAGTTGCTTGTTCAGGGCTCTCTTCCATCCTCTGTTCTTCATCTCTTCCTGCCTTTTCTTAAAGGCTCCTGCACTCCAAATCTCACCCTCAGCCTGTTATGCTGAGCAGACGAGTCACAGACAGCAGCAGAGAGGCAGCCTATCACCCAGCAGCTAAGAGTCAGCCTTAATTTTTGGCCTTCCTTTAGGAGTGGAAAAAACAACTGGCCAACAGACATACCACAAAGGCTTAACATCCACCCTCCAGATGGAGGAAAAGTCAAATAGCAAACCATAAATCTAGATCATGATCCAGTCAGGTGCAGGAAAGGAGCTGCTCTGCATCTCGCTATGCCTTGGAGGTGCTCACTTCCCAGGTGACCAGCAGCAAAGGGCCATGGTCCTTTGCTAAGCAAGCTACTACAGAGGGGATATCAGCTCCATTTATCTCGCAGTTTCTCCTCCACCAAGACTCACATTGCCTGCAGAGAGGCATGTGAGGAGTCCCCATCTCCTCTACTCAGCTGCAGAGTCAAAGTAACAGCCTAGCTCCTAGCAGAACAGTCCCCAGCATCCCTTGAGCCCATAACAGCAAGAACAGGCCATTGCCTCTGGCACTTTTTTGATCTCCCTGTTATCTGGATCATCCTGGTCATGAGGAACATATTACTCATGAGCCATGGCTCAGGAACCATTGCTTCAGCTGCAGTAGCAACGCTAAAGTAACAAGGCAAATACATAATTAAAACACATTATTATTTCTCTAGTCACCTTTTAACTCATCCCTTTGCTTTGGAAATGTGCTGGGAAATGAGTGAGGAAGCCCAAGTCTGTAGACATTTTTCACAAGCATTTTTGACAAGTCAAAGACAGAAACACCACAGGCCTGCTCTGAGGCCAACAGTAAGAGAGGCAGCACTACTGTAGCCACTGATAGGAGCTGGGAAGGCAGCTGAGCCTGATAAGGGCTGTAATGGGCTTAATAGGGGTCATGTGGCAGGCATCTTGTTCACCTGGGGGTGTTCATTTGTGGTCTGTGCAGGCTCTGAGAGACTCCTCTTAATAAATGGTCTCTTTTTGGCAAGAGAGCTGCAGTCTGACTTGTGGGTGGTTGCTCAGACAGTCTTCAAGTAATGAGGATTTTTCCTGCTTAGGAAACAATCTCTGAGGAACTATTTTTAAGTGATCTGACAGCAATCCATATCATCCCTCAATCCAAAGCTCTCCACAGACCTGCATTGAAGTCTATAGGAAAACTCCTTTGGATTTTGGATCAGGACTTTCTCCAGTCCTTTCTTGTTTTCTTACACCGCAAGAGCACACCTCAGTCAGGCAACATGAAAGCTTTCTGCTCAGCATGCTAACACACCCAAGCCTGACCCTTAACACCCCCTGCCAAGCCAGGGCTGGGCTTCACAGTAGTACAGGTTGTCAAGCACTATCACATTCAAGTGGTTGGTACTCACATGAAAAATGTAGATGGGGCAGTAAGCTGACATACTCAGATTCAGCTTCATATTATTCATATAGCTCATGTGAGAACAAGGCTTACTAATTACTCAAGAGGAGTCCATATTGTGCATATTCTAGAAACATGCAGGTCAAAGAACACTCCTTAAAAACACCAGGGGCAAGAATTAGGTTGAGAGAAGTAGAGTTTTCCTCAGCTGAGCTCTGGTTCCTCCAAATATTTTGAATGTGTATTAGTTTTTCAGGAGAGGAAAAAAAATATTCCACATTCAGAAGTTGGAGTTCTTGACAGAGTAGCTTCCCTCACTTGCAATTTTCAGCAAGTTTCTCCATTAAAAAAAATATCAATTATTTGCAAAACACTAGGAGTGAGGAGGAGAAATTGAAATAACTCTCAGGAAGTTTCCAGGACAGTTTTCACTCCATTTAAGAGATATATTAAGACATTGACCCATAAATCCACAGATATATTCTTCCTGTTTGACTGATGCTGCATAAGAGTCCTTTTTGCCTCAAACCTGGCTGAGGAATACTGCCAGGAGTAATTTTAAACCTACTGCTATGTATATGGAAGCTGAGAAACACAAGGGTTAACACCTTAGGCTAAGTATCTGGCTGGTCCATCTTAAAACTGAATCCTTCTACTGTATAGAGTAAACCTGGCCTCCTTTGAGTCACCTGAATTATTCCAGGTGCACATCCACATGATGGAAAGTTGACATCATTGCCCAGAAGAGCACTTGCCATTTCCCCTCGAGTAGGTTCCCTGTCTGACGTAGTCCCCTTTTAGGCAGAGATTAAACAGACACATCAGGCTTTCCCAAGAGCCCTCAGTGACAGAAGTGAGTCTCCAAAAGGATCAGCAAGTTTATGTCTTCCCTTCACCTAACAAAAGGAAATCTCCTCTCCAGGCAGTTGCCCTATTGGCTTTCTGGGCTCTCCTTGGAGACATAAATTAGAGAGGCAGCACCAAGTCCCACTGGACTGAGCACTGGGCAGATATATAGTGAACAGTAGGTGAGGATGAAAACATTTACAACCTGAATGGAGGCTGGGGGGATGGGGACCAACAGGAACAAAGACTGAGATGGATTCAGCCTCAATTTAAATAGGGGAATTAAAACATGTAACTGCATCAGTGCAGCATGTTCTGTAAAACACCATCAAGGACTGTGCCAGCCAGCGCTCACAGGGAGGATGACACTTTCATACCTCAGCCCAGAGCACTAATTTTCAAGGTGGAAGTGACTTTTTGCAATAGCCAGGCTAGGAGCAAAACCCAGGTCCCTGCCCTTCTTCTAGAGCATGGTCTCTTCCACCACTCTGCACAGCAAATAGCAAGAGAATTTTCCAAGAAGAACAAACCATTTCTTGCATAGGACAGTGAAAATTGGAACAAGATGAGTTACCTGAAAGTCACAACTGAGCATGTACAATAAGCTTGTTCTGATGAGCAGTGAACACTTGTGGGCTCTACAAGGAACAGTAAACCAGCCTGCCTGACATATATAACAGAGTTAATTCATCTGGAGTAACAGCTGATGATGAGCAGTACAATCCTAGGATCTATAAACCCTGGATCTCAAAAAAAAAAAAAAGATTATGCCCATCTGTCAAAGGCATCACCCTCAGCTTTTGAATCTCCTAACCCTGGAAGTTCTCTAACGCTACACCTGGAGCCAGACTCCAACTCTCTCCTCAGAGAGGGACTCAACTTAATACTAAATTTTTCACTGAAAGCAGCAGATAATGGCTGAGCTAGCCCTGACACAGCAAGGCCTCAGGGGCAAAAGAATCCCTGGGACTGTGCCTACCTTAAAAAAATCCACATGCTTGTGTGCTTGGCTGGACTGCACATCTCGCTGTTTAGTCTAACTGAGGATGATCTAAAGTCCTGTTGTGTGGCAAACAGCTCCCACATAAAGACTGTTAGTGAGGGAAGAAGTCTTGCCTTTATTTTCTGGATCATTTCTATGGGTGCCTGAGATTATTGCAAACTATTGCATCAACACTGAATCACTCCCTCCTTTGCATATCTAAGTACAACCTATCCCCTTTGAAAAATGTTGTTATTCCATTGAACCAAAAAAATATCCAAGAACCTCACTTTCAGCTTCCTAAGTCACTTAGCCTTAACTTGAATTTTAACTACACAGTCAGACAGCAGCACTAGCTGTTACATCAGGGGCTTGGAAGCAAAGGGAAAGGAGGAGGTGAAGCAAGCCCAGGAGACAGCCAAGAGGAAAACATCTTTAAAGCTCCCCGGAATCGGTGACACTTACCTGTTTGTTCTGTTTTATGCCTCTGGGTTTCTCTGAAACAGAGAAGAGCAATTATGAAGTGACCCACTTTCCTCCTGTTTAGTGTAAGGAGGAAACAGGGAGAAGGAGAAGAAGGGGAGGAGAGGGAGAGTTGCAGAAGGATAATATCAAAGGGGAGACAGAAAGAAAAAAAAAACACACCAACCAAAAAACACACCAACAAAACCCCCAAAACCTTACAGAAGGTAGGAGGACAAATTGCAATGACCCAGTTTAAAGGAAGAGCAAGAACTAGACCTACTAACAGTCAACACCTTCCCACACACTCTAAGGAAAGGAAACAGCAAGACAGGAACAAACTCAGTGCTCACAGCACTTCTTCGTGCTATGAACTCATTCCTCCAGGACAAAGTTTGTGCAAGGAACACTCCATAACAAAAGACAGCACCTCTCTCATCAACCCTTTTACCTGTGTAAGGGAGGGGCAGAGCAGCAGAAGGCATCCTGGTCGGGGTGGAGCAAATCAGGGACAGGTGCTAAAAATTAAGGTCAAAAGAGCTCAGCCAGTTCGCACTAGCTGAGGCTCCCTCACAAGTGAGGGGTGGGAGCCACATCAAGAAATGGCCGAACTTTCTCCTTGTAAAGGACCAACAAGTGGCATCACATGTGCTAATGTAGAGGAAATCACTCAACCTGATGGCATGATTTGACATGGCAGCTCTAGCTTTCATACTGGTTTGAGCTGGCATCTTCAGGAGATCTTAATCTGCTGTGGCTTTCACCATTTGCTGTGACAACTGATGGCCCTGAACCGATTACCGCGTAGGCAAGCCCAAGAGGTGCCTATCTTCTAGGCAGAAACCAATATCTGGGAGAAGAAGAGGTGTTCTGGTTTGCTTTACATTTTTGTCTTTTGCTTCAGGATTCGTGAGGCTTCTATTTCCTTCCTTAAATCATATTTACCTCACTTGGTATAATCAGGTGCAACTCCTGTACCACTTCACACCATTCAAAAATAGTGAAATAAATAATGTAATAAATATATGTATCATGTGGCTGGCAAGTATAACCATAAAGGAAGGACTAGCAATACTCTCATCTCCAGGTGGATTATTAAAAATCACAAGCCAGCTTTTTGAACTCATCACAGCTCCACTGATTTCAAAGCCTGCAAACAAAGAGAATTTCACTTCTCGGTTCCGAAAGTCTGATCACAGTTTTAAATAGCCTGTGTTTCCTGTAAAGAAGCACTGTCCCCCAGAAGCACAACCTCATTCTAAGCGTGGATTAAATGAGCACGTTCATTTGCACTCACTTAAAGCTTAGCGTTTAAATGGTGTATATGTTCAAAATTACATGGGGAACTGCAAATATGTTACATTGTGTGCTAATATACTGGTGTGAACTACTATGTTTTTATGCTTACAGAAAAGTTAGGCAGAAGAAAGTGAAGTGGAGACTGCAGCAGCAAACAATGATTGATTTTACTCATTACACTGTAAAATTTAACAGTGATGGGACGTTAAAGAAGCCTTAAAAGGACAAATTTGAAGATGCATTTTTCAAACTATTATCCGACATCTCTGTTGTTGTTGTTTTTCCAGGCAGAAAACGCCTGCGACGCTCCTTCGCAGAGCACTGTGTGTGCAAGAGGCACCAACTCACTGCGGCTGGCAGGGGCTCGGGAGTCCCTGCTCCAGCCGCCTGCTCGGTTGCAGTGGAGCTTGCTGAGTTTTGAGAGTCTAGCTCTGCAGCCCATGGCCTGAGGCGGCCTGAGGCAGTCTGAGCTGGGCTCCACGGGCCTGGCATCTCCCTCCTTTTCTCAGGCTTGAACGTAACTCCTAGTTGGCAACAGCTTTACCCAAACAGGCCTTACCCTGCCAGTGTCAGCAATGCCCAGAAATGCAGCTGAAGGAGCATTGGGTATTTTAAGATCAAACAGAAACGCCTGGTGCCTTTAGGTTTGCACAGCAGCCAGGAAGAGTTTTACAGCTCTCAGTTCAGCCCGTGTCCTGCTTTGTGGGACTTCTGTCCTTTCTTCATCCTTTAGATAAGTTTTTTAAATGGTTCCCAAGTTAAGGTCACATGGGCAGGAGGAGAAGTCAAATCTGATGATGGTTTATTCTATTAAAGCAGAGATTGTTTTCAGTGAAAAATGGAGTTTAACCTTTACCTGCTGTCTTTCTTACAGGCACACAGACATACCTGTGTCTATATCCCCTTTCCTCCATAAAATATAGACCAAATGGTCCTATTCCTCCTTCCTCTGTGTCCAATACCTTTGTGACTTTCTCTGTGCCTAGTGGGACTTGTGCAGAGCCTTATTCTCAGGGCAGTTGAGCTTGGCCTGAAACTGCCAGTGGCAAGGCTCCTGGAGACCTCAGACCAGTCACACCTCCATGCCAGATTATAATCCCTGGAGATTTGACTGTGTTGTGACTACTTCTCCTTTACACATCAGATAATAGATGTTAAAGTCTGGCATTGCTGAAAATGACATGGTCAAACGGGACTGTATAGCTGTGGGAAGGCACCCAGGCAAGGCAGGGGGACATGGGGTCAGCAGTGGAGACCCAGATTCACTGAATATTTAAGTCCCAGTTGCCCTTTAAGCAGCTAGTTGGGAATCAGGTACCAAAACACCTTTGGGATCTGGCTCTGCACGTCTAAAAGAGTAATCAGGAAATTGATGGGGACTCATGTCTGAGGGTTTATGTTAAAATCGTATATTAAATCTCTCTATTTTTTAACATAAGCCTCAGAGGAATCTTGGCTTGGCTTGAATTGGAGCACCCTATCATAGACAGGTCCTTAAATAAGCCCACAGCTTAACTGTGTATCTAGACATCCTGCAAACGCAGGGAAAAAAAATGAAAATTAGGCCTAGCTATTCCCTCAAATTTAATCAGAAGCAGCCTGAGGCACATAGATGTGAGTGCTGCTGATGGTCAAAATTCAGTAGTTACATAAACAGCAGTGAATGACACAAAATAATTAGGAGTTTGGCATAAAGGGCTCAATCCTCAAATTGTTCTGATCGCCCAGCCCTTAACAGACTGGGGCATGCCTTGGCATCTAAGCCTGGGAAAATGCAGAAATCAGAAAGGCTGTGAAATGTTCAGTGCCAAAGCAGGTACGTTTTTCCTCTCTCTTTTTTTCTCTCTCTGCTCTAGTTCAATTTATTTCCCAGCCACATACTTGAGGCATAGATGAGCAGCACTTGGATAAATAACGTATTTCCCCCTCTGTTGAAAAAAAAATAATATGGAAATGTCTAAAGAAGGTGGAGGGAATCGAGGCGGTCTTTGTGTTACAACTGACTCCAGGAGAGGCCAGGAATTAACATCCAGGACCTGGTGGCACTGCTCAGCATTTTGGCGTTTTGCTCGCTTAGCTGCCTCACATCCCAGCTTTGCAGCATGCAGGCGTGCATGTTGGAGGCTGAAGGTGATTCTGTGAGCAGCCAGAAAGCTTCCACTGCCCGTGATCAGACCTCGAATTATGGACAAAACGGGGGCTGTCGTTTCCTCCCTGTTAACCTGCTGCAGGCTCTGCCTGCTCTGCCCTTCACCAGCTCCTGGCCGGTAACGTGAGAACCCACATCACATACAGGAAAGCATGTTCCCTGTCTCATTATTCATGGGCTGTGCCCACAGGTACTCGTTGCTCAGCTTGTTGAATATTTGCCTGAATAATTAGGCAGCTGAATCATTCTTAGACCCAATTCCGGTTTTCTCTCTCCTCGTACTTCATTTTTAGGTTTCACTTCTCACAGCTGTCCTGTACACAGTGTGAAATGACTGTTTAAATACTATCGGATGGAGTCAATAAACTCCCCATGTGTTTTTTTTTAAAAAAAAGCATCCTCAAAAGATGCTAGAGAATCAGCTAAAATTGCTTAGTAGCACTTACTGCGACAGAAATCCTAGTGCTGTGGTGCAAAAGGCTGCCCCCCTCTGCAACTCCCGGGATAGAGGCATCCGCGTTCCAGAATGTATCCCTTCCCTTGTTCATTTTAAGAATAACTGTAGGAATGGTAGTTGTTCCTACTAAGCTCAACGGCCAATGTTTATGATCTATTTAATGATTCTGCCCTACGTTGTTTTATTAAAATACGTGATTTCTGCTGCAGCAGAGCTTGAAAATGAATCTTAAATTGAATCCAGTTTTCTCACTGGAAACCTACCTTTCATCCTCCTCCCACTCCCTCCCTCCTCTCTCTTTCTTTTACCATCCCTTATCCCTCCTTCCCTAAGTTATGATGCATTTTACTTTGCCTTCACTGCATTTCCCTCACTGGCTTTCGATACAAGAAGCCAAATTCATCCCTGCTGGTATCCAATGGAGTGAAATTCTTCTCAGAGGCATTATTGGGCTGAATCCAAACCCAGACAGCATTTTGCAGTGCTGGTGGCTTAGTCAAAACAACAGTTTATAATTTCTCTTTTGCTTCCCTTATCTACCGTTAATATGAATTATTAATAAGTACTAGTATTGCTCTCTTGAAAATCATACTTCATTTCAAAACCACCTATCAGACAAGCTGTCTGACTGAAAATTTCTTTTTAACTTTCCGTGTGTGCTAGGAACTTGCAAAGCACAATGCATGTGCACAGACAGCCTGGATTTCAGACCAAGGCTCACTCTGGGATTCCTCTTGCCATCTGCAGTGCATACCTAACTGAAGTGCTGGGTACTATTAACCCATGCATAAACTCGCCAGAAAAGGTTTGCTTTCCCAAACTGCCATTTAGGATGCTAAATCTGTTTCCTAAGCAGGCTGCTGTTCCAGATCCCTCACCTCACCTTGGGGCGGGGGGTGGGGGGGAGGGTTGGGGGGGAGTGTCTGCACAGTGTTAATCTTATACTGTTAGTCTGTATTTACAGCCCTTAAACTTGACAGGTTCCCTCCTTCCCTGCGGCTTTCATGTGCACAGCTCATTAGATACTCTAATGCAGCAAGGAGCCCCTCTTGCCTGAGAATTCCTTTGTCATATATTTAGCAAACTTTTGACTGCTTCCTTTCAAACGAGACTGAAGGACATATTTTCACAGGAGAGGGTGAGAATCGCAAAGCACGATCTACAGTCACGTTTTTCTATGGGGAACTACAGAGCAGGGGAGGAGGAATCACCCACAGTTCTCTCTCCTTCTCCCCCACGCCTTCCCCTCCCTCCCCTTCCCTCCCCCACCCCTGTACAACCACAACATGAGATGAACGTGCTCCAAAATACAGCTGCATAGTCTTCCCTCTCTTCCGGTTTTCCTTGCTGTGGTAAAAGGGGGGGAAAAAATATGATAAGGATAGAATTATTGCTAATGTGGGACTGATGTTTTGACTCTGTCATCTGCAGACTATTTAGAAAAGCCTGTACGTGTGGTGTCAGAATTAAACATAGCCAGTGCTCGGTTATTGCTCACAAGAGAGGCTCAGACAGGGAAGAGGGAGGCATCACCACTTTTCTGTAGGTCTGGATGGTTCCATAAATGAACGCATGAAGGCTTGTGGAATGAAAAGGAAGGGATGACTGAGGTTATGAAAGAGAGTGTCGCACTTCAGATGCAATCCCCATCCCGCATTAAAATCCCCATTAAGAGATAAATTTTACAAAAATACAATGTTTTGTATGAAATGAAAGGATTTCCTCCCCATTAGAAATCACACAGGAGACAGCTCCATTTGCTCCAAATTAGGTACACTCTGAATGAATATTTTAATTAATCCATGATAAATAAGCCAGGCTCTTTCCTGGAACCAAGTTACCGTTTTCCTCCTTGGCAGCAGTGGGATGTGCTCACTCTGCTCTGTGTATGCATGTACGTGCCCAGGCTTTTGTTTGTTTTTAATTTCTCTCTCTCTTTTTTGAACCTGTCCTTCAAATGATCAGGATAAGGACAACACATGTCCTTAACCATGGATTTCCTTGTGTTTGGCTGCTCTTACAAAGGGGGGAGGAGAGGAGGAATAATCAGTTTAACACACCCAGACCCCCGGCAGGATGTTCTGAGAAATAAAAAGAGGGAGAGAAGGAAGAATTCACACATAAAAATAGAAGCCCACGTAGATTGGCCATATATGGAGTACCGGAGACTTCAGAGGGATACCCTCTTCGGACCACCCCTTTGGCGGAGGAAATCGCTGCTGCAGGAGGCCCCCTTCCCCCCTCCCCAGGCAGTTCACCCGCAGCCGCGCTCAGCCCCCGGCCCCGGCCCCAGCCCCGGCCCCGGCCCCGGCCCCGGCCCGCCGCCGCTGCACCGCGCCCCGCACCGCTCCGCACCACTCCCCGCCGCTCCGCGCCGAGGGAGGCCGCGGAGCGGCGGGTGCGGAGAAACGGCGGGGCCGCCTCGCCGCGGTGCGCGGCGCGGTGCAGCGGCGGCGGCGATGACTCAAGCCCGCCCGGCCCGCTCTGCCCCCCCTTCCTGCTCCCGCCCCCCCCCCCCCGCGCCGGGGAGGGCTATTAAAAGCTGCTGACGTAGGAGCGGACGGCCATCTTTGATGAGGGCACGGCTCTCGGTCCATTGAAGAAGGAGACCCGGGGAGGTCAGCAGCGGCTGTCCTTGCCTCCCAGCTGCGGCACCGACCCACCGAACCCGCAGCCGCGGCCCGGCGTAGCGCTCCAGAAGCCGAGGTAAGGGTGGGAGACCACCGGGGGGGACCGGCTTGTCAGGGGGGAGGGGGCGGTATTAACGAAAAGGAAATGAAAAAAAGGCTATATTTAAAGAGGGACCTGCTCGGCTTTTTGTCTCCAGCCTCTGGGCTGCTACGGGGACGAAGGAAGGCAGGGAGAAGGGTGTAATTTCGCGGCCAGCCTCATCGCCGCCTGAAGCCAGGGGAGGGAGCCGGGCTCTGCTCCTCCGCCGTAGCGGGCTCGCTTGCGGGTGGCAGGAGGCCGGCGGAGAAGGGAAGCCCGGGGGAGGTAGGAGGAGAAGAGGAACGAGCGCCGTTCCCCCCCTCCCCGGAGCGGGAAGAAGGGTCTGCGGGCGCTCTGCCCTGCTCGGCCGGACCGGGCTGCTGCCGCCCGGGGCACTGCAGCGCCTGCACCGCGCCGGGCTGCGGCGGCGCTTCAGCACCGCGGACAGAGGCGGCGGTGCGGGGCGGGGCGGGGGGGGCGATGTGTGAAAGTCAGCACCGCGGACAGCGGCCGGGCCCCTCCGCTCCGCTCCGCTCCGCTCCGCTCCGGGGGCAGCGCCCGGCGTTTCAGCACGGTGGAGGGACAAGGCGGGAGGGGTTCAGCACCGCGGAGAGCGCCGCCGTGCCCCCTGCGCGGCCGCGGATGCCGGCGCGGCGCCCTCCCTCCGGCAGCGCGCAATGCTGGACGCGCCGCGGAGGCGGGAGTGCTGCAGCGCCCTGCGGCTCCGCACCTCCCCCCGGGCTGCCCTCCCCGGCGAGCCCCCGTCATGCCGCACGGGGAAGAGCCTTCCCCCTTTGGAAAGCGGCGGTGCTGGCTCGTTCCAGGACAGGACCGCAGGCGGAAACAGTTGCGGGGGTCCCGCCGGCAGCTCAGAATGCGAAGAGGGAGAAATTACAGAAGAAAAAAAAACCAAATAGCTTCAGTTCCTAAAATTAATCGGCGCTTAGCACTTCGGCCTCTGTCCCTGCCCTTCCGCGGGTGGAGAGGTATTTGCGTAAGGGAAACGGGGGGTTACGTAACGCCCAGCCCGCGGGGTCCCTCCGGGGCCGGGCATTGCCCGCGGGGACCAGCAGCAGCCCCCCGGGGCTCCCCCGCGCCCGCGGAGGCTCCGCGCTCCTGGCCCTCGGCGTCCCCCTCTTCGCGCCGCGCAGCGCCGCTGCTCCTCCGGCGTCTCCGGTGCCTCTGTGCGCCCGGGGACTGGGGGGCTCCCCAAGCCGTGAGATGGCGGGGAGGGGGGGGGGGGGCTGAGCTTTGTCCCGTCCCCCGTCCCCCCCCGCCCTCCGCGGACGCTCTGCGGAGCGGTGCGGAGCCCGCCGCCTTATGTAACGCGCCGCCCGGGCTGCCCCGTCACGGCCGGGCTGGTGCGGGGGGCGGCGGTGGAACCGCACCGCACGCCTGGCCCCGGCTCCCCCCGTCCCCGGCGGTCCTCCGCTCTCCTCGTCCTTTCCGCTCCCCGGCCCCCCAATCTTCTCAAACCCCTCGGTGCGGCTCATTGCTGGCGAAGTTGGTAACTTCGCTGCTTTCTGCGGGGCAAATAAACAAGGGGGAAGGGGGGGATCGGGCTGCGCGTCCAGACACTGCGCTGCGTAGCTGCGTCAAACCATGGCCGCGGGATCTGCCAGATTTACGTGCCTGGCTTGAATAATTGCTGCTGGTTTCGTTCCCAGCTGAAAAGGGGAGGGGGGGAAGGGGGGGCTGGTCTGCAGCGCAGCCCGGGGGTGGCGGAGCAGCCCCACAACCCGTACCTGGCTGCTGCCAGCCCTGGCCACAGCATCCACAAGGACATGCCTGTCCCGCACCCCCCACCCTAGAGCTAGGGCTCTAGGCATGGAACAACACTCCCATTGACCGTGGCAACACAAGGATGGTGTGGGGCAGCCATCCCTGTGGGTGACAAGGGAAGGGATGGGACCATCTGGGAGATGAGTGCCCCGTGGGGTACAGCTGGGGAAGCGACTATCTCCTGGTGCCCCATCTCCCTGCACATCCTTGCATCATGGGCAAAGATGCCAGTCTAGGAAAAAGCAGCAGTGGTTTTCCGTTGCTTCTGTGTAGTGCAGAAGGGGTCAGCCAGGAGGTGACCACTGAAGAGTTTGATACCTAGGATGAGTGCCAAAAAGACAACAGAGGTGACCAAACCGAAGGTGCAAGCAAGCAGGCCTGCTTTGCAAAAGCAAGAGCTTGAGGCTGCCTCTGAAGTCAATAGGAGCTGTGGAAACTCAGCATGTTATGAAACAAAATGCAGTTAAATAGCATCCCCCAAATAAATACAGCTTAACTTTCTTTCTACAACCAATGAGAAAATTAGAGTGGCGTTTCCAAGAGCACTCAGGACCAGGCTCTGTGTCCACCGAACTCATGAGGGCAGTGAAAGAAAGAACAGCAGAATCCAGCCAGTATTGAACCCTCAAAATACATCTAATGAGACACAGCTCCAATTTGCAGATTTATTGCACTGGAGGTTGGAGCTGCTTTTCAGGTCAACAGAAAGCTTTTCATTTGTCTCCGTAGGCTTTAGGTATGGCAACAAACAGCAAGATTGAAGTACTAAGGCAATTAAAGCATGCTGTCTACCTAATGCTTGCACTGCTTTAACTGAGCAAGGTAACAACAAAATCCTGTCAGTATGAACACCTTCAGCAATTTTTATGCCTATGTATCATGAGACTACAGCTTCTGCGTATGTAGCAACACTTGGGGAAAAATGGAAAGTATATGGCACAGTGTAGGGCTCACTTTGTTAATGATTTCTTCTCTCAGGAATGTAGGGAAGCCTAGGAAGAGAAGAAACTTGTTTATCTTTGCCTTGGCTTGTCACACAACTACTCTTTCTGGTACCTTTTCCTGAATCTCTGTCATAACTCTTTATAATATAAGCACAGTACTTTCATCTGTATGTTTTTATACACAGACACACACACACACACTCATTTCAGAGATTTCTAGGGTTATAAGCTAGGTAACCCCACAACAAAAGTAGACTGACTTTGCAGCCCTCATTGGGAAGACTGCATTTTTCTACGTGTGAAGTTTCATCCACCACTACCAACGCAGTCACCTTCGGGCTGGGTGAGTGCCAGGCAATCTGTAACAATAGACTTGTCCAAGCGTTTTAGAGCATGTAACAGAGAGAAGAATAATGCATTGCTTGAGAGCTGCAGCAGGATGCAGATCTGAGGCAAATCACGATTACCTCTAGGAAGCTGGACTTTGGAGCGGGCACCAGGGCTGACATATCTACTCCTGGGAGTGCTGGATATAGTTTGTCAAGGCCATCAGTTGTCAAAGAATAGTTTATTTCTTTTTAGCTCATTATTTTTGAGCCTTAAATGAGATCTTTGCCCTTAGCTTCAATAAACTCTGGCTTTCTTCCCTACTGACGTTGCAGATTTAGCTTGCTGCATTGTATTGCAACGAGCACTTCTCCAAAACACACAAGTTATATTCCTAGTTCTTGTCTATCACCCCTTTGTTACTCCCTCCACAAACACTTAGCTACATACTCCCACCAGCAAAATCTGCCTCTCATCAGATGAGTTTTCAGTTTGCTGTCCCACATCCCACTGAATTTTCTAGGACTTTCCACCAAGCACAAAGACAAGTCAACTTCACAGGCTCAAAATTGTTTTTTCCTGCTTTATGATGGCCCTACGGCTGATGTTGCAAGACTCAAAAGTGGACTTGAATGGCCTAGAGGAAGTGTTTGAACCACTTGCCCTGTTATTTTAGAAGGAAATTTAGCTTTGCCTTTACACCTTTCATTGTGTTCACTTGCTATTTCCTCATCACTTACCTCATCTTCATTCTCACCTACAATCCTCTTTTGACTACTGTTAAAGAGCACTGTGATGAAAGAAAGACAAACTCGGGTAAAGAATTAGGACCCTGATGTGAAGGGAGGTGAGCATGGACTTCTGATTTTGATTATTCCAAGGATTCTAATACTTCCACTTGTGAGGTAGACTTTGCATGAAGCTCTGAATGAGCTCACCAGTCAGGTTGTGTGCTGCTAGAGACGAGTGGGGAGTATGGAAAGCTTTCTACTCCCAGCAACGGGTGCATATTGATCAGCCCTGCAGTCCAAGAAGAAACCCTGCACATCATTTTGTGGGACTTGTAACAAAGAGAACATTTAGCAGTTAGGTTTTTCAAAGGGAAAACAAGTGCTGCATACATGTCCCCTCTGAAATATGTAATTCTAAAGAGAATTCAATCATTGCTTTATAACCTCTTTTTATTAATAATGAGAGATATGGTATCTTATCTTACCCACTGGAGAAAGCTGAACTCTAATACAAGCACAGGGAGGAGAGGAAGGAAATACTAAGTAATTAATCATTGCTGTTCCTGGCCTTTGAAAGCTGAAAGATAATGCCGACAAATCTGTGCTGTCTGGCTATTTAAAAGAAAAAGATTTTTTAGGTTTTATTTTTGTTTTGTTTTGTTTTTTAATTTATTTTAGAGCTAACAATGCTCTGTTGCGCTTTTAAAATGGGATTTAACTTATTATTGGGCCACACTGTCAATTGGTGTGAATTAGCATAACTGAGTGCTGTGCTACACTACAGGCTGATGAGCTCCCAAGCTGGGGCTCACCATTCGTGTTTTAAAACAGAAATAGGTATACTTGCTGAAGGAGCAGGTTTTTCTATAAACAGAAGTAACTTGAAATGTCATCCCCCCAAAACCTATTTTTTACCAGCCTGGTTTCATTGTTGCAGATTCTCACAGACAAAGTTCACACAGTTAGTCTGCCTCAGAAATGGTGACAGTAAGCAACGATAAAGCAGCGGAGGAGGACTACTGCATGTTACGGCTGTATTTCAGGTTGGGTTCTGCTGCACTCTGCTGGTACATAACACCAGCATAACTTTTTATATGGTGTAAAACCCAGGACACAGCTGAGTTTTTCCTAGAGGCACATCTGTGTGCAGAAAAATTCAGAACTGCATAAATGGATGTAGAACAAAATGAAACCTGCACTTCCAGGTGCAGTTTGATTTCACAGACTGCCCTTCCTAGCAGTAGCCATTCATTTTTCTTCCAAACTGGGAAGTAGTGGGAAGTTTTCCTGCATTCCAGTAAATACACAGGAAAATTATGCTTCTTTCACCAAGTTTTTTAAGGCAATATTTTCAGTATTTGACTACTCAGACTTATTACTGGTGGAGTAGAAGTATAAAAGAACAAAGGCAAAGTCAAGTCTCACTGTACACATTTCTAAAACAGAAAGATGGGAACTGTTCTTATACATTTTTACTATAATTATAGTTTTCCTTGTGCTTTTAATATGACAAAGTTATTGTGCCAGAGTTTACTGGTAGAATCCATGAGCAAAATGATAGTTATCATAGCCTGTGTCAGTGCTAACAACTAAAATTTATATCCTAGACATTATAAAAGGATGCTTCATGTAGGTGATTTTTGAAATTAATGCAAGATTTGCTATTTCTTACTCAAAACCTACCAATTAACAGGGACGTGCACACAAAGGCACTGCAGAGTGCTTGGTGGGGCACGTTTGTAATTTTACGTTGATCGCTTCCATCTCCCACATTTTCTCAGAAGCATATCCTTACTAAAAATCCCAGGCAGCAAATCTCCAAAGGCTTTCACAGTCACTAGCCTGCCAAAGAGATTAGAAGACTAGTGTGGAGTGGGCTGAAAACTAAAGGCTTCAATCACATCATAGCTATGGTCTTTGTCATGATGTATTTATTTATTATAATTACTCTCCACCCAAAGGAGAGTTCTGTTTCTGGGTTGCAATACAGTTGTACCGGAAGAAATAATTTATTTTTTCTTTCATATAAACCAGTTATTTGGAAGATGTGCCAACAGTTCCTTTGGTTTCTTCCCCTGCCCTGGAAATTATAGCTCACAGTGGGACTGTGCAGATGCCAGTTCATTGATCTGCCCTACAGAGGTAAATATATTTTCTCCAGCTACTCTAAAAAATGTCACGAAACAAAAGTATACTTCTTCAGAAGAGATGATCTGTCAAAATAGCGTTACCATTCACTGATTTTTTCTTTTTTTAACAAGAACAGAAGTCTTCCATGCATATTTAAGCATCTTTTAAAAGAAAAGGTACTAAAATTAGCTTCGCCATGCTTTAGAGGCAAATTAAAGTTTTCTTTCTCCCCTCTGTGTTAGCATTTTTTGGTTCAGTCTGGTCCTCATTCACATCCTTAGACACCTCACCATTTACCTCAAAAGGATTTAGACAAGCTTGCATTCCTGCAGGCATCAGGGAATTGCTCTTTGATTCAGCCCAGCGCTGCTCCTGCCTGATACGCCTCTGCACAATGTGTGCACACATGGACACACACCTCTCCGAGCTCAGGGTTGCCTGTGCTGAACAGCGCTGACCCCAGAGGTGACTGACACTGTTAGGAGAGAAATTTCTGTTCTCTATTTAATAGGCACAGACATCTCTTAGGAATAATTTGTTCTTGCAGAAAACAGTAAGAAAGCTATTGCAATTTATTGGACTAGAGGTGTTCAGTAACAGTCACTTTAGCTTCAGATATTGTGGTTTAGTGATTAAAGCACAAGGGCTGCACCCAGAATATTCAGGTGCAAGTATCACACACTAAATCAACGTAACCTTTGTCAAGTACCTCAGTTGCCTCCATCCACAGAAGAAAGAACTGAGATTTAAACAACTTTTAGTTTGCATTCCTCGCCTTCAGATGGAGGACAAGTATCCCGTACCTTTTGGAAAGATATTTTCATGTATTTAAGGGCATAGCAGTCTCCACTGCCAGGGGTTGGTGACCTAAAAATTGATACCCCTACAATGCAACATCCTCCCGGCAGAGGTGATTACCATTTACTTAGTGTTCAAGGGGGTGTTACACGTGATTGTCCCCTTCAGGTTTGTAAAAGGCTTGGCTGGAAGGTGCCGTATGAACCCAGATTATTAGTTTTATATTCACGATAGCAAGAGAAGAAAGAAAACTCAGACCAGAAGGTAGATGAAACATTCATGCATTTGATGGTGCTCTCGTGGCCAGGCATAACACAAGACAATGAGTTTGCCAGAGCCGTACATTTTGCCAGATCCACATTAAGCTGCAGGGGGAGAGCAGGACCGAGCCCTCTCTCTTCCACAGCACTGGTTCCAAACAGCTGAATGTACAACCCAGATACGTTTTGTGAATATTTGAGTATTTCAGCCAAACATTTGCTTTTCCAGAGAGTATTCACCTAAGTGACACTCAAGTTCGTGAAAAGCCCTCAAGTAACAAACAAAGGTATGTGAACCCAATTAAATTGGAATTCACCGCTGACTTCTAACAGCCGTTCTCCCCAGAGAAGCATTTGTTTTATTTGCTCAGCTGTATGGAGACATGTATTTGTTGCCTAGCCTTTTGAAGGATTTCCTACAGGTTTTTTGCCATTAAAAACATGTTCTTGGGATATGGTATTGGGTTTTGCAATTCCTGAAAATATATGTCTTTTATTATACCAACAAGAGGAGCAAGAGACAGGAAGGCCAACAGCAGCAAAGAGGTTTAAGATGACGCTTGATGAATTCATGAAGGGGATTATATGACATAGCTGTTGGTGGTCACAAGAGACTAGACTTGATAAGGCAGCAAGTTTCTTCAAGTCTGATTTTCCTAAGAGGTTTTTCTTATTTAAAAAAAGAAAAGAGAGGAGAAAAAAAAAAAAAGGTCTGGATGGCTCTCTGCTGTGGTGAAGGCCTGTCAGTTTAGTTCATTTTAGAGATGAGCAGGTCAAGAAAGAGACAGTGGAAAAAACCCTTAAGGCACCAGGAATGCACTAAGTATAATTGAAAATGCTCTAGACCACTTCTGTAACGCAACAGTAGGGCCATCTGCAGGCCTCAAATTTTCAATATTAGCAAGGCATTTTTAAATTATTGCATCATCTAGTTCCCTTTTTCTTAATTAACTGCTCTAAATAGTACAAAATAGCTGCTCCTGGAGCAACTTTTAGGCTCTGAAGTTAGTTTTCTAAGCCTTGTAAACAAGAACTGGTGTGCATTTCTAACAGATTGACAAATAAGAATGCAAGACAGCTGCAGACATCACAAAAAAGGTGTTAGCTACTGTAGTACCCCAATTCCCAGATTAGTGCCTTAGTAACTATACTGCCTATTTGTTACCTGGAGTTTGGGGTCTCCTCCCAGTCCCACCTCACCTTACCCAGCCTCAGCTTTCTGTTCTCCACATATTCCCCATATGCTCTGAGGGAAACCACCCTCCCAAGAAAGGGAGATGCAAGGAAAGACTCCTTTCAGCCCCATTCAGGACAGGGGTCTTGGTGTGCTGGTATGGACAGAGAAGGCATTACATGCATCAGGCCACCCAGAACACAAAGGGAAAAACGGGGAAAGAGCAGGAAGACAGGAGCACAGTGCAGGTGGAGATGAAGAGCTCTTGGCTCCTGGCTACATAAGCACCCTCAGCTACAAGGACCCCACTGCTTCCTTCTCCTTTGACTGGTTCATTGAGTAAGAGGCCAGAAGAGGTTACCCATCAACAATCTGACCCCCCTATAAAACAGAACATCCCACAGGCTATAGGGCTGTAGAAGTATTAACTTCTTCTCCAGCAGTACAATTATGCAATCTCAATTTCAAAAATTGCCCGTGGTGGAGAATATTACAATATATGGGTTTTAATTGAACAGTGAAATCCTATAAATTTTTTATTGTGGATGCAACCATTTATCTGCAAAGTTATTAAACTTCTATGTAGATTGATGAGCAGCTCTGCTGCTGCCCTACTGTGGTTTTCCCATGGTTACTTCTATTCCTTTATGGAGTAACACTTGCTTTCCTCTTTAATGTTCATATTCTTGAGAGCTCCATTCTATCCCAATCAGGATCCCGTTATATTTCTGTTCCTTCCTTGAGCCCATAAAGCCTTTTCTTGCACTTAGGACATTACTCACAAAGCTTTTGAAAGATTCCCCAGCCTGTCAGGTGAAGGGATAGGACACTCATCCAATGGCCGGACACACTCCGTGATGCTGGAGATTAGATCTTCAAGCACAGAATGTGAGACTCCAGAGCTGTTTACAGATTTCAGTTTCTTTACCTTCTTTTTGTGGTCTAGCCTGTCTTTGTGGTGACATTTCCAAGAAATGTGTTGTCCCTCAGTTGTTCTGCAAACAAAAAGCTCTTCCATTCATGCCTGCAGCCAGAATCTATTTTTCAAAACAATCTACTTCCCGTATAGAGTCAGAGACCCTTCAGAATTTAACCAGGCTTTCCACTATGGTCAAACACGGTAGGCCAAATCCTGGGCTTAGAAGAATTACTTGTACCTTAACCAGACAATGATCCACTGTCCCAATAAGGCTGAAGAAGGGGACCAGAAAATAAAAAAGAGAAGAAAATAACTAGGGGAATGAAAAAAAACCAACCAAACCCAAAAAACCCACAAAAAGAGACAAAAGCCAGGCAGACTAAAATAAGAGAAAGGACAGGGTAGACTTTTTGATTAATTCTCTTTCTTGATAGTCTTTCACTATCAGCACACCAATGATAATTACCTAGACTTAACAAGCAAACTTCAATACTCAAGTTTCTGGTAGGAGCATCTTAAAAGTGCCCTGAAGTGTTAGGTTATAACACATTCTCACTCCTGGTGTCCAGCCTGCACCCCTTTAGCAGACACAACCTTCTGTTCAATCTTTGCATTTTAAAATGTAGAGGGGGTGCAGAGGTATGCCCTTACTCCTAATCTCATGAAGAGTTTGGATCAGTCTTCCTTCTTTCACTAAGAGAAGAAAACCTGTAGCGGTTGGTGGGCATCAACCCTAAATGGACCCCAAGCTCACATTCTAGTGTTTTCCTTTACCTTCAACTTTTCTGCTGGCTACTTTCTTCAAGTGCCAATCTTTCTGGCACCAGATCTCTTAGCAAGAAAGCCAGCCCAGTGAGAAATCAAAGCCACCTTAGCTATTTAATAACCCCAAGTCTGACTGATTCTTGAGTCAAGCTCTCTGCACTGCCAGCTGCGGGCAAAAATGGGGAGGGGAAAGACCTGGCTGCAGGGTGTCCTCCTCTTCCTCCTCTGTCCTGCTGCCAGACAGAGGAAGAGCAGACCCTAGGGAGGGAGGCAGAGGGGTGGCATTCACATGCAGGCCTACAACTTGGCATGACATCTAGGGGCAACAGACACATCACATTATTTTGTGCAGACAATACATGTTCTTCATGTATTCAAGCTATGCTGCTCTTAAGGGATGCAGCAAGTTAATAGAAAAGGGGAAAATTATGAACCAGCCCATGCTAGAAAAGGGGGAAATTAAGAACGAGCCAGAGTTTAGCCACAATGAAGTCTTACAGATGCATATAAAGACACCAAGACACCAGGATGGTGGTATTTGTGAGAACTATTCCCCTGTAATTAGCGTTTCAAAGACAAATAGCTGAGCAAAATGTTAATGACTGCTATCTACTTGCTGTGGTATTTGAGACACGCACTTGCTCTGCAGCACTTACATTGAAAATAAAAACAAACCACTGCTTGTGATATCACAAGGTAGAGACCAGGCCTTTTTCTTTTGGCTAGAAAGTCTAAAAAAAGGCACTCTTTTCAAGTGTGTTAGAAATAGAAGCCTATTTTAGAAGAGACATGAAGTTATCAGTGCAAATTAATAGCGCCAGATGGGGGGTTAAATTACTGCCTTACAGCTGAAGACATGAGACAGAATGAAAGTGGTAGACTATAAAAAGGGTATCACCAGAAGTGATGAGATCCCACTGCGAGGTGGGATTTGTGAACACTGTGTTCGTGCTTGTAAGCAGTTGCTCAGATGAACGGTTTTATGGCCCAGAGCGAGGGAGAGAAAGGAAAAGAATCACAGTGATTTTAAAGATCTTGTCTCATAGTTTACTGCTTTGCTCAGGACAAGCTGTCCAGCAGCACAAGCTACAATTAAATATCATAGAGCTTTGTCTCCTAGGCTGGCATACAGCCACCAGGACAGGGGAGCTCACCAGAGCAGTCAAATAAATGTTGCTGTGTATTGGGTTTGCGTGGTAAGGTTTTGGAAGTGTGGGGGCTACAGGGGTGACTTCTGTGACAAGCTGCTAGAAGCTTCTCCTATGTCCGACAGTCAATGCCAGCTGGCTCCAAGACGGACCCACTGGCCAAGGCTGAGCCAATCAGCGACAGTGGTAGCACCTCTGGGATAACAGATTTAAGAAGGGGGAGAAAAAAAAAACCCCTGTGCAACTGCAGCCAGAGAGAGGAGTGAGAACATATGAGAGGAACAACTCTGCAGACACCCACGTCAGTGAAGAAGGAGGGGGAGGAGGTGTTCCAGGTGCCAGAGCACAGATTCCCCTGCAGCCCATGGGGTAGACCATGGTGAGGCAGGCTGTCCCCCTGCAGCCCAGGGAGGTCCATGGTGGAGCAGATATCCACCTGCAGCCCGGGGAGGACTCCACGCCGGGACAGGCAGATGCCCGAAGGAGGCTGTGACCCTGTGGGAAGCCTGTGCTGGAGCAGGCTCCTGGCAGGACCTGTGGCCCCGTGGAGAGAGGAGCCCATGTTGGAGCAGTCTGTGCCTGAAGGACTGCAGCCCATGGAAGGGACCCACGCTGGAGCAGTTCAAGAACTGCAGCCCATGGGAAGGAATCATTTTGGAGAAGTTCTTGGAGGACTTTCTCCTGTGAGAAGCACCCCATGCTGGAGCAGGGGAAGAGTGTGAGGAGTCCTCCCTCTGAGAAGGAAGGAGCAGCAGAAACAATGTGTGATGAACTGATGACAACCCCCATTCCCTGTCCCTCTGTGCCACTGGTGGGGAGGAGATAGAGAATTTGGGAGTTAAGTTGAGCCCAGGAAGAAGGGAGGGATGGGCGGAAGGTGTTTTAAGATTTAGTTTTTTATTTCTCATTACCTTACTCTGATTTGATTGGTAATAAGTTAAACTAATTTCCCCAAGCCTGGTCTGTTTTCCTTGTGAGGGTAATTGGTGAGTGATCTCTCCCTGTCCTTATCTTGGCCCGTGAACCTTTCATTATATTTTCTCTCCCCTGTCCAGTTGAGGAGGGGAGCAATAGAGCAGCTTTAGTGGGCACCTGGTGTCCGGCCAGGGTCAACCCACAACAGGCTGTTGAGCCAGGACAGCACTAACTGGGTCAGCTTCCAGAGCAACAGGGAGATTTGTCAGAAAAATTCTAGGTTTAAGAGTGTTGTTACTGAAAACCAGCAGTTCTTACATTAAGAAAGCAATTCTTTAATATAGGTATTTCTCAAAACATTTCAGTTATGTTTCACTTGGGTAGGAAGAATGTTTGTTTCTATCTCATTCCCACTTTCACTGGGTAAAGAGAAAGTAGAAAACCACTTTTGCTGATAATGAATAGGACAAGGAAAAAAATGAAGAAGGATTACAGAAAAATGTTCAAATACCAAGTCCTCAGCAAAAATGGGACAACCCAAAAAAACAAAGAACAATTTTGCAAAGCCTTTTAGACCAGCAGTTGGACTAAGCATGTCCTGATGCACAAAGACCTATAGGTATGTGCCAGATACACTTGTGCAGGCTGTTAGCAACAGGATGGCTAAGAATCTGCCGTGGGCAGGTCCTACCAGCCAGAGAGAGCCCTTCTCTAGCTGACACCCCGTGCCGGTAATAAGACACCCTACAGATCTGAAATAACCAGAACAATAGATAAAAGAAAAGTAAGTTGTTTCAGGGGCAGGATGCTTCCCATTTCAACTGAGTATTTAGTCCCAGATGCTTAGCTGCGGTAAATTAGTACAGCACCATTGTAATCAGAAGAGCAAACCTGATCAGCACCATGTGGAGTTCCTAACAACAACTGACTTAAAAACACACTTTAAGAGGAAGAGGAAGGTCTTTTTGGCAGTAATTAAGCACTTTTTAACTCTCTGGGCACAGTATCAAAGGACGCTATTCAAAAAGCAAACATCTTAAGTGCAAACGCTTTAATAATGCATAGCTGCATTATGCAGAAGACAAGCTGTGGAGCTGCTCCTCCTTTCCGAGGGAAGTACAGCACACAATTGGAGCACACAGCACAAGATGGAGGCTCAGGAAGCATTGAAGGTCATTCCTCATATGCCCTAAGAAAACAGGGGCTGCACTTGAGGTCTTCTGCACACCACAAAGAACCAACAGCATAATCCCTGCCTAAATCTCAGAGTTAATAATAATTTAATTCACTGACTGAGAAACTAGGCAGAAAGTTACATATATATAAAAACATACAGTGGTTTATAGAAGGCAGGAACATAGCCTATTCTATAAAACCCTTAATGAGTTGAGCGTAATAGGAATTTTGCTATGAATCATCATATGCTGGCATTTGTGAGGCCGCATCTTGAGTACTGTGTTCAGTTTTGGGCCCCTCACTACAGGAAAGACATTGAGGTGCTGGAGCGTGTCCAGAGAAGGGCAACCAAGTTGGTGAGGGGCCTGGAGCACAAGTCTTATGAGGAGCAGCTGAGGGAGCTGGGGCTGTTTAGTTTAGAGAAGAGGAGGCTGAGGGGAGACCTTATCACTCTCTACAACTACCTAAAATGGGGGTTGTAGTGAGGTGGGTGCTGGTCTCTTCTGTCAGGTGGCTGGAGATACGACAAGAGGAAAGGGCCGCAAGTTGTGGCAAGGGAGGTTTAGATTGGATATTAGGAAAAATTTATTTACTGAAAGGATTGTCAGACATTGGAACAGGCTGCCCACAGAAGTGGTTGAGTCACCATCCCTGGAGGTATTCAAAAAGTGTGTAGACAAGGCACTTTCAGGATATGGTTTAGTGGGCGCGGTTGATGGTTGGACTCATGATCTTGAAGGTCTTTCCAACCTAAATGATTCTATGAATCTATGATTCTATGTCTAAAGGAGAACTTACTCAGGTCCTCTCTCCAGCATGGCAGAGCAGAACTGACTCATCTCTACTGAATCTGTTCTCTAAGTCCAAAGCAGGGGCAAGGCTGAGAAAAGTGGCTCATCATCACCTCAATAATCACATGGCTGAGATACTCTCAAGGTATGACTCAGCTGAAGAAGCGAGAGACCAATTTGCAGTCAATCAATTATATAGTGAAATCCCCATAATTTTTCGTATTTTGGGAATGCTCACCACAAATTTTTATTTTTCTTGACTTCCTCTTCATCTGAAATGATTTGATGGGTCTTTTCTCAGAAAATAATTTCTAGATCTTCAGACTGCTCATTGCACACGTTTGTAGCTCCACCTGTGCTGCCTTCCTTCCATTTTGTACAGAGGGCTTTCTGCTCCCCTAGTGAGTGTGCAAGGGCTACAGATGTAGGAAGAGTGAAAAGCTTGTTTTTCAAATCCAGAATTTGCTCTCTATGAATATACTTAATTAAACATTTCCAAAAGTGATGTTTTGGCAAGCATTAGTTCCAGTAATTTTGCCCACAAGATTTTTGATAGGAATCTTAACAGAAGCATGTGAAATAATATTGTTTTGAGGCACCAGGAGGATGCTATTAAAAATGCAGGATTGCAGCTGGGTATATGTTGGTCACATTTCCTCAGCTGAGCTATCATGTTCACCTCTGCAGAAATAGCAACTGTCACTAGCAACAGTCACAAGAGATGCAGCCTGCAGAGAATCACATTGAGCAAAGAAGAATATCTAGGACAGTGATTTAGCTTGTCTGGATTATAATGTTCCTCATAGATGCTTTAACGTTGTTAAAAGGCCTCCTAAAGGAAGACGACAGGCTATTCCGGTCTGCCGTGAGTAAAATAGAGGAACAAATAGCAATTGCAGTAAGGCTAATATAGTATGATACAGCTACATGAAAAATTCTAAGCAAGTTGCTGGGAATGCTGGAACAAGAACATTCAGCCTGAATTTTAGAAAATCCCTTTCTGTGCTGCCATATGTTGTAATATGGGAAAGAACCACAAAACTGGCTTTGAACCAGTGAGGTGTAAAAAGTTTTTGTTGCCTGGGTGACAGTCTCATTTTCACAGACTCCTGGCCCAGTAGTCACTCTGAGAGGGGACATAGCAAACAAGATGCATGAGATCAATAAGTGTCCATCTCAAGCCAGGGGTGGATTACTTTGAGCTGAGATAGAGACATGTGATTCACTATTTAAAATTTCTTAACAGAACTGCCAGGACCTGTCTCTCTTCAAAGGAAGAGAAGTCGTATGCATGAGGACTTGTAAGGGTCAGCAGCAATCTGGCATTCTTTGAGCAAATTATACACACTGCGGGACTGCCAAATACAGATGGATCAAAGGGAAATGTCCAGATGTAACCGCAGATGTCATAGGGAATTAAGCCATTCACTTGTGCTTGTGATTCAAGAAGTTCCATTTCTAGGTCAGATGACAGCTTAGTTGGCCATTACTGCAAACATCTCTGTCTTTTCTTGAAGTTTTCTGCCTAGAACTCATAAAAAAGCAAAGGACAAGTACCATTTTTATGGGAAGCACATTGTAAAACCACATGAAGAATTAACTTTATAGAGGTTAACAATGAACTAAGGAAGTTGTTAAAGGATGAGGTTCTCCAGTAGTCAATAGAAAAGATAAATTGAAGAAAAGAGTTGCAACTATTTGTTGTCACTGTGAAAACCAATATTGCCAGTTTTGTGTATGTAAAAAATGTAAATATTTGTTCTAGTAGATACAATTATTATTGTTTGTGATGAATTAGATTTTTGAGTAAAATAACAGTAAAGTTTATTCCTCTATGCTGTTGTTGCATCCTGTTAAATGATATCCCAGTATAGGTGTTAACTATGGGTCACTGAGAGAGAAATTGTTTGCTTAATAAATCAGACCAGCAAAGAATATAGAAACACTGTTTAATCAATGCTGTTGAAAATAATTTATTTCAGAATTCAACCACCTCACTCTGTATGAATGTCTCCATTTCTGCTTAAACTACTTAGTATTTCTCACATGAGGACATTTCAATTATATGGTAAAATCTGAAAGCTCAGAATGTGAAATACTGGGGGAAATTCAGTATTTTAAATAAGAAATGTTATCCATTTTCTACCTATTTCAATACCAAAGAGAAGAGTACTTCCCTCCAGAAGTAACATAACCTATTGCATTTATTTTAGTTAGTAGCTTGTTAACTAAGTATGGGTACAGAATGTGTGATAAGGTAGTCAGATCCCTGGGCAGTGAAAATGGACCTTTGATTTGCTAGTCGAAAGAAAAGGAATCATTTTTGTCAAAGCTTTGAAAAGGATAAGAGTCATTTTTAGAAAGAAATACTTGCACTTTTTTCATTTTCTGCAAAGCTTCCATTTATATGAGAAATGAAGAGTTTTAATCTTCTTAGTAAGCTTTTAGATCATTATTTGATTAGTTTATAAAATCACTATATTGCACATTTCTAATGAAATGGCAAACTTTCTTCTGTTTCTTTGCTTACTTGTGTCTATCTATGTATCTGGCATAAGTCTAGTTCAACTCCTGCCAGAGTCTATACTGATGAATGACATTTGTACTGTTGTTTAGTCCAAAACCCCCTAACCCATTTAGACTGATTATAGACTTCAGAGCCAAGAAATACGGATCTACAATCAGAATTGGAGAGAGAAGGGGACAAAGTTTTTTTGCTTGTGCTTTGGAGATGTTAAAAAAGCTTTTCTAGCCTCATAACTTTGGCGATAGAAATGTAATGAAAGTGGGAAATGTTTACATCTCATTTTTGGATGAGGTGAAGCAGATGAAGACTGATCAGGCTTCCCATGGCTGAGCCATTTCTGGAGAGGATGCATCAGATGTCTGGGATAATACGGAAGCTGTGGTTGGCAGCCTCTAATGCAGGTTCCTGTTTCTTCTGGAAGTAGCATTAGGCATAAAATGTATGGCCTTGAAACTTATATTGCCTGGAATAGCAATTGCTGTGCCATGTTTCAGAAAGAAGCATCCTTTTAAAAAAAAACCCAACTAGCTGGAGAAATCATATTTTAATACTGGTGTCCTACTAAATTCTGTACTTATATCACAGCATACATTTGTAATTGATCCCTTATGGTGCCTCCTGGGCACCTGCTCAAGTCTTAGGCTCTCATGGGACAAAATCACCCACCACAACAGCTGGAAAAGCTTAACGCAGTTCTCCTTTCCCTGGCTTTCCACACGCTCTGTGCCTCTTCTGCTTGTGGGCATTGGGGTGTCTTAGAAGAAAACAAGCTGATAAGCACTGCTATTCCTTAGTGGCCCTGGATGGGGCCACCAAGGGTCTAAGGCTACATATCAGTCAAAGAAGATTGTCAAGGTACTTGCTGGGAGTTGATTTAGGGGACACGTGAAAGGCTCATATTTTGTGATCTCCTGCCTGGCTTTTGAATTGAACATGTTTAGAGATTGCCCTTACCCTGGGAGTGGATAACTACTGAGGGGCAGAGGACAGGTATCCACGTTCATCCCTGGGTCTCTGTGAGCAGTGGTTTATGCCGTGAACTTCTGGTGATTTGCCCACAGATGTGCCCTTTAGTGTGTGACTGATACTGCTCCTCAGTGGTTACGGTCTTTATGTCTGGAAGAGCTAAGGCAGTAAATCCTAGTGGTCAAACCTCTGCTCTAAGGTAGGGGGAAAGGAACAGTATACTTAATAACTCATTGCTTTTCCTCTTAAATGGGTATAAGTAACACAACACTGCTTTTGGATTTTGTTCTGGATTTGGCAACTTCTTGGGAAGGGACCCCTAAGGGCTCCATTAACAATTTCATGTGCTGACTCAGGAGGCAGACTACTTTGACAGGCCATCTTCACCTCTTACCGTTACTACATCTGCTAACCAAGGGCAAGTGTTAATCAGCAGTGGAATGAAGGAGCCTTCTCAGCAGCCCAAACGTGGCACATGCCTTACCTAGTTAAGCTTCACTGGCTCAATGACATTAATTTGCTCCTGACCTAATGCTCCCAGAGCTGCAGTTCAATGTGTTTATTAATTCTAGGACCGAGATTTCATATGAATTTTATTGTTGCACTGAGACACAATGAGGTGAAGATATGTGGCTTCTCTTCTGTTCTCCATATCTGTGCCATAAAACATAGCATTTGCTGCACCCATATTATTTGTGAGCTTGTATTAGTGCTTAGCTTAAGGCCTATTGAAATGTCCTGGAAATACAAGAGCCTCATTAAGCTTTGGGCTAGACTTTTTAATTCTTGTTCCTGTTTTAAGTCAGAGGAGGTTTGAAGCAGCAAGGCTTGCCAAAGAACCAGATTCCTATGTCATGAAAAGTTTCACTAACCTGGCTCAGACACATAAAATAACTCCTGACATAATGATCACTCCTGACATTAATCAACTTCTAACTGAGGACTGATGGGTTGGCCTATTGTTTCCCATCTCAGGGAATTTTATACACTCCTCAGAAGAAGATGGCACATTATTGTGGAGACAGGTGACTGGGATGAGTGGACTCATATTGTGATGCAGCATAGGAAGTGCCACGTTTCAGTAGCAGAGAACTTTCTTTTACCAAAGGTGGATATTACTTGATATTGATAAGGAGGGGAAACCACTGCTTTCAAAGAACAATTATTAAATATGAACAAATATTGATTTTCATTATGAAGAAATATCTATAGTTAGACAAGGTAGTCAATATGAGCTACTATGACATCAGCCTTATGAGCTAAAATTTGCTACCACCGTGTTCATAAGGAAGTCTTCATTGCTTCAGTGGAAGTGAGATGAACTCCTCTGAGAAAAATAATGCAGGAGTTTCTTTCTCACCTTTGCCTGACAGGGATGAGGATGTTTATAGTGTTTTATTAAAGAGAATGACCTGTTCCAGCCTCTTAGGCCAAGTCCTCAGAAGAGTCAGATCTTAAATCCTTCCCTCAATGAACCCAGCAATAGTTTAGTTCACCCAGCCCAAGGCACTTCACTGCTTTCCAGCAGCGAAGAAAAAGAGGCATGCAGGGCCCTTCCTCACAAGCTAGCATTTTTTTCTTAAATACAGAATTAATCTAAAATTAATATTCCACATTCGCCAGTTTCAGCCACAGCTACAGTTATTTCCGTATGCCAGGACAAAGTTTAAAATCATGGCCTGCATTTTTGGGTTGCCTGAAATACCCACTGAAGCTAAGTTTGCTTCACAGACTGCTGCCAGCTGTCTACTGGGCATTGGTGATGGTTTATGTTCATCCAGGGCCTGTCTGAAATTTCAGACAGCGATTACCCTCAATGTCTAATGAAACGTGAGGAAGTAATTAGTCTTTTTTGTGACTCTGCTATCCTGCATTACTTAACCTGGATTCAAGGCAGCCTCGTGGTGAGGAACGGGGAATGTAGGGAAAAGGGAAGAAAATAAAGAATTTGTCAGCTTGTCATTGTGCCTTCCTTCACCTGGGGTTCGAACAAAAGCAGGACAGAGCACAAAGCCTCGCTGACAGCTGCACGGCTTCCTCCCGAGGGGAAGGAGGCTGCAGAATGAGACCCCTCTCCTTGCCCACCGCCTGCTACACCTTCTGCCCCGGGGACATACGCTCCGGTCTGGTTCCTGCAGGGCTCCAGCACCGCATCCTGCAGCAGACAGCGAGCGCATGCTGCAGCAGCTGACAGTAAATCCCCCAGGCATAGGGCTTCATTGCATCAAATATTGAAATGGACACTGCAGCATGGCCTTCCTGCTTTAGTCCTACCTGAATTTAACACCAGGAAACCTCCTTCTCAGCCTCTCCCCTGCAACCTTGGAAGCAGCACTTGCAGCAGAGTCACTCACTGCAGAGGCTGCAGTGCCCTCAGATTTGCAGGAACCAAGGGATGCTTCTGAGGGTAAGGAGGCAGTACCCTGGAAAAGAAGGATTTGTGGGTCTGGCTGGGAGTGGTGGGAGAGGGGGAAAGGCATCCCACTGCTGATGGGGCTGCTCTGGAGCAGAAGAACCCAGTGAGGACAGGCAGGTGCTGCAGAAAACCTGAAGGCTCATGATGGGTTTGCAATACATCCCTCTAAGGAGGAGGGCGCTCCTTTTTCTCTGGCAGCCACCCAGGTCCAAAGTGTAATAAACCCCCAAAATGGATTATTTTTCTTTAAAAATAGAGCATGCCCCTCCCACAAGCTCCTTAAATAAATCTCTTGCCCCTATTCTCTTTAGCTCAAGGTCACCTGGAAGTGCAGCTTTTCACTAGCGCGTCAGTATTTCACCACACGAGAGAGGAGACCAGAGAGCCTGAGGGTTGTGACCACAGGCATGTTTGCTCTCTTTGCCCATCCCATGTCGTATCTGGGCTAAGCCTGGGGCGTTTCAGGCAACAGTTTGGCTGTCAGTCACAGGGCTCCGTGCTTACAAGGGCTGAAATACAGTTACAAAGCTCTCTTAAGTCATTAACTGATTTAAGTGACATAAGTATTACTTTTTCTCCTCAACAATGGCTTTTTTTTTTCATTTGCTTGAACAAGGGACTTTTAGTCTACCAGATGGGTCCAGGCTGTATGTCCTTGAGATGTGCTCTTTAGATGCATTGTCAAAGCTTAAGAGGGTAAATTCATTTCAATCTGTCGTCTTCAGTTAACCCTTGGGTTAAGTGTGAAGGCAGCAGCTGCACTACAAGAGCTCTTACACTGCATGGATTTTCTCCTGTACGTGTCATTGGGGTTTCATGAAGGAAGGAGTCATCTCCCTCTTTTTTTTCACTTACTGAGAAATAAGTGTCAGCACCGTGAAAGCAGTTCATTCTGAAATATCTGAACTGGGCAATATTGCTTATGGAAAACAAATTCTGTATCAGACATAGAATTGTTCCCACATTATTCTTAGGTCAAGAATGAAGACTCGCTGGTTCTTCATCCAGGAATTCAGATTACATAAAATACACAAGGAAACAATGATTGCTTTAGATTTAAATTGGATTACATTCAAGTGAAGTTCATGCCCCATCCTGCTGTCTTTACTTACAGGAGTAGTATTTATAAATAAAGAATAAAGCATGTCAATATTCTTGATTGGAACTTATTTTACTAATAAATGACTTCATTAGCAAGTATTGTTCTTGTCTTCAAAATATTCCCATTTCTAAAAATCCTCAAACATATATTTGCAGGAGGGATAGAAGTGAATGGAGAGCTCTCCAAACTAAACCCAGCTGAAAAAATAAAGGGGCTTTGGCTGATATTGAAAGACAAGAAAGTTTCTACCAAAACCTGAAAAGATAGCTCCTTACTGGTGGGTCTCAGAGGAGAGACACATTTGCTGTTTCCTGAACAGCTCCAGCAAAACCCTTGGCTGCACTATCTGCTTGAGACAGCTAGCCTTGAACACTGACCACTTGGCCACTTCAAAGTGTAAAACCATCTTGTAGGGTAGAGTTTCCTTATTTTACAATGCCTGATCTCACAGGCTTTACAGTGTACCAACTCCTAACTCCCCATTTAGGGACATCACCAGAAGCCACCTACCACTGCTGAACATGCCTTTGGGGAGGACATCTGCTCCCATCCCGTTATTTAGGCATTTATTCTGTACCACAGACCGTGCTGGGCCAGATGTGCTTAGCGTTATGAGTTGTACACCCCCAGATCGGTCTTCTCATGGGCTTTGCCCCGTGGTCCTTGTCATATTGCAGCTTTGTGAGCAATGGTGCCTCTTGCTCCCAGTCTGCTGGGGGCTGAGTCTGGGTGAGTCATCTCTGTGATGCTCTGGAGGCAGCGCTGCTGCTGATAGTCACTCGTCCTTGGGACAAGCTGTGATTTCATATAGAGGTCTGGAAAAGCAGACTGTCTCAGCTGAAATCCAGAATTTCTCTGAATTTATGCTCAGGTGAATGAATGCAGATGTGCCTAAATAAATGAGAGTCTTATGAAGGTAGACGTTGGAAGGCAAATCCTGTTTTTCTGATGTAAAACAAGTACCATTTTAATGTTCAGAAGAGTCAGATTGGTTGTCACTATTCACCCACTGCAAGGAATATTTTATTCCTTCATTTTGGCATGGCTCTTTATAAAGCCTCTGATCTTAAAGGCCCAAAGTCACCCCATATAGGTCCCAGTGATGGCAGAAAAATGTTTAGGGATTTAAATGAAAAAAAGAATTAGAGCTTTCATTGTCAGGCAGCAAGGCAAAATCCCTCTGCCCTCAGCTGTGTAGCACATACTCCGCTCCCCAGCTTGAAATCTGGAGCTGTAGGATATTGACAGTGAGAATGTGGGAATATTCAAGCACAGTTCTGGGGAAATCCTCCTATTTGCTGAATTCTGTGACTTGTTCATGACCAGACTGTGATTGCTCTCAAATGATTAATTTTTTTAAAGCTATTATTTTTTTTTTGCTGAGTTTATTCTTGCCATTTCTGTTGGTAGTATGTGAATTGCTCTCTTCCCAGCTCACTGCTGCGGTTCATCGTCCAGCAGCTGAGCGAGTGGGTTAGTTTTGTTTCAACACAGGCTGTAGCCAAAGAAACCTCTTGGCCATACTGTGTGTAGACCTTCACATCTGATCCTCAATCTACGTAGCTCCATGTGTGCTTTTGTGCCTTAGATGAATATAAGGCAGTCTGGTTTTCTGCTTTTGTTTTGGGTTTTTCTGAGTCTTGTTTTCTCCAGTAAAAACACTCCTATGCTACAACAGTGAATGTGCCCCCTTGCCATCAGCAGTAGTTGTACCTGCATACCTCAGAGATCTGTGCATTAAATATAAAGAGTTTCAACAGGAATCCCTGTATACCTCTATGTTGCAAATAGTTAGCACATCAGCTTCCCAGTAGGCAGGCTGCTGGGGCCAAGAATCAGTCAATTGTTATTTTATTTACGTGATCAAATTTAATCTTATGTTTTATTGTTCAGCAGAGCTCTGTGAATCCCGTGTAACCCCATAGGACCCACCCAGCTCATGTCTTTCCCAAACCTTTCCCCTACAGATTGTATCACAGCCTATTTCAATATATCCATCTCCCTTAATGAGAACATGAACTGCAGCAGGGAAAAGGGGGAGCTTTTGCAAAATGTTTTAAGTTCTGACCTTTCAGGGCCATCATCTATTGTTTGATGAGATTCAAACAATAATGATGCAAATGTAAGACCCAGGGAAGGGGCAACTTTCTGACAAGGAACGGGAAAACTTTCTACTCCCAAACATAAATTGAAAGGAGGAGGTTAGAAACCAAACCAGACCATCTTACGTGCCCTTGCAGGCCTTAATTCCTTCACAAACATGTGCAAACTGAATAAGAAGAACTAGCTAAATAAAAATCCCTACGCAGAGAGAAAGATTTTGATCCTCTGTTAAAACAGTTTGAGCGGAAAGGATTTTGCAGCCTCTCTGTTAATCTGCTCATCACATGGTTGAAAGCGATGCCCTTGAGGCCCTATCTAGCCTGTTGTTGAAATGATTGGTCAACAAAAAAAGACAGGAGGAAAAAAAAAAGAATAGAAGTTGTGGTCTTGTATTAGTACAGCTAAATCCTTGCCTGCAAGTCTGGGTAATCTTCACTGAAGGAGCGTGCTGGTTTTTTTTCCATCAGCCTGTGAAGGCTGAAATGGACTTCAGAAGAAGGAGAGGTTTCTAAATCAGCCTTGTGAGCCTGTAATAAATAATGAGGAGTTCTCATACCCTGCACCAGGGAAAGCTGATGTGCGTGTGTGCCCTGGGCCTCTTTGAATTTATATTACTGATTCCTGAGAAATGAGTAGCAGCCAAGAATTAGTTGTAGGTGTGAATCAGAAAGCAGCACTGGCCTTTGAAAATGAGTAAGTTTTGCATATCCGTGGGGTGCTAGTGTGCATTCCTGTGGCTAATATAATTTGTTACTTAGCCTAGAAATGTAAGATGCTTTCGATATTTGACTTGTACAACTGTAAGTGCACTGTAAGTATACATCTTAAACAGTTGTTCCCAATGTATTGTTTTTGGTATAAATATTCACCAGTAATGTTACAGTGAATATGACACTAGGATCCTCCCATTTAATCTCCCAGTTGTGCCCAGTGAAGGGAGCAGCCAGATCCTCTCCCTTGTCTGAATGGCACCTGCTATACTGCAGGTTTTGGGGATTGGGTCTGGGCTGGTCAAGGGTCCAGCTTCACTTCAGGGAGATGAGCTGTTTAATAGCAGCAGAATTTTTTGTCATTGTGACTCTATAAAAGAGCCTTGAAATAATAAAATTTAGATCTGTAAAAGCTTTATTGTTTAAAATTGGGTTCCCAGGCCTTTTTGCCATATAAACTGCATTTTAAAAAGATACTCTGCTGTGTCCTTATATTGTGCCAGCTGCATTTTACGTACTCATGTGTCTATCTGTGTATCACCAATATATAAACAGAGAATGAAAGTAGTTAAAAACTAAGTAGGGTCCTTTCTTTTTATAATGTGGCTGTAGCTATTTCTTTTTCTTTCTTGAAGGAAAGTAAGTTTTTCAAAGCTCATAGACTTTCTTCAGCTTTAACTCCTACCTCCACAGTTTAAGTTCCCAGTGGAGACTACAGCAAAAAGTAGAGGACAGTGGAGCTGGGGGGAGGGCTGGGCTGCCCTGGATGTTGCAGAAAGTGAGCCCTGAGCCAACAGCGTGGCTGTTGGTCTGCAAAACACAAGATACCCTCGGGGTTAACTCAGAGCACCCTTGGAAAGGTCAACCTTATGGGTTTTTTTTGCTTGTCCATTATTAAAGCTCTGTTGCCCTAGAGAAAATCCATGGGCAGTAAGTGGGGGGGGGGGGGTGCAGATGGTCTCCTGAACTCCTTTCAGACACAGTTTGGATAGTAGTTCTTTGAGGTGATGGGGCCTTGACTCAGGCCTATAATCTCTTGTGCCTTTTCTATTTTACTTAAGGTGTTGCATTTCCACATGACAGTGCCCTCACCACAAATGGCTGCATGCACAAGGGAAAAACCTCAAGTTGGCAAACTCCCTTCCTTCTTGCTACCTCCTTCAAATGCTGTATGATATGATGAACAGAAGGATGGACAGACAGACAGGTTGATATATGGATATTGAAATTGTTTCTTCAAAGATAAAGCTCTTTAATTTGAAAAAGAAAAGAACATGAATAATCAGTGATAACCAAGACTCTCAAAGATAATGAGATCTTTTCTTTAACATCTCTTTTGCTGTCCCCCATAGCTGAAAAAATATCGCCTTTCTTCAGTTAAAAATCCCATTCTACAAATAACACCATCAGCCCAGTTTCATAATGCTTATATTTTGTCAGCTGCTGGTTTGACTCTGGCGACTTAGTTAAAGAAGATTTCTGCTAAAAATATATCAGTCCATTGGCTGAAACATGGCCAGACTTTTACCATCAGGCAGGAATGAAAGGGAAGGATTAATATTATTAACATAATGAATTGCTTTATTTACTGCAAATACATGTCAATAGGAGAAAGTTGTCTATTTACATTCCTAATACCCTCATGATTGTAGGGTACAGAATTTTACTCCCCTATTAAAATGTTTACATGTAGCAATAGCTGCATTAATTGTCTTTCATTCATTTCTGTTAAGGTCACAGCTGCATAAACCAGAATCTACACTATCAAGTCTTGCTAGAAGAAGGTGTCCTTTGGCATTGTATGTTTGCCTCAGTGCCCACACAAATGCACTGAAAGCCAGTGAAACCCACCCACAAAAGCCACAGTGAAGCCACAGCTCTTTGGCTCAGCAGCCAAGTGTGCGCGTGCTCTACTGGCAAAGCAATACTGCATTTACAAGGTGTCAGCGGTGCTGTGAGGGTAAAAAGAGCATAAAACTAAGACTGAATGCTAAGAAGGAGTGAAGGAGTGGGGCTTGTGCAGCACTCAATTCGACAAATACATAGTTATCAAGTCCTGTTCAGCGTAGGAAAAGTAAGTCCTTACTGGTGTAATACAGCTCTGGGGTGGGGGTAGGTGTGAGTCCTGGACTGCAAAGAAATCTTGCAAATATGAACCACACAGAAAGAAATGAAATGTTGTCTGCCTGAGTCTGCTGACAACCCGTAACAAACACCATCGGGGGAACACCTTATTCCTGTCTATCTTTTTGAAATCAAAGCGACAACAACATTGATGCTGATGGTGTTAACTATGTCACTGCCCATCTTTTAAACTAAATATTGAGTTATTGTTCTTCCACCACAAAATCTTTTTCCATATTTTACCGTCTACCAAAATCATCAGCCATTCCATACTATGCTTGTAAAAGCACTAGTTACACTCACAGCTTGTCTCATCCAGTCCTAAAAGCATCAGGATTAGTAAAGAAGGGATAGCACCAATTTTTACCATACAAATGAAGAATTTCACAGCTGTTTAAATGACTGAGTTATTCATTGTTTCATTCAATTAATTAAAAAAAATCACTTTCAAATTAAAATTATCACAAAATTTCCTCCTGACTTGCAGACTTCCACAAAATGCAGCAGAAATTAGCTCTACTTTGTGACAGAGGCCAATGCAAATGTGCTCTCTTTTCTTCCTGTAATGCTCATGGGTTTTCATTCTATCATACATTTAGCCTAAAAAAATCTTTCTCCAGTTTGTGGGTTTCCTTTTCATCATCCATTTAGCCTAAAAAAGTCTTTCTTCAGTTGTCTGTCTGCTTTCTTGGATCATTATAAGAAATTTGAGGATGATCTCTACTGGCTTGCATTTTCTGCCATTGATTTGATCTGCATGTTATACAAGTGTGTGTAACTCTTCTGACATGGTGGCATTTAGCACTGACTTTGCAAAGGCAGGGAAGACTTAGAAAGGGTTGAGGCAATGAGTGAGGCCTTTTGAACAACCCCTCATGTTTAATGCTTTCTTGCAGAAACTCAGTTTGCTTTCTCTGTTGCCACTGGGTCTGCTTCTCTTGATTTATGAAGGTACAGGGGGAGACCCTTCACCCATGAATGCAAACCAACTGCAGCCAGTTGGTTGCCACCCCACTGATCTGTAAGACACTCCCATCAGCAGGACTAAGAGCAAAAGAATGAGCAGACAGGGCCGAGTTACTGTAATTTTCTCATGCCGCGTTACCTGTTACCTAGGTGAAGCACTCCTAACTGACCGACACTAACTGCAGCACCAGGGGGTAGTTAATAGGCACAGACACAGTTCATCTTCTGTATTACAGTGACTTTATAAGGTTGAATCAGACTGATCCAGCCTCTGTGTGAGAGATGTGAGTGAACAGGCTGTTGCTCATTGCCCACTGACATTCCAGGCTATGACCGACCCCTTTCCTGGAGCCCACCGAAAGCAGGTGTCTCATATCACCTGCAAAACCTCAGCACTTTACAGTCGTGGTCCATGAGCAACTCTTAAAACAGTGAGGAAAAGGAGCAATAACGCTTTGGCTCAGACAGGTGGTGAACACCTTTGGTGCTATGAGTCAAGGGAGGGGATGCAGATCCCACTTGGCTTCCTGGGAAATCTGTGCCTGCCTTTGCCCCACACTGGTTTCCCCGTCACTGCCCAAGTTTGACTCTTGCCCTCACCCCAAAAGATCATTTTGGTTTGGGATGCTCAGCAGAGGTGACGATTAACTTAAACCAGGAGATGTGGAAGAGGCTTGGATGTGCATATGGAGGGAGGGGGCTGGAACAGGAGGTCTGTGCACTCGAGAAGGCCGTGCAGAGAGAACAGTTTCTTTCTACAAAACTAGAAACAGCAAATGCAACAGGCCTCCTGCAGCCTGGTGGGAATGCCCTTTATGCTCCCCAGGAAAATCTGCCATGCTGTTTTCTTATTCCTTGCTGTCTCCTGAATCCCTCAATAAATGTCTTGCAATAATTCCAATTTATATTTATATTTATATTAATATTTATATTCTATCTATCTATTCATCTAAGAGAAACAGAAGACAGAAGGGGGCAGGTAGACCACTGGGAAAATCTGGCACAAAAGCATTTAAGATGCCAAGCACTCCTATTTTATGTTTGCAAACAGATGCCCCCCCCCGTTCACCCTCCACACACTGCCAGCATCTACCGGCATTTTGCTGGTTGGTAGCCCCACCTGCAAGCCTGACCCCACTAATGGCAGTGGTGAAACTTCCTCCAACTTGAAATGGGGGTGACTTTCACCCCTAGCTTCTAAAATTGGCCATTAATCAGATTTAGTGGCTTAGGAGCAGTGTAAAGAAACCCAGGTTGGAATATAATCAAAGAGGAGAGAGACTGACTGCTTGTCATTGCTGCAGTGATGGTGAGTGAATATTTTGAGGAAGACCTGAACAGATTCAGGTTGTGAGTTTCACTGAAAACTGTGACACAGTCAGAAAACTCATCCTCCAGCTAAGCAGATGCCTTTTGTTTTTCTCCCAGATTCTGGCCACAGCATGTAAATAGCTTTGTCACGAGTCAAAACATTTTCTTTAATCCTCCCTACTAATACCCGGATTTCTTGTCCTGAGCCAGCAAGATCCAGCTATGCAAATGGCAAGTGACGTTGTAGGATATTTTGGAGCAGGTATCTCCTGGAGGGGTGGGGAAGCACTAAGCCCTTTGAGCAAAGCCTATACCCTCATTTAAAACACCCTGTGAAATGCCAGCCACCCTTTTCCGGAGAAGACTAATTCAGACTGGAATTCAGACTCTGAGAGCTGCTAGGAAGATCAGAGCAGCAAACAGTCCCATCTACTAAGAAAGGCTAACAGATTCTGATCTTTCATGTCATAAGAAATGCTGAGAAAGGTTATGACTGCTGTTTATATACCTCAGAGAGAGAGGAGGAGAGAGCAGGGAAGGAGAGAAACTATTTAAGCCACATGACAAGACCAGCACAGGAACAAGCTGATATTTTCTGGCTGTGAATTAATTTGTGCTAGAAGTGAAATGTGTTTTGGAGAAGTGAGGGTCTGGACTCAGAACTAGTGGGAACACAATAAACTTAGTGAATCATTGGACATTGCTTGCTAAATTATAAGCAAAGCTGTATGAGGCAGCTACCTGTGAGAGCAGGGAATTAAGACTCACAGCAGCCTATTCTGTCCAGGTCTCTGTTCAGTGCCTTCTGTACTGCCAGCAGCTCCCTCCAGATGAGGTGGCCAGTCCTGGTAAGAGGGTTTCTTCCTTCACCCTCCACCACTCTGGATGGTTGTTCTCCCAGACAGACAAAACAAACATTTTTGCCTGCAATGGTTTTCTGTTGCTGTTGGAAAGGAAAAAAAAAAGGGAAAATGTGTGGGTACACAGCTGTAGAAATGACTGCAAAAAGATAACACATTGAAAGGTTTTCTTTTCTAAAGCAGTTTTGTTGGCAGTAAAATGGATAGAAAGCCAAGTTGTTATTACTCTGAAGTGAAATTTTTACAAAATGGCTGCTCTGTGCTTTTATTTTTTTGGTGCAGGAGCCTGATAAAGCAGCATGCACATGTTGGAGCCTCATAAAACAGCAGTGTTGTCTGACAACTGACAGGACAACAATGACTTGCTTTGTACTGGGATGGGGTGGCTCCAGGCATTTCTTTTATGACTGCCTGTTATTCTCCGAGATCTTAACGGCAACTTTATCCACCTGCCATCGCCCCTGGTGGCAGCACCTGGGAGGAAGCGTGGGATGTATTGCTCATAACCTCCCTGTTTGCAGAAACGGGATGCACGGAGCAGTTGTGTCAACACAACTCGTCTGCTGCACTGCAACTGTGTGTACACACAATCACACTCATTTACCCACTAATGATCAGGGGTTTGCCTGGGGTAGAGGTGCTCACGTGTACAAGAAGCAGCAATTCCCCTGGTAGCACGTTTATGTTGCGCAATTGCATTCCCACTGAGAAATCATTTTATTGAGCTTTTTGTCATTATAGCAATGCAAGCCCATAGGAAAACTGCTTTGGAACTATTTTTCCCAACACATTCAGCAAATAGTCAGGAGTCATAATTTTGTCTAATTATACTTCAACATCTTCATTTTGGCCCTTGACGGGAGAGTTCTTGTTCCAGCTAGGTATGGGTTCTGACACAGAAATGCAGTATGAGAACATGATGTCACCCTCACTAGCATTTATCCAAAAGCCTCCGTTGTCCTGTACTATGTACATCCCCCAAACGGTGCCAGTCCATGCCCTGAAACACCTGCAATTTAAGTAGGAAAAAAAAAGGACAAAATAGGAAGGAAAAGAAGAATTTTATCCATATTGTGTAGATGGGAGACATATTCAGTTGTTAAACAAGGACAAGCAGTCCCATCAGAGGATATCCAAGACATCTGCACGACGCTGACAGACACAGCCAGCAGCAGGAAACCAAATACCTACAGCATCTCACGTAGCTCTAGAGACCTATTTTCAGGCAATGCAAGCAAGCCCTGAGAGTAAAATAAGTTGTCTAAGGCGATGCAGGAAGACAGTGACAAACTAGGAACTGCCTGCTTCTCCTGAATTCAGATTTGCAAGATCTCACTGCCTGTCTTTTTCAAAGTCACTCCCTGACAAGCCCTCACCAGTAGTCATTATTCTTTACTGAATATCAAGCAAAAATCAGAGTGAAATCGGTTATCACTGAACTATGTCAGCCTGGGCTGTGGAGCTGGGTCCAAAGGCTTGCAAGCAACATGCTGTGGGACAGCAACAGAGCAGAGTTGAGATGTCTGTGCCACAGGTTAAAGCTAACATACCCTATGGAAACACAGAGGCAGATTTCTGGTTTAATCAGTAACACAAACATAACAAAGGTGTTTCTCTGGAAATGAGAACTTTGCTGAAAATCTTGTGAATAAATTACATCCAGGCAATAAGCTGTGCTGCAGAGTTGATATAAAAAGCAGACTTTCCTCAAGATTTTATTTCAGAGCTATTTAAAACTTAAATCTAAATAACAAATTTGCGTAATTTTTCATTGTTACATTTTATGCAATAGCATAAAATCTTTAAATAGGATTTTCATTACAAAATTAGCTGATTTGTTCTCCAAGTGCTTTCAGATCAATTAAAATACAATAAGAGTAAAAGCAGGAAATGTTTCTGTTATAGATGGTATTAATTGTGGCGAGCTCTGGGTGAAACAGAGATGACAGAAGTCGAAACCCAGAAGAGTTAGGGCTTGTGAGGAGCCCACAATCTATAAAAACTATGCTCCCAACTCCCTTAAATAATTTCTCACCAGCTGTTTGTCACACCAACTGCGGGCAGCACACACACGCCTTTCTTGGCTTTCTGTTGGGGTCTGCCTTCAAACATAATTTTGGGGGGAACCTGCTGGTGTCAGCAGCACACACAGATATTGGTATCTAAGCATTCTTTTGCAGCAGTTTCTCACTTTTGATGTCATTTCATTCCCTACTGGTGTTAGTAGGTATTTCTGGTCTAGAGTGAGCTTTGGGGTTAATGCCACTGCATTTCTTATAACCCAGTCATAAAAAGTCCATCTAGGGAAGGCTGCCAATGTGCTGGGCAGCTGAGCTCTAGATAGCTCCCTGCTGGGCAATGATAGCTGTCGGGGAGGTGCAGCAGGGAAAAGGGTGTGCATCTTGACAGGAGGATCCTACACAACCCCAGAACTGCCTTGTGCCTGGCCCCGTTGTGGCTGAACATGCCTTGCACAGCACTCAGGGAGCCAACTGAATGGCTGCAAGGCAACACTGGGGAGCAAGGATGACCCCCTTCATCCATAGCTGAACTTCATCTCCCTCTTTGACAGCATGTGTTTCTCCTTCTACCAACAACCAGATTAAAAATGAAAGGAGAATAGCTGCAACCCAACTGCCAGCGTTAAATGGCTCAACACCCATCCTGAGATGCTTGATCCAAAGCCTCTCTTTGGGTTTTCTGTGGCTCTACTAATGCCACACCACTGCAGTAATGCTTTTTCAATCCTACAAGAAAGAAGCATAAAGTGTGGTATTGACCGACTCTTGACTTTTTTTAGTAGAATACGCCAATGCAGTCATCCTCTGGCTACAAATATCCATGGGAAGAATAGATGTGTCCTTTAATAACAGGGAGAGTGCTTAAAAAAGAACATTTTATTGCAGTGTTGCCGTCATCACACTAAATTGCAGCATTTTCATTTTCCTGTATTTATTGCATTGAAGTGTTTATATCACTGTGAAGCAAATATTTGCTTTCAAAGGTCACTCATTGTATCTCTCTTCCTCTGGGGATATATGTAGGTCTCTCTTAGACTTCAGTATAACTCCATAAGGATATATAATGTTCTCGCTATGAGATTCTTTATTGCATCTGAGCACTACTAAACCAGCAGATGCAGAATTCAAAGTATAATAGGCAATGCCTTTCCATTAGCCAGTCTCTCTTTGTATTTTTCTTTAACGCTTAGTCGGTTGTGCTTCTGTACGAGCACTGGCATAACATATAAGACTGGCTCACAGGGAATTTGATGTAAGTCACCCAAGTCCCTGAAATTGCTTGTGTTGTCTGGAAGACACAGAGCACAGCTTGGTACATGATGTACGCAGCTTTTTGTAGCAATGTTTGGACTTTTTTCTCCTTCTAAGAGACCACCATGTATGTTAGTGTGTGAACCCAGAGGTCTTCCTTTCCCTTTTCTGAAATGGAAAAATCAAGGTCCTTGTGAAATTTTGAGCTTGCATTTGTAAATACAATTACTGCAAGTAAACCCACAAATTGACTGAGTGTGTGCAAGTGGCTGTAACTTCTGTAGCAACTTTTTTTTTTGATCAAAGTTTTAGATCTAAAGAGCATTACATCACAGCTTTGGTTTTCTGATCTGTCATCTCTGCAGTGACTGTAGACAAAAAAAAAAAAGTAGTTTATATTGAAAGTACAGAGTACATTTCAGAAAGTTTATTTCCAGTTATATTAGAGGTTCCTAAGGCAATTACAGGATTTCGATACTTGGTTCAAGTCAGCTTGAATGAGAACAGAATGCAAAATATCGGCTGTTATAAAAAACGTAAATTCCACAAGGATTTTATTACCCAAAGTCCTCAATATTATCTTTGGCCTGCTCCTGTTCTACTAAAACAACAGCAGGTTTCAGTGGGCCCAAGACAGACTAATACCTTATGCTTTTGAAAGTCTGTCCAGTAATCAGTGAGAGCAAATATGTTATGGTTTACCTTTTCTTGGCCATTCCTGTAACCACTCAGTTTCAATGTTTTCATACATCAAGGACTATATATAGGAGTTCCTAAGAAATATCATAGGGGGAAACCTGTTAATTTGTACTGTAGAGAAATAATTTCCTTCAAAACATAAATCTGCTCTCTACAGGATTTTATTGATAACAGGGTTTGTTGCTGGAAATTCATGGCACTGGAATGGAATTTCAGCCTAAATGGGGCTTTTCAAGGAAAATCCTCTCTCTAATCTGTCCTATTCCACATTTTAAACTGCAAAATCTGTGAAAAATTTAAGCCTATTCCCAGCCATCTGCAAAATATATGTAGTTTATCATACTCTGTGCGCAAATCAGTAACCTTTATTGATTCTTGTGCATGGTTTTCTATTAAATAAAGTTGAATCAGCACTGCTGCGGGGCACTTTTGTTTATGACTAAAACTTGATGTAAAATGACTTGTCTGGAAGAATGCTTTTTGCTGTTTCTCAATCCATTCTAAGTGCTTTACAAATACCAAACCATCTCAATAAACCTGTCAAGTTCGATCACTTGCTACAAAACATCTCTCTGGTTACAACCTCTGACATTTTTTTTAGCTTGATGCAAAATAGGATACATCTGTCACTACAATGCCAACTGATGGTTCTAACTAACCGAGAAGGATAACTCTAAAGAAAAATGACAAAGTTTCTCCACTTTGTTTCTTTTTTGCACCACCCAACACCACTGCTGGCTCATGATCAAAAATGAATAAGTAAAAGATCAAAAGTCAGGCTGGAATCTACTTGAAAACTGAATTTTCTGTACAATTTTTATTATTTGCAGTGACTGACAAACAGACTGTTATTATTTGTTATTGTCAGTAGAAGCACTCATCTCACCTTCACTCCCTTACAGGTCTGTAATCATTCAGCTCACACTGGATATGCTTAGAGACTGAACCAAATCCTGTTAGCATCCCATCCTCTCACTGATACAACACCTCCCACTTTACAGCTAGTAAGATGCTACCAGATAGACATAACAGAACAGTTTCCTGCCCCTCACAGCTATATGTATATACCAATTAGATCAGTCCCAAAGTCATGTCTATATTGTCCTGATTTTTGCTAAAGCTCAAAGTGCTGCTATTCTGCCAGCACAAGTGTAGTGAAGGATCCAGGCAGAGGAGAATATTTTAACTAAATATTCTAAAACTAGGTCCACAGACTTAATCCTGGTATTCTGTCACAGAGGCTGTGCCAGAAATATTTAAATGCTGAGGTTTGCCTCCATATGGGAAAAAACCACAATTTGTGAAGCAGTGATCAGTGCTAGTGCCAGCCTGCGCCAAGTGGGACAGGAGTTTGGAGTGCAGTTCTTTACCGAAATAACTTCTTTTTATCCCAGCTGAGCATGCTCCATTTGCTGATCAGGAGCAGTGTCTTCCTGGAGCTGTGTGATGTGCCACAAAGGGCAACATGAGCGCAAGCAGCAGTGTGGGAAGGTTGGGGCCTTGAGAGTACCCCCACATTTTCACATGCCCTTCATGCAGAGACCAATTCCTGGTTCATCTTTTCCTCCTAAACCCCAGAGTGCGCCATTTTTTGTAAAGTTTATTTACTGCTGTTTGTGAACATTCTTGAAGGGCCTGATATCAGTCTGAATATTAGCCATGAAATTAAGCTCTGTGTCTGCATCAGCTGGGGCTGCAGATGAGTTGCTTAAGGTTGGTCCTTTGCACCACTGTGACCATGCAGCTGGCAGAACCAGGTGGGCTTCTTCTCCATCATACTTTTGGGCTCCTAAACATTGTGTGACCCATCACAAAATTTCAGTCTCCCTCTGACAAGGATGTGGCAATGTGCTCAGTGGTGAAAGTAGGATGCTGTGCCAGTAGCTGCAGGGCTGACTCTTTGAGATGGATTTCTTCCTGCTGTAGCTTCAAAGAGGAGAAGCAGCCATGAATGAGGGCACAGCTAATGTGAAAGCATGAAGGTCACATATTCCCTCTTAGATAAGAAAAACAACAAATCTGTTGCTGAAGCTGCAGAGGAAATGCAAGGAGCTGTCTGCTTTCCTTATACATTTCTAAGCAAACAGGGTGTGACCCAGGAAATATCCCTGCTACCCAGCTGTACCTGTTCAGCCATATTCCTGATGTCCTGATGGAGAGCACTGTCAAAGGAAGGAATGGGTCCATCTCCAATAGATAATAACTTCCATTTAAACAGAGTTGTTATTGTTAAAATTTTAAAGCCAAGCTCTGCCCTGACTTATCTTGTCTCACAAAAGCTGCACGTATCGCAAAGACAGGACAGAAAATAGCCCCTGGGATTTCGCCTTCTTAGAGCAGCTTTGGTGAAAGGGGCTGCTTTTGTCCTCTTTCTGTAATTGAGCATGACAGCATGTGCTTTATGGCTGTTTATTTGCAGTCCCCCACAACTTCCCCACCTCCACTGCACCTGGGATTAGGTCTTCCTGCAATGAACACATCTAACATTCAGTGAGCAGTAATTTGCAATGTGCCATGCTTGAATCAAGCAAAGAAATAAGCCAGTGTTGTTGTTATGAAGACCTGACAGATGGTAGGAGGACCAGCCTTTCTTAATCAAGTCATGCTTAGTAATCAGAGCTAGCTCGAATTTATAACAAAAAAGAAACCCTACCCAAATGAGGATTAATGGGCTGCATCCTGGTCTCTGGTTAGGATGAGCTCCGTGGTGTCATTCTGTATTGAGAGGGATAACCAAGTTCAGAATCTGACCCACTTTGGGGAGAAGTTGAAAATACCAGTCAGGTCCCTTACTTCTCCTGAAACGAATGATTCTCCCAGGTAGACAACTTCACCCAATCTACCTGTAAATATTATTTCAGAGTCCAAACTAGAGCATGGTGGACAGGTCATTAGCCGATAAAAATCTGCAAAGTCTCATTGTCTTTAATTTCACTGCAGATATATTAGCCGAGTGTCTGGGCCTCCAAGCAATGCAGCTGAAATATAGGACATGAGGGGCATAGGCTTGACCTTGGCCTCCTTCATGTTAAGACTTTTAATTTTAGAAAAGAATGAATGGGTCTTAAGCTTGTTTCTGGTAGCAAATAACACCTCCTGAATCTCCAGCTTTGAAATGGATAGCACTTGAAAGGTTAAGAAAAAAGGAAGGATTTTCCTCAAAGAACATGAGAAGGATACATCCTTGTTCTTCGAAAGTGATTGATTAATAATGCAGGAATAAAGTACCACCTTGAAAAATCTTCTGTGCTCTCTACTCTATAGGAATTGCTATCCAGCACAAAAGAGTTTGGGTGAGGGCACTCATGTAATAAAAGCACTTTCGTAAATTGACATTTAAGCGCAATTCAGTGAGTCAGGGAGCCTAACCACACTGTTTCTTTCCCTTTTCGCTGTCTTCCAGGCTCACAAGCAGCTAAGCACAAATCCTTGATCTGCAGCTTCCACAAACACACCCACAGCTAAAATGGCGGAAGACGCTGATATGCGCAATGAGTTGGAAGAAATGCAGCGGCGTGCCGACCAGTTGGCTGATGAAGTGAGACCAATAGCTAAACTGGAAACTTGGGGTTGGGGTTGGCATGAGAGACACATCCAGAAATAGGAGCTGATCCAGCAAAGGATTTCTAGGGCTGATTCTGTTTTCTGTCAGCTTTACACTGAAAGCAGTATTGGAAAAGAAATGAGCTGAGGTAAAATTTAATGTCATGTTTAGTTGAGATTAAGGTATTCATTGATCGTGAGTTTGGTTTAGGTATTAGAGTCTGTGTCAATTTGGCCTCAGAGCAAAAAAGCAGCAATTTAATATTTTCTGAGGATTCCTTCAATTTGCCAAACCTATTAAATGTTAAAAGTCACCAATTAGCTCTCTGAAAAGTATAGCTGAAAACCACAGACTTTATTTTTAAAGTGGAACACCAGCTGTTCCAAGCACTACCGCCACAACATGTGAGCAAGGGGAGCACAAGCCTTAGAGACTGCAGCTGCCTTGAGATGCGGTGGGAACTGCTGCGTTAGCAAGCCGTAACAGAGAGCCGAAGATGAAGAGATCACCAGTACCCTGCTGATGGCCTGATTTTGAGGGAAGGCAAAGAGTGTAGGAAAAACATACTGTCAGCATGAGCCTGCACATTAGTGTTGGAAACTGTAACTTGCTAAATCTAAGTGGTTTTTCCTTTGTTTTTTTCAGTCCCTTGAGAGCACCCGTCGAATGCTGCAGCTTGTTGAAGAGGTAAGGACATGCATTTTATTTGCACTTCTGTTGTGAGCAGAAGTGATGGAGAGTCTGACACTGGCAGTGGTTTTTTTTGACTCACATTGCTAGGGCATGCCCATGGCTTTATGTGCCGCCCTGTCCCTCCTTATCCTTACCCCTTACGAGGGTCATTCAAGACACTGTGCCCTACTTGCCAAGTGTCACACTGCAGACCAGCTGCTGAGGCACTGTTTGCCCATACCTGAGCATCCATTGAGAAAGGCTACTTGAGATAAACCAAGGAAACAGCTTCTGAAGGTGACCTGGAGTCAGGGACAAGTGGCTGAGTTTGCTGCAGAGCTCCTGGAGCCTTGTGCCAGCACCGCTCTGACGTCCTTGCCGTAATACTGAAAGTGGGGAAGGTGAGAAAGGCCCTCTGTCTGTTTGTCCTGTTGTCTCTAAATACCTCCCTCTTCATAAACATTTGCAGCTATTTATAGAGCATTGGTCACCACAGCATTTAAATGCCACTTTATGTACCTCTGAAACATTTATTAGGATTTCAAGGCTCGTGAGATGTCCTAGATTGACAGCTTTTGAAAAGGAAGTTCTTTGATTTTCCACGGTGGTAAGGAAGGGGACCAAGGCTCAGTCCTTATGGTTAATATAGCTTATACCCGCCTGGAGGGGTCACCACCAGAAGGGAAAAAAACAATTCAGTCAGGTTTCATTTCACCCTTTTCATAACAAAGGGGTTTAAAAGTTGGAAATTCCCAAACGCAGTTTAGTTTAGAGTGTTCAGCCATCAGGTGGTGGAAAACTTTGCTCCCTCCTGACAGGACGTATTATTTTCAGACACCATGTGAGCCTTGATTCTGGAGCTGGTGACATTTTTAATCAGGGTCATCAGCACTGACAGTCACTGTACTCCTGACAACCAGAAGAGTCTCCACCAGAGACAATGGGAAGAAAATTACATCAGGTCCCACATTCAGGAACAAGCACAAGCTCAGCCATAGGCTCCATGGCCTTGAGATCAGTCATGACTGTGGAGATCAATGGATTCCAGGGGAGACAAAATTAAATTTCTATGTACAGATAGACAGACAGATGGGTGATTGAGCACAGTCAGCATCGCTTCTCCTCCACAAACACTTCAGATCTGGGTCCCTTGCAGCCAAAGCATGCTCTTGTCTCACAAGCAATCTGTCCCTTTTTGCTGCTCAATTCCCTGGACATGCCATTTCTAACCATCACTTTATGTCAACTCTGTGCTGGATACAGCTCCTACTGAAATCAATTCAATGACATGGAAGAGAGTCTCATATGGCTACCTCCACAAATGCAAGGCAGGAGAGCCTGCTGCCCCAAAGAGCCTGTGATCTAAATAGGCAAGGCAGATGATGAGTGGGAAGAAAGAGAGGCACAGGAAAGGGAAGTGATTTGCTCAGGGCCAAGCCATCAGTAAATATCAGCCCCGTCTCTCCTGAGCTGTATTTGTGTGACCTATGCACTGCTTGAGTCTTCCTAACATATTGAACCAGCATATTGTGAATGCCACTGGAATTTCAGTATTAAATCACGGCAAATGGCAAAGCGGGAGGAGAACTGGGACTGCTGAATTTACCAATGAATTTATGCAGGACTCTAGCGCTTCTTGGAAGAGCTCGGCATCTCTCTGGACCTGGCTTTTATTCAGATGCTACAATATCTTCCTGTCCAAATAGAGAAGTTTCTAAAACTAGCACTGAGTAGTCAAGGGAATTCTTCTACAATGAGCTGAATATTATTTTCACTAATGTGACTACAAAAGACCTTTAAAATTATTCTGTGGTCTAAACAGTTGGTTGATTACTCTGACCCCATTTCCTAGGTACTTTTGAAAGATTGTAGCATTTAGGGAGTGAGAGATTTTATACTGAAAAGACAAATGGTGAGTGTCTTTGAAATCAAACTCGCACTGCTCTGATTTAATAGACCACAAAAATCCAGTTAGACTCCCTTGCTTAGCAGAACCTGTCTAGTGGGTAGAGTTAGAAAACATTCTTTCTCAGTAAAAGAATGCTTCTTATTCTATTCTCTTGATACAGCAAATCTGTTATTCCTTACTCAGGAAAAGGATGCCTCCATGTTTAAACATCATTACTGTATCCATATGTATGAATTCCTGTCATGGTTGGCTCAGCTCTGTCAGATACTAGGAAAATATAGAATAAATAGTCTGACTTGGCTCCACCCTAGAGACAGAGGAGTGCTGTCCATCCAGGGAAGCCCTATAGCTGTACAAGGCATCCTTAATGCTGAAATGTAGGTCATAGCCTGGGGGACAAAACTGATGTCCCCAAAGGACCATGCCTTCCTTGCCCAAGAAGACTAGGCTGAGTTTGGAGACTAAGCCCTGGTGCTGTTCCCCAGGAACATCAGCAAGGAAAACCAAATCTGTTACTGCTGCTTATTTTTATAACTCAACTTTGCAAGAAGCTCATTGTTTCAGTCCTAGCACAACAAGGGAAGCAAAAAGAAGTGGTGAGTGGCTGTTGCAAAGTAGCCACTGCTTTGTCCCAAGGCAGCTACATACTGGGATGGCAGATTACAAAACCCAGTTTGCTCTGTGGTGCCCAGCATACCCATGCAATACAGTTACATCTACACTGACCGATACTCTTTCGAGCCACTCAGCTACTCACTGCTATAAATACCTGTATTTTATGATGATGTTGTGCAATGTTTGGGCCAAAACACAAAAATGTACTAAGGCAGAAGAAGTGAGACTAAATACACAGTTTGTAGCTGACGTTCTTATCTTCTTGTTCAAGCTTTTTACCTCTGAGCCAGCTTTATGAAATGCAGAATAACACATCCAAGGGGAAAAGCCATGAGCCTACTGCCATCTTCCAGTGGAACCACCATGGCCTTTAAAGAAAATCAATTGTTGTAGGATGGAAAAAAAGATGGTTCCTAGCTGTGATGCAGCAAGGGAAAAAATACCAGCAAGATCAGTACTGCAGAAAGCCCAGCAAGAAAGCACTTAGCAACACATACAGACAAAAGGGCTGTTTTGTACATCTAAATCCAGATATGGCTATCTTCTCCTCTCGTATGCTGGGGGGTTAGAGTCAAATTTACTAACATATCAAAGCTGAAATGGCAAGCTGTAAATGTTTGATAACCTCATGATGCTGCTCTGTGCAGGACACTGAACACAGTAGTACTAACTTCATTCGTGATTGGGAAGTGAGTTTTCCCTGACGTTATTATCATAGTCAAATGTTCCTTAGTCTGAAGAACAAAAGAAAAAATATTCTATTAATTATAGTTTGGTCCAAATCTAGTCAAAGCTAATTTGAAAAATCCCTTTGACATCATTAGCTATTGGAAGAGTTCTACTCAGAAAAGTGTTTTAATCTGGGTAATTCCACAGAAATACATTTCTGGCACATGGGAATGTGATTCATAATTTTGGTCTCAGTTTTTCCTATGCAGGATTAGACCCCTTTGTCTCTATAAACCAGTGGAGTAGCACTGGCGTCAGGGTCATTGCACTAGATGAAAACCAGGCACACAGGATTCAAGGGCAGGGTCACAGATTTGTATTGGCTGAGGATCTGAACCACAGGGTGAATTAACAGGCTGAGAAGTAACAAGGTTCTTTAATCAGGCACAGAGAGACATTGAAGCATTAACAGGGTGACAGTGAGCTTGGAGCAGGAGCTGAGGAAATGTGTTACTATGGATGACTAAAAAATATTTCTTTGACCACATTTTTGTCTTTAGGGTATTGACACTTCTCTTTAGTGTCTCTGGGAACTGCTAGCAATGTCAGCCTGTCCTGGTACATAATTGTCTGTATTAATTTATTCAAAACAAACTGTATAATCCATATTGATTAAAGCAAAATTCTTCATCAAAAGAGAAGCTGATGTGCTCTTTACATAACTGAGAGTGTATATCTGTTTTTCAGGGTATCTCCTGAAATGCAGAGAAAGTGATTTCTAAACTTTGGATTCTCTATCTGTTACATCGTTCCTTTGTACTGTTATGAAAATCAACCCTCAGGGTAAACCAAAGTTGGATTAGCTGCCTTTTGTAGCAGGCATGGATAGGATGCAACACACTGTGTTCCTGGAGGGACTGATGGGCCCTTTGAGAAGTCATCCCAATTCCCTTCCTAGTTTTATTCCCACCTTGGGAAATTAAGTGACATAGCAGCAATAATAAAAAATGATACAGCAATGTATTTTCCCTCCAAAGTACTGCGCATATTTCAGTGAACCTTTTGTTGCTGACTTGTTCTGAGTGAGACCCTCATAAAAAAAAAAAAGTTTTAAAAAGCTGTTACAGAAGACTTAGGATAATTATATTAAAGCCTCCAAAAGGGTTCCCAGTTATGCTGTTAAACTGGCTTCACTGAAGCATTGACAGACTTAGGTATCTATGAGCTGAATTAAGCCCAGAGTTTTAAAATCATATATTCTGGCTTTCTGATCACTAGTTTAGCCAGTGGTCCAGTGGAGAGCCTGGGCACATGCTTCATAGAATGCATGTTGAACCCAAACTAGTACTCCTTGTTGGTTTGCTTTTATCTAAACACTAGAGCTTAGTGCTACTGAAAGATTGAAGGACATCGACTTTCATAAACTTTATGTGGTCTATATTCATGGTGCTGTTTCACCTAATGTGATTAATTTTTAAGTTGAAAGTGATGGCCTCCTGCTCTGAGGGGTCATCTTGTGTGCAAAATTGGCCAGGTCTTTGCAGAAAAATGGTTGGCAACCCACAGCAGTCTCCATGGAAATCAAAGTCTGGGAGGACATGCCAGTTGACCTGCTTGTTCCTAGAGTCGGGACTTAGTACGCTCAAGGGCTGCATGGGAAAGATTATATATTTTACCATGTGTGGTATACCTGCTTTTTGGATAAACAGAGGAACTCCAGAGCTGTCAGTTTAATGCCTGAACAAAAGCAATTCATGTTGTGCCATTTTCTTCTGAAGGACAAGAGTGTGAGATGTTTGCTGTACCATGGCAAAATCCAGCAGTCCAAATTCTCCTCTCAAGTGCAACAAGAAGACAAGGAGAGTCAGAAGGAACTCTGGGGAGAGGAGGCTGTTACAGATTTAAGAACTGGGTTAAAATGGCATGTGCTCCATGAACTCTGTAGGGTCCTATGAAAGATGCTTTTTTCTCCTCTCCAGCTTGAATTACCCAAAGCATCCCATTTTTTGAGAATCCTTATTTTGCCACAAACTAAACAGAGGATTGCTTGTGCAAGGACTGGAGGGTCTTAAGAAATGCCTCCATTGCACAGGAAGAAAGAAAGGCTCTAATCCCAGGGAAGGTGTACCATTAGCACACATTTTCCTACCAAGAGGCACCTCACTAGTTCTACCCATTCATGGCTTCCCACATAGGATGTCATTGATGTTGGTGAGGACTGGATGTGGGTGGGAACCCCTCCTGAGCTCTCAGGACCAGACAAATCAAAGCATGGTCACCGAGTCCCTGCTGTGACCCTGGCTCTTCTGGGAGCCTGTTATGAAGGTTTTATGATCGGTTGTTGTAAAACATATTCTTCTGGGGTGGCACTTCGCAAACTCAGCTTTTCTCCCCTCCTGTTACACACTCTCTAAGCAACCAGCTCAAGTGTGTCTGCTGACTCCTGCTCCCACTGAGAC